>NC_136816.1:46600892-47828198 GCF_951394365.1 Tetrao urogallus
GGGTTTCAGTATTCCACATCAAAACATCATGTAGTGTACGGGGCATTAAAGTGTCACTGCCCCAATCCCAGGTACCAATCCCTGTACATTACAGCAGTCACGGGATCTGGCCCTTCCGGGTGGGGGGGGCGCTCTCTTGCTGCCTTGCAGTGGGTGCTGGAGGGTGCTTTCCTAGCCGTTCCAACCTTTTCAGGTTTGACTCGGTCCCGGGAACTCTCTCTCTTATCTTGTCTGATTTATTAATCTCAATAAAGCAATATGGTCTCATTCTCTGAAGTCCACTGAATATGTAAGTGTGAACTGCATCTTTATACTAGCTGCTATTCTTTTTCTTTGAAGGATATGTCTGCAATACAAAAAGTGCAATAACTCCAAGCTTCTGCAGAATGCTTTTATGTTAGCTCCAGTACAATCACATAGCTTTAATCTCAGCAGAAACCATTTTTGTTGCATCAATGTAACCAGCAAGCCGTTGGTTAAACTATTAAAAGAAAAAAATTCCCACAGGAAAAGAAAAAAAAACAAAACAAAACAAAAAAAACCCAACACCGAGAATCTGTAACATATGGTAAATTTATCATTTGCAGAAAGGTCTGAACTATTGCCAATGTGCTATTCCAACAAAAATCCAAGAGCAACTTTAAGAGACAGAAGGGGCTGTTTTGTTTTCAATTTGATATCTAAATTATTCTAATGAGTATTTATGCTTACATATTCACTGAAATATTTCAGAATCTCTCTGCTTATTTCCTCTTTCTAAACAATCTTTAAAGAAAGAAAAATTATTACATGACCTAACTTATTATAATCAGTACTCCAAAGGATGTCTTGTTATTTTTCTTACCTTATGAACATTGGAAGTCTGTACCCAGAGAGTTTAAATTATTGCAGATGTAGAAGAAAAAGAAAAAGAAGAAAAATCAAGATTTCATTTTATTTTTTTATTAAACAAACTTACCAGTTTGCCATCAGGACAGGGGACTGTGCTGAATACAAGAAAGACTCTCAAACTACTAGAAATGAACACTTATTCCACCTACAAATGTTCTTATTTATCTTTTCTAGTATAATGTTCTCTGGCTAGTTTATTTCCCTGCAGATGTTTCAAATTTCATGACAGCAGGCTTGAATTACTTCAGAAAAGTAGTTCTGTAGCGTAAAACTGTCTCATGACTGGTTATTGACTAAATCTGGAGGTAGTATTTATCCAAATACTCAGAGATATTCTGTGTTTGTTTGCTTATTGAACAGTTAATCTTAATCTTGCTAATCTGTTTTATGTTGCCTCCATAAAGTCTTACACAGATTTTGATTTTCTTTCTCAAAAACTTTTCCCCAAATTCTCTTATTCTTTATTTAAATTCCAAATCATTAACTGGCATTAATCAAATAAAAATAGGGTCTTTCTGTGAGCAGGGTCACCAGCCACTAGATTAAGCTGCCCAGAGCCACATCCAGCCTGGCCTTGAATGCCTCCAGGGATGGGGCATCCACAACCTTCTTTGCTAACCTGTTCCAGTGCATCACCACTCTCTGAATGAAAAACTTCCTCTTAATATCTAACTTAAACCTCCCCTGCCTCAGTTTAAAACCATTCCCCCTTGTCCTATCACTATCCACCCTTGTAAACAGTTGTTCCCCTTTCTGTTCATATGCTCTCTTCAAGTACCAGAAGGCCACAATGAGGTATCCCTGGAGCCTTCTCCTCCCCAAGCTGAACAAGCCCAGTTCCCTCAATGTTTCCTCACAGGAGAGGTGCTCCAGCCCTCTGATCATCTTAGTGGCCCTTTTCTGGACCAGTTCCATGAATTCTGCATCTTTGTTGTGTTGGTTGCCCCAAGACTGGACACCTTTCCTTCTCATTCCCATTCCCTTTTCACCATAAAAATGCTACAGCAGCAGTATGCACTGAACATGATAGCAATGTCTCCTCCTTTGTTCCCATGAACTTGATATATATACACATAGAAGTCAAGCCTGTATTGCTCACTAGGAGAAGTATGCCTTCTTGGACTTTCCTTTTCTTGTTAATATACCTGTAGAAGTCTTTCTTGTTCTTCTTTGCACTCCTTGCCAACTCCAGTTCCAGCTCTGCTCTACTCCTTTCTCCTTGAAGACAGTTTCCCACGCTGTTTTGTTTACTAAATCCCTAAAGAAGTGGAAGTTGGCTTTCCTAAAATTTAGCATCCTAATTTTACTCTTTGTCTAATATTCCTCTAGAATGTGAATTCCATTATTGAATGGTCACTACAATCCAGCCAACTTTCAATCCTGGTGTCACCAATTAGTTCACTTGTATTGGTGAGCATACATTCCAGTACTGCATTCCCCCTAGTGGGGCTTTCTGTTACTTGGCTCAAGAAATTATCCTCATTGCATTCCAGCAGCCTCCTGGATTGTTTGCAACTTACCATGCTACTTTTACAGAAGATGTCAGGGTGGTTCAAGTTCTACAGCAGGAAAAGAGCCTGAAATCACAATGCATTCTGTAGGTGGAGGAAGGCTTTTGTCAACAGTCTCTACTTGATCAAGTGTCATGACGTAGACAACAACTACAAGGTTCCCTTTGTTGCCTAAGTCTTTAACTTTCACCCATTAGCTTTTTATTTGCTTGTGGCCTTTCTTTAGGGACAGCTCTTCACTCTCTGTTCTTTTCTTGATCTAGAGGGCAATGCTTCACACTCTTCTTCCCCATTTATCCCTTCTGAACAGTTTGTAGCCATCAATAGAAACACTATAGTTTTGGGAATCATCCCACCAGGTTTCAGTGTCCACAACTACATCATTGTTTCCTAGTAGCATGCTGATTTCCACCTCCTCCTATTTATTTCTCAAGGTGCTCGTATTGGCATAGCGACACTTCAGCTGGGCAGCCCATCTTCTTGTCTTCTTGCAGGATAATTCTTTAATTCCTCTTAGGGATTTCCCTTGAATTTCTTTGCTCCCTTCTCCTGTTGTCTCAGTGGTCCATGGCTCATTGCTGTAAGATTTTAAATGTGCTGCAGTTTTGCCTGCACACCTCGTGTGGTCACATGCCATGTGAAGGCCACAGCCCATGGAGACCCCACTCTGGATCTAGTTTTCTGGTATGAGCTACAATCAATCTATGGGAGACCCACACTGGAGCCATCTGCTTCTGAATGGTAGAGACTCACTTTGAAGCAGTTCTTGAAGAACTGCAGCCTGTTGTATGCTGAAATTGGATCCATTCATTACAAACTGTGTTTAGCAGGAAGAACCACAAAGAGGAGCAGGGGAAGAGAGTGACAGTGGATGAGTGGCAGGTACAAAGCATTATAGACTAACTGCAACTTTCCATTTCCTGTTCTCCTGCACTGCTTGGAGGGAAGAGGAAAAAGAAGAAGCTGGATGGGAGAACATGGCTTTAAGTTGCATTTATTTCTCACTATTCTAATTTGTTATCAAAAGGAAATAAATTACATTAATCTCTCTTAGACTGAGCCCATTTTGTCTGAGTCTGTCATTTGTGAGCGATCACCACTTGTTTACCTCAATTCATGAGTTATTTCATCAGATTTTATCCTCCTATCCACTTGAGCATGGAGAGTGAGAGAAAAGCTCTGTGGCGTTAGGCTACCAGGATTAAATCACCTGAAGAGCTCTGCTTTTAACCACATTCTGATAGAGTATGAATTATTAACCAATACAGTTCAATGCTGTTAGTTTAAGCTGCGTTTTCAACTATGTATTATGCCAAGAACATGGACTGTGACATCCCATCTTGATTACAAGTATTCTACAGGATAGTAGGTCAAAATATTTGCTAAATTTAAGATAGACATCAAAGGAGAGCTTCTTCAAAAATAATGCCTCCTATTTTATTATTCTGGCTCATGACATTAGAGGCGGATGCTGGTGGTATGGCAGTAGAGGCTGAACTTTCCCACCAGTGTAGTATTCCATTTTGCTGCCACATAACAGTTGGCAGCAGGGGCACAAAATCTGACAAATTTGTGTCTGGTGTGGATGTTCACATGAAGCAAAGGTGCATCACTAAATAATGTGCAGAAAAAATGTCACCCATCAACATCCACTGATGCTGAAATTATTTGGAGACCAAATAGTGGATATGAGCATAGTGGTGTGTTTCAGCAGTGGTGACAGTGACAGTGGTCACCTCTGCTGGTCCAGAGTTTGATGAGCAAGGCATGCAGACTCTTGTTGTTTGCTGGAAAAAAATGCTTGGCTAATTGTGGTGACTATGTTGAAAAACAATGTTTTGTAACTGAGAATTTGCTCTATCAGATAGCATTATATTCTCTATTGTAGTTTCCATGGGAAAAAAAAAAAATAGGAGGAAATATTTTCAGAGCAACATACATAGAAAGTAGAAAACTATCTATCTTCTCTTGTCCACAGCCAGGCTGGCTGTGACTTCCATTACTTACTCCTGATGTATCCAAAGTGATTATTTTCATAAACCTACTTTTATTTCAAGTATAGATAACTGATTTCCAAGCAGACTTCTATGATTTTCCTGGGTGAAAGCATGAGACTGCATAGCATTTAGTTCACTAAATTTTTCTTCTTCCGAGTTTTGAAGATGACTGCCACGTCCTTTTGTCCAGTCATCAGGGATTTTGATCACTTTTCAAAGACAATCAAAAGCAACCTCACAACATCATCTTCATATGCATTCCATCTGGAACAGGCCATTGTTTTTTGGGTAATGTTTATGAAGAAAGAAATGACTCAGTTCTTTTCCAGTACTGGTAATTCCTTGATTTCTTGAACACTGTTTTTAGGCAAAAATGCCTTTGAGAAAAAACACTATACGCCTCCTTTTCACAAATCCCTATTCAGCAGCAAGAACACATTTTCATTTTTTGTTATTTTTACTAGTTTTGTGGGTAGAAGTTGTTCCTGTTGTATTTCACATTTCTTGAAAATTTCAACTGTGTGTGATGTTTTGCGTTCCTAACAATCTCCATGCATTGCAGGTAAAACTTTTTATTAATTTCCTCTGTCATCTGTTCTCAATTCCAAATCCTTTATATACTATTTTGCATTAGTCAGGACCTGTTTTGGCACACTGGTCTCCTGATAAATCAATACGTTGGCAAGAATGCTGACCTAAATAATTATGCTCCTTTGCCCTTTAGAGCTGCATCCTAGTTTCATAATAGAAACTGCGATTTGTCCAGTGAATATTTTACTGTCTATTTTAGTGATGAAATCACTACCTTTCATCATTTCTTAATGAAATAACAGACAGCTTCTTCAAAAGTCTTCCGTCAATATGCTCACAAGTACCATGTACTTCTCATTTAATTGAAAGCTGTAATAATTTGTGTGAAATAATCCACATATTTTCCTAACTTTTACACAAGATACCCCCCAAATTCTTATGACTCATTTTCTCCCAGAGAGAATTCATGACTACGTTTCACACTTCTGAGATACACTTACATTGCCAGTTCTAATATTATCCAGATATTTTTCTAGGGTCACCCTTCTGTGGGACATGTATTCCTTGCTCTAGGAATTCCATGTTTACACTGATGACAATCTAAACTTTCATTTTAGTTGGAGACCTTCAGTCTCCCTATAAGTCTAGGCTTCCCTCATGCTCATGTAATATCTTACAGCATTTTTCTTTTTTGTCACTGAGAGCTCTAATAACTAAAATCCTATTTCCTCTAGGGTAATCCTAGACCATCTCATACATATTCTTTAATTTTCTAATTTAATGCGCTTAAACCCTAACTGAACCCCAACTCTAAATTTCCACAAGATGCTAGACACATTCAAGAAAGCACATTCTTCTTTTTGATAAGAAATATAAAAATGATTCTTCTCATACTTGTTTATTGTTTTCCTTCACAACTAAGCATTCACTGTCATTACAACAAATTTTACCACCGTTATTACTGAGATAAAATACCAAATATTTCAGTACCTTTATGGTCTCTTTATCTGACCTTCTTACTGCAGAGCTATGTATTCCAGTTTTTTCAACCTTGAACTCATTTTTGGCCTTGTCTGAAACTAATAATTCCTGATCTTTTATATATCATAGTTTATAAAGTCCTAATCCTAAATCTTGGTTTAGAGTGAATAAAGTAACCCCCTATAGAACTATGCTCCTTATTCTATCTTTGAAAAAAAACCCAAATTTCTTCATCCTAACTTTACCTTTGATTCATATATTGTATTTTCATATCATCTTTTCTTTTAAATTATAATCCCCAACATAATTCTAGCCAGAACAACAACAACAAAATTCCTAACGTGAACAGGAAATAACAAAATCACCAATATTTTAACTTTTGGCTTTCATATCTTAGATGTTTATTTTTAAGGTAAAAAGCTTCAAATATATTAAGGCTTATTTTTATAATATTTGATTTAAATTATCCTCAGTAACACCACCTGAGACATTATTCAAATTTCTCTAAGAATTTCTTTCTGTTACCTGCTTTCCCACAACTTTACTGAGGTATATTTTCAATTTCTTCTTTATTAAACTTAATTCCAACTTCAGGCTTCCACTAGTCATTGTGAAATGCTTCAAAGATCACAGCAATTTTAATACAGATAATGCCAACACTTAGTACTTCAAATTTCCTGGAGAGGTGCTTTAAGACTACTTTGGGATCAGTTCCTAAAAATGTGTTCTTACTATCACTCTGTAGGTTACTAAGTTCTGGCTTCATGATACCTGATGGAAAGGTGCTCTTGAGTATGTTCCTATGAATGTCATGTTCACTTTCTTAAAATAATTTATGTCTCAATTCAAATGATATTTTTATTTCTACTTCCCAATTTCCTAACTTAATACATTAACTCATTTCTGATATGTACTCCAGACCCTAGATTTTAAGTGACATTAAATGAAATCTAATGACATTTTTTCATTGACAAATTTAGTCACTAGGCTTTAAAAAAACATTTTTTCTTCTTAAACTACCTGCTAGATATCTAACAAAAACTAGTTATCTTGCCACTGCAGTGTCTGTCCCTGACAGACACACGCACAGAAATCTACCTGGTTAGCACTTTTAGGACTAAAAATTAATGCCATGATAAAGTTTCTAGTTGACTGACTCTCATGTATGCAAGATCTAAGTGTGCTCATAATATACATAATCTCAATCCATAAACAATTACTGAATGTGCCAAATGTATAAACAATTATCTGATCAAAGTCATCACTTGAATTTGAGCACTGAATATGGTAGAGATACCATTGATAGTCAAGATCTAAATTAACAGAGGTGACCTATTCAAAGAACAGAATAAAAGAACAGTCTCTTATACGAAAGTCCATGAATTTCGTTGCCATACCAGCAACAAAACCCCAGTTTTGGATAAACACTTTGGGATTGCCTAGAGATGGCAAAGAGGAAAAAAAAAAAAATTTCCAACACACAAATTTCATGTTTTTAATGATGAGATTCAGATCTTGATAACCTGCAGATCCTTCCATCTTTGCTCAGATGAGCTGTGACACTGCCAAATGGAACCTTCGCTAACTCAGAGATCTCCATACCTGTATTTTGTGCCCTTTAAATCAAGTTAAATTAGCAAGTGATCAACAACAATCTAAGCATTAGAGATGTAGGTGCTTATATTTTCTTTCTTCTTGAACCCCTCAAGACAAAGGTGAGAAATCACTTCTTAGGAGATTTAGGTTACTGATCATACATATTCGTCTTCAGCTACTCTATTCTACCCTGTTCAGTGTCTGATTTTAAGCACAGATTTAACATAGACTCAGGTCCTCCATATTTAGTGAACAGACTTCAGTGTCTTGCTAAAATAATTATATAGACTTGTTTAATCCCCTCTCCGTGGAGGCCTGATTTGAGCCTGTATCCACCTTGTATCTCATGAATTAAAAATGGAATGAGTATGTGTCCTTATTGCTTATGAAAACATATTTTTGTAGAGTGTAAACACACATTCTACATTAGAAGAGAAAGCAAGCAAGATTGGGAGAGTAGAATTACAGTTCCTAAAGATGTTGACAGCTTAGAAAAATGGTATAAAACTGTTTCATTAGAAGTTTATTGTAGTCCCTTTGAAAGGAGAAACATCTCTGGGAAGCAGTCCTTCAGAAAAGAAATTGATAGCCTATATACAACTGTGAAGTAAACTCCTATTGTCAAATACCTGCTCTCTGGTAGTGTAAACATTAAGTTAGAATCTATAAATAGGAGTACAGAAGGCAAGATAAGCTAATTAACTCTCTTGCTCTGCTCAGAATTGGTAGCACTTAAATTCCAGATTTAAAGCTTTCCAATTTTGAAGGGAAAAACCTTCCCCTTTCATTTCTAAGATACATTTATAAAGGGGACCATCATTATGATTCACTTTGCTTGTAAGGCAAACGTACAAAGTATGAGCTCACCAGTATGGATTAAATATTCAAACAAGTTATGAAAATGTAAATCTTTTACTGTTGTCTTTAATGTCCACTGTCTGAGACTCTATAAAAATAATAAACTCTGTAATATAGGATATATACATTTGCCCTTAGAATATTTATAATTCACTGAAAATTATTGTTCAGCTTCTAGTATCAGTGGAAATAAGAAGAAAAATAAATCCAGTTGCATCTTTTATCTTACTTTGGCACAGCTATCCTATCCTAATCTAAAACTTAAACAGCTTCTGATTACACATTCTGATGCATGCACTCCAGAAGGATTTATCAAAAGCACAGAGGAAAAGACCAATGAGAGAAAAGGATTACATTATATTGTTGCAGTGATCTAAGACTTATTTTTCACTTCTATGTTGATAAATTATAAATTTACCTCTTGCCCATTCTTCAGATTTCTTATAACAGCAATTAAAAAAAAAAAAAGTGCAATTCTAATGCTCAATTTAAAAAAAATATAAAAAGAAGAAATAAAAAGATAATTGGCCACAAACAAACAAACAAAACAAAACAAAAAGCACTTCTTTTTCCAAGATTTTTTTCTGAAATCGTAACTTTTACTGAGGAAGTATTGGGCTTTCCTACTATCCAGCATCATGTGCTTCAGCAATTACCACTAAAAAAATTATAAAGGTTAAAGGTGAATCAGAGGAAGAGTGAGTGAAAAAAAAAAAAGGATAGATGTTAAGCTGAACAATATGAAAATCAGAGTCTTCTGTTCCCTCACACTGTACACACTGCTGTCCAGTGATGGACCAAATCCAATCTTGATGAAATAATTTTATCCTGATAAAATAAAACTCTTATATATTCTAAAGCCAAACTAAATTCTTGCTGGGGAGTCAGGTACAAATTCAAACATAAGTAGAACTTCCTTCAAAGAGTTGGACTTGCCAATAGAATCTTGTTTTTCTTGTCTTAAATTTTCTGATGACTGTAACAAATGTCAAGTACTCTCTTAATTCCAACAGTCGGAAAAAAAAAAAAAAAAGAAAAAAAAGGTTTAATGTACATATTTCTGATGTCTCAAAAATTATACATTTTCTATACATTATGACATTTTCTAATTAAGAACTGTGGTTTACTGAAATGATATAGAATCTCTGTAAAGAGTAACATAAATGTAAAATTGAGTAGCATAGTTTAGTCTTGCAGGCAAGTAAATATGAAATTGTTTTCACTCATTTTCTTCCCTGAAGACTTACTTGTGGGAACCCAAAATTCACTGATGCACTCTCAGCACATATTACAAATATCTGATTAAATGGTCTTTGCTGGGGCTCTGTAGTACAGTCAGTAGCAAGGATGTAGAATAAAGCAGCCATGGCTTTCATTTGTTTTACTCAGTGATCATAGTTAACATCTGTAACAGAGGAAAAAAAGCACAGGCACCATTTGATTTCTTATAATACAACTGCTTATTTGATTCTCTCCTTTCCCTGAAACAACTCCAAGTCTTTCATGGTAAAATGGGGGTAGGGCATTTTCTACTCTGAAGCTTCTACACGTAGCTTCCTTTTTCTATTTCACAAAAGTGGAGAAAACATCAATCTTTTACTTTCTTTTTCCTGATAGCAATGGAAAATGGAGTTTTTTGTAATATTCAATCAGTTTTTGTGCTTTTCTAAGTCACACAGAACTGTTTTGAATCCCAGAGGCACAGTTCTATCTTCAAGTTAAAATGAGTTACCAAAAAATAAAAGAATATTTTGATATTTTTAATATAAAAATCCTATCTACAGCTAAACAAACTGGAAACAAATGATCCGTAAACAATAATAGGGAATTTATACTTGAGAAAGATTCCTGAAGAGCTTTTTAGTGAAGACACTAATCATTCCAAGTGATAAAAAGAGCCATCTGAGATAAAGCACTAGAAAGGCTGTCCATGCAATGGTCCTGAATGCTAATGAGCATTGCTTTACACAGAGGACAGGGCTGAACTTCAGAAATGAACTAAATGATTCCTCTCCACTGCTGCTGACAAATATTTCAGCCATAAGACCTGATTAAATACTAATTGCTGCCCAGCAGTGAATGCATTTTGTGGCATCTTTAAATGAAAATGAGGATGTGTAACCAACCAAGAAATTCACTAGCTTGGAAATGACCTGTTCAGAAAATCTGATGGACATTTAGTGATACATTTCACCATTTTATTGCTAAAGTATTTTTTAAATTGTCATCATCTTAATGAAAAGGTCATGTAATAGAAAAACCTTTCCCTGATTGATCTGCATAAAATTTCCATGGAGTAAATGTCATTCCAATTTAGCTGTTTTGAAGACTATTTTGACATATGTATCATAATATGAATCAATATGACTAGAAGGAAAAACATTAATGAACCACTTCTATTACTATGTATTTATTAAAAAATTCCATCACACAAGTTGACCCTAATAACATTTAAACTCAAAATATGGGACCTTTAATAGGCTAGGTTAAATTTCCCACTGTAGATAATTCATCTGACAAATGCAGTTTTTCTTCTTTGTTCATAAATCATTCATGAATCCACCCCAATTATATATACATTAAACAGGAAATATTTGTGAGTGATTATAACTGGATGTTAACTATCTGTGGGCATATCCTGAGCAGATTATGCAAACAAATTTTGACTTCTAAGTCACTCACATAATGGTGCCTCCATTTGGTCCAAGTATTTCATTGGAGAACATGGAGCTATTATTTCTGCTCCCCTGTAAGAGGCCAGGAAAACGATAAAAGCTTTTAAAAGATGTGAGAATAACTAATGACAAATAGCAAAATAATTTGAAGAAAAAGAAAAAATCCATAGATATTATTATAAGAAACTGTACTTCTCTTGGCACTTTGGTGTTCATTTCTCAAATCAGCGTAGAATATAACTTGTATTTAAATGTTGTAGAAGCATGATGATGGTTTGTGGGTTTTTTGTTTTGTTTTGTTTTGTTTTTTTAAAGGCATTTTACAGCACAAATTGGTATGTCCAGAACAGCAGACTATAATGCAGCTCATTTACACTATGTGAATTTCATCCTTGGAAACAGCTCCAGATTTTCCCTAGTTATCTATCAAATGCTGACAGCATAAATTGTGATTTTTATCTAAGACAAACTGAAGAGATTATAAAGAAAGATGATGTTGGATTTAAAGCAAGTAAGCAGACACAGATAACCAGAATACCAGTCATAGATATTTTTCATTAATTAATATTTGAATTAATATTTCTCAAACTCAGTCAGTTTCGCTAACGTTTAATGATAGGCAAGTATGTACAAAATTAAAAAGATATCCATATACTCTTGTAGGATCATCTTCCAACCAAGCATTCCAACCATGGCAAATTATTTTTGCAACTGACATGATCATGTATGAACTACCATTTCACATGCAGAAAGAGGCTGGAAGAAATGTCTTCCAAAGGTCCCTCCCAGTCAGCTCCTCCAAAGTGCTGTTAGGTGGACTGCAATATGCTATGATTAATAGTCTCAGAAAATGTGTAA
The DNA here is from genome assembly GCF_951394365.1 of Tetrao urogallus. Lineage (NCBI taxonomy): Eukaryota > Metazoa > Chordata > Aves > Galliformes > Phasianidae > Tetrao > Tetrao urogallus. The sequence goes on from NC_136816.1 coordinate 46,612,791, forward strand.
CCATCTCTTCAGCTGAGAAATATTACTCAATGTGGAAATGTATTTGAGCACAAAATAAAACAGACATGAAAACTTCTGATAAAAGTAGTATAAGTGAACCTGTTCCACTTTGTTCTGAAATGGTCTGGAAATGCTTGTGTCATCAGTTATCAGTCCCCATAGTTCCAATAATTTCAAACTACTGAAGGGTATTAATGAATAGCCATCGGGTAATGACATCTTAAATTGCTACATCTATTTCAGAAATGAGTGTATGACTGTGCCCTAAGGTTCTCAACTTCAAAGGGATAGATTATGAGAAATTAAGAGTACTGGTTTGTAAAGACAGCTGCACTGACGAAAGTACAAAAAAACAATCTAAAATATGTACTCCAGCCAAAGGGAAAAAGATCTAGAGAAGAATTTCAGACATAATTAGCTAAATAATCATTTCAAAAATGGATATTAAATGCAAGCAGAAAAACAATAGAGGTTGATATAAAAGATAGTTCAACAAAGAAATGCTACATTTTAGTCATTAGAAAGAACAGGAAATACCTAAAAAGTAAACTGACACAGGCCAAGGAGGTTAAAACATGAGGTCATTCAGAGAGAAAATACTGTACCTTCTATGCACAAAGAGGTCAAAATTAAGAACAATTTAGACAAGTTTCAAAAACTAAGCAGTTTTCATTAGTTTCAGCTAGGGTAAGCTGAAACACAAAAAAAGGAAAGGTATGTATAAAGGGGAAAAGTATTTCACATGAAACAGTGCTGTCAAACAGATAGCATGAATGGCAATTAAGAATAAGTCCTGCCTACTATTGGTCGCAGTAACTACTAAGATATGTTTACCTGTAACAATATCAGGGATTCAACGATGAATTTCAAAAAGCAGTAATATTCCCAAATGTATCTATTTCTTAAAAAAATACTTTAGACAGCTTCTTTTGTTTCATGGATATTTTTTCAAAATTTATGTCAGTAAAACTGCAACTATACAGTCAAAATGAAGACTTGCGGTTATTCTAAGTTTCAGATACTTCTTTCTATTCTTTCCAAGTATGCTGAAAGAATATCTGAACTGAAGAAACCTTGGTAGGCGTGTCACAATATTCACTACCTGTCTGCTATTTTAACTTTTTCAACACTTTGATTATAGAGCAAAGTATTAATTCTGCACTTAGTGAAAAATACAGCTACATTGAGAAACAGTCAAAGTAGTACTAAAGAATAAGTAACATTTCAAAATAACAACAAAAACCCATTCATAATAATAGGCATCATAGAATTGTTTGAGTTCGAAGGACCTCTAGAGATTAAAAATTCTGAGTCTGTTTAGTCTGGCGAAGAGGAGGCTGAGGAGAGACCTTACTCCTGACAGGAGGCGAGAGAAGGGAATGACAAGGGGGAAAAAGAGAGGAGAGAGTTCAAATGAGTCAAAAACAAGGAGAAAAAATTAGCCTTTTTCTGTCTTTTACATTCTAATGTAATAGCTGAATAATTGTTGCATGATAACTTTAATCAGATTTTTCAGACTGGAGGATTTGCTGGGGCACGAGGCTCTGAATTCTAAAGACCAATTGCTGTTTTTCCGACTCAGGTCATATATTTGAACTAAGTTTGTTATTTGTGCATGTCATAAAAAACATCCCACTGGCAGAAATTACATCCTCCTGTCAATGGAAAAATAGCAGCTATGTAGGTCAAATCTGCATGGCACTGAAAAGAAGAGATAAACAATTGCACATTATTCACTCATATTAAAGAAGAATCTCACAAACATCCCTTCCTGTGATCTTTAAATTCATTTGCACATATTTATAAGGGAACTGCATACAAGCAAGTAGGTATTAAAGAATTCTTACTATTTGGGAATAAATTGATGTAAAACTTCATAACTTTATATTTTATCTTTATAGATACATACTTTGTATTTTAATTCCAAACAACCATATGAGAAGTTCCACAAAAGCTAGAATGTAATTCTCATAGAACCATAGAATGGCTTGGATTGGAAAGGACTCCAAGGATCAATGGATTTCAACACATCTGTCATAGGCAGGGTTTCCAACTGCTAGATCAAGTACTAGATCAGGTTGCCTAGGGCCCCATCTAACCTGGCCTTAAACACCTCTTGGGATGGGGCATGCACAGCCTCTCTAGGAAACCTGTTCCAGCACCTCACCACCCTCTCAGTAAAAAATTTCCCATTGACATCTAATCTAAATCTTTCCTCCTCTAGTTTAAAACCATTCCTCCTTGTTCTATCATTATCCACACATGTAGAAAGTTGATTTCACACCTCTTTATAATCTTCCCTTAAATACTGAAAGGCTATAATGAGATCTCCCTACAGCCTTCTCTTCCCTAGACTGAACAAGCCTAGCTCTTCTAGCCTGTCTTCACAGGAGAGGTGCTCCAGGCCTCTCACTGTCTTTGTGACCCTCCTCTTGACCCTCTCTGTTTATTTGTTGTTGTTTTTTTTTTTAAATAAATTACCTGGATGTAGGACTTGAATGCATACTAAATAAGCTTGCAGGTAATATTAGGAAGAGCTTTAGTTCCCTCAAGAGGGAGAGGTCTTGCAGAGAGATCTGGACAAACTAGACATCTGAGCAATCACCAACTGCTTTTAGTTTAAGAGCATGTACTGGATTCTTCTCCTGTAACTGGCCAATCCTGGATATACATAGGGATACATATGAAAGGGATCTAGGAGTTTGATAGCAAAGGATTTGCTATCAAAAAAATTGCTATTTGATAAAAAAAAAAAAATTAAAAATTAAAAAAAAATTATTTAAAAAAAAAATTAAAAAAAAAATAGCAAAAAATTTGCTACTTGATAGCAAAGGATTAGAAGGAATTGTCCCACTGTACTTTACCCTGTGCCCTGGTACAGTCTCACAAAGAGTACCACATGTAGTTTTGGGCATCAGCATAAATGGAGGATATAAAACTACCAGAGAGAATCCAAAGGAGGGCTACAAATATGATGAGGAGTGTAGGGGGAAAGCATATGATAAGTATATTTGAGGTCCCTTTGTTTGTTCAGCCTAGAGAAGAGCAGACTGTGGGGATGCCTTGTGATGGCCTAAGCTTCCTGGTGAGGGGAATGGAGGAGCAGGTGTTGATTCCCTGGTGACCTCCTTGGATAGGATCCAAGGGAAAAGAATGAAACTGTGACAGGGGAAGTTCAGATTACATGACAGGAAGAGGTTCTTCACCAAGAGGGTGGTCAGTCATGGGAACTAGATCCCTAGGTAAGTGGTCATGTGTAAGAGATTATTATTTTTGCACTTTTGTCTCAAAGTTTCCTGAGGAGCACAAATGGACAAATCCAAGCAAGTCCTGGTCAAGGCTGGAGAAATCTTTTGTCTGATTTGCAGGCCAGGGAAAATGAGAGAGAGTTAAGTAGCAAATTAATGGCCGGGTGTGAGCTCATCTCAAGGCAGATAGTCATACCTGCATGCACAGGGGTTCTGCATATGACTCTTACTTAGGTGCCCAAGAATGTCATGTTGGCAGAGGAACAATAAAAAAGGAACCTACAACCAAGAGGGTAGGTGTCTGACATCAGATGCCTCATCATGAGATATCTGCCTGCTAACAGACTCTCCAGGGCCTGCTACCTGAGACCTGCCTCTTTCTCTTGGACTTGCTGTAGCTGTACCTGCTTGCTTCCTAAGGCTGGCCTCTCTGCTGCTGCTTGCCCCTGCACTTTTGCTGCTATATTGACTTCAGACCATCGGAATGGCATGCAATGGTATGCTGCTGGATTTCGGTGGTGGCTATTCCCACTTTATGTAATTCTCGCTTCCTTCCTATCATTCACTTTCCCTTCCCCATTACCCTAATTCATAATTATCCCCGCCTTCCCTTCCCCATCCTTAGTACCTAAGAGTACCTTAGTACCATCCTTCCAAACCTTAGTAACTAAGATTTGTAATAAACTGGTCAGACCAACATTTAGCCATTGTTTCTTAATCTCACATCAGGTATACATATATCAAAGAACCTCCTCTTGCTCTGATAATCAGAGACATTATGGTACCAAGCTTGCCAGAGTTCAAGAAGCATCTGGACAATACCTTCAGTCATATGGTCTGATTTTTGGGTGGTCCTGTGTGAAGATCAAAGTAGGACTCTACGATGATCCTTATGGTTGCCTTTCAATTTGGAATATTCTATGATTCTTTGCATGGATGAAAAAGGAGTTTCTGGCCAAAGTCAAACACAAGAAGGAAACTGTCAGAGTGTGTGAACAGGTACCCCAAGAGGATTACAGACACACTGTCTGTGCAGCCAGGGATTACTGTGGTTGAAATATGCGCTGTGTTAGTAGAGAGTGAGGTAGATTTAAAGCTGTTTGAATGACCACAGAGATATTTTTGAATCCAGCATAAATCGCCTCTATAATGATAGCTTCCTGACCATCACTACTGCAATATTTCTTTATGAATTCTTAGTAGAACATTTTACAGCTGCAGGCAAATGAGATGCCTCTAAGTGAAAAGGACAACAAAACATCCAAGACATGATATAAGGCTTTAATGAACGTAACAAGTAAATACCATGCAAGTCTCAGATAGTAAATAAGAAATTTTGTCACAAACAGCCAAACCTCAGAGACAATTTCAGAAGAACACTGGAGAGCTTCTACAGGTTACCATCCTGAAAGACCAACTGTAACTGCATACCAGTAATAGCATATGCAACAAAGATTGCTTGGGTAACAGTATTAGAATGTTGAATTTAGATTTAGATACAGAATTTGCAAATTTGAAAATTAATTAGAGACTGGAATGAACTGTTTACTTATAACATAAGGGGGGAGAGAAAGGATAGTACAATAAGGGTCCACAATAATAATTTAAAAAAAAAAAAAGGAAAAGGAAAAGATATAATAAAATGTGCAAATAGTGAGAGCAGTGCTGCCAGGGTTACCTATCAAGAAGCCCTAATCTTGGGATTACTGCCTGCACTCAGCAGGCAGAGCCACTACCATATTGGCATGGTGCAAGGGGCAGCCTCAGCACAGACTGGATTGGGTCATGTGCTGCCCACAGGCAGGACTGGACTTCTTTCCCTTAGTCAGAGGAAGAGTCAGACCCTTTCCATGTTCAGATGGAGCAGAGTAACAGCAGGCAGGATGATTTTCCTGTCAGAAGGGGAGCATCCAGGCAAGGTGTCCTGGTACCACCATTTTGGTGTCCATTCCAGTGCATGTGGTGTCAGCAGTTCTTCACTGTATAGAGAATCATAAACAGAATCATACAATAGCTTGTGTTGGAAAGACTCTTAAAGATCATCTATGAGTTTAGTTAATAGTAATTACTCAAAAGACTTCAGTTTATTATCAGGAAACCCCGAGCAAATGTTGCCACAGGGAGGTTTATATAGACACATAACACGTAGATGAAACAGTAAGAAGCCAAAGCCAGACATTCATAAAATAAATCTAAAAGCTTATTGTTCATTGATTGAAGCAAAACTTACAGGTTTCCTCCTGTAAATTATGCTATTCTGTGTTTTACTGAGTTCCGTATTCTTATCTGTTCTGAGTACTCAAGTTCAGTTAATTAACAGATAAACATTAACATAAGAATCAAGAAGTAATAGAATCACAGAATTTTAGGAGTTGGATGGGACCTCCGGATTACCACCAAGTCAAGACCCTTCTAGAACAGGTTCTCAACAGTAATTTGTACAGGAAAGCATCCTGGCAGGTTCTGAGCATTTCCAGAGAAGGAGGTTCCACAACCTCTGTGGACAGCCAATTTCAGTGTTCTGCCACCCTCGCAGTAAAGGAGTTCTTTCTCATGTTCAGGTAGAACTTCCTGTGTTCCTGTTTGTGCCCATTGCCTCTTGTCCTATTGCTGAGCACCATTGCAAAGAGCCTGGCCCCATCCTCTCGACACCCACCTTTTTGATATTTTTAACCATTGATGAGATCCTCTCAAATAGACAGAACAGTTGCACAAAGACTTGAACCAGGATCTACTGAAGTAGAGTTTTACCACAGTTCTTATGCAAATACAGCCACTCTAATCCAGAGTTGTTTGCTTGCAAAATGAAAACTGTTGGAAAAACAGTGGGTGAATTTTTATGACCATCACTTTATGCTTTTCTGTTTTAGAGCTAAGAAGGTAAAAACAATACAAAATAATGGTAAACCATATAAGTTGTTCGGAAAGTGCGTCTGTATAGGAAAATGATAAAGCAAGTGTTCCTCAAATACAGAGCTGACAGCACTCTTTCAAATAGTCAGCATTCATAGAGAGTTGATATCTATCCCAGTTGCAAGAGGCTCCTTACTAAATTGTGCTCCATTCTGATGTAATGTCAGTATATAATTGCCTGTCTGGAAAACAAAGGGGATATGCAACTCCGGTGATAATACCAGGATGAAGAACTGGAAATGGGAAAGACTGGCAGATAATTTAAACAATTACTGAACTTTTCTATTCAGAAGCATGGCAAAGCAATGAACTCTCAGGACAAGAGGCCAACTAATACTATAAGTGAAGTCTGTCTGGGTTCAAAAATCTGAGGGAAGATCTCATTTTTACCACTCTGCCTCTCTTCTTGACACTCAAAGACCAGGTTAATTCTTCTTGTGACGGTTGATCATCTGTTGTCTTTTTCCCAAAGCACTCTCCTCCAGCTTGAAAAATGGCAGGCATCATAATTGGAAACATGGACCATACCTTATCTGAAGTTATCCCTGCATGGATCTCAAATTATGGTTTGTAGCAATGCTAACAGTGACAAACAAGAATTATTCCTCTGGGATTGAAAGGGAGAGCCAGTGGCACACTGGGTAGAGAAAGGAATGACATAACTTGGGCTATGTGTGGACAGTAGAAGGCATTAAAAGTATATAAATATATAAAAAGGAGAATTCAACAAAGACCTACCAGCTGTCCAGAAAGATGATAATCTGCTAGTACAATATAGCAACAAATGCAGTTGGAAAGTATGGAGAACTGTTTGACTCCACACCTATAATAATGGAATTATTTAGCATTTATATAGTATGTCTCAGCTGCACAGATAAAGCTATTTACAAAAGATAGAGATCATTATCCTAATTTTAGATTTGGGAAATGGGTATTTAAGAGAATTTAAGCCAAAATTTTAAGAGTTGGCTCATGTGGCTGTTCTGGAAAAAAAAATAGAAAAAAGAAAAAAGAAAAAAAAAAAAACTAAAAAACAAGGGATCCAATTGTATAGAGGCTCCAATCATCTGCAGCTTTAGATAGAATGGCTAGTAGCTGCAGGTGTTCATCAAAAACAAAATCATGTTGCAAATGCACCAGGTTGAAAACTTTCAACTCTTATATCCCAAATTAGCAGATGCTTTTGTATAAGGTAGCGTGATTGTGGCAAAGGTTACTTGTAAAGCTGAATAATAGGAATAGATTCCAGTTCTCCAGATTCCCATGTTACATGTTGTTCTGCATCGAAAACACAGTGTTGCCTGAAAGAAGCTTACTAAATAAAAAATCAAAACTAAGAATAATAAAAAATTAAATAAATAAAATATAACAACATTTTAATTTAATTTTTAAATATTATCTACAATAAAAGATGCAATGGAAGGTTATGGAATGCTCATTGCTTTCTGGTTTTGGGTTTTTTTTGTTTTTTTTGTTTTTTTTTTTTCCCCCATAATAGTACCATGAAAAACGGGATAAAATGTGAAGCGTAAAGGAGGCAAAAGCTTTAATTTAAGTTGGAGGATTTACTCTCTAATTTGTAATAGGAAAGACAGTAAATAGCATAAGTGTGACAATAGAACAGTCACCTTCTATTTGCAGAATGTACTGGCTGTGTAATATAGATCCTGGTATAGATCAGAAGAGCACAACAGCTACAGTAACAGCTACAGTTGGGGGTTGGACTCGATGATCTCTGGAGGTCCCTTCCAACCCCTACAATTTTGTGATACAGTATCAAGACAATAGCAAACTGAAATGGAGCTCATTTCAGGTAAAGGATAAAATTACAATTGTGAAAAGAACTGTGGCTCCAATTCGTGAGCCATTTCAAAAGGAGTTTTATGGGACACTTCTGAATATTACACACTGTGCATATAGGTACTGATGAATGTTTATAATAATTGCATCAGTATTACTAAAGAAAGAAAGAAAACAAAAGTGACATTTGCTTAAAGTTAATGAAGCTGAGTTCACTAATCCCCTCCTAGATTAGAGGCTTCCAAGTATCTGAGGACTTTGGGAATAAAAGATGCAATTATTATATTGAAAGCTGGGTCCCTACAAAATTTCCTACCCTGTCCTCCCTATTATAATAACTACTAATGCCCTTGCTACAGTTTGCATCTGTTCCAGCATGCAGTTCACTACAGAAAAAGCTTACTCTTGAGAACAATCTCATAAGGAGAAGCAGCTGCTCCTGTTCCTTCTGCTCTCCCTCTTCAATTCTTTGGAGTCATGTCACTAAATTTCAAATGATAAGTTTGCTTTATTACTTTAGCTTTGAGTGGAGGTTAGGGACAAGTTGGTAGCAAGACTTAGACTTCATATTGTAACACATGAGAGAACAGCCCTGGAGCCAAGGTAAAGCCCTGCTTCCTTCCAACCTTAAAGTTGTTTAACTAGTAAAATTAATTTGCCTCTTTAAATTTTAAAATAAAGACAAGATGTTTTCATTTTTTTTGATAGCCTGGGCTGGCAAAAGTAAAGGGATATTATTTGTATGCTGATTTGTCTGGTGAAGAGCCAAACTGCAGATCGTTTGGACTGGTGCCACTTTGGGTTGCTTCATTTCTTTCTTTCCCCAAGCTCAACACAGCCAAAATAGTTAACGTGCACCAGTGGCTGGCCATAAATTTAAGCAATGGAAGAATAAGTGAGAAGGTCAAGAAGAAGTGCAGAAGAAGAAGAAGAAGACAGCAAAAGAACTGTCTTGCCAGAGTTGACATAGTAAGCCACAAATTAAATTACATTATTCATTTGCTATTGCACCAGTAATTACTATGATTTCTATATATTTATATATATATTTACTATATTCATATATTTGTACTATATTTAAATATTTATGTATTTAAATATATACATTTACTATAATAGCTATAGATTTATGAATCTTGCTTTTAAAATTTAAGAACAGTTTGCATTTATGCCTACTACCATTTTTTCCAGGTCCTTATCAGCAAAAAAAAAAAAAATGTTCAGACTCAGTAAATTACATGTCCACCAAAGAGTAAACATACAACAGATTAATCCTGTAACACACCATCAATTCTCAGCTTTACAAATCAATAAATTAACTGCAAAACAACATCTACAGCAAAAAAATGATGACGTATCTGTAAAGTGCTAATCTACCTTTCTAACAGTCTGTACTCAGGTCTCTTCAGACCTTCAAGGCAGATAATGCCTAGCCACACCCCTAAGTGATCTTCTCAAGAGGCCAGAGGACTTCAAGGCCAAAAGAAACAATGATGCACTTGAATAAAAACCAGAAACTTAATTTTATGAGAAAGGTTACAAGAGACAGAAAATTCTAACAGTCGCAATTTTGTAGCTCTGTTATTTCAAATTGAGCAAAATCACATGTCAACACAGAGGTGTGCCCTACCTCTCCTCCAGTCTGACTAGATTCTCTCTGATGTACAGGCTCCCAGCTTCTGATGAACCTTCCTCATTTCTTTTTTCCTGCTACTTCCAGTGTTCCCCAAAACTATTTTGTTCTATTCCTAATAGAACAGTGTTATATTCCTGAACAGTTTATTCCTATTAGACAGTTAACAGTTATATTCCTAATAGAACAGTGTTCTATTCCTGAACAGTTTAAATAATTTTTCATGGGAAGAATATATCTTCTTCTTTCATGACCCAGTCTTATTAAAGGAATATAACACTCATTATTCATCCCAAAATTTGAACCTCAAAGGAGACATGTAAGGTTTAACAGTTTTAGATAAAATTTTTGCCCTTTTCCCATGGATATGTCCACACCATTGACCAGCATACAGCACAAAGAAAGATCTGTATGTTTTGCTATGCAACATTTCCAGGATTTCATGTCCACATTGGTTCTTAACTAGCAGTCAAGTTTGCATCAGTAACCAGTCCTCTGTACATACTATACAGTACTGTATACTACAGTATACAGGCTAACTGCTCAGTGACTTTACTTCCACATTGCTGTGGGGGAAGATGTAACTGTGAGCAACTCACCAAAGAGCTTAACAGACTCCTTGATAAACCTTATAACTGTGAAGCCTTGGGAGACTGGAATGTAAGACAAAGAGCTAAGAGAGTCAAAAGGTAAACAGAAGGTTCTTTTGTATGCACCGTTAATCTTGTCACAATTGAGAAACCTTACACCCTTTGTCATTGTTGTTTGGGAGAAGTTAGGGCCAATTAACTGTTACAGGAACTTATTGTTTATAAGTGGATGGTATATAAAATGTATGTTGAACACAATAAAGATATCTATTCTGATGCTACAAGAAACTCAGAGAGCTCTCTAACTCTACTGAGTGCGGGCACATTGCAAATAGAGTGATCTAGGCAGCTCTTTGTTTTCAGTCCTCATTATGCCAAGAGACAAACCATTCGGAGATCTCCAGCAGTGCTCTTAGTTATATGCCACAGTATAGACAAAAGACAAAATTTTCACTTAAAAAAAAAAAAAAAAAAAAAAAACACACAAAGCACAAATTCTCTGGACACACTATAAGCAAAGAGATAAAACTCATCAGAAAATGAAGAGAATTGAAGGAGTCTGTCATAAGCTTGCCTGTGTCCCAGATACCTGGTATCAAGATGAAGAAGGTGACAAAGCAGATCATGGTTATATTTTCAGGTAGTACTGAATGCAAGAGTGTAAACAAGCAAATGATTACTTTGCAAATCTAAAGGTAGATAATTTGCTTTTCTTTGCAGTGACAGTTAAAGTGGATCAGTCCCATCCCCCGGTCTCGTAGCTTAAAATTACAAAATAAAACTCTTCCTGGTGATTCACTCAGGCATTTGGATAAAGGTCACTCATTCTTTCTCCTTCAGAGGAGAATTTGATCTAAGGCACTCAGACCGGTCACCTGAGTTCTTATGACAGTTTCATAGCAGGATCTCATCCTCAGAATTTCTCAAGCAGAATCCGATTTCCTAGGGACTGGAATCTTTTGCTGCATAAAACAGAAGTTCACTCTCTGGAAAGTGGTCAGGCAAGATACATTTATCAAACTGCCTTGTTTTAGAGAATCTTAGTGAAGACTTATAAGAGAAGATTGGTTCAGCACCCCATGAAGAGCAGCAGCTGCTCCCCAATGCAGCATCATAAGGCAGCAAGGGGATTCTGAGCAGCCACTGATGGAAGTCTATGGTGGACAAAATGAAATATCTCAAATAGTAATTATGACACTTATCTCTCAAGCAGAACTAGGTTCTTTAATGACAACAAGTTGCTAAGATACTAGGTCTGGACATGAACTATAATCCGAAAGACAACATTTGCTAAAACAGATGCCTTGTAAAGCCCTGCTGGGTTGGGTGCAATGTTATAGAGACAGAAGTGGCACAATTAAATCACAGACACTAATCATCTTTTGGAAGCTTTAATACCTAAGCAGTTATTAATTTTGACCTGACACACTATATACCTAATAATATGTTTGGTACTACATAACATAAATCACATCTGTTTCCTTATGTTTCCTAAGAATTACTTATAATTTGCAAAGTAACTGCCCCCATATTTATTAATTTTAATTACAGAACCAACATATTTCCAGCAAAAGATTTCTTCCACAATTATAAAACTAAATATATTGCTGAGTAGAGGAAATGAAGTAGTATTTAATTACCAGCAATTGCTATAAGTAACTGTCAAGTGCTAACCATCGCAACTACAAATCTTATGTAAAATGGAAAAATGTATGTGTTACTGCTAATTTAATTTACTAAACTTATTCCTTTGCACTCTGCTTAGAAGAGAGGATCAGATAACTATAGAAATTCCTTTACACACCAGAGGCTAGATGAGCACAACACCCCCAGCTTGCAGACCCAGAATTAATAGCACTGTAGCTGAGAATAATAATTCATACAAAGAAGAAATATGTGCAGATGAAATCAATATAGATCTTTGATTAGTTTCACCAATCACTTGAACAATGAAACTCATCTTACAGAAAGTATAAGCTACTATCTGTGATAAAAGTAATTACATGCTATTTCAGCATCAAAAATGGTAACAGCAAAAATAAAATCAGCAGCAACAGCTTTTGATTGCTTTACCTTGATATTTAATTTCAGGTAGGGCAGCAGACATTTGTGATTCTATAAGGACAACTTCCTGATATTTCCCCTGGATTTTGAGAGAATACCCCTTAAGCTCTGTAAGTTTCCCTCTGGCTCATTACCAGAAATACTAAACACATAAGAAAGGAAATGAGTAACAACAACATTTCAGTCAATTTCAGAAGTTCAATAGTACATGTGTTCCAAGTCCTGGCAGTCAATCACTCAGTCACATAATGCATAATAATGTTACAGGAAAGCCTGTGTTTGGTTTTTGTGTATCCATTGTATGATGGACAAGAGAAACTAAGTGGAAATGAAGATACAAAGAGGATGCTGATCATATTACCTTAAATACTGTAACACAGAGGATGTCATCTGGAATTTAAGAGAGTATGAAAACCAGATGGAAAGCGTTGATGGATGTGACGTATTTCTACTTCTATGTCACTGATTCAAAGGCAGACTACTGAAGTGTGACTTCAGAGTGACTACTGAAGGCAGAAGCAATAATTCATCTTCACTTACACCATCTCAGGAATGCCTATGAAATTGTCTCACATTCTGGATGTCATGACTGGGCCCCTTTTGCAAATATCCTACCTTAATAAGAAGCAAGAACCGTAGGAAACAGAATTCTTTTCTCCAACAGGTGTAGCACTTCCAAGCCATTATCACAGGCAATAATCCTCAGGTATACAAGCAAGTACATCATAATACATGGCATTTTATACAGATTTTTACTCCATGATGTTACTTACATAATGTCTTAAAGACAGTTAAGAAGATTTTTTTCTAGTTATACATCTGTCTTGGGTTTACTTAGCAAGGCTTTGACAGCTGTAGGGCTGCCTGATTGGCCTCCATGAGCAAAGCCCAGAATGGCCCAACATCAGATCAGATCAGCAGGGACACACCACTGCCAGAGATGATCTATGAGCAAGTTGGATGTGCTCAGATTTAAGAAAGGAGAGCAAGAGAACAAGAGAAACAGTCCTGCAGCCACCAGGGTCAGTGCTGCAGGAGGGCAGCAGATGCTCCAGGCAAAAAGCAGTTCTTTGCAGCCTAGGAGAGGCCCATGGTGGAGCGGACTGTACCCCTGCAGCACACTGGCAACACACAGAGCGGATCTCCACATGCAAACATAGAGAAGCCCACAGTGCAGCAGTGAATGAGGCCTGAAAGATGCATAGCCCATGGAGAGCTCCAGCAGAAGTAGTTCCAGGCTGGAGGTTCTGCCCATGGGGAGCAGCCTGTAATAGGGCAGCAGGTCTGGGGACGTGCCGCCCATGGGGACCCATGTGGAGCAGTGCACTCTTGAAAGATAGGCCCAGCAATATGGAGCCGTGCTTGGAGAACTGCAGCCTGTGTAAAGCCCACACAGTCACCCAATGTTACCTGGTCTCCAATGTATCTTATGGCAGACTGATGATTTTGATCATCATTGGAAAAAACTGTGCAAGAGCTCTGTTCATTAGCCAAAGCAGGATAAACAGCAGAGAATACCACTGGGTCTTCCTTGATTGTGGCAAAAATAGCAAGTTTATGAAACTTATCATACATCAGAGAATATGTCCTCATGCTGTAAACATTCTTGTTGTAGAGACTCTAGAGTCTAATAAAGAATCAGTGCAAACTGAAGGTCATATTCTTCAAAGTATTCATAACTCCTCCCTTTCATTCTAACAAAATTTCCTTTACTTCCAGATGGGGTATCAGATTCAATAAAATGAGCTCATCTTGCAATTGTAGCATACTTGAATTAAGTTTATCCTTGTACTAGGAAGAAAATTATTCGAAAATTTTGCCTGTTACAGTTGCTTTCTTAGGAAGGAATGGAGCTGGGCATTAAAAATGTTTCAAAATCATTGTGCATTAAATTTGTAAGATCTTAACATTGATCAAGATTGATATGCTACATTAAATAACCAGGAAGATCTGTGTATAAAGTTCTATTGAATTCTAGGCAGATACATACACAACACTCAACACCTGGAGTCTTGTGAAGCTGTGAATGGCAGCCAATAGAAAATTTTCCTGATATTTTCACAGCTGCCATTCTGAAGAATTTTAAAGCTGATTTACCTTTACACAAGGTAAATTAATTAAAGAGCTCTTTTTACATGATATAGATATATTTCTGCCAATTGATTTTTGGACTGTTACAGACACGGGTATCAATTTTACATATTCTGATTCCTGACCTCAAACTCACTGCTTCTATTTTATTTCTTGTTATGATCAATAGCATAATGAAAACATCATTTTCTTTAATATTCCTCTGTGTGAAAGCTGTAAAGAAAGGAAAGATGTATCTTCTCTTTTTATCAAATATAGTAAGCACCTTTCTGAATGAAGTCCACAAAATTTTTCAGAGAAGTTCCTGCTAAAGCTACAAGCTGCCGAAAATAAACAAACAAACAAACAAACAAACAAACAAACAAAAGGGGGGGAGAAGGAGAGCGGGTATAAGGAAAGCTCTAAGGACAGTTTCCCAACAGATCACATCCAGTAATTTTCTAAACAATTGGAACTTTATTGTCCTGATTTTAGGGTTATGATTTTGCTTTTTGCAAGGTCCGTGTTCCTTCCTCATTATCACAGTCTCTAACAGAACATGGTCACTACAGCCCAGACTGCCTCCAATCTTAGCTTTTTAAATAAACTCCTCTTTGTTACTGAGGACCAGGTCCATTAGTGCTTGTCCTCTGGTCAGTCTGTCTAATATCTTGATCAGGAAGCTATCTTCAGTGAACTTCAAGATTCTGCCAGACTGCTTGTAGCCCACCATGTTGCTTTCATAGTGGACATATCCAAGTGGTTGAAATCCACTATCAAGATGAGAGCCTGCAAGTGCAACACTCCTGCTATTGGAGTAAGAAGGTGTCATCCACAGGCTTCCCCAGTCAGGCAGCCTGTAGCAGACCCCAACAAACTGATGTCCTTTATTGGTCCTGTTCCTGATTTTCACACGTACTCTCAACCTGACTACTGTTTCTCAGCAATCACTCTACCTACTTCAGCACAAAGGGCAAATCCTCCATCTTTCTTTTCCCTGCCTGAAAACCTTCTAGACCTCAATCATCATTCTCCAGTCATGGGAATGATTGTGCTGTGTTTCTGTGATAGCAATTAGTTCATAGTTTTCTAATTGCACCGTGGTTTCCTGTTTCTGCTAATTTCTCAGTCTGCATTCATTGGTGTAGAGGCATTTCAGGTGAGCTATTAACAATATTACCTTCTCAGAAAAGCCCTCTCAAGATCCTTTTGGACAATTCAAAGATTTTCCGTGCTGTTTCCTAAACTGACAGAGTTCCCTGGCCTTTCTCTGTCATGTAGAACTGTATCCCCTTCCCCCACTGAATTTACTTACTGTTCTGGTAATTGCTCCAGCCACCTTCCTTCCCTGAACACTTGTTCCAACTGCTCAGTTGTGTTTCATCTGATGCCTACATGCCCAACCTCTCCAAGGCCCATCTAAAGTCATAGAACCCGAAGCCATCATGATTCATTCACCCGAAGATCATGACAAAATCCACACAGCCAACATTCACCTGACCCATTCTCCTCCTTCTTCCTGGGCTCCAGCTTCCAACTAGGAGGATGGAGGAGAGCAATGCTTGTGCTCTGATCTCTTCAGAGTCCTTCCAAGGGATGTAAAGTCTTTCATAGAATTTTCGGTTTCCTTGTTACAGCCTCCTGAGACCCAACTTGAATGAGAGGGAGTGGACAGTTATAATCCTGCTCTGTCAGACACAGTCATCTCTTCTTGTTGTTACTGATATGTGCCTCTGGCAGACAGCAAACATATCTGGAGAAATTATCTGCATGACAAATGGGAGCCTCAGTGCCTCTTAGCAAGGAGTCTCCAATTACTAAGGTTCTTTGAATTTTTTTCATGGTGCTAGTTCTAATGTGTTTCCTCAGCTGGACCTGCTTAATGTGGTTGGTTTTTTTCCTGGTTTTTTTTGGTTTTTTTTTTTTTTTGGTTTTTTTTTTGTTTGGTTTTTTTTTTTTTTTATTGTTACTTTCACCTTTTCATTTTCTCAGCCCTAGAGCCTTGTATCTGTTGCTCGCTCCTTAAGGGGACAATGGAGATAGGGGAGAGATAACTTCTTTCTGATCCAAGCAGAGATGAGAGCTCAGTTCCCCTCACCTTGTGTGTTATTATGGCCTATCTCTTCAAAATGAGAAGCTGACACTGTTTCTTCTCTTTACAGAGACTTAGGACAGTGCTGTCAGTTCAGAATGCCACCTATCAATCTCTGTTTCTGGTTTCTGAATACTTCTCAGCATGGTAATTTCATCTCACTGCCTGGTCACCTGCTCAATAAGTTATCGAGCAGAGCACATTTGCATGCATGAAAACTGCTTCTGCACTGAGGCTCTTAGGGACTTCTGGATTCTGGAATTCCCCACAGTGGGATGTCTGGGACATGCATGACATCCTTGTCACCAAATCAGAGAAGAATGGATTTGATAATTAGATCACTCGCTGGATAAGGAATTGGCTGGATGACACACTCAGAGAGTTGTAGTAAACAGCTCAGTGTCCAAGCAGAGAATGGTTAGAACAGCATTCCTCAATGATCAGTGCTGGGACCAGTGCTGTCTAACATCTTTGTAGGTAGCATAGACAGTGAGATCGAGTGCACTCTCAGCAAGTTTGCAGCCATCACCAAGCTGAGTGGTGCAGTTGACATACTAGAGGGAAGGGATGTTATCCCCCCCTGTTCATAAGGATCTAAGCAGCCTTGAGAGGTCGGCCCATGCCAATCTCATGAAGTTCAACAAGGCTAAATGCAAGGTCCTGCAACCAGGTTGGGGCAGTCCCAAGCACAGATACAAGGAGAATGGGTTGAAAGTAGCCTGAGGAAAAGGATTTGAGGACATCAGTTGATGAAAGATTGAATATGATCCCGCAATGTGCACTGGCAGGCCAGAAGGCCAACCATATCTTGGGGTTGCATCAAGGAAAGAGTGACCAGCAGTCAAGGGAGGTGATTCTCCCCTCTACTCAGCTATCATTAGACCTCTCCTGGAGTACTGCAAACAACTCTGGTGCCCCAACATAACAGGGCATCAAGCTGTTGGAGTGGGTTAAGAGGAAGGCTGTGAAGATGATCAGAGGGCTGGAGCACCTCCCGTACGGGGACAGGATGAGAGAGTTGGGCTCTTCAGCCTGAAGAAGAGAAGACACCAGGGGACCTTATATTGGCTTTCCAGTACACGAAGAGAGCCTACAGGAAAGTTGGGAAGGGACTTTCTATAAGGGCGTGTAGCAACAGGATGAGTGGAAATGACTTTAAACTGTAGAAGGGTAGATTCAGACTAGATATTAGGAAGAAATTCTCCGCTATGAAGCTGGAACAGATTGCCCAGAGAGGTTGCTGGAAGCACTCAAGGCTAAGCTGCCTGAGATTTTGAGCAACCTGGTCTAGCAGGAGGTGCTCCTGCCTATATCAGGAGGTTGGAACTAGATGATCTTAAAGGTCCCTTTCAACACAAACCATTCTATGATTTCATGATTTTATAGGAAGCCCTTTAACTCCTCAGAAGATTTGATTGGGTGCACATGGTCAGCCTTTGAAGTTTGTCCCCTTCCAAGCTGGATTTCTGCCTTAGCTCAACCATTGCAATAGGTGGTCAGCGTATTTATTTTAATGTAGATCTACTACCAGCCTTTCCCAAAAGACAAGAAAGCAGGCCACTCTGCATCGTCGCTGCTCAAACTGCTGCCCCAAACTCAGACTGATTTGCTGTGCTCCTGGCTACTTCCGCTCCCGAGGGGCTTCTTTTGTATGGAAGCAAGGGATGTTACACCACCGCTCCTGGTCTTGCCCTTGCCTCATCAGCTGCTTTTCTCAACAGCTCTCACAAGGCCTAGTAGTGCCTAGATGCTCTTTGCAGCTGTCAGGATCCCCCTTGCCCACTGAAGCTTCTTTTGCAGAATGAGTCTGCACTGAAGCTGATCACCTCGGAGAAAACAATGGAAGACACTGTTAGCACTTCCCTATATAAATCCTTCAAATACAGTAGTGTGGGAGTAGATTTCACAGTGCACATCTCCTACACTATTGCTTATATTAATGATATTTAAAATCAAGTGGGTTTCTCTTCAGTCTTGTGTCAGTAATCCACTACAGAAAACAAATCTGTGAAAATGTTTGGGATAAACAACTTCCTGTGCAAGAAGAGTATTTCTCTCACAGAAGAAATGTAATGAACCTATCATCCAAAGTGCATGTATTTAAGTGACAACACTGGACAATCTATTCTCCTACTGGACATGACAACATGAAATCCAATGAGTTGGAAAAAAAAAAAAAAAGAGAGGGAGAGAAAAACCTACAAATTATTAGAAGGCTATGCTTGTAAATAGTCCAAAACAGAAAAAAAAGTAAATAAAAAAAAATCAGAGAAATTCAGGGCACAGGGCACACATCTGTGTATCACAATGAATCAAGGTCAGTAGTTTGTCTGACCCATGCCCTGACCTACTTATGTGATAGTACTTCTGTGATATTACACAGAAGTGGCTGTGACTGCTTTAGGCTGCAGCAAAGTCCCACTTTTTGGGAGCTCCTGTTCCCTATAAGAGTAGGGTCACACCAAGGAAAAGAAAACATAGGGTATCCAGCATAGTACAAGAATCAGCTTAATCAGCTGACTGGATGAAAGAGAAGCCACACTATCACACCATGTCAATGAGTTACCTGGATACAATAGGTTGATTGCATAACTGGAATAATCACAAATGCATGATGTGATGTGTGTATGATCTGCCTGTTCTGAACTAGACTTTTCACTTTCAGATATACTGTTCAATTTTTGAATGGGCCTGTGTGTGAACCCAAGAATTAGCCTCAATGATATTGTGAGTCCATTCCATCTCAGGATATCATATGAATCTGTGAATTTATAGATCCATGAATCTATGAAAATGAATAGGATTTCTGGTTACTAACAGCATTCAAATAGACACACTGCAATGTGTACTGATACCCGAGTGCATCTGCCAGGCTGCCTGACTGCTAAACATCATGAGGTGAAATCTTCTGTTTCCTTTAAAGAAAGTAGAGTTCCATAGACAGATTTGTATGGTGCAGAACTGGCCAGGAAGAATGTGGCAGAATCATCATATGCTGTGATTTTGAAATCAATAGATGAATAAGCAGTGATTAATTATTTAGGGAAATCACTAGCACATTCTTAATTTCAGGCAAGGTTGAAACTTCAGATAAAACAGGGAATAGGCAAGCCCTAAATATCAGAATTGCTGTATGAATTTATGAAACCGGCATAAGCTTCAACTAACAAGCTTCCTTACATATCATTTGGTGACGTATTATAACCAACAAGTGAAAAATACAGAACTCAGGAATAAACACCTTAATCTTTTCCATGGGCTTAATGACTCTTTCCAGATTAGCTGCAAGAGAAAATGATATATTTTTATAAGCAATTTAAAAAATATGTAGAAAATAAATTATAATCATTCAAACGGTTTATTGTAACGGTTAATTATAATCACCAACGGTTTTCATACTGTTAAAAAAAGTGCTTGGCATACCTCCTGGATGTTCATAATCAATCCTATACAATGCATGGGCTTTTTTCCCTTGTTTTGTGTATAACTAATTCAAATAGGTAAGTTTTCTAGTGGCACAAAACCACAAAATTTTTACTTGAACAGTCAACAAGGATGACACTACAATCAAAATTTAATTGGAAAAAAAAACAATAACTTCTGTTTCTTTTCTTTTTTTTTAAGTTGATATTTGTTGAGCTCATTTTTGCAAAAAATATTTGATACTGTTAAAACTCTTTTCATCTTGTGATGTTCCCCTTGATGGAAACCTCCAGTTTTCTGTTTCTCCAAATAGGAAATCTCAGTGCATTCTTTTGCTTTCCTAATCTTGCCTTCTTCCCCAAGTATTCTAATCCTTGGAATACATTTTCCAGCGAATAGTTTACATCAGCAGAAATCAAATTGAACTTCAAATTCTGTATGGATTTTAAAATCTGTATGATTTTTGTAGTTTTGAAAGATAGATTCATTCTATTCTGATAAAAGAACTGGTTTGAGAGATCTTGAAAGGAACAACCATAGTAATTTGTAAAAGTTTTGCTCAGTCTCAAGGAATAAAATGTTAGCTACAGCTCTTATATTTTATAGTCTCAAGATAGCTTTTGCATTTTGTTATTAAATTTCCTCTTACTTATGTTGTAGTAATTATAGCAGTGCCATAATTTACTGTCTTACCATTCTTACAGATTGTAACACAGTGCAAGTAGTTATTATAAAACAACGGCTTTAGAATAGTCTTGAAGTCGTTCTGATTTAGATTATGCTATAGCGAGCCCTGATTATTTGTCCCTGCATCATCCACTTTTTTCCAATCTCGATTACCCATATGTGCTCTGGGCTTGAAAGTGAAGGAATACTGCACTGGAAAATGCACTAGTGCAGTATTTTAACACATTCCTAGATCTCTTAGCATATGCCAATACCACTCTGAGTAACTGCTTATAGAAAGGTGGGCAGACACACATTTTACAGTTACTGGTAAAGACAAGGCTGGCATATTTCACAAAGACTTCATTTTTAGTGAGCTATTCAGTTTCTGTACTCATTTTATCAAACAGCTTAGCCACCTAACTCTCTACTCTCTGGTAGTGAATTACTTTCCAGAAATAATAGGGAATTTCAAGTACCATCATGTTGCTAGTATTATCACTTGAAAATGTGGGTCACCATCACCTCATCAAACCATCCTGGCTTGCTCATTAGTGGCACTCTATATGGAAAACCACTAAAGATCATTACCACTGTAGTCTAAAACCAATGTGCCAGCATAATGAAAAACAATTCAGCAGTTCCCTATGCTCTGTTAGTTGTGTTTGTCATAAATGAGTTGTGGAGATTTGGAGTGAATGATCCATATCATATTGAACCGTCCTTTTTATCGCTGACAATTGAAGGTGACTGAAAAGCTGGGTCAGTGTCAGACTGTATCTAATTGGAAACCTCTCCTCATTAACGTTCAATGTTGACTTGTATTAGTTGATGAAATTAGGACCACAGTGGAATGGATTTTATTACACAGGATGAGCTGGTTGAGCTCTCTTCCATTTCAGTGTTATTTTAACCCCATCCATGGCTGCTGAGAAAGGAATCCAGAATCAAGGGAGTTGTGAGTGATGCAGAATTAAGAGGAAATTGAGTAAAAATGTTAGTGTTGCTCCAGAAATTGAAACCATGTGCATATTTATGCTGCATTTATTTCAGCAAATCTTTTGAGGAAATACTTCTTTATAGATCATCAGGGGTTATTTTGTGGTTTTGATTCAAAGTAAGAGAGAAAATTTTCCCAGGTAAAAGGGAAATGACAAACTGGAAAGATGACTGCGGGATGTAGAATGTTTTCTGAAAAGCAGTAATATGGAAATAATTTTTCATGTTTTAGATACTCAGTTTTACAATAAGGGAAATGTAACCTCAGCCCATTTTCTTGCTTACCAAGTCTTGCACAATGCTATTAATTGAAAGAAACAAAGAAAATGTGTTACACTAAAAATGTTAAATGTAATTGCTTAAGTGTACAGAAAATATTCTATAGTCATGATACAGACACAGACAAGATTCAGAGTACTGTAATTTAAACTTTCCACAGATATCTGAAAACTTTATAAAATGCAGTGATATGTTCATTTTCAAAGCAGTTGCAGCTTTATTTATCACACAGCCATCTGATATAAGAGCATGATGCCTCTAAACTTTCACATTAAGGCAATGTCACATAATGACAATTCTGTCATTATGGAGGAATAGATTTGCAAAGGATGTTTTACATGCAGCTTCTTTCTATTACAAGAATTCTATTAAATGATTTTTTTCCCAAACTCACCGTTTCTCTTAAATATATTTTTTCTCGATGTTTTGTTATTTGTTTTTTTTTTGTTGTTGTTGTTTGTTCGTTCGTTTGTTTGTTTTTTGCCTTCTTGCTTGCTTTGTTGGTGAGATTCTGATTTTTTGTGGAGTTTTTTTATACCTTATTGAAACATATGGGATAGTTTCATGTCAGGTCTTCATAAAATATCCTGAATTCTGTAAGTCACTGCTAATTATGGACGGAATCTCAAAAGAATCTGGACTTGAGAACTTCAGATCAAACCTAACAAGAGCTCAGGCCTTCATTTCCAGACCACTGGTATGAATGTCTCAAAGATTCTTCCTTCCATCACATTCATGAATCATCTTTTTTTTCCTCACAAATCTTTTCATAAATCAAAAATATATAAGTGGACCCAAAAATTCCACTTACTTCTGCAGCTCTTCAAGCCAAAATCACTGTGCAAATACCCTCAAGCCTGTGATCTCAGAAATTCTCCTTCTGAGAACAACCAGTTCCTTAGACTTCTTACAACTCTCAAAATTTGTTCAGCCTAAATCAGGCAGGAGTCTCAGTTGTTTTGTTAATGTCTCCTCTTTGTGGAGGAGATATTAACAAATGTACTGTAACTATGCTAATTTATAATAATAAGCACTATGTTGTAATCATAAATGCCATACTATAAAAGGATAGAGAAAACTGAAAGCTAAAAGTTGGGGCAGAAATTAAAAAAATAATAACAGAGCAGTGTTTGGTGCTGATTTTTTAAAAATATCTCAGTAACAATTTCTCTCAAGTTGTAGTCGAAATGTTTATCTTGGACACATTTTCCTTTGTTTTCATTATAAAATGAATTTAAACAGGTTTTCTGCATCTTTCTGTACACTTGTATATTTGCATTTCATAAATGCATTTTTGGAATAAATGGAATTTTAGAATGAAATTGTATTTTTCTAGATATTACTGAAGAAAAAGTAATAAGCATTTTCTGTGAATCTAGGGAAAAAGAAAGTTCAGAAACATGACCATTGCTATGAGGAACCCACACTAGAACACAGAAATTTTTTTATGAATTGGACTGTCATTTTCAGATGTTCCCAGCAACTAGTGGACAGAATTTTTTCTATTTGTCTTCAGTCAGATATATATTCATTTACGTACAATCTCTTGAAAATTTCCTGCTTGTGCATCCTAAGAGTAGATTTGCTACTTATTGCTGCTTGATTTCTAATTGTTGTGCTGCTGAACTTGAAATATTGTTACACTCAGATTTGATTTCTTAACCTTTTCCCCTTACCTTATTAAAAGCTTTGGGTGCTGCCTATAGAGAAATTGCAAGGCTAAACATAAAAAGACAAAGTGAAGAATCATACAATTGTAATCTATTCCAAACTCCAGCCAATCTCTGGAGTATCACAGAATCACTGAATCATATAATCATAGAATGGCTTGAGTTGGAAGGGAACTCAAGGACATTAGGTAGGGCCACCAACCTCCAGATCTGGTACTAGACCAGGCTGCCTAGGGCCCCATCCAACCTGGCTTTGAACACCTCCAGGGATGGGGTATCCACAACCTCTTCGGACAGCCTGGTCCAGCACCTCACATGGTAAAGAACTTGCCCCTGACATCCAACCTAAATCTTCCCTCCCTCAACTTTGCACCACTTCCCCTTGTCCTGCCATTATCTGCCCTTGTAAAGAGTTTACTTCCCTTTTGTTTATAGGCTCTCTTTAGGATCTGGAATGCTGCAATGAGGTCACCCTGCAGCCACCTTTTCTCTAGGCTGAACAAGCCCAGCTCCCTCAGCTCCCTCCTTGCCTTCATAGGAGAGTCTGATTGTCTCTGTGGCCCTCCTTTGGACCCTCTCCAACAGCTCCGTGTCTTTCTTGTGCTCGGGACCCCAGACCTGGATGCACTACTCCAGATGGGGCCTCACAAGGGCATAGAGGGACAACTCCCTCTCCCTGCTGGTCACATGATGAGTAATTTTCAATATCAAGGTAGCGCTTAGAAATGGAAACTTGTTACAAAGAAATTGCTGAATTTCCACAAGATATTTAAAATAGATACAGTGTCATGTATGTACTGAAACTTACAAGGGAAAAGAGAGGTAAGAGAAAATAAAGTTTAAAAATGAATAAATAAATAAATAAATAAATAAATAAATAAATAAATAAATAAGAACCCCCCAAAGATAGTAAGGATACATGACAGAAAGATTAGTCTGCAAAAAAAGTCTGAAAGATCCAGAAACAAAAATAAACAACTAGTATGTGATCAGCCAAAAGGATTCCATACTTGGAAAATTGACTACAGTACAAAACAGAAACATTGACTTTACTAAGAATGCCAGTGTTTAATTAAGTTACTTGAAGACATTGTTTTGGGAAATGCAGGTGCAGACACATCTGCTTTGGTTCTTTGTGCTTTTCAGACAATTCCAGCCTTCATTTGGATATGAACATATCTTATGTTTTCACTCATAAACAGGGTCAACTTGCTTGGCTTGCTCATATCCATAATTATTTTTTCCATATTTTACCTCCACTGTATTTACAGATTCTCATTGCTGGGAAAACATCAGATGTTGAGAGAAAAATCTAGCAACAACCAAACATGGTAAGTTATGGCTAAATTCACATGGTTTTTTTTCTAATCTGTCTCCTTCCTTCTGTGACCTTCCTTCTGTGGTTTCAAGCAATGTTTAAGAAGAATTACAGATATTTTGTTGTCATCAGACTTGAAATTCATAATGGCCACAGAATAAAATAGCATCATCCATTTAACAAATGACAAAATTTTAATGGGTGCACTCTTAATTATAATAATTTGGATGACAAAAAAATCAGCTGAAACTGATGTGAGAAGGTCATTCAATGAGATTTGTGACTTCAGAGTTCCTTTTCACATTAATATTGATATTTCATGTATTTAATTCCTATTAAGCTAGTAGTCTGTGGCAGATTTTCCCTTTTTTGGTACATAGGCAAAAGAAAAAACGTGACTACTTGATGCCACTGTATGTGGAGTATGGGCCAAGCATGTCCTGCTGAAGAAGGGAAGAGATCATGCAAGACTGGACAATGGGACAGGGCAAGGTCCAGTAGTCGTCATCTGGTCAGTAACAAGAACTGCTCCTAGCCATGCAAGTCAGATAAGGCTATAGATGAACCTCCATCACTCCACTCACCTTATCTATGCCTAACTACATGTGGCCTAGTATTCAAGGGGCTGAGCTATGACCGCTTGTTGTCAGGGAAGAGTGAAAATGCCACCTTTGGCAAAAATACAAAGACTATAAAACCACGTGACAATTAACAGTCCCTCATGTTTTTGGCAACTAAAATGAGGTCTTAAGGAACCAATGGAAATTTCTCTGCTTTTCGGTAAAGCTGTATTAATTCATACTCCTACTTAAATTTTAGTTTGTATACCTTGTAACAGCTTACCCTGCCCCTCCTTGCCTATCGTGACAAGCCACGTGTAAAAGCTGTATAAAGCCAGAACACTGGAGGACAGGTTTTGGAGCTCTCCTCATTCAGTCTGAAACCCTTCAGTTTGCAAGCCCCCCACCTTTGACTCCGTCTTAGAACAGGCACATTGATGAGAAATGTCACATAACTTTTCCTACCCTAATTTACCCTTACCTAGCCTAATTAATCTCCTCTCTGCCCCTAAATACAGATTAGTCATAGGCTAATACATCGTTTGCTTAGAACACATGTGATTATAGATCATATGTGCAACATCTTGCTCAGAGTACATTTAATAAATTGTTTTGTTGCATCTGTTCAGTGTGTAGTTGTTTTCTTCTCTCTGAGTGAAACAATCCAGAGAATGGGGAAGGACAGCCACACTCTAGATTAGGTTGCCCAGGTCCAATTCAAGGCCAGGTGAAGTGATCTCTGGGCAACCTGATCTAGTGCATGGAAACCCCACCCATAGCAGAAAGATTAAAACTAGATCATCTTTGTTCTAACTTGAAATATTCTATGATCCTGTGACTATATGCTTTGGCAGAGTTCACATATTGACAGTTTCTCATAGTTTACACTTCAGAGTGCATCGTCTGTGGATCATTAAAGGTCAGAAAAAAAGACATGCACAGACCAAAGCCCCATCAACGTATGTTTGCAATCAAGCAGATGGAAGACAGAAAGGATATGGAGTAGGAAGAGAAATTGAAATAGTTCCTTCTAATCTCAAAATATCTGCAAGATGGAAAAAACACTTCTCATGCAGCTTTACCAAGCTGTTACATTCATAACTCTCTGTTGAACATATTCCAGTAACGTTCACAGTGAATGTGTATTGAACTGACTTGTTGATATTTTCAGCACAAAGTACACCATTTGTGAGCTTTTATTCATTTCTTGTTGGAGTTATTCTTCCTTTTCAAGAAAAGAAGTTTGCAGCCTCATTTCTGTGAACCTGTTCTCACCCAGGGACAGTTATTATCCTAGCTGCTGTGCCTCTCCTGGGCACATAGGGTCAACACTTTACAGAATCTGTAAGTGGCAAGGCAGGAATTAGAAAAGTACATATAATAGATATAATACATCTGTGTCACACACGTAGGTGCCACAGATGAAATAGTTACCATGGTGTTTTATCAACCCCTTCCTTGATTCATTAAGTTTTTTGTACCTTATGCACATTCAATAGGCCAGACTTTAAAAAAAATTCATACAAATGCAACTATTACAGGGAACATCTTTATGTTAAATTCATTACTTTTGTGTATAATGTTGATTGAAGTCAAAGAGAATATGACCAGGTGATTATTATATAAAAAGCAAGATATATAAATAAATATTCTCTTCCTCATAAAAGATAAATTTGTAAGAAAGTAGTCCATTATTATGTGTCTGACCAAACAAAACAAAGTGTACATAGAGCAGACCCTTGACAGCCAAGAACACCAAAGGAAAAGTTGCAATGGGTAAGGATGTGAGAACAAAATGTAATGACTGTGATTGTGAATGAGATACTGTTTGCTCAATAACATTAGCCATCATTTAAATACTAAAGAAAGCACTCTCGTTTTCAGCTTTAAGGCTAACACTGAGCATTTTGAAAGCAATTTACTATCTAACCTCCTTCTTTAAGCAACCTACTTACTTGGAGCATCTTATTGACAAGTCTGATGTAGTTCTGTTGTTGTTACGGTAATCCACGGTTAAGAGAAGGATAAAAAATAATATTCCTGCTCCTGGGTTGTAAAATTAATAAAAGAATTGCTGGCATTTATTTATTTATACTGAAATATTTATTGTTCAAAGATTCCCTTTTTCAATGGAATTGTAATGGAGTGTGTCTTTTTGCTATTTTACTCAGAAATATGTATTATCTCCTTATGCAATTGCTTTAATTTTACAGGGAAGAGGACTATATTACCTACTATATGATCCTTCTGTGGCTCATAAAGATTCAGCTGCTGTAAATCAAAGAAATTATGATGTTACTGAAGAGAGAGGGAGCTGCATGTAGCTTTTTTTTTTTTTTTTTTTTTTTTTTTTTTTTGACCTCTTCACAAGAATGTCAAGACTAGAACTTAATGAAATAAAAACCGTTTTGAGTGAATCCAAATGGGCCTGCCTCTGGAGCACTGTTCTGAGGGAAACAATTTCAGCTGGCCTCTGAGAGGATTCACACCTAGGTCTCCAGTGTCAGAAGCCAATGCAGACTGTATTCACTAACTGGAGACCTTCTTATCACTTCTTATCTTAAAGCCAACTTCTGTGTCTGGCATTGCTTGAAGTGAAAATGTTTTAGAGACAGAAAGAGATCACTATGATTTTCCAATAAAAAATGTTAACCTACCTAGGATCTTCCTGACCATAACTGAGATGGAGATTAACATTATTATTCACTCAAAACTGATCAAAAGATGCAGTTGATTATTTTCTTACTGTTATTTCTAATTATTGCTGTTTACATTACTATATTCCTATACGTTGTATAAGATCTTTAATTAGAATATTGTCTATCCTATTGTCAACTGAGATACCAATTGAGATTTACTTTTCTGATAACATTTTCCTGATAAATGTGTGCATTTTTTCTACCAACTAGTTCTAACTCAGCTGATAAGAGAACAAATTTACATAAATGATATGATTACTGCTTAACATCAGTTAGAACAAAAATTGTACACAAGTGATTTTCTTAGTCATTCAAAGAACTGAACTACTGAAGCAGGACTTAAAAGGAACTTTGTGTAAGGAGAAAAATACCCTTTCACCAAAACAAATAAACAAGATACTTTGTCAGACTTTATGGGTTCTTGGTAACTGTGTGGTAATTGGACTCCTAAATTAATTATCTTAATGTATATACCAATCTTCTTAATATTGAGGAAATGCAATAACCTGCATTAATAATTATATAATAATAATTAATAATAATAATTAATAACTGTAAATATTTTTTAGTCTTTAAAGTATCTCCTCACATTTTAACAATTAAATTGAAATTAAAGAATGTTTGTTATTACATTGAGAGTATTTAAACTTTTAAACACAGTTAAAAGCTTCTGAAAACTCCTGATCTCACTTAAAGTGGGAATTACCTATTCTACAGTACTGTAAATTGTCTGAACTCCTCACCAGAGAAAACAGGCAGAGTACATGTGACAATGGGTTTAGAACCATCTCCACATCCAGCTGCAGCAAAGTGTTCTCAAAGTCAGCCAGCCAGGTGACACTGTTTTCCCTATTGGTATGATTCAGCCCTTCCAGAAAACAGTGCTGTAAACAATATTGCTGTATATCTACAGAAAATACCTACCAACATGTTTGAAAACCTACGGGCTGTAAGATAGAGATAACTAGAAAGATGTTTATGTATTTTAGCAGGTCTATTTTATTAACAGTTTTTTTAATGTGTTTTTATGAATAGTACAACAATAATGTAAGCAAATTTATCAATTTTTTTAATATCTTTTTTTTAATTGGCAAGCTCACAGTTTGTCCTCATTTGCTTTAGCTATTCAAATGTTCATTTATTACTACTATTTGCAGGAAGTGAGTTGTATAGTTATAAGCACATGTATTTAGAGAACTAAATTGCCATCACATTAGAAATGCTATTAGCCTGTTTGAAAGGACAGAATCAGTATCTTGTGACTTATGTGCACAATTTCTCTGTATTCTGAATGATCACTTACACAGAGAGCTCTTCATAGTGCATCTGCTGCTCTTAGAATTTGCCAGAAATATTCATCAGATACTTTTGTGTAACAATATATCCAAAAGAGTGGTACAACTAGGAATTCATATAAGCAGATTTTGCTAAGGCTATTGTGAAACCTTGTTCTTAGCATTTCTCTACAGAAACAGAACAAATCTAGAATCTGGATGTACTGTCCCTTCCTAGATCCTGCCTGCCTTAATAGTCCTTCTGTTCCTTGTTGCATTTTTTTACCTTTCTGTATTCAGAAAACTAAGGCAGCATAGGCAGAGCCTAACATATGGTACATGGAACTCTGCCAGTGCTTTTCTTTTCTAATTCAAAATATCCTTCCTGCTCTCTAAATTTTTGGTCAGCCTTAACGGTCATTAGCAATCCTTAAGAATCCTTAACAATCAGTACATTAGATGATGAGTCTTCAAGTACAATCAAAAGCTATGTAGAGATTCAACAGCCACATTGTTATTTGTACTTACTTTTCTATATCAAGAGTTGAAATGAAGGAAATATATATTTAAAAAAAAAACAAAAAAAAACAGCATTTTAAGGTGATTCTTGAATCAGCTGTTAAACTGTCGACAACACTCAGGGTGCATAGAAGTATAATAGTAGGTTTAAATAGGATGTTTTTTTTCCTTCTGACATTGCCAAGCATTACAGGAAATGGGAGATGAAACTACAGCAGTGAGGATGACTATAAAATGATTTCCTGATGTTTCATGGCCTCTGCTCTCACTGGCTGTAGGAAGTGGAATGGATGAAGGATCAGTAGGAAACCAAATCCGTGTATTCTGTTTGGCTGGAAATTCAACTCTCTTCGAAATTACAGGGCTAAAATCTCATGGGGAAAAAGAAGGAAGCTGTATTAAGGATGAAGTAATGGTGGACTCAGATACTGAAAAGCCCTAGTATCAAACTATTACTTAAGAGAGGAACAAAAAACGAAGGAAAGAAAAACAGTCTTAGATGTGGATCTAGGGTTTGTGTTTTATCACCACAAAAATAAAAATATTGTAAACATTAAAAAATAAAAATATGTAAGAGTATTCCCTAGGCTAGTCTATCCTAGACTTCACAAGGTAGGAATCACTGGATCAGATTTAGTGGTGCTGAAAAACTGTAACAAATTCCCGACATGATTCCTCTGGTTATTAGCTACCTCTGCATTAATCTGTAGCACTTATTTGTGGACCAAACTCACAGTCACAGCCACTCAGAATATTAATATGTAGGATTTCCAAGAACAGGGTGGAATAGGCACAGCATATTCCTGAGAAAGAAGACTGATCAAGGGTAACCCTGGCCTCTTCCCTTTCAGAGTCAAAGGACAATAAAATGAGACCTAAAAATATGCCAAAAAATAAAGCTCTCAGATGGTATTTTGGCTGTGTCACTTTCCCCTGGCTTCTCAATGATGAGAACAAGCTTAAATGCAGCCAGGTCTATTTTTTTCCTAGCCAGAAAATAAAGGTCTCCAAGCTAAAATGTCACAATGCTTCTTATTTTCAATTTTCAGGTTATAGTCAAAAGCTGAGGCTGACATTTTACCTTGAACTCTCTCAGTGTCAAGAAAACAAAGGAAAATCACGATAGTGTGAAGCATTAAGGACAAAGCATCCCTCAGTCCCACTCTGCAGCTCCTAGGCTTTGGTTGCTCTCAACAGGGACTGGGCCGAGTGCCACCAAGAGTGAGCCTTTGGAGGATGCACCACCGTGCTTCCGCAGAGCTGTGTGGGTGAAGAACTGTGAGCTCCTGGCCTTTGACCACATGAACAGATGCTTCTCACTGCTGTGTCAGCTTCTTCCACTGTCAAATGTTAATTTTCTTCCCATTGGAAATCACTGAAATTCCTCTCAATGTGTCCCCAGGTTATATACTGGACATTTCATTGAATTAATTTAAATGAAATCTTAGAATTGAATACAATCATTTTCTCCATCAGTTTTAGAGCATCATACATGATAAAGATCCTGATAAAGACACTATTTTTTGTGTATGCGGTAAACAATAAATGTATGTTAAGATTTCTTGAAGTTCTGACTTGTACCCATAGAGAACCATACTGGGTCCAGTTGGTTTTTTTTTGTTGTTTTTTTTTTTTTTTTTGCAATTACATTTCTGTAGGTATTACTAGCCTTTTTCATCCTCAGTAGGTTGAATCTTGCTCGAGTCTTTCACAGTTCTGTCATTTTCTGATAGTGGAAATGAAGGAGAGAGTTAACTCATGCATTCAAGCCTCCAGAAGAAGCACAGCTGTAAGTGCCACATTCATGCTGATAATCCAGGAAGTAAGCACAAGCAATTTAGAAAGGGTCAGAGGCATTATTTCTTAAAGTTAACAGCCTTCACTCTAAGACTGGTATGAGACATCGTGACAACTGTTCTTACTGCTGACTTATGCATCTTTGGGAAAGAATTTTAGAAAGTAAAGAGATTGCATGTTTACATTTTTGTGAATTATTTGCACTTGTGTCACATGTTACTTGTGCCACTGTAGTAGACAATAGCTGTTTATTTCACATTCTTTTTTATGAGACTTCTGTCTGTTTTAAACTATTTAAGCTTCTCCTCTTTACCCCATAGGAAAATCCCATGTACTTTTTATTTCCATTATCCTCTCCTCTCCTCTCCTCTCCTCTCCTCTCTTCTTTTTTCTCTTTTCTTTTTTTCCCAAAGTGTATTTACATTACACATCAGGATCATGATGTAAGTCAGATTATGTAATTGTAGAAAAACACCCAACACAGAACCGAATGTTATAAAGTAAAGCACACCACAACACAGCCTTCTATCATTTCCTTTTGCTATTGTGCTTTGTTATGGGGGGAAAAGATAGAAAGAAGAATTGGAAAAGTGTTTTCAAGGTCACCAATACTTTTCTGATGTAGAATTTCCCCAGGTGAAATTATTTTAATTTACAAATTTGTAGAGATAAAAAAGGCCCTGCTGTGAAAACCACAATATTCACTGTAGCATGTGGTGCTGATGAGCTATGCTAGATGATAAAGCAAATTGAAATCTCACGTTTCTAAGACCTTTCATTAGTGGGGGGAAAAATCATGTGAAGAGTTATAATGTAGTTAATGGTATTGCAGGGCTGATCCCACTAATTTTACCATTTTGTTATGTGTCTAGGTTATCATACTAATTAGTTTCATCTGGAATATTAGTCATCATAACAGAGGGGCTTCATAAATCTTTTTACTTGAGTTCCGAAGCTTCCAACTTGATGTTTTCATATTCAGTAAAACTCATCTTACAAAACAGATTAAAAATTGACAACTGGATTTTAAACTAGCCACTTTGCTATAGGCATGCCACCAAAGGAAAAATAGCACAGCAGTACTATTCAGTAGTCCTCAAATCCAAGTAAAAGGAGGTACATCCCAAAGGTAAAAAGAAAATCTAGACTGTACCAAATACTCCTTTCCATTTTTTCTTTCTTTCTTTCTATTGAGCTTCATTTTACAGAACACTGTGATAGCTAATATCTCGTAACACATAACCAGACTTAAGTATAGATTCATGTTTTACCAAGTTGTGTCATCAGCAGTGGGTGGCTGTGATAGTTGAAGGCATAGATTTCTGTTTTTCTTTTATATAAAGGCTAATGAAAGCATGTAACACTTCTATAAAAAAGAAAAAAAATCTAAAATAAGAATGTAAATAGAAACTCTTACTTTTTTTTTTTTCCTTGTAATGAGTTTAATTATGTTCCCAAAAATATTTCAACAGACATTCATGGTAGCAAGTAATTCAAAGAAATCTCACCACTTTAAGAAAATACTACAAATTTTACTCTGAAATTTAGAGAGATTTAATGGTTTAAAATTAATTCAGAAATTTCACCTTTTGGAAACTCTCTTTTTCATAGTCTTCTCGTTTTCTCTTTGTCCAGGGTTTAAAAGCTCAAAAGCAGAAAAGCAACATTATACAATAAACATAATATGAGTTATAATCTTAATATTATGTAGTCTTTACTGGCAGGGAGAAACATTTTTTAAATATATTATCTACACATACAAGATATGTAGAACTATTTGGTAAATTCTGTTTATAGTGACTCCATGTATCTAAAAAATACATGTATATTTATGGGGCAATGAAAAAGAAAATGAAAAATGTTTAGTGGTTTCAACAATCTGGAAAATTCCACTTTATTGCTACATCTTTACTGAGGCCATCATAATATATGTTCGAGGACAAAGTATCCCCAGATAATGTAAACCTGAATTAGAGTTGTTACTGCAAATATGTTCTCTTAACTACTTTTCAGAGGCAGAAGATGATGATTTTTCAAATCCTATTTTTAAACTTTCCTTCAGAACACTCACTTTCTTGAAATGGTTGAAGAAATCCTTAGTTTGTTCATTGCAGTTTTTGTAATCAGTGTAATTTTATATAAGAATATTCTCAGGACGAAAAAGAATGCAATGAGGAAGGCTAAGGCTGACTTGAAATTAGATCTGGTGAGAGATGCTAAGGACAACAAGAAAGGCTTATTTGAGTATTTCAGAAAATTAACTGCAAAAGGAAGAAGAAAGAAAAAGTGCAGACTGAGGTGAGTTCCTTGGAAACAAAGGACTGAGAAGGAATACTGAATGCCTACTTTGCTTCAGTCTTTACTGCTTAGACTCCCCCTCAGGAATCCCAGACCCTGAAGATAAGAGAGAGTCTGAGGAGTGGCAGACCTTGGTGGAGAAGGATCTGATCATAGATCACACAGGCAAATACGACACATACAAATCTTTGAGTCTCAAGGCAAGTGATGAGGAGGCAGACAGAAGTGATTGCTAAGCCAATATCTCCATCATCTTTGAAAAGTTGCAGAGAACAGGACAGTTGCCTGAAGACTGGAAGTAAGCCAGTGTCACTACCCCTTGCCTTCCAACACCCTAGCCCATGAGATAGCTCCAAGTAGAGAACGGTAGCACTGGTTTCGCAGGTCTGAAGGTTTTAGTAAAACACTCAGTATTTCACCTATCAGATAGGCATCATTACATTAAAGAAAAAGCTGATTGTTGTGTTTTGTATAAATGTTCTTCCCATCACAGCAGGAAGGCCCTTATTAAAATAAATAAATAAATAAATAAATAACATCACTGTTTATTTATCAGTGTTTAAATCACTAATGATTTAAGCTTCTTCAGGCTTGGGAGATCGTAAGATTAGTATTCTCTTTGGGCTAACATGTTTGGTTGTACTTATGCAACAAAGTAGGAAGTCATTCCTTAAAGCAAGTATTCCAAGATGTGGATTTCCAGAGCTAATAATTTTGTTCTGAATATATTGTAGGCCATGTAAATGGATGGTATTTGTCCACCCATCTGTGCAACTAAAACTGCAGTCTTCATTCTCTAGAACTGGCTTGGAACCAAGTCAGTGAAAACAGGAATAAGGGAGCTGGAAGTAATAACAAATCAACAGTGGTTCTCTGCCTAAATGACTTCTGGGTTTTCAGCTATCTATCAGTTCTTACTTCAGAGGTTTTGCAGTTTCCTGTGAATAAATTGCACTGAAGAAAAATGTATATCTTTGCCCTTTGGAAGTTAAAATCTTTATCTGTTTAGAGCTGTGAATGCTAACTTCAGAACTGCTCTTCAAATAAATGTTTCAGTATGTTAATGTACCTTTTATTGTCAAGGTTTGTGAAACTGGGGACGTGGGAGGTTAATAATCCAAATATTTTTATATAAGGTAGAAAAAATTAAAAGAATTTAAGCAAGTTGGACAGTTAGTCTTATTTCTCAACTCTGTGGAAGAATATTCTGTTTGGATGTTTGGTAGGATATGCAGTACTTAAACCCAAGTCAACATAGATATATTTCTATTTTACAAAAGAAGAGAAGGGAACTGAAAAGTTAGTTTGCTTTTTCTTAAGAAGGACTAACCTCAAAAGCTACTCAATGTCCCTTTCCCTCAGGAGACTGACTTAGCACACTGCTGAACCAGCCCCTAATTGCTTTGTTAGATTATTTAATTAACCCTGAACAAACACTCTTAGGAAATGCAGGGAAGGATATTTAACCAATCTCCCTCAAAGTGAAAACCCTGACTGGTGAAAGCTGAGGAGACAAAAATGGCCCCATATGAAATTACACTGAAAATACTTTGCAGCGTAAGATATAACATAATATTTAATTAGCAAAAATGTTATTTCATCCCTCTATTTCTAGAGCACTTTTCAAAATCTATGTGTAAAATCTGTTTTCCTTGGGACCCACCAGAGTCAGTGGCATTGTTTTTCTGCTTTTTATTACTCCATCTGTTTACTACAAGTTGCTTTCAGCAACAGGTGTAGCTGCTGAAAAAGAGATGATACTACAAATATTAGTAAGATTCAGGTCTTTTTTTGTTTGTTTGTTTGTTTTTTTCCAAGGAACTTCTTAGTATAGCAATAGCTTTTCAAATAGCAGAAATGAATTCAAAAATATCTGAAAACATGATACAGAATGAGGTGGTTCATTGAAGGTGGTCATAATATTTAAGGTGATTCCAGTTATGACACAAAGAAAAGAGGAGTAACGTACAATTGAATTCTATCATGCAAAAGCTTCTTTTCAGACTGTGCTAAACACCAGCTTAATCTGTGAACTTCAGCAAACAGAATATCCTTTAGCACTGTTCAGTTCTGAGTCTTATTGCAAACTCCACAGAAAGGCTGTTTCAACAGATTCAATGCTGGGAGAAAAAGAGACAAAAATCCAGGCTAAGAAATGGAGTGGTATAATTTACCACATCTGAGCAGCCTCATATTTCATTAAGGAAAGTGTTTAAGATTTTCAATCCAGTCTTTGATGGTTTTGGCAAAGACCTTGGAAACTGCTTCTTAATTTAGGAATGAATAAAGTAAATATGATGTCATACTACCTATGAAAGCTACTGTAGGATATTTTATTGGACATGGCTGGTCCAGCTGACGTAGTTACCAAGTACTGGTGTCCATGCAGGAATGAAGCCCTGTGTAATCTCAAAGTTTGTACAGCTGCATCTTTTTGGTAGTTAATGACATAAAATGCCTGGTAAATTGTAATATCCAGCATATGAATCTTGTTAGAATGTTTTGATTTAGGTATTAGCAATACTCACAAATGGCTAATGTAATCATGCAGAACACACTTTGAAACACAAAATCCAAAATAGTTTTACTGCTCCTTTCTTCTGGATTCTCTTTGCCTTCACGTTTCACTGCAGAAGCAAAAAATGTCAGCATTCCAAATACATGAGATTTGCTCATTGTCACATGATTTTGAGAGATGTGTTTTCATTGTAGTATTTTTTATGCATTTTATAGAAACGTGGATAATATCCTCAATTTGGGATTGTCTAAAAACATTAGGAAACCAAGGGAAAAAACTTGTGTTATTGAGAACTACCCTTCCTCAACTGATTGTATAGGCATAAAAAAAAATTCATGAAGTTTTATTTCCACAGGTTCTGTTTCCAGACAATGGCATTACAAGAAGGCAAGTATATTAGGAAATTCTGAAGTTTTATATCAAGGGCTCCTGACTTCACCATCATTTTCTGCTTCACTGGAAATGTTGATAGCTCATGTACCTCAGATAACCTCATTTCTTATGAAATTCCTCAGATAAATCTGTTATTCTTAAAATATAACCACTTTTTTACAGTTTCTGTGTTGAAACCACTGTCTTAGCTATCAGCCAAAAATCTGTTAGAATCCGATCTCAGTAACTAGACAGAATCCAGTGAAAGTGATCACAACATCCATTGTGAAATACGTTTATCCTCGCATGAAGATTCTCTTTCTATTGAACTCAGATGTTGTAGATGCCAACAATTGCAGAAGCAGTTGAGTTGTGCTTATGTTAATCAGTAGGTGGCCAGGCATTGTGGTGAATGTCGCTCCTTTGTACATTCAAAAACAAGTAGAAAAATAGCAAATATGTTGGTGGAAGTTTCTTGATGTCCAGTCATGGTTACAGGCTCAATTAGGCCACCACGAGAAGTCTTCGTGAGGAAATCAATATGGCAGTTCAAGACTATTGATATTTTTGCCAAGGAGTACAAATTAAAGCAGTATTACCTAAGTATATACTAAGTATTACTTAATTGCTGACGGATCATCTATGGACTTGTAATTTCCAGGAAATTCTAGCGTTCTACTTAATAAGCCTGGAAATGCTGAAAGGTAATGGAAATTTTTTTGAAGTTTGCAATGACAATGGATAACATGTTTACTCATGGAAAGATTTTTGATACATTGCAGTTTACAAGAAAAGCTTACATTGTAAAGTAAAATGCTGCTGTAGTGATTGACTGTAGTGTAAATACAATTTCCTAATGTGTTCCATGTTTCTCCCAACCTTATTTTTCTAGCTGGCCTTATACTTTATTGGCTATTAGAACAAAATATGGAGAGTGTCCTTTATTACTTCATGCAGAAAGGTATTTCAAGTTTTACTGTATAAATCTGTGATATCTTAGTGCTTCTTCTCTGCTGCAGCTCAGTCATCTGAATAAGAAATAAGCTTATGCCCATGTAAGAGCTCAACTAGCAATGAATTTCACTTTATTGTGATATTTATGAAAGCTTTTAAAACTGTGGTTAAGCAGAAACCTTCTATGTGGCTTCAGCCACCAGGTCTTGAGGAGGAGATCTTTAAAATCTGCAGAGTTTTACATTCTTTTCTGACATCTCATCTTCTTCTGTCTTTCTTCTCTTCAGCCATTTTACTGAGTCCTTTGTATCACAATGTCCATGGAACATATTTTTCATTTATTCATTTGCTTTTTTAAGAAAGTGTCTCCATGTTGTGTGTAAGATTAGCAAGATTAGCAGCCAGAAGCAAAAAGCCCCAGACACAATTTCCATTGCCATTGCAAGCATAGCAATTATTACTAGTGATACAGTAGCTGCGAGGGTTGTTATTTGACCTTATCCAGTTCTAGCCAAACCTCTTAAGGAATAGTTTGTAAACAGTTCCCTTGCTGAAGACTGTTTTTTGGGAGCGACAGGAAACTGTGGACTTTGAGCAGTTTTCCAGTGCTGCCTTCCTCAACCTCAGCTCCTTTTACAGGAAGAAATTAAATTTGAGACAGAGATAGAAGTCCTTAGTACAGTGGAAAAACTGTGTTTGGTTAATAACATGTAAGTACAGCAGAGGCTTCTGCATTTTCTTAAACTTGAAGAGATGTTCTGAACAGGCAGTAAGAGTCAAAAGTGTCTTCCGGGACAAGATATTCCGGGTTATAATTTGCATTTGGAGAGAAAAAGTTCTGGAAATCTAATGTCTGAGAAAAGAAATAAATAAGCCTGAATTACATAATGATTTCCTCCTAATAGCTCTCTTATTTGTAACGCATACAGACAGTCCTGAAAAATCTCTTTTCCTGATCTCCATCTTTTAGTGTATTTGTCTTCATTACTGGGTTGCATCCTGCTTATTCTTATATGATCTCTCTGTTCCTCACATATTCTGTATACCTGCCTGCAGCAGAGTAGCGCTAGAATGCATGAGTCTAGTCCTCCCAGGAGCCATGTGATTAGAAAAATTTCCAGTGAGCTCTGAGCTTCAAATGAGAATCTCTGTGTTTTGAAGAGTGTATACAGAATCCCAGCATTCTGTATTTTAATTGTCTGTATTTAATGCATTTCTTACATCTTTTCCTGTTTTGATATGAAAATACAGTCATCTGTTATGTTTTGTGCATAACTTAGCCATGTTTGGTTTATGAATGATGCAGCAGGACTTCTAGTTGAGCTCAATTTAGAAACACCTAATGTGCAAACAGACTTTGCTGTAAAATGTTGATTTAACTTCTGAACTTCTGTCATAACTGTACTTTAGGTGCCACAGAGCTCCTAAGAACTACCCAGAGTGCCAGACAGACTTCAGACTGTCATATCGACAGGACTGTGTACCCTATGAAATGCATTAATGCAGTTCCCCTTTAAAGGAACAAGTTTCAATTACCATTTTCAAGGACTGAGAACTTGTCATTGCATGGCCCTGTGCCTTGTAGAGTGAACGTGCTAATCAGATCAGTTTCTACTCGCTGAGTACCTGCACCACATTTTCCATCACACAATATATATCTTAGATTAGTAGAGAAAATGTGGCTTTATTTCGGAATCCTGCCTCTTGTAAATAGAAGTTCAGCTATCTCAGTTTCACTCTTGCTCTTACATCACCAGCATACAATCAAAAATCTAGAAAATAGCCATATTCTGCTAACACGCATCAAGTATAAATCACAGAACTCACAGGTTGGAAGGGACCTTCAGAGATCATACAGATCAACATCCTACTCCAAGCAAATATGATGAAATCAGCTTTCTCAGATTAGACATCAGCCTGGACTACTGGTCATCACTTGAGTCAAACTATGCGCCACAGTAGCATTTATTCATGGCCTTCTGGATGGTGAGGGAAAAAAAATCAAAGAATTTAGAGTTCACACTCTTTTAGCTTTGTTGTATTTGCAATGCTAATAAAGGTAGAATTCATGTGTTTGTAAGTCAAGGATGTGGATATAATTTTGAATGAATACAAACCCAACAGTTTCAGAGTGCTTTAGCAAAATATAATACTTTTTCAAGAGTAAACATATAAAGTGATATAACCCTAACCGATAACTACAGAATACAAAATAGTTAAGAACAGCAAGAAAAGTTCTGCAACAACCAGTAATTCTCTTCTTGGAGAAGACAGAAGTTCAAAATGGCAGTGATCAAAACAACTGTAAAATATGGAAACAGCAAGCACAACAGCAAAATATTTCAATTGTGTTAGAGAGGTGGGGTGCCAAGGCTGATAATCCCAGAGGAACAACTTGTTGTCTTTTGAGTGGTCTCTTCTGAGTTCAGTCTTCACCATAAACGTAGTTTGTTGAGTCATGACAACTGACATCTCCATATCAAAGAATGTCACGGCAGGGAGTCAGTAATGTCAAAGAAATCTTTTGCAATCTCATGAAAAAAATAGCTGAGCATGCAAAGTAAGTGATTTTCTGAGCTATAAAACAGCATGAAACAAACAGCAAAAGAGTGGCTTCCACTAGCTGATTACTGGGAGCAGACACAGAGACTAAAATTTTGCATACATACTTTTCTCGCCCAAATCCTGTGGGATGAATTGCAGAAAAATGGAAAATGTTTGCTTGTTGCAAAAATATTTTCCCAAGAGTGAAAATCTCATGTGTTTCAAGCCTGTTTTATTCCCAAGCATTTAAATGTAGTCCAGTTTTTTCCTGTTTTAAGGAGGTAAATAAAATATCTCTAACACTTAAAAATAAATGCATCCAAAGGTTCACCTTTCTTCCATGGAGCTTATTCATTTTCCAGTTGTTACCAACAGATTTCAGATTCTAAGCGATCCTAGGTGAAAAACTCACCTGAAACACATTTTTAATTTTGTGTGTTTTTTAAAACGTTTGGAAAACAGAAACTGAAACCTCGAACAGCAATAAAAAGGAAACAGCAGAAATATTTTGACAGATCCATAATAATGAGCAGAAGGAGATATTACGTTGCTGAAAAGACAGTTGTTATCTTATATCATGAGGATATTTTAAAGGGATATTTCTCTTTCTCCTTCCTACAAGAACATGCACAGAAAGAGGAACTTCTCATGTTAAGGGCCAAATGAAAGTAGTCAGGAGCCCTGCCTTTCATTTACAACATGTTCCTCTTGCACTAATTAATAGTGACTTCACTTCCTTATCCAGAGGGCAATTAGCATTATGGTGGAATATCACATACTTTTAACAAAATGGTTCAAGCGATTTCAGTTTAATTCCATTAATGATAACTAGCTATACCCTTGGATCCAGCCATTTGTAGATGTGCTCTTTTCCAAACGTGGCTCCAAAGTAGCTGCAATTATTATTCTCTGGTCTCCTTAGTGTGTTTTTCCTTTCATGATTTGCATAATTAGTTCATTTCAAAAAAGGCAGGTGGTAGGGCAGTGCAGGTGAAATCACATTATTTGTTATTTAAACTTTTCAGAAATCTCTTCCTGCAGATACTTGCTGTGGCATTACAGTACACCAGAGCCTAACTGAAGAACACCATCTGAAGCCACAAGTCTTTTAAAATAATTTATATTCCTGACAGAAATATGGTCAGAAATGCACGAAGATGCTACCTCCCATTTAACTATCTTATAAAGAAATGTGTATTCTGGAAGCAAAAAAACGCAATGGATCTGAAGCTGTAACGGCACGAAAATCTTCTGAACCAATAATTATTTATGATTGAATATTTGTGTGATGGATAAATAGATGAAAAATATCTAAAGGAAAAGATCTACCATCGTAGATCAAGTGCTCCTCTTACTCTTAAGAAAGTCTGCAAAAATATAATTTTGAAGCATATAGTGGATTTCTTCATGTCTGTTGCAAATTATAATACTGTGTTGTATTTAAATTCTGAAACAACAAAATTGATCTATTAGTTTAAGACTGTAATGGGGAGACAGCAAAAATAATATTTCTTAAAGTTTCTTCTTATGAAATGGCGGAGGAGGTTAAGTAATTGTAAAAAGTGTTGGAAGCAGCATTTGAAGCAGCTCCCAAAGCTGCATTTTGTCCCTAGGTGTATGTGCTTGCAACAAACACAAAAATAGCAGAGTGAAGATAATGAGAAGCACATATGATAACAGGACTAGAACGTGAGATGGGAGCACAATTACCATTTGCTGGGCACAGAGGTTCTTAGGTTTTAAAGTGTCTAGCATATACATTCTGTTGCAGCTGAGAGGTCATTGTGAATGTCCACAGGGCTTTTTTCACTGTATTGTTCATTTGCAAAATACTTTTATCAAGCAAATTCAATAAAGAAACAAGGGAAACAATTTTCCCTTGAGGTCTGGATTAGTTCTTCCTACAGCTCAAGGATTGTCTTTTATATTTTCTTTGTTTTGGACCTGGAAGAAGAGTGCCAATATCGAGAACTTCATTGAAAAAAATATTTATACAGTAGAACAAATTACGAAAAAAACCAAACAGCTCATTTTAAAAAATAGTAGTATTGTA
The DNA here is from genome assembly GCF_951394365.1 of Tetrao urogallus. Taxonomy (NCBI): domain Eukaryota; kingdom Metazoa; phylum Chordata; class Aves; order Galliformes; family Phasianidae; genus Tetrao; species Tetrao urogallus. Next base: position 46,655,144 of record NC_136816.1, read on the forward strand.
TTAAAAAACTCTCTACCCATTTTTTCCTCTGTGAATCAAAAAAAAGTAAGAATCCTCTTTCCTGTGGGCTAGGCCCCTGATTTTTCTCCAAGTGCAAGTATTGTTGGGTTCTAATGGAAAGGAGAATCTGGTCATAATGTCTTCATGGCTTTTCAAATTAGACATACTCTGTGAAAGGTAATATAAAGAGGGAGAACTTCACTTCAAGACTTCAAGAGAATCAGGTCTGTAGCATTATCACCTCTTCTCCATCACTGATTAACTCACATGCATGTCCCAGATATGTCACTTCTGCTACCGATGTCTGGGGACACTGAAAAGACAGTTACCTTTGTCAGATATGCATCCCAAGAGCATATCCCCAGAGAAAAATACTCTACCTTGCCTAATTAAAGCATGAGTTATAGCCTTTAATAACTCAGAAAAATTATCTTAAGCAAGTGGAAGAACATCTCCCTAAAATATTTGTGTATTTGTGGTAGAGGACAGCTGTTCTTCTCTTGAAAGCAGATAAATACAAAGGTTTTTATGCAGTATGTTTGGTGGTACAAGCCTCATTTTTTTTTGCTTTTCAGTTCCTAAAGTTCCTGCTGTTCATGTAATTATTCACACGTGGAGAAAGTATATTTGTCCCCACTCACAAAATATTTCTAAGCAATAATTTCTAAACATTAATAATTCTCATGATACTCTCTCTATTCAAGTAGTACTTATTGTACCTTCAGCTTCCACTTCTAAATACACTTCCAGAGAGATGGATTGGTGGGATTCCAGTTTCATCTTTGCTCCCATCTTTTCCAACTCCTACACTTTAACAGAAAGTTGGAGATAGCCCTCAACAGTCGTCTTTAGTTTTGTTCTAGAAGGATTTGTCACACAGGTGGAGTAGGCATGAAAATACACACAGTGGAGAGGGAAACAACATTTCAGCACCCTCATGCACAAAGACAAGACAGCATTTCTGTACGTTCTTGCCTCAGCATTTAGTAATTCATGTGCAGCAGAAACCCAAAATATCCAGCAGTGTTTAAACATTTGCTAGGAATGCAGAATCAAGTCAGCAGAAAAATTTCTTGTTTGGGCAGTGTTTCTTGTGTCATGTAATCCAGTTATTTTTATGTTTTTTTAATTATTAGGGTTGGTAAGTAAATGGTCTTATTTATTATTTTGACAATTACTTAATTTTCTCTTTACTGCTGTTTCTGTTTTTCTGCTAAAATGGGGGGGGGGAGGGGGGGGGAATCAACTTAACATTAAATAGTCATTTAGTTTGCGCAATAAAGAATGACTGAAAAAAAATGCATGATCTAATTGACTAGAGTGTAAAACACCAGGATTCAACACTCAGAGCTTATTAGCCTGTTCTTTTAATTAACATGATGTTTTGTGTTTTTTTTTAACAAAAAGTACTATTTTTTTATATAAAATTGCATTCTCCTATTCAGACTTACATGGTTTGAACTGCAATAGAAGATATTCATTTAGAACAAGCAGCTTTGATCACAAATATGCACTTATTCAGTGCCATGTCTTATTGATTAAACAGGATATTTTCCCTCTTGTTAGAATGAAGTTGCAGTTCAAAGGTTTTGCAAAAACATCCACCATAAGAAATTGAAAAAGCGAATGTGTTGTGCACTACAACCTCCTGAGCATTACACGGTATTCTTTCTTTCCAAGCTTCTGTGAGGCTTATTGTTGAGAAAAAATAGTGTGCAGTATGTGCTGTAGTTGAAATTTAAGAAAAGTTAAAAAAAAGATCTGTTAGAAGACAAATGTGCAGCTTGACAAATGTCAATAAATCTGTGGACAGGTCACCATTTGTTTATTTATTAACATATCATGATTATTTTCATCCAGAATCTGCAACTCAAAAGTGAAATATTTGTCTTATATCTTCTAACAAAACCAAAAACCTTTGTAGTATATTAAATAAAAACAATCACAAAATGCTGTAGAAATGAGTCCCACAGACCTGTTAGATGAAGGAGGGATCTCTCATAGTCTTTGTGTATGAGTTTCAGTAAAGGTGCACATGGATTTTTGCAGAAGGACAAAATACAGTATTTTTCTCTGTTTTGATGGAATGTTTGGGTTCTTGGACTTTTTCTTTTTTTCTTTTCTTTTTTTATTTTTTCCTGAAGCTTTTGTGATTTAATAGTTCTCCAAAGCTCTCGGTGAGAATTCCTCCTATGGCAAGTTCCAAAAATGGAATCCAAATGTCTATTGAGCCTCTGATAGAAAACACAGAACAAGAAAATAAAACAAAGGTTTGCACTCAGAGCAGTCAAAGAGACTTAAAGCATTTCAAAAACAAATGAATCACAGCATCTTAGCAAGCTGAGTAAGAATCAAGGATGATAATAAGATTATTGTCCTCATTTTGCTAGCACGTATAGAAAGATAGGAAAGTTGAACAGTCCGCCTTGCTTATGGCACAGACTTAAGAGAAACCAGATCTCCTGACTCCTCTTTCTAACTATTAACGTAAAGCATTGCTAGTGGTTAGCCAAATTTTGCTAACCTCTAAACATTACAAAATCTCTCCTGAGATATCATATAGCAACTGGAAGGCTAGGGCAGGGTCCAAAATCCATTAAAGTTAATGAGAATTCTTTTACTAGAATAAACACACTGAAGGTTGAAGAATTTCCCAAGCCTTAATCTACCCTAACACTATAAAACTGGACTCGATTTTGCCACTTCCTGCAACGGTGCCAGAAAGTAGTCTAATATTGTCTCTCTCGCAGCATTTTGAAACCACTTTTCTAAGCTTTGGCCAGAGCAAAATAAGAGTTCTCAGAAGCATTCATGTCCTCCAGTCTGGCAAGCCAGGTCCTTTGGCAGTGCTGTGGATGTGCAGCTGTTGCTCGGGGAGCCTGCAGGCCATAAAAGAACCCTTTTTCTGCTTTTTTTTTTTTTTTTTTTTTGAAAAAGAAGAAAAAATGTGTATAGTTGCTTATATGTAGCTTATGTATTCATATATTTTATGCCAGCTTCTCACTTCCAGAACAGACACTGAATAAATGCCCTTTAAGAGAGCTAAGAGGGTGTCACAATAAAGGAGAAAAAAAATCAGCTAATTTCAGAATCCAATCAGCTCTGTTATACACTGTTCACTTTTTAATATCTACCTCTTGTTTGTTTGGGATTTTCTTGTATTCTATCTCTCTCTGTGTAACAGTTACATGAACCCAGCTCAGAGGTAAGAGTGCCACCTATTGAGTCCATGCTAACATTTGTAATCCTCTGCAAGGAAAACAAAAGCTTACACACAATTTCTTATGATACATCTTCACAGTAAAAAAAAACAAAACAAAACAAAACAAAAACAGAAACGACAAGCAGTATCTTCCTGACTGAACCCAAACTTAAGTATTTAGAGAAAAAATATTTATGAGGAAGAAACAGGGTCTCCTTAACAAATATCATCATTAAATTTGAGAAAGGAAAAGGGAAAAGGGAAAAGGGAAAAGGGAAAAGGGAAAAGGGAAAAGGGAAAAAGGGGAAATGGGAAATGGAAGAGAGAAGAGAAGGAGAAGGAGAAGGAGAAGGAGAAGGAGAAGGAGAAGGAGAAGGAGAAGGAGAAGGAGAAGGAGAAGGAGAAGGAGAAGGAGAAGGAGAAGGAGAAGGAGGATGGAGAGGAGGATGGGGAAGGGGCAGATGGAGGGGGAGGAGGGGAGGAGTGCAGGGAAGTGGAGAGGAATGGAGAGGAGAGGAAAGAAGGGGGGGAGATCAGGGAGGATTGACAGGGTAGGGGGAAGGGAAAAGGGTAGGGAAAGGTGAAGGGGAAAGGGAGAGGGAAGGGGAAGGGGAAAATCATGATACAGAAAAGGGTCATGTGCTTACATGAAAAACAGTGGCTTCATGAAAGGAGCAGTTTGCTTAGAACATTTTAGTTCTAGTTCAGGGTAAGTTTCTCTCCTGACATGACCCAGAAAGGATTTTTTCCTCTCATCATGTTGGTTAGTCATTATACTAATTAAATACTTTACTAAGCCAGGGTGTGCTAGATGGCACTTTGGAAACACTTCAAACAGTATTGAGTAATATGTGGCTGCCTTATATTCAGCTTTCATTATAGGGTTGTATTACAGAATGAACTAGCTTTTCATTTTTTGGCAGTGAAATTGTGAAGACAGTGCATACTTTTAAAAATTGCTATAATCTCTAAAAAGTGAAGAAAAACAAAAGAACTTATAAGAACACTGATGATTTTTCCACTATGTTACACTTGCCTATGAGTTGCAATTTCCTGGCATCTCGAGCAATGATGACATATGAGAAACATGTATATTTTTAGAAGAGTTGTATTATGGTTGAATTGGGTGTATATACTGAATTTAATCAGAAAAAATACTACCCGTATTATATGCTTCACATAATGGGCATTAGCTAAACAAACGAACCATTTCCTGAAATATGCAGAAAAATAATCAGGCAAGAAAATTATCAGAATTTCCATCAGTGCATGAATACTTATCTCGACAGACCAGGGAATAAATATATGTACTTCAATATGACTTTCCCTTAAATGCTTCTTTGTCTCCTTTACTTTTCTGAACCATGGTGCAATATTGTTTACTGTTGGTTCAAGGCAAAGTTTATGAAAAAAAAGGAGAAAAAAGCCTCAAGCCCAATCCTGACCATCCTTTAGGATCAGTCTCTCTCTCAGAGCAATAGTGTGCAAGAAATGACAATGGGGGCAATTCTGGTAATGTTATTCTAGTTCCAGTGTGAACATATATTCAGTGAAATAAATAAATGCGGGGTGCGGAGGGGGGCAGAAGAGCTGGGAGAAAACATGCAAGTGATTATTGCACCCAAATGACTGCAGTGATGATTTGATAGCCCCATAGTGAGCAGACAAACATGAACGGCTGTCACAAACTACAACATCTGGAATTTCCTGGCAGAAGGCTGAGTTCTCCTCAGTATGCAAAAATGTGAGTGGCAGAGAGCTATATTTCTCCAATCCAGAAATGTCTTTTTTCTCAATGTTGCTTAAACTAGTCTGCTAGCATTTCTAGGAGAACAGTGGATTCGGCCAGCAAGCCACGCAGACAAAAATCCCCAAAGCCTAATCAGTAAGCCTTGTCTACATATGCTTATTTTGTTCACCCTTCAGGAATCAGACTTCTCTGACTCCCCAGCCAGGAGAACACCTTTTCATGTGCTATTTTGATGCCAATACAGTAATTTATTCTATGAATTGAAGACCTAACCAGAAAGATTAATTCCCATAGCCTTATTTACTTCTCAGCCAAGGTCTGAGACTCCTATACACAGGCATGAAAATCTGACTTCATGGGAATTCCTGAAATAGCTCAGAGTATGTGCCTGAGGCACAATGACTCTCCAAAGTTCTCACTGGAATGAGGTATCCAAATGCATGAACTCACAGTACATCTAGAAATGGCCAGATCGTGCCTTCCTAAGCATTTATATGCTCCCAATATCTATCAGTAATTTAGGTCTCGATAGGAGTTAAATTTTTCACTCTGCACATAATAGCAAGAGATTATTCCTAATGATCCTCACTTCCTGGACTTCATGCAATTTGTGAACTGGACATTGACATGAACAGAATGGATTGAAAAGAAGTGGGGAATATTTGTTTCACAGAAGCATCAGCTGCCTGTAATACAGCTGAATACTTCCGTTTCCCTTGAATGAGTTTTGATCTTGCATTTTGGCAGTAATCACACAAGGTAAAAATCACTCTGAGTGAGGATATGAGAGGGGAATAAAAGGAAATAAATGTGTCTAACAAAACATGCTGTTTTATTTAAAAGGAAAGTTATTTCGAGGGCTCATGGCCTGGGCCTCACTTAATGTTGCTACACAGGCTGGACGACTGCCAATGTATCAGGTTGCAATAGGCCATTAGAAAGGGCTGAGTATGGATAATCTTCCCTAAGGGTTGAACAGAGTCATACTGCCTTGATTACTTTTTTTAATTTAGATTAAAAATCCCTATAACAGTTACAGACTAATTGGAAAAAGACTTTAAAGGAGCTTTAGGAAATTAGGTAAGAATAGTTTTTATTATTGTAGTGTGCAGCAATTGCTGCAAAACTCTTCTTTCTGAGAGATGAGGAGTCAATCACACGAAACTTACCATAACAGGAAACTAAACCTTGTCCCTCAAGGGTTTTCATCTTTTGAAAGCTTATTTTACTGTGACCATTTTATTTCCAGTCAATAATGGAAACCAAAACAGCTGTTGGAAAGGCTGGTCTCTCAGTACTCTGTGCACTTGCACAGCACTATTAACAGAAATGAGCTTCCCAGATAGGTGACTAGCCACTGTAAGCATAGGCCCCATGTTATGATTTGCTGAACTTCAATAAAAATATTAGTGTCAGTATTTCATTTAAAATAGAGAATGTTTCTGATTCTGTTTGAGCTTTTTCCCACAGTGCTATGATAAGAACCCTCGCATTCTCACCTCTTTATCACTCCTGATTAGTAAACCATGAACCATAGAAATTGTAAAGATGATTTGAGCTCTGGAATTCAAAGGTCAGGTACAGTGTTAAAAAGGCTTTAACCATCATTTAATTTCAAGGAAGAAACATAAATATGACAATCCGGTGCAACAGCACCAACATGTTAATGCATAGAAGTTGGGGCATGAGACAAGAAATAAGAAGAAATCTCATCAATGGGTGAAGACTCAAGTATAATCAAAATTCATAGATACGACAAATAAATCAAAAAATGATACAGATTTCAAGCTAGCAGAGGCTTGTGGTGATTTCACACAGATGGGCTGCTGAACTTCACCACAACATTCTTTCACATTGCCTCCTCAAAGGAAGAGGGATGAGAAAAGGCTCAACTACTACCAACTACTGTCATGGGCAGATTAACTTGGCTTGGGGAAAATTAATATAATTGATTGCCAACTAATAGCTTTAGAACTTTAGTGAGAAATAAAAACAAACCGAAAAATCCTCTCCCTTCATCCACATCCTTCTTGCCACAGGCTGCAGCTCTCTCAGCATAGCATCATACACAGCACATGGCATCATACTGCAGGACCCACCCTTCAGCACTGCTTCACATAGGTCCTCATGGGCAGAAGCTCCCTCAGACCTCTTGCCCTACTTGAGCTGCTCCTGCAGGGGTATCCATGGGCTGTACATCCTTCAGACCTTCTCCATTGCAGCAGTGTGGATGCACTTGGAGATTTGCTCCATGTGGTACCCATGTGGGCTGCAGGGGGACAGCCTGTATCTCTGCTCTCAGAGGCATACTCAGAGTCACTTATGGCTCAGCTCTGGCAGCAGTATGTCCCAGTTGGAGCAGCTGGAACTGGCTCTGATCTGACATGGGGCAGTGCTGGGCTCTGCTCATAGAAGTCACCTCTCCATCCTTCACCACTGCTACTAAAACCTTGCACCTCTACACAAGTCTCCCACTTACCTCTTTCCAAGTAAATTTTCACCGAAGTTTCAAGATACCAGTGCCTCTGTAATCACTGTCAGTCTCAAGGAATTACAGAATTTGGCTCCTACTTACATTGCTATCATTAATCTTAATGACAGCTTTACAGAGGTAGCCATAGTATCACTGTGATTCATTCAGATAGGCAATCAGATATTTTAGTTGGAGAAAAAGAGCAGTTAGAGATGCTCAGTAGTTTGTATATTCTTGACTTCTTCAAGGCAGGTTTTCAAGTGCTAGGATTATGTTTCAATATATGCTGGGTGTTCATTGGCTCCACTGACATTTCTTTGATCAGATTTTACATATATATCTAAAAATAAACGATTCATTCTGAATAGCACTTTTTTAAAAACCTGGAAACAGATCTGTACATTTACTCTGTCGACACAGAGTTTCACTCCTAACTGGTGTCTAAAATTCTTCAGAATTTCCTTTCAACCCAGTATACTCCTCCAGTCTTTATTTTTATTGTGTAGTACAGAAAGACAAAATCTAACACCCTTGTATTTCTAAAGAACATCTAAAGCACCCGGAGCCACATTTCAAGAAGAAAGGCTAAGAGCACTACATGGATGTTTTGAGATTTAATCTGAAATAATATATAGGCAGTAGAGAAATTTACAGAACGAATCAAACAGAGCAGGCAAATTCTTTAGGCTTGGTAGAATTTCAGAGCAACTTGGTCCCTGACCCAAGATAGCTATTTACAATTCTTGGCCCTTGCTGGAGGTGAATGTGTCTCAGCAAATGTTGCTCAGAGTGTCCCCTATAGCTAAGCATCTGGCTCCACTGTAGATGCATCTACTAACAAATGAGCAACTGTTCACAAATCTGGAGCATGTATTCAAACAGATTCCAGCAAGTTTTAAGATTAAGCAAGCTTCTCTTAACGTACACTGAATATATCTGGGAGAATGTTGTGTTATGTGACAAGTATTGACTATGTCATTTGACTCAGTTAAGCAATATAGTCCCTTTTTATGTTTTAGGCCACTTTTATATCACAGTCTCTCATACTTTATATAAACAAAAATAAGTTCACCTATTTGAAAAGTAAAATTACATCCAATGTATAGGGTTTGTGGCTCCTCATATGCTAGCTAAATTGTTTTCATTACAAACCAACTTCAAAATCATTGTTACTGAATAGACATAGACAGACGGAAAGAAAACATCCTTTTTAATATTGAGTCTTAATATCAGATATGATTTCTAAATAAACTTTTCACTTCCTGTTTCAGTCATGCAGTTTGATCATATAACAAGAAAAAGACTAAGGCTGGGGAAAAGCATCAGCATGTCTTCAGTTTGTAACATCATTATAATAATGTAGTGGGAGAGGGTGCATAGAGGGATTCGTTTATAAAGTTAAACATTCAGGAATGTTTCAGTTAAGTAAAAATAATTTCTGCCTCTCAGGACTCTTCACAAGCCATAAAACTAATTCTCATTGTTATAACTCTTTGAAACTTTAAAGGATTCTCGGAAAAGATGTCATTTGAATTGAAATAGAACCCTAGGTATTTCTCACCTTTCATAGTAGCAAACAGATTTTAAACACAAAGAGAAGAAAAATGGCTAAAAATGTAAAAATGAGGTGATTATTTTAGAAGTATAAATAATACAGAGCTACAAATTATGGAGCTGCATTCTTAAAAATTCACTCCCACTGACTAGTCTCCTGGAGAAGAAAGGATTAATGCACGAAAAGTACTCCTCAAAAGCCATACCAATGTTCTTCCATGTTGTTCTCCAATAAACATTCCCTCTAAGAGAAGAATTCACACAAGCATCGAAATAGGCAGAATGAAAATCTTCCACTAGCAGTTTTTAATTCTGCTTTTGTCTATGCACAGATACAAATTATTCCAGCCAGAGGAATACAGAAATTTCAGCAGACTTTCTTATGCTTATTTGGCCACTCTGCTCTTTAGCAGGAATGGTGTCCCAGCTTCTAATAGTCAAAGGCATTTCCTAGAAAATAGCCTCCAAAGTTGATTAACATTTCTGACCAGAGTCTGATTTATTATGGTAACATTTATCTCTCCTTCTGTAGACCATTAACATTAACATGGGCCTTCTCTTCAGGGGTAAAACTGCTTTCAATATTTTTACCCTCCTAGTTCCCTCATGGAATAGAAGTCTGGTTCCCTGAATAACGGAAACATGAAATCAGGCATAAAGACATAAAATCAGAATCTATTAGGATACCCCTAATCAAGTTGCTGAAGAATAAGAAATTTCCACAATTTCTGCTTTCCACAAGCAGATCTCTTCATGAAAGTCAAGAATAGAGGTATGAAATGTATGCAGATAACCACAAATGTAAACACAGAAAGCAGAAGAAAACACACAGCCATGCAGGAACAAAACCATAGGATATATTCATGTGTTCATAGGATAATCCAGGCTTCCAGGGTCATTTCCAAGCTCAGCTTGTTGCACACAGGGCCCAGAAGCTCTGCCCTGGGATGCTCCCCATCTTCACCAGACTCAGCCTCCATCTCCACAGGCCTTTGTCTCCCTGGGGCAGGGGTCAACCTCGTTCTTTCTGAATTTCATGATGTCTCTGCAAGCTTCTGACTGCTGCCTGCCCAGCTCCTCCTGAATGGTAGATCAGCCCTTGAGTATATCTGGTAGACCAGCTGATGTCATCTGCAAACTCAGTGTCCTCCATCTTCTCCTCTGGGTCACTGATAGAGATGTTGAATGGGACAAATCCTAGGACAGACTCTGAAGGACCCTGGTTACCAAACTCCAAGCAGGACACAGTGCATTAATTAGCACCCTCCATCTAAATGGCCCAGCCATCTAAATGTGCGTGTGTATGTGTGTTTGATTGTGTACAGTACCCCCTATCCAGCCAGTGCTAGTTTGAAGATGCTGCTTATGGAAAATTTTTATACTCCCACTAGCATATTTCCTCAGCTTTTAGCAACCAGAAACCAAGCTGTTTCCATACTTGAGTGTAAAACTACTTTGTGGATTGTTATTGTTTGAAAACTTATTTTCTGAATACATTTCTCACTGCAATAAATCCTATAGTGTCATTATGTACCATGTGGGAAAGAAAAAACTCATTTGTTGTAAACATACTGCCAAATAATGTCATTTTCTCCATCTTCATTCTGTTGTGGGAAAGTGTGACTAATCAGTCCCTGTTCAGTTTCCACTCATCATTCTTGGATTTATCTAGTACTTCCAGCCATTTTTCCTCCCGGAGTAAAGATGCCTGGTTTGTTTAATCAATCCTCACGAGAAAACGAATGGAACATTATTGTCATCCTTCTCCCTTTTTAGTTCTATTGTGTCCATTTTGAGACGCTATAATGAGAGTTGCACTCAGTATTAATGATATAAGCACATCTTGGAATTGGGGCATAATAATGTTTTCTGATTTGCTCTAATTTTCTTTCATTTCTAACAGTTTATTTTCCTTTTTAATTTTCTCTGGGTATTAAGCTGATGCTTTTATAGAAATAGCCACAATGACTCAACAGTCTTCCTTCTGAACAGTAACATTTCATTTTGAGCCCATCAATGAATATATATACACAGTGTGAATATACAGATAGTGTTTTTTTTCCCAGATGCAGTACTAAATTTATCTTTCGTTTTATTCCCAAGTCACTCTGTATAGTGACATCCTCCTGCAGTATTTTGCAGTCGCTTTCCTTTTACTGCTCTGAGTAACTTTATATCACCAGCAAACATTTTACCTCACTGTCTATCTATTCATTTTCCTACAATTTTGGTGATGGATGAATATGCATCTCAACACAGACACATCTTGAAGTCACCTAGTGAACACTGCATCACCAGACATTTATACTTCTTTTTTTTTTTTTCTTTTTTTACCAGCTAATAACAGCAATGCTTCATCCTTGGCCCTATGTCAGCTTAGGATTTCTGAGATTCTTTTTGTGAGAGGTAAACAAGGCTTTTTAAAAACCCAAGCATTAAACAGGCACAAGATCTTGTTGATTCACATTTCCACTTGAACTTATAATGAAGTCTAAACCATGCAAGTCACGACTTCATTCTACTGAAGACAAATTTGATCTTTTCTTTTATGTCATATGTATATACATTGTTGTCTTTTTATTACAGCTTCTCCTGTTTGTCCAGGAAGCCAAGCATACCTGCTGTACCCAGACTTGTTGCAAAACTATTTCTAAAAACCAGTTTACTTAGCCTCTCTGCATGCTTCTGGTCTCACAGTGGTTTTAACTATAAATTGTACACCACAGTTAATAGACCAGAACTTTTTTACTAAATGGGTTTATAACTCTTTGTTCAATATAATCGTGTTGTGGTAATTTACTGCTTTTCAATTCTCTATATAGAGAAAGTTCAACATAAACGCTATGCTTCTGAAATTTTCCTTCACAGTGCTTGAAACTTCGCCCAACTCAGTACCACCATATATTATGAGTAAGTACTATCTTTTCTACCATCCAATCCCCAGTGAAACTACTGATGAAGTGAACAGACCTGCAACCACAACAGATCCCTGATGTACCTGTTCTGAAAGCATTTTCCAAATTCATGGGAAGATATCACTGAGAATTTTCTAGATTCTAAGAAATCATTAGGAATATTCCTATTATAATTGTAACTATGTGTCTGTATTTACTTGCTCCAGAAACACATCCAGTCACTTTCTTCATTTTTTAATCTCTTAAAATTTGACAATATAAATAAAATCTACTACTATCTACTATCCAGAAGGATATTGTACATTTTGTTTGGTCTTCTTTGTTGTGGCTCCTAGACTCTTGTTACTGAAGAGGACATCTGGAAGAGCATAGAGCTGTATGTTTGACTGTACTCAAAGGCAGTTGCTGCACATATACAATTAAGAGAATATTCAGACGCAAATTCAGTGCTCCAAATTTCTGCCTCTCCTGGTTAGCTCTTCTTCCAGTCTCTGTGGTACTCCTGATGCTCAGTAAACGATTACCTTCAAATGCCTGCCTTGGCAGCTGAGCTTCATAAACCATCACAGCAAAACTTGAATTGAATCAAGCCACTTGAATAATTCATATGAAAACTACTTTTACAACTTCAACACATTTAGAAAGAAATCCAGTACACATGACCTACTTGTGTAAGAGTCTATTCATGGCAAATTGGGGCAGAGAGGATGCTCCTGAGATGGGGGGGAGACAGAGTAAGAAATGGCAGCTCCACTAGACTGATTGTACAATTTATACCAATATACAGCTTTCAACAATAACTACTACAAAGATCCTGTATATATATAGGATCCAGCATATATATATATGTATATACACATACATACATATATATACATATATATATATATACATATATATATATATATATATATATATGCTTATGAGAACACAGCAGCACAAGTTTGTTGAAGTGCAAGCCTTCAGTTTGCCTCCATCCAGATGTTTTTCCTGGAATAGAGTCTATGCTCAGAAATAATCAGTTTAAGAATGTTTTTACTGAATATCTATTAGGTTTGGCCTTTTCTTATGTGGTATTACAAAATATTATACTCAAATAAGCAAACAAGCAACTGCATCAGCAGGGTCCAGTTAAACCACTGTCACCTAAGAGGAGTAAGATGCGCTATTAGTTCACATATGTGATTTTTGAGTTTGTGCATTCATTTTATAACATTATAATCATAAATAAAGGAAAGAAAGAAAACAATTAGAGTAAATTATTACTTTTTAATAAAGTTTCCTAGTGAGAATCTAACTCTGATCCAACTGATGGAGTTTCAGAAACATCATAATGAAAATATAAGTATTTATACATCTTACAGTGTTTAACATAATAAAAAAAAAAAGAGGGAAGGGCAAAGGAAAGAGGAAGGTAAAGAGGAAGGAGAAAGTGATGTGGAAGGGAAAGAAAAAGGCAATATAAAGGAAGATAGCAGTAAGTGGACTGAACTAGAAGGAAGACACTGAAAGAAATTAACTGGAAAGAAAGGAAATTTCCTATTTTGATAAACAAAAACGTTCTGTAAGAAGACAAGATGGGCATATGCACAGGTATGTCTTGCTCTACCCTTCTGTGTCACCTTGAACAATTTTCTGAATTTCATTACAGAGATTATTGATATGCAATTGAGCAGGACAAACTAGATTTGTTATCCAGTGGGTTATGTTTTCATTAATGTGGCTGAAACATAAATGTGTGTGAGTGAGAGCTGTGCTTCTAAATCATAATTTAAGATGTTAGGAGCTGTGTAAGCAGCTAGCTATTTGGTGATAAACTATGTCTAAAGCTGAACCATAATGCATAACTCCAAAACTAGAAGACAACCTACCAGCTTTACTGTTTAAGTCTTTAAAAAACTGTCAAAAGTTTGTCTCATATTACATTTTCTTTTCTTTTTCCAGATAAAATATTGTTATTAATAACCATGATATACATCTTACATTTCTAATTTAATCATTAATATTGTTGTTAAACTATGGACCATTTGGGGTTGGTGGGTTTTTTGTTGTTGTTGTTGTTCATTTGTTTGTTTTGGTGAAATTCACTGTGACAAAGTCTTTCCAGTTTGAAACAAAAACTCGGCAGTATTTATTGACTAGTCACTATTTTGTCACCTTAGCTCCAAGTATGGGAGCAATTGAGCAGTACACAGTCAAGCTGTTCAGTGAATATGGGCATGAGCTGGAACAGCTTAGGAGCACAATCCAAGTTAGGCCTGATGATTTACAGACTTTCAGAACTGAAGTGTTCATGGTTGCTAGCATCTGAACAGTAAAAAATCAATGATGATCAAATTCAGGTAGTTTCACTGCATGTCCTCACTCAGTGAGTGTGGTTTTCAAAGAAGGAGCTGGATCAGAAATTCTTTACTATCAGTTTGGGCAACATTTTGTTGTTCTCGCCTTTTCAAAGGTTAACTAGAAGCATGCAAAAATATCTTGCAATCAAGAGGCAAGGAAAAGATTTTGAAATAGTGGCTTTATTAGTGATATATTTGTAGTCCAGGAAATGTCATAAGATATTCACAGATTCACAATTCACAGATATTTTTCCAAGATTTCACGATTATCAATGAAAATAAACACTACATGTAATAGTGCCACCTGGTGACTGAATCATATTAAAAAAAATAACAGACCTATAACCTATGAACTCTACTATCTATTACTAAACATGTTCCCAGGATTCCTGTAGAGAGTGACAAAAGTGCAAACAAAATTGCAGGCTATTGCAATGTGGTTTGAAGTTAAATCTAAGATCCAAGTTCTTAAATACAGAAATACACGTAATAATAACGCTGTGAAGTAGGGGATATTTAGCATGATCAAGCTTTATCACCTAAGTAAATAAGAAAGATTTTAAATTGACATTATTAATTAATGGTTGAACTGTAAATTTGGAGTGCAAGTGTTAATATTTTCTCTAGAGTAAATACAGGTTAACTCTTTAGATTATAAAGATTAATTTGGTTGTGTCTGTACTACAAACACCAGTTCCTCTTGTCCACCATCAAAACAACCAGAATTTGCTTGAAAGTCCTCAGTAAAATCATTAACTTCTTTCAACACTCTACTCTCATTTGAGTATTGTATTTTCAGTTAAGGAGCTTGGAAGCAACCATCCACCAAAGTCTTACTAATAATTGTTTCTGATTAACACAAGAGCATCAATAAAGAAAAAGAATTGAACACCTTTTTTTAATTAAAATAATCAAGTCAAGAAAAACAGTCCACGTGACACATAGCTTGTGTAAAAATAATTGACTCATTAATCTCAACCATATGAACATGTTCACATTAGTGAGTCAGCTGCTAGAAAGGATGCAATAGTAGTTACATGTTCACAGAGGTGTGAAGTTGAAGTTAGCCTAATTGCACAACAACTTTCCTTAGGATCTGTGTGAAAGCTTCAGAGTAAATAGTTATTCAATGTCAAAAGCAGAGTAAGTTTCAGTGGGAAACAAATCATATCATATGGATTATGAATTATTAATGTAAAGAAGTGTCTTTCCATCACACTAAAGAAGGCTAGAACTGGGGGCTCCAGCTGTATACAAAAGCACATCCTTAACCTCAGTGCACAGGTATTTGATATAAGCTTTTGTTGGTGGAAAGGTAACTGAATCTTTTAAGCTAAATACCTTCAGAATTGATTTGAATTAATACTAAAGGCTTTGTGCTCATGCGAAACATATGCTTAGATTATGTGGATATTGAAGAACAATTTCCAGCAAAACGGGTACTGTTGCTGAATTAGAACTGTCAGAAATTTATCACCAGTTAGCTATACATATACTGGTTAAATCTTTGTAGGTCTGCAATGACGGTGTTGCCCTTGCTTGTAACAGGCCATGGGCTTTGCCTTAAGCTGACAGCTTAGGGTTGGTGCCTGCCAATCTCTGACTGCCACTTGGCCTCCCTCAAGATTTGTTTTAGCTTAATGATAACTTTGATTCTCCAGAGACCAGGTAACTGTCACCTCTTTTCTTGTATGTTTTGGCTGGCTTTTGAAAATAACTATTTTAAAGAAGTGATCACTATACAGACATATGAATTTAGTAACTAGAAAACAGCAATAACAAATAGTCTACTTGTAAAGAAAGTTGTGATTTCAGAAGAAATGCAGCAAAAAGGAGTATGGAAATAATTGTAATAATGAAATGGAAACGGAAGAAGCCTTCAAAGCCCAAGCACAAAGTACTACCAGAGGCACTGGACTATAGACATCTAGGCAGTTATTCCTGGACTTTAAAATACTGCAGCACTGGGAGCTGAATAGAACCTGTATTAGAGGTAACTAAGAGAACAAAGAGCAAGTATTCAGCAAATACAAAACAAAACACATCTTATGCAGTGCAAAGTGGACAAGCAGGCCAGTGAAGGAAGACAAAAGTGCAGACTATGTTACATTGCATATCAACCTGGCCACCAGGGGTGGCCTATGGAAAAGAAAGAAACCATGGACATCAACTTCAGCCTTCTCCAAGAAAATGGCTCAGGATTTTGGTGACATGCCATGTTACAGTGTCTTTGGAGAGAAGCTACCATCAACTTTATGGCCCAGAGAGTACAGGCAAGACTGAACTATGCCCACCAGAAAAAGAGATAGACTGTAGGAAGATTGTGTATATACTATTTTAACTACATACTGCTTAAACTACGAGCATTAGCATCATGTTAGTATCTTTGCAACTGAGCTACTAAAATTCTTGCATTAAACTACTAAGATTTTAATAAGACTAACAATAGACTAGTGTGCTTGCATGTGAGGTGTGCAAATTTTTTCCATAAAAGAATATTGAATGTAAAAAGCTGGCAGGAGTATAAACAATCTGTTTCGCAACTTAGGTACAGATTGGTAGCTCTTTACATTATATATGTTATTTAGGGCATAGGCTGCCAAAAGAGGACTGCATGCCTGTCAAGAGATGGGGCTGCACATAGCACTTATCATTCTGAGGCATGATTCTTTCACTCCAGATATTTCAGACAAGAGCACAAAAAGCTGCAGCCACGCAGTTCCAGGTTGTGACTCACTGTACTTCTATGGGGCATATTTGGTTGTCTACTGTATTACATGAACAGGAGATTTCTACACATGAAACTCAGTTGTTGTGATTGCATTGTCTATTACAATATACTATAAAAAAATGCGATGCAAATAAGTGCTTGGAGCCCAGCCAGCTGCTGTAAATCTCATCTAAGCCATGAGGACAGCTCCTAGAAACTATCCAGGCTAAAACAATTGATGGCAGTTGAGGATCTGGGTCAGCATGTGGCAGGACAAGGAAATGTCTGCACTTTGATTATTTTGAGAATAATTGTTGAGATAAGCTGATTACATCTGATCTTCTCAAACATCTGCCTTTTCAGTGTCCATGATTGCCATCTCCTAATTCTCTTTCAATTTTTTAGTACAGAGAGCATGTCAGCTCATTAAAGCCTACATTATTTTCTTAATATATTGCAGGGTTTCTCTCAGAATCAATATAGGCTATCAGGTAGCATGTCTTTCATTAAGGACAGTGAGTCAAAAGGCTAACATTAGCTATACAAGCAAACGTCCTCCAGAGCAGTATAAACAGCTACTCTTCTTTTTACTGAAGCACAAACACAATTACATTGCATTTATGTCTAAATCAATGCAAGGTATCAAGTATTTTTATGCCTCTACACTTAAAAATGAATGCTTGAGTTACATAAATATAACAATTTCAGAGCAGTACTAAATGTATTTCTTATTTCTTGCTCAGGTGGAGCCTTTATAAAAATCCTTCAGATGTGAGTTTTGAGATAGGGCCTTTTTAAATACTCATCACTGGTATAGAATCCATGCCCCTGAACCAATGCAGAAACTGCTAGTGTCCAAGCCTGGACAGTTCAGAAAACAATGAAACTAATGCTAGATTACAAAACTGGGTTCTTTTTTAAGGGTTCTAAATTAAGAAAAGCAATAATATTAAACCATCTACAGTTATTAGGCAGACTAGTCAATCATCCACAACTTTTATATGGAAATAAATAGAATTAGCTTTTAAGAAAGACTGAAGGAAAAGCAAGCACAGAAAACTAATTTGTGGGGATGATGGAACAGACACATTTCAAACACAACCTTCAAACACAACAAAAAAGGGAAAAAAAGAAAAAAAGAAAAAAAAAAGAGAAAAAAAAGGAAATTCACTTTCAACTTATATTCAGAAGAAAAAAAAAAGGTTTCCAGCTGAGCTTAGACCAAACAGCAGCACATTTGCTACTGACAGGGAGATCTGTGGAATGAAGACATTTTATCTGATCCAGAGAAAGGCTTGTAAGGGTTTTTACTGTGTTAGGCAATAACTTAGTGGCACAGATTTTAACCACAACAATTCTGCAAGAGACACTAGAAGTATGTATTGAAGGACATAGTTGGTGTTTGCCTTGAAGGAAGCTGTTAAGCAAAGCAAACAAAAAGAAAATCCACATTCTCATATGATTTGCTAAAAGCATATTTGATGTAGAATGAAGCATTTCTGTAACATACACTTTCTTCAGTTCCTCTCATACAATGCTTAAAGGAAATTCAGAACTGTGGAGTATGTTGCAATAGTGTTTATTTTGTTCTTTTGGGGATTTTAAGGAGAAAACAGTTAAGAGAGTTAGACAGCTGAGAAAGAACTTTGAGATTGACAGGTGCATTAAGCAAACCTATGAGGAGCTTCTGGGAGATGAAGATTTATCTTGAAAGCTAAATAGAAGGTTAAAACAGTTATTCAATATAATGTTTACTATGAAGATTCAGTTGTATCACTGATAAGAGTAAGGAGAACTGAAGTCTACTGCAGAAGGTTCAAAAAGGAAAATATGGGTTATATTTCAATGTATTATGGCAACAGTGACTAGGCAGGTATTTAAACTTGTTTCTGAGAAGTCCCCCTAGGGCTGAGTTAACACTTACCAACATTTCGAAATGCATAGCTCTTTCCCACACATCTGGCAATTTGTTCCATATTTTTTGTAAAAATAAGTTATTTTTTTCCCCAAGCTGTTTTTGTTGTTGTTGTTAATCAGATCTGAGACAAAGCAGAGACAACCCTGATGCTACTTTCACTTGCCAAGATACAAGCCTGGCCACCTCTTCCCACCCTGACTGCCCAGGGATCAGTGTGGGCTCCCTCACCTCACTGAAAGTCATACCTAATATAACATCATTTCATTTTATTCTTTTATCCTCTCAATTCTAGATGCATCTGACTGTGGCTGCAGCATTGGCTTTTAAAAAGGAAAGCACATACTTTAGCTAATATTATTTCCCTGCTATGAAAGAACATATTAAAATTATTCTCCTTGAACTCCTCATGATGTTTGATTTGATCAAATGCCTTCCAGTTGTTAGTATTTTTATAACAAACCCACAGTACCCAGAGTATTTCAATGTAAACAGAATTCATATTACTACATAAATAACTTCATTCTTATTTTTATTTTTGTCTTCAGGCCACCCTTTTACTCTTCTTTCCAAAACCTGCATATAACTGATACTCACTGAATTCAAAAGAGAACATCAAGAAAAGCAAGTATGTTTGTGATGAAGTCACTTTACATTTTGTTTCTGTGGCTGTTTACAAGTTGCATTGTCCTTTTAAAACTCTTGCTGACTCCTAAAAACTGTGCTGTCCTCTGCAATAGTTATTTCTGAAGTCTGTAGAGATGAAGTAAAAAGGAAGAGGGCAATGCTCCATCTCTCGTAACATATTAGAAGGCAGAAGCCTTCTAATTTCTCATACCACTGTAATATGTCATTACAAATAGTAGCACAAAAATTCAATTCTACCATTTTTTTTCTTAACAATTCCAAATTATCAACAGTGATAACAGAAACTGTTAAGATGGCTTCACAACCAAAGAGACTTGGTGAATTACAAATAAACCAGGTATTATTTGTATGTGTATGTAAATAAATCTGATGATGAAGAAATTGCATCCTCTAGGAAAAAAACTGGAAATTTCTAAAAATTTGTAAGAAATTAGTTTCCATATAGCTGTGTCTCCTAGCTTGTAGTAGACTCTCTTCTTTCAAAAAATTTCACAAAATCGCTCAGAAATAAAACATGAGAGATTCTTCGTGAAACCATCAGATACTTCATGAAACTGTCAGAAGAGCAGTTTAACAATGAGGGAAAAAAAAGCTTTCCACTATAGACAGCAAACCTCTGCAACCAGAAGCAGAACTGGGCAGAGACAGGCACAGCAGCCAGTTCAGAAGGATGCCAAACTCACTTATGGGCAACAGACATTGTAACAGAGCAAAGGCAGTAATCAAGGAGATGTCCTGTTGCCATCAGTGCAGGTGATAGGATGAAAGCATCACTGAGAGTAGCCTGACCAGTGCTTTTCCCAAAGCATGCATTTGTGGCCCCAATGAGACTTTGGTTCTTAATATGTATGCTCTGCCATTAGAAAGCCAAAAACTTCCCAGTCAAGAGTACACAGTAGCCAGGCATGAAAGCCCTAAAGCAGTTTACTGAACCTGTGAAAGACTAGATTGTTTCATTTAAAGCCTTTATTAGATGTTTCCAGACTCCTAGGCCTTCAAAAGGCAGAGAGTAGCAGAACTGAATTTTGAATAACAGGGTAATTCAGACAATAGCAGATCTATTATTCAGGGAGAGCAAAAAAATCAGATTGTTTTGAATTAGATTTCCAGCCATGAGAGGCACATACTGTAGAACAGCCTTCCAAAGTACTGGCAAAAAAGCTTAGCTACCTTGAAATGATTATTGATGATTTTATGAACAGAGTTCAGTAGCAGTCTTTCCTATAATGTCAGAGGACTGGACCTGATGGCCCAGAAAGACCTCTGTAGGCTTCTGCTGATTGAAATGTGCTTTTCAGCAGGGAAAGCAACACTTCTGATAGCAACCTTTCCAATGAACAAGTTATTATCAGCTCTCCTGACGAGAGGAACAAATGTTAAGAATAACCTCTCTCCCACAGCAGAGAAATACTAATTGCAATAGTATAGAAAAAATACATTTTTTTAATTTATTTGTACAGACAAGACTCCATTGTCTTCTCAATATCAGACAGACTGGAACTGATTCTCCTCTTCTGATGCAACAACAGACATCTGTTTGAAATTGATATGAAATGTTGCAAGGTCAAAATAGTTGATTTCCCTGCCTTCTTTCTCATTCTCGCCCTGCTGCTTTGGGGATCCTCTAGCTCTTTTATGAAGGAAACAGAGTACTGTTTTGTAACATTTGTGCAAGGCATTCAACGCTGAATAAGTATTTAGATGCATTGAAGTCACAATAAATAATCAAATGGACATATAAGACCACAATTTTGATTATTTTTTTTCTGGTATGCAGTTATGCAAATTTCTCATTCTATTTGTGATACAGGTCTTGAATTACCATCTGAATAACTGCTTTAGTAAAAGCAAACTAACAGTTTAGTCTGAAAGTCAACACTCCCACACTGTTCTGCAACTACTTTAAACCTCTGACTTGCAACAGATCATAACAAAGGCAAATGAGAGAACAACTGGTCCTTGCTGTCAGCACTGCTGGCAAAGAAAACTTCCTCAGAAAACACTTGTCCTAATGGAATAAGTCTTAAAATAAGGGAAGATTACTTTACAAACAGATTTAGCAATACTGGGGCTACAACATGATACTATGGGCTAATTTGAAAGCAGTATTAATGCATGTAACATGCAGAGCAAATAGAGAAATTATTCATAACATATTTTCTACACCTGGAGCACATACAGCCTTACTAACTGGGCAAACAAAATCCTGACCATTTTGTTCCCATTCTGGGAAAGTGAAAACATACAGGCATTTAGCAAACACATTTTCTATTGTGATTCCCAGTTTTGTGTATTCCCAGTATTGTGACTCCCACCCATGGAGTTAGTTGCGATAATAACTAAGAAAAAAATAAACACTGTCATTAACAAGCACAGTCAGTAGCCAAACAGCCAGATTTTTTCAAGTAAACAGTCATTTCAATGGGGCGGCCAGAATCTGTAGTATGGCTGAACTCCGATAGGAGGGGAAAATTCAAGCTGTCAGGCTGCATCCATGTCACAGATGCTGAAGCTGTGGTGGGCAAACTGGAACCTGTTCTTCAGCAGAGGGTTTAGGTATGCCTGCAGGGAGCAGGGACCACCAAGATGCTGCAGAACTTACCTGAGAAGCTGCCAAAATGTATGTACAAGCCAAACACATCAAGCTGCTCAGAACATTCTGCTGGTGACAAGCTCCCAGGAACAGTAATCAATAAGATTGCTGTCCTTAAACCTGAAGGCAGAACAGCAGTCTTTATGTCTGCCTCCCTGTGGAGCGCAGCAGGGAGCACCAGTGCAGAGAACCACCAGCATGACATAAAGCAGTGTGCATCTGCTGCTCCCCATGCAGGGGCCAGTCCAGGAGCATCCAGCAAAGTGTAGCATCTTAACTTTGTCATCAGAAGTAAACAGCTCCTGGGTGAAAATACTGGGGATTTTGTAAAACACCTTAAATGAAAACCCTGATTTCAATCTTTCAGACCCAGACCCACTGGCTTTGAGGAGATGAATGAAGCCTTAAGACTCACATTTATCATCCCCTAATATATCAAATTCGAGGAATACTTTTTGCTTCCAGTTTTTTATAGTGTACGGAGTAAATTGTACCTAGGAGGTTTGTAAGTCCTTTTAATTCCAGCAACTTCTTAGCTATGGGCAAATGAGGAAACACTAGTGGAGAAAGCTCTTGACATTGGTCTGACAGCAGCTTCTCAAATTACTTGAAAAGCTATAAGTTAAATAACACTGCTTACAATGCCTCACATGCATTTAACTTTATGGGTTAGGATGTGCAAGATTAAACCAAAGGAATTCTTATCTTCATTTACATTTATCATTATAACCTCAAACATAAAAAGCAGTCTTCTTTTAAATTACGTTGCAATGTTTAATCTTAATCTAATGGATGAAACTGAAGTGGAAGATGGGCTCCGTGATCTCATCTTACCTTAATTTAAAAATTTATTTTCAAAGCAGCTTCATTCTAGCTTCATTTTTGCCCATAGCTTCATTTTACAGATTTCACTTTAAATATGCATTTTATTTACTAACACAATCAGTGTTGCAAACATATTTTTTCCACTAAAAGTCAGGGCACTAAAACCTCCAAATTCTGAGGAATCAGAAAATCTGCTTCAAATTCATGCAGTAAACTGGAAAGCTCTCAGATAATATATACCCAGGCAAGGTCACTTAGTGTCTTCAGGAAAGATAACTAATACAGTTTCCAAATGCTCCTACAGTATCTGAAGGCCTGGGCAGGAGAGCGCACATCAACCTAAAAGGACCAGGACTTCATAACATATCTGTATTTATTGCTGTTACTGTCTAATCACAGATACCTGAGCACTAATACTGTGAAAACATTCCTGTGGTGACTATATGCCCTATCCTTACTCTAAGATGGATAAGAAGAATGTCTTGAATACCCTCAGTTTGCTAATGTTGAGCAAAGTTTTGCTGGCAACTTCTCCTTCTCAATGCATTTCTCTACTGCATCCATTCCTCTACAGCTGCTGCTCTTTTCTCACTCTCTTGAAGTACTTTAAAGGATGCTTGAAGCCCCAAATCCTTTCTTACTCAGACAGCTATGGTTTGATTATTGTTATTAACTAAAGGATTGCAGCTATTGGACTTTTGAGGTAAGATCTCAAAAGCCCAGAGACATCCTAGCCACAAATCTACTTAGGGTGGGCTGACTTTGCTGAGTTTAAACACTGGGTAAATCACAACGTAGAGGTGATTCCAGCCAATTCCACTGACGCAGGAAATCCAGAGAGAATTTTGTAAGGTTTAACACAGAGCACAGTCCTACCTGCAGCCTAATTTATCTGCTTTTTACTTCTTCCTCTCACTTCGCTCTGTGCCTCAGTACTTGTTAGATGTACTGCAGAACATGGTTCTGTGCCCAAATCCTCTAATCTGATGTCCTCAGAAGCCCCAGCACCACATGAGTCTCTGGCGACCTTGTGTGCAATCGTTTCTGCAAGAGCCACAGCCGTGAGCCTGCTTCTGACGTGCTAAGGAGCAGTGTGACCACCTGAGCCATCAGCAAGGCTGGAGGTGCAGCTGCAGCAGCAGAGCATGTGAAGGGAGCAGCTGCTTATTCAGCAGCAGCTGCAGGAGCAATAGATACGGAAGGAGCCAGTCAAGCTGCAAAAGAAGCTTCTGTTGTTTTAGCAAAAATCTGCAAGCTGATCTTTTCATATTTATTGACATATATATGTACTGAGAAGTAAAGAGAATATAGAGGGCATGGGAAAGAAATCACTTGGAAACCTCAAGAACTATTTCATGTTCTGTACGTGTATGTGGTCTAAAAAGCCCATCTTTTTAAAGAGTACTCCTTAACTTAGCCTGTAGACTATGTTTCCAATTCTGAGCTCAGTACATATAACGATGTTCTGTGCTAGGAGTTACACTTATTACTCAGGAAAAAAAATGAAACAAACAAATAAAACAAAACACAAAAAGAAAGAAAATTTTAAGCACAGCACCTTCAGACCCATTCTTGATCTTTCTGAAGTAAAATTAAAAACAATAAATCCAGAAATATAAGCAGGTAGTCTGGAGGGTTAACAACTGTCTCTGTAGGATAGCTTCAGTACTGTTATGTTTCCTAAAGATTAATTTTATTTTCTTTAAATAAAGCAGTTTGGGGTTACAAGAAAATTTGTCATTGCAAATTCTTTTGAAGCTTTGTTTCCAGTTAAGTTTTTTAGGTCTTTTTTTCAGGAAACAAAGCAAAACACCTTCTTTAGCATGAGATTTCCTATCATTTAACTTACTGGTTAGTAATAATAAGAAGATAGCTTATAACACATTTTCAGATATTGATTTCACAGTAATTCTTCTGCCCATTGAGACAGACTAATGCATAAACTTGGCTTAGGGATATTTGTAGACTACACTGTTGCAGGATTAAACTACCAATGAATAATTCAAATTATTAATTTAACCAAAAATGAAGTCAAATCAAAATCCACAAACACATTTTCTTCATTCCCTCAGCAGCCTGTTTATTTTTTTCTCTACTTCTCATGATGACTTTTTTTTTAAAAGCCAAAAGGCTTTCATGTATCGGGCATATTACTGTGTGTTCAAGTTAACCAAAAGCACAACCACACATCAGAAAATCAGGAGAAAATGAAATCTATTGTACACCCAGTGGCAATTTAGAGTATTAGGCTCTCATGCAAATTTATCACCATGGCAGGAGAAAAAGCAGATGACCAAACACATCCAGGATACACCAAGGGTGATACTTTTATGTGTGGAAGGGCAATTTAATTTGTCTTTGGTTTTTATGAATTGCAAGCATAGATATATTTGCGCAGAAATACATGATCAATATAAAGCAATTAATTAAGCATGCAATTCATATGAAAACAATTTATTGTTGGACATTATCTAGGCATCCAAAATGCACATGCAATTTCCGTGCCTTCTAATTTGTGGGCATCATTTATTTTGATTGTGCAATTAGGAAAGTAGATTAATTAATTTTGGTCTTTCTACAAGAAGCGAGGCAAATTCTGCAGCCAAGATGTCAACGCTATCAGGAAAAAAAAAAGAAAAAAAAAAAAAAAAAGAAGAATTAAAAAAAGAAGAAGCCAGCAGAATGAATTGCACACAACACTGAAAAGAAATGCTCCAGGCAAACAAAGCTACATACCAAAATAGAAAAAATAAAAATCCTGATTTTAGGGAGCAAAAGCTAAGCTAAAACATGTCACTTAAAATCTCACTATGGGAGAAAAAATATAGTCAATGCCAAATCTTAGAAACATAATGTAACAAATAAAGAAGAAAAGATCATCTAGCTCAGAGCTACCTAATGGACTCACTGATTCAGAAATGTTTTATGTGGTTCTCATTAGAGCTCATTGGACCATTTTCAGTTAAATACATTTTCATTGAAATAAGTATTTCACAGAAGCTGGAACATTTCATAGAGTTATATTGATTTCAAAGCAGTTTCCAGCTAGAGAAAAAAGGAGTAGGAGTCTACCAAAACAAAAACCACAGCCTTTGCTGTCAAAATGTGGACTTCTCAGCACAACAGTACACAGGACAAAACATACAAATGTCTCATCATAGACCCAGTGCATAAACTGGAACTAACTGCTGGAAGGTCGCCAAAAAGAAAATTATCATCCTTCACCCCATTTGGATCCTGCCCCTTGATTCCTTTCTGTGTCATGAAAAACATTTTCATTCTAGCTCAGCTGAGGAAGCACACACCTGTACCTATGATATTGCTGACAGTCTCTCTAGCTATTATAAAAATATCCTGTAAGAGCTCGATTCCACCTTCCCCTCTGTCTCCTAATGTCCTTTTGCCAAAGCAGTTTAGTTTCTTTGCTTTTCTGTTAACACTTCTATCCCTTGCATAGTAATCCCACACCATCTCTGGAGGCTGAATAACATCCTGCATTAAACATAAGAATGATAATTTGTGTGTATCAACCCTTGTACATAAGGCTGCCCAAGTTGTGCCTCATTTCACTGTAGTGTATGTTGCAGAAATTATAACATTCTGACATTTTAAGTTGTTTTTATTAATGACATATTTACTAATGTGAACATTCTGTTGCACGTCCCTTTGAGCAGCATATGCAGAGCATATTTACAGTGTTTTTAAATAGGATGGTCTGTTCAGGTACTTGTTTACTCATGTCAAGAAATTGCATTTAAAATTTAAAATTCTGCTAAATTATCTAAAGAGGACCTAGCTTGCTGTCTTGTGAAAAAAGTGCCCAAGACTACAGTTGTAATAACTGACTTATTTTAAAAAATAGATGCGGAATATATAACCTAGGGCAAGAAGTCCTCTAGTTCAGTCTCTTGCTCCTGTTCATATAGCAGAAGAGGAAAAGAATCAGGTGCCTCTGTTGTCATTCAATAGCAGATCTCTGAAAAAATGGCTCATACTTTTTGACTTTGACCATAGGGAAAGAGAATGTAAACTACTTATTTCATTAGATTCCTGAATAGAGTTCCTCTTGTAAACCTCATTTCTGTATGCTCCGACAGAGTTAAGCTATAGAAGAATCTGTGTTTCTGTGTTTTGTGGTTTTATTGTGTTTGGAACAGATGGGAGGGGGGTGTTTATCTTGGAAAAGAGAAGGCTCCAGGGAGGCCTCATTGTGGCCTTCCCGTACTTAAAGGGAGTATATAAACAGGAGGGGGAACAGCTGTTTACAAGGGTAGATAGTGATAGGACAAGGGGGAATGGTTTTAAATGGAGACAGGAAGGTTTAGGTTAGATATTAGGAGGAAGTTTTTCACTCAAAGGCGCTGACACACTGGAATGGGTTGCCCAGGGAGGTTGTGGATGCCCCATCCCTGGAAGCATTCAAGGCCAGGCTGGATGTGGGTCTGGGCAGCCTGGTCTGGTGGTTGGCGACCCTGCACATAACAGGGGGGTTGAAACTCAAGGATCATTGTGGTCCTTTTCAACCCAGGCCATTCTATGATTCTATGATGAATAGGACAGGGTTGTCTTTATTGGATACATACAGCATGAAAGCTTCCGGAAAAGAAAGTAGATTTCAAAGCAATTTTTCAGCAGAGTTTCAGAGGAGAGTTCTGCATTTTTTCAAATGAATAAGTCAGAGATACATATCTTTAAAAGTAGTTACAACAAAATTTTGTGTATTTAATATCAAATCGAGTTTACTTATATGAGTATAAAAAATAATTTGAAAATTCACAACTAACCAAACAGCATGTCTTCTTGAGGACTAACAGATATAAAAAGATTTCAGGAGTGGAAAAGATTTCAGTCTGTGAAAAACTTTTCTATTCAATGCCTTGGAGATTCCATACAGATTTATGAAATTTATGAATACCTAAGGAAATAAAGGTGACATAAAACTCCTATGCCTGCCCCATCTGGGCTTCTTCAAACATAAAACCTGAGCTCAAAAGCTGTGCCTCTGCCCAATGTTTGTGTTGAAAATAGACCAGTTAATCCGTTCTGAATAGACTAATTAGCGATGTAAAAAGGAACTTCTCCAATAAAACAATGGGATTTCCAGATCAGAACTGCCTAAGGTAACATATAGTTCAGATTAAAGAGAAATGGATAATGTATCTGTCTACATCCACCCTAGGCAATGGTATTGTATTGAGTATTGAGTATTGCATTCAGTACACTGTTTCACACGTGTACATGCATTTCAAGTCAGAACACAGACCTACTTTCCAGCTCAAATCTGGTTATATTCATGAGGAATATAACTGACATGCAAATAATCCTGTCAATGTGGACACTTCAGAAAGCAAAAAGAACACAAATTCTTTTCGGTATGTTTTGAACAAATCCTTCGTCAGTCTCACTCTATATACTGCCTGATGGCTAAAAACCACATTGCTAGGAAAATTTGATCTTTACAGGAAAATACAATACCTAAACTAGGATATTCCATCTGAAAACCTTAACATTTGACAAGAGATAGACATTTGAAGAATTGCTTTGCAGCAATCTGTGGATCAGATCTTGACAGGTGTTAATGAGCACACAGTATTTCATAGAATCACAGAATTTGAAAAAGCCACAAGGATCATCTAGGCCAACCATTGACCCGTCACCATCATGCCACTAAGCCATATCCCAAAGTGCCATATCTACACATTTCTTGAAAATCTCCACAGACAGTGAATCCACCACCACCATCACTTTCCTGTTCCAACACCTTACCACTCTTTATTAGAAGAAAATTTTCCTAACATCTAGCCTGAATGTCCACTGGAACAACTTAAGGTCATTACTTCTCATCCTGAGAGGTATTTAATATATACCCAGTATTTATATAAATTAAAGGAGTAACTGATACAGGCAGAAGAGAGTGATTCCAACTGGCATATGCCCATGGTAGTGGTTTTGGGATTCCCTACATTTAATACCACCAGGGAATCTTTACTGACTGATAGAAGTAAGATACAGGTCTTATGGCTAGTGTGACACAGCTCAGAATTCACTCATGCCCAACACAAGGTGAGTTCAGGGAAAGTAAACTATTACCAAATCAAACTCTGAAGTCCTTTGGAAGAAAGTAAACTCACATTAGCCTTTTAGATCCAGGGCATATGTTAATCATCTAACTGGGAGCATTTGTGACTCACAGATTTAAACTCTTTTTTTTGAAGTAATTGGTTCTATGAACTGCTTCCATTTCAGCAGAAAACCATAAACTCAGCTGCTCAGCTTTCTTCTGTCCTTTTCCTCTTCATTTATCAGTATAAGGAAGGTGTGCCTCTGCAAGACAAGCACAGGAATAACACTCAGTGCTTTTTTCTTCTGTTTCTTTTGCATCCTTCTTCAGGGATTTTTTCTTCTGTTTCCTCTGCATTTTTTTCAGTCCTCCAGGCATTCAGATTACATACGTACAATCACTACATTTTCAAGTGATGTAAGTTACTCCCAGCTCCACCTACTCTACCTTTGTGCTGCTGTTTGACTTCAGCTGAAGACATCTATTCATGCCATTCTTGTGTATCCTGTTGGTGCTCTACTACAGTTTTTCAGCTCAGTTTTTTTTTTTAACTGATTCTCTTTTTTTTTTTTTTAACTGATGCTCAGAAATAGGAAGCACATCATTCTTTCTTAACTTGTGGAACATGAGATTGGCTCCTGGAAGAGCTCTAATATTTTCTGGGACAAGCATTGCCTGGCTTCAATAAACTTGGAGTTTGTCCTCCAACATGCTTACAGGAACTGATATTCAGAGTCTGGGACAGTTGGCAAAATCCAAACTGAAATGGGGCAAGGAGAGGAACACTTGAGAATTTGAATTTCAAAACTGCAATCCAATGTATGTCCTCAATCAAAGGATCAGCGTTCATATTTCACCTCATACGTACAGTGAGATAAAAAGATACCTTAGGAGAGTTTTAAAAAAAAAAAAAAAAAAAAAAAAAAAAAAAAAAAAAAAAAAGACGTGCTCATATTTAACAGAGATAAGTCTGTCAACATGGAATGCAAATTTTATTGCAGAGTAAAAATGGCCATTTCTTTCCTCTGAAGAGAGAAAGGAGGAGGAGTGAAGGTGAATATATATAAGAAGCAGAAAATTTAGCATAGCACAACCATGAAAATTAATGCTGGAAGCAAAGAGAGGGACAAAAAGGATCTGAAGAAATACTGATAAGACTCAAGAGGAAGAGTTATAATAATGTACACGGAGGAGGAGAAAATGAGAAGAGAACTATAACACAGAAAGAGCTAAGTTGGTAAAACCCACAAATGCTGAATGCCACAGGATCCTGGAACAGATCACTGTGGATTTCCCTGTAGCCTTAGCAAAGCAATGTCAAATGATAATCATTACATTTCACTAAAAGAACATTGACTTTAAAAGACACGGGGAGAAAAGCAATGCATAGGAAATTACTTGGGTTCTCAACATGAAAGGAATTCTCTGTGCAGGTCTTTGTACATAACATGGAGTAATTTCACTGAAAGAAAAAATAAAAAGAAAGAAAGTGTGAAAGTAGTACTTCTAATTACTCATTTGCTATGGTTCTAAATTTCATGTAGAAAAAGAATGATTACGGTCTTGTTCCTACACCATGCATCATCTGAAACCCAAATAATGTGACAATTCAAGGGTAACAGAAAGAAGGTATCTGTTCCAAGACTGCAGTCTAACCAAATAATCAGAAAAAAGTGGGTTCTGGAACTCTAGGAAATGGAGGGTGAGATCTAGTTACTGTACCTGCATGAGATCAACTTGTCTAGCTAAAATAATGTGGTTCTGACCATCATTGGTAAATAAGAAAGATTAAATACTAAGATTAGTCTCCACATTTCCCAAAACAAAAAAGTTTCCCTAGTCACCCAGCTCTTTCATATGTATTATGTATATTGTATATTATATATATATATTACAATATATATATGTTATATAATATATATATATATTGTATAGCCTATACAGAGAATTTATACTATGAAATAAATCATATAATTTGCATTGTTGTTATTTCTTTCTGTGTAGGATGGGAGGAGTTTATATTCTACAGTGTCCACAAGAAGTAAGCCAGTAATAAGCTATACTTATTATTAAGTATAAGGCTGTTTCCTTTAATTATGCTTATAAAGACTAGTTTCTTGTTTATGAATTAACAGTGCACAGCTGTGATGAAAGCCAAGACCATTCTGCAGTTCTGGAGGTGAGTGGAAGAATTTATAAATCATAGGCAACTGACAGGTGACACTGCTCCTTTCTGTAGGTTGAGAGTGAAAAGAAGAAAGAACCATCTGTAATACTAGAATTTCAGATGTAGAAAATCTCAAAAAATCCATTTCTCTTGTAATACAGAATTGTCGTCTTCTGAACTGTGAAGACATGGAGTTGAACATCTACCTCATTAAGCTGTAAGGAAGAGCACAAGTTCAGCAAGGCATTTTGTATGTCAAGTATTAGAGAACTAAAAAACAGAAAAAATGAAGATGTTCAACAGGAGAATTTTATGCCTTTTCTACACTTTAAAAGGAAAATAATACATGAATGCAGTGAGACCAGAGATGGAAGACATGAAGAGAGGCTGCTGGCTTCAGAAAATATAGCTCCTTAAACTTTTAAAATAGTTAGGATAGGAACAAAGTCCAGTTTCCTCAGAGAGGCACAGATCCATTCAACTCTTTAAATTCATTTGCACTGGAGGAAAAAAATTGTTATATTACATTTTGACCAACATGGAGTAATGAAAACATTAATAGTATACTCAAAAATACTTAAATTATTTTCCTAAAAGAAAGAATATAGTTCATCTCAGGTCATTTAATATATTTATTTATAATATATTATTATTAGAACTTAGGCATGGAAATTATACCTCATGATCAATAACTAGTTAATGTACATTTCTGTGTTTAAAATTGATACTGCTAGGCACGTATTTCCAGCTCATAATTGATGCTGCCCCCAAACAGCTTTCTATACAGCCTTTCTTGCCAATTTTTCATCACTCTGCTATTCAATTTCTTGCATATATTACCATTTGCATGCACAGAAATAAGTTGAGCTTCTCAGGGAGGCTCCTAAGCATGAACATTTTCAAACTACCTCAAAAAGATGATGGTTTAAAATTTTAACAAGATGCTTGAAGAAGTATCATTTATGTCATTCTGTATTAAATATTTTTCTGCTACATTTTATGTTATGGTAACTTAGAATAATAATGGAAGGCAGTCATGATGGGCTACTGTAACTTAGAATTTAAGAAAGACTTGATGAAATTCTGTAGTTCTTAAAAGGAGCTAATAGAGGGTTCAGTTGATCCACCATAGCTTCATTTTAGAGATGGGAATATAAAGCAGAGGTAGAATAACTAACTCATCAAAAACCAGCTCAAAAACTGTGGAGTAAAACCAAGAACTTAATCCAGAGATTGTTTATTGCTCTGTCGCAGTGTTTTACTGTCCTTCTCTACACTGACATCTCTGTTTGAACAAACAAGCCTGGAAATCAGCTGGAAAGATTCCTTCTATGTGGACTATATTTTTCTTTATTTCCTCCATCTAGAATCTTAATTACTCAGTTATTGCATTGGGTATTTGCTAAAGAAGGTTGGTAACTTAGACCAATTCCTCTCTAAAAGATATCCAAGGATATCTAAGGAACTTTCTTGTACTCAGCAATATTTGAATTTTCTTTCTCTGCTAATAAGCTATGATGTTCAGGGCTTATATTCATTGAAAGAAGAGGAGAGGAGAGGAGAGGAGAGGAGAGGAGAGGAGAGGAGAGGAGAGGAGAGGAGAGGAGAGGAGAGGAGAGGAGAGGAGAGGAGAGGAGAGGAGAGGAGAGGAGAGGAGAGGAGAGGAGAGGAGAGGAGAGGAGAGGAGAGGAGAGGAGAGGAGAGGAGAGGAGAGGAGAGGAGAGGAGAGGAGAGGAGAGGAGAGGAGAGGAGACCTGTAAATTTTTTAAAGATAAATTTAAAAGAATATAATTAATATTTGTTCTTTTTTTGTTTGTTTGTTTCAGAGGGGGGTTAATGTTGGTGGGAGAGTCATATCTTTCATACTTTACGTATGCATAAAAATCCCAGCGTTTTGACGGCATCAGCTTCTAAGCAAAGGAGTAAGCCCAAAGGAAGCCATTTTCTTGCTTACTCCCTTGAGAAATCATTACTACTCTCTTCCATAGTAATATTAACTAGAAATTGCAAGAAGGAGACATTAGTAGAGTGTCTTAACAATGAAGCAAACAAGAGATACTTGAAGCATAATTCTGTGCTGAATGAGAAGATGAATCTTTGAAAGCACATTCATTGAGTTGAACATTGTGAGTATACATTGTCCTGAATTACAGGTGTAAATGAGTTACAGGAATTCCCTTGGCTTCAGTCCTCATAAGAGATTTGTTTAAATGTTTTTTGGGGATGCATGAACATTTCTGTTTTGACTTCAAAGGTAATTTACACTGGGAAGTATGGTGCAGAGCTGGGATCATCAAAGAAGGTTGCAAGCCTTTAGTTCTGCAGTTCTGCCTTCTTTTTTTGGACAGGTAGAAAGGGGAGAAGGGGATTGTTTTATTGTTTTTGCTGTGTTTTGTTGTTTTGGGTTAGTTGGGTTTTGTTTTGTAATTTACAAGGAACGCAGAACTACTGAGTATATATTGGGGTGATTACAGTACTAGATATTATCATTTGCTGACTGCACACACAAAATTGGAAGCATTTATTGCTTTTTACCTGATGCCAGACAGCAAAGGGGATTTTGGTGTGGTCTTTGCCTACATGTTAATGTTGTTATAGCGTCAGGTAGCAGTAGTACCATTATATTGAATTTGTAAGGGTCTTTTTTATCTTTTCTTGGTAAGCGAGACATTGATGAGTCTCTTTGTGACATTTTGCTCTGATGTAATTTCTCTGCAGGTAAGAACCTCTACACTTAGCTTGTTTTCTTCCTTCTTTTCTTTGGCTAGTCATTTTGAGCACACTGGCATCCTTGGAGGCAATCACAAACGCTTTGAACACTTTGGAAAATGCATAATGTCTGTAAAATGTTTTCAAACGCTGCTAACAGTGGACGGGGTGTATACTGCTAAACAAACAAGCTACTCTAAGAAAATTATCTGCAAAACCAGTATTTCTCCTTTCCCTCAATCTTTTTTTGAGTCCATTTATTCTTCTGTAAAACAAGAGAATTTGTCAGTACAGCTTGTTAAATAAAAGATTTCATTTTATTCTATAAAACAACCCTTTTACCAGGAACTCAGTTTTGCTGATCTTAAAACATACTTGTAACCATTTCCATACAGTTAGCAAGTGAGATAAAGGTGAGAAGGCACCATTCTTCCAGCATATGTCTGGCCCACAGCAGTAACTAACTAGTTTCAGCCTCTGCTTGGTAGCAGTTGTAGTCTTTGAGATTCACCATAAAATATTTCTAGAAGATGGTTTCCAATTTCCTTTTATTTGACTCCGTATATCAAAGGCCACACCTGAGTGATTTTTATAATTAAGATCTCCGAAACTCTGATTCATGTTGATCTTTCAGCCTCAGACCTTTCACGCTCCATAATTTCTTTCCTAAAATATGGCTCCCAGAATTGAACATACAGGTTCCAGTTATGTTCCTACTAATGTCCAGCATTAACCAATTTATAATCTTAAGTCCTCTGAGTCTGTCTTTTTACTCCATCCAAAGATTGCTCAAATAGCTTTGGTGTATTATTTATGATTAACCCTGTTTCCCAAGGTGCTTTTTTTTTTTTTTTAATCTCACCACAATTCATTTGTTAGGCTGTTTTGTGCTGTTTTTTTAAAGCCTACTAGTATATCTTTTTGCCTTCAGCCAAGTGGATGACCTAAATAAGTTCAAATCTATATTTTACGCTGATTTTTCCTCTCTTTTTGCAACCAATCTATGATTTTTTTTTTTTTTTTTTTTTTTTTAAGTAAAAAGACTTTCTCTTATTTGCTAAGCTATTAGTAAGATTAATTTCCATATTTTATATGTTGGACACTTATAATGGCAATGAAACCAGACAGCGAAAAGTATTGTTGCCAAAATGCAGTTTGGTAAACCTAAAATAATATATATATGATTTAAAGAGGAATGCTTTAAAGGAATGGATGTTTATATAAGTTGATGTTGACACTTGGACAAAAAGCGGCCAATCATGTGAAAACTGATACTCAGAAGCTATAAGACTAATGAAAACTTAAAGGGACATAGATAGCAGTGAAGTTAGAAGACATTGGCTCCACAGAACTCTTAAACAAAGCACAAGAATGACGTGCTTTTCAGCAAGATCATAAAATGGAACAACAGAAAATTCCCCCTGGTATATTTTTTTCAATAGGAGCTCAGACAAAGCAATGACTCCATTTTTTCCAGGCCACTATTGCACATTTCATACTCTGTCACTAAATGTTAAAAATATTGCTTTGACATGAAATACTTAGTCTCATAATGGTAAATTGGCCTCAAAATGAATCAGACACACACAAATAAATTAATTAAAGAGGTTGACGTTGGAAGGAAACTCTGGAAGTAATCTTGTTCAAATCTGCTGATCCAGCAGGAATACCTATAGCCAGTTGCCCACCCCACGTCCAAATGGCTTTTAGGAATTTCCAAGGAGACAGAGACTCCACAATCTCTCTGGTATAGGCAACCTACTCAGGCACTAACACAGTACAGAAGTGCCTCCTGATGTTATGTTCCTGATCCTCTGATCAAAACTCATGTTCCAATTTTTGCCGCTGCCTCTTGTCTTGGATATGGGCAACACAGTCTCATGGACAGTCACAAGTCCATGGGACCAGATGGGCTTCATCCTAGGGTGCTGAGGGAGTTGGCGGGGGTGATCGCTAAGCCACTCTCAGCTATCTACCAGCGCTCCTGGTTGACTGGAGAGGTTCCAGAGGATTGGAGGCTTGCTGATGTGACTCCCATCTACAAGAAGGGCCGCAAGGAGGATCCGGGGAACTACAGGCCTGTCAGCCTGACATGAGTGCCAGGGAAGGTCATGGAACAAATCCTCCTGGGAGAGATCACACAGCTTGTCCACGGGATCAGGCCCAGCCAGCACGGGTTCATGAAAGGCAGATCGTGTTTGACCAACTTCATCTCCTTCTATGACTGGGTGACCAAACTGGTAGATGAGGGAAAGGCAGTTGATGTAGTCTACCTAGACTTCAGCAAAGCCTTTGACATGGTCTCACACAGTATCCTTCTGCGGAAACTGGCTGCCCATGGCTTGGACAGTTTTACCTTCCGTTGGATAAGGAACTGGCTGGAGGGCCATGCTCAATGGGTGGTGGTCAATGGAGTGAAGTCCAGCTGGAGACCTGTTACAAGTGGTGTCCCCCAGGGTTCGGTACTGGGGCCCATCCTGTTTAATGTCTTCATTGACGACTTAGATGAAGGGATTGAGTGTACCCTCAGTAAGTTTGCAGATGACACCAAGTTGGGAGGTGGTGTGGATCTGCCTGAGGGCAGGGAGGCCCTGCAGAGGGATCTAGATAAGCTGGATCGCTGGGCTGAGATGAATGGGATGAGGTTTAACAAGGCCAAGTGTCGGGTTCTGCACTTTGGCCACAACAACCCCACGCAGCGTTACAGGCTTGGGGATGAGTGGTTGGATGATTGTGAAGAGGAAAGGGACCTGGGGGTGTTGGTTGATGCTCGGCTGAACATGAGCCGACAGTGTGCCCAGGTGGCCAAGAGGGCCAACGGCATCCTGGCCTGCATTAGAAATAGTGTGGCCAGCAGGAGCAGGGAGGTGATCATCCCCCTGTACTCAGCACTGGTGAGGCCGCACCTCAAGTATTGTGTCCAGTTTTGGGCCCCTCACTACAAGACATTGAGGCCCTGGAGCGTGTCCAGAGAAGGGCAACGAAACTGGTGAGGGGTCTGGAGCACAAGTCTTACGAGGAGCGGCTGAGGGAGCTGGGATTGTTCAGTCTGGAGAAGAGGAGGCTCAGGGGAGACCTCACTGCACTCTACAACTTCCTGAGGGGAGGTTATGGTGCAAAAGGGTCTGGCCTCTTCTCCCAGGCAAATAGTAGGACCCGAGGAAATGGCAAGAAGTTATACCAGAGGAGGTTTAGGTTGGATATTAGGAGAAACTTTTTCTCTCAAAGGGTGGTCAGGCACTGGAATGGCCTGCCCAAGGAGGTGGTGGAGTCGCCGTCCCTGGTGGTGTTCAAGAGGCGCCTGGATGAGGAGCTACGAGAGATGGTCTAGTAGCTTGTGGCACTGATAGGAATGGGAGGGTGGTTGGACTGGATGATCTTGCAGGTCATTTCCAACCTTGTGATTCTGTGATTCTGTGATTCTGTAACACTGAAAAGAGCCTTTACACCCTCCTTTCAGTTAAACATTAAAGTAATACAATCATTGAATGGCTTGCATTGTAAGGAACCCCATTTTCAATTTTTTTCCACATTCTACTAACCAGATTGCTCAGAGTCTTACTGAACCTGGCCCTGAGCACTTCCAGGAATAAGAAACCCATCATTTCCCTAGCCAACCTGTTCCAGTGCCTGAGTAT
The DNA here is from genome assembly GCF_951394365.1 of Tetrao urogallus. Lineage (NCBI taxonomy): Eukaryota > Metazoa > Chordata > Aves > Galliformes > Phasianidae > Tetrao > Tetrao urogallus. The sequence goes on from NC_136816.1 coordinate 46,692,646, forward strand.
CAATGCAAATCAATGTCTGAGTAAAGAATTTCTTCCTAATTTCTAATCTAAATCTACCTCTGATAATTTAAAGCCCTCATCAATACAGTCTTTCTTAGAGCTGCTAATAAACTACTCACCTCCCAGCCTCTGTGCAGGGGACTGCCCCAGCCCAGGTGCAGGGCCTTGTATTTGTCTTTTTTTAACTACGTGACGATTTAACAGGCTCACTTCTCAAGCCTGCCAAAGTCCTTTTAAATGGCATCCTTACCTTCCAGAGTGCTCACTGCACAGCATAGCTTGGCGTCATCCACAAACTTGCTGAGAGAGCACTCAGTAAAAATGTCCATGTAAATGACAAAGATTTTAAACTGTGTCAGCTCCAATACTGAAACCCAAGGATCGTCACTGCCACTCATCACTGATCTTCACTGAACCTCTAAAACAACTCTTTGAGTGCAACCATACAGTCAGTTCCTCACACAGGGGATGGTCCATCTGTCAAATCCATATCTATTCAATTCAGAGACGAGGATGCCATGCAGGACAGTATCAAACGTTTTGTACAACCCCAGGTCAATGATGTCAGTTGCTTTGCCCATATCCACTAACACTGTAATCCTGTCAAAGATAAGTAACAAAATATTATTCCCCAAAACTTTCCTCCAGGCTGAATAGTCCGGGCTCAGCCTTTCCTTGCCTGAGAGATAAGCCCCTTTATCATCCTCGAGGCATGTTGCTGGATTCTCTCTGATATGTCTGCGTCTCCTCTACTGGACAGCCCAGAACTCAACACGGTTCTCCAGTTGTGGGACGGAGTATTCAAGAGGGTTCAGGAACCATCTTTTCTGAGCACTTAAGCCAGGTGTGCCCCACTTTAGTTATTCCTGCCACCCATTTCTATCGTGATCTTTGTCTCTCTTATATCTCTCACAGGCTCACTGATGCTGATTTAAATTATCTTGACGGCAAACTACACAGCTCACTGCAGTAGATAGATCAAAAGAGCATATGCTGTGTAATCTTTATCTCAAAATGATTTAGAAGAGAAAATATCATCCTTAATTAAAATCATTAACATGGTCTCTTTTGCTTTATCTCACAGCTGTGAGATAAAGACCAGATGAGATGTACATTACGGATACAAAGTTAGGAAAAAAGTTCAAGAGTATTTGGTTAAAGAGTCAACATGAAATCAATCTTCAAAGAATGTACTCTAGGGAGAACTGAGTAGCTATCTTTCAACATTTATTCAAGATCCTTTTTTTTTTCCTCGTAAAGAGATTAAATTATTTTAATAAATTAAAATATAAATGCATTTTATAATTTCTCAGACTTAGTCTGAAACTGTTTAATTACAGGAAATACAAATACAGTTTCATCACAATAAGACCAAAGTCTTTAATTATAGCACAGCATTTCAGGCCCTTTCAAGATTTAGCTACCTGTCTTAAGACAGATAAAAGGAAGCTAAAGTGCCACTTATGCATGAAATCTTGGTAATGGTAGGGAAAATAACAGCTGAAAGATGCCCAGAGTCCCAGTTACCATAGCTTTTGTCATAACAGGAGAAAACAATGAATCATTCGTTTGTTACCCTGACCGAGGAAAATCTTTCCTTGTTTCTACATCTAGCAATTTTTAACATCTCTAGTGCATATGTCAAACCTGCTTCATGAGGCAGAAATTCTTCTGAAATTGTTCTGGAGAAGAATTTTCTCTTTCACAGTCAACAGAGATAAGACAAGTGCAACAGGCCATCTGGGATAGAAGTGACACGGGGAAAACTCTAGTGTCATCACAGGCAGATAATTCAACGTAAAGACTCCATACAGCACTTTACAAAACACTGAAAACACATCTGCACTGGAAAGAAAGAGGCATCAAGGAGAGGCATGACAACATTGCCACCCTGGAAATCACCTATTATATAATAGTAAGATTGCTATTTGAGCATGATAGTATTAAGTGCAGTTTTCAGCTGTAAGAATGATGTAGAAACATTTGAGAAAGAACTGTGAGAGAAGCTGAATAAGCACAAATAAGCTTTGGAATGAAAACTGGTTTTTTTGTGCTGTAAGCCATCATTTTATTAGTGAGCGTTTACATGAAAGGAGTAAATGGGTATATAACAACTTCAGTAAAATGTCATGAAAACATGACAGCCAGGCACAAAAATGTACAAAACTGTAGTCTCCCTTGGCAGTGACTATAATCAGATTGAGTCACTCTGAATAACATCAAAGTTTCTTCCAGCCTAGAATTCTGTCTCTAACAATGTCGTTACGAAATGTTTTCAGAAAGACTAGAATAATAAGAAAAGAATATGTTGTACTTCCCCAGAGTACTTTTCCAGATGCCAGTGGCTCAGAACTACACATCTTCAAATATATAACAGTGCTTCTCACATGCGAGGATGGATAGGCATCATTCTTCTACAATTCCATAACAATATGTCAAATAATTTAAAACCTGGAGGTGTAGAGTATGCTGATGCATAATCAAAGAGAAATCTGTGATTGGAGTAAGCATAGACATATTTCTGCAGGGTTTGTTTTAGAAAAAAAAATGGAGTTTTCCTCCTAATTGTAACTTTTGAACACCTGAGAGAATAAGTAATTTTTTGTACACATAATTAAAGTTTTAAAGTTTAGATAGAAGTTTCTTCTTGTTTTTTCCCATCAGAACAAATTTAGGGAGAGTATTACGTGCATCATTTTCTAAAACATATTAGCATTCATGTTAACACTTTTTCAGCAGCCCGTTTAGAAAACAATACCTCCTTCCCATAAAATGGAGGGTAATGCTTAATTTGTAATGCAGTCCTGTATAGATTTGAGTCAAACCTCATCATACATAATCATATCCTATCATGCATATCCAGTACCCTGCCATAACCTAAGGCAAGATATTATATTTACTATGGTGCAGCATACATTTGGGAAGAGAAAGAAAGAGACAGTGTTTTTGATTGAACAATGTAATTTGTTTATAAAGGAAAGCACAGGCTTGCATGATTCACAAAAGTACAGTTATTAGATGATCAGATAATTTTTCTTTTGCTCTGGACTTTTCTGAAAATTCCCTCAGATCATCCAACTCCAGTCACTTGTAAATTAGGAGAAATACATTACAAAATTTTGAAAGCTTTACTTTCAAGTACCTTGAAGTCCATTATCTACACGGTATTCGTTATAAATCAAAACAATCTGGTAGTACATTTGAAGGACGGTCCAGAAAAACAAGTTTTATTGTAAATACAGAAACCTTTTTTTGTCCCCAAATTATTCAAACAGTTATACATTAAATGTAAGGTACAGCAGTGTATAAATAAGCTTGTGCCCCTAGTGAGCAAATTCCCAAAGGAACAACACATCCTTCATTTGATTCTGGCATTTTCTTGGAGTCATACTATCACAGAATCATCAAGGCTGGAAAAGAACTCCAAGACCATCTAGACCAACAACCCACCTATACCACTATTTTCCCTTAATACAACATCTGAACATTTATTGAACATCTCCAGGGATGGTGACTCAACAGCCTCCATTGGCAGCCCATTTCAGTTCCTGACCACTCTCCCACAGAAGAAATATTTTTAATATCCAACCTGAACCTCCCCTGGCACAACTGACCTCAGAGTCTTTGTTCTGGTGTCATAAGAGAGGAATTCAGCCTTCTGGATTTGTGTTTCTTTTCTGAGTAAGAGACAGAAAATCTTAATAAATCTGAATAAGTGGAAAAAATCTTAAGTGGAATAGTTGAAATGTACTTTCGTATCCTAAACATAGCATATTAACTTTCAGAGATGTCCAAGTACACACACTTCCCATTGAAGAAAATTAGCTTGATTTTATGTACAACCTTTTTTTGCCAGTATAATATAACTGGAATTATTTTGTGCACCACCAGTGAACAGAGAGGGAAGCCATGTCCATATTTTTCAACACTAACTCACTTTAAAAAATATCTTTCACTTAGGAACCTCAGCTGATAAAAAGCAGATTCTTATTTCCAGTTATTCATAACCAGTTATCAGTACACAGAGGGACAACTAATCCTATCTGCACTGTTCAACCTTGTAAGACAGGTACACAGTGCAGTTTTCATTTGCATGTGACCAAGACAAAAGGAGATAACAAGCACACCAGACTTTATTTAATTGTGGATTCAAAGAAAAAAAAAAAAAAAGAAATGAAAGAGAATGGCAGTAAAGAAAAACTCGATCTTAATATTAAAATGACTTCAGAGACTTAATTTGTGCTTCTGGCTAAGAGAAAATATCATCTTACCTATTGTGTACTGCTATTCACACTGTAACAAACTCCCACTGTAAGCCTTTATCACAGTGAAGGATATTTGGTATTTTAAATTTTACTCACATGATCAATGATCTCTATTGGAAATACTTTTCAAAAATGCTCATCAATATATCTACATAGATATGAAACTGAAATAAAGCAATAATTATTGCAGTCTGAAGCACACTGAAGCACAGATGAGTTCATAATGCACTTATATGGAACTGTTAAATTAATCAAAAGGTTTATGTTACAACATCTACTGCCCCATTCCACCCCTGTACGCATTTATATATATATATGCAACAAATAAGGATTAAAAGTACAGCTGCATTTCCATCTATAACTGCATATCATGTATACAGATTTTCATTCTGTGAATTTTTCAGATAATTAAGTTACTTGTTCCATAAAATGTTGTGAGTAAAGAGTCCCTTGCTGATGCTTCAGAATTATCACCTGAAATTCTGTATTTTGCTATAAATCTAAGGACTTCTGAATACTGTATTTTGTGAATCTTTCAAACAAATACTTTTCACAAAGTCTCGCTTTTTAATGAGGTGCAGGTCTTCAGAATAGGAGACTTTAATTTGAATAAGTAACATTGGAGATAGCAGGAAAAAATCATCACAAATTAATTAAAATGTCTTCCTTTGTTTGGAGTGATTAATAATACATAAGGAAACCAAGTTTTACATAATTCATCAATCTGACGTAAACTGGCACTCTCCAATTCAACCAAGTGGAAACCAAGCTACTCTGTGACACCTGAAAAACAGCTCTGAATTGATGCAGTGCATCCTTCTGCCACTAGACTTAAAGTCATATGGATTCAATTTGTCATATAATAATGAATTTTTGAGGAGGGAAAGGGCAATAAAGTAAAAAAGTGATGTTGAGTTTAAAATTTTACTGTTGTTTTAAATGCAAAACCTAGAAACCTAGAAAATATAAAAGTAATGTGCTAGAAATTTAAAATAGAGAAGGACATAAATAATTTATCCTGTGGCCATATAGCTAAGGAATTATTTCCTAAAGAGCCTTAAATTTCTACATCTATTCTCACAAGCAGTTCTTCAGAAGTCGTACCTTTGTTCATGATTTTCCTCCTTTTTCATATTGCAACAGAACACAAGGGAAAATCTACCTCCTTATCCTGGTGCATAATAATAATCATTCATTTCTACTGGTGCATAGCAGTGCCCATATCAGCTGAAGACATCCACATTAGTCAGGTATACTGATCACAGCTGAGGTTGCATCTGAGCTGTGAGCAGGGTTGCCAGCACCTCCTGCTACCACCAACATGCTCAGGTGACTGTCCCCAACAGTTGGGTCCCTCTCTGTCCAGGACATCATCTTCTTTGACACCAAACACATTTTCTAGTATTCACAGTAACCTGACTTATGTAAGCCAAATTTAAAATTCTGGCAAGATTTAAACTAACTAGCATTACTTTTTGAAACAGATATTTTAAAATAAGCATTAGCAAATGTTTTAATCACAATTCTTTACTTAAAGTGTATTTGAAAAACACAGAGCATTGGTTTTGTTTGATTAGCTATCTGAAAACTCACAAATCTTTTCCACTGAGAGTTGTTCTTTATAAGCACATGTAACAGAGTGCAATTTAGCTATTCTGTTTTGTGATTAATGCAGTACCTGCATTTGAATACTTTGATTGACATTTTTGGATGAAATAATATTTTTTCTCCTAGTTCCAACTAGCCATGCTTTGAGTAAAGACACGCTAAAGAGAAAAACCTGGCAGTTAGTTCTCTTAATATCTTGAATGTTCAGAACTATTGCGATGGTCTTCCTTTCAAGGCAGAGACTTTTTATTATTAATATTTTTCATATTATTATTATTATTCATGCTAAAGCATTACATCAAAAATCAAATGCAGATTCTGCTTCAGTGTGGTCCAAAATCCCATCTTAGAAAAAGAAGCTTGCTTCTATAAGCATTTATTCTTCTCTCTTTATTTAATGATTGAGATCACTGAGTTGTCAGTGATAGATACATCTACTGATAATACTTTTTTTATATATTTGCTTAAAACAATGACATACGCACCAAATTCCTGTAGTTAGTTTTGTCTCACCATATGATTCTCTTGTTTCCTCCCACTCAAAAAAATAATGGTTCCATAAACTGGATCACCTTGAAGAAGTCTATTGTTGTCTGTAGGTCTGTGAAATGATTCAAAACATGTGGATCACAGCAATTAAATCACAAACAGATTATTTTTTCAATGTAAAAACCTACCTTTGTTCTTCACAACTATCACAGTCTTTGCACCCACTGAAACTGTACTGAAAACAGAAAATAGTATTCAAGCAGATAAGACAGGTTTTTTTTTCTTTTCTGTAAGATAGCAGTGCTTGTTGTTCTATTGCTTTTAATTCTAGTACTTCACACAGAGCCTTCAGTTTCAGTATTAAATATTGACATCTGAAGGCATGTCATCAGGCTTTATTGAAGACTTTTTACAATAAATAATCAGTATTTGCTTTAAGCACACTGCATAAACAAGTCTCCTGCCTCAGAAAGCTGAATGAGAAAACAATCTCGCTGCCCCTTAAATAGATAAACATTTCTAATTTTCCTAGTGAAAACAGAAAATGCTTTATTTATCTCAACTTACAGCAGAGGATGGGTTCATTCATGGAATCAAGGCATTCACTTTTTATTTCTAAAACAATTATTAAAATGTCCCCATTTTCTTTCTCCTATCTCCTTTCATCCTGGAATAGCTCAAGTCAAGCAATATACATGTTAGCCTCAAAGTCCTCTGAGGCATAAAAGACATTTAAGATAAAAGGTTAAAAATAATTCAAAATTTTCTAACAACTTATCTCTTTAATTTTCGTTGGTTAAGTTCCATACAGACAAAAATTATTCTTTTCTGTAAATCAAAGATAGTAAAGTAGAAATACTCTTTAGGGTGTGTCTGTATATATATTTATATTTAGGTCAGGTTGGAAGGGACTGTGAGCAACCTGTTCTAGCTGTAGGTGTCTCTGTTCATCGCAGGGGTACTGGACTAGATGACCTTCAAAGGTCCCTTCCAACTCAAATGATTCCATGATTCTGCACAAATAGCTTCAGAAACTACAGCTGACACCAAAACTGAGCACTTTTTTCCCTTTTCTTTAATTTTAGTTTCCACAGACAGACTCAGAATACAAAATATCAAGTTTATTGTACTTCTCAGATTAGAGTGGCAGAAACTCCTTCTAATCCTCCGTCATCCTCAAATTGACTACTGTCTGACATTGTCAGTTCTGAGCACTGAACATACCTACAAACTCAGAAGACTGAAAAACTATTTCATTCTAATCTGAAAAAATGTAACTGGACTGGCACAGACATCAACAGAGTCTTCTCAGAGAAGTGGAAATTATCTAAAGATCTATATTTGATTGAAAAAGAGGAAAAACTTGGAGTATATTTTGCTCTGCTATACATTCCTGAGGCTGTATTTTATGTGACAAGAGTAGTATATATATTTTATGCTACTGTGCACCAGAGATTCATCTTTGTTAAACAGGCAGCATCTGCATATTCAAAGCAATAATGATGGGTCCAAGCCAGGACTCTGGATCCAAACAGATGGCAGGTAACAAAGGCTAGTTGAGACAAGAGTGTTGATGGCAAAAAACAAAGGCTTTACTGACAGGATTATACATAAAAATTTCTCCAAGCTTATGCTGAGAATGTTTTACAAACTGAGAGATTCTGCCTATCAGCCTCCACTTAAGCTGCCAAATCTTGCCCCAAGGATCTATCCATTGCAGTACATTATTTTCTCAACCCCGAGTTCTTTTAATTTAGAAAAGAACAAAGCACCCAAACATCTCTGAAAATACTACATATCTGGAAAGCATTTTTAAGCACACATCCCCCATCTGTTCCACCAGAAAATAACCATCTACCTTCCCAGGGTTCAGTACAATCATATTCAACAAAGTTTCTAGAAAACTGGTGGCAAGTTTGATCCAGGACTTCTTGGATTTAAACTATGCCCTTTCTGATTAACAAATTGTTGTATACAGTTGGTACTCCTCTTATTTGAAAAGATCAAAATATTCATCAGAAAAGAAGCTTTCACATCCTACTTCAACTACTCGGTAATCCAGGAAACAGGAACACTGATACTAGGAAATGTAGCTTCATGATACCAGGCCCAACCAAAAGAAAGGCTGAAAATGTATTTCCAGAAGATATATGCATATAAAGCATGTGTATACACTGCACATAAAAATATATACGCATACATATGACCGGTTACATAGATGACAGACACATTCAGAGCATTCCAGCACCAATAGCCTCAGTCTTCTAACGTCTTTGACTGAACACAAGGGAGGTCCTCCAGCGAAACTTACGTTTTTATACATATAAGATGGATTTCTCAGCAGTGTGGCTTAGACAGATTGCCAAATATGTGATTCCACATCTCAGACTCCCCAGTCATTGGCACCTGGACACATAAGAGATGTTTTCCCAAACGTTTTCCTTCCCAAATCACATAAGAGCCTCCATATTCATGTTTTTGGTTATAGAATGATATGGGTTGGAAGGGACATTTAAGATCATCTAGTTCCCCTAATATTGTCAGGGACATCTCTCTCGTTCTAGGCCAGATTTCTCAAAGCACCATTCAGCCTGGGCTGCAAGCACAGATTGCCAGCTGATGTTGAATCTTTCATCAACCAGCAGTCCAAAACACTTTACTCAGGTCTGTTCTCAAGCCATTCTTCACCCTGTATCTGTGCTTGGGTTTGTACCGACCCAAATGCAGGACCTTGTACTTGGCCTTGCTGAACTTCATGAGATTGGCTAGGGCCCACCTCTCAAGCCTGTTCAGCTTGTTTTCCTTATATCCAGTCTAAATCTTCCCTCTTTTAGTTTGAAACCATTTCTCCTTGTCCTGTCACAACAGATGCTAGAGTCTGTCCCCTTCTTTCTGATCATCCCCCTTTTGACCTACTGCACTAGTTTTAATCTATATGCATAATAATAATATGTGTATTGGTTAAACACACCAAAATAAGACTCTGCATTCCAACCAATTTTGCACTTGAGAGCAAAGAATTACCACATGTAACCAACAGCTACCATATTTTCCTCTGTGTTTCCTGAAGTTCTTCATACACTAAAGGGAGGAATTTAGTAACAGATGCTAATAAGTAGCATTTATAAGAAGTATATTTTTACTTTACTTCCAGAAGCATTAGGTTCTCTGACAATTTCTAATGCAATGTCCCCTTAGGGCATTGAATATTGCAATGACAAATTTTAACTTCGGAAATAAATATCAGGTGCTTCCCTGTGCCCTAGACAGAGAGTTATCACAACTAAACCTTCTAAGCAGCAGATCCATAGTTGTTATTTTTTCTCCCATCTCTTTTGAAAAAAAATTACTATTCTGAATGGAGTAAAACAAGAATAAGTGATGAGTTGTTCTACAGTACAGCTTCAGCAGTGACAGATGCATTCAGCTCTGTGAGATCATATCCATGATTCAGATTAATTATGGACTAATCAAAGTTTTCCTGGAAGTGACCAATGTTTGAAGAAAGAACATGACGCTCTAGAAAATATATAATTGATAGGTGATCAGAGCTCACCACACATTTGGTGTCTCAGAACTGCAAAATAGTTTTAAGGAAGAAAAGAAGCAGAAAATACGAGACCACTTCCTTGTTTTGTAGAATTAGGCCTGTAGAAAAAGAACTTTTAAGTCCTTGATACTTATAGCACGATTGCATTTTCAATAATTTTTTTGCAAATCTGAATTCTTGAAACTAATGTACAAAATTGAAATTTCTACTTAGCAACAAGGTGTCCCACTGCCATGGGAGAATTTTAGAGTGAGGTAGTTACAAAAACAGGATCACACTCAACTGAAATACAGTTTTTAATAATAAAGTAGTCCAGGCAATAACAGAAAATAAACAGTTGTATCTTTACATTGGGAATTATAAGAGGGGGTTAAATTATCAGTTGTGCTTATTCACACTGATATTCACAAAATGTGTTTCATGTGGGTCTTCAAGGCAGTACACATTTCAGACATGGAAACAAATTAGGCTGTGGAATAGTCTAGTAATGTTATAATCTGCATTGTTTAATGAGATGAGAGGAAAGGGAGTAACAATAAGAATATATAAAGAAAAGATGATCTCATCAGTTCTTGCCTGAAAAAAAATCCTAGCTAGGCTGTAGCATACTGACTGTTGACATTAGCTTTCTAGCTCACTAGATAATTAGCCTATAGATGCTTATTGCTGACTTTATATTTGACTTCTAAAAGAGAAGATTCTATAGCATGACAGAAGAAGACAATTCACATATTGATTGGCAGAGGCCACTCCTGCATTTCAGCATGTTGGGAACATATACAGCACTAGAGCAGAGGCAAGCTCTGATCTAAATCTTGATCACTTTCTTAACCTTTCTCTGCTTGACAGTCTTTCTGCAAGCTTTGGAAGAGAAAGCAAAGGGAATTCATGGTGGATTTCAGGTCTCAGGGATAAGTTAAAAAATGGAATTTTCATAAGATTCTATCATCTCTGAACTCTACTTAAGATGGACGATGGTCAGTGATGATCCACAAAGTTATTTGAAATTAGCTGATGAGTTAATTCCCCAGTAGTTACTTGCAGAAATCATGCCACAAACTACATCCTAAAAATAGTTCTACAGGGATCTGAAACCTAAAAGAAAAAAAGTATTGTGCTAGCTCTGAGTGGAGAATCCAAATTCCTATTTCATTTTACCTTCATAATTCTGAAGTTCCTTTAAGAAAAGAAATGATATGGGTTTTCCTTAGTTTGGGGTTTGGGTACAAAATAAATCTTAGTGATTAGAGAGTCTGCTTCAATCCAAATACACTGCAACACAGAATCACGTTCTGCATAAACCAAGTGGGACAGACTTAAGAATATGGGAGCTAATTTATGGAGATTGTAACTTCACTGGAGTCACTAAGTGATTTTCATTAGGTAGCAAAACAACTAATGAAACATGCATACATAAATTGCAAAATGAATCAATAAACAAACAAAAATCAGGAGGTTTTTTAGCAGCTACTTCTTTTAGCAAAAATCAAGTGATTACTGTTCTCCTAAAGTATTCATCCTCTCTGAAAATAATATGCACTTCTGTTCAGCTCTAGGTTCTAACGACAACACATATTATTGATGCATTAGCATTTTATGCTTGGAACAAAGTATTTGCTTAGGGAAAAAACAAAAACAAAAAACAAAAAAAAACAAAAAACCAGAAAGGTTGATAGTAATGACGATGATAAATAAAGCAAAAAGCAGCTTTGTGCTAAATCCATCCCTGGTGTCACCTCAAACAGCTATATTTTGGCAGATTCTCTTACCGAATCTCTAAAACGAAAATAATTTACATTGAGTAGTTTTCAAGATATCTGCGTAGTTTGCTTTGGAAATTGCTTCATCTATTTACTCAAATTTGGAGATTTCTCACTAACAAAACTTGTAACGTAGAACACAAAATTGGCACATGAAAGAAAATTAGTAATGATAAAATCTGTATCATATGCACTGAGTAAATCAAATAATAATCCCCAAATCAACATTCCATATGAGAGTAGAAAACCTGCAGAGAGTGCACAAAAACATGGTATTAAGCAATCATATAAGCATGCCTGAGACTAAGCAGATAGGAAAAAGAAATATTATCAACACATTCTTTTCCTTTATAAAAATTATGTTTAAAAGGTATGTGGAAAGATCTCAGGAACACTGCAGCACAGTTACATGTGCATGGGCATTAGACATATAATCAACAAAATGTCCACTGCAAAAGTGGCAGTGCTGCTAGTAAACAAAGTCAAAGCTTTGTACCATTGCACAAAGGTATATATTCTCAGATGACAATTGGCAAGGAGAAAAAATAAATGATTACATTTCTAATCAGAACTAACATACTGATGTAAGGTTCCCAGTCATCTCCCATTCATCTTATGTAAAAAATTAAAGAGAAAAAAGCTTTCACTAGTAGCATCAGCAAGCTGGTGCTGATGGCAGGCTCTGAACTTTCTGAGTGCTGACTGATACCTCAGCAATTTTAGAGCCTGGGCCTCTGTGTGTAGCTAAAACTTCTGGGTTGCCTATGAGTTTCTCAAGCAGAGGTTTCATTTCATCAGTCCCATGAGTTTTAACAGCAGAACACCTTGAGGCAAAGCAAGGGATTTCCCAGCTATCTTCTTATGGGGACTGAGTAGAAAGTGAAGGCAGTTTTCTTTTGCAATAAAAATAAAAAAGAAGTTTGCTGAGCTTTTCCACTTCCCCTTAAGTATTTATCTTCTTGTTTTCCTCCAAGAAGAAACTGCACACACACAAAAACACATCTGTGGATATTGCAGCAAGTGAACTAAGCTGACACAGTTATTCATAAAACCATACCTCGGAATATAACAGCATCAGAAGATAATTTTTAATCATATAGGAGCAGTACTATGTCCCCTAGAAGATAAGAACTTCATAGAATTCAAAGAATTACAAACATCTGACCTCCCACATAGGAGAACCTATAAATGTAATACAGCATTTCCTGCACCAATTTCTGCCTCAGTTGCAATATTTGTTTTACAGATATATCTAAGTCTTGATTTAGAGAACTCTTGAGTAAGCTCAGAATGTCTAACAATAGAGATTCAGTCAAGACTGAATAATCATTGAATATTCATTACTGGATTAGGAAGACTCAAAATAGAATGTTTACAATCTCAAGCAGTATGTCTCACCATAGTCAAAGTAGGAGATACTACCCAGTACAGTGACATCCGTTATCCAATTGCCGGCACAGGACACTATACGTGGAAAAGCCTTTAATATTCAATATAGAAAGCCTTTATTTTTGGCAGGGAATAGAGAGTATCAAGATGTTTTGAATATCTGCCTGTTTTTAGAATAAACACAATAGGTCTTGGTCTTCCACTGTATCTTGGATTTTATTCAACAATTTGTTTTAAAAAATTATTAGCCATTCCATCATAGCCTCCATTTTGTTTTAAACAGCTCACATATCTTCCATGCTAGCACTTAGCAGTGGGGGAAAAGGCATGCAAACGTTTAATAAAGAGTGCGTGTATTCTAAGCAGGTCTAACGATACTTTTCAATGAAGGTCAATAAATTGTTAGTGTGAGAAAAAATAAAAAATAAAAAGCAAAAAAAAAAACAAACAAAAAAACCACAATTATAGCGAGGCACATAAAATGTCTACATCTATTTTGGTGCTCTTTAACCTTTAAACACTAAGGTTCCTTCAAAATAGAACGTAGTTCAAGGTCTAATGAATGTTTCCAAAAAGTCAAAACTCTAATAGATTTAAATATGTCATATACCAAATGCTGCTCCAGTGCATGTGATATTTTCATATTTGCTTTGGATGTAAGCTAGCGGAGAGGAGGTTCATGGAAAGGATAGTTAAACCAGTGCTTCAGCATCTATAAGGCTGATTGAAAACAGGGAGGACAAATAACTTCTAGGAAGAATTACCTTGTAAAAATCCAAGTTTTTACTGAAGTGCTGCGTGACTCACAGCGCAATATAGCTGAAGTGGCACTACCATTTCATGACACTACTTTCATATACTTTAATTTTCATGGAAGAATGTAGAAAATGCAGCTGAAAATTGTATATATCTTTTCAGTCTGCATGCAATTCTTTAAGACTTCTCTATTTTTTGGTAAAGAAACACCTATTAGAAATTATCTATAGTTTAAAATGCCATGTATGTTGTTCAGAATGCCATAAACATGCTAAGACTTACTATATTACAAGAATATGAGACTATTGTTCAATTATTCATAGGTGGAAATAGTATCCACTTTATTTCATTCTCTTAGAAAATACAATCTTGTCAAATCTCCTTTCTGAGAACACAGGAGAGAAGGATATTTGCTTCTGAAACCAGACAAAGTTAATGTTGTCACATGCTTTCTGAGTCTTCCTGAAACTTCTGGCAAACTTTGACCACAAGAAAAGTGTAACAAAGCGAGAAAAACTTTTCATAGCTCTGGCCTTAATTTCATGATTTCTCAGAAGTCTGAATTCTAGTAATATTAAGAAGTGACAGTAGACAGTGGGGAAAACAATACCTTTTTTCTTAGAAAAGCACTTGCAATGGATAGGAAGAAGTATGGCGTTCATTCAGCAGTCAAGTGCTATAACTAGCAGTTTCAAATGTATTGATTCAAGATTGGACACTGGTCTGCTTTTGTTAAGGATAAGCTAGTGCTGTAAGATGGAACACACCTGGAGCTTGTGCTGATCTCCCTGGCACTACTGGGACTCCATACCACCATGATCACTAATCGTTATCTTAACCTGAGTGCATACATCCACTTACACTGGCAGTGTAACATGCAAGAGCCTGTTCTGCCAAAACAAAAAGTTGCCCCTAGCATTCACTTTGAAAATGGAGTAGTACCCTTATTCTTTCTGCAAACTGGGATTGCACTGTAGGGAGTTGGTTATGAGTAATTATCACACTAAAAATCCCTGCCTTTTGCAATTTACTCAGTACAAAGTTCTGTAAGGGGGATTTAAGCATCTATGCAACGAATTGGTCTTTGTTTTCCAGCCAAATACCATCAAGCTTCAGTGTATGCTGAGCAACACAACTGTTGCTGCACCCACAACTGTGGGTGAAGGAATGGTATTAGAGACATTTCATCCATCCGAATTATGCGTATACAGCAAAAGTGAAGCTGATTGCTTCAGGCTGTTTAAGAGGAGATAAGCACAAGTCTCCATTCTCTGTATTTGTTCTAGCAGGGTAACATCACTTGGAATTTCACTTCTTTTCTCATGATTCATCTAGTCGATTTTAATAAGTGCTTTAAGTGACAAGCCCTGAAGTAAAGGATTCAAACAGAAATTCACTGAAGAAAATAGCATGCAAGATACATGTATGTATAACAGCACATTCATGAGTAGCTCAAAGTAGGTCACCCAGGTCACCCACCTTTTTGCATGGCAGTCTAAAAAATGCATGTGCTTACAAACCTGAGTAAATAAGGACACATTTAAGGTTATTGCTTCTTCCTTTACCCAAACACTTGTAAACACAGCAGTCTACAAACCCTGACCATGCCAAATGCAGTCCCAAATTTCACTGATATCTCTCTCTAGCAATAAAACAAAGATTTATGTATTAAAACCTACAAAAGGGAAAGAAATAAAATCATCCCAGATGACTAAATCACACTGTTTCTGGTGGGTAGCTTAGTAACTGAACTCTTTATCCCCTGAAGGACCACTCAAACCATTTGTTTTCATTTTCTTGACATCCTGTCAGTGTAACATGACTAGATGTGCTGCTCTGCTTGTTATTTTCTGGGATGAAGATGACTGGCTTTACTGAGGAATCTTAAGAGGCTATGAATAATATGTTAGAGGAATAGACTCAGTCGTGTGATCTCTCAGGAAAGAACATTTGCTTATAAGCCCATTAACAAACCACCAAGTGAGTGAAGATTTCAGGAACTAGGCCATTCACATGGAAGGAACTATGACATGCTTTCTTTATAATCCCTGAAAACAGCTTCACTTGATGAAATTGTAGGGGTTTTTTTTCTGACTGGTCATTTCAGAAAAGACGCCTTTTTCTTTTACAGAATAGCTATTCAACTGCATAATTCTCTGTAATTTTTTTTTTTTTTTTTTTTTTTTCTTTCATTCTCAGTGCATTGCCAAAGAGCTGGCAATCATTGTGATGGTACTACAGACTTCAGGAGAAAGCAATAATACGTGGGATATTGGCAGTATATTGAGTGAAAACATTATGTCACCCAGACTTTTTGCTTCTAGTACAGTGATGTAAAATTTTTGGCTTAGGGAACAAGTAAACACAAGTTCAGTGATCTCATCCTAGCCTCCAGTGGACATTAATCCACATCACAAAAACAGCAGGCAGTTTTTGAAAGTAGTTATACACTCTGTTCAAGGCAGAATTGAGACTAGTGAGTTCTGAGAACAGTACTGTGCAGGAATTGCTGTTTCTTTCCACACAGGATGAGCATTGTATTTAATGTCAACACGACTTTCTCCAGGCATTGTTACTAGACAATAATTTTCATTCTCACACCTGCCTGTAGAAGTGATATGAGAATTTTTAAAGGAGGAATATAATGAAACTCATGTGCACTGAGTACCAGGACTGACTGTAACAAGGGCAGAGATGCAGCCTTGTAGCAGAGTAATATCAGAGCTACAGTCACCCAGAGATACTATGCACCTGAGAATACTGCTGTGAATAAATCTGTCCTCTTTTTCATCCTTTCTCCCAGAGGATGATAAGCTAGTGGATACCTAAGAGAGCTCAAGGTCATCCTTATATCTCCAACAAAAGGTATACTGCAAGGATCAGAAGAAAAGAGGCAGTATAGAGAACACGGCCCATTCCTTGTCCTCCTCTGGTGAAAAAAGACTGGAAGAAAATAACCTTCTCTATTCTGATCATTTCTATAAACAATCCTTTTAAAAAGAGTACTAATAGAGAGAAAATCAAGCAAAACAAAACACAGATATTTGGGGTAATCCATGTATTACTACTTGGCAGTCTCATTACTAACTCAGAATTACTTCTACCTCACAGGAATAATGTTGAAACCCCCACAATCACAGAATCACAGAATATCAGAGATTGAAAGGTCTTGAAAGACCACCAAAATCAATCCCCCTGCTAAAGCAGGAAAACCTAGATTAGAACACACAGGAGCGGTCCAGACTGGTTTTGAATGTCTCCAGAGAAGGAGACCCTACAGCCTCTGTGGGCAGTCTATTTCAGTGTTCTGTTACCTTCACTGTGAAAAAGCTTTTTTCCCATATCCGTGTGGAGCCTTCTATGATCCAGCTTGTGTGCATTGCCCTTAGACCTATCATTGGATGTCACTGAGAAGAGCCTGGCTCCATCCTCATGACACTCACCCTTTACATATTTATAAACATTAATGAGATCATTCCTCAGTCTCCCACTTCTCCAAACTAAAGAGACCCAGCTCCTTCAGCCTCTCCTCGTAATGGAGGTGCTCCACTCCCTTAATCATCTTTGTGGAGAAAGAATGGAATGGAATGGAATGGAATGGAATGGAATGGAATGGAATGGAATGGAATGGAATGGAATGGAATGGAATGGAATAGAATAGAATAGAATAGAATAGAATAGAATAGAATAGAATAGAATAGAATAGAATAGAATAGAATAGAATAGAATAGAATAGAATAGAATAGAATAGAATAGAATAGAATAAAGTAGTTCTTTTGGAAGGGACATAGAAAGACCACCAAGTTGAACTGCCTAACCAGTTCAGGGCTAACCAAAAGCTACAATATATTTATGTGGTCATTGGCCAAATGCTTCTTGAACACTAGCAGGTACGGGGCAAAAAGCAAAAATCCAGGAAGCCTGTTTCAGATTTTTGATATTCAAAATGTTAATCTTTTCCATAACTTCCCCAGGCACTGAGATTAGATAATAGGTTTATAGTTAAATGAGTCTTCTCACACATCTATTTGTAGATAAGTATAACAACACTGGCATGCTTTCAGTTACTAAGGATCTCTCCAGACTCGTAGGACTTTTGGCAAATTGTTGAGAGAGGTCTAGCTGTAACATCCTCTAACTTCTCCAACACCCTAGGGTGAATCTAGTCAGGTGCTATGAGTTATGAAAATTTTGTTGATACTTTAAAAAATTTATTCAGCAGTTTTGCAAAGTTTTAAAGCAAGAAACAGCATTCTGTATCATATTCTTGCATTTTTTTTATCATGCTGCAATATAATTCTGGCTTTTGTGATGCTCAGTAATGCCTACCAGAACATCACAAGAAGCATAAAAGCAACACTGAGATAGCAGTTATGCTGATGTATATACATCTCAATCAACAAGAACACCCTAATCATCACATCACTTGTCTTGCAACGTATGCCTTACTTTAGATCTAGCATTTTCTTCCAGGTATACACAAATACATTGTACCACACCATTTTTTTTTATATCATGTTGTACCATAGCACGTCTCCCTCACCACACTCAAAGCTCTCCTGTATGTCCTCTGTGCTTCACACATCAGCTTCTGTAAATATTACTGAAAAATGCTGTATCCACATCCTCCTGGAAATTTACACTTCTTTCTTTTTATGTGACACTGTGAATTTGCAAATGCCCGCTATCATCCTCTTTTCCTTTTTTCATAACATGTTAGCAGTTTTTGCCTTCACATAACATTAACTATCCTTCACTTCCTTTGTTTGTAAGGTACACAAACTATTGGCTGAAGCTTCCAACCTGAGAATGACGTCAACTAGATCACATATCTGTCAGATTTTCCAGTACCTCTTTCTCATCATTATCTTAATGTCTCAGCACAGAGAACTTTATTGTATATACCCATTTTAAAACCTACCACCTCCATGGTTTTCGTAATTTCTTCTATCACAACTAAATAGGAGCTTGTTTTAACAGATGTTTTTTACTCTATCCGTATGTTTTTAATTACCATGTTTTACTTATCCTGTCTATTTCATTTACTTCTTGTCCTTCATTTTATCTGATGCATAGTCTTTTTATTACATGGATTCTTCTAATACTGCCTCTGCAGGCCCTCTGAACACAAATATGAAATAAGCAGTGTTTAGTCTGGTTTTACACTGAGAATTCCTTACACAGTTGCTCTAAGAGTACTTCACCTTCTCGTCTTGAATTAAAGCAACAAACACAGATGTTACACATGATGATATAACCTGGAAGAAATACAGTTGTGACTGGATTACTTCCAACATCAGTTACAAAAGCATATGTGTACCTGTATGAGTAAGAACATCCATAGACATTTTTAAGCCTGAGGTCCCATTAATGTGAGAATAATACTGCCTATAACACTGACCTGTCAGAGGCACTTCAGAGCCCCTGAGAACAAAGGCTGGCAGAGTTTGCATAGCTGAGGAATGGGGTGGCTCTAAGAGTCCCAGCACTGGTCACACAAATGACCAGCTGCTGACAAAATCTGTGTAAAAACCTACGGAAGCAACCCATAATGATATCTCGGGTAGAGCTGTCTCAAAAGTGTGCAGACTACAAGAAAAATAACCCATTTTTCTACAGCTATACATAAAAAATATCTCTGCAGAACCACCCTAGCATGCTGTACTGCATGTCCAATTCAGTAGGTGTTGTCTTTTCATCACTCGAGAAAAATATACTTCAGTATTTGGTTTAATATTTTGCTGGTTCTGCTTAGCAGGTCTGTCTATCCACCTTTTTGGACTAGCTATTAAATCTAAATGCTTGAGTTCCTCCATAAGATCACATAAACCAAGGAAAGTACTGCTTTTCCAGAAGAATTGCATACATAGTGTAGCAAATACTTGCTACTGGCAGCACTGAAGCTTAATGCATGTACAATTTATTATACCATGTACAATATATTATAATCTGAAGTTTAATTCAATCACTTAATGCAATTGATGTTATCCATAGGAAAGATGTTTGCAGTTTCTGTACTGGACACCATGAGGTCTGCTGGGAAAGTCTCTAACGCCCACTGTTACTAAAAGAGTGAGGGTGGGAGCAACTCCCAGAAAGGCTCTCAGATGTCATCCTTGAAACTATGAAGACAAACCACAATGCAGCAATTACTAACAAACCAAAAAAATACCTGTACAGAACAAATATTTCAGTGAAAGCTGCATTGGCCAGAGAAGAACAATAGGTGAAAGAATAGGTTATATGACTAGTTACTGTACGGCATCTTCTATAGTATTGGTCTTCAAAGATTCCAGAAGAATACATTTTATATCTTCACCAAAAAAACTCCCCTATTGAATCTGCAGGTTGATAGTCAATTAAACAGTGAAAATCAAGGCAGCACAATTAACTCAAGCATTGAAGAGTCTGCCAACATGCTAAAAATAATGAAAAGCAGAGGCTGTCTTCAAACTGAATTTGATTGCTACTGGAATTTCTAAGTACTTTTGTTTAAAAAAAAAAAGTCTATGGGTAGTGGAAGAGCATAGAAGCTTAAGTCAGAATCCACCAAGAAATACAAACAGATATTTCAGTTTAAAAGTCTATTTCCATTACGCAGGGAAAAGAACCAGCATGGACTAAAACACAGCAAATCAGATTCTTTCAAGCTTTATATAAGGTAACCCTTCTGCTTTGCCCAGTGCTTGCACAAAGCTGTTAAGTGTTAATGCATATAATCTATCTAGCCAGCTAACTAGTTTAATCCATCACACAGTGTGTGAAAACATAAAAGCAACCCAACTGTGACAAGTTAATAGTAGGGTTAGGCACTAAAACAGTAACAAAAACACACTTTGATTAATGATCTTGAATTGTTCAGTTCTAGTATAGATGGCTTTTGCCTAGGTTTATTTAGTGGCCAATCAATGCAAAATAGATCTTATAATTTAAAGCATTACACCAGACCAGAAGCATTGTGCCACACTGATAATAGATGGAGAAAATACCAGCTTTTCTTAAGGAATAAAAGTAACAATTTATATAACTAGAGCTGCTTCAGAGGAAGAGAGAAATAAAATATACCTTACTCAGGGGTCATTCTAGTTGCAGTGGAAGGAATGTTATAATTTCAGCAAAATAAAAACCGTGCCAAACTATTATTCAAAGGATGAAGCAAAACCTTATTTGACTACTAAAATATATGATTTGTTTTCTGTTCATCCTATCTTAGTTTGTATTTCCGTGAGTCTTCGCTAGCCACTCTGAAATAGTCAGGAAACAAATTTAATGAAATTTCAGAAGAAAATTTGCTTTCTTGGAATCTCTCAAGGTATTCTATATGTTCTCTTTAAGCATCAAGTAAGCAGACTCACTTTGGGACACATCTATGTACTAAACACTAGTACTATTCTACTTTTATGCATAAAGCTGCTCCTGTTAAAAACATCACTGGATAAATACACACTCCACAATCACTCCAAACTACAAATGTGTGAAGCTTGAAACAGAACCTCTCAAGCAGAGAAATCCAGGCATTTGTTTAAAACCAAAGAAATGATGCAAGTATCAAGCTGTAGAGCTTAATTACCTCCTCTTGACATTTTTCATTCAAAGCAGTTCTACTATTCTGCAAAATACATGTAATAGAGCATAGGATATTCCTAAGCACGCCTCTTCTAGCGATTGTACTTGTAACAGTGCAAAGAGTCATGAAGACAATGAACTATCTGTGAGACCTTTCATTTTTGCTGAGAAACAAAGGTTAGAATGACCCAAGTAAAAGGCTTTTATGTACTGTATAAGGTATAAAAAGCACTAGAACAAGTCTGGAGAAATTTCTTTTGCTGCACAGCAAACTGCACAAATTCTACTGCTGCATGACAACCCGGGGCATGACTTGAGCAAAACACTGGAAGATCAGATTAACAATCAAGTCCGTCTGTCATGCTTTTGCACAATACATGATATAGTGAGCTTTCAATTTGAGATGATTAATAATACAAAACCTTTTGACCCATATAGCTGGTCAGCGTGAAATTTTGTGAGTAGGTTGCAGTGGAAAGAGAAAATGATAAATGAATCTTGTCACCGAACAGCTATCACAGTTATCTTCGACAACTAAGACATCGCATTGCAATTAATACAGAAGGAAACAGAGAACTGGAGATGATTATTTCAATCTGAACCTTGAAGCATTCTACCAGTCAACACACAGGACAAGAAGCACTCTCTTTGCAGTAATGCTGTTTGTAGATTTTCAGGTTGTTTAGTATTAAATGTTCATTTTCTCACCATGAGTTTCTTTCTTCTTTCTGTCATATAGGCTACTATCCAAACAAAGCTAGACAGGGCACATTTGATTCTCCATTCGAGTTTTAAACTACCTTTAGTACTGCCTTCAGTGCAAGTTGTGGTGAAGTGTACAAACACTTCATAGAAATTCACATTTTATAACCAGTTTATGCTGCCTAACATCAAAACAAGTCTGTAACAAAGGAAAATGCAGTGTTATTGTTCACTTCTAACATTGCAGAATCTAAATCAAATGCACCTTACTGGTACTTCTTCAGTGGCCTAAAACAGGTTTTGCAGGCATAAATTTGAAACCATAATCTGTTTCTTAGACAGTTGTAGATTAATGGATTTTTGTTGTGGTCATTGTGATGATGGCTTTTAGGTTAACTAAGAAATGGGAAAAGTGTATGCACAAAAAGAGTTATATTAAGCTTGGAATACATAGTAAACTTTTAGAAGAATATCTAAAAATCACTTAATTGTAAATTTAGCAACTAGAAACATGGAAAGGCTTTCATGTAAAATGCCAAAATGACTTGCCTGTAAGCAGCACAATTCTAAAGAGAACCCAACTGACCTGCCTGTTTGTAGTTATCCACTAGAATCTGCTTACTATAGCATTTTATATGCAGCAGCTGATAGCATGGTGTTTTCATCTACTGCTATTAAATAGAAAACATATCTGCCACCTCATCTAACGCATGTATTTTCTATGTCTATAAATGAAAAAGAGACTAACTGTGTTAGTAACTGATAGTAAGTTGAAGCCAGTATTTTCAGAAAAAAAGAAGAATGTGATCAATGAAGCACTAGATTTGCAGAAAAGAAAAGTAATAATTCATTTGTGACTATTTCTGATAGTTGGCAGTTCAAGATTATTGACATACAGTAATGTATTCTGAATAGCCACATTCAAAGATACGTACTAAGTCATGCCTGATGCTGAAAAAATAACAGTATCCTATAGCTGCTGCTAATCCTTCAAACACGTTAGAATTAAAAAGTTAAAAAATCAAGTTAAGCTAGCCAGCTGTCAAAAAAAAAAAAAAACATTTGCAAAGTCCATTGAGTTGAGTTTACAGATTATACAGAGTGATTTGAAGAATCTGCTGCCTTGAGTAAACTGTAAGTGCTACTGGTAAAGTCCAATTACACACTGACAAAAACTCACATAACACTGCAACCTTGACATGATAAACCAGCTTGCTAACTTGTACCTCCTAGAAGAACATTGTTGAGTATGCTTACAAATTAGGATGAGCTCAATTTTCACAACCAAATGGATTTGATCTGGCCTGGATGCTTCTTTTTCTCTTTTTTAACAGCTGTTGTTCTATTTTAGCTGCTACCTGGACTGCCTAGTCCTCATGTGAATGGCATTGTTTCAGTGCCATTCCAAAAGGTACTCAAAGTAAAAACAAGAACTAAGAAGAGGATGCTGTAGGAGGATTTCAATTTATTGGCAGGATATGCCAGCATATTTCTGAGTATGAAATAATTTATGGCAGTTCTGCAGAGAACAACACAATGATTATAGAAAAGGGAATATTATGTTTGTCTTGCTACCACAGTACTCAAGATTTACCTACCAAATAGGAGTGACCACCTAATGAATACAGCAAAGTAAGGGTGAGGCCACCAATCAAACCACTAAGTCTGTTTTGAAGGTAAAATTACTACACTGAATGCTACAGAATGCAATTTTAATCTGATTGAGGCCAGCTGAGACTTCACTTTCCTTTCTTTTGAGCTCAGACAGGGAAGGTTTAGATTAGATGTTAGGGAGAAGTTCTTCACAGAGGGAGTGGTGAGGTGTTGGAACAGGCTGCCCAGACAGGTTGTGAATGCCTCGTCCCTGGAGGTGTTCAAGGCCAGGTTGAATAGGCCCTGGGCATCCTGGTCTAGTACCAGATCTGGAAGTTGTCAGCCCTGCTTGTGGCAGGGGGATGGAAATTCATGATTCTTGGATTCCCTTCCAACCCAATCCATTCTATGATTCTATGATTCTATGATTCTACGATTCTATGATTAAATCTTTGCAGAAATGAATTATAAGGGACATATGTCCAAGGAAATTTCAGTGATGTTAAAAAACACCTAGAATATTTTCAAAACATAGTTGCGTCTTTAAAACAGGAATGTAGTTCAGAACATATTTGTCTTTGTTACTAATTCATGTATAAATTTGTCATTTAAAATGGGAATCGAAAGAGAGAAAGAGCACTAGAAGAAAAAAAGCTGTTTCTAATTTTCCATCTGAAAAGTGGGAATGCATAGGAAATATGCTAGGAAGTTTTCTTCCACTGCAAACATTAGCACTAAAGCTTTAAGAGAAGCCTTGCCTACCAAAAAAAAAAAAAAAAAAAAAAAAAAAAAAAAAAAAGTCAGGCTGGGATTTTCTGAGAGCATTTTCATTATCAGCTTTTGTCCTTTACTAACATCATAGTTCGGTAGAATAATAAACTTAATAAATAATAAGGGAAGATTTGCTGTAGAATAAGGATGTGCCTTCTTAATGGAAAGGAACCTGCAATTTCATTTTACTATATTATTCCAAGTAACAAATAATCACCTTTATTAAATTCATTGTTTTTTGACAAACAACACTTATAACTAAATATTCTTGTGAAATTCACAAATCACTTAAAACAAAGACATTAGGCATATGAAAAATTATTAGAGAACATTTCTGAAAGTGTCTGTAAGTCTTTTCTTAAGGAAAGAGAACAAGGATTATTGAAGTAAGAAAACTGGCAATGAAAGCACAGAAGTGCTTTCAAAAAAAAAATCCTCGTACTCTCGATTTGATCAAGGAATGGAAAAGGAGAAAGGGAAGGGGAAAGAGAGAAGAAAGGAAAAGAAATAAGTCTAGGCTGAGATTGTCACTGTGCTGTGATGTATAATTTTGCATACTGAATTTGCAACAAACAAAGGGAAAATAAATGACAAATTCCAGTCTGCCAGAAATTAAGAAGCCTGCTAAGGAAAACTGGGGAGCAGCAGCAATGTTTGCAAAAATAGAATATTTGTATTATGCTAAAGGAAGAAGATTTCCATATTGTACTTTCCACTGATTGGGACTGCTGGAAAACTTCAATCACTATGTGTCTTGTCCATGGATTCATGGTCAAAGAACACATACCAGCCGTGGACAGGACTGTAATGGACCAAGAGAAGCACAGATTTTCCAGTTATGGAAAAAGCTGTTAACATTCATGTGCCAGTGAGACCTGTGTTGTACTGTCAGTTGTAAGCTTTCATTCACATTGTCCTGAATGATCCTCAGTTATAGGCCTTGGTCAAGGATACAGAAGCAAGTAAAAGCAAAGATTCAAAACAAGCTTGAGATCAAAACAATGGTCTCATTCTTTTCACTGATGGCAAGATAGATTAAAAGCTGAAAACACTGCTTTTGTTCTCTTGTCAAGGAGGAAGAAGATATATTGTTGAGACAGAAGGGGAGAGCAGGCTGATTCTGATTGGTGCCTTGTTTTGGCTCATCTAGCAACATAAGAAGTGTATGCAGAGCCAAGTAGTTCAGTATACACGTCAGTTTTCCGAGGAACAGCTTGGGTTTGGGGGCTGGAATGGACAGAGAGAAATTTCCAAATTCAAAATCGACCAATCTCAGGGCTGTTTACTACACCTAAATTACTATAGGCTGCTGTCATACAATATAATAGCTTGCTGAGCAACTCCTGCAGTGTACATGTGCAATTATTTCTAATGAACTCCCTAGCCCCTTAGGTATAAATAATAGTTCTTTTGAATTGATTCTACCTGTTGACTGCATTATATTTGGAAAAAAAGTCATACAAGAAGGCTCAGAGCATGATTGGCGTGTTTGCTGCCAGAAAACCTCCCAGAGCATTTTAGGCATGGCCAAACTAATACATCTCTTCTTGACAGTTGCAGAACTTTTATTTCCTTAGCTAGAGTGTAACAGATTGCTTGCAGTTTAAGTCTCGATGTTTGGGTTCAGCTGCAAAATCTGGCTGCCTGCTGGGGTTGTAAAGAGGTCCCATGCAGAGAGGCGAATTCTGGGAACATCTGCCCACATAAACATTATGCAACCAAGGAGTCAAGGAAAGGAACAGCAATCTGTGGGAAGGTGAGAGAAAATACTTATTTTTCCCTCACATATCAGTAGACTTTCTATGGATACACTAGACTTCCAAAACTCTGTCTGTTCTTGAAATTCTTAGCAATTTAGATAGCAGAACAATTAAAATTAAAAAGTAGGAGCCCATCTCAATACAGATGCTGATTTTCATTTTGAGAATTCCCCCTATTCATGTATGTTTTCAGGTTCAGTTTTTTAACTTTCCTTTACATAACAGTGTAATTGGAAAAATATAGCTTCACAGGAGACTATATTCATTTTCATGGCAGATTTACATGAGATTGCCTTTATCTGGGAGATTCTTGATCACCAGTCAAAGCAACAGCTGGTGCACTCTTCTTCAGCTGTATTTGGACATTGGGGAATGTCATGTTATCAAAATGTTTTAAGTGCATCCATCAAAGTTGATATAAACTGGAACCTGCTACATCAGCCAAGCAGACTGCAGGTTTATTGCATGGCTTCACATCACTCTGCAGAAAGCAATTTGTGCACAGGAAGTGAAACACAAATTATGCCAATACTAAACTTGCTTTATTTTCAACTATCTGAGACAATATAAGTCAATTTAATCCCAGAACTACAGCCTTCTCATGATGCTTCTGGGGTTTAAAATGTTTACTGTTCAACTGCCTGTGAATTTCTTTCCAAGATGAGCTTTTGAAAAGTTATGAGGGCCTAAACCACTTGTCTTACTGGTATTTCTTTCACACTCATGAACTTAGATAAACAAAGAAAGTGCATGGATTCTGCAAGTGTTAAATGGTGCATTTTACTGAATTTGCCTAAGACTGCTTTTGTCTGTGAATTGCACTGAAACCTACATAAAATTCTTTATGCGGTGTCAGCACAGAAACCATTACCAAAGCAGAGATGCAGTCAAATCATAGCAGTGATCTTTGATACTAAAGCATGTTTTTTTTCTTTATCAGCTCTTAATTACACACACGGAGTATGCTAGATATTTGCAATGTATTAGCAGTTTTAATAATTTTCAATTCCTCTAGCCAATGCTAAATA
Organism: Tetrao urogallus; assembly: GCF_951394365.1. Lineage (NCBI taxonomy): Eukaryota > Metazoa > Chordata > Aves > Galliformes > Phasianidae > Tetrao > Tetrao urogallus. The sequence goes on from NC_136816.1 coordinate 46,719,883, forward strand.
TGTGTATTGACACTATATTTTTTATGGCACATTATTATGTTCTAGAAGAATAAACAACAGACATCTCCTCACGGCCTACAGTGTGTATGTTGTGTGCACACTAAGTATTCTTCTCACTGTGAATTTTCAAAATGCTTTGTATCATCCAATTTTGGCACAAAATTAGACCATAAATTGACTAAATGTAGCTCTCTTTGACTGAGTTAGTCTTCTGCAGACAGTTTCTTGGTTTCGTGTGTAAACAGCTCAGGTGTGGAGAAATAGATCATATGCACCAGCTAGAAAATGATGAACAAATTTAGAGGAATTTGCAATAATGTTCCTGTGCATCTACCAACTTATTCCCAAAGAGGACATAACTGAGCATTTCAGCGTCTCAAAACTCGTAAGCATGTGTTTTTTCATTTAATGACTATGGATTGCTCCAAGTATGTTCTCCTTTATTCTTGGAGACAAGAATGCATACTTGCAAAATGTGTTGAAATGTACAATACTCAGGCCCAAAAAGTAGTCTTAATTTTTATGTTCTCAAGTGTGGCTCATGCACAGGTTTGTGATATTGAAAGAATCACAGTCTGAGGAATAAACAGAGAAGGCTGAATTTCCTGCTGAGTCTTGCGACCTTTTCAAGTACCCCAGAATAGTAATTATTTAGAGCTTGTAAATAGAGATCCCAGATGATGTTTGCTCTGAGTAACTCTGTTGCATCCTCCACTATGAAACTCAGTAGGTGTCAAAACCAAAATTCAGTCAAACTCGCATGGATACAGCAGAAGTTTGGAATCTCACCTTAACTAACAGTATGTTACCTTCAGTGAGTCAACTAAAATTGCTTACAGTAAACCTTGGTATGTATAAATAATCTCTATTACAAAATAAGTTTGTGATATGCAGGCATCTAATGCTACTGTTGTTTTTCAAGTTAGAAATAAACATATTAAAATCTGTGATCTCTGTTCAGGTGTTTCTGAAAAGCACATCCTAGTTATATTAAGAGGGAAAAGAATGTACATATTTTTGCACTTACAACACAAAGGTCTCTAATATTATATGTACACTCTTTGGAAGAACTCAGAGTCCCTGTATTTCAGCCCTCTCACAACTAATTTCATCGATTTTAGGAAGCATATCAGTATCAGAGCTGAATCTCAGCCTGCACCTCAGGCTGACTCAACAACCTTGTTGTGCCTAATTCCAGACTGCTCAGTGAAGGGCATTTACATGTTTCAAGAGTTTTAAATACATGTTTTTAAGTGCTAAATTTGATTTACTTTTTTTAGAGAGACAAATCTACCTCTCAGAAATAATGTTACTGATATTTATAGTCCATGCTGAATATGACTTGCTGAGAGATCCTCCTGGTATCTGTACAAGCTTTCAAACCTAAGCACTTTTCTTGCTCTTGTGATATGTTGAAAATATTCATTCATTACTATTTGACTATTGTCATTAAGAATATTTAATATTTTTGTTAAATGTTGGGGTTTTTTTCCCTAACTGATTGAAGTTAGTCCAGCATACTTAGTAAAAATGTATAAAATTGATGTGTAAAATAATATCAAATTGTACTTGAAAAATATTGGTCTATTCTTTTCCATTCTAAATCTACTATTCCACTAGGTCTGTAGCTAACTAACATAATGCAACAAGAATCTTTTTTATTTTTTAATTTTTTTAAAAAAAAGCTTTAACAGAATTTCCCTGGGACATTTTGGGGTGGACTTTTTTTAGGGATACTGATTCCACTATACATGAATGTGAAATATTCATTCCCTGTCTTTTCATTATCCCTGCCAACTGTTCATTCTCTCAAAAATAACTCGAAAGAGAAGCACAGTGTTGAACAACAAATAAATGTGTATATGAGCACCAAAACCATACTCACTGAGAGGATTTCTATGGGCACATTTCACAGCTTATCCTGTGCTTTATCTGCCCTTTCTGAGAACAAGGAAGGAGCAGCAATTTGGTTCTCAGCAATACGCTTTGAATTTTTGGTGGGTTTGGTTGCCAGAATTTGGAGTCCATGATTCTTGTGAGTCCTTTCCAGATCAGAATATTCTATGAAATATTATATCAAAGGAACATTCCCACTTCCAAAGGCCATGCTTTGTATACTGAGTTTCTACTTTTGTAGCATTGACAGTTTTTCAGTATCACCTCACCTATTATAATCAGTCTCATTTTCTCAGTCTTACACAAAAAAAAGTCATAAGAAGCTTAACCCTCCTTCTTGCTGAAGGAACCTCACTCAGACTCCCTTGTGGACCAATATGAATTAAGTCAAAGAGGGCATATCTATGAAAAAACAGTTTGATTCTCTAATGAGACCTACAGCCTTGGATAATTGAGAACTCTTCTCCAAAAAGCCAGGAAGCTCTGCAATATGTGTGCCAAGGTTCTCCAATTCCTTTCTGGTACAGAACTAATGTGTGACTTTGGTGGTGCTTATGACAACACAGTTGCCTAATTATCGCTTTGCCTCATCCAAGGACAATAGCTCTGTCTGATTTACAGTGTCAAGTGGATCTGCTGAAACCAGCTAAATTCACGCCACAGAGCACAAAGATAAAAAAGGCAGCTAAACCTTCATTCCAGATTCACTTCAATGTTATTTATTTTCTTACCCTGGGAGATTGACCTAAAGTAGGAAAACACAAAATGTTCCCATGCTTTTCAGGTAGGATTTCAGCCAAAGGGAAATTCTTTCTGAAACTACTGTGTTTCCTCACCCACTCCCACAACTTTTGACATGCGCTCTGCCATCTTTACCAAATCTAATCCAACAGATGGACTGAAAGCCAAGCCCAGAGGCTGACGCAAGCAATACCGGACATCTGGGACCTATCATCGGCTGGCTTCTACGTAGTTTGCTCCAAAATTAATGCTGCCTATTATTTTCCATGGAAACTACAACACATACATAGTACAATGACACTACTTGATAGAGCAAATTCTCAGCTGCAAAACACTATTTTTTCAACAATCACCACCATTAGCTACACATTTTCACCAGTGATAAACAAGAGCCTTCATGTTGCACTCGTAAAAATCTACACCAGCAGAGATGTCCCACTGCTTCACAGTTGCTGTGACTGTGGGTGTGATAGAAATATCCATCCAAGTCTGGCAGTGTGCTCCAGCTTCTTCAAACTGATATGGGGCCTGGCATTATCTTGCTATAAAAGTAAGTTTGTCTTTTTCTCTGGCCTGTTTCTGGAAGTTTGAGACTTCAGCTTAGGAAGCACTGCAGTGTAGAGATCAGAGTGAACGGTTTGTATGGAGTCCAGGAAATGTAGAAGGATCACCTCTTTCCTAGCCCAAAAGACAGTGCATGTCACTTTACCCACTAACAGCTCTGTCTTGAACTTATTTGATGGGGAATTCACATGTTTCCACTCCATAGACTGTCATTTTGACTCCAGCTCACAGTGGTGATATTACATATCATCACCGGTAATAAGGCAGTCAGGAAACTGTCACCTTCAGCCTCATATTGGTTAAATAGAAGCTGAAAAAAGTATGGTTTTCTTTCTGTTCCTGTGTGAGCATTCATGAGACCCAACTAGCACAAACTTTGTGATATTCCAGTGTTGCCACCATTGTTTGCAGCACACTGAAGCCAATATTTAACTCTGTACACAGTTCCTTGGTTGTAATTCACCAATTTGTATGGATGAGCAGATCAAGATAGTCTTCATCTCCTGCTGGAACAACTATACATAGTCATCCAGAATGTGATTTGTCTTTAACATTGCTGTTGTCACTGCTGAAATGCACCACACACCACCTTGCTGTGCTCACATCCATTGTTAGCTTCAGTAAATGTCAATGAATGTCAATAAGTGCAATTTTTTCTGCATGGAGGAATTCAGTGACATGTCTTTTCTTCATCCACATGTCCACATGAGGTATCATTTTGTCAGACTGCCCTTCTGCTGCCTTCTCTTGCATTGCAACAAAAATGTAATGGAATATTGGTGAGAAGGTTCAATCTCCACTGCCGTACCACGAATATCTACCTCTGATGTCATAAGCATAATAAAACAGGAGTCATTACTTTCAGAGCAGCCCTTTTACCTTTGCACTTCAGGGTAATTTTATTAAAAATCTTTTAGAACCTGATTTGAAAAAGAAAAAAAAGACAGGGAAAAAAAAAAAAAAAAAAAAAAAGAAACCTGACAAATTCTGACTTCTTAAACTGAGCACTGATATGTGAATGAATATTCACCTCTAAAAATGTAATGGCAGTACAAAATATTGTATTCATGAGGGGAAGGACTTTAGGGCACAGAACACCAGAGGCAACATGAAATGTCAAGGGTGAAGCAAAGTCAGTTATTACTCTGGCTTCAAACTGTTAAAACTGCCAGAGCATACATTTTAAACTCAAGAGCTCCATTAGATTGTAATCCGACTGCTATCTCCCAGTCACCATGGTGCTATTAATGATATTGCTGTTTCTCAAGTAAAACCTAAACTTTTTAGTTTGGGAAGAAGCAAGTAATTATTAAAGTCTTTGCTCGTAATCAGAGTGTTTGTGCTTAATGCAGGCAGTCCTACTTAGAAGGAAAAAAAAGCATATCCTTTTTCATTCATCAGAATCACTGTCTTTTGTATCACTTTCCTCAATAGCGTACGAGCTCAGGTCAACCTTCATTAACATTTTATGTCACAGTCTGAAAACACAGGGATTATTTTTTTCGCAATTGCCAAGTTTAGGTATGGCCAATTGAAAATTATTTCTGAAGACACAAAATGCACCGAGACCAAAATTGCCACAAAAAAGCTCTCTGTAAAGAAATAGGGAGCATCCTACAATTAACTGATGCCATGGACATTTGAGATTCTTATTCCACACAAATGGAGAAAGGGATATGCTATGAGGATACAAAATTGCCAAGGATACAAAAATAATAGTTTCAGGATAGTATTGGGAAACCTTCATGTCCTTTGGTTCATACGCAACCCCATCCTGCCATTACTGTACTGTTAGGTAGACTAAATTCCAGAGTAACATATTTCCATACCACAAACTACAGCATATTATGGTAAAAAGAACATTATGCTTGTAAAAAATTGAAACTACCAAAGTGAATGAATTGACTGCACTCACTGCTATGACCACTTACCTCCATAGCATTTTTGGCAAAAGTAACCAGAGGTCACAGAAACTCAAGCCAAAAGATTCTGCAATCCAGGCAACCACAAAAACAGATTGGACTACCATTTTGTTACATACTTCCTGTTCAGTTCCTTAAGTACTCAAAAAAGCAGATTGTTTTTTCACAATATAGATTTATCAGAAAAAGATTAACACTGTAGGAGTACGATCATGATATGAGACACATAATCTTATCCCCATTATGAGAGGCTAGGGTAATTAAATGACAGTGGCAGCTATGCAGCATGGCTGTTTGAAGGTGCAATGAATAAGGAGTTTGGGTTGTGTGAGAACTTGAATGAAATGGAATGAATCTGTAATCCACACTGGAATTATAAAGTGACAGTGGCTTAAAAGGAGAAAAATATGTAGATGGCTCCAGCTTTTTTTCTTACTTCTCTCTTGAATAATTGCGTGGCAAGGTTTCTTTATCCTAATCTGTTTACAGAAATATTGAGCATGCATTACGCATCAAAATAAATAATTTCCCCATATCTTTGTACTCCAAAATTTGCAGTTAATTAAACTAATTTGTCAGTTTTTGTACATTGGAAACTCTTCCTGTCATCCTCACCAATCACTACTTATTTAAATTTCATCCTTGGCCAGTTTCATGATAATGTTTATCTGCTCCAGAGGATTGGAAATGAGAGTAATACACTGCCTTACCATTTAATTTCTTTCTTAAAGCTGGAAAAAGCAAAGCATCAACTGGCCAGTTAGATAACACAATTTCCCACGTAGGTTATTTGCTTACGGTAGCTGGGGGCTAATTTAATTCCTGAGCTGCTTATTTACTGGTTCTGAGAGGGATTCCCTACAGTTAAGAATGAAGTGTGCATAAAGTTTCTATAAAAATTGTATAAAATTTTTCTCACATCAGAGCAAGTTATATATATGACAGCAACATATATGTAATATATTCCATCATTTGAATGAAATAATGACTCTCTACTACTTGTATGATTTGTTCTTATACCATTTTCCTTGCAGAATGTTGATATCCAAAAAAGAGATGCTTACTACATATTTTTTAAAATGTGCACATTTTTTTAATAGAATGCTTGCTCTAGTTCTACTTCTGATTTCTCACCTAACTGCTTCTTTAAAGTCTGGCAAGAAATGAAGACAGGCTAACGTAAGTCTCATAAATAAATTGTTATGTTTGATTTCATATTCACTGTGCTTTCTAAACATTCAGTTAATTCCAACATCACTTTGGGAAGAGTGTGCTTCTGAGTTTTGGACTTAAGGAATGGATCATCTTGTATATGAAAAACAATTTTAAAGCTTCTTCTACTGATAAGAGGGTTCCAGATTCTCCCTAACAGTGAAAATCCTAGGCAGACTTTGTTCCTAGATAGAGCAATGATATTTGCATGTAACCTACACCTGCTTTATCGAGCATGTATACAGTCAAAAGACAGTATCAGACCTGCTGTTATATAAAACCTGCAATTCCATTCAGCAGTATTTAACTGCGCTGTTTCTTTTGCTACCATGTTCCCTTTTGTGCATCAAATATATTTTAAATACAGATGAAAATGATTAAGATGTTCTACCTGCCTCCTGTTTGTGAGTAATCCCACCAGCTTTGCTGCCAACAGCAAACATGCCAGGCATTTCTGTCATTCCCACTTCCTTACTTATATTTTTACTAATACTGTATCAGTCTGGCAAAGCAAAGAAAGAAGACTACGCTTGAGATAACTGGATAGCAAGAAAAGTCCCTCAGTGTGTGGCACAAATGCAACAAAATCTCTCCCATTTGTGATTATGTGAAAATAGCAGAATGTGAATGATTTCACATACCTATTGCAGGTAAGGCTCATAGAAGCAGCTGCTGATATGCAGTAGTAATTCTATTGTTTTAAAACTGGAAAAGACAAATTTCCTACTCTGTAATGGTAGAAGCAGGTTTTAAACCTCTCTGGAAGTGTCTTTAGGCCCTTCTTTGGAAGCATCTTTAGGCCATTGTTGTCCCTTTGCCTGTCCCTTTACTCTGACACTTTGTGATTTCCCTCATTCTCTATTTTACTCTGTGCATTTGGTCTGGCTGGGACATCGAAAGATCAAAAGTAAACTGCATAGTTGTAATACAAGAAAATTTGAGTTGCTTTCTCTCTGGGCATTCATTTGACCATTTCCATATTAACCTTGTTTTCATCAAAAGGTTCCTTGGTAATAAACAAGAGTAGATATTGTTTTTTATTAGGAGGCCATTTCGCCCTATTATCACAGCACTTTTCCTTGGATCTAAGCAAAACTTACACTGCAATGAGATTGTTCTTTCTGAAATTCATGCACGCACCTTTGCTACCAGCCTTCTTGAACTCTTCTTACTACTGTCCCAGTATGTCCCCCCCCATGGAAGGAGGGTGGAAACTAGATGATCTTTGTGGTCCTTTTCAACCCAGGTCATTCTATGATTCTGTGATTCTATGATATACCATTTCACATTCGTATTTTCTATGTGTCTTCTGCTTCGGTGGTTTCACTCTGCAGCTAAACTCCACTGCATCACTCACTCTCTCTCCTCAAAGGAAGAAGGAGACAAATGTTGACAAAAAATGGCTCCAGCACTGAGATAAGGACAGAGAGATTGAGAGATTGCTCACATATTATTGCCATAGGCAAAACAGTTAGGGAAGCATGGGGAGATTAATATAATTTATTGCCTGTTACTAACTCCATAAAATAGCGAGAAAGTAAAAGCAAACTAAAAACAACTTCCCTCCCGTCTCCATCAATCCATGTGGGCTTCCCACAGGCTGCAGCTCTCCCAGCACAGCTCCATTACAGCTCCGTACCACCAGGCCCACCCTTCAGGCACTGCTACACGCAGGTCCCCACAGGCAGCAGCTCCCCCAGCCCTCCTGCTCCACTACAGGCCGTTCCCAACAAACTGCAGCCAACCATCTGAAAGTGCTCCATGGGCTGTGCCTCCTTCAGGCCTCATCCACTGCTGCACCATGGGCTCCTTCGTGGCTGCATGTGGAGATCTGTTTCACGTGGTGCCCATGGGCTGCAGGGAGACAGTCTCTCCCTTCTATAAATTGGAGCGAGACAGCCTGTTCCACCATGAGCCACTCTCAGAGGCACACCCAGCTGGTCATGGCTCAGCGTGGGTAGCACTGTGTCTCTTTGGAACAGCTGGAGCTGGCTCTGATCTGACATCAAGGAGAGTCCTTTGGGATTCAGTCCTGTGGTCCAGGAAGGCTGGTCACTCCTCAAGAAAAAAAGTCTTAAAGGTACAGAAGTCCTTATTTGCTTTGTTTGCATGTTAGCTTCAAAGTAAAGCTACCCAACTATTTCAAACCAAAGGTATTTTTGCTTTTACTCTTCTTTTTCTGTTCTTTATCCCCCCCCTGGGTAAGGGGAGTGAGCTATGAGCTGTGTGCTGTTTAAATGCTGCCTAGAGTCAAGTCACCAAAAGAATAGAAAGGTTTCAGAGAGCTGTAAAAAGGAGCACATTATCTGCTGGACCATAATTCGCATTACTATTCTGCCAGCGAGATCTGCAGTACTTTGTAGGAAGGTGTTGACTTTTGTCAAACTGCTCATTGAAATTATTTCTTTGTCACTGACCTGTCTCAATGCCACAGTTGACAGAGTTCAGAGATGACAATCAAGAAGAAGTAGATACTGTTTACTTTACAGCTAACATTAAACACCATTTTTCAATGAAGACACATCTGTCATGACCTTAACACTCGACAACACTGAGTAACCACCACATGTGGTTTCTTTATGAAAAACATGAACATCTTAGCTTCATTGTTCAAATGGCAGAATTCCAGTGCTTGTTTTTGGACAACTTGCAATGGATTCTAAGAAAAATTAGAATATATAACTGAGTGGCAAGACACTGAAATATATCTGACAAGAATTTGGAATGACTTGTTTGGTTGTCGTGGAAAGTATGACTAAATCAAACCTTAATATTTGGCTAGTTCTGGAGTGAGAATTTGATTGTCATAAAATAACATTTGTCATAAGTAGACAACTGTAGAAGATATAACCAGTCATGAAATCAATGTGTTTGTTGATGAAGTCATCTTTAGAGATATTACATAGTCTTAGTCCTGAAGAATTTAAAAGACGGATAGGTGTGAGGGAATTTTTTTCTTTTATGTAAATATACATACATTATGCCTCTATATTACACTAACATTTTCCAGTATGTATTCACCTAGTCCTAAAGAATGCAAACTGTACACAGCTTCATAGCTATCTGTTTTAAGGATTAAATCCCACTGTACCAAGAAGTCATCTAAATAACAGCACAGGATTTGTTTCTGTCTTTGCAGAGTAAATAGAGAAGGGACTTAAAATAAGTAAATTTGCATTTGCAGTTAACAAAAGTACAATACTTTTTTTTTTTCTTCTTAGCATATCACAAGCTCAAAAGCTCTCTATTTTCCTTACTGTTATGCAGAAAACTTATGCATCTGTAATTTGAGTAAACTATCATCTAATTAAACAATTTAGATTGAATATGCTAATGTAAAGGATCATAAAAAAGAATAATTACAAAGGGACTTCAAGAGGATAATTACAAATAGGGAAAGTAGAATCTGAATAAAATTCTTATGTTCTTTAATTACTGAAAACACATCTAAACCAAGGATTGACAATATCTTTATTTAAGCATTGTGCACAATGAATGTCTCTTCAGACCTTTGAAAAATATTAATTTGATCATGTATTTGTTAGATATCATCTAACAAATTTCAAAGCCTATGAGCTCTAGGCAAAAAAAAAAAAAAGAAACACCCTCAGAAAATACCAATAGTGCTTCTTCTCTAAAGATCTGATTGTATGGTGTCAACAGTGTTTCACAAAATCACAGAACTGTAGGGGTTGGAAGGGACCTCCAGAGATCATCGAGTCCAACCCCCTGCCAAAGCAGGTTCCCTACAGCAGGTCGCACAGGTAGGCATCCAGGCAGGTCTTGAACATCTCCAGAGAAGGAGACTCCACAGCCTCCCTGGGCAGCCTGTTCCAGTGCTCCGTCACCTCACTGTAAAGAAGTTCCTTCGCACATTTGTGTGGAACTTCCTATGCTGCAGTTTCCGGCCGTTTCCCCTTGTCCTGTCTCCACTCACCACTGAAAAGAGTCCAGCCTCGCCACTCTGCCCCCCACACCTCAGATATTTATAGACCTGGATTAGATCCCCTCTCAGTCTTCTTTTCTCAAGGCTAAATAGACCCAGTTCACTCAGCCTTTCTTCATAGGGGAGATGCTCCAGGCCCTTCACCATCTTTGTGGCCCACTGCTGGACTCTTTCCAAGAGATCCCTGTCTTTTTTGTACTGGGGAGACCGGAACTGGACGCAGTACTCCAGATGAGGCCTTACCAGGGCAGAGTAGATGAGGAAGAACAACTTCCTTAACCTGCTAGCCATGCTCCTTTTAATGCACTCCCAAATGCCATTGGCCTTTTTGGCCACAAGGGCACACTGCTGGCTCATGGCCAACCTGTCATCAACCAGGACACCCAGATTCCTCTTTTTCTCAACTGTAAGTAGCTCACACCTCAGCTGGCCTCATGCTCTTGAAGCTGTCAGAGAGTTCAGCTTCCTCAAAGAGTCTCAACATAGCAATACTGAAAAGATGCAAGGCTGCTTAGAAAGAAGAAACAAAATCAAAACCCCTTAATCTTGCAAACAGCTGCGTGCACAAATATACGGAGTATTCCTCTAATATCCCTTTATACAACAAGTGGCTTTGGTTAGCTCTCATCCTAAATGTGTGCTTTCCTAGACAAGACATGCAAAGATTCTAGCTTGTTTTTTCACTATACTTTAATGTCTAGAATTTAGGAGATTCCATAAGTTAGTTGCACGTTTTAAAAGGAAAGAGAAATAATATTTATTTTCAATTTTAGGTTGTCTCTATTCATGACTGCAAAGGAGGAGAAAGAAAAAAAAAAAAAAGACATTTCACCTTTCCTTTTTTTTTTTTTTCTTTCTATTCTAGATCATCCTGAAGTATGGCTAAACTAGAGGTACATTTCTGAGCAAATTCAGCCTAAAAGAAACACAATGATCCAATGATCTAAGAAAGAAAACCTGAAAAATATCTGTTCAGCACAGCATCAGAATATTCAACCAAACACAAACAGACAGCAACACATCCAGGTTAAGGCCTACAGAAGCTGAACAAAATTTAGTCATAGATTAGCTTAGACTGAAAAAATTATTTGAAAATTTAAAATTTGGAATTTCAATCACATTTTGTACCCCTGTGTGATTTCATGATAGTAAGAAATAAACTTCTTTTTTTTTTTTTTTTTTTCTCCTATAGAAACTAAAGAGAAATGAAAATGTCACTAGGGAAATTTTGAGTATCAGCAGAAGATCTACTTTATTTTAAGATAAATTATCATGATTGAGGACAGTTTTATTTTAAATTTCCTTTTACTGTTTCCTTAAATAGACGTCATGCTTCAACATGTATATTTCAGTATAAAATAAAATATGACAATCTGCAAAACTGCACATAACCTAACTACAGAAAAAGAAGGTAGAAAATCGCTTTCTCAATTATTTCTCAGTTGTCATAACTTGCAGGACCTGAGATAAAAGAGAATCCAGAACTATGACTAAAGAGACAATATGTAATCTTAATCTTCAGGAAATATACAATTTCATTCAGTAACCTTAAAGTCTCTAGTTACCTTATTTATTTCAGTTCGGTAGATGTAGGATGCAGCATCTTCCCCAACAGAGATTCTTTTCCCCATCAACAAATGTAGGATTACTGAAAATTGAGCCAATCTTTAAGGCAGTTGTGTTATGACACAATCCTGTGCGAGCTGGTGAACAAAAGCTCAGGATGACTCAGATGTGCCTTCATTTGATGGCACCATACTGTTTTCACCTGTCCAATTATCCAGCACTCAAGGGGAAGGCACTGCAGTTCTCTAATTGGTAGAATTTATGGTAACTTTTTCCCTTTGAGGAAAGTTCCCCTCTGAGGCATTAACTGAAGCAGTCTCTTTTAGAAGCAGCAGCAATACAACTCTATATAGCCGCGTCTTATCCTAATTTTGCAAGCCATAGATGCAATTTGTGTCCTTAATAGATTAGACAAACCTTTCTAGGAGTTTCAATAGCTTATTAGAAAAAATATTTTTACTAGACAGTAACTCTAGTTATCAACCTGTTCTCTATTCTGGGCACACAGCTTCCTCGTGAATCTGCCTTGCTGTAACTGATGCAACTGGACCTGAAAAGTTCTGTTTGCACTTTGTGAATAAAGATATTCTACTAAAGTTTTCACAGGAAACTTTATAGAAACTGTTTCTGAGATATCAGAAAAAAGGTGAAGTTCGTTCTTGCAAATTCAAGAAGCATTCAGTGCTGAGAGGCGGAAAGCCTAACAGGATTGTAAATTGCTGGAGTGCAATGTCTTCCACCAGGGTTAATCCTGACCATTTATATGTAGGCAAAGTATAAGATTAAAGTGCTCTTCAGGAGTTCGTGAGACAAGAGCCTCCTGACCATAGCTGGATGAAGAATCAAGAGTCAAAGGCACAGAAGTTCAGTCAACTGAGAATGTCAAGTTTGTTTGAAACACTGTCCAGCCAAATAAGTTCACTGACACTGAAATGTACAGTAATACTGATTTTACATATAATATAAAATGAATATCCTTGATTTTCAGTGCGTAATCGCAGAATGTCTTTTTTTGCTCAGGGAAATACCAATGTATATTGGACCATTTTTGTAGGCTGTGTTTGTCAAAAGCAAATATGATCAAAGATGTATTTTCATCTTTTTCAAGGTCAACAAATCACAGCCAAATTTTCTTTCTAGGAGTTATGCTTTAGTTATGGTTCAAAACATCTGGCTTGTACTGTATCTACCTGGATCCCAAATGAACCTTAACTTGTTACGAAACCAAATAATTTCACTTCCTGAGAAGGACTTCCACTTTGTTGATTCTGTCAACTGTAACCAAGCTGGTCTTTGGAGGAAAAGTCTTTCCAAGTCTGATGTCACTGACAGTGAGCATAAGGTAACATGTTCCCTATCTGTGTCTTTCTCTGCTATTTCATTCAACTGGTTTTTATTCATGTCTTCTGATTGGAATACAAGTAGGGTTCATTCAGTTTCTCTGAAGTTGCTGGCATTCAGCATCAGACACATGCATCTCAACTTTGTATAGTCTGCTCCTCAGAACCTGTCTGCTGGTCAGCAAAGGCCATTAACATCAATAGCAAGATATAAATCACGTAACCCATGAAAACAGCCTTCAAAGCTTTGTTACACTATAAGCAAAAAGTGCAGAGAAGGAGTTAAAGTCAGTAATGTGTGCTGTCTTAAGCTGGAGAACCTCCTGTTATCAAGGTCTCCTGTTATCTGATCGCTGGTGGGGGTGGCTCCTGACTGAGCAGGCGGTATAATAGAGCTGTACCTCCTGTTCCATTGCAGGAATCCACAGCCTGCTCCGACTCGGATCAGCTGTTGTTTAGCAATTTCTTCAGGCCACCTGCTGCCTGTACTAATTTTGTAGAAAACAAAGCACTCAGAGGAGTGGTGGGACGCAAATACTGTACTTCATTCAGAGCAGTGTAGGATCTGAAACTAATACAATTATTAGAATGTGTGCACGACTCTTTTCTAGGCATTAAGTGCAATAAATGCAGTTTACAAACCGTCAAGCTGAATTGACTACAAGCAATTAGTAAATATGATCTTCCAGGGAAGATTCCCTAAGAGTCCTTTCCTTCCAAATACCAAATATTCCTTCTGCTTAGTGGAAAATCTGAGTATCTCTCACCTCATGCTATTCTTCTACTTTCTTAGTAATGCGTGGATGGTTGATAATGACACTGGAGGAAATCTTGCTCCTAGATTAGCACTGCAGGAGTGCCTATCTGCAATGCAGATCCCTGCTGCTTTCAGTATATAATATCCACAAATGTCAGTAATCTTAGAAAAGGAAAAAAAAAACAACAACACCCTTTGCCAATCATGTGTCCTTTTTTTTTTTTTTATCTTAACCATCTAATCATGTGAATATAAGCAAACAAATTTTTCATCTCATGCAGTGAGTGGTAAGTACATTGCATAGAGCTACTGTAGTTCACTTGATGACTGGTAATTCATTAAACCATGATAACACCTACACTTCTAAACATTTGCCCATGCCCAGAGTCCAGAGACTCTCCTAGTTTTGCTCTTAGTTCTACAAGTTCTGCCATTTAATTTGAGGCATAGTACTTCATCTCCTTGGCTGTCTTTACCATTACCCGAGTTCCAAGGCTTTACTGACCATACCTCTTTCAACTGTAAATATACAATGGTAGAACTAGAGCTAAGACTGTAGGCAGTCTTTTAAAAACAGCACAGTGGCCTAAATTCATTTGGAGCTTTCATTATAAAAACTATGATTTATTTTTTCTCTTTCTCTAGGAAAAGGGACAGAAAGATTAAAGGAAAATGAAGCTGAAATAATCCTAGCAGTAAAATCAATGACTCCTGAACTCCAGCTTTATGTGCTGTCCCGTCAGTAATATGTCATTATTTATTTCAGTTCTAAAGCATGGAAATAAAAGCAATAAATTTGTGCTGACTTTGAACTCTTCTTCTTTTCCTAGCATTGTCTTCTCCATTCATGAAGTCAAGCCAGAAAGAGCACTGGGGTGTTTATATGCTTCCTAGCCGCCAGGAAGGTCACCCACAGTATCAGAACTGCATGGCAATACTGGGAGAAACATGCTTTCTGACTGCCTTTCTCCACGACGAAAAGCAACAATTAGTGCATTTCTGAGTGCTGCTGAGTTTCTCCTGCAGTTTCATAAAATATGGCCAGAAGGCACACCATGGCCCTTTTTTTTATATATAACAAAGTGTGCAGAATTAATTACTGTATGAGCTGGAGCATGTCTGTCACAACAACCAACTCTTGCCACAGTTAGGAAATTCACTGCCACCGTTAGTAAGCTGTCTCAATAGCTAATTGTGTTTGCTTAATACTTGTGTCCCAGAATGATAAAGTGGTAAATTTAAAAAGAAATACGAGAATGTTGCTTACTTGATTAGCATGCTTAGAGAATGCCAGTTTTGAGACCCAGAATGCCAGAAGCTATTTCTTTTAATTTGGGTAAGCTCTGTCTTAAGGAAAGCTGTTCAGATAGTGGAAATACCTTTCTGATGTGGGAAAGCACAATGCAGTAATGTTGTCCCAAACAACAGAGTCTGTTACTGGTCAATTTTACATGCAGAACCAAATTTACTTCAGGTTTGCACAACCTGGTGCCAAGTGGTAGTTCCAGAAAACTAGCAGACCTTGCTACATTCAGTTTCTGTTTTCATACTATCTCCCACAGGGTTATCCAACATTTCATACTACTATGCATGCTCTGTGAGTGAAGGTCTTCAAGGGCAGAGGGCTTCCCTGATTCACGAGGTGTGTTTTTTGTATTGTAAGAGCTAAGTGCATCCAAAGGATGCTTCTTTGAGAAATTTGCTGAGCTTTCATTAACAAATGTGGTTAATCAGTGATTATCTGTTTTTAAGGATGGTGCTTAATCTTTTGTTTCTGCTGAATTTTTTCTGCTGTTCATCCTACCTGTACATGCTCATTTGCAATTAGGCAACATAAGAAGACTTCTTTCTGATGGTATCAGTTATAATTTTGGAACAAACTGACAAACAAGTTAAATTTATCCTCCATTACTAAAAGCCATACTTAAAGAACCATTTCCAGTCTGTGAAGACTGTGATAGGCCACATGGGTGATACCATGTTTGTCAGCTGTCTGGTGAGATGCTTCAGGCCTCTATGGGTGTGAGTGCTGGGCTGGCCCTGTGGCCCTGGTTCCGATTGGCTTCATTGGCCCCAGGGTGCAGCCAAGATAGCAGCACACTGGGTAAGTTAGAGAATCACAGAACGGCCAAGGGGTTGGAAGGGGCCTTAAAGCTCACCCAGTTCCAACCTGCTGCCATGGGGAGGTTTTAAGTCTCCCACTGGATCAGGGCACCTATCCAACCTGGCCTTGAACCACTCCAAGGGAGGAGCATCCACTGCTTCTCTGGGCAACCTGTGCCAAAGCCTCACCTCCCACACAGAAGAATGGTCTGGAAAAGCTGAATAGACAGAAGGAGGGATGGGGGAGAAATAGTAGAGTGAACAGCAAGAGCAAAGAAAAGAGGAAGGAAGTGCTCCTTGGAAGAGCAGGTAATTCCTTGCAGCCTCTGAGCTTTGCCCACACTGGAATACATTTATTCTGAATGACTGAAGCCCATGCATCTAAATCCTTCCCAGTTACTGAAAGGATAAAGTTAGCTGTCTTTAACCATTTCTAAGCTGATTTTAGTTTTTCACTTTCAACTGTGCAGTTATCTTTGCAGATAGGAGTTGAACATCATCACTGACTATCCTTTTTCTGGTATTTCCTTAGCAGCGTTACTAGAGCATGGGATGCCAGCACTCTTCCAGGTGTAGCTTCAAGAGAATGATCCAAGGTTTGTCACAAACAGATATTTGAGCAGAAAAGCAACATGCAGCAGCCTAGCCAGAGGCCACTGAGGTGCACAGGGAAGTGGCTCAGCTCCTCCTAGCAGGATCCAAGGCAGTGGGACACTGGCTGGAAGCAGGTTAATTTACTGCGAGGCAGAGATGTGTCCTACTGAATACTAGGCCCCATTAACTTAATATGCTGTGAAGTTCACACCCTCTGCACTAAAATATAGGAAACACATTATCTGGCCAGTTAATTCACCTAAGGAGCTGCAAGAAGTAGAGACAGGTATTTTCAACACAAAATAAGTTTGGTGTGAATTAACCCTTGATCCCTGCTTACATACTTATTTACATGTACTGGGGAGCTCATTTTGAAATAGTTGGAAAAATATATTAAGAACCTCTTTTTCCCCCAGATACTGTGTTTTGAAATTCTGTTAAACATAATAATTAGATTGCAAACTAACATCAGCAGAACAATGTAGTGAAAAAGAATTTTTATGTTTTTTCCCAATATTTTTCACCTTTCTTCTTCTTTACAATCAGTTTCTGAGATAATTGTGCCTCCCTTCACTGAAAATGATGACTGTACTTACGTATTGCCCTGTAGAAAGTGAAACTGCATGCCTCAGTGAATTCTATCATCATTTCACCCCCTAATGAGAGAGATTGTTTGCAGGCAGATGAAATTAAATTGTAAGCTCTATTGACTTCAACAACAGGTGCCATTTGTGCAAACCCAAAGGGAACCACTGAATTGTCAAAAAGATTTAACTCTTCCCCAAACGTGTGCATCAGATAACATCTTCTAGGTACCTGTACCACACATAGTTCTTAGCACCCACAATATATAATCTCTTCTGTAACAACACAGTCAAAATGGCTGAAAAGAGCAGATTTAACTGCAAATGGAGCAACTACACTTTCTAATGGCTGGGTTGTAACAGATCTGCCTAAGCTAAAATGAGGAAGGAAGAGAGAATTTGAGCTGGAAAAAAAATGCTTCTAGAAAGCTGTAAGGATTCCAGAAACTTTTCAGATTCTATAAAAATTCTCAATGGTTAAAATAAACTGATATCCATACCTGGTAAATTTTAGTAGCGAGAATTTCATTTACAAATGCTTCACACTTCCCCCATGCCCCCAGGCTGTGAAAGGTTGCTAATTGCTTGATCTGCATTTGCAATTAAATCAACATTATCGCTGATAAGCTGTGCAAAAGAAATCCATGCAGAAGCAAGTCTTCACCGTTTGTTTTTTTTTTTTTTTTAAAGTATAGCACAGTTGTGATTTTACAGATTAAGTTTAAATTATCTCAACGACCGCTTTTGGTTTTTTCTTTGTTGCTTGCTTTTATTTTTGTGTGTGAAACACTGTCATGCTTAAATCCAAACATAAAGAATGCCCAAAACTCAGTAATGAACAAAGTAAGAGCTGGAACTCTTTGAGTTACTTCCTTAATGCTGTTTCTTTTTCTAACATAAGAATTCTCTTCTTGTCAGATAGAGAGTCAATCACTGCTATCTAGCAAGAGAATCCTCTCTGTTTCTGGATATAATTTGATGTTTCAATGATGTGAAGAACAATTAAATACTTAAGCATTACATAACTTCAAAAGTCTCTTTTGAGATGAAAAATATGCAAATGATAATGTCTAATATGGTTATGGTAAAATTCTTTAATTTTGACTTGAAAGCAAAGAGATTTCAAGACAGCATGATATATTTGATCCAATGAAATAATCAAACCAACTTTGTATCATTTTGGTGGCAATTTATCTTCCCTGCCTGAAGCAGAAAGATATTCCTGCTGCAATAATGGATTTATGTAGTTTCTCCCATATCTGTTTCTTTCAGTTTAAGTATTCAAAAATGTGAAGTCCTTTAGTGGGTAATAGCTCTGGGCATGTAACAGATAGGCGACTTCCAGGAGATGAAGGTTAGAACATTCCCTTCTTGAATATGGTTACAGAGCTACAAGTCAGCACAACCACTTTGCTAACAGGGCATCACACACTTGCCCCTATTATATGGATGGAGAAAGGGAAAGTAAGGCCCAGGGAACTAATGGCCTGCAATCGCACCAGCTACACAACTGGTGACTTCCTAACAAAGGTTTAAAAAGCCGGTCAGCTGGATTTCTGCATCACAGTCCCAGTGCTGGGTTTGCAGCAGGAGCAGTAGCAGCAGTAACCTGTACATGCACGCTGCAGCTCTGTGTGAGCACAGAACACAGGGCTGAGCCCTGCGCATCGTCCCCACCACCTCCAGTCAGAGAAAGTTCTGCAAGCACCTGGAGAGATAAATGCCTGTTTCATTCCGCTAAGAAGTAAAATGTGCTAATAACATCTTTGATATTTAATAACGTTGCTTCCATTTTGAACACATCATTGAACAGATATTGAATCCATTCACTCTGGTAATAGACTCAGAGATGTGGCGCTTCCTGTTTTAATAAATAAATAAATGAATGAATAAATGAATAAATGCAAACACCTTTGTGTGTTGGCTGGGAAGTAGGAACCATCATAACTCTCAGTATTATATCTGCTAGCATTTCCTGAATTTCTTTTATGTTGGTTGCTTTGAATGTAATGCTTCCTATTTATTTCAGTGGAAACAACAGCAGACAGAAAGAGCACAATCTGATAAAGGAAATTCTCAGCTACTAACACAGTTTTTGTTAGCCTAGTCACCACCATTATCTATGCATTTTTACACAACTATGTATGAATGAAGGTGACCCACTGTTGCTGTCACCACTGCCAAATCACACCATCACAGCCTCACTGTGATCATATCCAGTCTTTGGTTCCTATAAACATTCAGCAAGCCACAATGGATGTCAACAAGTGCCATTTTTTCTGCATGGAGGAATTCAATTACACCTTTGCTTCATCCACACTTTCATCAGACACGATTTTGTCAGCCTGCCCCTCTGCTGCCAACTGTTGTGCAGCAACAGCATGTAGCAGGAAGGTTCAGCTCTCTACTGCCATGCTGACATCCCCCCTCTGCTGACATGAGGCACCATAATAAATGAGAGGCATTATTTTTGGAGCAGTCCTCATATATGTGTCTCCTTGTCTCTCTGAAAAACCAACTGTCTGCAGCCTTTTCAATTTTGAGATCAATTTGTGTATCACTCTTTGTCAGACTGGCTATTTAAAAATTAATGCTAAACCCTAAACATACCGCTTATGATTTCTAATTTGAGCAGAGTAGTCTTAGTTTATGTATTCTTTTTCAGAAAATTGTAGCACTTTTTTTCTTATCACACTAATTGTATTTTGCAATTATGTTTCTCCAGCTTGTAGCAAAAAGGAGAGACTGAAATTAAATCTAATTCCTTGTAAAAGCAGCATGAATTTCTTCAGGTTTTGCCATGGCTTTTTATAACGTGCAGAGCACTACTGTGACCACTACAACATTGATTTCCAAAAATTTAATTCCTTGTGCTGCTATGCAGAGCAGCTCAATTGCAGCATTTGAGAAAAACTGGTCACAACACATTCAAAGCTGATCATTACTAGGCTAAACATGCTGAAGATGTATACCAAAATTCAACTCTGCATACTTAGGTGAATTGTTTAGTTGTGCATCTCAACATCTGAAAGAGCATATTTATTCCACACCTGACATAAAAATCTTCCTGTTGTAAGTTGTAGTCTCGTTTGCAAAAAGATGTGTAGCTAAAAATGACTATCCAAACATGAAAATAATTATAGATACCTGAACCACACTCTGACTTGCAAAACTTGCAAAAAATCTACAATGTTATTGGAAACTTCGGACCCTCTTCATATAGAAATGGCAAAAACAATTGAAAAGAGATCAATCCCATATACTTTTGACTCATATCCAGAGTTACCATCTCCAAAACCATAGAGAATCACATCTTAGCTCAGCATATTTCTTTATCCAATGCCAAACATCTACCAATGTTTTCTCAATGTTATCCATCTTACCACATTCCTGTTTCCAAGTCAGGTTGGTGTTTTGTGTTTTGTTTCACTGCCCCAGACAGCTCAGAATTAACAGAGAAATAGGAATGATAGACATTAGAATAGAAATCGTATCATATCTGCTCAACAATCTTTAGAAATGTGCCAGCCACATGGCGGGGGGAAGGGAGGAGTGACATTTTAGATTTGTTTTTGAATTGGTCATAACAGGAAGTCCATGTGATTTCCTATAGAAACATAGCTCTTAATGAAAGAAAAAGAGATTGTTCCAGCTCCTTCTGTGGCTATGACCACTTGCAGTATGTTCCGATATTTATCTGTGAAGTTACTGGTTTCCTTCATTTTATCCTGTCAATATCCAGCTTCTCTCCTGTCTCATTGCCCTTCCCTTTGCTGAACTCTCTGCCCCAGTGGAGGAAACCATACTCTATCTCATAAAGGAGCTGTAATAAAACAGCAAAATGGGTATTGCCATTGCCATACTGGTCTTTTGCCAAATTCTGCCCCTGTCTATTCTTTTTTTTTTTTTTTTTTTTTTGAGTATGTAATAAGAGTATGCAGTGTATGGTTCAATAATTTCTTCTTTGGTCATAGGGTAAATGTTAAAGAGTAAAACATTTCAGCAGGAAGATAATAAGCTATTAATGAAGATATTTGAAGCAAAGCACTCTCATAAGATGAATAAAAGGAGTTTACTAGTGATAGAGATGAAAAGATAGGATAGAGGTCAACCATTTAATGCCACCAGGTTGACAATTCTGTGTCCCATAAGTTGTTTATGACTCCAGCTAGCTTCACATATTGAGATGAAGGACTGCACGGCTGTGATATGCTGTTTCAAATCCAGAAAAAGAAAACACTGCAGACAGCTCTCTGCCTCTGTTCTCAAGTCTGTACAATGTGAGCTGTGAGGCAGAATATTCCTTACTTGTTGTACGTGCAGCCATCCTGTCTACTCTCTGCTGTTAATTCTTCCAGTGGATCCCAGGAGTGAGTATTTCTATAGTCTGCTTTTTCTACTCAAGAAACTTCTGCACACAATAGTGTAGGCAATAACCTAACTTAAGTCATTAGCTACGCACCAATGTGGCTCTTTATATATGCAAATCTCTCTCATTAAGTCCTACAAAACTTGCCTGGTGATTTAAGAATTACATACTCACGTACTTTTAAGAAGCTTCAGGGCTAAGCAGCAGCTACATATTGCACTTTTGGATCCAGACAGCCAAATTGGCAGATAACTGTCTAAACCCTTTATGATCTCCCTTCCTTTCAGTCTCTCCATTTATCAGTTTCCTAATCTCTACTGTCAAAATGGGGTTTTCTACATGTGTTTTTTGTTGGTTTCTTTTCTTGTGAAAATAGATAGGTTAGAAATAATAAACTGCTCAGATAGTTCATTAGCACATGAATGCCACTGACATGTCAGAAAAAAAATGTTAATTTATTTTGATCACGGCATTTAAATCTCCTATCACACAGGACCAAATATTCACAGGGCTGATGAACCACCTGGTAACAAACAATAGGAATGAATTTCTTATTTCATTTCTCTATAGATGAAGGCAGTTTTGTGCCTCCTGTCACTTGATATCAATGAGCAGGTTTCCAGCACAGCTGAAACAACACTAGATTTGAAAGATGTACAAACACTGATATCATCAAACATATTAGCAGCTATGAAAGCCAAACCAAGCTTTTGCTAACAGCTGCAGTTAGTTTCCCCAGTTCAGTAGAAAGGCTGCAAGTAAAGAACAGCTCACATTAAAGCCTGGATGTGACAGGAGGCAAATGATGAGACAAGATCTCCTTCTAATGCAAACTGCCATCCTTTATGGTAGCTGCCATATGGAATATAACTTGAATTTGAGTTCCAGTCATTTTTTTCTCTGCTTGTACAATGAATACTCTGTGAACTTCTGTAATCTGATGCATTGTTCACGTTATTAATATTTTTCTACACGCCACCAGTGTTGTTGTTCTTTTCTTTTCCTGGTGCCAGCTCCCAGCTGAAAAGCAAGGGAGAGATCCACCTAGGAAGACAAAATTAGTACAAGGACTCAATTCAAGATATTTGTCTCCCCATACACACTTGCCTGGAAAATTAGCCAACATCATTAAGTGTTTTGTAACCTGATGCTCTAGCTCTATAAGAGATTACTATGGAATTCTCGCTATTATAGAATCATAGAATCACAGAATCACAGAATCTTAGAATCATAGAATCATAGAATCATAGAATCAATGGCTTGGATTGAGAAGGACCACAGTGATCATGTAGTTTTAACCCCCCTGCTATGTGCAGGGTTGCCAACCACCAGACAAGGCTGCCCAGAGCCACATCCAGCCAGGCCTTGAATGCCTCTAGAGATGGGGCATCCACAGCCTCCTTGGGCAACCTGTTCCAGTGCTTCACCACCCTCTGTGAGAAGAACTTCCTCCTAATATCTAACCTAAACTTCCTCTGTCTCAGTTTAAAACTATTCCCCCTTGTCCTATCACTATCCACCCATGTATACAGTCATTAGGAATTAGAGCACAGTGGTAAGAACACATTTTCTGACACCTAGCTCACCATCGGAAGAAAACATTTCTAACATTGGTGAAAATAAAAGATACTGTCTTAGTACACTATCTGTAGTTCAAGGAGTACCATCTCTTTTGGTACACAGAAAATACAGAAATATGTTGTAAATGGGATTAATTTCAGGCAATTCAGGTAGCTTTTTAAGTGAATTTCTGTCTGACTCAGAAAGATATAACTTTTTTTCCTCACTCATTACATAAAAGAGCTAGCACAATAAAAATGAGCTTCATGTCTAAACCAAACCATTTGCACAGCATGCCACCCTCCAATATTTCTAGGTAGCTTCTTTAAAGAACTGTCATATTATTCATGGATTTTCTCTGAGATGGGGTGAATAAGCTAGACTTTCTTTAAATAAGTTACAGGATCCTGTAGTTCCTTTCTTAGAGGATTTAACCTACCTAACTCATTATACACAGACACTCTCCTTCACATTACATTGAGCTGAATCATACTGTGGCTTTACATGAACTTTAATGATGTGGTTTTATCAAAGCCACAAAACATTCAGCATTCAGACCTTTTGGAATATCTAGCTTCATGTACATGTACAAGAAAGATAACACCAGACCTTCTTGCCCAAGTCTGTGGTGACAAGCTGCCAGCATAATGAAAATGAATACTTCTGATTTCATGAAACCGCCTTTCTGATAACTGGTCTTCCGCAAAACAGTGAATCTCTTTTCCTGACATGAATGGCAGGCTGTGGCAGACAGGTTAACAGACTCACAGATGTATTGGTAGATGGCAGAGTTAAACCTTTCAAGCAGGAATTTTACTTACCACAGATAAGCATTACCATAAAATGGCAAGTGTGCTATTTCTACAAATAAAGAGATGCAACTGATCTGTCTTGGGAAAAAAGGAAAATCCCCTTTAATTTTAGAACAAAGTATACTTTGAGGTTTAATCTAAATGGGAGAGATCCAAAGCCAAAGAAAATCAGTGGAAAGATTTCAAGGCACTTTTGATCAGGCCCATAAATAGAATTGTTCTGTGAATCATTGTATCTACCATAGCAGTTCAATACAGATTGCTTCAGAGGACATTCTGATGTTCCAGAGTGGAGATGCTGGAATTTTGCGGAAAAGCTTAGATGCACCTCAGACTCTTGCAGTGTCCCATTCAGAATGCAAGAGGACAAAAATTGTGCTTGGAATTGTCATAGGAATTAATTACCTTGGTTCTCCCTGTTAGTAATAGTGCTTACCTACTCTCTCAGGAGTTATTGGTAAGCGGTTTATTTTTCCTAAGATGTGTTCTGACTGCTGGACTGAAAGCTCAGATGAAAGCTAGCTGAAGCTGCTAGCTGCACTTACAGACACTTTGGAACTCAGATGTCCATGGGGGGAAATTATTTACCTGGGTTTTCAGGACCTGCCTAATAGGTGCTGAACCAAATGGTAGTTTACCTTTGGAGCTGAGCTGGCAGATCCCAGTTGTAAAGTCCCTCTTCTGCTTTTCATATCACACACTCTTTCTGTGATTGCATTAGAGAGCAAGAAATCAATCCTAATGTTAGAATGGACTTAGACATGCATATACCTGTAGCCAGAATGCCTCATCTTCTCCCCAGAAACTCTTCCTAATCTCTCCGAAGTCTGAGGGTGGACAGCAGAGACAGGAGGCATATCTAGGTGCTGGGACCTACAATTTTTTCTGCTCTCTCAGCTGTGTAACTGTTACTTATTTTAGTGCAGACCTCACCCTCAGCTTTGTGCATACAGAATAGATCTGCCTAAGGAAAGTTCGGTTACGTAGTATTTCTTTTTCATTTGCATGCATATTCTATTTATGTATACATACTGTAGAAAACAGATGCTTTAAAATCAATTAAAACAGTCAGTGTTTCCATTTTCTTAAGTTTTATTCTTCCTACATCTCAGTATTTATTGAGAATTCCTTTCACATAAGGTCCCTCAGTTCTGTGCAACCTCCCTAAGATCTGGGAAATCAGCAGCAGCATGGAGTTCAACAAGGAAAATACCAGGGGCAGCATCAGGGCATCAGGACACAGACTGGGAGATGAGTGGCCAGAACAGAGTCAGGCTGGGTATTAGGAAGCATTTCTGACCATGAGAGTGATCAAACACCACAACAGTTTTCCTAGAGCGGTGGTTGTTGTCCTGTGCCTGCCAGTGCTCAAGAGGCATTTGGACAAGACCTGCAGTAATATGCTGTAACTTTTGGCTAGCTCTGAAGCTGACAGGCAGTTGGACAAAATGGTCTTTGCAGGTCCTTTCCAACTGAGCTATTCTAGCTCTAATCAGAAAGCAGCCATGAACCTTTCTTCCTTTTTGGCAGTACTTGCTGCTTAGGTTTGATGGACTCTTGTGTAATATTAGCTGGTTGTTCTACAGATCCTGGCCCCCATGCTGCATCGTGTCAACAGCACTGACATGGGACAAGGAAATGTGTTCTCTTTTGTTTACGTTGCAGTCCAGGCAGGCTGAGGAATCTCAGCTGATTTGCTTCATCTTTCCCATTCACATTTCGTTTATCAGACGAAAAAGCAAATGGTCTCTCTAACTGAAGCCAACACACGGCAGTCCTTGATTTGAGCTAGAGAAAAAATCGCATGGGAAGAAAAGCACAGTTATATAAAAACAGATAGGCATTAAAAAAAAAAAAAAATTATATTCATACATAAACAGATATTTATATTGGCTCACTATCCAACTCCCAGAACATAGAGTTATTCTTAAAACCAGCTGGAAACCTACTATCATGCATGCTTATTTTTTGAATAGTTCCTATAATAACTGGTTCCAGAAGCATAGCCAGCAGTGCACAGGATATGGTATTGTTGTATCTTCTGAGAGAGTGAGATGCTGCAGGCAGGGGAAAGCATGTGCAGATGTACCAGGGTTAAAAGGAAATTCATGCTGCTATATGAAAAGGAATATTTTTCTTTGTGTATTCATTTTACTAGTGCTGACTGTGCATGTGTCTTATACTCATCTATAGATGAGTTTACAGAATATTAAAGAGCAAATGAGGCTCTTTTATTCTTTTTGTTTCTCTGCCCATAGTGATAAGCATATCTAATGAGGTAAAATGCAGATAATCTACAAACCACATGTGCATCTCCTAAGACTTTTGATGCAGACTTAAACCAAAGTTAAAATGTGGCAAACAGTTCATGGAATTGTGGGTATACCTAAGTTTGGCTCATCATATCTGCTAGTATTCTACAAAATCTTGTCCTGTGCATCCATTCAAGTATATTTTCGTACATATGTACATCAGGAAATTCAGCTGTGAAGGAGAAGTGGCTCACAAGCTAATGGCCTGTCTCTCAGATGTGAACAGAAAACATAGACGTTACACAATTGGAAAATTTCTTTATTACTTCTCCGAGGCATGTCCAGTGATGCTGTATGTGCAACAAAACAACATTACTTCATTTTCCTTGTCTACTCCTGACAGTCAGTGTATTTTCAGGAATTTCCTATTGCGTTTCTCCAGTCTCCTCATATCCAACTTTCAGACATCCAACTTTCTCAAGATTGAAATTGTAAAACTTTATAACTGTTCTCATACAGCCCCACATTTAGTGCAACTCTCTGATGAATCAGTAAGGAGGGCTAATGAAGTGCTCTCACTTCGTTCACAGCAATGGAATAAAGCTCTCTGGTTGCCAGCAAATCAAAGATCAGAACAGTCTGAGGCAGGACAAGCTGCATAGCTCTGTTATTGGGTTAGAAAAAGGATCTGATAAATAAGGAAAAAGACACAGAGGGTGCATGATGTGCAGAAATAGAAAGAGTCAAAGAATAGGAGACATAAAGTTAAAAGCATTTTTCCCTTTACATTTTTCTCTAGATAGTTCCATGTATTTCTCAGAGTTTCAGGGAGAGGATAGGGGTATGGTAGGGTGGTGACTTTTCCTTCATTTGATAGCTGCCATTATTAAATCATGAGAAAGTAACAATTGAACAACTTGTAAATCATCTGATATCAAAAATACATTCATATTTCAAACATATGTATTTCAAAAACTACATTCATATTTGTTATCAAATGGGGTCAGGCTGCTGTCCTTAAATAGGAATGAGGAAAGGAAATGTAACATTTATACATTTAAGCTGGGAAATCCAAATCATCTGAAGACTAAATCAGAAAAATACTCTCCATAGATATTATGAGGTCTGCTCTCTGAGCTCATACTTCTATTTCATAACAAATGTTTTGAAGGTTCATTTCTCGAAGTATCAAACAGATCAGCTTGCCATTACTTTTATTTGTAGTGTGAAGACACATCCAGCATTATGCAATTACAAGCACTGGCTTTTCTTTTCCAGCTTGTCTCCAATAACTGGCTAGTTTCTTCAGTCTTTCATTTCACTAACCTTGCAAATTTGTCCTGCAGTAAGACCGCTTCGATAAGCAGCATTAAAGAGCCTCTCCAGATCTCATCCTCTGGGGTCACTGCATATGTTTTACATGGGGAGAAGAAAAGAGACAGAGAAAAGCAACTGAGAAACTCAAGCTGCAGAAAGATCATCAACCACTATTACTATTGTACTCATTTGCTAAACCATTCAAATGAGGTTCTAATTAGACTAGAACAACTAATTTTGTTCATTAGAGCTCAATTAAATTCATCTGAAATTCAAGATAGTAGCATTGTAGCCATACGTCTGTATCAAAGATGAAACACAATCTCTCCTGTTTTCCTGTGACAAAATATTTTTTTCTTCACTGGGAATTAAGATACAGACAGCTTTTTTAGTAGGACAATGTGATTTTACAAAGAAAAGACTGATTATTTTTGATTAGTCTTTTCATAAACAGGTTTACTGACAAAATGGAAGTCTTCATGTTTTTGAAGGTATTATCTGGCAGTACATGGAGTATTTATCTTCGCTGATCTCAAAAATCTTTCAGGCTACCTATCCTGTAATCAGATGCTTGCTTTCAGTTAACCTTAGATCATTCACTTTAAGGTCATCAAAGAGCTTGTCTTTTTTACATTACAAAATTAGGGCTGAAGGAACATCTCCTCCTTCAGGACAAGTCTTGCTATCCTGGATCTATTTCTGGCAGATGTTAGTGTAGGCTGTTCATACAGACCTTCAGTAATGGAGATTTCACAATATTCTCTGATTACTTGTTGCAGCAGTTTTCTTAACAGAGCTGCTCTACAATCAGCACAAAAAAACAAGGGACTAAAATTATGCTTTCCCGATAGGTCATTAATTGCCAGCTTGTCTTGGTAACCTATGCTGATTTCACCTAAAATCATATCCTCCCCCATTGAACTCTCCATTTAGGAGTGTACTGTGCATTTTATAAGCCTTCATGTCATTACTGTTATTAGCACATGAGCTGCCAGCTACACCAAGACTGATGGTCCGTGCAGTCTGGCTTAGGCAGGATTCTTTGTTGGAAAATGGTATTCTGCTGACACTATTCATGATTAACTGCACAGCCTTTTTGTTTGCCAGGAACAAGGCCCTCTTCACGCTAAGTTTGGGAGAAAAATTCCAAAACTGCCAATAAACAAAACAGTTTTTAAAAAAGTAACAACGATAATTGGGGAATTAACCATTGAGCAGGGTTAGGTAGTTTCCTACCAAATACAAAAAGAAAATTCCCCCTGAAAGACTTTGGAAACAGGGAGCAATTACTGCCTCAGTGTGAGTGTTGAAGCAAAAGTCAGCTTAAGAATTAAGTTTTTGAAGACTATTTTTTTTCCTAATGATGAAAAGACTTCATTAAGGCTATCTTTCTTTGTACTTAATTGAAGAAAACATCCAATATGATTAATCCCAGTGAGATTAAGAGGATATCTTGTTCACGTCAGTTTGCTATCAGCAATCAGCTCAGAAGAAAGAACAGGGTAATAACAGGGCACTGGAGAGATGGCATCTTCCAATTCACCGCTAATATCAGCCACCAGAACTTAAGCTCATTGCAAGGAGAACAGGTTTAACTTGTATAAATTTTAATGGAATATGTTATTCTATTTTAATTAAAGATATTGTCAGCATTTCATTAGAAGCAACAAATTGTTCATCTATTGTATCTGGAAAAAGAAAACAGAAGAGAGCTTTCATTCAAAACTGCGGATTTAGATGTACACAGATCTATCCGCCTGTCAAAATAAAACTTTCTTTTAAGTAGATGATTGAAACAGTGATATTGCTCTCATTTTCTCATTTGTAAATATTTGGATTTTATTTCTGTAACTGAAAAGGTGAGGATCATATCTGTCAGCTAGTTGAAAATGAGAGAACCAAGCAGAATTTTCTTATCCTTTCTTTTCTAGAATGTGCATTTTCAGTCATTTAAGATAAAATTACTTTGCCTTTATGCAATTGAAATGACCTGTTCTGCCCCACAAAAGCAAGGTTAGAAGGGACAGGCTTAAGAAGTACATGTATTCCCCTATTCTGCTTAGTTTCTAAGGCAGATAATCAGGATTCATTTTGCTGCAGAGCAGAGAGGTTTCTATGACTCCATGAGTTCTTGGTAAATTCAGGGAACACTCATTCTGAATACTTGTGTTCCTTTTGCTGATATAGGTATTGTATTCCTCCAAGACTGTACACCTGGGTACAACCTGTGCTGTGCTATTGACTCATCTTCTGCCTTATCTATTTGAAATGCTATTAGAGCTTGAGAGCAAAAGGAAATGTTCTGTTGTGCAGGATTGCATCATAGTACTTTATTTTTTTATAGCATCCTTGGTTCCTGCAGCAGCCAGGCCCTTTCTTATTAAAAACAAACAAAACTAATACAACTAACAAACAAAATCAACAACAGAAAAAAACCACAGCACTCAGTTGCCTTACCATTTTAGTGCGTAAGAAACAGGTTATAGCTGGAGGATGTGTTACATTACATGAATATAACAGCACAAATGTCTTATAGTAATCTACCGCATTTCACATGTGAAGACAAAGTAAAAATCAGAATTTGTGTTTAAATTACTACTCTATTTCTGAAAACATGACCATTCCCAGCTAAGCATAATTACTTATCTCCAAGGAAAATGCTAATTACATAATTGCTATCAAATGGAACACCTTCTTAGCTTTTCATTAGCTCTCTGGGGGAACCGCTAAAAGACATCCAGTTCAAAGACTGCACTACTGATGAGTTACTGTAGTCTGACACTGACCTGAAAATACACACTTAGAAATATATGTAACATTCCAATCTGCTGCTTCAAATATCAGTGAGAGAAATAATTAGGACTTTTTCACTTTGACACTTGTTTCTTACTAAAATTATTTTACTGAATGTAAAGCTTTTAGTTTCAATGTGGAAATTAATTTGGTAAGACTGATTTCATGAAGTACATTGCAAAGTAGCAGGGAAAAACTTGATTTTTGTGGGGGATATATATTCATAACAAGCTGGAGAAATCCATAAGGAAAAATATTTTTTTTACATTTAAACATGTTAAAACCAAATATTTGAGCAACATGCTTTTTTTATTATTAACAACGATCAATTAGTTCTAATGCAGCTGAGAATGACTTTTTCACTATACACCATCACTTTCTCTACTAATTTAGCAAGGGTTCCTGAGATATTTCTACTCTGGGCTGATCTTGAAGCCCACATCTGCTCTACAACTAATTATAAAATATTTAAAGCAACAATTACAAGTGCAAAAAATGTATGAACTTGCTGTGCAACAAGACAAGAGAAATTCAAGCTCATGCTGGAAATTGAGTCACTGACAGTACACTAGTATATTCATGTGGAGAGAAAAGGGAAGGGAAGGGAAGGGAAGGGAAGGGAAGGGAAGGGAAGGGAAGGGAAGGGAAGGGAAGGGAAGGGAAGGGAAGGGAAGGGAAGGGAAGGGAAGGGAAGGGAAGGGAAGGGAAGGGAAGGGAAGGGAAGGGAAGGGAAGGGAAGGGAAGGGAAGGGAAGGGAAGGGAAGGGAAGGGAAGGGAAGGGAAGGGAAGGGAAGGGAAGGGAAGGGAAGGGAAGGGAAGGGAAGGGAAGGGAAGGGAAGGGAAGGGAAGGGAAGGGAAGGGAAGGGAAGGGAAGGGAAGGGAAGGGAAGGGAAGGGAAGGGAAGGGAAGGGAAGGGAAGGGAATAGTAATGCAGTTCAGATGGCAGAAACCTTTAAGGAGCATCTAGTCCTGACTTCCAACTGACTGACTACTTTAGGGCTAACCAAAAGCCAAAGCATGTTATTGGGGGCATCAGCTCTCCCTCTAGGACACTTATTTTGATCACTTTCACAGTAAAGCAATCTTTCCCAGTTCCCAATGTGACCTTCCTCTAGCAGCTCTGTGCCATTCCCGTTCTGTCATCAATTCCCAGGAACAAACCCAGCACCTCCCTCTGCTTCCCCTCCACCGGGAGCTGCAAGGAACACTGAGGTACTTCTCACCCTCCTCCAGGCTAGGCAGCCAGAGTACCCTTAGCCTCTCTCACAGAGTGTGCCTTCCTGCTCTGTTATCAGCCGTGTTGCCCTCTTCTGGATGCTTTCAAGGACCTCAACAATTTTTCTATGTCGTGGAGAAATGAACTGCACACGATATTCAAGGTGATGCTGCACCAGCACTAAATACAGCAGAACAGTCACCTTTGGACCATCTGGCTGTGCTGTGTTTAAAGCAACCCAGAATACAATTTGCCTTCTTGATGCCAGGACATACTACTGGCTGAAACTAAGCCTGCTGTCACCAGCAGCCCCAGGTCCATTCCTGCTGAGCTGCTCTCCAGTCACTCATCTTCCAGTCAGTGCTGGGCACTGTTGCACCCTGGTGCAGTATCCAGCATTTTCCTCTGTTGAACTTTACATCATTGCAGATTGCTCAGCAGTCCAGTCTATACAGATTCCTCTTGCAAGGCCTACTGTCCCTCCAGGCAGCCAGCACCTCCCAGTTTAGTAACATTGGCAAATTTGCTAAGGTTGCATTCAACTCCTGCATCCAGAACATTGATGAACGTGATTTACAGGACTGCCCCTAGAACTGAGCCTTAGGGAACACCACTGGTAAACAGCCACCACCCAGATGTAGTTCCATGCAGTACTACCCTTTGAGCTTTGCTGTTCAGCCAGTTCATCAACAAGCATAATGTGAACTTGTTCACTTCACAGCTGGACAGTTTGTCCAGAAGGATGCCATGAGGTATAGAGCTGTACAGAAGATAAGAATGTTTTCATCATACCACCTAGCCCATCACATGTTAAACTCAACTGGGAAAGGGAGCACCAGACAGAAGGAAAAAGATTCTAGTAAGGAAATTATGCTGGCTGAAGGCTATATGCAAAGCATAAAACAGAAAATCCAGATAAAAAGAAATGTAGCAAAATGCAAAGCAGTATTTCTGCCATAGGGAATACCACATAATTCACTAGAGAAAATGGATTACATGGCCTGACAACAGTAAAGGGATGCCAGAGTGTGTTCTTTTAGCAGAACTAAGCTATAATTGCTGTATTATTATAATTTTCATTGGGCCAAAACTTGCAGTTTTCACACAAGCAGTTGTCGTGTTAGTGCTATGCAGACTTTAGCAAGGGATGTGTGCCCCATCTTACACTGAACAAGCTGGTTGTGCTCTATGTAGGAAAAAGCAAATTCTTGTGCTTCCTCATGTAAAGTATCACCAAAAACATCCAACAAACAGCTGAAATAAAACTTGCAATGAAGTCAAACCTCCTTTTTTTACACCACATCTTCACTGCCGAAGTAGAGATGTGTATGTTTCAGGCCTTAGTTTTAATTTAATCCTTGTCTGCTTTGTTGGAAGAGTGGTTTAGGCAAAGAGGGAAGGCAGGCCAGAGAAGTAGATAAGTGACTCTTCCTGTGTCATAACACAGTGCATCTGATGAGGTATACAAGCCCTGTTTTTCTCATCATGTTTCCATGCAGGATTCTCCACTGTCACAGAAGTAACATTTGGTGTGAGACTGATCATCGGGAAATGTAGTAATAGGGTAGTGGTTTTAAACCAAAATGAGGGTGATCTAGGCTAGATACTGAGCAGAAATTCTTCACTATGGGGGCAGGGAGCTCTGGAACCGCCTGCCCAGATAGTTGTGGATGCCCCATCCCTGGAGTTGCTCAAGCCCACGCTGGATGGGCCCTGGGCAACCTGAGCTGGTGGGAGGCAGCCCTGCCAATGGCTAGGGAGTTGGATCTGGCTCTGCTTTAAGGTCCCTTCTAACCCGTGCCATTCTGTCATTCTACGGTCTCCTTTCCACTAGTAGTCTGTCACTAAGATCAGTCACTTTTAATCACTCAGAAATCACTTGTGCTGACATACAAGTAGTGTTATCCTCCAGTGCTTTTGTCAGTGGCTACTGTGTCCTTCCTTTTAAAACACACCATAAAATTAATAATTCTGATGGAAAGTGATTAACCTCTTGGAGTTTCTCAGCTGCCTTCTCTGTCCTTTCAGAACACTACTAATTGACATAAATTTACACAGTGCTGTTCTAGTAGTTAATTTGATGGATACTTTACAATAAAAGTGTTTACATACTGACATTGTTCTGAGGAAATGCCACTAGACAAAGTACTGCAAGTTGAGTGTGATGCACGCTGTTTATGTGCTTATGGGTGGAGGTTTCACTCTGTGTGCACACCTACTGCACTTTTTAGTATCCCCAGCTGTGCAAGAACAGTCAAATACCAGGTGAGTTTTCTAGAAACACAGACTTCGACTATTCTAAAATCGTATAGTGCTGTATTCAGGCATCAGTCCTCTTTTAAGGACAAAGACCTTGGAGGGTTCAGCAGTAGATTTAAATCACTGTCTTTCCCTAGTGTTTTCAAAGGCTGAGAAAGAACTCTGCACACAGACGTGTCATTCTGTCTGCTGCCTGTTCTGAAAGGGTATGGGAATGTCTGAGTGGCATGCTATAACCAGTTCTTTCTGAAAAGGTTTACTGTTAATTACAGGAACTCTCTCATGTAGCCTCAGCTTCTCTTTACCACGCATAAAGAAGCTACTGAAGAGTTTTATTCATGCAACGATTTATCTGACAATATCTACCAGTTCTTCCATTTTTAAGATTTATTTAACCTGCTCATGTAATGTCACATTCATTAATCTTTCTAAGCAGAGAAAAAGGAGTGTATCTGGCAACTTCCCTAAAATCACACAGGAATGTGGTGTCAAAGTTGTGAGCTCTTGCCACGGTGTTACTAGGCCATACTCTTGTCTTTTAGCTACAGGCGACAATGTCACAAAATTCAGCTTAACTTTTAGCTTAAAGCTGTACTTACCACTGTTATCTGCAGCCACGTCATAATTTAGTAGTGCTGAAATACACATTGCAGCCAACATCCCCTTCATGGTCTGGGACAGCACTACTCCCCGATTCCTGACCACAAAGGCACTGCATGTGAACAAGTGAAGCAGAACATTCTCAACCTGCCAGCCAGGTCTTAAGCAGACAGGTAAATAAAAACCCACAGATGGAGCATGGGGACACTAGAGTGACAAGGCGTCCTTCAGATAACAGTAGGGCAAGCTTGGAACAGACTACATCTGCTGCTTGGCACTACGCCTAGTCAGTCCATCCAGAGCTATAGAAATTGAACAAATTCAGGGAGGAAGCTCTCGGGGGCAAAACAACAATTTGCCTGGGAAATGGGATCTTGAAATCCCATGTACCACCTATAAGAGGCCCTACTCAGCTGCTTATAAATACTCCATTTCCAGTGTTGTTTCAGGTATCTCCTTAGCTTTCAGAACTGAAATCCTCTCCCACTTAGGAATGCCTATTCTCAGTTACAAAGACATCCTGTCAAATAGCTCTAATCACTACAGAAACTGTAGGAAAGAGCCATTATATGATCCTCTACAGTACATGATACAGCAGGGACAAGAAAGGGGGAGCACTGCATTCCCAAGGAGCATTAAAGTCTATCCATTGCTTGCAGGGACTGAGGTAACAGTTATATCAAAAAAAACCTAAGCAGCTCATGTACAGCTAGAGCTTTGTATGTAGCATATGTCCCACTAATAATTTCCATTAAAATCTAATGTCTCCTGGCATTCTCAAGGCAGGTGTTTGGGTTTTGGTTTTTAGTTTTCTTTGGCTTTGGGTTTTTTTTTTTGTTTGTTTTTTGTTTTTTTGGGGGGGGGGGGGGGAGGGGGTTGTTTTGTTGGTTTTTTTTGTTTGTTTGTTTTGTTTTGTTTTTCTTCTTTGAAGGAAATATATTTTGTGCATAAATGCACCTTACAAATGTTTAACTATGAAGAACCCTACAGTTCTGGTGCTCGTATTTCAACAAAATGGGAAAGCCAAGTATGTTGCTGTCTAGAGCCTGCTGGTTATTTGCAAATTTTTGGTGGGTATTATTTTCCATTCAGGACCCTGCTGATATCCTTAAGTTAAAATTAAAAAAATGGAAATCTGTCATCAAGAGGTAACACATCATTGTTTTCAGTGGATCATGGATTTTACTCCAGACAGTATTGACAAGGATGCCTCATTTTTGCAGAGATATGGGGCATGTGAATTACCAGCTACTTGGACAAACTGCTTAGCCAGAAACTTCCTGTCAGCACGTGGCCACTAATGCAGCCAGACACTCATATTAAACTAACACATATTAGACAAAGCCATTTTTGCATAACAAAGTCATATATAGAACTAGAGACACTGAGATGGCTTCCTTAGAAGACTACTTCCCATCAGACAAAGAATGACAGAAAAACTCTTTTCAGTTCTATGCATGAAGTGAGAGGAAGAAGCTTAGTTGTCTTTCCTCTGCCTTCTGGCAAAGAGGGAATTGTCAGGAAAGAGAACTTGGTGTGGGAGCTACAAGAATGGACTGGCAATAAACAGAATAGTCCCAGCCATTTTGAGAGGATTTACTGCTCAAAATAACAAAGGCATTTAGGACAGAAATCTATTACTGCTGTTTCCTCCTACACATCATGGCCAGTTGGAAAATGAAAAAGTAATCCTTTCTTTCCTACATATTTTTATGTAATAAGTAATTCTCCTGTCCTGCCTTCACTCACTTAATAGACTCCAAGGGAAACAACAGGGCCATGCAAGTCACCCTGGGTTGCTCTCTCAGCACTGGACAGAACGAACAGCTTTGTTGATCATCCCACTACCCAGGCACACAGAGGAGCAGCGAGGCATATGGATTGCAGAGGACTACTTTTAGACACAGAAACTTTTTGAAGATAATTTTGTTCCATTACATTGTTCCTTGAGCCTTTTCTCCTCAATAATGCAGCATGACATTGCCATCAACCGTTAGTACTGTGTCAAGAAATGCCCTTCGGGAATGCAGTGCATCTCCATTCTTACTTGCTTTAACTCCTGTGCATCCCAGAGAGTCACTATGGTGATTCTTCCCCACGGTTGCTCTAGTGACTAGATCTGTAAGAAACAGATAAGGAGGCTTCAAACATGATGTTCCTTCTCTTGGGAAAATTCTGGCATTTGCTGTATACCTCATTTTGCAACCTTACTCTGGCTCAGAAATTGAAATGCATACAAATGCACATTGTTGTGTTGCTTTTTTTTTTCTTTTTTTTTTTCTGATGATCAATCTGAAATAAAGAAAGAAATAAAGACATAAGCATATTTTAAAACTTGTAACATGTAGCTGCTTTTCCCTCTATGCACAGGAGGATCAAGTCCTTGGGAGAATAAAGATGATTGCTCCTTCAGTTGATGCAGTAATTGGCATCAGGAACAGCTATTCCTATAGGCAACCTGCCAGTAATTTGCTGGTACATTTCACAGCCATTTGCTTATACCAGAAGAAATTTGAGCCTCGGGCATCCTGGGTTCTGCAGAGGACTATGACCCAATCTCTTTTTTGGAATCTCATCCCACTCTTTCTTCCCCTTCCAGCTCCATGAATGCTCCCTATCTGCCTTAATTCTTTCTTTACTTTTTCTTTCCTTTTTTTTCCTTTTTTCCTCTGAAGGCAGGTTTGTCTGTTTTCTTTCTCCTGCTTTCTTGTTCTACTGCAGTAACACCCAGCAAGGCACTGACAACAACAGAGAGCACATCTCTGCCCTCCACTTAAGTAACTCCAGAGGACAGGAAAAGGCCTTCCCAGTTTGCAGCCCTGGCAAGGTGAGTCCCAGTGTGATGGCAGTGGCACTGTGCATGCAGTGTGCTCTGTCACAGCAGAAGGGCACTGGGGCTGGATATGCATGGTGGCAAATGGCTGCTCCAATCTTAAAGCCCCTCCACATGGAGCACTCAAGCGTAACACTCAGTCAAATGGCCCCATTCCAGAGAGAAGGACCAAAGGTTATCTTACCCAGTATCATTTTTCCAAATTAACAAACAGCTTTGAGTTCCCTGATGTTTTTCAGCTATCGACAAACAAAAGTTTCAGCTGTAGGCTACCGACACTGCCAAAGTTATTAGCAACTGAACAAAAGCTTACTTACAGAAGAAAGATTTGGCAGCTACAAGCCCTGCCTACAAATCTAGATATAGGAAACACATTAAATTGTTGAGAATAATGTTTCAGCAGCATGGCTGCGGAACAGTTTGGTCTGGTAGCAACTGTGAAACCATAACCAAGCAGGCAGTATATACAACACCTTGGATTAACTCCATTGCAACCTTTATACTCCACCATATCATCACTCATTTTATTTTCACTAGATATATCACAGAAGACTCCTATCTGAGGTATTCAGGATTCAAGATGATCCCTCAGAGATGGTTTCTGAAGTTTAAAGGTGTGCAGTAAACTTTTCAGATGGCTCTGGTATTTTTTTAATAGATGAATATGACTTTTCTGCATATGGGTAGGAAAGATTCATCTCACACACCATACATAAGCTGTCCCTCCTGCTAATATGCTATTGGGCACTGGCATGAAATACTTCTGTTGTTTAAGAGGAAATAAAAATGCTGCTACAATGTTTACATGCTGAAAAGAATTATTTCATGCATCCAAGCAAAATTATCATTTTGCCATCACATGTTATCAAAGTTAACAGTTGGGGTTGTTCCACTACACAGAGATGCTTAACTCAAGCAGAACAGGTAGCAAATAAAACTATTTGCTATTTAGCCAGATGATCATTTAAGCAGTACTTACCTCATCTGCATTTTTTTCTCTTGCCGTCGGTATGCCGGAGAACATCTCACAAAATAAGAAAGGGTGGAGCTATGTAAATAGGGGCAGCTTTTATCTTGCTGCATTTTAAGTGTCAGGGTATAATACTATATGTTGCTAAAGCCTGCTGTTCACTTACAGCTGCAGAATGTAAACAAGCTTCAAAGCAAAAAGATTTTGCAGGAATTTATCAATTTCTCCTTTTAATTGAAATTTTTTAAGCACTGTAGCACAGCACAATGCATTTTGTAGCTCCTATTAAGCACCAACAAAATAGCTTTTCTATAGTAATACAAGAGCAAATAGGATTCAAGAGAAGTAATCTAATTTTTATCTAATTCCAGTAATGCGATTTTATCAAACCTTAGCTATAGCTGAGGAAATCATAGTGCTAAAATATTCTGCTTCACAAGCCAGCATAAATTCAAGTATTCAAGACTCTTCCTTGGTATTTTTGAGATGAATGAGAATATGGTGAAAAAAATAAAATGCACCCTGGCCTGTCAAGCCAGTACTTTGTGTACTCTGCACTCACACACACATAGCCTTCAGGATTTTTGAATGTGCAAAACAATTTACTTTGTTACTGTGGGACTAAGGTAATAGAAAGAGAGTGGTTTCTCTTGGAGGTATGCAGCTCTCTTCTAGGAAAATCACCACGATTCAGTCAGCCTGACTTTAAAGGTAACACTGCACTTTTCCCACTGGACCTCCCTGTAAGCCAACTGGTGATGGCCTGATGCTATTTAATCAGAAAAGACATTTCTGGACATAGAAACAGGACAAAAATATCAATGGAATGTTTCATGGGAGTGAGAACTTGGCTACATTGGCAATAAATGACCTATTTCAAATTCATTCAGACAGTGGCAAGCTTCCTGTTCCTGGCAGTTGGCATACCAGCTATTATATGCACATCACTTACCATCATGCCTTCACACATACTAATAAGGTCCACATCAGCACCACTTACATGGGACTGAAAAATACATGAAATTTGAAGAGCTGCAAAGGACAGGAAAGCTTCTTCTTGTCTGGATGCCTAGCAAATAGAGTTTAGCAAGTGCTATAAGGTCTTGCGACAGGAGGCATGAAACTGTGATAGTAGTAACTATGTTCTTCCCTTCTTTACATGGCACTCTGCATCTGGCACTTACCGAACTACAAAGCCTCCCAACACCTCATGAGATCATTCTCTCAGCTCCATAGATAAGGAGACAAAAACAGGAAAATCAAGGTCAATGTTTCTGCACTTAATAGCAAATACAGTCCCACATTTCATACTTCAGGAAACAAGAAATCCAATTATACAGAGGACCTCAAGAGACAAAGCTCAGTGGCTTAAAAACTAAAACAAAATTTCTTTTATATTCTGTTGATTAAATCTAATATTTCTCCATACTTAAAGCAAAGGATTATCAGTACAAGGCACCATGGAAAATAAACTGTATTTTTAAAAC
Source organism: Tetrao urogallus (assembly GCF_951394365.1). Lineage (NCBI taxonomy): Eukaryota > Metazoa > Chordata > Aves > Galliformes > Phasianidae > Tetrao > Tetrao urogallus. The sequence continues at coordinate 46,759,576 of NC_136816.1, forward strand.
GTATGAGTTACACTACTAAAAACTAGGGACATTTATTTATTTTCATATTCAAGAACTTATTTATTTAAAATCAAGAAAAGTACATTTCAGACTTACGTTTTCCAGAGCTGGAAAAGAAGGACAGCTATTTTATAGCACCTTATAACATTCAGAAATTATTCCTATTAGCAGATCTCAAGGAACCTGAAGAGAAAAATTCTACATCCATTTTGTACAGACAGGGTAATTATTTATTCAGTTTTGACTAATAGGATATTAGATGCAGTCAAAGAACATGCACTTAACATTTAGCCTGTGTAGTATCTCACAGCCTCATTTATTTATTTACAAAGTGTGTTTACATGTACTTAACTGAAGAATAATGTAATATTTCTTATCACCTTTATGATGGATGGATCACACTCTCATTCTTATCCTTGAACAGTGTTATAGAACTTAATATCAAGAAGTTATTACTGGTGTTTACATTATATGTAATAACTTACCAGCCACCAGCTGTATTTATATCATGAGGGCAGCAATCTTGCATTTTGGTACAGTACCCCTGGTAATTTTTCTTTTACAACTCTGGAAAAAGCTCTGGTATTCTGAAATACGCCAGACAGTACTCACTGAAACCCACTACCTCTAAAGAAATATGCCAGTAAGAAATACATTATGATTGTCACAGCTAAGCAATTTCTAAGACTAAAGGGATTCTGAGTGATTTCATTGCAAAATAATAAATAGTTAATGTAACACAGAAAAATTAAATTTATAATGGAGATGCCACACAGTAGATGAGAAGACTTTGCTCTCCACTCAAAATAAACAAACAAATAAAAATCATGCAAAGGGCAACAGTGAGACAACAACGTTGCAAAGGGCAACAGCGCACCTCGGCAAACAAAGCACTGGGTTTGTCATGAAAAATTCATTGGGTTCATATATTGATATATATGGCTTTTTGGTTTTTTATTAGAAGCAGAGCCTGAGAAACAGCAGTGCTCAAATTGTACTTTGAGAGAGTGTTTTTTTTTTTCCCGTGGCAGGAAGTCAGAAATCCTGCTGATGGGCCAGTTTATAAGAAACAGATGATGCAACTTTGATAAAGCTCTCTTCTGGTTTCACAAACCAAAGTGTTTCAGACAAATAGGCAGGAAATGCATTCAGACATGCTGTTTTCTGTGAAATATGCAAAAAGATCAAGATCCCAAAGAGTGAAGAGAAATAGACAAGGAATTAAAGCATTTATCAAGTTACTGTTTGAATACTAAGTCATGTGTTTGTGTTGTGTTCAGGAAACTACATGTCTACTGCAGATAGTGAAGTTTCTCCTTCCTTTAAGTACCAGAGGTGCTGGAATTGATAATCATGTCAAGAGACAAAATGATGCAAGTAAAAGGAAATCATTTATTTATATATTTGTTTAAAATATTATTACAGTGATAGACCATTATTTTAAAAGGAAGACCATTTGTATTCATTCAAAACTAGCCTGTTAAGCATATATTTTTAAACTCTAATTTTCAGTACAGAAAATGAAAGAAAATTATATTTTACAAATAGCTGTTTTTATAGATCTTATGAAAAATGTGTTCAAAAATAATTGCAGAAATCTGCCTCTTTAAATGTACAAAAAATCATTACTGTGCTGAAGATACCTTTCTGAAAAGCCAAAAATATTTAAGTCAACAGTTGAGTCCACATCAAACCCTACTGAGAGCAGTAGTGACATAAAAAGGAAGAGCACTGTATGAATCAAAACTGATTTTGTTTGTCTTAATCCCATACATATTTGTATTTGCTTAAAAAATGTTTTACAAAAACTGCTATTATTAAACCTAACATCCTTCCCTATTGGCAGAAAAAAAATGAGCTAGTGCAATTGTCTCTGTTTATTAAAGTGTCTCCTCTTCTGACTGTGAATCTTCTATTACTCAAAGAGAATTTTTCCACTAACTTCAAACAAAAATTTTCTTCAGTCTATCGCTGTGTAATCCGTTTTACTCTCACTTGGTTTTCCCTCCTAGTTTCAAAATGTAAAGTATTACAAAATCTTTATTACTTAACTGAAGAAGTAATAACTCAAGTACTTTATCTGACGAGGCTTACGTATAAACTGCCTCACTGTAAAACCAAGTGCTTAATTAACTCAAAACCAATTGCAACTAATGCTGCTTGACTTTTTAGTCAGCTATAACCAGTCTAAAACAGTGTGTGTGTGTGTCTTTCTGTCTTCGTCTCTTCATTACTTCCTTTATTGCCCCTTCTGGCACTTCTTCTGGAACGAGCTTTTTAAGAAGGTGCGGTATCCTGGATCATCCACATACTCATTCTTAAAACGGGAACTCAGTACTCTCTGTCTCTTCTTTTCTCCCAGGATAATATCCGCTCCATAAAACGTGTCTTCAAATCTCATGTCAGACGCTGTGGACTAAAACCAGACATTAAATACACATTAGACTTGGTGCACACTACCACGTTCTGATATATTTTAGTGGAGTTACATGGAAGTACAGGTACATTCCACTAGATCACCATGGCATCATCACTAACTATATGATGGATTATTCAGATACGACACAGTTTGTAGAAAAATGTATAAATACTAAATGTATAGATTAAACACACATTTTAAAGTACAATTTTTACTTTACCATGTTTTGCATGTTCATAAATTAAGTTTTTAGATCTTTAGTGCTCCTTAGAATTGTGATTAATACCAGCTAGGGTTGGTTTTATCCAGAACTCAGAAAATCACACTCTTTCAGGATGCAAAACAGCAACACAGAAATAACACAATGGTTGGGTAGCTTCACTCCCAGCAGTATCAAGTATTATCCACATCTGTATTTTATTCAGATATGTTTGAAGTGCAATGTACCTCAAGGACTTCTGTTAACAAACCTGTATGCTAGTTGATTTACTAAGAGCTGAAATCAACAGCTGGTTCTCAGTAAACTTAAAGGATCAACTGTGACAAAGAAGCAGGATGACAGACAGCAATCCATTTGGGGAAAAACAGTGGCAGAGAGGTTGGAACCAACTTCTATTACTTGAGTCACGGTAAAATTTCCACAGTTAGGAAAAACTCTGGTTAGAAGAAATTAGTGTCATATATTTCAAGAAGGGGAAACAATTCAGCATGAGGTGAAGGAAGTGTTAAACATACCTTGAGGAATAAATCCTTTTTTTATAGAACCTGAGGGAACTGTGGAGAATCGTGGAAAGGCCTGTGTATAGACTGGATATTGTATTTGACCAAATTCAGTGTTTTTTAACCAATATCTAATGTCCATATAAATTGAATGGTGACGGATGCAAAAATAAAATACTGAACTATAAAAATATCATTTTTAAAAGAGCATGAACTCAGTTATGGCCATAATGATATTCTTACTGAAATGCAACAGTTTTTGTTCTACAGGACATGCAATTAATTATAAAAGTTTTATGTAAGTAGTCTCCTTAAAAAGAAAAAAAAATAACCAATGGAGTTCTGAATATAATTAAAAAACACTGAAGAACATATTGAATATATCCAGATGGTTTGTTCAACATTTTCCATGACATCTTTCCTAACCCTAGATAATTAGGACACTCAAAGATGTTTGCATTTACCACAAATAACTGGCCAAAAGTTGTCTCAGTCAGGAACATCTGATTATTGCACCTCCAACTGGAAAGAGCTGTCCTAATCTCATTCTATTCCTTCAGTAAATCCTGCCAGTGGGCACTCACTGACAACCTCAGTTTTCTCTGTCTTTCTTCTACCTCTCACTTTCCTGCCCCATTCACGCACTACAACAACCCTTGCCCCTGACACAGCCCAAAAATGTGCAGCCTCCACAAAAGGGATAGCTGCTGAGGACTGACTGAAAGGAGACACTGATGGAAGAAGCAAGCAGGCAAGAAGCAAAAACAAGGGAAGTCAAAGTTACTTATCTATACATATGTGTGATGCTGTTAGTTAGGCCATCAAACTAATCCAAGCTGAATATGCCTGAAGAATCCAGTCTACACATTACTCCCGTACCATGCCACATACCCAGCTCTCAAAAATCAAATTAATGTCACATAACAGATATGTAAGCAGGTTTTGTGTATGAGCCTGCCACCGTGCAGCAATGAAAACTACACTGTGCACTGTTCTCCCTTTCAAAGCTTCATTTTTCTAATAAGAGAGTTATCCTTTTTTCACACAATACTGAATTATTTCTCTTATTTATGAGAACAACTTAGCATCTTTATGCTTGGTTGTTAGATTAAGTAAGGTAATTCAACTTACTAGGCACAGTTTTGAACAAAGAATGCTAAATGAGAACATGGACTTGAGATGAGCACAATGCTTTTCTGAGTAGAATTAGTATTGAATTGAACTGCACAAACATCTAGCATTAGTGACAAAGACAGATCTGTTTCCTCCAATATCTGTATGGCAGAACTTTCTCTTTTCAAACTTCTGCTCCTCAGGAACCTCAGCTGTTTTCTGAATGGCATATAGTTAACCAGCGGATGTTGTCTGGAACCACAAGAAACTGGAAAAATATGAGGCTCTGGTTTTAAACTAAAGACCAGCGAAATGCTCTAAGTCCTGTTAGTGATATTAATGAGTTTTCATGAAACAGGTGTTCTGTTTCTCAGGACGAGTTAATTGCATTTTTATTAAATTAAAAGCATTTAAAATCTCAAAGCTCTGATAATTTGGAAAGTTTTTCAAAAGCTATGGACATCATAAAAACATTCTGAAAGAATATAACATTTATCTATTTTAAAATTCAAAATACTACTCATGATCTGACAGATATTCTACCACAATGACCCCTTTGGGAGACAAGAAGTAGGCAGCATTTGCCTGTATTAGCAATACAACAAATCCTTCTCACTGGCAAACGTGAACTTGTGCTAATTGCTGTGCAAAATCTGTACAAATTAAAATAAAAAGTAAGAATAAAGCCAGGAATAGCGTTGTTGGCATTTTGAGCATGTAAATACCATGAAGTTATCAGAAAGTACTCACAAAACGGGCTTTCACTCTTTTAGGAAGCTCTTCATCTAGAGTATAGATCTCTTCTCTCTTCATTAGTATTTGAGAACCATCCTCAAACTCAACCTCATTGGAAAAAAAAAAAAAAAAGAGTATTAAAAAAAAAATCATGATTTAACTCTGGGAAGTTTCTGGGAATGTCTGAATAAAAATGCATCTGCAAGCAGATTTGAACATAAATAATTTCTATTTTAGTGAAATTAAGATAAAACAGAAAAAAAATGTTATTTCTTAGAATGTTCATTAGACCAAAAAAAAACATCTGAGCAAAGAGACTTCAAAATCAACACTGACACACACACACAATAAAATAAAGTTTATTAGGAATGCAGAGCAGAAACAACACAGACAAAATAATTTTGTAGGACCGATGTATTAAAACGTCTTCATGTCATTTTAATTTGCCTCATTTTAATTCCTTGCTTCTAATAAATAAATAAATAAATTTAATTTTAACATCCTGTGCTTCAAGGTTGAGGAAGACGATGTCAAAAGAAACTAAGTATGAGTGACAACTAGGGAAATAGCAGTTAACAGAATTTTATTGAATCTGATGGAATTTCTTTAAAATGCTCTGTTCAGAAGATGAAAAGCTTTATCATGCTTAGGTTTAGATTTAATCCAACATGAACCCCGTTAGCAGAAAATGAGAAAGGAAATGTAACTAGGTGTGGGGAATGTTAAAATGCTGAGGCTTTGAAGCATTTATGCCTTTTCAGTAGCTGCTGATTTTTTTTTCATACTTCATCTAACAATTGTGACTTTCAGCTATTATCTAGGACTGCAGTTTTAGTTCCTATAGAAACTGTACTTAAAAGTTTGGCAAGAACTTAAAAGAAGTCCCATTCCGTTTATGATACCACTTGAATGACAACAGACATATTGGAATAATAAGTCCAAATGCAAACATATAAAAACATTATTAAAGTGTTATCATAGATAAATCTGAAAAATCATGCATTTGAAGTTGTAGATGGAGTGGGTTTTGTAGGTCCAAATTAAAACCTTGCCTTGACTGAGAGTGTCAGATTAATTTTAACAACTGAAGAATCCAACAGAGTATATCCACTGTCAAATGTAAGGGTACAGGTGTATGAACTATTAACTTCTTTAAAAGCAAGATCTCTTTAAAAACAATTTAAAAGGGATGCATAAATCCAGAACACATTTAAAATCCAAAGAAAACTCCACAGAGCAAGATATGTAAAAAAATCACAGAAGTCATCTTTGCCCCTCTGTTCCTGTTACTAACCCTACAGGCCAAGTCAGCGAGTGGTACTCTAGTGGAACATAAAGTTCCCTTTGGTTTAAACTTGTTTAAACGATGGCCATTTTATTATTTTTCACCATTATCTGTGAGCAGACTTTCTGTTTTTCCTGCTCTTTACTGCACAGTACATTTCATAGTATGTTTTTGCTTCGTATCTGCAGTAATGCTTGTTATGCATCACCAGTGAAAGAATCAGGCAGGAAATAAAATCCCTTGGTTCCATGCAATGAGAAAATTAATGGGCAAAGACTTTTGTTTTAATAGCAGGGTAAAGAGGGAGGAGACTGCTTCATACCACAGAATTTTACAAGTTTGCTGTGTGAAATATGTTCAACTTTGCAACTGGAAAGTTTTCAGCTATAATTCAGCATGAAACTGCACTGGAAATGTATTTGCCATAATGTTAAAGGCAAACATAAGCACTTCTCTAAGACTTCCAGTTGTTTTGTGATTCATGCAAAATACAAAACCATTGTCTCTAATAACTCAAACTTATTCCAGACTGCATATACTACATCATCAATCATCTGTTTTATCCAGCAATTTATTTTATTTGCACTTCTGTAGTTGCACTGGGTCTGTGTACCACTTTATTCTCTCCATGAGATTTTCTCTCATCACGACAAGAAGATTAAAGGATCAGTGGAAAATGTAGAAAACAACAGCGTGAATAATTTAATCATCTCAAATGAAAATCTAAAATAAACACTGAAAACAATCATACCTACATTAAAAATGACATCACACAGATAGACATCATTAACAGTTTCATTTGAAATGAACACTTACTCCATTTGCAGGTATAACTCTGCTTGGGGATTGTGTGGGGTAACTGGATGGCAAATGTTATGCTAGATGACACAAATTCTGGCACATTTTGTCATAGCTCCTGCATGCATAAGCATTGTCAAATTCTGTACAAATGTCTCAAGAACATGAGAACAATTCACAGATTTATCTGTATTTGGATATTTGAACAGATTTGTTGTATCAGATGACAGTTGTTTCAGAGACTCGTTTTCAGTTTCTCCTTTTGTGGTACAATATAAGAGAACACGAAAGAGATTCTTTTGGTATGAGAATCTCAAGTGTCCAACAGAGATCAGAAAACAGTGTGTGTATGTGCATGTGTCCTGGAGGCTGTGTTGGAAACCACATAAGATAAATAAGAAGCACTACTCGTGTCTTAGAGTTAATCTTGCACCTTGCATGCCACAGACTTTCTGTAATCTGTGGTCATGTTTGGCAGTCCTGTCATACAGATTAAAATGCTTGCAAAATTTCAGAAATCCTGTATAGTACAACTTGGACACCCTTTAATCTTTGCTGCTTCCCCAGTTTGTTTAAAAAGTTTGTTTTATTAAAAGCAGTTCACAGTAGTCTCTAATACTTATTATCCACTTCTGGTAGTTCAGGTTGGCAATGATGAGGTCAAACAGAGAAGCCTGAGGCTATTGAAATGAACTTCAGGGTTTTGGGGCAGTCAGTTGAAGGATTGGAAGTGCTTTATTATCTTCATCAATGACACTGATGGGGTTGGGTGCAGCCTCAGCAAGTCTGTAGATGACAACAAGCTGTGAGGTGCAGTCAACACATTCAACACATCAGAAGGACAGGATGCCTGCCAGAGGGACCTAGACAGGCTTGGGCACTGGGCCTCGGTGAACCTCATGAGGTTCAACAAATCCGAATACAAGATCATGCACCTGTATTGAGGTAACACCCACTACCTCTCCTATGAAAACAGGTTGAAAGAGCTGGGGCTGCTCAGCCTGGAAAAGAGAAGGCTGCAAGGTGACCTGATTACAGCCTTTCAATATCTAAAGGGGAGCTACAGAAAAGAAGGGGACAGACTTTTTAGCACGGTCTGTGGCGACAGAGCAAGAGGAAATGGTTTCAAATTTAAAGTGGGTAAATTTAGGTTGGATATAAGGAAAAAATCTTTTACAGCAAGGGTGGTGAGGAGCTGGAACAGGTTGCCCAGAGATGTAATTGATGCCCTTCCTGGGAAACTTTCAAGGCCAGGCTGGATCATGCCCTGGGCAATGTAATCTAGCTGTGCATGTCCCATTCACTGAAGGGGAGCTGGGACCAGATGACCTTTAAAGATCCTTTCTAACTCTAAAAATTCTATGATTCTATCATAAATGCACAGGAACAGGCTGACTCCAGTGCCAGAAAATGAGCTGGTGGGGAAGAGGTCACACCTCAAGTACTGCATTCAGTTTTGGGCCCCAAAACTAAAAGCAAGATATTGAGGTCCTGGAGTGGGCAATGAAGGGCAACAAAGTTAGTGAGGGGTTTTGAGCACAAACTTTTTGAGGAGTGGATGAGGGAACTGGGACTATTTAGTCTGGAGGAGAGGAATCTAAGAGGAGATCTCATCTTTCAGTACAACTACCTAAAGGAGGTTGTGGTGAGGTGGGATTAGTGTCTTCTCCTAGGTAACAACAATGGGACGATAGTGATCTGAAGTTGCACCACTGGACATTCAGGTTGGATATTAGGAAAAATTTCTTCTCAGGAGGTGTGGGTGCACATTGAAAGAGGCTACCCAAGGAAAGGATAGAGTCACCATCCCTGGGCACGTTCATGAAATGTATAGATGTGGCATTTAGAGACATGATTTGTGGCTTGGGCATTGGGCCTCTGTGGGTGAAATTCATGAGGAAACTCATGAGGTGATGGATCGATGATTTGATGACCTTACTGGTCTTCTCCAAACTTAATAATCCTATAACTGCTATGCTGAGGAACTGCAAAAACTGCAGACCCTACTAATATCCTTATGCTAGTCTATTTTCTATTATACTACTTTTATCACGTTGTCTCAGAGGTCCTAAATGAGACAAAAAGCTCTTTTTTTTTTTACTATTTTGGTTTTAAACAACCATATTAACCTAATCTCACAGTATTCCTTAGAAGACCAACTGTTTAGAAGATTAAATGATTAGAAGATTACTGTTACTGTAGAACAATCTTTGTATTTCATTAAAAAAAAAAACACAACTTTTCACTTTCACAAAATAATACATCTTCTAAATATAAGCAAAAGGGTAACATTTAGAGACTAACTCAAGGGATCAGGCATTTGAAGACCTGAGTTTGATTGCAAGTCATTGGCAAACTGAGAAGGTCAATGCAGCATATCATTTAGCCTCCCTGTGCCTTAATTTATCTGCAGATATAATAGCAAATTTACCATTTTTGTACAGTAATGTGAAGCCTTCAGATGAAAAGAGTTACATAAGTGAAAATGATTATATATATATAAAAGAAATGTACCTAGATTCTCATTCTTCCAGAAGTAGTATTATTATTGTGATTGTTTTATTGCAGTTTCTACCATTCACTTCAGTACTCAAAGCTGCTGACTGGTTTTTTCTCAAAGGCAAGTGCAAAAAAAACCAACGATTATTGTGTCTCTGAAATCAGAAGTCAGCTTTTTAGCCTTAAAAGGCTTTTAAAGCTGCAGTGTTCAGTTTCATTTTGGCTTTGCTAAGGATAAAATGCTCCTTAGATTATGTGTTAATTAATTCAAAAGTACCTTGCACAAATGGAAGTGGAGGTATTTTCACTCTTCTTTTTACTGTTTTTTTTTCCATCCTTTCACAAAATGCCTGGGGCACATTGTGGTCACAAACTATTAATAGATTTTATCTCATTAATAGTGTAATTACCTGAAATCAAATAAATAAATGACCAATTTGGAGATAGTAAGTAAATGACTTGGAAAAAAATAACTATTTCTCTTAATATTCTACCTGTTCACCTTACAAAATGAAAAATGTTGTCACATGCTGGATGGATGGGGGGAGAGCGGTAGATGTAGTGTATCTTGATTTTAGAAAGGCATTTGATACTGTCTCCCACAACATCCTTATAACAAAGCTGAGGAATTGTGGGATAGATGAGTGGACAGTGAGTTGGGTTGAGAACTGGCTGAATGGCAGAGTGCAGAGGGTCGTCGTTGGTGGTGCAGAGTCTGGCTGGAGACCTGTAACCAGTGGTGTCCCCCAGGGGTCGGTGCTGGGTCCGGTCTTGTTCAACATCTTCATCAATGACCTTGATGAGGGGACAGTGGCCACCCTCAGCAAGTTTGCTGATGATACGAAGTTGGGAGGATTGGCTGACACGCCTGAAGGCTGTGCTGCCATTCAGCGAGATCTGGACAGGCTGGAGAGCTGGGCAGAAAAAAGCCAGATGAGGCTTAACAAAAGCAAGTGTAGAGTCTTGCATCTGGGGAGGAATAATTGCATGCACCAGTACAGGGGCATGAGCTGCTGGAGAGGAGCTCTGCAGAGAGGGACCTGGGTGTCCTGGTGGATGACAGGTTGGCCATGAGCCAGCACTGTGCCCTCGTGGCCAAAAATGCCAATGGCATCCTGGGGTGCATTGGAAAGAGCGTGGCCAGCAGGTCGAGGGAGGTGATCCTCCCCCTCTACTCTGCCCTGGTAAGGCCTCATCCCGAGTACTGCATCCAGTTCTGGGCTCCCCAGTACAAAAAAGACAGGGATCTCTTGGAAAGAGTCCAGCGGAGGGCCACAAAGATGGTGAAGGGCCTGGAGCATCTCTCCTATGAAGAAAGGCTGAGTGAACTGGGTCTATTTAGCCTTGAGAAAAGAAGACTGAGAGGGGATCTAATCCAGGTCTATAAATATCTGAGGTATGGGGGGCAGAATGGCGAGGCTAGACTCTTTTCAGTGGTGAATGGAGACAGGAAAAGGGGAAATGGACACAAACTGCAGCATAGGAAGTTCCGCACAAACGTGCGCAAGAACTTCTTTACAGTGAGGTGACGGAGCACTGGAACAGGCTGCCCAGGGAGGCTGTGGAGTCTTCTTCTCTGGAGATGTTCAAGACCTGCCTTGATGCCTACTTGTGTGACCTGGTGTAAGGAACCTGCTTTGACATAGGGGTTGGTTTCAATGATCTCTAGAGTTCCCTTCCAACCCCTGCAATTCTGTGATTCTGTGAAGACTACTGATTGAGTTCTATTAAAAAATCATTCTTTTTAATTTCATGGGATCAAGCAAAACATCAACTCGGAAGAAATGCACAGTACTAGTTAATGTTTTAGACAGCATTATGTGCTGGTTTAAAGGCATCAGCAGTTTACAATTTAGTCCATATTCCTGCAGCTCTGAACTTGTGGTCTGCCACTCCAATGCTAGAGCTGAATAAGCAATAAAGACATCTCAAAAATAGGCATCTGGTAATAAATATAGACACTCACCTGATACATGTGAGCTGTGTTTGGTCCCAGATACTTTGCACCATACAGCTTTCCATCAGGCCACTTCACTTGAACAACCTCTCCCTCTGCAGGTGGGCCCAGCTTTAGGCAATCTCTGCTCTATTTACAAAGAAGGATGGATTCTCACGTCAGGGAGTGAGCTAATACACTTTGAATATACTTTGAAATTACCAATAAGCTGCTTCTTACAACTTGATAATTGGAGAAGATTTATTACTATGTGTGTTTCAAGTTTTATAATCCTGCTAATGGGCTAACAGAAGATACTGTTAGCCTTTATGAAAATGAAATACTGACCAAAGAAACTCTCTTAACAGCTTGATGCTGCATTGGCAAGGCAACATATGCATAAATCAGATAGCTATCAGCAACTGTGATACATTTCCCCAAATTAATTTCTGTCACATACTGAAAATAAAGATCACTAAAGAGCAATTGAATATGCGCAACAATTTCCTTTCCATATTCAAATAACTCATGTTTTGTTAATTGCAGCACAATTTTGCTAGATGCTAACTTCGCTGACTGAAAAATGCAGTTATAGATCAAACTATAAATGGTGAGAATGTCAATGAGTTCTTTGCATAGCTGATGGAGAAACACTGAAATAGTCTAAATACATATGATGAAGAACAGGTGAGGTTTTCTGTTTGGCTTGTTATTTTTCAGGAGTTACAAAACACGTTTTTTTCCTTTGTTTTGGCAAATTTTGTGCCTGATTTGTTGAGAATGTCAGAGCAGCACAGTTCGTACTTGCTATGGTTTCTTCTGCCTTACATGGTTCAGGTCTGACCCGAATAACTTATGTGCAGAACACACTGTTCATATCAGAAACAGTACGATGGACATGGGAAAGACCATGCCAGCTCTGTGCTCACTGATTCCTTTGAAACCACCTGTGACAAATATTCACTCCCCAAAAAGCATTTGTACTTTGTAGAGACTACCTCAAAACACTTGTGATGCAGATTAGAGCTAGTTTAGTGGTTTTCTCCTACAGGTGAGAGGAACTACTCAGTTCATGCTATCTGAGCTCACTGCTGAGAGGCAAAACAGGAAGGGAGAAGAAAGAGCCAAGGGGTCAGATGCAAGGACTCAGGGACAAGGTTCTCTGGGATCTGGTGTTATCTCAAGTTGCTGTGGTACTTTCACTGTTTTCAGTCTCACATTTAAATAGAATAATTACCAAAATGTATTGTTGGCTTCACCTGCCTCTTCTAACTGAGGCCAGGGATTATGACAAAGAACTTAAAATGTGGGAGCAAAAATACACTACAGCAATCCTTACTGGAGTGTGATCTTGTTACAATACTGCCTTAGCCCAATTCAAGCCTGGTAAATTGTCTTTAATCACATATATCCATGAAATTGATTCATCTCATGAGAAAAACAGAATAATGCTGGGCTTTTGCAGGAACACACATTCTTGAAAAACAGATGACAGCACTGTCTGTCTCTATTGTCTCTCAGGCGCTCTCCAAGGGGACAGCTCTAAGACATATCATCTGTGTTTGCCCAAAAAGGGTTTTTATGACAGACACAGAATGATACATCCTTTTAGTATCACCAAATATCCAATGGGTCCGCCCACTTATGGGGTTGGAAACGGCATTCCAGTATACTCTTCTCAGTATTTCCACAGGAAAGAGAGAGGAAGTTTTTTTCCTTGGTGATGACTACAAAGATGTTCAGTAACATTATTATACTTATTGTACTTTTCCCCTATCAATTCCTAAAGCATAAGAAATAATTTTTAAAACGTCTTGACAAAGTGTCTTCAAACAAACTTTTAAAAAGCAACATGGAATTTTGTAAATTTCCTTAAAACAAACAATCTATCAACAATATCAAGCCAAACATCAATTTTCCAAGAACAAAAGCCTTTCGTGAATTGTCCCTCTGTATCTTGCAGAAGAAAAAAGTCTCACAGCTTCTCTCGGTCAGCTAATGGAATTGCTCATATGGAAAATTAACAGTTCCCATGCAAATAACTAAGAAGAACTGGAATTATGACACAAACTCATCCCTCATATATATAACCAAGTTACCTTACTTTATGGAACAACATTTGGGAAACATTCTAAAAATGCTGATTATTGCTGACAGTTCCTAACTTTTCTTGTATTGCGCAGACTATTTAAAGGTTCTACCTTTTTACTGTAAAAATATTCTCATCATTTTCTTCTGAAGGCATGATGAGACCTATTTTTTAGGCTGCCAAAACTAACAAAACACAATCTCACTCTGCTCAGTTGTATCATGAAAAGTTAGGCATAAGATATGACAATCCCTGAACATTCTCATAAGCCAGATGTAAGTAACATACACTTTAGACACAGTTTCACAGATATTCAAAGAATTTCATTATAAGCAAAAACTTGTAAAGAATAACAATTCTTAAGCATTTTTTTAAAAAAACAGGCTGTATTTTCTGACTTCAGAAACATATGTTTTGATGTTCATGACATACACTGAGCTAAAACAGTAATCAATCCATTAGTAATAAATCTTGGAATGATAAATAATGTTTTTTTATGCCTACCACTGTCACGAAGAATTTTTCCTACATTTTTGTTTCCCCTTTTGTTTTTATCACAGTGACAGAAGAATACTTTGGTTCATAAAATCTGAACAGAATATCTGTAAGCACTAGCTCTAGTTGCACCATCGTGCTGGTGATAGTTGATACCAACTGAGTAGGAGAACAAACATGGACCCACACTGAGAAATAAAGAAAAAAGAAGAGAACAGAAACCATAATCTGAGAAATGTTGTGAGATTCCAATAATCCGAATTGCAGCCAATGACACCTGGAGAAAATATCTTAATTTAAAAATGAATAAATATATTCAGAGATGGACATAAATCAATTTAGAAATATGTACTTTCTAAATCAAGGTTAGAAAGTACATATTTAAGATGAATTTAAGAACTATTGAGATTTCTCCAAAACTGTCAGAAGCATATATCCCCTGGATAACCACAATTTTATTTTGATAATGGTTTTCTTTACAATTATCGTACGAATTCAGATATTTAAAAATCAGCAATTATTTTGTAAATTATAAAAATGTAAGCGACTTGGATTTCTCCTATATTTTATTCAAAGCAACCGTACTGAAAACAACTAAATTTATTGAATTCAAAGAAAGCACAAAATTAAATCCTGTGATTCCTGAAGTCAACAAGGCTAAATTTCAGTGCTGCTGAGCAAGTCATCTTCAGCAGGTGTGGCTCATATCTTCAGGCACTGACAGGCTGAGAGAAGCCGGAAAGTAAAATTGATAGTAGAAAGGATACTGAAGTCTTTCATGTAAAGATTGTAGTAGGAAATGATGAAATTATTCTGTGACTACAGATATCAGCCAAAGTTAATTCACTGAGTCTCTGGTCTGACAGAAAGCTAGATAGAGAAAAAAATCTTAGAAAGGAAAATAGAGCATAGCTGACATAGAATATATTAGCACTTAATGGGGGAAAAAAAGTTTGAGGAATGCAGCAGTTGAATGAAAAAGACCTAAAAACTACAATGCATCATTTAGTAACACTTTCAAAATCTTTCTTTTTTGTTTAAAAATGTGATTTTTTTTTAGGTTTAAAAACCTGAAAAGACACTCTAAAAAATATTTCTGATCTTCAGAATTGCTCCAGAATCCAGCATCAATTTTTCATAAGCTTGTACAACATTCTGCCTTTTCAACTGTCAGCTTAAAGCACGCCTGATCTTTCAAGAGCTTAACTGGAATCAAATCCTTCCAAACTTGATTTAGTCTTAGGTGAATGTGGCATGTGGTTAGTAGAAAAGGGTCAATTAACTCCCTTCACTTAAAACAGTAAGATCACGGCCAAAAAGTAAGCATTGTATTTGAAATCATAGCAATAACATTGGTGATTTTATCTCTAGAACTTATTTGGAAGAAGGGAAAATGCCCACATGGCATCTTTTAGAGGAGGTATAAATCTAGCAATAGTCTAATATTAAAAAATGTTCCTGGAAAACAATCATGATAAAATGCCAATATTTGATCAAATCACAAGACAACTTCATCAGATCACCTGGAGTTTGTTATTTATTTTGATTATGTGATCCTGCTCTGATTCAAGGGAAGATACAGTGATGAAGGTCTCTGATTTGAAGCCCCAGCTGACAAGCTCTATCAGTACGTCTTGTTTTAAGAACTGCAGACTACCTCCCACTCATACTTCCGCATAAGCATTCTGTGGAACCTCTATCAGGATGAAGGAAATCAATTTCCATGTTGATCAATGTCTGAAGGAGACTACTAAACTCACAGCTGTGCTCCTACAGTGAGCTTAGTAGGGAAGAGCAGAATTAAATATAAAATACATTTCGAATCAGTAAGTGACAACCTCTTCAGCTGATTAATATTACTGGAGACATTTTCTCTGAACATAGTCCTAAAAAATTCATATATACATAACTAGAAAAGGAAGATGAAGATTTTCCATTGTTTACAAAAATAAGCCCAAACATTTGTAAAGATATTGAAGAAAAAAAAAAATTGATCTCTTTTATACAGTATAAAGTGGAAATATCATCTGTGAGAAGTTCACTCTCACAATTTAAGTTTATACGTATTCACCACCAACTTGCATGAATAAATATCAACTGTTTTCAGCTTTGCTGTTTCGCAAAACCAGGGTTTACATTTATGAACAGGTATAACTTAGTGTTTTTTATTAGTTATGTCCTTCCACATACAGAATAGCCTCTTCCTGCTCTGAACCATTCATTCTTCTGCATCTTGCTGAAGTGTTTTAAAGCCTACCATACACATAACTTTCTTCTGTGCACTTCCCATTAGGCATTTCTACAAAATCCACACAGTGTGGAGCATCAAACTGTAAACAAGCATTA
The DNA here is from genome assembly GCF_951394365.1 of Tetrao urogallus. Classification (NCBI taxonomy): domain Eukaryota; kingdom Metazoa; phylum Chordata; class Aves; order Galliformes; family Phasianidae; genus Tetrao; species Tetrao urogallus. The sequence continues at coordinate 46,776,011 of NC_136816.1, forward strand.
ACCATGACAGCAAACATAATCAGGTGGACACCTCTTTATTTCCTAACTGAGTCATTCCCATGACATGAATCTCAGTAACTCCAAATTTATTTTCCTCAACTCTAATAGAATTGCTTATCTGTTTAACTAGCAGGCACAGTGCTGAACTCTGGTATTTTTTAAATCTCCAAGCTTTCGACTGTATTCTAAATAAAATATTTTTGTTTGTTTAAACTGTATTTTAATCACCGCATTTTTCTCGATGTCACTCAGCAAAATTTTCTCCATCTTTTTGACATTTCTGTGCTTTGTTGATTTGCTTTGTTTTGAAAACAAAGAAGAAAATGCCTCATTGTTTATTAAAATTCTGGTGAAGTACCAGTGGCAGTATAATTGATATGAACAATACAGGGCTAAAGTGGGTATATGTGGCTCTTCTTGCAACAGGTTTTTGAGCTATCACATACTTATAATACTGTTCTTGCTGTATGATTCTGTAATGCAGCAAAAGAATAAAATATATGTAAGTTGTATAAATAATTTTGATTACTGATAAAGAAATAGTATGGAATTTAAAAAAATATGCACAGAATCTAACTGGCATTATTCTTCCCAGATGCCATCTGTTTGAAGACTGTTTGACTGTTAGCTCAAAGCTTGACAATGCAAAATATTTGTATCAATTAGTTTAGATGAATATATTTTTGTACTTTGAAGTAACTCATTATTTCTATACCAGAAGACATCAAAACCCTCCAGGAAGACACTCCTCAGTCAGTCAACTGCAGTCTTACATGGAGGTTGCATGAGAATCAATTCTGTTGTGCTGCTGCCTTCTGTATCAGAAGGCTCTTGAACCACACTATGCTGCTGTCATGACACTTGTCCTGAAGAAATGGCTGAAGGCAGAAGTAGCAAACTGACTTCAGCCTCTACTGTGCCTGATGATACATATCCTTTACATATTGTTCCATCCCTCATTCATAGGGGTTAAGGTACAATATTCTAATCCTCCTGAAGAGTGAAAGCACATAATCTACCCTGAGGTTTCAAAGATCAAAGAGAAACAGATACTGAAGAGATGAATTATAGCTAAATCAGGCTCTCTAATTGCAATAAACCTGGCCTTCCTATCCTGCTTATCTCACTTTTATTTTACATACCAATACTTAATTTGTGTTTGCAAATCCATATACACAGTTAAAATCAAACTTGAAATAGAAACTGTCCATCTCTTATCACCTCCTTCATTCTTAAATTCACAAGAATGTTTCAGACTTATCAATCTCTCTATCAACTATTTGTATGGAGAAAGCCAAAATACTATCTCATTTGAGCTTTTACATTAAAAATTACTTGGTTTCTAAAAAATAACTTGAAATTTATAAATAGTCTCCAGAACTTGATAACCATTACTTCTGCACTCTTATTCTGGAGGAACTGAAATTTATTTCATAGCAAAATGGGCATTAATTGTAGGATTTTAGAAACTTCAGTGGAAACTGTTACTTCTCAAAATACAGACAAAACATGCTCTCTACATTCATTTCAATTGACAGGACTTCAGCTGGATTTCTCATTCCCAGAATCACAACATGAAAAAAGTATGAACAACCTTAGCCTAACCTTAGGGCAACTGCATAGAAATAATGTTGCCACTGACTTCAGTTAGTCCTATCCAAATTCTCCACTTTCAAATTATGAACTGAATTTAATTTACTAACCCTATTCATTGCTGCTAGGATACCTGCCATGAGATATAGTGCTCTCTGCACTAATATGTAAAGACTGTTTGAACAGGAAAGAATGCAAAGGAACTAACATGTGGTGAACAAGCTGTCATTAAGAGTTAGCTACTGCTGTACAAACCCTTGAGAGAACAAGGTTTCTGGGGGAGAGCAGGAAAGGTACCTTCCCTGTACCTCTGCTCAGTCCTGACGTCAGAACTGAAATGTCCCCAAGGCCATTCTGCAAAGGCACTTAATACAAGTTGTCTCCTCTGCTTATCTTATTTCAGCTAACATTAACTTTCAACTTTAGCACTAGTGATTAAGCTCCCACAGACATGCTTACCAGTAATTGTTTTATAAGGAGCACGACCAATGTGATTACAACAGCACCTCTGATTCAGAAAAGCTTGTCATACAGACAAATAACATACTGCAGCTGAAAACAGTGAATATATCTACCAACACTATTAAAGCAGAAGTGAAGACAAAGAACTGTAGAAACTCTCTGAAATCAACTGCTGATGTCAAAAGACTGTCAAACTGTTTTTCTTTGAGAAACTGATAGTATACAGTACTCATGCAAATTTTTAGAAACACAAAATTAGGTTTCCTACGTTCCAAGACAATTTGAATGAAAAGGATAGTGGTAGCTAATTTGCCACAGTCAGAATTTTATCTAAACAGGAACAGTAATTTACACAGTGCATTAGCATTTGAAAGAGCAGGCCTGATTCCCAGGAGTGCAATTCTGGTTTTGAATTGGTATAAATTCAATGAAATCACCAGATTAACAGAATAGTTTCTGTAATTCAACAAATTTAGCATTGGATCACGGACCGCATAATATAAAAATACTTTGAACTCATGCATATTATGTTGTCCTTAAAATGTTGCTGATTCTTCTCTTACAAAGTGAATATATTTTTTCACTAAAGGGAAAATAGAGGACAAATTGAATCATGCATTGCTTAATACACCAAGAATTTTTTACTTTATATATTTCTGTCAATACATAGTCTTTCAGCAATAACACAAATTCACAAATAATGCTAACTGAGAGTTGCAGAATTGTCCAAAAGACTGTAATTTTAGCCCCTGATGTAGAACACAGCTTAGGATGTCCACAGTGGTACTTGGCATCGCAATAAAGTGAAAAACAAAGGACAGTAAGGAAGTTTTACTGTGGGGTACAAGATGCTCTATGAAACAAAACTCACCATCTCGTAAGAGCAGCGTGAAGGTGAAATTGGCAAGCGCATCGGAGCGTCTGACTCACTGTGCCTGACTGAAGTACGCGGTCTCTTTCGTGCAGCCGAGAAACCTTGCAACAGTTACATGAATCCTACCATATCCATAAAACAGTCCAACCCCTTTGCTCAAGCAAGGAAACCAAGGGAAGGGTGCCCAGGATCATGTCCAGGCAATTTTGAAGATCTCTAAGGCGAGAGGCTTCATAACCTTTCAGTACAGCCTCTGGCATTGCTCAGTCAACCCCAAATCAAAAAAGAAAAATTAAAGTATAGCACTTCCGGATGTTCAGGAGAGACCTCTTACACTTCAGTGTGCGCCCACTGCCTCTTATCTGGTTACTAGGCACCACTGCATAGCCTGGGTCTCTCTGAACACTTGAGGTGTTTAAAAACATCAACAAAATTAGCCTGAGCCTTCTACTCTCTAGGTTGAATAGTTCCAGATTTCCCAGTCTTCCGTAATGGAAAAGATGCTTATCATCCTGGTGACCTTTGGTTGTACTCTCTCCAGTATGTTCATGTCTCTCTTTCCCTGGGGAGCGCACAGCTGAAGACAAGTAAGGATCTAAAGGCTTAAACTTCCTAGTAAATCTACTGAACTCAGAGGACGATGAGGATTTTATATTCTGTTCCAGCCACTATTTTCTCCCTCCAGTATAACACACATGGCAAGGTGGAAAATAATCTACTTCTGAAATTAGAACAAATAGTGTAAATTGACAGATATGAAAATCCTACAATTATTGGTTACCTCAGAAAAAAGTTGGAAAGGCAAATAATGCTGCTCCCTCATCCTAAATTTCCACTTGATCTGTGATTCCTATCTGATTCCAGGTATTTTATTGTGCCCCACATGCTCAGCACGGTGGTATTCATCATGGTGCTGGATATGGACAGACACTCACTTTTGCGAACACAATAAACATTTCAATTCATTTCAGTATCTTAGCTACTTCACTGCAAAGTCAGCCATTTAATCTTAAACCACAAAGTAACAGATTATCTTCCATTTTGTTTCTTCTGCTCAGCTGTGACATTACCATCAATTCGTGTAAGTTCTATATTGATAAGGTTCTGTAAAGCATTGTGTTAGAAAATGGAATAGGCATTATACACAGGAAACTGTATAAAGATAATACTTACACTTTGAGGTTTAATTTGCTCTTAATCCATAGTGTATTCAATTCTTACAGTTATCTATTATCTTTCTAATGTAACAGGAAACTAAGAAAAAGCAAAAACCGCAGAAAAAACACTTCTGTTTTCTAATATAAAGTGAAAATATCTCAGTTCAATCAATACAGTTATAGTACTGTACAACAAATTTCACGTTAGAAATAAGCTACTGCATGTTTTAATGCTCTGCAGCCTCAAGAGTTACAAGACGGAATGAAAGCCTCCGGTAGGAAGGTACCTCTTTTCTACTTTTCAAAGTGTTTGATTTCAACTTACTAAGACCAGAAATTCATTACTGTTAGTATTCAGATGAGACAAATAATGTCTTGTATGTAAAGCACAGGATAATCTGTATCAGCACTTGCAAATCAAGTGCAGAAGTTCACAATAAAAATTTTTAAAAAAGTGAAAAACGTGACATCAGTTTTTCAGAACATACATATATATTTTAAACAGATTAAAAAAAAACACAAACAATTCAAAAGAGAAACCCAAATTTTCTCCTCAGAGATGGTTTACGTGACTTTCAAACGTTCTTTCTAGAATTTCTCAGATGTGTCTGCCAAAGTTCATATTGTAAAAATTGCCGAGTAGTAAGTTCAGCTACATAGCAGATATGTTTACAATGCTGAAAAAAAATACGGCAGCTGAACATGAGTAGTGCAGCATTTAGCTCAATATCATCTCCATTTTTTTAAAGCTGCTAAACCTATCATAATTAATTGTATCTCTTTTCCTACATCACTCACCTAGTTCCGAGAAATTTTTTACTACATTTATACCAAATCTGATCTATCCTTTATGTTTTCAGAAATGCTGGTGCTGGTGATACTGGAGCACATCCAAACTATCTGAAGATTGCCTGGAATGAGTATCAATTCAAATGTTTTAATTTCCTTAGCCATTGTACAGTTAAATGTCAGTATATTAAAAGTGAATAATATTCTATTATTGTCTATCAGAAATCAAGTGGATCTTTCACAGATGAAAAGAAGGTATGCACTACTATTTAAGGTTTTGATTTGAAGAGGTAGGCAAGAGAGTTAAAAAGAGAAAAGAAACCCAGAAAAGAAACTACCTTAAACCAGTCAGGAGTTCTGTCATTTATAATGCCAGACAAGGTTTATGGGAAAAAAGTTACACAAGTCTGATCTGTAAGATACAGCACCCTTATGAGATTACCAAGCCCTCTATTTTTCTGTCTGCATGGACATCAACACACTGTCAACACATTATTTCCAAATGTCAGCTGTTCAAGCAGTCCATTGTTTCAAAATCAATAGCCATACATGTACTAACATACAGAAACTGAGAAGCTTATTAAGTGTCCACACTTCATCGGTCCACACTCCTGTGGACATAATTTTGAGCTCTGAATCTCTATGTCTGATCTTCATAAATTTCTTCCCAATTGTTCTTTCTTTCCACAGGCCTCAATTTCTAACAAATTCAGAAATAAAGGAAAAAACCCTTTTTCTCTGAACTATCCCAGCATTTATTGCACCACTGAAAGCCACTTGTCACAGGACAGATAATGCCAGTAGTAAAGAAGTAAGACTTTTCTTGAAGCTGTATGCCAACCACTGACATTCAAAGGCCCCAAAGCACTACCTTTTTTTCCCTACACGTGCAAAAAATCTCTCCAACATTACCACATTTTAAATTGATGTTCCCTTCAGCCTGCCTGTAGAGGAAATAATTTCTGAGGAGCTGCCCAGCTAAATCCCATTGGTTCTGTATCTCAAAGGAGGATGAAGCAAATTTGTTCTGTCTCTCAGCAGCCTTACAATAATACCCTCAGGACAATTTGTATTCTTACCCCTACACCTATGCCGCAATCAGTTCACTTTGTATTGGACAGCTTCCAAGATAATAGATGCCTATGTGGCTTCTGATCTCGGGAAGACATACAAGCTAGAAAGGATCATTCAGAATATCAGTAAGTCCGTATTCAGCAAGAAAGAAGGGATAATTGGCAAGCCTATGCTCACCGTGTATGTATACACCGGAGTGTGAGTCATGAGTTACTGAAGTTTTCTTAATTTTGTAGAGGTATAAAGTGAGCATTTGTCAGCAGGGACTGAGGTAGAGAATTGCAAAGAAAGTCTGACTGAGAAAAGGCTTTTCTTAAATTACACTGATATGATTCTGGTAGGTCTGCCTACAAATACTAGTAACTAAAATGAGCTCAAATTAATTATAAAGAAAGGAGAAGATAATAATTTGGGGTTCTGTGAAATTTAGGTGCCCACTGTGAAATGTCGTATCCTTCTTGATAATTTCAGTGATGTATTTCAGATGTCAGAGTTCCAAATAGTCCTATTCCTCCCTTTTCTGATAATAGTGATTTTACAGTATTGACAGACACAAAAAGATAGAGCGTAATCTACACTGTCCTGATGGCAAAGGCTCTCTTGGGTGCAGTAGTGAAAGAAGATACTTAAATTAGCATCAGCGCAATTCTGCTTATTAAGGTTAAGGTTGCTACGTATCATTGTGGGTGTGTTAGAAAACAGTGTCAGACCCAAAACACACAAATCAAGCTACTTGTTATGCAAAACTTCCTTGTTCCTGCTTTTGACAGGTGCAGTATAGATGCTGTTTTAAACTACATGTCAACAATTTTTTATAAGTAAAATTATGGCATTCTATCAAGACCCGAGGAAACCATCATAACATGGTCTGAACAACAAACGCATGGACTCCTGAATATCTATCTCCTAACACCTAATCATACACACTTCTCTTCCACATCCCTCAAGATGCTGTTGCATGATAATGAACATTTACAACAACATTCCATCAGCTGAAAGAGCATTTAGGATGTGTCGGGCTTTTGGCTGGCAGAGATCGTTTTTGTCACAGAGGCTCATATGATGTTCTCCTTTGGATTTTTTATGGAAACAGTGCTGATCACACAGCCACGTAAGAGCTGCTTCCATAGGAGCCAAGCTTCCATAGACTCAAGGACGTTTCCACTTCTTATGCTCTTCTTCATGCCAGAATGCTGGAGCTGCACAAGAAGTTGGGAGGAGACACAGCCAGGACAGCTGGCCCAAACTGACCAAGTGGATACACCATACCACCCAATGCCAAGCTCTGCAACAAAAGCTGAGCTGCAGAGGGAAGAATGAGGGCATATTGCTTGTGACAGTGTTTGTCTTCACAAGAAATTTACGTGTGATGAGCCGTGCTTCCCTAGAAGTGCCTGAGTATCTATCTGCCTGCCTGTGGGTAGCAGTGAATTAATTTCTTGGCTTGTATTGCTTGTGCACACAGCTTTTGCTTTACTTTGTAAACTGTCTTATCCCATGACTTCTCACACTTCTGCCCTTCCAATTCTCTTCCCAGTCCCCTGTGGGGACAATGAGTGAGTGGCTGTTCAGTGCTTAGCTGCCTCCCAGAATTAAACCACAACTGGAAGGTATCCAATTTATTGCTTTTAATCAGTAAAGTCCATTTTGGGTTGTAGGCATGACAACCCACAGATCAGCTTACAATCTGTGTGGAGACTCCCTAGATTTATAAACTTGATGGTAAACTAAAACACAGTGTAGATACGTCACCAGACAGGATGAATAAGTACTCTTATTTTTATTCACCTAGTTTGCCTGATAGCCACAAGGTGAAACCATGACAGCAAACAATTCTGTTTAAAATGGCAATTGGAGAACCACAGTAATTAGTTGGGCAAGTGGCCGGAAACAATGTTTGGCATTTCATTAGAGATCTGCTCACCTCTCCTGTAATCAGACATACTCACATAGTCACCATTAGGCAAAGCATGTTCATCTGTAACCTCTTTTTGTTTTTCTCTTCCTTGGAATAAATAGAATTTGGCGAAACCTTTCTTTCCCCAGTTACATATGCTGCAAGGCCTCCTTGTTTAGCTGAGATTTCAATTGCATAAAAAACATAGGAATAACTGCATCTTTAGCTCTAATTTCAAGTTACATATATGCACACACGTGTGTGTACAGTTATATTTGCTAGTAAGCGATACTGACAGCTACAATGTATAGAAAAGCAAATAAATAAATAAACAGTTAAATAAATCTGACTGAGAATATTAATTTACAGCAAATTGCCACACTGTACCACTGAAGATATGGCCATCAGGCATGAAAAAGAATTGAGCAGGCCAAAGACCTGAGGTACTTCCTGATGCGGAATTGGTATACTGACATCTGTCCTGTCGAGCTGGATAGAATCCCTTCTGTTGCTGAACTAGCAGCTGTGTGACAAGCTAGAGTACATCAGTCCTTCAAGAAGTAGCAAGTGGCATGCTCGTTGTTTCTCGGAAGGAGTTACTCAGGACTGAAGCATATGCACTCCACCCCTTGCATGTTGGCATGGTTAAGGTAACTGCCGCAGCTGCCATCTCACATCCTTTAAGATATCACACACTATCCCTTCACAGCAGTCTTTCTGTCATTCAAAGAAGAAGCTGTCCCTCTGTTTCTGACAGAAAATATGTACCTATAGACGCTTCTTTGCACCCTCTAACAGTTACCAGATAGAGAGAAAGCTGGCTTCTTAGCACACCAAAATGCTGCTGTCTAACAAAAATTTTGACAAGGCAGAAATCAAACACAGTACAATATTTCAAGCAATAGCTTGAAATAAAAGGAATCTATATTGCTACACCTATATATCTGACACCTGCAGCTAATAAATCCTGATCTATGTAGTAAATGTCAATGCAAACAGTAAAAAATACACATGAGAACAGAACAAAGTACAGCCTGATTTGGAAGTTACTGAATGCTTACATGCGAACAGTTTCAAGAAGCTTTGAGACTGAAATTTCCCTGCTCCCTGTTTTCCTTCTTAAAAATAAATCACTGTGTCTGAACACTGGAATTGTGGTCTATTGTGAGCTGAGCTGAAATTATGTAGAGGATTCAGCATATACTGGGAAAGCAGAAAGCTGCTGCTATCTTTGTGAGCTAGTTGAAAAGTGAAAACAGATTAGAAAAATAAGTTCTTCAATAGGCAGCAACATTGCTTTCACACCAGATTTGATGAATAAGTCCTCCCGGCGGCACTAACACCTGATACGCACATTGCATGGATTAGCAAGTTTTAGTCCAGGCAGAAGAAAAAACATTTTTTTCCTCCCTTCCAGTAACGGCTGTAGGTGTATTATCTAATGAAAACACAACAAGATTTCTCTAAGGAATGTGAAATTCGTTTGGTGTTTCCATCAAACAATTATATGTTGTTCATCCACTATCTAGGAAGCACTGAGGCATATCCAGACCTGATTACATTTATTCTTAGCTCAAGATCAGAATACCCCACTAGGGTGGCAAGCAGTTTCTCATCTCTGCCATACCATGATGCAGACATATACAAAAGAGGGGTTTCTAATAACAATACAGCCACATTTGCTTAATATCTTGATCATCCTAAATCAAAGTTTGATCATTAATGGAGCATTTCAGAGTGTTTCAAATTAAAGGATAAATTTTTGAAGACATGTAGCGAGGAATTGCTGTTTTCTATTAACAGCAGTGGGAGGTAAACAGCTCAATCCCCATATACTGCTCTGAAATGTACCCTCTCAAAATGCTGTATTTTCAAAAGGCAGACAACTTCTCAGTAACTATGAAGCTTCTAACAAAAACAGTATCATTTCCGCTGATGCTATCTGTCAGCTAATTCTGCCTCCAGGAAAACATCAGGCCTGCAAAAAACAGAATAGCTCAAAGACATCTTTGCAGTAAAGGAACACAGAGGAACCCCTGCTAAGGGTTGTATCTCTGGAAAATATATTAATAAAGTATATATTCTTATGCACTGGTGTGTATGCCAGACTCTCCACCTCTGCATAGGGCAAAGTAAAACCAGTTTGGCAACACAAAGCACTTCTGCAAGCCAGTGTACCCTGGAGGCTCTAACTTCCAGAGATTTATCTGGAGATACACCAGAAAATAAGCTCAGCATAGAGAAGTCTCAGACATGCTTGAAGGTTAAAAGAGGATCAGTCATACTGCAGTGCAATCATCATGAAGCACCTGATGAACAGAACAAATGTTATCATCCAATCTACTCATTATAAATGAGGAAGGAAAAGGAGTATTTTCACAATTGTTTGCAAATTCTGTTCAGATCCACTAAGTTCACAATGTAGTCCTTTGCAGTTCTGAAAAACATGGCAGCTTATATAAGTGCATTAGGGAAATAAAAATCTCAACTGCTTTTTAGAAATGCAGTAAACTACACATTCTCCTCCCTGATGATTTTTATCATTAATAATGTAATCTCACAAGCTAAACATCAGAAGGTGTAAACAAGTTGTTAGAACTGATTCACGAGAGCTATTCTTCCCATTACAGCAGGATTTTTCTATTCAGCAAGGAATTTTTACAAGTTATCTCTGAGAGACAGATAAGGATACATGGAATTCCCTCTCTCATCTCCTTTATTAAATACATATTTCTCATTTAATTAAAAGGCTTTGTAAGATTACTTCTGATACATTTGGTCAAATGGCAAAGACTAATTAGAACAACCACTATTTGGAAGCCCATTAGAAAAGAATCAATCTCAGCAGCAAAAGTAACAAACACAAACCAAACATTAGAACATTATCTCCTCAAGGTCAAAAGAAGTAGTTCAAGATGTTCCACCTCGCTAATCTTCAAAAACAAAAGGTGAATAGCAAAACAAACCAACCCCTGTGTAAGAAAGTACTTACCACGATGTCTTCAGGAAAAGTATCCCGACTAAAAGAGCCATCATCAAACATGATTTCATAGAAAAGCTGTGATGTCACTCCAATGACTCTGCAGCTGTAGTATCTTGTATTCCGATGTTTTGCGATGACTGTCTGCCCAACTGTAATGGTCTTCTCACATGCTTTAGTTCTCTTGAAAAAAAATATAGAAGCAATTTTAAAATACCAGCTTACTCATCAGAATTGTACCAATGTTAAAACTGAATGAAAAATAACACTCAATAAAAAAAACTTTAAATGCAAAATTGCTCCTTACCGTCATGATCATACAAATTTAACAAAGGTTTTCATTTCTCAAGAATAACAAATTACAGTGCTCAAAAATATCTTTACAGTTTATACCTTCTCACCATTTCACAGTAGAGAAAGAATATTAATTAATTAATTGAAGTTCTTGAAGCATGGCAAAGATAGACTGTGGTCTTGCATTGTTTTAGAAGGTTTTTTTAAGTCTTGTACTGTGACATGATTTCTCATAATTACTTTGCTATTTTCTGAATGGGATAAAAAAAACTGTAATGCATCTTCAGCTCATGTCAGAGCTGTCTACAGTAGTAGAACATTTGCTTGAAGACTTTAGACAGCACTGATCACTCTTCATTTACTCTTTTAGTACATCAGTACCAATAATTTTTTCTCATTTTTCACTTTGCATTCAATAAAACTAATTATGTCAATCAGATTTGTTAGGGCTGATAAATTATGCAAAAATTCTACAGCAGTAACTGTTTTTAATGTTTTTTATAAATAACAGAACCTTGTAAATCAGCAAATGCTTAGAAGCTCACATGATGCTGACAGTTGTTAAGCACCTACTTCCAACTGAAGTATACCCAGGAACTTTAAAAAGCAATGTTCTTCACCAGGAAAAAAATATGCAGGTTGCCTCTTATTTACTTCCGTGGAAAATACGACACAAAGAGCACAATAACACTGTTTAATAGAGCTTCTCATTCTGGTCAAACACAGAAAGAGCTTCTTCCCTGCAATTTTGACTGTTTATTCATTACTTACAAAGCTCCAATTCTGCAACCAAGACAAACTAATTGTGACCTTAGCTGTATATGACCAGTTGAACTTTTCTTACAGTAGAAGATACAAAGGGGACAGATGCAACAGCATACAGAAAACACTTATCATTTTACTAGAAATACTTACATAAGAAGATTGAAAAAAATCTTATGACATATGCTACAATAACTACTGATTTACCTAAAACTGCTTTTCAAACCTTCAGTGGCAATGGATTCTTCAATAAATATAGAAATCTAAAAGGGTCTCTGGAGAATCTGGAAAACTCTTTTTAGCATTAATATCAAAGGGAGAACAAAACACATCAGCAGTTCTTTCTGTTAGACTCCAAACATCAATAGTAGTGTCAATGCATTTGGAGAAAAAAAAAATAATAACTGACATCTTCCACCTCTGTGGAGATTGTAGTCACTATCATGCCTCTTTCTTGCACAAGTTTCTATGATTTAAAAATTTTAAATTTCTCTGCTTCTACAAACCAAATAGGAGTATTCTGTGCCATTTCTGGAGACAGCACACTAAATCTTTGTGTGTCAGAATTCTGCCTGACATAAGCATTTGGAGGATTTAGCTGAGCTCCCCTCAGAGAAAAAAATCCAATACTGTTTCTAAAGTTTACTTCAAAATAGTGTTTTGATCATATATATAAAGTATTCAACAATTTACCTGGATTTTCCATTTTACATAGCTACTTATGTAGTTAATTCTGTTACTTAGTTTAACTGCAGAGGAGCAGAAGAAGGAATAAACCATTTGCTGCTGTTGCCACAGGAGTGCTAACATGTCAGTTAGCATTTCTTATCCAACCTTGAAACATAAGCAAACATAAATGTTCATTTACCAAGCAATTCTTGACTCCAGTCTACTCAGTTACTTGAAAAAAACCAGAAATTTCAGAGAGTATAAATTCTATCACTCATATGAAACAACTGAAAGTAGAAGTTTAAGATTACACCACAATAATCTGAGGAAAATATTACAAGGTTTAAATGTATTAAACTTTGAAAATGGAATTATTTTGAGAAGATGGTCTGGAAAAATATAGTATGTCAAGAGACAATACAGGCTTATATGTGAAAAAATATTCGGAGGAGGAATGTCAAAGCTTATTAGAACAAATAAGAATGAAAAAGAAATGCATCCTAGCTCAAAGAGATAATTTTTTTAGTTTATTGTTTAGCTAGCTTGTTAGAATTCTTGATTTATTTTCCAGAAAAAATATTGACAAGCATACTCCAACGACATATTGCATGTCCCAGGAAACATTTCCTGTCAGAAAATCCTAAGAATTTATTGATGTTAAGAATGTTATTTTTGATCAGAAAGGACAGTTGTTATGTAAGTCTATCAGATTAAAGGAACAGCTGTGGTAGTTACCAGATTATTGAGAAAGCTGGTTTAAAAAGCATGATTTTAACAGTACCTAAGCCAAGGATGAACTAAGATAGGAGCAGATATACAGAAAACAATGAGATGCAATGTAAAAAAAGTTAACCTCTCCTTTCTGCAGAACTCAAAAAAGATAAGAGGGAAAATGACTTTCTCCTGAATTTTCTGTGTGTCAGGACTCAAAAATCTTGTAAAATAAAATAAGTATGTATACAGATGTATATTGAATACTAACGGGTAGCTAGCCAGAAAAAGTTAGTTAGTGGATATCCACATATCTAGATACCCTCCCTGACTGCAGTTTGTGGTGGAAGATCCTTGCAATTCTTATTCAAATACAATAAAGATTTATTTAATTAGGAAACATGAACATGAGAAACATAACCCTCCCATCATCATTTTCTGCTCATTCCTCAGAACTGCAATTTGGGCACAGAAATGATGCACGACATCTCAAAAAACATGCCAGTTCATGATTTTTGACTCATTTGTCTTTTCTATGGCATGCCTCTAGACTCCTGAAAATGTTGAAGCTGGCAGCAATTAGCAGACAGTAGCAATGTATTCACATGTATTCAACAGAAAAAGGATCTACAGTTTCCCCTTTACAGTGTCCTTTCATTCACTGTATGCTACAGAGATAAAAGCTGTTCAATAATAGGAAATGATAATTTAAAGCAGATCAGAAGCAAGCGTGTAACTGAGGCTGTCTATATACCTCTTCTGATTGCACTTTCAAAATGAAATATCACAGATGGACACATTTGCTTCCAGCAGACTTTCTCAGACCTTCAGTGCTGCTTTTGCTAATCCTGTATGAATTCTTTAGTGTTTTTTTTCCCAACAGTATTGCCACATATAACGTCTTTTTCTCATTGTCTTGTGCATAATAGAGATTTAATCAAAATAAGTCCATGTGGAGCACCTATTCTCAACTGTAGTTCCAAGTGTTCTGGTAATCTGATGACAAAAGATGTGAAGGATACATTTCATGCCCAGAAATAAACATGGTTTGACCGTGGAAAATTCAAAAAACATGACCTACTGTCTTTCGGCAGCAAATCACAGATCCTACTTTGTAATTTGCATACTTGCACTCTGATTTACAAGAACAAATTAATATAGAGTGCAACAGGAACAATTCAAACCATTCAGCACTAAACAGCTTTTCTGCTAGCAAACCTTTGTATCATTTCTAAAGCTGTACCTTCAACAAATACAAGACATTCTTAGTTTTGAGTTTGCATATATAAAAAAACTATCTTTGAAACTTCATCTCAATATTAAATAAATCAAAGTCTTAACATGTGTATTTACTTCATTTGACATCACTATCTGGATACAAGAGTAAGGCTTTTCCTTTTGATTGCCTTTATGATGATTTTTCACCAGAAGACTTGCAAGTATTTTCCATGGCTGACATTAAAAGAGCAGTCTAGGAAAAAAACGGTAGATAACTCAAAAGGAAAATGTGAAAAAGAGTTGTGAAAATGTATCAAAGAATGATTTCAACACAATTGTATGAGATTGCAGCAACAAATTATCTTGATAAAAATTTCACTTTATCATTGCAATAAGTGCTTGCCTGAGGTGAAAAGATATATTAATATCTGTAACAATAAATTTTTATCTCACATAGTAAGTTTGTGAGCTTCCTGTTGAGCAACTTCCTTGATTTACATTAAATACTGCTATAGATATAAGCCACAATTTAGCATGCTCCTCTTGGTTGCTGAGTTTTGTATTGTTTGCTCTTTTTTAAACTTGAAGGAAAACAGCAATCAAAGATATTCCCTGAGCATTTAGGCACACATTCACATCTAGAGGCTTTGTTAGTGGAACATCGGACAACTGTAATTTTGTTTCCTTGAAATGGGGAGAAATAGAATCCTTGCTTTATGTGGAGTGCTTTGAACTACTAAATAGAAGGAGAAATTTATCCTTGCTGAAAAGAAGATGTATTTGACTCCTGCAAAAATTTGCAGAGTGAATCTGCATGTCCTTTGTTCTGTTTGTAAACAAGGAAATGAAAATAGACAAAAATCTGACACTAGAATAAAGATGCATAGTTGTACTTAATAGTGAAGAGCAATATAACGTCTGCACAGAAGACCAGCTAATAGTAAAGAAAGGTATAACAAGAAAAACAATGATAATGAAAATCCCAAACCTTAAAGGCATGACTAGGTAATTCAAAAGGTAGAAATTAAAAACCGATCATAAATAAATCCTTGACACCTTTGCCACAGTCTATTGGCAATTCAGCTTACTTAAAACATTAATACTGGGGGCTGCTGGGGTGGGCTCTGTGAGATGAGCCCAGCAGCTGCCCCACGGCAGATCACAGCTGCTGCCTGTGGGAAGCCCACGTAGATGGATTGGTGCAGGAAGGGTGGCACCCCATTAGAGGGATCTCACGTGGAGCTGCAGCAGAGTGTGACCATGGAGGAACAGCAGAGAAAAAATGCTATGGACTGACCACAGCTTCCACTACTAATTCCCTTGCACTGCTCGGGGAAGGGGGTGTAAGGAAGAAGAGTGTGGATGGAGGGAAAGTGCTTTTAGTTTGCTTTTAGTTCTCACTGCTTTGCTGTCAGTAATTGGCAGTAACTTAAATTAATCTTCCCCAAGCTAAGCCTGTTTTGCCTGTGTCAGTAACTGGTGAGCAATCTCCCTGCCCTTATCTCAACCCATGAGCTGTTTCGTCCTATTTTCTCTCCTTGCCCTGCTGTGGAAGTGAAGTGAGAGCGGTTTGGTGGGCAACAAGCAGCCAGCCAGGTTCAATCCACTGCATTCATGGCTAACTGAAGATTACCACAGAAAAACTCTCTTTAACAAAATGTTTGGTCCTCCCAAACTCAGGTCCAAGGAAGAACAAAGAAAGAAACACACACTATTTTTCCTTCTCTTCAGCACATCTGACGTTGATTTGAGCCAAGTGAAAAAAGATAATGAAGATTTTTTTTCAAAAAGGTGAGCTCAGTTTCACTCCAATCAATTTTGAATACCATCCACACAAACACTTTAAAACAGCTACACAAAATCTTGTTTCTTCACACTTTTTTTCTGTTTGATGCTACCAAAAACAAGTCCTGAAAATCTCTGAGAATCTGGGGGGAATCCCTCCCACTTTATTACCATTGTGTTAAATGGAGCAAGGATGCACTTAACTTCTAAGCTTTCAAAGTAATAGCTGTTTTAAAGTTTTTTTTCCCCTCTTTTAGGGAAAGTGCATGCTAAAAGTCAAATGACAGTGCTGAAGCCTGCAATATTTTATATTAGATAGAAAGTATAAATTTGCTTAAATGATCTATATGTTTTTCATTAATATCTTGTAGGTATTTTCATTAATAACTAGCATGGATATAGAGTTACCAGGAAAAAAAAAAAAAAAAAAAGTCTGTTTAGGATAGATTTACCACTTGTTTAGCACTATACATAGAAGAAATAATCCATAACAGCACGTTCAGTATCATAAAAAAAATAGGTGAAGAAAATAACTTGTCATTTTCGGAGAGAATAAGGGTCTGCTAGTGAAATAGACAAATACATTACAGGAGGTTTGAAAAACTGAGGGGCTAGAGCAGTAGCCACAACATATACATGAAGTGGATACAAAAGAAAGCATATTGTAGAAAAATTTATTTGATCAAGTAATGACTTCCCAGCTATTGATGAATATCTCACTACCTGGAGTAATTGTTCAGTGTCTGAGAAGAAATACAATTAAACATTTAGGAAGAACAGCTGTATTTTCATTGGCCATGCTTTGGTCCAGTAATTTTCAACTAGTGAGTAACATTTTCTAAACAAGCCAAGGACTTTAAGTTATGAGTACAGATAAAGGTTGCAGTTTGCTTGTGTTTTAAACCAAACTCATTTTTATAAAAAATGTATGAAGACATAATAACAATGCAAAGTGTACTGGCTTTACATGCTTACTTTTTTTTTTTTGAAAACAAAAATCTTTATAACACATAACATTTCTGGGGAGATTTTAAACAGGGACATACGATTCATTTGCCTTTTTATGAACCATCAGCAGACTGAAACTCAGGATGGCTCATCACTCTAGTTGGGAGGCATTTTATTACACTTAAAAGGAGATCTTATGTTCCAGCAGTCTTGTTGTTAGGATCAAAGGTTCACTGACAGTCTCTTGAAAGAAAGATATACATTATACATACATAACTGGGTTTATTTCAATTTTAGTGTATAGAGGAGATTAAGCACATATTAAGAGTTTGAAACTTGAGAATTTTCAACTTCACCAGTGTATCAAGTTATTTCTTCAATGATATCACAATAAGTTCTTCTAGTTTGCTCGGAAAGAAAATACACTCTTAAAAGCCCAAGACACATTGCAAGATTTCTCTGAAATAAGTAACAATTCATTAAGAATTTATCTTTTAGATAATAAACCTACGAGACTGTGGTAACTAATTCTTCTTGTTTCTCATCTAAAATCAAAAGTGCTTCCTCAGCATCGGCTAGAAATAAAAAGATATAGAAATAATATGAATTTTCATGACATATCACTGCTGCTTTTCCAGATGAAATAATGATTATAACTGGATATTTGCGTGGCATTGCTTGGCTGCGGTACAAAGAACTTACATATACACCACATCACTCGATATCTGAGAGTATTTGAAAGATACTATGATCTGGGTATTTTCAATACATTCCACACTAACAAAACAGAGAACTCAGACACTTATGCTGCTGTCAAAACAACATATTCAACAATGAGTCTAATGCAAAAAAGTTCTTAGCATATTGAGTATTACTTCTACCAGATAACATAATGAGAAAAAAACCTTCCAGACGAAATACTTTTTTATGCCCGGAAATATATCAGATGAAGCCATTATACATTACGTGGATCCCTTCTTTCATTTTCTCTGAAAACATATTTTAATTCTGCAACATATCATTAAACAAATTCCTTACCACATTTTGGTTGATCTTATGCCTGAAACAAGTGATGTAGACAACATACGGCCAGTCATCAGGCTCCATCAGCACTCCTGCAGCATGGGCACAGGTCACATGGAAGGAGGCTGGACAGCGTCCGTATGAACATTGAATGCAGGCACCAGAGGTTTTCTTAACTCTCTGTCTGCAGAAAATACATTTCTGTAGAAAATAAAGAGAATATTTACCATACTACCACAATTCCACTGGTATCTGCAAGCATCTCTAGGACTGAAGAATTATTTATGCTTCACTGCTTACGTTTTATACCTCATAATGAGCATAGCGAAAGAATAAACTTTTATGAACTGCAAGGTAACTTTATAATATGAGAATTGATATACAGTGTTTTTGTTTCTTTTTATGTAAACTCAATCTGTTTTGGTTCTACAGTAAGAAAACTGATAAATAGCCTTATAGAAGTTTAATTTCAAATTCCATACGCTGCTCTGGAATTAACCTACACCTCTTAAGCTAGGTGAACTGAAAAGCCTTTATATAATTTTGCACAAAGTGAGTGCAAGATTCAAAAATAAAGAGAGTATTCCCACAGAAAAGCAGGGCTAGAGAGGACTTTCAAATATCATTTAACTTAGCTCCCTACTTTGAAGTTGGAATAAGTACATGTATCCATAGACTCTGGAAGACTGCTAATCCAAAATGGTCATGCAATGGTTTCTACCATACCCTCAGCTAATGTGTTACAATTAGAAATGCTTTATTTATCTCATGCCTTCACATAATTCCACAGCTGAAGGCTGTTCCCATGTCCCTTTTCATTTTTTCCAGTCTGGATTTTACTGGTTGTGTATTTTAATATGCAGGTAATTACATAGGCCGTAATTCTCCACTTCATTTATAGAAACATTATATCAAAAGCCTTACTAGTGCCAAGACATTATTCCTTCTCCCAGAATGGAGGCTACATCAAAATATTGTCATTATTGCTGTGATTCAGATTTCTTACTGGCTCTGCCTCAAACTTTTTGTTAGTAAGCCACCCATATGAAACAAATGAATGGCTGCATGCAAGGTAAAGTAAATTTCAAAAAACAGCCCACCATGCCAGTATCTTGCCACCAGAAGATACTAGCAAACATGCTAAATCAAATAATTACTTCATAATGTCTGTGGTAACTGTGTCATACTGCATATGTGAATTACCTTGCAACAACTCTCATCATGGCTAACAAAACAATGCTTACAATTGAAGATCGCAAAATTAGTGCAGCTGTTATAGACTACAGAAAAAAAAATCTACTATAATTTGAAAGCATACTGTTAGTGTAGGGATTCCTTCCATGATTTTGTCTGCCTACTCTGGGAACAGGATTAAAAATAATTTTGATTTATTTTCTACTGTATAATTAATAATTCAAAGCATTTCATATTAATCTACACCAAATTCTTCTTTCCAAGTTACTAGATAGAGTCATGGAGTCATAATTTTGTTTTATTGGTTATCAATTTCTATATTCTTAAGAAACCTGCAGAAGTTTTACTGCATGAGTTAGCACTTCTTTATTTCAATGGCTTCTGGCACTCGGTGATTGATATTATGATTTCTGTAAGCTCTAGACCTGTCAAGTTCATCAGTCATGCAACGTTCTAGTTCATGCATCACTCTGAACTTTCAATACTTTCCAATTCTGCCCTTACAGTCAACCCCTGAAAGCCAAGAAACCCAGAAACAAGAGCAGCATCTGACATCTAGTTAAAAGTTTTGTCCGTTGTTCGCTGAATGGCCCTGATTAGCATGCTATAACAGCATTAGGTCTGAAAGACTAGTAAGATGACTTCACCATCCACATAAATGTCCCAGGGCCTAACTGATTATGCTGACAATACATTGAGTGTTTGTATTCATGTGCATGAAGGCATTTTCAGATACATAAAGCAACTGTTTCCTGAAGGAGCTTGAGGAAATTTTTGTAGGTACAAATTCAGAACTCAGTAAATTGGAATTCCAGAATGAAAACAGAACTGAAATCTATCATACTTTAATATCCAGACACTGAAGTCATAAAAATACATGGCTCATTTTACTTTTTTTACACAAATTCACAAGTCAGCTTAACCAAAATAAGAATGAAAGAGTGAAGTAAGAAATGAATTAAATAAACTAATTTTTTCTTAATTTTATCTACAAAAATGGCTACATGTATTGACTAGAAAAAAAAATGCAGATCAAACAAAATACAAAGAATGGGGAAATGATAACAAACCAGCACTGAGAAGGTAAATGAGCAGTAACTTAGGGAAGTACGTTATTGCAGGAAGTGACTCCTTAAATCGCTGGCTGCATGAGTAAGGGACCAAATACACAAATGTTATGATATATGCAGAATAAACTTTCAGCTACAAGAAAAATTCTGAATGTCTTCTTTCAGTAAGTACAAGAACAATCAAGTTTGCTAAATAGTGAACCATTTCTCATTATTTTTATATGCTCTGTCCACTGTGCAGCAGTGAAAGTAATGATGTGAATGTACAGTAGCTTTACATTGTCTCCAACCTACACATGAATTTGGAAAAGTACATACATGTGTAAATAAAAGGCACGTGTGCCAGCAATTTCACAGCTTGCATAACTGTATCAGGCAATGTTTCCCCACTCAAAGTTATGAAATAAAGCTTCTTCATCTTTCAGAATGAAAGCCAATTAATCTACAGTATTTGATTAATTTTTTAAAAAATAAACAACAAAATAAATTATAAAAATCTGCTCTGCATAGACTTTTGGAAACTCAGCTGAGCTACATACCAAACTCTATATATTAACAGCCATGTCTGACCATACTGGCATGTCTTTCCCTCTGTAGCTTCTAAATGAGAATGTGTTTCTTACCCTATCACTTGGGGCTTGACTGTATATGAATTCAAACAGACTTTTTCATCTTTTGTTCCCATGCTGACACATTTTTATATTTGTTATAGTCTTTCATGACCAAAGAAAGTGATACAAATGTTTTGTTCCGCTTTGTTTAAAAAAAATATAATCAAGAAAAAAGAAGAGATATCATGCAAGCACTGGAAAAGACATCAAAATTCTGAGAGAAGAGAAGGAATCAACAGTTGTAAAGAGGGAAGTTTCACCCTCATTCTCTGCCCTTGTCTGAAGTCTGATGTTTCTGAATTTCAAAGTATTACTTAGAATGGAACTGATCTTTAATCAATCTTGCAGAAGATAGAATCTTAATACTTTTCTGTCTGAGTTAGCCTTGTATTTAGATACATAAGCTTCCTATCTGTGAAAATAAAAAGCTTGACATGTACACGTTTGCTAAAATAAACCTGTGTTGAACATATCCAACTGATAGTTCTCCACTAGCCTAAAACTGGTCCCTAGATCAAGTAAATTCAACATTCTAGATAACTAAGAAAAATGTAATTTTGAGTTAATGCTTCCTAAATACTACTGAGAAGCAGAAACAGTCAGGGAAGTGGCTCAAGAGCAATCTTAATCAGAGATCCAGATGCAAAATAAATTGGGGAATAAATATTTTTTTTTTATATAATTGAAGATTAAGAATATAGGACAGAAAAATGTATTGCAATTTTCTAGATGGTGAAATGACCTCTTTTTGCTCCCAAAGTGAAAAATATTCAGTCATAAATGGATTTCATAATCATGGAACAGCTCTTTAATATTAACAGGCTGCAAATACATAAACAGAATGGATTTTAAAGAACTCATTCTGAGAAAACTGGATGACAGTATTTTGCTGAAGACAGACTGCTGATAGCTTTCATAATGATTTTTATGCATTCTTACATAAACAATCTGATATTACTTCTCTTGAATAGAGTAATATTTACAAAAAAAAATCTCTATATATCCAGTCCCTAACAGGATCATGAGTTAAGCACAGTAACACTGCTTTCTGAAGCAAGGATTTATGAAAGTAAGTACAGTCTGATGGTTGTGGCAAAAGGGTGGGACTGGATTTTAGGAAAGAACCTGGAGTACTGATTTCTACGTGAAGTATTTCTATACTTTTGCAAGAAGAATGATTTATGTAAGGAAACTCTATGATTCTATGATCAGCAAGCAAGTTTTCTTCAAAACCATCTTTCAGAATACAAGGTCAGCACTTAGTTTTGGCTGAGAGCATAATGTGTTTCTGTGGAAACACGCTCACTGCTCTTTTCTTTTTATCATTCCTTTTATTCCAGATAAATTAAAATAACGCTGAATACTACAGCTATTAATCTGACAGAGTTTAGAATCAGAATCTGTAAAGAAAAAAAGTTTTTCAGATCATTCATCATCTACTCCACTTCTTTGTTCAACACTTTCACAATTATATAACACCAACAAAGTTGGTAGACAAAGAGTCGAGAGACTATTTTGCATCCTTCTGGTATTTCAAACATAAAAACCAGTATGTTATGGGAAAGAATAAAACAATGATTGAAGGAAATGGTTTGTAGTTTCCTACTGCTCAGCATGCCTAAAGTGTGGGATATTCCAAAATATTGATAAACAATATTTAAATATAGGTGAAATTGTTTTACTTATACTTTCCAGAGAGAAGTAAACACAACATCATGTAGCATCAATAAGAATCAATTATTTTCTAACACCTTTGAAATAATGTAGATTTAAGACACTCTGAATGTCTGAAGTTGCTAGTCATGACTTTGAAATTATGTTGTTTAGTTTTGAATGAAGCAGGAAGAGATCATAAAATTACAGCAAATACACATACTGCTTTAATATAAAGTGTTAAGAACTGGTAAGGGAGTTAATCATAGAATTACAGAATCACTGTTTTGGGTGGGAAGGGACCTCAAGGATCATCAACGTCCAACCCCCCCGGCACAGGGAGGGCTGTCAACCTCCAGATCTGGTAGTAGGCCAGGTTGCCCAGGATCCCATCCAACCTTGAACATCTCCAGGGACAGAGCATCCACAGCCTCTCTGTTCCACCACCTCACCACTTTCTCTGTGAAAAATTTCCCCTTGATATCTAATCTAAACATTCCCTCCTTAAGCTTGATTTGCCAAAAGCAATGAATAGATACATATACATCTACTGTTTCAATGAAACTGCTGAAATTCCAACAGATCACATTTCATAGGCAACAAAAGACAAACTTACGTTGTAGAATTTTTAAAACATTAAACAAATCAACAAAAACTTAGATCTTCTGAAACACAAATTCTGTGACTGCAATAGAAAAATCCGCACTCCGTAGGTTAAAAGACAATCAAAGAAAACAGAATACTTGATGAACAGGTTCATATTTTACAAAGTACCTGATAAGGTCCATGTAATCTTCTTAACTAGTAAAAGATAAACTTTTGAGGGAAAAAGGAAGAAATAAAAGACCTTGTTAGAGCTTGAACTGTTATCCACGTAGCATTACTCACCACAATAGCCATGAGTATGCTATATTTAATATTTAAGGAAGTAATTTATTTGTATTTATTTCCAGGATGCTATTTCACCATTAAGATATCTGCAAAAAGGCAGCTCCTCCTCAGGCTGAACAGACTGTTTCTTCAGCCTTGTATGTCCTGTGCTCTAGCCTGGGCCACCTCAGTGAACTTCCACTGGACTTACTCCAGGATGTTAGTATCTTTCTTGTAATGTGCAGCCATCGAACAAAAGGAAAGAGTGGACCAACCACTGGAGCCTGATGGCCCAGGATGGCATTTAGCCATCTCTGCTGCAAAGGTATCTATTTTCAAAATCTCATCCACCATGATCCACAAGTCTTTTTCTGCAAATGCGATTCCAGTTTTTCCAGTTTCTAGTGACAGACTTTGTCAAGCTTAGAAAGAGACAAAGAATGACTACCCAAAATAAAGAGTTATAGAAGACACGTAGAACTTGCTAACTCAGAAGATTCTTGAATAGACAATGAGTAAATTATTTTAAGAAATTGCATGGCCATTTCAGGCTCCACCTCTTCATGAATTGTCATTTAATGCAAAGTACTGTGCTAAAAAGTGGTATCATTATTTACAGACTGTGCACAAGAGATCACTGTCTCTGCATGGTTTATTTTATAGTGCTTTATGTGAATACATACAAACACACATAGAGAATTCAACATTTTAATAAGAGAGCAGTTAAAATTAGAACACTGTGATGTGGCACTGAAAGGATTATATTCTTTGCAGTATCCTGCAAGCGATTTACTGAAATGAAAAAAAGAAAGTCATTATCAAAATAAAGGTACTACCATCTCTTATATAATGGATTCTCCATCTCCTTAGGATAGCTAGTCTACATGCTGATGTCGACAAACTAAAAAGATACACTCTTTGTTTAGAATAAGCCAAAATAAACTAAAAAAGCAATTCTGTAGAATTGGAGACATGTATGTTCAAACGTTCAGAAACGAGAATCTTGTCAAGCTCAAACAGAAACCTCTAATGACAATACAAGTACACATATCAAAGCTTCATCTACCTACTAGCATGACAGTAACATGCTGTCTTGTGTCTTAAAAGATTAGAAAATAGGAATGGACTTCAGTACGTGTCCTCTGGGCAAAAAGGGGTCATGGCCAATTATGTAGGTGAATGCACTTTGCCTCTGGGAAGGAAAATATTACGCTTGTGAAGCTCACTGAATGAGGACACAGCTGCTTGTCAAGTTATTCTCTGTTGAAGAGAAGCTATTGTGGACAAAATATGCTATTAGAGAAGAGGGATAAGTACAGCAGTTTAGTGAGGTTATGCCACTGGGTTGGAAAGACCTGGCACCCTTACAGTAACTTGAGCAAGTGAGCCATGCTATTTCCATACAAAAACAAAAAACAAGCAAACAAACAAAAACAACAAACAAACAAACAAAAACAGGGGAGAAAGGACTATTCCAGGGTGGAGTAGCTGTGGGCTTTTGAGTTGAGTTGTTTGCTTTTCAATTTTGGGAACAGTTCAAGGCACATAAAATTTAAACATGCATCACGGTCTCAGAGGAAGATGTATTTTTTTTCAGTTCTGAAAACCTTGGGGGACTGCTCAGCTTATGAAGAAAAGATTATTCATTAAGCCTTCAGCCAAAAGCCAGTCTATTTTTCAGCAAAACTGAAGTCAACATTATACCTCACTGGTAAATAGTGTCATCTGTGAACAGCCAGAATGATAAGGCAGTACAGAAAAGTTATGATATTCTTTAAAGACAAACTGAAATGTATTATGTATAAGAAGTTTAAAAAATTCCACAATCTAAAATGAATCAGCTTGTAGTATCTCGGAAACGTAAGTTTTTTCTGTGTTTCCCTTATTTCTGGCTCTTGCATTAACATCACTTAATAAATATTTAGACTTGTTTGGCCCCACTGCAAACAGGGTGAGCAACATCTCGCATTTTTCAGTCATTACAAAAATTTGTCAAACCATAACTCTCAAAACTAAACATATTAACTATTCATATAATTGATGGTTAAAACAGTCTCAGCAAAAATGCAGAAGCAAAAATTGAAATTGTGTTCTAAACATGTTATTTTTTCCCCATCTCTTGTTTCCTCCCATTGCTTTTCCATAGCAGATATAAAACAAAAGAACAGTATGATAGTTTTAACTTATCAGGTAGACAAATGACCTTCTGCGTCAAAAAATCTCACCAAGTATCATCTTTCTTGCATAAACTCAGAAGTATGTGGATGTCAGCACAGTCCAAGAGTTCCAACTTTGCCATGGAAACAACATTCTTATTTCAAAATAATACAACTGCTCGATGTGGACTATTGGCATGAAAGCTTCCAATCCATGCTCATTGACAGCTTGTGGAGTGGACAGATGAGGCATGGAAAATGTTTTAAATTAGTTCATTTATCTTGCTGAGACATGGGAAGAGACTGAGATTTTTTCATGCTTATAGGAAAAAAGAAGCAAAGAAATAGAGAAAGTAAAGGAGGAAAAGGAAAGAGTAGAAGGCACACAAAAAAAAAAAAGTGGAGTGGAAAGAAAGGAAAAAATGGAAATAGAACAAAAACGGGGAGAGGGATAAAGAGGAAAGAAGCAAATAGAGGAAAAATAAGGTGAGGAAAGGTGAAATAAACTGTTAAACTAAATTAATCTAAATTTCACACATGCATTCTGCATTCATTAGAAAACATCCTTTTTTCATGGAGGCTCTTAAGAAAGAAAAAGGCTAATAGCTAAATTAACTAACATTTATTTTAAATGTTTTTTGCTTTTAGCTTCACAGTTTTCAGAAAGTAAGCCTTTTTTCTTTTTTCTTTTTTTAAATTTACTGCATTAAATGCACACAAATTTAAACTCTTTTGTCCTAAGGACTTTGATTACAGGTATTTTTCATATGTGAAGCATAATTTCCATCAGATGTCTCATAAATTACATTATTGGCATCCAAGATGAACAATACAATAGATCAAATACATAGTTATTGTAGGGTTTCTTCTTTGCTATAGATGTTACTGCAGTTCAAGACAAAGCAAGGAGATGGCCGAAGGACAGATTAATGTCCTGCAAGTCAGAACATTAATTTTGTTCCTGTATTTCTCTGTGGTTCTAATAATAGTTTGACAAACTTATGCAGTGATAGGCATCCTTCACTTTCACAATAATTTGCTGTGAGTTAGATCACTCTGTGGCTCTCTCTAAAAGGACTGTTCAGTACTGAAAAAAAACACCACATGTGGACCTAACATGTCTTACATGTAACATCAAATTTGTAGAAGTTCACACTGGAAGCTTTAACTATGGCATGAACAGAAATTTACACAAGAACGCAGGCTGGAATGGAAAGCTTTCACATTAGAATCATGAGCTAGCATTACAATGGTCTAATTACTACATTATCAGCTCTAACTTGAAGTAAGTGGAAGCTTAGAATCTTGTTTACTTCCTGCAATATGAAATATACTATAAAAGCACATGGAAAACTGAAAAAAATGCAATTCAAACATAATCTGAATAATGATAGAATCATAGAATCACCAAGGTTGGAAAATACCTCTAAGATCATTGAGTTTAACCATTCATCTACCACTAATATTTCCCGACTAGATTATGTCCCTCAGTATAACATCTAAACGTTCCTTAGATATCTCCAGGGACAGTGACTCAACCACCTCCCTGGGCAGCCCATTCCAGTGCCCGATCACTCTGTCATAAAAGCTTTTCCTAATATCCAACCTGGTTATAATACATATAATCATCCTAATAATGTCTTAGTTACTTGCAACATACCAACACAAAACAGATGATACAACACTCAACCCTCACCAAAAAGGCCAAGAAGCGAACCACCTCACATACAACATATACAAGAGCTATGTCATATATAATGCTTCCTACTTTATTATCTTGCTCCATCCAGAGGCGAATGTTGGTGTTCTGGCGTCGTGAGACAGATGGCAGCAGAGGGGCAATCTGAAAAAATGCTATCTGACATGAACGTGCGTATGGAACAAAAATGTGTCACTGAATTCCTCCATGCAGAAAAAACAGCACCCACTGAAATTCATCACTGTTTACTGAGTGATTCTGGAGATCAAACAATGGATATGAGCACAATGTGGCAGAGTTGGTGCATTTCAGCACTGGAAACAGCAACAGTGGGTCACCTCTGCTGGTGCAGATTTTTACGAGCGCAAGCATGCAGGCTCTTGTTCATTGCTGGTGAAAATGCACATCTACTGGTGGGGACTGTGTTGAAAAATAGTGTTTTGTAGGTGAGAATTTGCTCTATTATACAGTATTACTGGATTCCTTGTTGTCATTTCCATGGAAATAAATAGGAGGCCTTACTTTTAGAACAAGCTACGTATGCCTCGTACAGCTATTTTCAATATTTAACTCAGATTTTGATAAATAACAAAACGTATACATTTACTTTTTACATATTTAATTTATTCAGTATCTTCTTTACCCGGATTTTCGGGCACAATGATTAGGACTATAAAGAGTTGGATTTTCTGGATTTATCTTCGACATTTCTCATTTTGTGCTTTCCCACACTGGGAACCATTTCACATCCTGGTGGACATGTAATTGATTTGCTTAGTGTTACTATTTAGCAACGACTGCTACAAAGGGTCAAGATATACTCTCTCCCACTGCAACACTTACGACTAGTGAAAATATTTTACACAAAGAAAAAGCAAAGGAGTCTATTTCTCTTAGTCAGATTGTGGTCTTCTATTTATTTTAAGGGAGTTCATTTCAGATCATTTTCAATATAGAATGTTTACCATTTGGTTGTAAAGTGTTTTGGTTTTGGTTTTGGTTTTGTTGCTTTTTTTTTTTTTTTTTCCCAGAAAGTAACATTTCTCACTGTGAAAGCAATTCATTAAATTGCAAAGCCTTGATTATGAGTCTCATTCCTGTATGATAGCTATGCAAGATTCTTTTTTTTTTTTTTTTTTTTTTTTTTTTTTTTTAATGTGGAACTCGTTCACTGGAAGTAAACTGTTAAGCGGCACTTCAAAAATTTTCCTACCAAATGCCATAGCAGAAACAAAAGTACAAAGGTCCAATAGCTACAAGTTACAGAGAAAACTGGCTGCACAGCCAGTCCCAGAGAGAGATAATGAATGCAGTTAAATACAGCTTGTGAACGGTCACGAGTGGTGTGTCTCAGGAGTTAGCACTGGAGCTGGCCCTTTCTAATGTCTTTGTTAATGATTTGTACAAGAGGATTGAGTGCACCCTCAGTAAGTCTTCCAATGACACCAAATGTTGATCTGCCTGGGGACAGGAAAGCCCTACAGAGGAATGTGGATAAGGTGGATTGATGGTCTGAGGTCAATCGATCAACAAGACCATGTGCTAGGTCCTGCACTTTGGCCACAACAATGCCATGCAATGCCACAGGCTTGAGGAAGGGTGACTGGAAAGCTATGTGGAAAAAAACATTGTTAGCTGACAATCAGCTGAACATGAGCCACCAAGAGTGCTCAGGCAGTCAAGAAAGCATTCTGGCTTGTAGCGAAAACAGTGTAGCCAAAAAGAGGAAATGACTGCCCCTCTCAGCTCTGAGCTCAGAGCTCTTCTCAGCTCTGGTAAGGCCGTACCTTGAGTCCTGTGTACAGTTAATGGCCCCTCAGTACAAGAAGACATCAAGGCCCTGCACATGTTCAGAGAAGGGCAACACAGCTGGTGAAGGGTCTGGAGCATAAGCCTTATGAAGTGCAGCTGAGGGAACTAGGATTGTTTAGTCTGGAAAAAAGAAGGTCCAGGGGAGACCTTACCACTCTCCACAGCTGCTGGAAAGGGGGTTGTATCAAGTGGGAGGTTCATGGCCTAACACTGTGCCAGGAGTGATTCAAGTCAGATATCAGGCAAAAATTTATTCTCTGAAAGTGGTAATATAACAGTCTGCCCAGGGAAGTGGTAAAGTCACTGTCCCTAGAAGTATTCAAGAAATGGGTAGCTACGCCATTTAGGGACATGGTTTAGAGAGCATGGTGATGACAGGTCTGTGATTGAACTGGATAATCTTAGCGGTCTCTTCCAACCTTAATAATTCTATGTTTCTATGGTAATAACACTAGCATACAGTTTGACTTTTTATACCAATTTTCAAAACTTGACTTCTGGAAGACATTCTTTCTCCTCACACACTGCATTCAACTCTTGTATTAATGGACCATTAAAAGTGCTTCATTGTTCCTTAATGGCATAATATATTATAGAAGTCTGGTCAAGGAAGGAATTACATCTCTCATACAAAAGGCCATAGCTAATAATTTCAGAAAGAAATAAAACAAAAATTTACTAATATAGCCCTGCCAACTATTCAGTGAATTTCTGAACATTTCTCTTTCATCAAAAAAGGTATTTTAAAAATTGTCCAGAATTAAATCATTTCTTAAAAAAAAAAAAGTCTAATCTGAACTTCGAACACCGACTTGAACATGTCATTCATACGCCTAAGCATTTGAGAAATTACTAGAATGGAATAATATTTTAAAGCAAAAACTAGTATTTGCTCTAGCTCCTGAATATCATTTTTAATGAGCAAGTGATTCCATACCTGATTCCTAAAAAATTCTCAATACTAATGCAGGTTGTGAGGCAGCAAACAAAAGATCCCTTTACCCAATACATTCTTCGCTTTCTTTACACAGTAAAGGGCCTCAGTACAAAGAAAGCATTACATAGAACATTTGAATATCTGAAGTATCACAGTACAATTTAGCTAATAAAGTGATATGGAGGCACTCGCATAACCATTTAGAATAGTAAACCTCTGTGATTTCTGCCTGACAGGGGCACAAATGGTACAAATATTCCAACACAGTTCAGCATCACTGCTACAAAATCTGTTCCCTTCTGAGAGTTCTCCATAGCCTGAGATCAGAAATAATGATATGTATCTGTAGTCCAGAGGAAAAAAAAAAAACAAACAACAATAACAATAACAAAAAACAACACTGGAAGCAAACATTTTAAAGGAAGTCCTCTGACTCTGCAAATTAGTCAAGTCTGTAGATTACATAACTGTCATTTCCTCATTCCACACAAATGAGGCGGTAATAAATCTCCAGAAGCACGGCTCACCTTTCATCTATAACCTCATTTCAAACAACCTCTTCAGCTATGAGGAGGCCACATCAGGAAATGACATATGAAAGTCATTCCTGCTCATTGGTTAACTTCTTATAGAACTATCTGTAACAGAACACAAGACAAAAGACGAGCACAGAATCTTTTTTATATTTAGAATTCAAAGTGCATGTTCTCCTGCTTTCACTTACATTCAAATCATCATTTTTGTTTCATTCATTCTACTTTATTATTTCATCTTTTTAAAATTACTATTATTTTTAATTCTGTTTTTAATTTGTGGTTAACAAGAAGTTTCTAAGCCTTCAGGAAGGTTGTGCAGAGAAATCGTTGTTGGAAGATCATGTTAAGCTTCCCGATACATACATTTGTCATTAAGTACGAGAAAGGCTAAGGCCAAAAACAATTCAGGATGAAAAGGAAAGCTCTGCCCTCCCATAATGTTAAGTTTTTAGAACTGTATGCTTTTACATTCATTCTTTAAAATACTACTAGTAATCCTATTTTCTTTCTACACAATTTTGCCCTGGAGGTATTGGATCTAAAGCACTGTGTGATCTAGAGCTGAAAATGAATGACAACCAAGTAGTGACAGTTTTAGCTATCAGCAATCAGGCAAACATTTGGTTTGAACAAAATTACTTTACTGAAATTTTTAGTGGAGTGATAAAGGGTGCGTTATGGGATCATGCTAATGCCCTGCATAAAAACAGCTGAGACTTCTGGGACAGTTAATACAGGATGGAAATATCTACTGCTATTGCTGCCACTGCATTTCTACTGCCAGAAGACATGACTGTCTGAAGTATTCCACAAGAATTTTTTGAGAATGGGCTGCATCAGTTTGATTAACTTTTGCACTGAAAATGGACAAAAGAAATGGGTGCTTTCTCATCAGCCCACATCATAATGTCTCATCTACAGTGAGTGAAGAAAACGGCAGTGTTCAATTACACACAGTTGCTGCGAAGAAAGATGGATTTATTTTATATTTGTAATTTAAAAAAAAAAAATTATTTTGGGCCACCTTTGCTGTACAGATTGTTAATTGCCATTGTTTTTTTAATTTATAACTATCCTATAAGCACTTGTTTTAGCTTAACTTATACAAGTAACAATGATTTACAATCAAACACTTCACACAATAGACTGATGAAGTTAACAAAGTGGTTTGCAAATGAGTTCCAGAGACTCATTAACATGTTTCATTTTGTTTAACATGTTTCTAAAAGGACACATTTAAGGTCACAGTGCTTGATGTGAGCATTTTCAGAGATGTTCCCTGGTTAATTTTTATCTCTAATGTACTGTTTTCATTAGCTGAGGTCATCTAAACCTGAATCTTTTTCATTCTGCCTATGAGCCGATGCCTAATATCTTTTAACCTTAACAGGATCTTTGCTATCATTGAAGATTCCTCTTTTGACCATTACTTTTCCATCAGCTATCAACAGCAATATAAGGAAAGCTAGTAATCCTTTTCTTCCAATTTAATGATCTCCATAATTTGTCAGATACAAAATCTTCTCAGTTATGAATTACAGAAAAAGAGAAGAACTAAATAAAGCATTTCTAGGAACATTTTAATTAAAATATACATATTATTTTGCAATATCACGTGATCATCGTTCCAAATAAGCAACATAGTCCTATCACTTATTAGTGCAAAATATGCCTTTGTGCAGAAACCTTTTATCTACTGCTTATGTAAAAGTTTGAGCAATTTTTTTGCCCTTAGATGCATTTTTCCTGACTGAATTTCTAATATTCTCTTCATATATACTTACTGAAACCCCAAAGAGAAGCTAGGAGGCATAATACAGTGCATAAAAGCTTAAATTATTGAAGCTGTTTACTCATGGACTAAAGCCAAGGCTACTAAAGTAGTTGTAAATATCCAATCAAATATTATCATTTAAACATGCAAATCCTATGGTAACCAGAGGCAAACAAGAAATTCTTCTCCCAAGAACGTATAAGAAACAGCCATTATTTAAAAAAGAAGCAGTGGTGTGAAAGGAATGTTTTCTTTGTACTTGTTCAGTACTATTTAATAAAGTCCTTCCTCAATGTTAGGGTAATTTCTATGCATTTCTACACCACTCCATTCCTAAGTCTAATAGTCCTCCCATGCTGCGTGGATTTTGCATTATTAATGATCAGTGGACAGTGAATAGAGCTGCAAAAGGTGTAATCAAGAGATTATTGTAGCTCCTATTAGTGAAAAAAAGAAACAAAAAAACAAACCACAGAATGTATTTAAGTGTTCTCACTAATGCCATTTAAATTTAAATAGCTTAGAAATTTTGGGTTTAGAATAAGCACACTTCATTGCACACTGGCTGGGCATTATATTTGTATGTGGCAGTATTCTGGAGACAAATCATGCTTTTCTGTGATAAGATATAATTTCTCCATATAAATTTTCACTGATTTCTCAATTCAAGAATCGTGGCTGAAAAAATAAACCTAACAAGTAGCAAATAAATCCAGTACAACAGTGTATCATTTTAAAAGAAGAAATCAAGAAAGAAGGCTTCCTCACTGGGAAAAGCCAACCACAAAAAAAAAAAAAAAAAAAAAAGACAGACAAACAAATGTAAGACAAAAAAACAAATATCAAGTAATAAACACTACTGATTTTAAATACATTTTGGGATGATTATCCTCTCATTTTTTTAAAGCTGCATGACAGGAAGAAAGTGCACTGAATTACACATCAGTAAGTTTCCACTAAATATAAAGAAATACTTCATAGTTAGTTTGGCATTCATACACATTTACTGCAGTGGAATTAGAGTAGCCTCTTCCCATTCTACCAATGGAGTTCCATATGTAATAGTTCCACATTTTTGCAAGTCCAAGGCAGAACCCTACTTGCCCATCTTGAACCTAGTGAACCAATATAACTGCTAAAATGTATAAAACTGTTTCATGCCACAGTGAATTTTTATCAAGACTTCTTAGTGTGTGAAAACCAAATTGTTTGACCAGAATATTGAAGGGAAGTGCTACTTTTGCTTTCACCAGACTATTTCAAGTAACTGTACGTAGATTTCATAGTCATTTCTTTTCAAAATACAAAACTACGGTCAACCTTTGAATAATTAAATGTCCCTAAAAATATCAGATTCAAATAGTGATTGAAAGTGAAACAAAGGATTACAATCATCTTGCACATGGTAAACCAGTCAGTTTTTTATATACATAACCTCAGTACATTTTTATTCAAGAGCAACTAATTGGTTTTACTGATTGATAGTTTACTCAAAAAATGCAATATCATTGAATTGATATAGCTATATTTTCAAAGGATAATCCGTTTCTGAAAAAATATACATGTCAAATCACTCTAAACTTTGCTTTCCCGATGATTTAGCATATGGGTATTGACAGAGAATGTTGCAAGCACCCTTAGTCCGTACTTACGTGTGTTCTTTCCAATACAAGCAAATGAAGCAGGGAGGCATTACACATCCAGTCTGGCACCACACAAGCGGCTGCAGAGTACACTTGGACATGGGATTTTGTATTTTTGGGTTTATATAAAATCTGTGTCAGTTTAAGGCTCATTTGATTTATGGAAGCTTTAACTCATTTTTTTCTTGGTAGTCATATTTACTTTTATAAGAAAAAGAAACAGCTTTTGATCTTGCCAAAGATTTAAAAAATCAGACTTTCAGATATCCAAGTAACAAACTTCTGGCACTAACAAAGGAGTGAATAGGTAAGATCTGCCATGTTCTATCTTGGCACAACCTATTTGTTGATAAGCCTTTCTGTAGCATGCACTAGTGGAGTAATAACTTCTGATTCAAGGCAGCCATGCACCTTTTTACATATTCAAGAAAAGACAAAAAGGCAAAATACAGAAGTTACAAGAAAAAATGAAGTTTGTGTTAGGTTGTACTGAATCTATGCAACTACATCATACATGCAGTTGCTGTGAGTTGGGCTGTAGATCTTTGGGACACACCTACTGGGGACACTTCATGTACTATTACTGTTTTAAAATAATTGCTCTGTCTATATTGTATTTAGGAGTATATCAAGATTGTTAGTTACTGAATACAAGATTCTGTTGTTCTTTAACCCAGAAATTAAGATAATTCACCTCCACAGTCCATTTAAAAGGGTATTCAATAAGCACAGTGTGTATTTGTGAAAAACATGCTCATTTTTCCAGCTAAAGTAATTAACCACTAAAGCAACTGTGAGTAGTAATTCAGAAAACCTTCAACAATGCTTTTTCAAAGATAAAAAACTTAGCATTCAGTGGTAAACAAAGACTCCACTCACATGCCCAACAGATACACATTCACATAGGTATAATGAATTGTGTCAATAGAAGGGTGAGTGTTGGAAAAGAAAGGCCTTTTTATTTATATATTTTTTATATTTTTTTCCCCAGGTCTGCTCATGTGATCTGTCCTTTAGGAGAAGACATCTAATTACTCCCAACTGTTGAGCTGGCATAGAATTTAGGTTGGTCAGGCAAAAACAGGGAAGAAAAGAGACACAAGAAGAGAACCTAGCTGCTACAACAGAGGGAGATTCAATTGTTTATAGACAAGCTAGCTCTGTTTTAAGATGCTTTCTGCCAATTGAAAGTAATTTCCTAGCTTTTTAACAAAGTTAGGGTTCAATCTGCTGCTTCTGTTCTTGCTGTTTTTACTAGAGTTATTACTATTATCTTTATTCTTATTGTAACACCCACCCCAGGGAAAGGAGATTTGCTTTCAATAATCCATCTCAATACTGCTGTGGAAAAGTCCACATAAAACTCAAAGCATAAGTATTTGAGAATGTGGCAGCTGGACCCTACTTATAAATAATGCCAACATCTAAGCCTTAGTATATAGACTACTACAGTTGCTTTATTGGCCTGAAACCAAATGAATTTAACATGCATTCCCTTGTCAGGAATAGATGCTGCTGTTTCTGACTCTGTTTTCAAATTAGATCTAGGATATTCTTATTGCAGTCATCCTTGGTAGAATATAGGTCTTATTTCCCACCTTAAAACAAACTATTCCAGTAGAATTATTTTCCAGCTTTCATACCGACTCCTCTCTCTTTTTCCCCCACAGAAGATAAAAGAGAGTATTTACTTACTGAAGGTACAATTCGCAAGAGGTACCAACTATTATACAATATAGGATGCAATACTGACATAACAGATCCCTAATCAAATGCAACTTATTCCTCTGTTTGAATGTGCTTCAGTTCAAGAAGCAGCGTCATTCAAAACTAGTTCTTCAATAGCTTACATCTACATTCTTCACCTGAAATGTGAATTTGAGGAAAGCGAAGTTATACCATCAACTTGGGTTTATTTTTCATGTTTGGATGGCCAGATATGAGCAAAGCCATTCCTAAGAATCTGTACAATAGATTAAACCAGGAAATTATTCTGCCTTAGCATTATATACATAAGATGTATGAAAAATACACAGACATCCAGTTCTCGGAGAAATCCAGAGATGTTACCTCACAAACCTTTCCAAACAATATTTTAATTACAGTCTAAAATCATGTTAATATCCTTAGAGGACATGAAACCCATGTAGCTTAAAAGATGTCAGAAGAATTATTAAATGAGGAAGTTTTTATTCTTAATAATTCTGACTTCATGCTTAAGTATCTAGTTAATGTACTGTAATAGAGCTAAAAAGAGAGCTTTATTTTCAAAAACATAGTGATACTGAATAAAAGCAAAAAATTGCCAGTATTTATAAACTCTTTCAAAAGACTGCTGTTTTTGAAAAAGCAGTTGGAAAAATCAATCCAGCTTTTTGTTTTCTTATAGCAACTATGAAATTCAAGAGCTCCTTAAAATAAAGGACGCATTTTACCACTTACAGATTTGGAAGAAAGCTGAATGGCAACAGTTAGGAATAGGGTAAAAAAGATTCACTGCGTGTATGAATACAATATGAACCACACATACAGAGGTTCATGAACCTCTGAGGAACTAAATACCACTGCTTCAAAGACAAGGATTCCTACAAAGTTTGGATTAGTGCATCTGTACCATCTGTATAAAGGAAATACGAACCAAGAGTTTGAAAGAAGAAAAGATAGGGTGAATACGAGACATCAACCAATAAACAAACAGAACAGATGGAAAAAAGAAGCAAGAAAATTAAAATGTTCCATAGATAAAACACAGAAGGTATCCAAACTAATGCTTTTGAACATGAATTTGGAAGAAATACTGCAATCAAGTAACTGAGAGATTCAATAGAGATTTGTCTTCAAAACTTTACAGAAAAAGGTCTCATTAACAGATGGCATCTAAGCGTGACTATTATGCAATATATTCAGGAATTGACTAATATCTTGTACTCTCCAAGATCCTGATCCGAATGTCTGCATTGCGGTACACAGGACATTACAACCTGGTTCCGCAAGACTTGTCTGGCTCCAGAGCATGAAGTCTCCTATTCCCCTTGTGTCACTTTGGCTTTAGTCCTCGTTTCCATTGTAATGACAAAAGTAGAAGAAATTCAAAGAACTTTAAATGAAGCTTAATTTGCACTTAAAATCATTTAAAACATTTAAAATATTTCTCCCTCCCTCTCTCCACCACAAGCCTAAACCCTCCCATCACAGAAGACATCCAGACTCTAGATTCTTTGACATCTGGAATTTCTAATCACGGACTATGAAAGGGCTCATCCATCTTTTTAAAATCCTAGAATCATAATCATAGAATCACAGAATGGCCTGGGTTGAGAAGGACCACAATGATCATCTGGTTTCAATCCCCCTGCTATGTGCAGGGTCACCAACCACCAGACCAGGCTGCCCAGAGCCACATCCAGCCTGGCCTTGAATGCCTCCAGGGATGGGGCATCCATAACTTCCCTGGGCAACTCATTCCAGTGTGTCACTATCCTCTGTGTGAAAAACTTCCTCCTAATATCTAACCTAAACCTCCCCTGCCTCAGTTTAAAACCATTCCCCGTTGTCTTATCACAATCCACCCATGTAAACAATTGTTCCCCCTCCTGTTTATAAGCCCCCTTCAAGTACAGGAAGGCCACAGTGAGGTCTCCCCAGAACCTTCTGTTTCCCAAGCTGAACAAACCCAGTTCCCTCAACCTTTCTTCACAGGAGTGGTGCTTCAGCCCTCTGATCATCTTAGTGGCCCTCCTCTGGACTTGTTTTAAGAGCTCTGCAACTGAGGGCCCCAGGCTTGGACACAGTCCTCCAGATGTGGCCTCACAAGAGCTGAGTACAGGGGGACAATCACCTCCCTCCCTCTGCTGGCCACCCCTTTTTTTAATGCAGCCCAGGATACAGTTGGCCTTCTGGACTGCAAGCGCACACTGCTGGCTCATGTCCAGCATGTCTTCTACCAGGACCCCCAACTCAACAGAGGCAACATGAATCTGACAAAGGTCTTCCGGAATTTTGCGAACCTCATATCCACCCAGTTTCTTGGCGTTCTGAGCATCCAGGGTGAACATGTCTGGTGTACTTTCCAAGAGGTCTGCAAACTAAGAATCTAATCTCTTCTGAGGTGAAAGTTTAAGGTTACTCCCAACAGAAGTGATGTCAAATTGTTCGTTAAAATAAATATTGCTTCAACTGCCTTTCTCAAAATCTTTTGGAAATTTTCAAAGGGTGGAATGTTATGAAGTATAATTTGCATTGCGTTTTGAAGGTGAATACTCTTTTAGTGACATTATTGTCTTCAGTAATACCTCTCTTGGTATCTCTTCTGCGTTTTATTCAAGATATGTTCTTTGTGTTTTGCTACTTTTGTTCTCCTGCTTCTTTTCCCTCCATTCTATTTGTGAACATTGCAAATGTGAACAAGAAATGTTGGACATGAACAACCATGCAAAAAAGTATCGCTGTACAAATAAAGAAATTCCAAGGACTACATTGTAATGATGACGTTTAAAACACAAAATGTTGGTTACTGTAAGAAATACTTTCCACTATAACCTTAAATTTTTACATAAAAAAAAAAAAGAATGAACAGCAGATCTTATCCTTAACAAGTCTAAAAGCATATGAAAAAGTGGAAAAAACATATTCTGCAAACCTGTCACCAAAGCCTCATGAAAGTCAGAAGTCAGAAACCGCAGCTGTACAGAGGTCAATTATGCCTTTTGTCCTGCTCTGCTAATTGAAACTTCATGACATGACAGTTCTCTTGGGGAATTAAGAACTGTGAAGTACAAAAATTATCTACAGAGATAGTACCCTTTCCTCATCATTCAGTGAGAAAGGCTGTACAGACTGTTAAAGCTGAAAGATTTTTTCATGTTCTATCTGTATATTAAGTCACATGGCAGAAATAAAAAATCTGAGGGATGCTCAAATTTAGGATTTTATGCAAAGAAAGAATACTGCAGAACTGTGGAAAGAAAACATTATTAAAGTTATCATGCAGACCATCTAAAAATACAATAAAAACACAGAAAAGTGCTTTAGAATCATTAAGTAACAGTTCTTGTAAAACCAAAACAACCATGCCAGTTATCACATCCCACTTCCTGGTTGACTACAAGACATGGTCACCTTTGTATCCATGAGAATTCCAACTGTATTCAGCATTGATTTAGAATCATAGAATTATAGAATCACCAAGGTTGGAAAAGACCTAAAAGATCATCCAGTCCAGCCGTTCACCTATTCCCAATAGCTCCCACTAAACCATGTCCCTCAGCACAACATCCAGCCTTTCCTTGAACACCCCTAGGGTCGGTGACTCCATCACCTCCCTTGGCAGTCCATTCCAGTGCCTGACCACCCTTTCTGAAAAGTAATACTTCCTAATTTATATATTTATTTATTATATATATTATAATTTATTATTTTATATATATATATATATATATTGTAATTTATATATTTATATCAGTAAGGAAAGTTTATTTTTCTAGACAAAAGGTATGCAACTCCTAAGAACTGCTGCTCGGAATTCTAGTGAAGGCAACACAGCTATTACTCTACTGATTTATAGATGTTGAGTATTATAAAGTTATTGAAAATTTTTGAGTTGCAGAGACATCACAAAGATAGACTAGATACTTCACAAATTAATGTAAATTTGACTTTCCCAGAATCTGGGAAAACTTTACTGTGTAAAGCTGAAATACATGCAAAGAACAATCTCCATTTACTACTATAATAACAATTTATGCATATGTGGATAAATAATGAATTGTAATGACACTTTAGCTTTGTCTGCAGTCTGAAAATATAAAAATTATATACTAGCTTTTAAGGGAGTGGAAGAAATTTAAGAAAAAAAGAAAATCAAGTATCTTTCCACAGTCAGAGAAGCAAATAAGGAAGCCAGGAACCTGTGCTTCTGATTTCAAAACATTGACCAAAACAATCAAATTACTGCTGAATTTATGTTTTGTAAACACCCTTTTCATTAAATGCAGATGGTACTTTGTTGCTGCCTTAAATAATTCATTTTTACTGCTGGAGTGATATTGTACTGCGGAAGGCTGACCTTGGCTATCTGTCAAGATTTCCACCCAGCTACTCTCTTACTCCTCCTTAACAGGACAAAGGGAGAAAATATGATAGAAAAGCACATAGGTCAAGACTATTTACCAAGCACAAGGAGATCATTTGCCAGTTACTGTTTCGAGAAAAACAGGGGTTTTTTTCTTCCACTTTTAAATAGAGAAGGATGATAAGATATAAGGACAACCATCCTCACTAGTGACCCTCTCACTCCCATACTCAAACTCACTTCTCATTCCGAACTCTTCCACCTCCTCCCACCTGTAGGCAGCACAGGAGCAATGGGTTGATGAAGTCAGTCCTCTCTGCTGCTCCTTCCTTACCTCTCATACTTTTCTCCTGA
This sequence comes from Tetrao urogallus, assembly GCF_951394365.1. Lineage (NCBI taxonomy): Eukaryota > Metazoa > Chordata > Aves > Galliformes > Phasianidae > Tetrao > Tetrao urogallus. The sequence goes on from NC_136816.1 coordinate 46,816,626, forward strand.
TTCACCCCCAGATTACAGCCCTTTACAGACTATTCTAGCACAGGTTTCTTCTCCACAAGGTGCAGTCCTTCAGCAGACTGCTCCCGCATGGGTCCTCAATACCCGGCTCTCAAATCCTCCTGCCCAACTGTAGGCAGATCCCTGTGGGATGCAGCTCTAGCCCAAGGCTACTCCTGTGGGAGTTTTCCATAGGCTGTGTCCTCCAGCCAACATCCACTGCTGAACTGTGAGCTCCTCCACAGCTGCACACAGAGAACTGCTCTGATGCAGTTCTGATCCCTACGGTGTAAAGGGACAACTTGCTTCACCATGCACAAAGAATGATGAAGCATCTCTACTTCAGTGCCAGGAGCACCTCCTCCCTCTCCTTCTCTGACCTTGGTGTCTGCAGCATTGCTTCTCATGCTTTTTCTCTGTCCTCTTTCTCTCAGTTGCTTTGCAGCGTTCTTTACTCTGTCTTAAGTACATTTTCCACACAGCACCTCACCTTGGCAGCTGGGCCCAGCAGTATCCTGCAGGGCCATGGGACCCAGCTGGCCCACGCAGACCCTGCCACAGCCCCTGCACCATGTACAGCCTGGGCTGTCTGAGGGCATAAACAACATTCTAAAATCTGTAAGAGCTTCTCTGACTCAGTGAAGTCACCTTTACTCTAACAAAGCAACATGTTTATGCAATTTTGAATACTACACAGTACTTACAATTGTTTTCTAACAGTGTGCTACAGTGTTAGCTGAACTGCAGAAGTAGTTTTCTCAATGACATCTTTAAACTGTTTTATTCTGAGTGCTAGATCAAAAAACACATGTTGAAATGAACAAAAGATTGTTTATATATGTCACTTGTAATATTTCCAGTTATTTTTCTTTTTTAATCATTGGCCTAAAAGATCCCATTCATAATATGAATAAAACCAAACTGCTTTAGCTGCTTTCTTAGAAAGCCCCTACATGCACTCTGTTATTAAATGAAATCTTGCTTAACTGAAAGTACAGATTACACATCTTCTACAGCTACCTTAATTGCAAGCAGGCTGTGCTGTATCCCTCAGTCCCAATTAAGTATGAGTTGACTGCAGTTTCTTCCAGAACTAGCAGTTTCATGCATTCTACAGAAAGCTATTCAAACAAGGAGAATTTTAAATTATTTGCATTTGTTTTTATTACATATGAGGTCTTTCAAGAAAAGATTTAACAAAAAGCAGGGGGAAACTCGTGCCCAATCATATCTAAAAACTAGCACTGCAGCTTTTGAGATGAAATACAACTGCAAATGTGTTATGTGTTGATTTGAGAAACAATAATAATGGCCGACTCATTACATTTCAGAACACTTAGAGGTTCTGGCATTAAATATGGGTCAAAACCCACTAAACACATCAGTGAGTGACATTCATTAAAATAAATCACACAAAATGGCACTTGTATGATAACATGTTGTGACAGTACTACTGCTTTCATAAATAAAGAGTGAAAATTAAACTTTCATAGCAAAATATTTCACTAGGCTAGATTGCAAAGTTTTGACACGGTCAATTCATCACTGCAGAAACCAGACAAAGCTCAGTCTGCTGTAGTTGGGAAGCTCATTATTTCATTAAAATTGAACTATATCTACAATTTCAACATTTCTTTTATTAAAAAAAATGACCAAGAAGTTGAATGGTAATTATCAGCCTTCTACACCACAATGTAGTTTCCCATTTAAATGAAGGAAGAAATGTAAGAAATAGTCATTGCAGATAAAACTGCACTGGATTCAAAATGTACAGAATGTGGACGGATAGATTCCAGGAGCTATTATTTGTTCAGTAATTCAGAGCTAGCTGAAATCATCCAGAAAAACCTAAACAACATTTTTTCAACAGATTTTTACCATAGTAGAATGTTTGGAAGGGACTCTGGACGTCATCTGGTTGAACGCCTCACACAAACTGGGACACCTGGAGCATATCTGAAAGGACCATGTCCAGACAGTTTCTGAAAATCTCCAAGGAGGGACATTCCTCTACTGCTGTAAGAAATCTATTCCAGTGCTCCATTACCCACACAGTAAAGTACCCCCTGGTATTTAGACAGAACTTGGTCTTTTCCTACTGTCCAGAGAACTGTGCACTACTGAAAAGAGCTCAGCTCTGCCTTCTTTGAACTCTTCTTTTGGATATAATACATATCGACAAACCCCCCCTGAACTTCACTTCTACAACCTGAACAGTCACAAGTTTCCAACTTCTCCACACAGGAGAGATGCTCCAGCTCCTTCATCATCATCAATCAAACTAAAAACTACAGGAAGGGTCAGTTTTAATCTCTGAACAGCATGGAAAGCAATTTCCCAGGTTTTTAGCCCCGTTTTTCAGTCCAAGAAGTACAAAGTTTAACAGGATCACTTTCACAAACCATATGAGCTCTGTTGTAACACCAATGGCCTTGTGTGCATACTTCATCCCCTTGGAAGATTGCTCATTAAATGTAAATACCTCTTTCTCCATTAAAGTCTAAATTTGCTCCCTCTCTTTATACTGCCACCGTTTTTGCATTGTTCTTTAGTTCTGCAGTTAGCATACAGATAAAATTTGTCTTTTACTATTTTGTAAACTTTTCCTTTGTACTGTACTTTTTATGCTGAAACACTTCCTTATCTTTAAAAAAATTACAAAGCACAAGATTTTAAGCTAAAATAAACATATGTGAAGCCAAAAAACAAATAAACGTTTCAAAAATGACTAAGATTAAAATTTTATTCTTGTTGAAAGGAAATGAGTTTCAAATTATGAGCTAATTCTTAAGGGTTTCAACTTGTGCCAATTTCAGACAAGAAATTTTTGGAAATCTTATCTATTTATTATTTATTATTGCAAGTCAAAAAAAATTGCTTCCCACATTCTCTTAATGGTAATACCTTTAAAATACTACATCACATACCACTAAAATAAAAACAGAAATACGGAAGAACAGAAACATAAAGAAAAAAATAAAAGCACGGAAAGAATCCTTTCCTGGTAGTAATTTTTTCTAGGTACTGTCTGCTATATTCAATCCAGTCTATAGTCCACTGCAGATCTGAATCTGGTGTTTACTCATCACAAATTGAAGGCTTCTGCAGATGCTAAATCATGAGGCTCTGAGAGATTGAAGAGCCTATAAAAGCAATGCTCAGAGAATCAGCAATAGGCTTTGAGATTCTTATGGGCTTCATGTCACTAGAAACATGCCAAAGTTCTAAGTTAGAAGCTTTTGTTTCCTGAAAACTAAACACAGAGGTATAGCTATAACAGAATATTGGCATTAAAAACCTAACAGAGATTATATGAATACTTCCTTTCAGGCATTTTTGTGACAGACATATTCCTAGTCCTGCAAATAATTCTACTAACAAATAGTTGCAATCACTTCTGTAGATACAACAGCCATGCTTCTTTCGTTTTTCAAGGAACAACTTAAGCTAAATTCTACATCAAGCATAGAATCTAGAATCCTTCTTCAGTCACTGCACTGAGGTTACTTTTATCATAAAACATTTGATGTGAAAGTTTTATGCACTATATCAGCTTTAGTCAGTAGCTTTGGAACCTCATTTAATAAACAAGCAATATTAAATTGTTATTAAACACTTAATTAAACAATTAAATTTTATATTAAACAATTAATATTAAATTAATTGTTATTAAACACTTTAATGAGACTTTTTATCAAAAACTACACACTACCTGTTTGCTTATATAGCCTATTCCTTTTTACTCAGCATTTGTCATTTAGGAGATACTTTAAAAATGTGAATCTGTGTGTTTAGACATAAAGCAATTTAATTTCAAAGTAAGAAACACAGAATTCACGTAACCCTCCAAATGCTGTAGGTGCTGCATTCTAAACCCTTCCTAAACTGTAAACTTGCTATGAAGACGTATATGCTCATTACTAATTAGTTTACAGAAAACACCTACCAAGTGACTGTGATATAGAAAATGATGTGTTTTTGAACGTTTCCAAAATAAATACTACTGTTCAAATCTAAAACACAGCATCAGCACCTACTGTAGAAGTGGAATTTGAACAATCATACACTACTTACTGTCATTTTAAAATTACTGATGCAGAACACGCTTCTTCACTGGTGAAGTTAGTCTTAATACACTTTAATTTATGCATTTTTAAGCTTTCTCCAATCTTCTCTTTCTTAAAATTGCACTGTATTAGAATGTTTTGTTCACACACATGACTTTCTTCAATACAGTGAAACATGAACCTATAAATTATATTTGCCCCATTTAATAATATCATCTTTTTAAACTTTGTCAGGATGCTGGGATTATTCAAAGCACTAATCTCATTTTCCAATTAAATCCCAAATAGGGAAATTAAAAATCTGTAACAGAAGTTATACTTAAGAAATTTAAATGACGTCAAAAAACATTCTGTGAAACAGAAACCACCAACAAATAACTCCATATCTCTATACCTCCATATCTGCATAACTCCAACTCAGAAGAGAATTTCTGAGACTTCTCTTCTTTGGTGCACTATCTTGATCTTTTCTAAGTGAAATATACAAGCTTTTGCTCAAATAAATACAAACAAACAAACAAACAAAAATAATTTATAAAATACCCCACACATACACAAAGAAAACCAAAAACTTTCTAACTTTCCAACATCTTAAAAGCTTGAAAAGTAAACAAAATCGACTTTGAATTAAAAATAAACATTCTGTTTTGCTTTAAGGCTCTGTGTAACTTTTATATACATATTTGCACGACTTACTGCAATTTTTCAGAACATGAAGCATCCATATAGCTCTAAAGAAAATTGAAGAAGTTTAGTAGGCTCACTATTCTCACTAAAAACATTAATCAAAACCCACTAAGTAAGCTGTTGGTAAGTTCTCAAAGATGTCTAAAACAATTATCAGTATTCTTTCTTTAGACTTACTGTCTACAGAGTAACTATAAAATTTTAATACTTTACAACTGGGGATCAGCAGAGGAAAATGTCAGTTCAGTTCAGATGCATGGAGCAAAATTCCACAATAAATTTGATAGCACAGAAGACACGAACAGCTTAAAACAAGCTGTTTTCTCACTAAGGATCACCTACACTGTTTTTACCACTTTACATTCCCAGGGCACAGCAGGTACTACTACCAGCATTTCTGCCCTACTTCCAATGATTTGACATAAACAAGTTACAATGCTTACATGTAATAAGAAAAAAAAAAGTAGAAGGAAAAAAAGAAACAAGGAAAAAAAAAGACATTAGGAAAAAAAAAAAAAAGAATGAAGAAATAAAAAAAAAAAAAGGAAAAAAGGGAAAAAATGGAGAATGAAAGAGAAAAAAGAAAAAAGTAGAAAATAATTCTCTGCAAAAAAACCTGCTATATTTTCAGAAAATGCACCTCTTGGTATGAAGATAAGACTACATGAACACTCTGGAAAATACTCACATTGTTTCATAAACACTTTAAAGACTTTCTGATGCCATGATGAGGCCTGACAACTGATCTACACCAAAATAAAATAGCCATACAAGAGATTACTCCAGTATATTACCAAATAACTTCACTGATTTGAAAGAACCTTTGAAAAATCTATCACATAAAAGGTAACATATTTACACTAATTTTAATTCCAGCTCATTAAAATTTTAGAGCAGTGCCTACCATTTATGCCATGCTGGTAGTATTGTACAGAACTCAACAACAGCACAGTCACAAAATACAAAGCAAAGAATGTGAGTAGTTTCCTTCATAGATTTTCAATTGACAGCCAAAAACATATCAGCAATTTTAAGCAAGAAACTCTTCAGGAAACAGTAACTGTGTCTTACAAAGTTCAACTGTGTTAAACAGGTAATCACATATCCTAGGTAAAGGATATAAAGGATATGTGATACCAAGAGGAAGAGGAAAAGCGGGTATTGGGGAATTCAGGTGTGATCAGTGCACAGTATGCTTCAAGTGTGAATTTCAATCAGCTGGACAAACAAAGAGCTGAGAAGGAAACAACCTTCCAAATTTCACTGTCACCTTTTTACGACTTCTCACAGTGACAGCGGAAAGCCCAATTTATTGCACATACGTAGATACTATCTACGAATATGCAAGCAAATTCAGCTCAATTATCAAAATTATACAATATTTTAAGCTTTTAAATGTTGATATGTTGACTTAAAAATTCAAGTTTTTGGCACAGGCATTTTCTTCTCAGATTTTGCTCCACTGCAAGAATCTAGAAATTAAAATCACATAGTTTGCCACCTATACAAATGGCTCGGAAATTAATAATTTCTTTTCAAAGCTGTAAGTTATACAAGTTTTCCCCCTTTGCTTAGAAATAACATTTATTTATCTTTCAAAGTTTTCTCTCTTTCAGACAATAACAATTAAAGTCAAAAATATTTAGCCAACAACTGTTTTGCATTACAAATGCAATTGTATTTTAAGATTATGTATTGAGAGACTGCTCAACCCGTGCTTTCTGATCTTTCTGATTAAAAAAAAAAAAAGAAGAAAAAAGAAATCAGTCTGCAATACCTACTCTCCTTTAACATGGGTAAGACAAATAAGAGTTCACCAAATCTCATTCACGCTAACAATGACTGCTCACAAAACATTTTATCACACTCAACCTTTAACAAGAATCTTGATATTAATTTTGTTCTTTTAAAATTTGTGAAAGGTAGATTCCTAGCATACATTCCTTATTTCTCATTTGCTTACCTCCCCTCATGATTTCTACAATTTTTGTAGCAATCAAACAATTTTTGTAGAATAAAACAATTGTATGTTTTATTCTGTTCATTTTAAAAACCTGTATGAAACTGGGCTGAGTCACACACATATGTCATATATGTGACTTCAATGAATGTTTATAATTTACTAGGCACAGTCTAGAAAGCCATGCAGCTCTGTATAGTCCAAATATTTGGTCAATAAGTATTCTGTTTATGAGCAAAACAGTCATGTATGCTCTATGCTCTCAAATAGCTCTTTGTGCATTTTTCTCATCAACACGAAATAGAGGGCAAATAACCGAAGAAATTCTATCTTTTACATGTGGAGAATCTCTGAAAAGAAGCAAAGAACTAGAAATTGCAGATGTAAATTCTAAAGTACATTTTTAAAATTGACTTTGTGAGAATAGATTACGGCGAAATTAAAGCATAATGGAAAATCCGAAGGACACCTCAAAACACTATTCATGTCAGAGAAAAAAAAATCTTGAAATTAAATGGCAAAAAGAAGTGAAATTAGACACTAATCAACATAAACAAGCTAGAGCAAAATTTTGTATTTTCACAGCAGAAACAAGAAGTCCTTGACATAAAAATATTTCCCAGGATCACTCAGACATCAAATCTTTGCACAAAAATAACAGGATGAGTCAAACCTTCCTGTTCCTAGCTTCAGATATTCAAATAAGTACCGAAAAGAAATAAAAAACATAATATAAATATATATTAAGTGGTTTCTTCCACCTACATGAGTTTGAATAGAGCATGTGTCAAAAGAATTTGATTTTCTAAATCTTCCACAATTCTAAAAGCTGATGTTAACAGCATATAGACAAGCATGTGCATGCATGTACACGTGAATACATGTAAAAGCAACACAACTGAGGAAATCCACAAATAAGATGTGAGAAAATAAACACATAAGGTACAATTAGGAAAGAAGATATTTAAAGGTATTTTAGCTCTTACAAGCATTAGTTTCTTAAAATGGCTTATCTAGCAGAGAGGTAAATTTTCAATTAATACTGAAAAGTTAACCAATTGCTAGTTACTGTAACATAAATTCTACCATAGCTAATTAAAAAAGCAGATAGGATTATTGCAGACAACTTCTAAAAGTAAAAGAGACCTGCATGATAGCTACCACTAAGGCACTTTTCACTGTGACGACAGTACTCTACAGTTTAAAAACGAAACTGAGTACTATAGGCTTTCACTAGGATAAGTCTAAACTGCATGTTGTGCTATAGCAGCGAAGTGAGTTGGCCAGCAAACAGCTTTCAGTTATAAAAGACCTCTTACAAGGATAAAAATACTTTTTTTTATGACGGTCCAAGAGAAAAGTCTTCCCAGCAAAAGGACATTTGCCATATAAGTCAAGCCTTATTCCTCTGTAAAGAGATCTGGAAGTTCTCCAGGATCACAGAAGTGTTGTCTAACTAAAAGAGTCTAGTTCCTCTGTTATTAGGAAACTGATATTTAATATTACAGAGGAAAACCAGTGAGCTACAGAGCAGATGGTTAGCTGAGTATCATGCAGAACCAGGATGCATGAATAAGCCTTCTACTTGTTCCATTCCCTCTGGCCATATTCTGTGGCCAATATGTTGGCTTAATATTAAAAAGTAGACAGCTACAATTCCGTTAAAGCAAGTACATTAATGAGACACCTTGCAAAACACCACAGAATCATGTGTGTTAACCTTTCCCCAAAATAAAAAGGTCTTTAAAGTATACTATTTGTAGTATCTTGTTTATTTGCATCCCTGCTGAATTACAATTGCAGAAGAACGTATCTACTATCATTGATCTGATGTTCAAAAATCAAGTGGATACATAATCTTTCAAATCCAATTCAGGATATTTTCTGCAGCTGCTAATTTTGTTCACACCCTACTTTTATCTGCCCAATTTTACAAATAAGTTAAATTTTATGCAACTTGAAGTTATCAAATTAATTACTCATTTTATAAACTTTGCATGAATTTACGTATGATTTTGCTGTGTCACTTTTGGACATTCCATCCCCTCTGCAATAAAAAAGAAAGACAGTAGCACAAACTGTCCACCAAGAGTATTTCTGTCTACAGAGTGTTTCTCTCTAACATTTAGGCCACAGGAGAAATTGGAAGATGAAGCAGGCTGCAGTGCCATCATTATGATGTTGACACATAGCTTTATGACTCGTATTTGTCAGACTTGGACAGTGTAGTCTCTTAGCTTGCCAAGTGCCCTGCTGTGATAAGGTGCAAGGAATAAGTAAGCTGCTTAAGTTCAAAGCTGACAAGACAGATGTAATGCTTTCTGGTAATGAAAACAACATACAGACATTCCTGAAGACCACACAGTTAAATGAACTAAATGTGCCTAGCAAATGATCTCACACTACTGGGTGTATGGTGGAAAATATGCCATTCCTCTAGGGAGGAAATGTTTTTCCCTAATGTTTGGCAGTTACTTAAGACACGTGGATACAGTTTACTCTGTGGCTACCTAAAAGAACATACCTTCTTCTATTAAGAACAGCATGCAAAACAGAAAGATAAACAACTGTTAGAAGAGCCACACTGTAAACCAGGGGAGGACAAAACACTGGTTACTAGAACTGCATGCTGATTTTCTTCTTAAAAAAATGTCGAAAACAGAGATCTCTCATTCCTCAAAGAAAGGTACTTTCATTCATGGAAAAAGGTAATCTCATGCAACAGTCCAGCAGAGCTTCCTTGCTCTTTGAAATGAAGATTATCCTGAGTTCCTTCAAATTCCTAGAATTTGCTGCTCAGCTCAACCTTCTGCTTTCTTGAACAGGTCCTTTTGATTAATATTTCAACTAGCAGTCAGCTTCCAAAAGTGAAACTAATATCTGCTCATAACCTGAGCCGCACCTTTTGACATTAATGTTCCAGAAACTAGAGCAATACCTTCTGGCACAAAGATTTGAAAGTGAAAACAGCGGGGGAGGGGGGGGAATAAAAAAGGCCTCCTTTACTGAAAATGCAAACTTATCCTCTGAAAAGTAAACACTGACTTTATGTTTAGTTTCTAACTATGTGGGCTGTTCCAAAAGTAATTCCTTCTATTCTATTACCTTGGCCCACAGTGTCAGAAGTGGATGTCGGTGGCATGGCAGTAGAGGTTCAGTCTTCCCACTTCCTGTATAGTTTCATAGCTGAGAATCTGCTCTATCAAACAGTGTTGTTTTGCTCTTTGTATCCTTTGTAGACTCCGTGGAAATTATCAGGAAGCATTACTTTCAAAACAACTGATATATTTTCAATGATATCCAAACAATTAACTCAGCATTTACTCATCATTCTATCTTTAAAACAAATGAAGTACATAAACCAGTGGGGTATAAAGGATGCCAAGTATGATGGAGGAATACATAAATGATCACTGATACTGATAAGAAGTGTTGGTTTATAGTAAGTATTACAGTAAAATTTATTTAAAACAGCCTACAACTCACTGAATAAAAAGGAAAGTATCTAGAAAATTAAAAAAATATCTTTCAGCATTTCAAAGCCAAATTGGAAATAATGATATCCCAGATTAAAATAGGTGACCCTGGGTGCTGAAATTATACATGGTTCTGCAAGAAAAATTATCTATGAAGTTTACACTTTAAAAATATCTTGTTTTGGTCCATATTCAATCACCACAAAAACAAGACATGTAAACACAAAAATTCAAAGACAAAAGTGCCTCTATGCTTTGTTACTGCAGTGACTGTTCAGGTCACAGGTTTTCATGATGCCTAAAAATAATATTTAGTGTCATGGTGTTAGTTTTTCTCTGTTTTGTAAAATGTTATTTATATTCTGCATAGTCTAAATACATTCAAACTTTGCTAGCGGCTATATCTATATCAGCAGGCACATGCATCTTTTTTCCTTTTCTGGCTCACACTTTTTCTTTTCCCTACAATATATAAAAGCAACGATGCCTTGTTACACAAAATTTTCATATATAATTACCAGAAAAAAATCACGTTAAAAAATACAATCAAAAAGTTTTAACTCATAAAAATAATACCAAATCTGACACAGACATTAGGTATCATCAGCCATGACAAAAATGGAAGGTAAATTATAGAATAAATATGGCTTATGAAAGTACACTGTGTGCAAAGCCTGCATGAATAACCACAGAAGGAGACCTCAATTCAGTAAGTTCATCTCCTCCTTATTCAGATATGACCTGCAACCTTATTGGTTCAATTAGAAGATCCTGCAAATGCATTGCAGTAAAAAATTAATCTTTGATATGAAATACAATCACAAGTCCTTTTGCTCTTCTGGACAAAAAGTACTATTGTCCTTAAATACTCAAATCATATTCGAAAGTGGTCTCTGACCTTTAAAGCACGTAAGCACTTCTGAAAGCTTTATTATAAGGTTTAAATAAATTTAAGCCAAAATGGAAGTAAGTTCAGCATTTCTATATATTCTTTTTAATACAAATGTTATGAAAATCTCATCAAATTACTAGAGGTCAGAGAGTTATTCCATGCCTGACAATGTAGAATATTATCTATGAGATGAAATGATTCTTCACCACAGACATTAATATTCAATTCAAAACTCAGTATTTAGTTTAGCTCTTCAATCACATCCATCTCTGGACATAATCATATTTAACTCATGATTTACCTTTCTCAAACAGATTACACAACTGTCATTTTGTGTTTGGACACAACACATGAGGCCCACTATACACTAATACAGGCTGCATCAACAGAGGTGAACTTAAAACATAAGCCTGACTCTATCAGACTTACACAGCTTATTACAGACTATCAATCATCAGAGCTTAAAATTCCAAGACTTTTTACAAGAAAAATCTATTATACATAAAGTTCTCTGTTCACTAGTAAAAAGAAATTCAGCGGGCTAGTTAACATTTTAAACCCTCTACTGTCCTGCTTAAAGACATGTTCAAATATTATTTGTAGTAAGAGACATCTAACATTTTCCATGTTTTTCTACAGACTTTATAGTTGGGTAATACAAATACTGATAGTTTGCAGTAGGACCTGCTCATTGTAGCAGATCATTTTGACAGCAAGCACTATGCAGCCAGCAGTGTAGATTCATTAGATTCAAAATCTATTGAATTTATAGGCAATTGAAACAAATGGACTAAATAGTATTTTGTATGTGATTGAATGTAAAAATGTCACCATATTTTTAACCAATTACAGTTTGGTTGCATAATCAACTAATGCATCATTTTCTACTTCAATATTCTTAATTGAAAAATTGTGCTAATGTTATTTCACTGATAGGTTTGGGCTTTTTTTAATATACAAATATTTTGAAATCTATCACAAAATTTCTATTTTCTTGCTGTTTCCTGTGACAGAGTGCAAAGGAATAGTTTTATGTACATTACCAGAAATGCATGGCAGTACCAATATTCTCATTACACATATTTTTTATTTACTCTTTCATAAAATAACTACAACAGATCTACAATCATACTGCAGTTTAACAAATGAATTTTATTACAAATTAGAACATGAGAAATTAGAAGATAAGGAGTCTCTTAAATGCCTTTAATCCTTGAAGTAGGATGACAGGCAGAAGACTATTTGCTCATTCTTTTAAAAGGTCATACACATTTTCCATTTGAATCCATTCTTCAGTGGCAGACCACAGAGAAACCTCTGTATTTTCAGAATTGATGTACCTTTCAAAACTATAATCTTTGGCTTTCAAGCTCACTATTATTTGCCTTCAGGTGCAAATTTTAAAGTGTATAGGCTTCTAAAAAGAACTTTATGGCTTCAGCCAGATACTGAAAGGCTTGTAGATAAGTCATCATCACAGTGTAAATTTCTTTTCAAAATAATGTTCCTCACTCAGAGTACACTTGTGCTTATACTCGGTTCACTTGTCAAATACAAATTTGAGGTCATCAAAAGCTTCAGGGCAACTTGAGCTATTCCAAAACTCATTTTCTACCTCTATTTTGTTGGAGAAATAGGATTTCAAATGTAAAAATAACAGGAAGCTCTAAAGATAAAGAAACAAAAGCATATCAGGTGCATGCTTCAGTACAGCATTGCAGTGACTGCCTGTAAAAACAAAGTCAATTCAGTACCTAAGTATCACAAAATACTGACAATATCAAAAGCAGACAATGTATCCCGCTAAACAGTTTATTCTATTCAAAGTCTAATTTTAGAATTCATAAATACATAGGTTGAGGAACAGATGCTAATGATCTTACTTAAATGCTTCTTTTATAGCAGATGAAAATTTAATCATTCTCATTTACAATGTCTACTGTTGATGGTAAGTCATATGTCTGACAAAGGTAAATGAAACCAGGCTCAGTATTCCTGTTGGCTTACATTCCTTGGCCACATAGTAGTAAGCATTTGTATTTAATTCTACTTATAGAATATGCTGTATTTTAATAAAATAGAATGACACACAAGAGAGCACTTATTCTTTCTCCTTAAGTGCTGCATTTATTTTTGAGAGGTCAGTTTGATTTTTCATCTCCAGAGATTTTTTCCTGCAGACATTGTTTCTGTTTCTAAGTAGAGCTAAGTAATTAACACTCTTTGAAAGCAGAGGCTATGTAAATACTTGGGGGGAAAGCTTTTTCATTCCCAAAGTAAAATGGAGTTTTAATGTTAACTTTAACAAGTCCAGGAATCCACAGTCTGTTTTCTATGACTCAAAGCCTTACATATATAAGTAGCCAAAGAAAACACGTTTTCAAAGGCAGGTGTTTAGGCTTCTCTTGGAGATGTAAGAACAAATGGAACAATGCAAAGAAAATTAAAATTTAAAAGAAAAAAACAACAAACATAACAAAATTGGCTGGAAACCCAAATTTATGTGCTTTGGATAAATTACTGAAATGGAAACTAGCACTACAAATGCACTCATTCAAAAATATTCCTCTTCATCTCACACTTATAACAAACTGTCACCAGCTGAAACTTGCCATATACAAATTTTAGTCAAATTTAATGCAGCCCCTTCTCCAAACTACTTCTTATCACCAACTCTGCCTTTCGTGGTACCTGGTTCTATGCTCTCACTGTGATAAAACAGTACTTAAATTGCTCTTCGTGTATTTCTTCCCCTTAAATCTGCTGTTACAATAGGGACACAACTGGAATAGAAACCATTCAAGTAATACTGTCACATACGTGACAGTGATCAGCAGCAGCCAGAATGCATTTATGACTAACCTGATCTCCTTGCATGACAAGATGACCAGGGTAGTAGGTGAGGAAAAGGCTGCAGACGTTATATACGTGGATTTTAATAAAGTTTTTGACACTGTTTCCCATAGCATTCTTCTGGAGAAATTGGCTACTCGTGGCTTAGATGTGTATAGTTTGCTGGGTGAAGAACTAGCTGGGTGGACTGGCTCTAAGAGCCATTGTGAAGGAAGCTCAAACCAGCTAGCAGCTGACACCAGTGATGTTTCCAGGAGCTCGGTACCAGGGCCAGTTTGGGTTACCATTTTTATCAGTGATCTGGACAGTGTGGATTGAGTACACCCTCAGAAAGCTCACAAATAATACCAAGCTAGATAGAACTGTTGATCTGTTTGAGAATAGGAAAGCACTGCACAAGAATCTGAGTAGGCTGAATCAATGGGCTGAGTCCAGACACATAAGGCTAAGTGCTGGGTCCTGCACCTGAGTCACAACAACACCATAAATGTTACAGGCTGGGGTAAGAGTGGCTGGAAATCTGCCCAGCAGAAAAGGACCTGGAGATGTTGATTGGCAACCACTTGAACAGGAGCCAGCAGTATGTCCAGATGACAAAGAAGGCCAAAGCATTGTGGCCTGCATAAGGAATAGTACGATCAGCAGGACTGGAGAGATGATCGTCCCTCTGTAATTGGCACAGGTGAGACTACAGCTTGAACACTGTGTTCAGTTTGCGGTCCTTCGCTACAAGAAGGCTACTGAGTTGCTCTAGCTTGTGCAGAGAAGACTTAAAAAGTCTGGAAAAAGTACTAGAAAACAAAAGTTATGAGAAGCAGCAGAGGGAACTTCTGAAGGTCTCTGCAACTACCTGAAAGAATGTAGCAGCGAGGAAGGTGTCTGTTTTCCGCAGTTGAGAAGTGACAGGACATGAGGAAATGGTCTCAAATCATGCCAAAAAGGATTTAGATGGGAGTCTCTTCACAGAGAGAGCAGTCAAGCATCACAACAGAATGCCCTGGGAAGCAGTGGAGCTGCCATACCTGCAGATATTTAAGACACATGCAGACATGTCACTAAGGGAGACGGGTTAGTGCTGGGGACCTGGTAGGACACACTGACAGCAGAACCTGGTGTTCTTGAAGGTCTTTTCCAACCTACATGATTTGATTCAAAGTGTTTGCAGAGCAGTTTCCATACGATGTTTTAAAATTTATGTTGTGGTGAGGTATGTTTTCCAGCCATTTCACCTTAGAACTTGAGTGTAAGACTCTGAATTTTAAATCCAAAATACTTGCTTTCTAGTTAAATAATCACAAATTTTAATTTTACACAGTTAATGTAAACTCAAAGTGCCTATCATATATGACCATCCAGACTGAATATCCAGGCTGACTGTCAAAAGACATCAGGACAATCTCGTTTTCCCATTCACAAAGTTTCAAAAATAGAGAAAAATTACTGCTAGAGGAAAATAAAGCGAAGACAGCAGCCTTGTGGGTTTCTCTCTACACTGAAGGTGAGTGGAAGGCTTTGCTTCCACATTAAACTTAGTTAGATAACACCAATATCATGGAAACACAGCTCAAAACGACAAGGCGTGATACAACCTGTTTTATCTCAGCACACCATTTTTTTTTTCTTAATAAAAAACACAACAACAAAATCTTTTATCAGTATTGATTCAGACTATTTTCATTGAGAAAAGAATCATTTTCAAGGGGTTCAGCATTTCATAAACACTTCAGTGTGTCATGAATTTTTAACAATGACAGAACATGATATGTAACCCACTAAAAAAACGGGCAAATATAAAAATGTTTTGGCATTCTATAAAATCAAAAATTTGCAAATATTAAATTATTGTATAAAACAACTTTGTAGCTACTACTGCATGCACTAGCAAACTACTGTATGCAAAATACAAATATGGAATTTACTCTGAAGGAAATATATGATATTTAATAATAGAAAGATTTACACATTGATTTCAACCCAAAAATGTCTAGTGAATTAAAACTATTTAACAGCAATCACTACACATATCAACTAGGCAATAAAAATAACCTACCAATATGTTTCCATTTGCACAGATGTTCTTTAATTTATCAAAAAGCAAACACTGACTTTTTATTTCCTTTTATTTTCTTTAGTAGATGCTACATTAAAGAAAATGTCAGCCCAGTCTCTACAGATTTCTGAAAACAATAGATGCTCTGCTTATTTGCTTTTCTTTTTATTTCAGAGAAAGTGAGAGATAGGAAAGAGAGAAAAGGGAAAGTAATGAAGGAATGGAGGAAAGGATACAGAAAGAAGCAGACAGATAAATATTTACAACACTTAAGACAATTAGAACTATTCTCACATTGTAACATCTACATCTTGTTTGGCTGCACCCTAGAATGTACTATATCCTTCTGTATTTGTTTTCTGTTGTTTTCTGTGGATATTAAAAATCAACAAAACATATAAGGCAGCAACTAAACATAATAGAACCAACTGTAACTATTAGCTATCACAGGCCTTAATATGAATAAGATTTTAAAGACAGTCCCCAAAATGTAGTTTTTAAAACATGTATTACTTATAAGCACTCAATATGAGCAAAAGATGTACAAAACAGTAGCGCTGAATGGTGAAGAATGATGAAAAAACATATCCGTAACCTAAAAAACTGGACAGAAATGGAAGAGGAATTGGCTGCTGAAGAGTGTTACTGGCAAGACTTGCAATTTTAAAAGGAAAAACTGTCCTGAATCAATTGCTTACAGATTCTGAAAGCTACTATAACACCATGCTTAGGGTTCTCCAAGGCAAAGACCCTGAAGTCAGTGGGCATGAGAGCATGAATGTTATTCTGCAGAATCAACAGTTAAGAAGACTAACACAATGATGACATTTGACTTATTCAGTGTTACTGACAGTAGCAGAGAAACATGAAACCTGTGTTTAAGGAAATAAAATAATTTACAAAAAATATCTAATACAAGGGGCTTTAAAATATTTTGAGAAAATATTAAATACCCATGCAATTCCACCAAAGATATATTGTTTAAAAAAAAACAATACTACAGTGCTACTCATGAAATTCACTATAACATAAGAACAGACTTAGACTACTGGTGTTTTTTAGAGCAGATTTTTAACCAAGGAACAACAATTTATAGATTTATTGACATTAAATCACGATAGGGCCTTTGAGAGATTGTCAAACTGCATACTTCCCTTAAATTAGAACAGGCCTAGCTATTTCATTATAAATTCAATGTCTGAAATGATGTCTTGGAAAAGTAAGGGTTAATGACTCAATCCAAGATTACAGTGCTTCCTTCCCTCACAGTAAGGCCATCCACTCACTACCTGGGGCAGTAGTACGTTGATGGCTATTATAAAGCACCCCACCACTGATTTTTCTGTATCCAACTGAGTTCCTTCATCAGAATATTAATTTCAATCAAATACATAAACTCTTGCTTAAAAGCAAGCACTGTATTTCTAAATAATCAGGCACTTGCTTGAGATGGAAAGGGTACGTGTAGCTAAAGACAATATGTAGCATCTCAATGTCATTTTATTCTGAAAGAGGCTTCAAGAATTAAAAAAAAAAGACTGCAACCAATTTTCTATCAACTGCAGGAAAAACAAAGTTGCCAGTTATAAATAACTGATTAACATAATTGCCTTGTACTCAGCAGAAATGACCTAGAAATTGTAAATTGCACACTTCACAAATTTTGTGCATTTTGATTCCATACCTTTACATTAAATAATCTAAAGTTAATTCAAGCCTTCTCCAGAATGCATCTATTACTCTTACACAGTTCAAGGAATGGACATCTCATAAAAGGATGAATTTCAGTACTGGGTAAACTACACATTTTTGTGATTTCAACCTCCGGATCAATCACTTCCAAACAGACAATTGTCTGTGTTTATGATCCTCAAAACATACAAAACTTTGAATTAATTCTCAGTGCTTCTATTGGCTATATTTTCAGATTAGGAAAGATCTGGGACTGTCAATTTAAGAAGACACTGCCTGTTCAAACAAGATCCTGAGATACCTTCTGTCACAGAGAAAAGAGGATTTGTATTCATGTTATTAAAAAAAACTAAAAAATCCAAGATTTTGAAGTTATGAGAAACAAAATTAAAGGGAAGGATGATGAAAGAACACTCTTTCTTTGTAACATAGCAAGGAACATTATCCTAAATTGCTCTTGAACATGTCTCCCAGTTTTGTCAACCTTCTAGAATGTTAGCAGTGGATATACATTTTTTCTTTTTTTTACAACAGCTTTCAGAATTCCTTAAGAAAGAGTTTTGTTTTTTTCAATTCAATATAATGCGTGATCTGTTTTATGCATGCTTCTCAATATCCAGATGGTAGAGATACTGCATGACAACCAGATCATACATCTTTTTACCTCAACAAATTGTTCCTTGAGGCAAAAATACATAATAAAAAGATCTAACAAATATGTACTATGTGATATTCATAGTCTAGGTTTCAGTGCTTTCGTTGTCAGCAGAAATCCAAAAGCTGAACTTTCACGGTTGATACTGGTCAAGTTTTCTGTTGTTCGTCTTGGGGAGGACAGATTCAAACTTTTTTAAACAAATACCAGAGATTGTAAATGGTGTTAATGAATTGCCATTATTTGTAAAAACTAATAGGTGGATATCAGTAACGCCTCAGTTACGTACTTCTAACCATAAACATAGTTTAATTCCTGTAACTGGCAACAATAATTCAGATTTTGAATGCACTTCAAAATATTGGAATATCTTAATAGCAAAGAATACATCAAGTATATATGAATATAGTACTCACCAATTTTAATCTTTGCAAAGGTATTCTGCTAGTGTCTATCGGTGTACGTTCTGTGACATTACCAAATCTGACTTCTGGAACGGCAATTGCACACATTACATGAGCCCACCTGTGAAAAGTGGCAGGTCAAGAATACTACCAGAAAAACCCGGTACAAATACAAGTGATGTTTCATTACCTGCAATTTGTTGTTTCTATTTTACAAGGCAACCACATCCAGACATTTGCCTTCAAGGATTTCAGAAGACTTCTTTGAAACAAGTTAACACAATTTACAACACTAACACTTCATGTAAACATCATTTCAGATTCTAAATTTTTATTTGAAAAAAAAAAAAAAAAAGTAAATACTTTTCACATTGTATTTCTTAAGTGCAATATCTTTATAGGTGTTCTATCCAGGGGTGCATGCCTCAGCCAGGCTGTTTTATTAATAAGCAATTTTTCACCTACAGTATTTTCACAGAATCATAAAATATACCAAGTTGAGGGACCCACAAGGCACACTGACTCCAACTCCTGGCTCCACTCAGGACCACCCATGTTCCATGCCCACCTGGTGAAGAACCTTTTCCTAACACTGCCCGACCCTCCTTGACAGCTCCATACCATGCCCTTGGTCCCTGTCACTGTGACCAGAGAACAGAACTCAGCGCTGCCCTTCTGCTCGCTCCCTTTAGAGGAGCTGCAGCCTCCTCTGCTTTGAGCTGAACAAACCCAGGGACCTCAGCCACTCCTTGCATGTCTTGCCCTCATAGACCATTCACCATGTTTGTTTCCCTCCTGAGGAAGCTCTCTAATAGTTTTATGTCCTTCTCGCATAGTGGTGTCCAGAACTGCACACAGTGCTCAGAGTGAAGAGTGCAGAGCAGAGTACAGTGAGACAACCCTTTCTCCTCACCAGCTGACAGTGCTGGGTCTGACCCACTCCCAGAGTACAGCTGGCCCTTATGCTGCCAGAGCACACTGCTGACTCATATTCATCTTGCTGTCAACTAGAACCCCCAAATCCCTTTCCATGGGCTTGCCTTCCAGCCTCTGACCTCTCAGTCTATATCCAAGGTTGCTGTGACCTGGCAGAATTGAACACTAGCTCTTTCTTAATTTCATATGCTTGGTGATTGTCTAGTCCTGAAATATGTCAAAATTCCTTGGCAAGGGCTCTCTACCCTTGAGGGAGTCAACTCTCAATTTAGCATTGTCCACAAAATTACTTAGTATACATTTGAGACTTGTGTTCAAAAAACAGAAAAACATTGAAGAAAACTGGCCCTCAAAAAGAGTCTCAGGAGCACTATTAATGACTGGCCATCAGCCTCATAATGTGACCTCATCATGCTTTGAGCCCAATAATGCTTCAAGCCCAACCTGCAGGCCAATTGTTCACTCTTAACATTTTGTTTTTGTCTAGATGTGCACTCAACATTTTCTCTAGGAGGATACTAATAGAGACTGTACAGAAAGCTTTCCTGAAATCCAAGAAGTTCACATCTACTGGATTCCTTAGATCAACCTGACGGGCATCCTCATCATAACAAAAAAAATTAAGACCATTCATTAATAAAGACAAAATCCTCATGAACTTGTGTTGGTTAGGACCAATGACAGCAATGTCACTGTCATCATTAGGGCAATCCCAGACAATAGAACAGACTGGGAGAAGAACTTATTGAAAGCTGCTCTGCTGAGAAAGATTTTTGGAGTCCTGGTGTATGAAAACCTGGAAGTAAGCCAGCAGTGTGCATTTGCAACCTGGAAGACCAACTGTGTCCTCTGGTGCATCAAAAGAGGGGATGCCAGCAGGGTGAGGGCAGTGACCTTCCCCTTCTGCTCTGCCTTTCTGAGGCCTCATTCGGTGTACTGTGTCCAGGTCTGCTTCACCCAGTAAAGGAAGAATACAGAGTTGTTGGAGTGGATCCAGAGGAAGCTGGAATCATTTAGATGATCAGAGGCTGCAGCATCTCTCTTAAAAAGATAAAGGCTGAGGGAGCTAGGCTCAGGGAGAAGAGACAAGCACAGGGGAGACCTCACTGAGGCCTTCTGACACTTAAAGGCACCTTATGAAAAGGAAAGAGACTGACTTTTTATAAGATCTGATAGAGATAGGGCAAGGGAGGAATGGTTCTTAACTAAAAGGGGAGATTCAGGGTAGATGTTGTAAGGAAAACTTTTACTGAGAAGATGATGAGGCACTGACACGGGTTACACAGAGAAGCTGTGTATGCAATGAATGCCCCATTTCATGCCAGAGGGGTTGGAAGTAGATGATATTTAAGGCAGCTTTCAATCCAAGCCATTCTGTAACTCTCCAATTGTCTTTCAGGTGTTTTTCAGTAACTCCCAGAATAATCTCCATAATTTTGCCAAGCATTGAAGTGAGACTGTCAGGCCTGCAATTATAGAGTTCTCCTTATTCTTCTTCAAAACTGGTATTTTCATAACATTTGCCAGCTTCCAATCTACTGGGACCTCTCCATATTTCCCACACCATTTAAAAATAGCTAGAAGAGGAAAGGTGACATCAGCCAGCTCTCTGAGATCAATTCTTCCAGGCCCAAAAAACTTGTATGTATCCAGCAGAAAATCTTGCACAAATCTGGGTTGGCTGGGAGTTTACTGTTAGAGCAGTCACAATCCCCCACCTCGTAGGACCTGTAGTGCACATCACTGGTATTGAAGACAGAGGCAAAGAGGGCACAAAAGTCTCAATTTTGTCTGTCCCAACTTGTGAATAGCATTAAGTAGCAGAACAATATTACTTCCAGTGCTCTTTTTGTTGTTCACATGCTTTAAAAGGGCATACACACTTTTTTTTCCTTTAATAACATTTTTCTTTCAATGATGCCTGCCTGCAAAATTGCACTCTTAATAACAGGTGTCTTACCATCTAAGCTTTATGTGGACAGAAATGCTATAAATAAAATGTCTCTTCAATAAACCTTAACACAGCCCTTTATACTCTGACTTCTCTCAACATAATAGGACTTGAAATAATTGCTGTGTTCACCTGAGAAGAAGGAATCTCAGTACACAGAAAATATCTCAGAGTTGGATTTTATACTTGATGGAGAAAATAAAATAGTAATTGGAACACACTTCTGAAAACTTTCGGAAGTTGAAAATAGAAGATAATGCTCGAAGATAGAATACTGAGAAAAGTGAAAACTAAACACTGTATAGCAAGTGCAATGTGTTATGGAAACAGGAAAACAAGAAGTTAACTACTTTTACAGAGCACATTACAGAAATCTGTAATAGAAACCCAGAGGGATGAAATGCAAAACTGAAGACTTCTGGAATAATTACAAAGAGGAAGACACTTTCTGCAGATCCCTGTAGTGGTTTTTATTCCTATGGCTAAATCTTGTAACCTATTTCTACAGTATTTTAATTGACCTACAACAACGATTTCTCTGTTTTCAAAGATGCAATCCAATAGCTCCAAATATCAGAAGGACATCATAAATTCTATTTTGATGTAATTTCCTTTTTCTCAAGTTAGAGAAAGCAGGTAGCAAACAACTATTTAGGAGAGCTAAGAACAGATCTAAAAGCCAGCTGAGTACTGAGTATTGGCAAGCGTTGGTCAAAATCTTCATTAATATGTCAACAGAATTAATGTTTGTTGAAGTTAAGATCTGGTCCATAAATTCCACATGCAACATTCTCCTCACCCAACTATTTACAACACTAAAAAAAAATACTATGCAACCAGTTGCAAATCACTAACAAATTCTGGCCTGATAAGTGGAATGATCACACTGCTGAACAATCACGCTGCAGTTCTAAGGGTTAAAGAAAAAGGTTTACAAGATATTGCTAAGTTACTAAAAGAATGCAACAGGTTCAATGAAGACTCAAAATACATGAAGAGTGTTCCAATACTGGGATTAAAAATAATAATAAACTGCACCACTCTCCATTTTATCTGTTTCATTTACTGTTCCAGTTTCAGATGGGATACAGGAAACTTTCTCCTTAGTAGATGTTATGGTGCTGCGTGTTGGATTTAGGATGAGGATAATGTTGATAACTTTGATAGGATCAGCTCCAGAATGGAAGCAGCTGGGAGACTCCTTCCAGCAAGGCAGAACCATGGCAAAAACCACAAAGAGAGAAGCACAGGGAGACATAGGAGCCCCAGCCTTACCTGACCAGGAAGGGAGAAGCACTGATGAGGAACAGCTGTGATACAGCATGGGCAGGGTGAGAAGTGATGGTGCAATCCTCCACACACACAGAGACAGCCCCTAGGGAGTTAGAGTGACCAGGAGCATGGTGACAAGGGCATGGAAATCATTAAGGGCATGGTGTGGCATGGCAGTTTGTGCGGGTAGGACATGTAGAAAACAGAAGATGCGGAACACTTTCTTCTCATCGAGAAACAGCAATCTGTTGCGGCAGTTCGCTCAGGCAGGGTTCTGTACCTTGCATGCAGATTCACAACCAGGGAAGTGCTCCTGATTTCTGTGAGTATGGAGGTGGGCACTCACTTGAGGGTTAAAATCAGTGCCCCTGCGAGAAAATCCTCAGAGATACCTGATATATTTACCCAGAAAGAACAGGTGAGAAAGGAGATTTAGGTTAAAGCAGATCATTGCACCAAATGCTTTGAACCTTCTCCTGGTGTTAAGGTAAGTACCTGTCCAAAGTGTGCACAGGTGAATGATCTTTTATGACTAGTGGCTGAGTTGCAAGAAGCAGTTAAAAAGCTGCATAGCATTAGAGATGCTGAGAGAGAGAGCTGGTTTAAGGACCATATTCCGGGACTAGATAATACTGAGAAGGAGGCACTTTAGTCCCTGGTGATACACAAAAGCAGGGCTCCCCTTCAGCCCCCACCTTCTAACTTCACTACTAAAAGCAGATACTAAGCTCATGCAAACCCATGACCAAGGTCTGCATGGAGAAGTCATATCAACAGCTTACAGAGGACATCATAAAAGGAAACATCGAGTGCTTGTAGTCGGTGACTCTCCTTTAAAAGGCATGAAGGGTCCCTTCTGTTGGCGTGACAGGGAGTCTTGATTGGTTTGCTGCCTCTCAGGAGCCAAGACATGGGATACAGAAAACAGTGTGCAATAGATTGTCTAAAGCATAGACTATTATTTTCTGCTCCTTTTTACTGTGGGCATGAATGACACTGGAAGCTGGAATACGGGCAGAATTAAAGAATAGTATAAAGCCATGGGAGTGCAAGTGAAAAAGACTGGTGTCCAGGTTACCTTCTCAATTTTGCCAGCTGGAGGAAAGAGGGCAGCCAGAAATTGACATATAATGCCTGTCCAAATTCCAGCTATATGACTGGTGCTGACACAACGCTCGCAGTTTTCATGACGATGGGAATTTCTATGAGGATTACAACACATTATGGATAGATGGGATATGTCTGTGTAGAAAAGGCAGGGCTATCTTCAGCAGTGGGCTGACAAACTTATTGAGGTGGGCTTTAAAACTGAAGGGCTTGGGGTATGGTGTCCAAAATGGAAATGCTCATGCCATTGAACTAACTCGTGAAATAAGCAAGGCCAACCAAAACAGTGACAAATGTTCCTTAGCTGCCTTCCATCGCATAAGCCAGAAGGCCAGTCACCTCAGCGTTATGTATAGTTACAGAAGGTCTTCAGTGTGTAGACCAGTCACAAGCAGTGTACCTCTTGAAGGGATCGTTCTTAAGACAGTATTCTTCAACATCTTCATCAATGACATGGGCAATGGCACCGAGTGCCATTGCAAGTTTGCAGATGACACCAAGCTGAATGGTATGGTCAATACATTGGAGGAAAGGGAAGCCATCCAGAGGGACCTGAACTGGCTGTAAAAGTGGGCCCATGAAAACTTAATGATGTTCAGGGCAGGGTGCTGCTCTTGGGTCAGGGCAATCCCAGGTATTTTATACAAACTGGGAGAAGAGCCCCTTAAGAGCAGCCCTGTGGAAAAGGACTTGGGGGTTCTGGTGGAAGAGATGCTGGACATGAGCTATCAGTATGCGCTTGCAGCCTGAAAAGCCAACTACATCCTGGGCTGCATTAAAAAAGGGGTCGCCAGCAGGGAGAAGGAGGTGATTGTCCCCTTCTACTCAGCTCTTGTGAGGCCACATCAGGAGTACTACATTCAGTCCTGGGGCCCTCACTACAGGAAGAACATGGAGCTCTTAGAGCGGGACAAGAGGAGGGCCACTAAGATGATCAGAGGGCTGGAGCACCTCTCCTATGAGGAAACATTGAGGGAACTGGGTTTAGACTGGAGAAGAGAACACTCCAGGGAGACCTCACTGTGGCCTTCCAGTTCTTGAAGGGAGCTTATAAACTCCCTTTAGGAGTTTATAAGGAGGGAGAATGACTGTTTACAAGAATGGACAGTGATAGGAAAACGGGGAATGGTCTGGAACTGAAGCAGGAAAGGTTTAGGTTAGATATTAGGAGGAAGTTTTTCACACAGAGGGTGGTGACATACTGGAACAGATTGCCCAGGAAGGTTGTGGATGCCCTATCCCTGGAGGCATTCAAGGCCAGGCTGGATGTGGCTCTGGGCAGACTGATGTGGTGGTTGGCGACCCTGCACATAGCAGGGGATTGAAACCAGATGATAATTGTGGTCCTTTTTGACCTCAGCCATTCTAAGATTCTATCATTCTATGATCTTCTTGTATCCCCCCAAGGAAATATAAATCCTGTTCCCTTTTCTTCTTTAAAGTGACTCTATACCAATGGACATAGCATTGCAAATAACAGAAGAATTAGAGATCTGTGTACAGTCCAAGGACCATGATCTTACTGAGATCATGGAGACATGGAGAGACATTTTGCATGACCGGAACACATTCATGGATGAGTATGCATTTTTCGTAAAGACAGACAAGCAAGATGATGCCACGGAGCTGCACTTTATGTGGGAGAAAACTACATGTATTGACTTCTGCCCAGAGATGAATGATGAGTGAAGGAAGAGCTTCAACAGGTGACAACTAAAACAGGAGAACAGGTGACAACTAAAAGGAAGGCCAATATGGGTGACATATTTGTGGGTGTGTTCCTCCTCACTAGAAGGAGGAAATTGATGAAAGTAGTCTCACAATCACAGGCACCAGTTCTCCTGGAGGACTTCAACCACCATGATACTTGATGGGACAGGCTGGATAGCTGGGCTGAAGCCAATGGGATGAGGTTCAACAAGACCAAATGCTGGGTCCTGCACTTTGGCCTCAATAACCCCAGGCAACGCTACAGGCTTGAGGCAGAGTGGCTGAAAGACTGTGTAGAGGAAATGAACCTGGGGGAATTGATTGATGCTCGGCTGAACATGAGCCAGCAGTGTGCCCAGGTGGACAAGAAAGCCAATGGCATCCTGGCTTGCATCAGGAACAGTGTTGCAAGCAGGAACAGAGAAGTGATTGTCCCCCTGTACTCAGCTCTGGTGAGCACCTCGACTACTGTGTCCAGTTTTGGGCCTCCCGCTGCAAGAAAGACATTGAGGCCCTGGAGTGGGTTCAAAGAAGGGCAACAAAGCTGGTGAGGGGTCTGAAGCACAGGCCTTATGAGGAACAGCTGAAGGAGCTCGGAATGTTCAGCCTGGAGAAGAGGAGGCTCAGGGGAGACCTTAATGCTCTCTATAACTTCCTGTAGTGAGCTGGGGATCAGCCTCTTCTCTTGTGTAACTGGTGATAGGACCAGAGGGAATGGCTTCAAGCTGCGCCAGGGGAGATTCAGGCTGGACTTTAGAAAATACTACTTCTCTGAAAGAGTGGTCAGGCAATGGAATGGGCTGTGGAGGAGTCACCAATCCTGGAGGTGCTCAAGGAACATTTGCACATTGTGTTGAGGGACATGGTTTAGTGAGAACTATTGGTAATAGGTGGATGATTGGACTGGATGATCTTGTAGGTCTTTTCCAACCTTGATGATTCTGTGATTCAGTGATTCAGATTAATTAATTTAAAATATTGTTTCTAGGAGAAGTTCAAAGGTTCTGTATAAATTTAGTAATAACAAATTTTCAGTGCTAAAGAATAAAATACACTTCACTGTTTGATAAGATTTTCTCATGCAAGCAATGACAAATGAGATCTCATTTGCTTTCTTTACACAACGACAAGCAGAATAGAATTTGCAACAAGTAAGCGTGTGCAAATACTAAAACAAATACACATTTTAGCATCTAACTACTTCACAAAATGCCAGTGACGCATTTCAGGGGGAGTAATTTTAATTCTGCACAGATTCATCTTAAAAGCACACTGTCAAGTAATTAAGATTACAAACGCTCAGTACATGAGAATGTGTTAGGAAAAAATTTTAAACAAAAATGTGCAATCTCAAAGAATTTATTACTTACTTCTTGTCAGTAGTTTGTTTTAATGCACCACCTCTCAAATTGCAGAGACAACATTCCTAAAAATAAAAACAGTGTAGAAACAAGTGAGCGTTATTGACTGGTTACAAAGCAGTCTTACTAAACTGATCTTAAGTACATGTAAATTGCTAATATAGTTCAGTACTGGCATACAACCTGCCACTTAGAAGCACTGCACTTCCTTACAGAAAAAATAAATAAATAAATAAATAAATAAATAAATAAATAAATAAATAATAATAATAATGATAACAAAAAGACTGACAATTCAAAAGAGCTGAAGAAAAATAAGTTTTAAATACTACTCTTGAATAAAGTTACAGAATCCTTTTGAAGGCAACACCAAATGAAAAAGCATTCAGCTAGTACTGCAACAGAAAGGCTAGAATTGCCACGAAACCTACTATAGTAAAACACAATAAAATGATACATAATTAGCTTAATAAAAGTTAGGAAGAAAGCACTGTCTCATAAGCCATTGATTCAATTCAAACAATGAAAGACATTCTGTGTTTGATACTTTCTTTTGAGAAAGACTTACCCTAACAAGAAAGTAATTCCTTGCAACTAATGAATTTTCTTCGCAATTTAAGCAGATAACATGTTGCTTTACCTACCAATATCACAGAGCAACGTATTTTTTCATACAGTGCCATTTTAATGTAGTTAATGTTATTACAGAGGTGTACAGACGTGAGGTTCATTGCTTTAAACACAAGAGACCTAGGATTGAACCCCACTTACTCCAGGTTCCAGTTCACCAGAACTCTTAAATCCAAAAATCTAAAGGCTTAGAATAACAATCCTTTCTGGCATGCAAAGGAGCAGAAACAGGTAGTTTCTGCATCAAGAGAGGAGAAATGGCCATAAAGGGGCTACTCCTGCAGAACTGAGTGGCTTTTTCAATATTTACTGTCTGTAATTTTACAGAGACTCAATCAGCAAACAAGTCAATAGGATTATACTAAAAATCCACAGGACTTTTCCATTTGACTGTTGGAGAGTAAGTAAAACTGATCCTTGCAAAACCAACACTTTTACTCAATCGGCTGTATCTTTGTGGGGTTCTCACACTTCATTGAATGAAATCTTCTCCTACCAAAACCAGACAGAAGCTAAATGGGGCACAATTACAGCTAATTCTATAGCACTGCAGCCTCTTCCACACGGTTTCTCTTTAGATCCTTTCTTACAAACCAGTGAAAGAAAAGTCTATCTCTTTCTTTAATTCATTTTAAACTCCACGAGGTAATGGGTAATCTTTTCTGCTATTAATGTTGATCTTAATATGCAGAGCATGCCAACCATTGTCATGAGCTACTGACCAATAGAATGCTTTAGTTTTAAACATGATAGTGGGATGCAAGATGAGAAAATTAAAATTAAGTTGGCAAGCTCATGAGAAATCAAAAAAAAAAAAAAAATGAATGATCCAAGCAGCATACAAAATATTCAAAATGGAACATTCATTCAAGAATGGGTAAATTCCTGCAGTTCTGCAGGAGTAGGAAGCTTACAGTATAGGGGATGAATAACATCTCCAGACTCTTGAAAAGAATATGACTCTGATTCAACTGAAAGATTTGTGGGGAACTACTACCTTATCTCCCTTCAAACTGAAAGTTCAGTAGACCACTCACTTGTGGATTCTCTTTTTTTGTTGTAATTGTTGTTGTTTGTCTATAATTAATAGTTTTAATTAATTTAATTAATTTTTTAATATTTGCTATAAAAAAGATTACTCTTGTTCAGTAAAATAAAATAGAGCCTCTATTTTGTGAGATTTTATTTTTTATTCTAGCCTACATTGAAATTCAGTACTAGAATGAGAATGAATCTTTCCTGCTTCTAATAGATATTTTTAAGGAAAACCTTAATCTGATCATTTGCTGTGTAGTTTCTCAATGCAACTACAGAAAAAATCCAAGGCTATAAAACGATTCTACAAATAGATTACGCTAAAATAATAATAAAGTACTACAAACAAATTTCTGTTTTCCTGTCTCTTAGACACAATATAAAGAATTCTGAATTATACACTGCAATTCATAATTCTTACCCAGTATAGCACAGAGCTTTCGTACGAGGTTGAAAGGGAAAAAAAAAAAAAAAAAAAAAGAGAGAGAGAGAGAGAGAGAGAGAGTTGCTTTATGTATTCCCAGTGGCAGCCTGACGCTTGACAATTTTTTCCTATGCAGGGCCTGTAGGAACTGAAATCCACATATACAAGTCTTCAGTGCATAGGCAGTAATGGTGGCAATAACCACACAGTCATTCTGTGGTAGATACCAACAGTAGGAACTTGAAAATGTCATCAGTGTTTATAGCAAACCTGTGTGGACAGGCCCAGAAGTGAAGGCTTTCAGATTTTATATCCTATCTTTGCAACGTATTGTCCTACATCGGTGCAATATGACCATTACTTTATCTCCAGTTTTGGCATACTGCAAACAACGAAAATACAGGGGAAGCAATTATTAGAAGTACTAATATTTCTGGTAAAGATGTGCCTGCTATGGACAGCCGTGAGATCAGACATACATTAGCATTTATAACCCCTGTCCTCATACAGAAAGAACGAGTATTCACTGCATATACAATTAAGGATAAGCAAAAGACTTCAATGTAGAGCCTCACTGTAGCATCACCTTATTCACTATTCCTTTGCAAAACTTTTAAGCAAGTAATTTTATGTCATATGTATTTGCATTAAATAATAATTTCTTATGCACGTTATTTCACACTTATCTAGTTATTTTACACTTATCTAATAATTAAACCTTAGAATTTTTTTAATTGCTCACCTGCTTAAAAATCACCATAACATTCTAGAATTATAAAAGAAAACACTCTTTTCCAATAGCTGTATAAACTAAGCCATTCCCATATAATTCACAGTCTTTATTACACTAATGTTTGCTTCGTCTTTTAGATTTTTAGTGGAAACAATGCATTTTTTCATAACAATCACATTCACAGGTTCTGGACTGCACGGTTTTCCTTGTTTACAATTGAACAGTGAATTTTGCAACCACCATTCCTAATCTAGTCTATTTTCCATTTGTCTGTTTCAGCCACTGCTATATAGTATATATATATATATATAGTTCAAGGAAATATATATGTGTGGGTGGATAAAAACTGTGTAAATAAAACATATATTATTCCTAATTAATTATGTCTGACATTTTTCCAAATTCTTAAAAAAAATGTGGTGATATAATTTCCATAATCAATCTAACAATCTCTTCCAGTCCTTTCACATTCCTGCCAGCAGCTAACCTGAAGCTTCTCTGCTGTCATTTAAGCTTTTTTCGCTTTTTGCTTTATGCATGATAAAAATGAGAAACAGATCGTTCCTTTAATTTTTGCCAGTTTCCACCTGCAGCTTCTTACTAAGTTAAACTATCACTAATTTTTTACTCACTATTTTCATTTGAGGTCACATTTTTCCTCTAAAACGCAAAGAGAGCAAATAATCTACACCGTCAGGCAGAGCAGGATTAGCTGATTTTGTGTTAATTCACTATAGTAGATCCTACATGCATGTCCTCTATGAACAGCAACAACTGCATGCACCAGAACCCTCAGAAACACTTCTACAGCAGTGACTGGTATGACTGCTCCATATTCCCGTATCTGTACTCTAGCTTCAGCATCTTGAACTCTTCCCTATTCAGCTGCACCCTGTTTTCAAGAGTATCTCAATAATTGAACAAAACTTCGTTCATTTCTACCTATTCTTATTCTTATGGACCTTAATTAAAAAAAAATCCACTCTTTCTATTCAGTTAGCACCACCTGCAACAAGTGGTAACTATGAGATAATTAATCAGGTTGGTGGATGTTCAGGCCAGGAAGGAAAAGACAAGTGTGGAGTATGAGAAATGCCAATAAAATTATGAGTGGCTTGGAAAAAGACTTCACTAAGTAGACCAATACAAAAACCAGGTGGTTGCTATCAAAGGACAACAGAAAGCAGCTAATCCTAGATAGACAAAAAAAACCCAAACCATTCTTCACAAAATGTGACTTAAGTTTGCCACACGTGAATGCTAGAAGTTTACACCATTTAAACAAGAAATTCATTAAAAAAATTCATCATTGGCCACCTTCTAGTGAGCAAATAGACAGACATTGCCCTTGGCTACGGCAGTTTCCTATTTGCATATTGTTATAGACTGGGAGAGGATTAGGGAATGCTTACCTAAGGTTTACATTCTTCCCAAGGTATTCACTTTTGGCCTTGTTGAAGACACTGGAACAGGCTGCCCAGTGAGGTTGCAGATGTCATCTCCTTGGAAGCACTAAAGGCCAGGCTGGATGGGGCTTTGAGTAGACTGGTCTAGAGGGAGGTGTCCCTGCCTATAGCAGGGTGCTGGAACTAGATGATCTTAAAGGTCCCTTCCAACCAAACCATTCTGTGATGTTTATAATAAGTACATATTTTGTGTGGTAAACTGAAGCAAGGAAGACATTTGTAATGTTTTTAGCACTGCTTCAGTAAACAGGACACTGTTTATCCAATTCATAAAACACTGTTTTTTATCTCAACTATGTTCCTATGCTTCTTTTGACTGTGATTAGTGTCTAACAGTCCTAAATATTTCTAGTGAGAAATCAGAACAATTGTTTTCAGTTTTAAGACTGTTCTGCTGTAAAACTGTTAAAGAAATGCTGACTTATTAGCCATATTTACAAGCTGGTTGGTAGAAAATTGTAACTACTTAAAACTAGTATCTAATCTTGAACTCTGCCACAACCAAGTGACATAGATACAATTTCTATGGTTAAGGCCAAGAAACAAATTTTGTGTTCCTCAGAATGTTCTGGTTGGCTTTTTGAAGAGCAGCCTTTGAACAAAAAATGCCCTAAGTGTTTCACCTTCTCTAACTGCCCTGTAATACCCAGCATAACATCTCTGAATAGCACTAATTCAGCTGGCATTGGTGTCTCCTTACTTATCTGATGTCCCTATCTAATTTATTTTGGTATCTACAATTTTGTAATTAAAAAAAGAGTCCGTTTTTCTCTTAACACATTGGCAAATGCTATTTTCAGAAACTGTCCACTTCTGAGTATTTTAATCTTTCCACACTGCCCTAAATAGTGTCATTTCTCGTCACAACATGTACATCTGAAGTAAAAAACATAGAGGGTGTGACATGGAGAATGTTAGATGGCCTAATAGGAAACACTTTCTGCAACACGTAACTGTTTCCAAGCATCCAAGAAAGATTATAGATATCCTCACCTTTGAAG
Organism: Tetrao urogallus; assembly: GCF_951394365.1. NCBI lineage: Eukaryota > Metazoa > Chordata > Aves > Galliformes > Phasianidae > Tetrao > Tetrao urogallus. The sequence continues at coordinate 46,848,985 of NC_136816.1, forward strand.
AGAAGCCTAAAGGACAGAGCTTAGCTGTGTTTTAAATAAACAAACAAATAAATACTAAGAATCAAGGGTACAAGAAACAAAAGTAATTATTTTCCCTCAAAAGAATGAGACTGCAGAAATAACCACCACACTGAAGCTAAGCAATTAGCAAACACACAAACAAAAATGGAATGACAGCATTTCTACTGATAAAAATATATATAGGATTATTCTTATTACTGTAAGACAGTATTTGGAAACAATGGTAAATATTAAAATCTAAACATCAGTAGATGAAAAGCTGTTTTTTCAAGAAATCAGCACCACTGTGCTGGGATATTCTGCTACTGGCTATTTCTATCCTTCTCCCTGCCCATAAAAATTGTACTGGGCTCCTTTGCACAAGCAAGACATGTTGGAGCTGTTGGAATAGGTTCAGAGGAGGGCCACAAAGACGATCAGGGGGCAGGAGCACCTCTCCCATGAAGACAGATTGAGTCAGTTGGTCTTGTTCAGGTTGGAGAAGGGAAATAGATCTCTTTACGGCCTTCGAGGACCTAATGGGAACTTGTAAAGATGATACAGAGCAACTTTTAAATGGTCTGGTAATTTCAAGACATAGGGGAATGTTTCCAAATTAAAAGAGAGGAGATACAGATCAGAAGTTAGGAAAATATTCTTTAATAAAAGGCTGGTGAGACACTGGAACAGGTTGCCCTGAGAAGCTGTGGATGCCCCATCCCAGGAAGTATTCAGCTTCAGATTGGACAGGGCTTTCAACAATCTGATCTGGTGTAAAGTCCCTGTCCATGGTAAGGGGCTTGGAACTAGGAGACCTATAAATTTTCACTCAACCTAAATCTAAACTATTTTATGAATCTATGAAATACAGAGGTGCTCAAGGCAACCAGGCCTTTTCACATGATTATCAGTGGCAAGCCAGCATAGAAGGGAATTTCAAGAAGCAATTCCTTACTGTATGAATTACAAAGCACTGGAATGAGTTTGCCCACAGAGGTAACGGAGTCTTCCTCCTTAGGCAGACAGACTTAGTGTGTGTTATTCTGCATTAGCACTGGGTTGAACCTGATAATCTGCACAGGCTCCTATAAACCCTAACTATCCTGTGATCTGAAGGTTTAAATGGATTTCGTGTCTGAGATTAAAAAGATATTGCCCAGATTTAATACTCTTCATTTTCTATAACACACAGAAACTCAGTATTTACAAATCTTCTAAAATAAACTGTGTCAAAGACTTTTCTTACAAGCAATGCATGTCCTGGTAACACGCTAATACCAAAACCAGAAATTCAATACTTTCCATCTCTGATTAGAATAACTAGATAAATAAATTAGCAATAGCACCTGTGGTCCTCCAAGTAAGTAATCTTCTTGCAGAGAAGGTTTGGAAAGAAAAAGGTAGCAGACACATAGATAGGTAAAATTTAGCATCACTTTTCTAAAAAGGAAAATGCAGGAAATCTGTCTTTTTTTTGCTAAAAGCAGTTTTTTACACTCACTCCAGAACTTTCTCTTTATCAAGAACACCAAAATGCTTTAAAGCTTGCTAACGAAATCAGTCTGAAAATTAAAACACTTTATGCCAACTCACATGTAATGAGTTATCTTGGCAGTTATCAGGCTGTGAAAACAGGAGTTTATAATAGAATTGCTGACATTGTACCAGTGAGAAGGGCATGACTATAAAAAGACTATTCAAAATCATTATTTTTAGCGGGGTGAAACAGGGTAGTTTCTGGGCTTGAATGAAGAACGCTCTTATGTGCTACTTTTCAAATGCCTTGAAAAAAAAAAAAAAAAAAAAAGAAAAAATCTGTCAGCCAATGTACTCTAACAACAAAACACATACAAATCAAAAGACTGAACATAAGCATTAGAAATGTAAAGCACTAGAAAGCTTAATCTGCAGGGAAAAAGAAAAAGAAAAATGCACTACACTGTTTAACACTTACACTCAGCAAAGGATGTTTGAAATACATACAGTTCTTGAAATCAGTGCCAACTGACCAGTTTAGATGCTGCATTATTTCTGTAGTACTATAAAAGGTTACGGTAATCTGCGAAAATTTACACTTTTTCCCCAGTTGTGCTATTAACAATGAAGTTACTATGAAGTAAGACAGTGGAGCACACTTCCTCACTTACTCATATCTTTCTCTTTCCTGTCCAAAATCCTTTTGTCCTCTAAATAATAAAAGTACTTACGTTTATGTACTATAGCTACTAGATGACTACATCCTTGCACATTGTACACTACGTTGCATTCTCCATAATGCCAGTCATTATTCATCCTGACTTCACTAGCTTTCTTTAGCTGAAGCATTTAAGATTAATGAGGCGTTTGTTCTCAATCAAGACACTCTGTATGAATACAGTTACACTTTCAGGAGCCATGCAGATGACTTATTTAAAATTATTTAATTTTTTTTGTTGTTCTTCTGAGAAGATTGATTTATGGCTATTTTTGTCCATTAGCATATATGAATTTTGTATCAGCCTTCCACTTGTCAATAATTATTATCAAACAGGACCTACTGTGTATTAGACTATAAAGATACATTATCATGGTTCCAAGAGCATCCCAAAAGATGAAAAAGTTAAGTATTGTAAAGCATGCTATTTCAGCAACTTAGAGAAGCTGCGAAGGCAAGAGAACAGTACGCTTCTGAATCTCAAACGCAGTTTTCCTTGGGTAATTCCATTTATATTATCATCACAGAAAAGTCTGGCTATGAAAAATGAGTCCACTAATGCATTTTGCTATTTCCAAATTTTAATAACATTCCTCATTGGGATTCACATAAAGTGCAATCTCATTCAGTTACTAATACAGCTAAGACTCCTATGCTTTCACCCTTCATCCTTTTACAAAATCGTAAGAGATATACAAAAACCTCGTAGAGTTCAAATTTTCTATAAATTTAATACAACTGACTGAAGTTTAAGAAACTATTATCTACAAAGCGAACAACAAATCTTCACAGTTTAAGCAAAGGAATGAAAAGCAACCATCCCTGATTTGAAATGAATTACAAAGTCTAAGTCAAGATCTGTAAAACTCTTTTCTTTCATAACATCCATTTTATTCTCCAATGCACAAAACTTTGCCTTCTCTCTGTTTCCCAACCAGTTTTCCCTTCAAGATTTGAAGTTTTACCCAGAAGAGAATTCTTCAAACAGGTCTTCCTCAGCTCAGTCTCCCTTTTCTAGGAATAATTGTGCCAAGAAAGTAAATCAAATTTCAGATATTCTGGAAGATACAGGCAACAAATACTTCTGATATTAAAATCTTCTGATTTTGCAACCTTCTCTAAAGCAAGAATTGAGTTTTTGTGGGTATGTAATTCCTACAAGTCAGACAGATCTCAGTTTCACATCTTCCACAAGATGTCGTGGTTCTGTTATTGAATGCTTACCCTGAACAAGAATTAAGATCAACACATTTTTTTTCATACAAAAACTGTAAGTCTTAGCTGTCTGAGCTGGAATAGAAATAATACTCATTCTATACTCCCCCCCAGTTTAAAAGGTCATACCAATAAGTAATTTATTTTAGTTCCATCTCCCTCTCCAGAGATGTCTGTGGTACTACAAAGCAACTTCAAATATAATAAAATATCATACTAGCAGATAGAGAAAAGAGATATACAGATAAAAACCTGATTTAATAAAAACAAACAAAAACAAAACAAAACAAAAAAAATATAATATAATTCAAATATAATTCAAAGGCAACATAAAACTTACAGCTGCAGTTGGCATGACCACCATAAATGCACATTTTTTTTAAAAATGTTATGCCCTGACAAGCCCAGCAGTTGTCTTTTTAAAAAAACATTTTTCAAGAATAGTTAAAGCCACGTGTATCTTAAGAATAAAGCTAAGATTAGATGACAGCTTTTAGGACAAGCTAAAGTTATTAACCAGAAGAAACAGAAGCTTAATGTTAAAATGACAAATAGGACCCAAATAAGTATCAGTAGTTCTTAATAACACTGACATCAGCAAGGAACTGCTTGCAAACAAAAATACACTAATACACTCAGGTTGTTTATCAAACTGATGATTTTTTCCTCCTTGAGAACTGTTATCACAGTTACATAGTTTTGCAATTAATGCTACTGCTCAAACAGGCAAAAGAGAACCACAGAAAAAAGTAACCTCAGTGTCTATTTCATTATTCTGACTTGAGGCATAATCAGCGCTTCTTCAGCTACTCCTGACAAATGCCTTTCTATCATACTTTCAAGAGTCTTCAAAGAGTAAATTCTACAAAATCTCTACATTCCAATATTTCACTGTATTTAGAAAGGAAATTTTGCAAGGTGTCATGGTATTAACACAAGCTTCTGTTGAAGAAGTTTAAAGCTGCTACAGCTTTATCTTGTCCCTAAACTGAGGGAAAGGCAATTGATAATGTTTGTCTTTGATTTATTCTGATTGTTTTGCATATGACACTACTACTTATTTCCTTCCTGTTTTCTCTCAGCTATATTGAACAAGCCCTCCCTTACGGGCCCTTTTCAGCCCTCCCTTACAGAACTGCTGACATCTATGAGAAATAATTGAAAGAATTTTTTACCTTTAAAAAAAAAAAAAAAAAAGTTTTTAATTACATGTCATTATCTTTCAGCCCATTCAATCTAATGAGGTTTTTTTTTTTTTGAAGCATTTGTGTTCACTGCCACATAGTTCATCAGCTGGGCTCTCATCAAACATGAAGAGAATAAAGAGATAATTTCACATGCATTTCAAGCTTCACTCCTGGTATAAGCTTAAACATCCTGGTCTGATACTTCAGATTTATAGAACTGATAACTTTGTGACCAGAGTGTTCACAATTCTGGAAGGCAGCAAGAACTATTGCCTGCCCAGGCATATTATTATTATATGTGCCTATCTTATTTGGGCACAACTGATAGCTTCTCTTTAAGTACAGATCATAGAATATCCTGAGTTGGAAGACAAGGATCATTGAGTCAAATCCCTGACTCTACAAACGATCACCCAAAATTCAAATTATATTACTGAGAGTGTTGCTCAAATGCTTCTTGAACTACAGATGGTTTGATGCCATATCCACTTCCCCATGGAGTTTGCTCTGTTTCCAGCCACTGACAAGAACTGTACCAATCTGCTGAATTCAGTCAATACAGTAACATTATTACTACTCTACAAAACAGCAAGATCAAATCTAAAATAGTAATCCTCACCCAAAATAGTAAAACTCAACCTATAAAATGTCCGGGGTCCATGGTACCTGCAGAAAATTCATTAAGAATGCTTCTGTACTGATCTTTTTCATCTCACTGAAATATTGAAAGGAATGAAGAAAGAATATTTTGAATAACACCTGGCAAACAATAGACAGTTGTGGAAAAATCTATGACATACTGCAAAAGTTCAACACCTTGGCAGTTTCATATGAAATATATTTCCCCATCTCCTATATAATGACCTTAAATTACTTAAAATAGACCATTCTGGCTTTCCACATATGCTTCATAAGGACATGAAGAGCAATCAGCAAATGGTGCAGAGAAGGTTATTACCCTCTGAGTAACATAAGACAAATGGTGGCCTGAGATACTGAGTGTCGAAAACAGATCCATACTGCTGTATGTTTGGCAGCTGTTCATCTAGGTCATCATTCTTGTGTGGCTTCAGTAACAGAATTTAAAGCATTACCAAAAGTCCGTGAAAGTTAGGATGAATCAAATTTTTAGCTTGTTTCTTTTTCACAGCAGCTATCATGGCAAGAAAAGATATAAGGCACTTCTTCTATAAATACATATCATTTGTTGTTGCCTAGCTGTTTGGAAATAATTGACAGATTCATCATTTGTTTAGTATTTCCCTTTGAATATGAGCTAGGTTGACTGTCAGAATTCCTTAGACCACCAACGCCCTACTTTTATAAAAAGGGTACTAAATTTTCCAGGCACCTCACAGAAGCTTTGTAAATTCTCAGAGATTACCACAAATACTTCTGAGATTGCTTCAGCATCTCAAGAGTTTTGAAAGATGCTTCTATTAAAAAAGAAAAACTGAATTGGCTAGCATTCACATATGAGTAAATAACAGCACCATTTGTATCCCTGATAGTTGGATTTTTCCTATTTAACTTCTCTTTCAGATTTCATATCTACTATCTATCATTTCTATATCTTTCAACTAACAATGAACAGTTTGCATTGATATGCAGTAACAAGGATAAGTAATAAAAAGAAATACAAGATAGCCAATTATGTAGGACAACTTTTAAGCAAATTTATTATTAGTGAGGGATGCTAGATTAATAGCCCTAGGGAAAAAAAAAATGTCTAACAAGACTGCACACAAAAATAAAGTGTATAGATAAGCAAACATTATTAAAGTTTCTAAATTCATCATGACTGATTTATTTTTTCTGATACTTCAGACATCTGATCTTAGAACAGGAACACATTTTTTCTAGTATATATCTAATCAATCTTCAGCATTTCAGTAAAATTCCCCTGAATTACAACTCATGACAAATTTTAATCCACAGACATTTCTAAAAGAAGAGATTTTGCAGGGCACCAGTTCATTTTACTCAGGTCACCAAATCAGAGGTATATAAAAACCAAGTTGTTGGCATTAACAGTTCAGATTTGTAGGTGTATCAATACACATAAAAGCTTGTGTTAATTAACAGCAACTCAGTTAAAAGTAATAGCTGAAGTTTACATTAAATAAATTGTCCTAATGGGCATATATACTACCTGGCAACACTGCTTTCCACTCCTACAACCTTCTTTTCTCCATTCTCTGAAGTGTAATTTTTCGCAAAACGCAAACTTTAAAAACACTTTGCAAATAAGTTCAATTTGGCTATTTTCTGTACGTTTTTGATATTCCAGTTATTATTTCAATACCTTGTCTCGACTCTTCAAATAATATGACCAAAAACGCTTCCCATACAAATTAGGTCTTCCTCATTTTCAGAAAGTTGTATGCATTGTAATAGAATAAAACAAAAAATCTTCAGTAAAACATCCATAATTCTTTGCATGGAAGATGTTAATGAGTCCAGATACAATTCTGAAAACACTTCATTTTTGACAAAGGAACGCTGTCTTTGGTTGAAATTTTTGCCCAGAAGTTGACCAAAGAAAAATTCTAATTAGCTCACTCTTGAATCTGCCCAAATTTTCCTTTACCTATCATATTCCACCATTTCCCCTCATTGAGTATCAGACAGAAAGCTAGGAAACATGCACAAGGAAGGGTGAAAGCAGAATACAGAGTGACCAGACAGAACTAAAATAACCGATATATTCTCCCCCTCTACTCTGTTCTCATGAGACTCTACCTGGAGTATGGTATTCAACTCTGAGGCCCTCAACATAAGAAAGGCATGGGTTTCTCAGTGTAGGACCTGCACCAGGGGAAAGCCATGAAGATGATCACATGGCTGGAGAACCTCTCCGGTGAAGACAGGCTGACAGAGCTGGGGTTGTTCAGCCTGCAGGAGAGAAGGTCTCAGGGAAACCTCATTGCAGACTTTCAGTACCTGAAGGGGGACTACAGGAGAGATGAGGATGAACACTTTAGCAAGAAGTATGGTGATAGGATCAGGGTAATAGCTTTAAACTAAAAAGAGTAGACTTAGATTAGATACATGGAAGAAATTATTTGCTGTGATGGTGAACCACTGGAACAAATCACAGAAAGCAGCTGTAGATGTTGCATACTCAGTTCTAGGCTGGATGGGGCTTTGGGCATTCTAGTCTAGTAAAAGATGTCCTGCCCCATGGCAATGTCGTTAGGTTAGACTACCTTTAAAGGTCACTTGCAACCTAAACCATCCTGTGATTCTATGAAATTAAAACTCAAGTCAGTCATGACATCAGTATCTTTCTTGTTACAGTCCACATACTACTGTTTATATCACAGAATTGTAGGGCTTAGGAGGCACCTCTTCTGGAGATCATCCAGCCCAGCCCACTCTATTAAAGCAGGTTCCTTACAGTAGGTTACAGAGGAAAGCATCCGTGGGCTTCAGACTATCTCCAGAGGAGACTCAATAGTCAATCTGGGCAGCCCATTCCAGTTCTCTGTAACCCTCAAGATAAAGAACCTCTTTCTCATATTTGTATGGAACCTCCTATGTTCCAGTTTTTATATTCTCTTCAGTGCCAAGTCCCAGAACTATCTACATCAAGTATTAACAAATTTTAGATTGTACTTTGTTTTACAGTTTTTCAGTGACTTTTAATAAATATACACACTATGACAAACACACAAAGAATAAGACGCTTTCCAAATATCTCTGCAAATGTTATCATTTCACTAGCTATTGGCATCAGATTTCAAGCTAATGCTCTAATTGTTTTATTTTTTAATGAAAACATCAAACTCAATCCTATTGATGTCATTCATGAATATGAATATTCTTAGAATTCACTGATTCATCATAGCTCTATCTTCTCTGAAAGGAAATTAACACAAGTTTCTGATTAGCAGTGGGGCTGTCTACTCCTTTTTAACTGACAGTCATATTCCACGTTAATAGTAAACTTTTATTTGCTAGTGTAGACATTTTCTTTTCCCCTTGACCTTCCCCTGACTCTAGCACTACAATCACAAAAGTAGTTCCAAAGATCCTAAAACTCATGATTGTCTGATAAGGAAGCTATAACAAGATTTTCTAGTTACCTATGCAAGATGAAAATTGGATTCTACCTAGTAAGAGTGCCTTGCCTTCTAAAATGAGAATACATTACGGAGACAGAAATTGATCCAATAAATATTTTAATAGCTATGCACTGAGAGAACACAGGACTAAACATTATTAATGGACCTTATTCTTGTAATGAGCAGTTCTAAGCCACTCTTTTCATTTTGTTTTCCCCAGCTTAGGTAATACCTGCAGTAAAAGTATCAGTTCTGCTTTTGTTTCCTCTCAGCATTCACAAAAGAAAATTAAAATGTTGATAGTGCAGAAAAAGTTTTTATGTTCATTGTTACTTCAACTTCACTAGCACTACCACTGAATTTCTTACAGGTGCATTTCACAGTTGCAAGAAACGATGTTTGAAAAAGTGACACCTTATTTTCTTCTAGTTTGAATCCCCATCTCTTCTTTAACATATATAAAAAGTTTTATCATGTCATTAAAAGATTTAATGCACTTGAAATACATGTTTTTAACTGAATGAAGAAAAGCTGTGCTGGCATAAAAACTGATTATCACATTTCTTCAAGCTGTTTTAAGGAAAACAAATATCATATGACTTACCAGGGTAGCTAATAGATTGGTAAAACAAAATTTTAAACTTGTTGTCATTTAAGTGGATACATGTTTAGGGGTTTTACTAACTACCAACTGTTTTTCTATTTATTCCCAGCTGTATAAACTACTACATATTGTATTTTTTAGGGTCTAACAATAGGCATTTGGGTGCTTCAGAAGTGAAACTTCTTTCTGTCTGTACATCACAGTAAACCTTAAATGCTGTAAAAGAATAATTTCATTCTTGATTGTAATTTATTATTATCTTTCCCTTTTCTCTAACTGCCCATACAGACATATTTGAATAATAATAAAATATTTAGAGGAAATCTCATTTTCTTTCTATTACGCGCACTTAAATTGCCAGTTGTTTCCATGAACAAGGTTTTATACACATGCATGTTCTGTTTGCAAGGCCCTTTTCTTGAGTGTGTAAACCTCCAAGTTCAGCTCTCAAAACTCAGTAACTTTTTACACCGAAATCTAGTATTCTGTACATTACGTTTCCTCTACAAAAGTGTCTTAAGAAAAACAGCACAGAAACAGGGTTTATTCTATACTTAATCTGTAATGCGTTAGATAACCAAACAACACGTAAAACTTACAGCTGTCCATGCTTCTGTTCTGCATCGAGAACACAACCATTCATTATGGATTTCATGAGAAGGAACACCATAGCAACCTAGAATGAGAGAGCTGATTTGATTAATATATTCTGTATGTCTAATCATGATGTCATACAATTCAACTATGTACAAACACCAGTAAATCATATACTGTGATCAAGGAAAGTTTTCCACTGTTAGGATTATTGCTGTTCTATAGTTTGTGTGTATGTGTGTGTGTGTGTGAATGTAGCCTCCCCAGACTTCCAAACTTTTAGAAAAAGAAGAGCCACAGCAGGGTATTTTTTTATTTTCTGCAACTTCAGTAGCAAATCATCAGTTCTCCCTGCAATAACAAGGAACAATCTGAATCAATGTACTGTGACATTGTACATCAATGTACAATGACATTCTATGCAATTACACTGCATCTCCATTTAAGGACTTCTTAGATGTAAGCATTCAAGTCCTACTATATGTAGAAGATACTACAGAAAAATCATGCATTAATCAGTCACTTGAAATTAAGGATGTAAGGTGGAGGAAATTGCTGTATTAAATAATTAATAGAGATATAGTTAATAGAGATATTCACAAATCCTCAATTTTAAAAGGATTTCATCTTTACAACCTGTTAAGGAAATGCTAACATCACAGATGGGTTTAAAATATAAGGAGTAAACTTAAAGGCTTAGTGTTGAACAAAAAATCAGAAGTCTCTGCTCCCCACAGTTAAAGGAAAATTGCAAAACTAACTCTTCTTTAGTTTCAGAGCAACCATAAACAAATAACAGAACACTTAACATAGGGTAAAAAAAATGCAGCCAGTGATTTCAAGCATTAATTATGGAAAATGTTTTTCAAGTGCTTACTTAGACATAGCAGAAGCTTACTTAACTATTACTTATCAATAAAACAAAATTTGAAATGGCACTGCTACCAACTGAAATAGTAATGTATTTACTTGCATGTACTCGTACACAACACTTCGCACAGGAAATAAGAAGACTTGTTCCATCCTCATCAATTAAGGCATTTGATGGAGAGTTTTCAGTGTTTTCTTCGCTATAAATAAAACACATCTCCGGAATAAGAGGTCTGGACTTCTCATTTTCAATCACTAGTTTTTCTTCTAAGTTTGCTTCCTTGTAAGTAGAATTTTCTTCATCAAGATTTTCTGGCTGGAAATAAAATAAAATCACATTTAAGTAAAAAGAGGAGAGTCTTTCTTTCTGCTCTTTTTAATTATGGTCAAATGCCTTCTCCACACCATGCTCCTCCATTAATAATGTAACAGTTTATAAGAAAACTAACTACTGCGGGTTATCTATCACAATCATTCTATAGTTCCTTGACTATTCAAATAATAAAAAAGCACTCAGTCTGAAAATTAGCATTATTGCAACAGCATTCAATGATACAGTACAATTGACTCCCACTAAGCCCTTTAGAGGGATCCAGTGCAAAAGGTCTTTTTTCCAGGTCCCAAACAAAGGGGTTTCCTGTTCAGTAGCTGCCGAATTAGTACTGTATCAGCATTTTTAGCTGATGTTTGACACAAATTCCATAAGCCAATATCAAATTGTGTCCTGGATAAGAAGGTTTCTATGGAAATACAGTTCTTGAGAAGGCCCAAGTACTGTGAGATGATGCTTTTTCAGCACTGTAGGAAGGAGCTGTGGAAGCAGTTTTGATGAAAGGCATTTGACAATGGACATATAAGGAAGTAACTAAAAGATATAAACCTGTGTGGATTAATCACCATCAAAAATGCAACTTTCTGTATGTGTAAGCACACATGCACTAAAACCAATCCTAAATAAATCGCAAGCAGAAGGCATACACTCTCTGTAACAAAAGATAAATGAAGGTGGATCAAGCATCATCTCTAGTTTTAACAATATTGAGTTTATTTACTCCCCATACAACCAAAATCAGTAACTTTAACTTCTTTCTAATGTAATAGCAATTTTCGGGAAATGCTGAAGCTGGGCAGCTATTTCACACTCCTCAGAAATGAAACTCTAAGGATCTTGCTTACCTTGTAGTATGGCATGAGAAGAGTGCAAATTGCACAGTAGGGCTCCTTTTTTGCACAACATGCATTGTATTCTTTTTCAGCATTGAAATTAGGTGTTCTTGTCTGCCAAAGGTGGACAAGAGGCCTAGCCCATGTCTCTGTCTCTTGAACTTCCTCTTCAGTAAATGCAGTTTCAGGCAGTTCTTAAAGAAAAAAATCAGAACAAGAGGTAGAGGGCAGAAACTGTAACAAATTAAGTTCTGTTTGAACATCAGGAAACACTTCTTTAATGTGCAGGTGATGGAGCACTGGCACATACTGTCCAGAAAGGCTGTGGAGTCACCCTCCTTTCAGGTCCAATAGACACCTGGTTCTGGGCACCCTGCTCTGGATGTCCCTGTTTAAGCAGGGGCTGGACCAGACAGACCCCCTCAAGGTCCCTGTCAATCTCAACTAGTGTGTGATTCTATGAAAGCACGCAATTGGACATATTCTTTTCCTGAAAGAGAGAGAAACAATACTGAATTTGTCATGTTCACTAATAGCGAGACCAAACAATGCTAAAGAAAGTCTGAGAGTGAATACAAATGCAGAAGTCTAAAGAAATTATGCATCAGGACAAGCACACAAAAAAGCACTTTGACATCACAAGCTGACTACTTTACAGAAAGTATTTCAGTAGCTCTTCAACTAAAAATTGTATTCATATCCTTATTCATAACATTAAAAACTGTCTCAACTCTTCCAAATGTTGTGGATGTTGTAGAACATGGGTGACAACCTTTTACTTTGCCTGGGCTGCACTGGGTGAAGAAGAATTGTCTTGGGATGCCATCTTTGTTGTTGCTGAGTGATGGGTGCACCCCCAGGGCTGGCCGGGCTGCTCTATAGGAAAGAGCTGCTGCCATGATGGCAGGGTGTGAGGCTAATTACTAGCTGTCCGGAGCCATGGGTTGGACATGCCTGTTGCAGAAGCTCATTCATTCACAGTGTGCCTGTGGAAGACTTTAATTTTAAAATTCTAAAGTTGACTTTAAGAAGTTCAAAGCCTCTAGAGAAGATGGAGAATGAAATCAGATTGAACCCTGAAGAGAAAGAAATTATCCAATAGGTGTAATCTGAAAATGTAGTCATTTGTTCTTGAGAAAGATGCAGAAAAAGGAATTCTGAGAAAAGTAGACGTCATTACAGAATCACAGAATCACAGAATTGTAGGGGTTGGAAGGGACCTCCAGAGATCATCGAGTCCAACCCCCTGCCAAAGCAGGTTCCCTACACCAGGTCACACAGGTAGGCATCCAGGCAGGTCTTGAACATCTCCAGAGAAGGAGACTCCACCACCTCCCTGGGCAGCCTGTTCCAGTGCTCCGTCACCTCACTGTAAAGAAGTTCCTTCGCACATTTGTGTGGAACTTCCTATGCTGCAGTTTCCGGCCGTTTCCCCTTGTCCTGTCTCCACTCACCACTGAAAACAGTCCGGCCTCACCATTCTGCCCCCCACACCTTAGATATTTATAGACCTGGATCAGGTCCCCTCTCAGTCTTCTTTTCTCAAGGCTGAACAGACCCAGTTCACTCAGCCTTTCTTCATAGGAGAGATGCTCCAGGCCCTTCACCATCTTTGTGGCCCTCCGCTGGAGTCTTTCCAAGAGGTCCCTGTCTTTTTTGTACTGGGGAGCCCAGAACTGGACGCAGTACTCCAGATGAGGCCTCACCAGGGCAGAGTAGAGGGGGAGGATCACCTCCCTCGACCTGCTGGACACGCTCTTTTTAATGCACCCCAGTAAGCCACTGGCCTTTTTGGCCACAAGGGCACACTGCTGGCTCATGGCCAGGTCATTATCCTCATTTCAACTGGTATGGAGCTAATTTTCCTTTCTGGAAAGCTGGCATAGTGCTATGCTTTAGTTTTAGGAGAATAATATTGATAGCACTGATATTTTAGTTACTACAGAGCAGTGCTTACATACAGTTGAAGACTTTTCAGCTTTTGTGCTGAGGAGGCTGGGGTGCACAATAAGTTGGGGGGACAGAATCAGCAAAGCTAACTCAAACTTGTCAAAGGGGTATATTTAAGGAAAAAAAGTTTATTTCAGAAGAAAATTCCAAAAACAAAAATATGCTGTGAAGTATATTAAGCTGAATTATCATGTTCTTTCAGCCTATTACTGCCTTCATCCACTTTACAAAAAATCAGTAGCTTTACAGGTTTCCTGGTATGTTAAATTGTCACGAGTTGCTACAAAAGCATTATGAAGTTGATAGCACTTTTATCAGTACTGAATAAAAAATGGATTTAAAATATTGTATACAAGCAGTCCTAACATTTTCAAATATATATACATAATGAAAGTGAATTTTATTCCCTTTTATATTCCCTCTTCTCTCATGAGAACATAAATTCAATAAAAAATCACCAGTAATGAAGGTAGAAGGACAAAGACAAAATGTCTGCCAAAAAAACTGTCATCAAGTCAATATTCAGCAGCAGTTCTTTACTGCAGATAATACAGCTGTAAAACAATAGCAACAAGAAAACAGCTGAAAATAAGGAGGAGATAACATAAAACGCAGGCATCACTCTTCTAGTCTTCTGCATAGCTTTTGTTGCTGTTGTTGTTAAGGGTCTTATTAACCTAAAGAAAAATTTAAAAATTATCAATTATATTATTTCCCTTACTTGCATTTTTCCAGAACTGGCTTCAATTTTGCTGGCTCTTTTTCCCTAAATTCATTTTTGACAGTATTTCTCCTATGAAGCTAATACTACCATTATTTTAAATGTTTTCACTATGTACTCACAGTGAAAGGATTTCATCGAGCTAGGTAAAGAAAGCAAAAAGAACACGAAATCTGTTGAGAAGATTTGTAGCTTATGGCTTCTCTATCTCTTATCTACTTTGAATCTGATATCCTTTGATCCCATAGCTGTGGGAATAATAAACTCCCATCAACCCCAAGCTTGTGCAGGATCTGCCACTCCATCTGGATGCATGTAAGTCTATGGGCCCAATGCAGTACATTCCAGGACACTCCAAGTGCCTGCTGATGTCATGACAGATTTTTCAGTTATTTTTAACGGTCTCAGGAATCTGGAGAAGCCCCGCTCAACTGGATGCTGGCAAACACCGTCTCAGTTTTCAAAGAAGATCCTGTTAAACACAGGTCTGACAGTCTCACGTCAGTGTCAATTAAAATTTTGGAGAAGATTACTGAAAGATTACTCAAAAATACTTGAAATACAGCACATTCACTGATCATAGCCAACAAGAGTTCATGAGGCATAAGAGCTGCTTAATGAATTTATTTTACTTTTATAATAAGTTTTACTATTGTCTCTGACACTATCCTGGGCATAATATCCAGCATACAGCCAGACAAAAACACGATGTGTTGGCTGAACAACTGGCTGACAGGTCAAGCTCAAAGGGTTTTAGTAAACGAAGTTACATCAGGCTGGCAACCAATCACTAGAGGAGTTCTCAGGGTTCATCTTAAGGGTCAGTTTTCTTTAAAGCTTTTATAAATTATCTGGACAAAAGATTCAAATGCATTCTAAGAAAGCTTGCAGATGATACCAAATCAAAAGAAGTTGCTGCCTCCCTCAAGGGTGGACAGGTATTGCAAAGAGATCTTGAAGAGGGCTGGGCAATTTAACAAGTGCCAGATTCTGAGCCTGGGAACAGAATTCTGGGACAGGGAAACCTTCAACATATGAACAGACTAGAAGATGAGACTGGCAGATAAGAGGCTGGAGACCAGCCTTGCAGAAAGAAATCTGGGAGTTGCAATCATTGCCAAGACAAGTATGAGTCAGCAATGTGCTGTGGCAGCATGAGGGCCAACGGTGCCATGGGATGCATGAAACCCAGCACTGCCATCCAGCGAAGGGAGCAATTGCCCTGCTCTGCTCTGCACCGGTGCTGTCTCACATCAAGCACTGCATGCAGTTTTGGGCACCACAACATGGGAAGTACGTACAACTATCAGATAGCTTCCACAGGAGAGATGCAAACATGGTGAAGGGTCTAGAGGGCAAGGCATGCAAGGATCAGCAGAGGTCCCTGAGTTTGTTCAGCTCAGAGCAGAGGAGCTGAGGGGAGGCCTCACGGCAGGCTGCAGCTCCTCACAGGGAGCAGAGGGGCAGCGCTGAGCTCTGCTCTCTGGGACAGCAAGTGGGAGCAGCATGGAGCTGCTCTCAGAAACACGGTTTGAACTTCAGGTGGTCCTGTATGGAGCTAAACGTTTTTGTTGCTTTCCAGAACTTTGTATTTTCAAACTTTGTACTTCATTCCAAATGAAGTGAAGGAAAAAACACTGTACGCATACTGGACTGCACCTTTACCACCTCCAAAAAAAAAAAAAAATTACGCTTTTACTAAATTTTGCTCTTTGCATCATGTTTAGACTGTTTCCAGTTATTTTTTGATCGGAAACCCTTCTTCATTACTTCCAAATTGTAACAACTGTAATTATTTCTTCAATTTCTTTGAGAGAGGACTGTCTTCCCAGTGCACCTTACTACAGTCTCTTAGTCTATGAGCTGCTCTAAAAATAATGCCTCCTATTTCATGACATTGGCCTACAACATCAGAGGCAGATAGGGTGGCATGGCAATAAAGGCTGAACATTGCCACCAATATTCTGTTACATTTTGTTGCTGTATGACAAATGGCAGCAGAGGAGCAATTTGACAGAGTGGTGTCTGATATGGAAGTGTGTATGAAGTAAAGGCGTCAATGAATTAATTATTCCATGCAGAAAAAACTGCACCCACTGACACACATCAGCGCTTACTAAACATTTAGGAACATAAACCTATGGATGTGAAAACAATGAGGCAGAGGTGGTGCACTTCAGCATTGGCAAAGGCAACAGTGGGTCACCTCCACTGCTGCAGATTTTTACAAGCACAGCATGCAGGCTCCTGTTCACTGCTGGTGAAAATGCATAGATACTGGTGGTGAGTGTGTTGTATAATAGCAATCAGTAGCTGAGAATCTGCTCTATCAAAAAGCTTTGCATCTCTGTGCTCTTTGCATCTCCAGTAGTTTCCATGGAAATACATAGAAGGTGTTGTCCCTCTTTCAGGGACTTCAGAAATATTATTTAGTCTCCTCAAAATCAACATTCCCACATTAAAATCATAAAATGTCAAATGAGATTGATATGATAAATAAAGTTACAGAGTACATGAATCTCATTACAAAACATGGCAACAATATTGCCTTCAATAACTTTATCACCACGTAGAACATGCAGTCCTACATGTAGATGTATTTTAGATAAACTGAATTTGGGAAGTTTCACTTTGGTTGTTTCTTTCGAACACAAACCAACAGCATTGATGGAAAGAATTCTAAAGTCAGTTTCTTTGCTGGTATAGGAGTTAGCTTTCTTGTTTCCATAAAGTCACACAAGTTACATATTGTGAACAAAAAACTGACAGCCTAATTATGCAAAACAGGCAAGAAAATAAAAAATCAGTTCTCAAACCATTCCAAAGAAAGTCTTGAACATAAAAAATTACTTGATGTAACAAATACTACTGTCTCAGAACATTTTACAGATGTTCCTTTCTCATTCATGTGAAAATTCCTAAGTACTGTTTATGTCCCCCAAAAATGTGGAAAATATTTGTTTTTGAGAAATTATTTTGGTATTTGCTAAGTAGTATACAATTTCTCTTATTCTCTTTCATTACTTACCACATATTTGAAAAACAATTTCTGACTTAGCCTAAAATAAACTTACGTTCCCAACTCACATTGATACGAGTGCATTCAAAGTGGTTCATGTAAATTCAGAATTTTTTTACTAGATACGTGCATTATAAGCACAAATGTGACCAGCATCAAATTATGCTCCTACACAACTATATATATTAGTGCCATATACATACATATTAGTTTCCTTATACTCAAGACCTGCCAATACTGAAGTTTCTCCTCCAAAAGTCACATCTACTTTCCAAGGCCACTGTGTAATGTCTCATGAAGTACTGTAACAAGATTTTTCACTCAAAATCTTCCATATTTACACTGTTCTGCAAAAGTCCACACATTCTGTCAGCATGCTGCTAGAATTCGTTTCAATACCAGTCACTTGTGCAACAATGCCAACCAGCAACATGCCATGATTCCATTATTTGGTCAAACATTGTAATACTTTGTCCTGCTTCTTTGAGCAGCTAGTAATAGCCCAAAGAGATAATCAGAAATACTCAGATCAGCCAATGCAATCAGATAAAACACAGTGTATGTCTACACAGAGTATTTTCTTCATAAAAACATTTGCAGCACAGCTAAGGAATCTGGTTTGATTTTCACTTCTGTCATCACCTGGATGAAATCATAGAATCACAATCATAGAATCTTAGAATGGCCTGAGTTGAAAAGGACCACAATGATCATCTGGTTTCAATCCCCTGCTATGTGCAGGGTTGCCAACCAGCAGACCAGGCTGCCCAGAGCCACATCCAGCCTGGCCTTGAATGCCTCCAGGGATGGGGCATCCACAGCCTCCTTGGGCAACCTGTTCCAGTGTGTCACCACGCTCTGTGTGAAAAACTTCTTTCTAATATCTAACCTAAACCTCCCCTGCCTCAGTTTAAAACCATTCCCCCTTGTCTTATCACTGTCCATCCTCATAAACAGTCATTCCCCCTCCTGTTTATACACTCCTTTCAAATACGGGAACGCCACAATGAGGTCTCCCCAGAGCCTTCTATTCCCCAGGCTAAATTTAAGCAATTTAAAGTATGGACCCCAGGACTTACACAGCTTTAAAGATGCTGTGTAAGGATTATGAACAGATGTATTGCAAAGATCCCAGGCCTCCCCATCTGACAAGACAAAGGATGGCTGCCTAACAACAGGACCACACAGGCCTGCGCAAGAGATATTGTGAAGCCACGAACACAGGCTAGTGAACTGTATAAAGACTGTCAGCTGGAAAGGGAAAGAGCGCACCGTTGGTGGAGCAGAGACTCCCCGGCCGCCCAGCGCTGTTTTGCTTACTTGCTTGCTATAATAAAAGACGATTTCCAGAATGTATAATTGGGTTGTTCAATTTGTTTGGCATAATATATAACATGACCAGCTTCCAATTATTGACCTCATAGCTCACCATACCTCGTAGTTCATTGGCACTAAGTCCTGAGTAGGATTGTACACACATGCGTATCAGAATTCCCTGGTTAGAAGTCAGAAGTGTCATTTGTTTTTATACTTACATTCCAAATCAAGAATTAATCAAGACAAAAATGAATATCGCATTCTTAATGCTCTTTGGCAAAGGACAGTCATCTTGCTCATATATATAATGGGATATATCTTGCTGTCAGAGGAAATAAAATGCAGGGGCTGCTTGCCATGGCAAGAAAATTCAATATACATTTGCAGATCAATTGACAACACTTTTCAAGAGTTTAAACATTCATGCATAGCACATAGGCACTTGAAAAATACTCAAAAAAATCTTAAAAGTCTCTAGTTGATCTATCTATTCCTGTTGCTTGATCTCCATCTCAAAACATAACGCTCTATAAATAGTAATTATTCCCATAGCAACAAATATTTTATCAAAAAATCAAACTGTCATATCAGCTACAAAAACAGATGTCTCCTCAGCAGAATATGTTCTCACACTACCCTATATTTAAGTGTAAACGTTATGCTTCACCTGAAATGTAAGTGCAACTTATACTTCATTTTCCAAGGCAGTCAGCACCACTGCCACCATATTCTGCAGCAGTGCAGGAGATTGCCATGTAAGAGGCCATGTAAGTTAAGAAGTGGATAGAGGCCATGTAAGTTAAGAGGTGGATAGATTGCAAATGGCTAGAAACAGCCATTACCAGGCTTTGAACTTGTGGGTTAAAATCAGGAACGAGACATTTAAAGAAAACCTTGTGTTTGGATACTACTACAGGCTTCCTGATCAAGGGGAGCCTGCTGACAAAGAGCTATCACTTCAGTCACAACAGCCCTTGTATTCATAGGTTCTCACCCAGACAGGGAATTTCAACCACCCAGACATCTTAGGAATAAATTCTTTACTTAGAGGGTGGTGAGGTACTAGAACAGGTTGCCCTGAGAAACTGTGGATGCCGCATCGCTGAAGGCACTCAAGGCCAGGTTGAATGGGGCTTCTGGTAGCCTCATCTAATTGGCAGCCCTTTCCATGACAGTGAGATTAGTCCGTTCCAACCAAAGCCATTCTATGAACTTATATGAGTTCAGAGTTCCTTAACAATGCAACAGAACTGCAATCATCCAATTCACCAGCCTGCACTTAAGTTCTTTCTTTCTCTGAGACTAATTAATCTCATAAGATCCTCTAAAATAAGACACCAAGCTCAGGGGCTGACTACATGGGTATGTATATGTTCAAGAAGGAAAACCATGCAAAGAAATGCAAAATGCACTTTCTCAGGATGTATTAAAATTTCTTAACTATGTAGTAGAAGATTTCCTTACTTGAACTGCAAAACTGAAATTCCTCTGAAAGGCACCACTTGACACCTTTATTATCTGAAATTTTACATGCTGGAGGAACTATACAGGATAAAAACTAAATAACCTAGACTAAAATAAACCATTTTTACATTAAAAAAGACTGCCTTAGGAACACTTAGCAGCACATCAACATTCAATTAAATTTTTTAAAGATTCTGAAAAGACGTTGTATAAGAAAAACTAACACTGGTAGAGGAATCATTGAAAATATCTATGTGTGTGTGACCTCAGAAAGTCATTGCTATTGCAGATCAGTCCCACTCAGGAGACAAAAGAGATAGCTGAGAGCTTACACACGAGTTTTAATGAAAGGACACATGAAGGTGATACTGTAATGGGGGGTGTCTGCTACCTAACTAGGTAGAGTAAGTGCTTTAGGCCCTCTAAAGATAGACAGCATGTCCACTGTCTGTTCCTCATGGGGCACTTCAACCACCTTTATCTTCTGGAGGGACAACACAGCAGAACGTAAGCAATCAAGAAAGTTTCTGGAGCACATGAACAACATCCTTCTCCAGGTCCCAGATGAGCAAATGATGGGCAGTGTTCTGCTGGCCCTCATATTAGAATCACAGATAAGAACAAGACAGGTAGTCAACAACAATGAGGGACTTGCTGGGAATACAAAGGTCTAAGACAGCTCTGGCTGCAGTGAACAGAAAATGGTTCAAGATCCTGAGATCTTGAGGGAGAAGGGTGAAAAGCAAAGTCACAAGTTTGGACACTGTGGCAACTTACACGATTTTCTTGGAAGTCCTACAAGATGAGACCCTGTGTGAAAAGTTGGAATGATTTTCTGGCTCAAAGCCTGTTTAGTAGCATCGATCTGAGCATTACCTGCTTGGCAAGCTTTTGGAGTGATCACAGTAGTAGGAGAAATATGTGGTCTGGACAACCAAGAGAAACCATTTTGGTTGTTGCTCCTTTAGGGTGTTCAAGCTGACTTGCTGGGTTCGTCTCAGAGGAGTGGACCACCATGTAGTCAATGCACATACCTAGCAGCCCACTGTGTGACAATGTCATGATCAGCTGCCAATTACCCAAGTGGAGGAGCATGTACTACAGACATTCTGTTGCCCCTGACAAATAAAACATTAACAATTAAGTTAAGGAGCACTTTGGCAAAGTGGACAAAGATTTAGTCCACATGTAAGCCCTTACAGATCTACCTGTGAGGAGTGAGGGATCTGAAACATGTCACTAGAAGGTCATTCTTGATAATCCGATAGAGCATGGTGATTCTGAGAAGTGCTTCAAGACTGAAGAAAGGTAGATGTCAGTCTTATCTTCAAGAATGGCAAGATGGAGAGCACAAGAAACTACAAGCTGGTCATCATGGGATCACCAAGGGGAAGTCATGTCGGCTGACTAGATTAACCTTTACAATGAAATGAGTGGTGTAGTAGATCATGAGAGAACAGAAGATACTGTCTACGTGGACTGCAGTAAAGTCTTTGACATCATGATTCTTGTAGTGTACATTAACATAAACTCCAATCTCAAACCAGCCACTGCTTTTAAGACTGTAAATAAAACTTCAATATGTATAATGCATGTATAACGCATATGACGATATTCTGTATATCTAAAAAGACATTAAGCAACCAAGTCTCCCTTCTGACTAACAAACACTTGCAGTCTCTCCTGAAATATTCTTTACAGTGGAGGCATATATACATACATATTTTGTATGTATATCAAGGCACTGTTCTTCTGCTTTACATGATAATACTCTGCGCACTGTGATCCATTCAAAAATAAAATAAAATAAAATAAAATAAAATAAAATAAAATAAAATAAAATAAAATAACAACAAAATAACAACTAAAATGGAAAGGTCTCAGAAAAAAATCTAGGGAGTGACTGCCCACATCTGTTACAAAGGGAGCTGAATTTATCACATGAAGAAAATCAGAGAATCACAGAATTGCAGGGGCTGGAACGGATCTCTAGAGATCAGCGAGGTCAGCCCCTGTGCAAAGCAGGCCCCCTGTAGCAGGTTGCGCAGGTAGGCATCCAGGTGGGTCTTGAGTATCTCCAGAGAAAGAGAAGTTGGTCCTTGTTTTAAATAAACAGCTGTATCAGTTGGGTGGATCATCTGGTTGTGTAAATGTCTCTTCCAAAGTAGATCAGAAGAGTGTGAAAGTTTTGTTAAACCAGTCAGAGCAGCACACAGGAACTATGTATGTGGCTCAGTCTAACATGCAGCACAAAAATGGAACAAGGAAATTTCAGTTGGAAAGAAATGGAGAATGAATTTTGAAGACAGCAACAGGGTTGAGATGACTTCAACCCATGCATCACTTCCTGGCAGTTGGAGACAATTCGGCATCTTGATAGTGAGTGTACAGAGACCAGAAATTGGAACCATAGCTCTGTTGTGATCCAATTGTATATTTTAATTGCTAAATTATGGTTGTACTGCAATTTCAGTAAACTGCTGTAATCCCTCTGCTAATTTTAAATCCTAGGTAACATAAACTATTTTCCAGAACCTGGTCAGAGAATAACAGACTCAGACAAAGACACAGACACAAAAATTGAATTCTGCTGTACTGGTATTGTGCACTGCATGCACATATAAAAAGACTGAGTGAGCTTGGCTAGAATGAGCATATGTTTGGAATTACAGAATTGTTCACATTGGAAAAAACCTTCAAGATCATCAAGTCCAACCACAACCTAACCATACTACCTGAACTCTAACAACCCGCCATTAAGTCATGTTCCTGAGCACCACATCCAAACGGTTTTTGAACACATCCAGGGATGGTGACTCAACCACCTCCCCGAGGAGCCCATTCCAGTGCTTAACAACCATTTCGGTAAAGAAGTTCTTCCTGATATCCAACCTAAGCCTCCCCTGGCACAACTTGAGGCCATCTCCTCTTGTCCTGTCACCTGTCACCAGCGAGAAGAAACCAACCCCACTCTCACTGCAATCACCTTTCAGGTATTTGAAGAGAGAAATAATATCTCCCCTCAGCCTGCTATTCCCCAGACTAAACAGCTCCAGATCCTTCAATCTCTCCTCATAGGGCATATTCTCCAAGCCCTTCACAAGCATTATTGCTCTTCTTTGGACCTGCTCCAGCACCTCAATGTCCTTTCTGTACTGAGACGCCCAAAACTGAACACAGTATTCGAAGTGGGGCCTCACCAGTGCTGAGTACAGGAGCAGGATTACTTCTTTAGTCCTGCTCACCACACCATTCCTGATACAAGCCAGGATGCCATTGGCCTTCTTGGCCACCTGGGCACACTGCTGGCTCATATTCAGCTGACTGTTCAACAGAACACCAAGGTCCCTTTCCAGTGGCAGTTCTCCAGCCACTCCTCCCCAAGCCCGTAGGGTTGAATGGGGTTGCTGTGACCAAAATACAGGACTCGACACTCAACCATATTGAAACTCATACAGTTTACCTTGGCCCATCGATCCAGTCTATTCAGATATCTCTGCAGTGCCTTTCTCCCCTCAGGCAGATCAGTACTCCCTCCCAGCTTGGTGGGAGAGAGTGTTAAATCCCTTTCCTGAATACTCTCTGACAGTGTATTTTACTTTGATTCCAAAACCTCACCAATATATTGTTAGACATATCACTGATTTTGGTATGCTTTGATAGTAAGCCTGTGGAGTGGTCGTAACACTGTAACAGTGACATATCTGCCCATCATCTCTTTTCAGCGGGATGTTTAAGTCTGTTGATAGGCGCAATAGTATTTTTAAACATAAAATAATGTCTGTTTCTTTAAAATTCTACTATACTTCTGTCTGTGACTGCTTCACACATGCATGTAGAGTTCTACAGTGTATTAATACCAGCCCCTAAGAAGTGGTAACAGGATAATGTAAGTCAGGGTATTCCCATGTATTTGAGTACCTTGTCACTGCCATCCCTAGCAGTAGTTAGAGATTCTGATTTTTCATAACTACCACGACATTTTTTACTTCGCCGTAACTGTAATGATTTGTTGTCATAATGAGTTTAAGCTAACGAGGTAATAGGAAAAGTAGCCTTTTTTCCCAAAGAGAATCAGAAACACCTAATGAGCCAATGAGTGACTTTAAATAGGTACATAACAGCTATTATAAAATGTACCATATCAAACAATAATTCAGCCACACTAGTACTGACACTAGAAAATACTCAGCAATGCCCAACTTCATAGTAATTCCCACTGCCACATTTGTACCAGAGAAGAATATTAACAAAGGATCAGTTAATCACTATAATATAATTTAGGATATACTGGTTCTATTTATGTAAACATTTATATATACCTGTATCCCTCTGTATCTTTAAGAACAGGGAAACATTTAACAAAATATCTAGACAAAATGAAACCTTAGTCCAGAATGGGTTTTGATACAAAGACAACTCCTTCTAAAACAAAGTACACATAAATAGTTGCCTTCCAAATGAGTAAGTGAATGAAATGAATGTTTTCACAAATGTTATTGGTTTAATAGTTCATGCCAAACTTGTTCCAACACTCAAGACCACTGCTTCGAACGATTTTTGCTTACTAAGTTAAACTCAAATTCTCAGATGGAAAACATTTGGGCCATTTGCAGAATGGATTGTTGGCAGTATTTGCTGATTTAACCCAGCAGATGTGAAAAGCCATAGACGCTAATACAGTACAATTTGCTTTTGCCAGTCTCAACAATGATTTTGCTGCTTGGGGTTATGTTCCACTGATGATTCCTGGCTTTGTAGAGCAACATTCTCTGCTATGAAGAGCATAGCAGCATCTGTTATTTTTCAGGTAGTTGAACATAATCTCAGCCCTGGGAGGCATTATATATAGTTTGAAGTGTCCTGCAGGAACTAATAAAAAAAAAAAAAAATCGGTCAGGGAAATAGACTTGGAACTTCAAACTTCACTGCTCCTGCAGTATATCAGCAAACCCAATTTCAGAAATCTTTTTTTATTTTAATAATGAAAGTCTAGCTTTCATAGCAAATGAAAATACAAATATTTAAATTTCTTGTCACTGTACTCTAAAATGGACACACATTTTTAGTTAGTCTAATGGCTGAATTATTAATGAAGGCCTCAGTTCTCATAAAAATTATATGTGAGGACAACCATACTGAATCAGAGGCTAAGTCTAATGGCTTCCTGATTGTACAAAGACTGCCGTTCAAAAGACAGTAACAGGATGCTTTTTTAAAAAAGTAAAATATCAAAAAAACTGCAATATATCAGTTGTGGCAGATATCAAAATGTTTTGAAAAGGTCACAAAAACTGAGAGTTCAAAAAAAATTTTAAAGGCTAAGATAAATGACATACTTAGGTACTCGGATACTCCAATTTTTCTGAGGCATATTATTAGAGTCCCATAATGAAATCTGCAATTGTTTTGTGATTAAACTATGTATAACAATTGCTACACTTTGCTAAGTATACTTGTATTGTGAATGTGTAGTAGTGTCCTGGTTTTGGAGGGAATAGAGTTAATGTTTTTTATAGTGGCTGGTACAGTGTTGTGTTTTGGATTTAGGATAAGAATAAAGTTGCTAACACGCTGATATTTCAGTAGCTGCAGAGCAGTGCTAACACAGAGCTGAGGAATTTTCAGCTTTCGTACTGTCCTCACAGTAAGGAGCTAGGGATGCACAAGAAGTTGGGAGGGGACACAGACAGAACAGCTGGCCCAAACTGGCCAAAAGGTGCATTCCATGCTATATGGCATCATGCCGAGTAATAAAAGTGGGAGATTTGGTCGGGGAAGAGATGTGGTTGCTGGGGGCCTGGCTAGGCATCCGTCTGCAGGCGGTGAGCAATTGCATCGTGCAACATTTTATTTTTTTGCTAGTATTATTTTTTTCCTTTTTTCTTTCTCACACATTTACCTTTTTCAATTCTCTTCATCACCTCACTGTGGGGGGAGTGAGCAAACGGCTGTGTGGTGCTTTACTGCCTGCTGGGTTAAACCGCTACATATACAATTGCTACACTCTGTTAAAAGCAATTTGTACTTGCACTGTGATTTAAGTGCACTGCTGTATCACTCTGCTAAATCAAAATCCCATGGAACTTCAACTATTCAAATAAGAAAATTTTGCATTATGATTGAAACACTCCACGTATGGAATATTTCAAAGAACCTGGTCAGCATGTATTAGACATTAGCTTTTTTTTGCCGAAGTTGTCATTACACTCCCTTGGAAGATATTTCCAAGGGAGTGTAATGACAACTTCGGCAAAAAAAAGGTTTTCTGACTTGGTATTAGTTGCAAATAAGAACGTAGTCGAGAAAGCCTATATTGTAATTAAGAACAGGCAGCAATAAGAGTGGCTGCAGGCAGGACCACTATCATTTAAAAGAGCAACAGATTACTACAAATACTAGAAAAGGCTAGCAAAGTGTAAGCACTAACTCTGAAAAGGAGGGATAGAAAAACTATAACCAAGAGTTTTATAGACAGAAAAGCAACTCACTGGTTTTATTGATATTTAGGATGAATTTGAAAAACGTAAATGTTCCAGAAATTTGAAGAAAAGGAATAAGAGGTACGCTTGGCTGGCTGTTGGTGAGTTATTTGTGAATAGAAGTCAGAAGAGAAAAGAGCACATAATATGCTAGAACAAGGAAAAAAAAAAAAACAAACAGAAAAGATGACAGCTCATTAGCAATAAACACAGAAAATCAAAATAATTTCTTAGACTCAAAACCGTAAATAATAGTACATGATGTTCACATGCAAAGGGATGATTTACTACCATCTACTGAAACAGATTCAAAGTAATTGCCACCATTTATACCACGAACACTGGATGATCAGGAGATATCTGGTTTAATATTGATCCTCCTAAGAGCGACAGTTCTGATGACTAGCAAGAAGAAAATATTATGAAAGTATTTCCTCCCATGGCAAAATACAATCAAAGATAAGCAACAGGCCTGAATCAGTTGCAACCCATATATTTCTCCCTGAAGACTGGAGACATTCAGCATCATATTGTTCAGTCAACATATTATTTAATAGTAATAAAATTCACACTTGTATTGTGACTGAACTGTACACTGCAAGTGCTGCACTCTCCTAAACATAATTTGCACTTATACTGTGACTTAAGTACATATTATATCACTCTAGTAAATAAAAATCCTATATAGCTTCAACTGATTTCAAATAAGTAAATTTTCTATTCTGTATTACATTCTCCACACGTTAAACTTCTAAGAGGACCTAATCAGACTATGCTGAAACACAATATTTTCTCTACCAAATGGTTAAATTGCTAAAACCTGATTTATATTACTGTGTTCTTGAAAATAAGCAACTTAGAGAAAATTCTGAAGATTCATACTGTAAATAATCAGTTTATATCTACATAATCTGTAAAACACTCTTACATGATTAAACATTTTCATCTAAAAAAACCCAAACAAATAAACAAAAAAAACCCCCGCAATTTTATTTGGATTCCTTGTTGTTGAAAAAACTAACTTCTTTCATTCAAATAGTGGACTGTAGAAGTACCTGTTAAGTGTAAGGGGTAAAAATCAATCTTACCTCCCTTGTTCACAAAATAGCTTAATTTCTTGCTGAACATGGAATACGGAATTCAGCTGTAATAGCTAAGGCTCATATTCTCAAAGATATCTACTAATTCTGGCTACCAAAGTTGAAACACATTTTCACTGATACTAAAATACCAAGTGACTCCACAAATAAACAGACACATCTGAAAAGCAAGCTAAGAAGCTGACTCGCTGTTCAAGAAACCATATATAAGTAACTAGTTGGCAGGAAGAACTGTCAACACAAAATATAAATAGCATAGTTGAGTTCAAATTTCCATTTTCATATTTAATGTACATTACTGCAATTCCAGTAATTTCGTATATCTTTACACAGTGCAAGTTTAAAGACAAGCCATTCTATTTGCAATTTAGTTCAAAGATACATGTCATCAAAATCGAAACAGAAGCAAAGGAAAACCTGCTGGAATTTACTGCATAGCCTATCAGCAAAAGAAAAATGTAGCTGGCAGTGTAAAATCAGTAAATGAATAAACTACAAACTGAAGACTGGCTGATATCTTGCTCTTTTAAAAAGCTTAATTCACACCATAAAAGACCTACTACCAAATACTTTCTCCATCCCATTCCATTATGTAATTTTTTTAATAATTTTTTAATGAACAAAATTTTTCATTTGTATTCCAGTTCAGTTTGCTTGTGAGCACTACTTATAGCCAGAAGCTGTGATCATTGGATAAAATTAAAGTGGAATTTTTAGAAACTGTACTTCAGATACCACTACTGACCTCTTTCCAGTACCTGAATAGAGCTTATCAACAGGTGATAGACTGACTTTTTTGCATGGTGTATAAAACAAGGAGAATGGCTTTAAACAAAAAAAAAAAAAAAAAAAAAAAAAAAAAAAAGGCCATAGGAGGACATCACAGAGGATGGTGAGGCATTAGCAAAGTCTGCCCAGAGAAGCTGTGGATGCCACATCCCTGGAGGCATTTAAAGCAGGGTTGGATGGGACCCTAGGCAGCCTGACCTGGTGAATGGAAACTCCCATGGCATGGGATTTGGAAAAGGATGGGCTTGGGGTCCCTTCCAAGCAAGGATTCTATGGCTATGCAATCCAAACACAAGCTTGTTGATGCAGTAATGATATTCCATACTGCCATGGTTTCATGATTTTTGGTTTTCAGTATTCCACATCATAACATCATGTGGGGCACTGGGAGTTTAACTGTTAATGCTCAAGTTCCGGGAACCTGTCCAGAAGAGAACAAGAACTACATTCCCCAGGGGACTCTGCAGTCACAGAGAGGAGACAGAACTCCTGGCAAGGTCACTTGATTCGCTCTTTTTTGTCTGCTCCTCTTCGTCGGCTCTCCTCCCATCTCCCTGCTGCTCAACCTGACTGCACATCTCACTTCAGTGTTATGGTGAGGCCTATCCACCTTTCAGACATTCTCTCTCTCATTATATTTGCTTTAATGGTTTCAATTCTGATTATATTGTATTATAGTGTACTATCTTGCATTCTGATACTGTATTTAGTAAATTAGTTTGTCTCTCCTCAGACCATTGCTGCTGTTTTAATTATTTTGGGGTCCCCTGTTCCCTTTTTTCCAGAGGTGCAGATTTTGCGAAATCCCTCCGCCCCTCTGGTCACAGAACTGGGCCGAACCAGCCCGTAAAACGTTGACACTCTTGGAGGAGAATGCGGGCAATGGCTGCTTTTTAGCTTTTTAGAACAAATCTCTCTTTGCTCTCGGAAAGCTTTGCTGGGAAAGTATATCTTTTCCACAGGTGCTCACTGAAAACTTGGCCTTGAAAGTCCAGGTAGACTGCCAATACTGTGGGATATTTGTAAACTTTGAGCACTGCTATCTTGCTTCCGTAAAGAGAAAAAAAAAGAAGATTCTGCTTTCTCTTTTAAACCTGTTTGCCAGGAGCTGCTAATTTCACAGAACTTGGTATTTTTAAACAGGCTCCCAGTCTCTCCTGTGAATCCTTTATGCAGTTTTTGAATGCTTACCTGATTGCATTGTTAATCTCCCTGAATTTACTATTCATCATTTCAGTCAGTTTCTGTATTTATCATATTTTGAGGAAGCCTTCCCCAAAACCAGAGGATACTGAGTGGCAGAGATTGTGGAGAGGCTTGGAAGAGACTTTAGAGAGATGGCACCACAACTGATGTCAGTTGCCTCTGTAAGAGGATGGAAAATGAAACGAATCTCGACTCAGCTAGAACAGAAGAAAGAGGAGGAAAGAGGTCCAGAGGAGTGGCTCCAAGGTCTAGGAGAAGCACCCCTGAGTCCAGGGGAGGGGCCCTCAGTAAGACCACGGTCACCAACGCCTACGAGGGGAAGAAGTCCTGAAAGAGTAAGAAGTGTGCAAGATATCATTACCATTGATTGATCTCTGAAAATTAATGAAATTCAAAGACTAAGAAAAAACTTCTCACATCACCCAAATGAGCCTATTGCCACTTGGTTACTTCGATGCTGGGACAATGGGGCCAACAGTCTGTGGCTAGACAGTAGACAGGGATTCAGTCATTGACAGAGGCATTAGTACATGCCAGAACCAGGCCTTCACCCTATGGAAGAGGATGCTGTTAGCTGTAAAAGAAAGATACCCCTTCAAAGACGATCTGATGCCTGAGAAAAAGAAATGGACTAGATATGAATAGACTGATGAATGAACTAGATAAGAATGGACTAAAAGATATAGAAAAAGGCATCCATCATTTGAGAGAATATGCTGTGGTGGAAATGCTACATAGCTCCAATTTCATTCCTGATGAGCCAGACCAAGAGCATGATCCTGAAAGAGTCAGGTGTACACCAAACATGTGGCGTACATTCACAAGACTGCACCAGAGAGGTACGCCAGTACATTTGTAGCAATGTATGGCAGAGGGGAAAGAAGACCCCTTGTAAGTGAACTTAGTAATAAGCTTCAAGACTTTGAGTTACATTTAAGACCTCTGTGAGCTTGTGTTTCAGCCATTGCAAAAAGAGCTGAAAAGCTGAACAGAATGGAGAGCAAACTAGAAGATATAATAGACAAACTGTCTATCGTGCCTAATGCTGATGGATCCATGGTGATAACAGATACATCCAATGGAGATCAGAATTCCCAAAACAACCTACTGGAGGGGCTGATCAACTTGGTTTCCTCCCAGCCAGTGTCATCCAGCATCTCAGCTATCAAAAGAAGACGTTCTCCTGCTCAAGCAAGTGACAACAGTAAGGCTACGTCACATTTTGCCTTGTGGCATTACCTACATGACCATGGAGAAGATATGAAGACATGGCATAAGCAATCTACTCCTGCACTTCAAGCACAGGTAAAAGAATTACAAGGCAAATCAACCACTGAGGTGAACTTCTCCAAAAAAGGAGATTGCTCCAGTTGCTGCAGACAACGGAGGTAACAAATAGAGGGGCCCTGCCCCCAGCCAGGGGAAGGGAAGGGATAATAGAGTTTATTGGACT
Source organism: Tetrao urogallus (assembly GCF_951394365.1). Classification (NCBI taxonomy): domain Eukaryota; kingdom Metazoa; phylum Chordata; class Aves; order Galliformes; family Phasianidae; genus Tetrao; species Tetrao urogallus. The sequence goes on from NC_136816.1 coordinate 46,880,381, forward strand.
GTGTGGATTAGATGGCCTGGCACATCAGAACCACAGAAATATAAGGCCCTGGTGGACACTGGTGCTCAGTGCACCCTAATGCCCTCGAGTCAACAAGGGACAAAATCAATTGATATTCATGGGGTGATTGGGGGTTCCCAAGAACTGACTATGTTGGAGGCTGAAATCAGCCTCACTGGTAAAGACTGGCAAAAGCACCCTAAATTGTAACTGGCCCAGGGGCTCCATGTATACTTGGTATTGATTACTTCAGAAGGGAATATTTTAAGGATCCCAAAGGGTATCGATGGGCCTTTGGAATAGCTGCTGTAGACACAGAAGGTGTTAAGCAGTTGTCTGTTTTGCCTGGCCTATCAGAAGATCCATCTGTTGTGGGGTTGCTACGAGTGAAAAAGCAACAGGTACTGATTGCTATAAAAACAGTACACAGACGGCAGTACCGCACTAACAGGGATTCCTTGCTCCCCATTCAGAAGTTAATTCGTCAATTAGAGAATCAGGGAGTGATCAGCAAAACTCACTCGCCTTTTAACAGCCCCATATGGCCAGTGCGTAAAGCCAGTGGAGAATGGAGGCTGACAGTAGACTACCGTGGCCTGAATGAAGTCGCACCCTCATTGAGTGCTGCTGTGCCAGATATGTTAGAACGCCAATACGAACTGGAGTCAAAAGCAGCTAAGTGGTATGCCACCATTGACATTGCTAACGCCTTTTTCTCCATTCCTTTGGCCAAAGAATCTAGACCACAGTTTGCTTTCACATGAAGGGGCATTCAGTATACCTGGAACCGTTTGCCCCAGGGGTGGAAACATAGCCCAACCATTTGCCATGGGCTGATCTAAGCTGCACTGGAACAGGGAGGTGCTTCCTGAGCACTTACAATACACTGATGACATCATTGTGTGGGCAACACAGAAAAGGAAGTTTTTGAGAAAGGAGAGCAAATAATCCAGATCCTTCTCCGTGCTGGTTTCACTATTAAGCGAAGCAAAGTGAAAGGACCTGCCCAGGAGATTCAGTTCCTAGGTATAAAGTGGCAAGATGGCAGTCGTCACATCCCGACAGATGTGGTGGACAAAATCACTGCCATGTCTCCAACCACTAATAAGAAAGAGACACAATCATTTCTGGGCACAGTGGGTTTTTGGAGAATGCTTGTTCCAAACTACAGCCTCACTGTAAGCCCCCTTTATCATGTGACGCAAATGAAGAATGAGTTTACATGGGATCCTGAGCAGCAGCAGGCTTTCGAGCAGATTAAGCAAGAGGTAGCCCGTGCTGTGGCCCTGGGGCCAGTACGGATGGGACAGGATGAAAAAATATCCTCTACACTGCTGCTGGAGAGAAAGGTCCCACTTGGAGTTTGTGGCAAAGAGCCTCAGGAAAGACTGAAGCCAACCCCTGGGATTCTGGAGTCGAGCCTACAGGGGGTCGGAGGAGGGCTACACTCCAACTGAGAAGGAGATCTTAGCCACGTATGAGGAGGTTCAGACTGCTTCAAGTAGTCAGTACTGAAACACAGCTCCTTCTGGCACCTCGACTGCCAGTGTTGAACTGGATGTTCAAGGGAAAGGTCCCCTCCACCCATCATGTAACTGATGCCACTTGGAGTAAGTGGATTGCATTGATTACGCAGCGAGCACAGATGGGAACCTCAGCCGTCCAGAAATCCTAGAGGTGATCATGGACTGACCTGAAAGTAGAAAGTTTGGAACACCACCAGCAGAAGAGGTATCGCGTGCTAAAGAAGCCCCACCATACAGTGAACTACCAGAGAATAAAAAGAAATATGCCCTGTTCACAGATGGATCGTGTTGTATTGTGGGGAAGCATCGCAGATGGAAATCTGCTGTGTGGAGCCCCACACGACAAGTTGCAGAGGCCACCGAAGGGAAAGGAGAATCAAGCCAATTTGCAGAGGTAAAGGCTGTCCAACCGGCCTTAGATGTCGCTGAACAGGAGAGGTGGCCAATGCTCTATCTTTACACTGACTCATGGATGGTGTGAAATGCCTTATGGGGGTGGTTACAGCAGTGGGAGCAAAATAACTGGCAAAGAAGGGGTAAACCTATTTGGGCTGCTGAACTGTGGAAAGACATTGCTGCCTGAATAAAGAATATGGTTATAAAGGTGTGTCATGCAGATGCTCCTGTGCCCAAGAGTCGGGCTACTGAAGAACAGCAAAATAACCATCAGGTAGACTAAAATTAAGGTGGCTCAAATAGACCCAGATTGGCAGAACAAGGGTGAGTATTTTTAGCTTGGTGGTCCCATGAGACCTCAGGCCATCAAGGAAGAGACGCAACATATAAGTGGGCCAGAGACCGAGGGGTGGACTTAACTATGGACTCTATTGTACAGGTTATTCATAACTGTGAAACATGTGCCATCATCAAACAAGCCAAGAGGATGAAACCTCTCTGGGAGGAAAGGCGATGGCAAAAGTACAAATATGGGGAGGCATGGCAGGTTGATTATATCACCTTGCCACGATCTCGCAGTGGTAAGCATTATGTGCTTACTATGGTAGAGGCAACCACTGGGTGGCGAGAAACATGCAGTACCCCATGCTACTGCCCGAAACACCATACTGGGTCCTGAAAAACAAGTCCCATAGTGACATGGCACTCCAGAAAGAACTGAGTCAGATAATGGGACTCATTTCAAAAACTCTCTTGTAAATACTTGGGCCAAAGGTCATGGCATTGACTGGATTTATCATATTCCCTACTATGCACCAGCTTCTGGTAAAATTGAACGCTACAGTGGGTTGTTAAAAACCATGTTGAAAGCAATGGGTGGTGGAACATTTAAGCATTGGGAGAAGCATTTGGCAAAAGCCACCTGGTTGGGCAATACTGGAGGATCAATCAATCGCAACGGTCCTGCTAGTTCCCTACATACTGTCAAGGGAGATAAGGTCCCTGTAGTATGTGTAAAGAACATCTTGGGAAAAGCAGTTTGGGTCTTTCCAGCTTCTGGGAAGGGCAAACCTCTTCGTGGAACTGTTTTTGCCTAGGGACCTGGGTCCATGTGGTGGGTGATGCAGAAAAACGGGGATGTTCAATGTGTGCCACAAGGGAATTTGATGTTGAGGGAGTGCAGTCAGTAATTTCATGTATATGTATAGGTTTCTGTGTGCACGTGTTTAATGTTTGGTAATTATTGTTTGTTTATACATATTAAGCATGATGTAGTGATGTAGAATAAGGGGTGGAATGTCATGGTTTTGTGAGTTTTGGTTTTCAGTATTCCACATCATAACATCATGTGGGGCACTGGGAGTTTAACTGTTAATGCTCAAGTTCCGGGAACCTGTCCAGAAGAGAACAAGAACTACATTCCCCAGGGGACTCTGCAGTCACAGAGAGGAGACAGAACTCCTGGCAAGGTCACCTGATGCGCTCTTTTTTGTCCGCTCTTCTTGGTTGGCTCTCCTCCCATCTCCCTGCTGCTCAACCTGACTGCACATCTCACTTCAGTGTTATGGTGAGGCCTATCCACCTTTCAGACATTCTCATTATATTTGCTTTAATGGTTTCAATTCTGATTATATTGTATTATAGTGTGCTATCTTGCATTCCGATACTATATTTAGTAAACTAGTTTGTTTCTCCTCAGATCGTTGCCACATTTTTTAATTATTTTGGGGTCCCCTGTTTCCCTTTTTCCAGGGACGTGGATTTTGCGAAATCCCGTCCACCCTGCTAGTCACGGAACTGGGCCGAACCAGCCCGTAAACCGTTGACACATACTTCACTATTGTTTCAAGAGCTTACTAAAGATCATACAGTATCCATTTTAAAGAAGGGTAAAAAGGGTGACCCAGAAAATTACAGACCTGTCAGTCTCCACTCTGTGCAGATCCTCCTGGAAGCTATCCTACGGCACATGGAAAGGAGGGAGAACGAGCACAGGTTCATCAAGGGCAAGCCCTGCTTGACCAACTTTTTATGATGGCGTCACTGCATCAGTGGAGAAAGGAAGAGCCACTGACGTCAGCTATCTGGACATCTGCAAGGCCTTTGACACAGTACACCACAACATCCTTTTCTCCAGATTGGAAAGATACAGTTTTTTCAGAGGCGGACTGTTCAATCGATGAAGAAATGACTCCAGGATCAAGCACAAAGAGTGGTACTCAATGGCTCTATATCCAAGTGGAGATCAGTGATGAATAGTGTCTCATAGGGGTCATTTCTGGAACTGATACACTTTAATATCTTCATCAGTGACACAGACAGTGGGGCTGAATGCACCCTCAGAAAGTTTGCAGATGATACCAAGCTGTGGGCTGTGGACCAAATGGACATAAGGACCAAAACAGTATTTTATTTAATTCTTCCTTTTTATGTAATACCTCTTGAGCCACTGTATACAGAGACTGTGATCCCTGAAAACCAACACTGGAGTGTTTATTAATATCCTATCAAAGTTAACTAACAAGTGTTATGTCATCAGTCCAAAAGTATTGATATGGTAGGTTCTTCTTTCCCATTTTGCTTCTGCCTTCTGTGAATTTCCCAGGCTGTTAGACAATCTAATACTTTTACTATCTTCTCTAATACTGCAAAAGTTGTTCAATCTGCTTGTCAACATGTGCATCTACGAAAGCAGAAAAATACAGAAAACACTCTCCCCGATCTTCAGGCATCTCCTGCGAAATAACATTAGAGTCCCCACACAGATTACTAAAATGGATATTCCATCAACACTGTACAGAGTACAGATGCTAGATAACAACTGCAATTCAATCTCTCTCAGGAACCAATTTTTGTGGAATTTTAAAATCTTGTAATATGCTTTCAAAAATAGTGTTAATTTTGTACAGTTAAAAAAATATATCCTTCTTAGACAAGAAAAGGCAGTTAGTAAAGCAGTACTGGCACTAAAATCAAATCAGTTTCAATACTGATGGTTTACAATACACCTCCAGATTTTTACAAAGGCAATCATAGCCCCACAAGGCTTGATTTTTTTTTTAATTTGGAAAAAAAAATAGTCCACCATAGTGCCTTGGGACTAAGATAATTTATCACTCTCTGTAACAACACCACAGGTACCTAATCCTCCTTAAAAGTAAGTGATATATTTTCTGTGTTTCTCTTTCTCTTACAGAAACGGAAGTTTGACTCCAGAAGATGTGCTTACAGAAGTGATATCCGTCGCCTTAGCAAACTTCATAACCAGTTTGCCTGCTGACTGTATAGCTACCCTTGAGGAAGCTGTTAAAAGACTGCGCTAATACAGCTGAAACAACATTTTCATTCTGGTACACTTGATAAAAAGAAATTACACGTTTCTCCATACCTAACACTATTCTATCCATGCTTTTAACAGGTGAAGTACATTTTACAACATGTTACAACAGCTCAGAAAGCTGTTCAATTAGAACTGTAAGGTCTATCTAAGAGGACAATGAGTCTTGATGAGCCCAAACACCGCTGTTCAGCAAATGATGGATAAAGGATAGAGGAACTGGTTTGTATTTCCTTCTTCAATCAAAATAATGGTCTTGGCATTCGTGTGTGTCCAATCTGCAGCAGATTGGCTCTGCTTGTCAAAGATGCCAAGGGACAAGAGTGCTTGTGGCTGTAATCAGAGTTGCCAATTCTTGCCGTTTCTGGAGATCAGCTGCTAGCTTGACAAGAGGACCAAACACACAGCAAAAGCTTTATCTTTGACCTTTCAACATGTTCCTTTCCTAAACAGTTACAAAAAACTTAACCTACTTATGACATTAATGAAATTGCATTATATAACCAGACTTTTTGCGTCAGTTCAAGCACATCCAACAGGATGCTGACAGCGAATAAGTAATAAGTGAATGAAGTTTTATTCCGTGTCTTAACAAAAACCACAGCTCTAAAACTAGCCATTTTCACTATCCATTTAAATTCTTGTCCAAGCTACTCTTTCCATTCATACTAGCTTTCTCATTTCATGTTTTATTATCTTAGAATGCAAGAAAAGCTGAATTGCTTTGAAATTCTGAATCATACTTAAAAGAAATCCACAATGAATTAAATCTATAGAATATTACAGTTTACAGCGAAGTAAAATTTTAGTCAGTTTGACTCTAAAAACAGTTTCTAATGTTGCATGCCCAAACATTGCTGTTAAGAAATCTCTGGGACCAATCAATCTGCAACAGAAGTCAGTATACTTGCTTCTTCTGCTGAGTCTGCATTTTACTGATTAAGTGAGCAGAAATATAACTGCATTGCATACAGAAAAAGAATATTACCACAGGCTAACATACGTACACTGACGCTAAATCCAAGTTTCATTACAAAAAAAAGAATATTTGTGATGGGACTCAACTCACGCTGTACTGCTTGCTGCACCTATATTTCCAAACTGGAAGCTTGAGCTGTAATTTTTGGTACTGATTCCACACTCCCCCGTATTTGTCATTGTTCAGTATTTGAGGAAGTAATTCCACAGTAAATAAATGAATAAATAAAGGAAAGCTGAGCATCAGATACACATAGGAAAACACTTTCAGGGAAAGAAATAAAAAGATTTTAGAAACAGAACAGCAACAGACCAGGAAGAAACAATCAATCCAATCCTTTCTCTGTAGAAGAAACATTCAGGAAACATACACATGAAGTATAAGCAGTGATAACAAGAAAATGCAAAACTCAATGTCAAAGCAGTTGTGAGTGAAAAATAAACTCTGAAATGTCTGCTAGAGGACTCTGTATTAATACAAAATTCAGAAAGTCTCTGCTAAGATTTAAGCATGCTGTTAGATATGATAGCATTCTATCTGCAAAATTATAATTCTGAAATGGCTGACAGTGTCAAAGTATGCAGCCTTCTCCTTATTAACGGTCTCTGATCACCTCTATTTGCAGAAACTTCCTAACAGAAGCCTAGCTTGTGAAAGACTTCAAATATATTAATTTGAATATAAATTATCTGCATTAGAAATGGCTATAAACACACTACCCAACTGAAGTAATGTGATTTGCAAATGAAGTGTAAAGCTCTACTTTCTTTAATTTTCCATGACAGCATCAGCCCATTTCTTCTTCTTCCTTTCCTTCTTTCATTTTTTTTTACGTTTATGAAATGACTGAATCCAGCAAACTCAACTATAAGCCAATATAAACAATCTATCAATAGACATATCCTCCCTGTAGAAGAACAGATGAGATAACAGCTATAGTTCCAAGGGAAGACAGTACCATAGCCATTATTGGCATCATTTCCATTCGGAAAGCACCCAGGAAAAGAATTAAACATACACACTGATTAAAATTTCTGGTAATTCCAGAATATGAACAAAGCACTTAAAAAGGGGAACATAATCATTAAAACACTGAAACTGGTATCAGTTCCCTGATATCTGACAAGAAACATCCTTATAATCAGAAAAATCTCTTTTCACTGGCTTTTAACTAGTAACAGATCTCTACCTCACATGTCAGCATTTGTCAGCAAAGCTAGTGAAGTTTCAGTTTTCCTGCTTCCCTCAGCAGTTCTTCCATCTCTGTCTTGGATGTAAACATTCCATTCACCAAAATCTACTGTCTCTCTTCTGTGTTCTCACAAAAGCATGCTGATAAATTAAATCACAGAGAGAAGCAGCCGCAAGAAAATAGTATCAAGCTCTGGTTCCAGCTAGAAAATACCAGTAACTGCTACTGTCCAATATAACTCTTAATTACTTTCTTCAGTCAATAAGCAGACGGATGTTTAATAGCTACTTGAAATGGTTCTTTCCTAACAAAAATATACTCTCATCTACCAGGAGCACAATCATTTAGACAGGAAAGACTGGAAGGTATTTAGTGGCTATGCCTTCCTGTTTGGAAAACTGCTATTTTCAAATAAAACTAAGATACCAGAAGGCTGAAAAACTACTGAATAGGGATGCAAAAGAAGAACACAATCCTTGAGATCCGTAAACCAGTGTCATGACATCATCATCTGGCTAGACTGTACCACAGACAATCTAAGCTTAAGAGGGAATTTTACACTATGTTTTAACTATAGCTAATGTTAAATAAGCATCAGCAAGCAAAAGTACTCTAATCTCTAATTAAAAGAGAGCAATTTCACTACAACGTACCACATATTTATATCTTTAATTACTTCACTAGATGAATCTTAATATTAATATCATCTTTTTTGTGTAAATTATCATAATACTTTCTGAAATACTCTCTGCCTAGCCCTCTAGGTATCCAAACATATCCATATATGATACAGATCATATGCCTAAGCTGTCTCTAATTTTCAGATAGATGCTTAACAGCTAATTGAAGTATTATGTCTGCAAAACTGAGGTTCAGATAAAGAAAGAGAGAGAGATTATGGCTTTTTCAAGCTACTGATAAAGAAGAAACAAATCAAATAGTTTTGGCCTGGAACACAGAAGGAGATGTAGCGATGAGTTACAGTTAAAATTACAGCATCCAGCTCAACAGTTCCTAAATTGATGCTAACTAGAAGTGTAACATTATTTAGTCAAAAGAAGAAGAATCAATTAATAAGCATGCTGTCTTTCTTAGAACTTAAGAAAGTCCACTTGTAGCTTAAAACATTACAAAAGAGGAAAAAGGAACTAAAACATAAAACTAGTGGGATATTTGACCTTGTTTTTGTGAAACTAATACACCAGTCTGCTCCAATGGAAATGACTGCAATTCTTAATGAGGCTGCAAGCTGTTTATGAGAGGCTTTTCAGGAAATTTCCTCTTGTACCTAACCCTTGACAACAACTGTTCATTGAAAAATTCGCAATGACATGAATAAGGCCTCACTATGAAGGGAAGTATATTTTTCTCTGCTAAGGTAAGGATTATGAAAGTCCAGTAAAAATCAGATACTTAAGATGAATATCTGATTGCTACTCTACACATTTCGTTTGAAAATTTTCAGGTTATGTAGTTTTATCAAATGAAACTGGACTCGCAAATGTAAACGGATGATTTTTTGGGAACAGTCTTTAAACCCCAGGCTGTGTGGTGCAGCTGACAAACCAGAGAGACAGGATGCCAGCCAGAGGGACCTAGACAGGCTTGAGCTCTTGGCCCAAGTGAACCTCATGACGTTCAACAAATCCAAATACAAGGTCTTGCCATTGGGCCAAGGCAAACCCCACTACCAATACAGGCCATGCATGAAACAACTGAGCGCAGCACTGCCAAAAAGGATTTGGGAGGTACCAGTGGAAAGCTGGACAGGAGCCAGCAGTGTAGCCCTGCAGCCCACACGGCCAACCAAATTTTGTGCTGCATCAATAGAAGTCAGCAGGGCAAAGGAGGTGATCCTGCTCCTTTACTGTGCGCTGATGAGATCACACCTAGAGATCTGCATCCAGGTGTGGAGTCATCAGCACAGGAGAGACATGGACCTGTTGGAGCATGTCCAGAGGAGGGTGACAAAGATGGTCCAAGGGATGGAACGCCTCTTCTACAAGGACAGGTTGAAAGAGCTGGAGCTGTTCAGCCTGGAGAAGAGAAGGCTCTGAAGTGACCTGAGAGTGGTCCTTCAGTATCTAAAGAGGGGCTATAAGGAAGAAGGGTCTGTTGTGAGGAAAGGGGAAGTGGCTTCAAATTTAAAGAGGGGGGATTCAGGTTGGATGTAAGGAAAAAGTCTTTTACAGTGAGGGTGGTGAGGCACTGAGCAGGTTGCCCGGAGATGTTGTGGAAGCCCTGTTGCTGGAGACATTCAACTCCAGGCTGGATTGTTTCTTTGAGCAACCTGATCTAGCTGTGGATGTCCTTGTTCATTGCAGAGGAGTTGGACTAGATGATCTTTAAAGCTCCACTCCAACTCTAATGATCCCACAATTCCATGATTCTATTGTCAAATTCCTTCATCAAAATGGAAAGCACTGCTGCATATTCTTCACTGTTCAGGGCCCTGTGTTTATCCAGTGTATCAGAATGCATACAGCTTTTTGGCCATCACCCGAGTCAGCCCTGCACAGCACTGTCCTCCTTATGCACTGCTTTCTGACAACATAGTGCCAATAGAGCTGTGATTGCTTCAGTGCTGCTGAGCAATGGGCACATGTCTGGGGCGACTGCTGGGAAGAACTGCCAGCTTTAAATGACAGGGAGAGGGTGGACGACATTTTGGGCCATGCTGGGCCACAAGCATCCCACAGGCCATGGGTTGGACTTGCTGGTGCTAACTGGAAAGGATTCTGAAGAACAAGTCCAGAAAAAAACTGTAAATCACAGAACTAAAACACCAAGGTAATAAAAACAATGTATCTGTTTTCCACTTTGATTGATATCTTTGATGCATAGTTCAATAAACTTCGCAAGTCACATCTGACAGAATGAAGTAACTTTATTTACTAGCTCTGTCTGGATGTACTTGTGATTACTGGGTAAGGCAGAATTTCTTCTATTTATTTCGGAGAAGGAGATCATTACTATGGGTAAACACTTTAGTTTTCGTAGCTTGTCCACAAGATTGAGAATCTCTAAAGTTAAAGCACTCAAGTAAGGTTCCAAATAAAGAATATCTGACAAATTCTGAGTATTTTTTTTTTTTTAACTTTTTGGATCACCACAGTATCTAATCACAGAACACTAAATTTAATGGCTGGAGAACTATTTAGCATTTATTGAGTACAGAATCATGTTTGATATATCTGTGTAGTTTATTGTAATTATTTACGCACGTGCTTCTTTTTGTTAATTCCTACTTCATTATACCCTTTGATATGCCTTAAGGTACCAAATAATACATAATTAAGGTACAATATAATACATACTAACATCCATACCAGCAATTTATAGTTAAGAAACAAGCAAGCATATACAGAATTATTAACTAATATTAAGCTTCTTCTTTATGCATTTGAGTTAAACAATGGAAACTAGTCAATATTAAAAATAACAAAATAAAGACTGTAAGTACCTAAATGCTGAATCAGAACCTCTGTCTTATACATTCACATGCAGGTTACTTACTCTACTTTTAGTTGCTTTCCAAGTCTTCAAAGTGAACAGAAAACTGATGTAATAAAATTTCTAGAGAACTGTTCACCTGGGGAAATGGCGAGGAGACCTTTCGCTGCTTCTAATTTTCAAAGATTACTTTCAATATATCTAGAAACAGAACTACGTTCTTCCTATGTTCATGCTACCCTAACATCCCTCCATTAAGTCATGTTCCTGAGCACCACATCCAAACGGTTTTTGAACACATCCAGGGATGGTGACTCAACCACCTCCCCGAGGAGCCCATTCCAGTGCTTAACAACCATTTCGGTAAAGACGTTCTTCCTGATATCCAACCTAAGCCTCCCCTGGCACAACTTGAGGCCATCTCCTCTTGTCCTGTCACCTGTCACCAGTGAGAAGAAACCAACCCCACTCTCATTGCAATCACCTTTCAGGTATTTGAAAAGAACAATAAGGTCTCCCCTCAGCCTCCTATTCCTCAGACTAAACAGCTCCAGATCCTTCAATCTCTCCTCATAGGGCATATTCTCCAAGCCCTCCACAAGCCTTATTGCTCTTCTCTGGATCTGCTCCAGGTTGCTCACAAACTCAGCTGCTCTGAGAAACAAGGAAGATTTGACTGGTGAACACAGAACTCCTACGTGACTTCTATTAATAGGATTTGTCAACAATAGATCCAAAGTTTTTAGAAGAACTTGAAGAATAAAAATAGAATAGTGTATTCAGAGACCACACTGAATGGTTTTCATGCAATCACCCTACAATGTTAGTATCTCCCATACAGAAAGAAAATTTTGTTGCTTGTGAAAATGACCATATATGGTCTAAGGACAAAAAAGGACTATTAAAAAATTTACTAAGCAGTACACTCACCTTCATCACTAGTTGCTTGCTGTTTAACCAAAGTCATTGGAGATCTAGCTGGGGGTTTATTTAGTGGATGACGCCAGCTCTTAGATACTTTCTTTCCTTCAGCTTCTGATGACTGAAAGGTAAAAGCACAGCTAATTTAGCACAGAATTCTACAATTAATTTTGATCAACCAGTCTTCTATAAATGTGCACAGATATCAATTTCTAAGTAATATAAGGGTACTCAAAGCACCTTTAAAGTCACAATAAAATGTCCGCAATGCAGAATAAAACTCAAATTAAGAAAAAGCAACCTTTTTCAAACACAAATTATTTGAAGTTACAATAGCCTTTTCCACACTGATAGAATATAAGTCCTCCTTTGCGCAGGTAATGTTTGAGAGGAAGAACAGCCCAATAACTGCAGAATCAGAAATACAATGCAAACGTTAACTGTGGCTCTGAAAATGAGGAAAGGATTTGGAGTTGAGACAAAAAAAAATTAAGCATCCTGACAGGATTTACATGGAAATTCCTTCCTCACTTATATGACCCTACAGACTTTCAACTTGAAATTAACCATGCTTCAAGAACTAACAGCAATGTTGCAATCTCTAGAAGTGCATCTTTCCCAACTCCAGATTTGGGTGACAGTGGGAGAAATCACAAAGTAAACCAGTTGCTGGTTTCTCAATAGAGGAAGCACAATCATACTGACAGTATGAGGTTGAGGATAATCTCACACAAGTCCTATGGGCCACACTGTTTTGCTGCTCAACACTAAGAATGTAATCCAGCAGGTTTCATATCTATGCCTTGATTGCTTTGAGAATTAAATATTACATATCAATTGTATAGTCGATTACAAGGAATGTTTACTATGATTAGCAGAGAAAAAATGACGTTAAAGCAGTGGACAGCTTGATGATCTGGAAGAGGTTACCAGCAAATTATAATGGAAAAGATCTGCTTTTTTAATTGCATCTATGCAGCATACTTGTAAGTTTTAAGTAAAAACTTACAAGAAAAACACATTAAACAGTAAGCAATTATACTGGGGAATATTTGAAATCTCTTATGTTATACGTAACATACAAATGGCTGAAAACATAGAAAGAGATAAATATAATCTCCAATACAGGATGCTTATTAAAGCTAACAAAGCCAATAAAAAATCATTAGTGCACACTTCCTGACTGTAAAATGCTTGGAGTGATTTTAATTTTACCTCCCAGTTTCCCATTAACACTGGCAATCTGGCAGTAGATCACCGGCTCCATCGTCGCCAAACAGGGAAACTGCCAAACTAATAAAACTATTGTGACTAGCACTACAGCTTTGTATTTTTCATTATGCTTCCTAAAATAAATGCTCTTCACCCTTCCACAGAAGAACAGCAGTGCATTAGAACAGAAGAGAAGAGTTAAATTCAGCTCAAAGGAGCTTTCGAACACTATCTATTCCAGCTGCCTGGCCACTTCAGGACTAACTGAGAGCTAAAGCAAAATTAGAACACTGTCCAAATGCCTCCTGAAACACTGACAGGGATGGGCTACTAATTATCTCTAGGAAGCCTGTTCCAGTATCTGATCATCATCATGGTATAGAAATGCTTCCTAATGTGAAATATGAACCTTCTATGGCAGCTTTGTGCCATTCCTGCCCACCGTAAGCTGTGAAGAGCAGAACCCAGCAGCTCCCACTGCTTCCCCTCCTCGGGGAGCTGTACTGACTCTTGGTCTCCTTGACTGGGTAACCCGACTGTACTCAGCCTTTCCTCACTGGACATTAATTCTAGCCCTTCTACTAGATCCTTTGCCTTCTTCTGGATTCTTAGCATAATAATGGGTAAAAAACAAAACATTTTTTAAAATATAAATGTGTGATAATAAATACAGTACTCATTTCTAATTGTGGATAACACAAAACTGTGAGGAGTGATTGACTCGACAGGCATACAGATAGACCCCGAAAGTCTAGAGAGTTGGGCTGACAAAAATATTATGAAGTTCAACAAGAAGAAATGCAGTGTCCTTCAAGTGAGAGGGACAGTCTCAAGCACCAGGACATGCTGGGGTTCACCCAGCTGGAAAGGAGCATGGCAGGAAAAAACCTTTTGAGGTCCTCATGGACACCAAGTTGAGCAATGTGCTCTTGCAGCTATGAAAAATAATGGCATTCTTGGCTGTATCAGATCAAGCATCACTGTAAGGTCAAGAGAACTAACCCTCAGCATTGGTGAAGTCACATCTGGAGTACTGTGTCCAATTCTGGGGTCCCCAGTTCAAGTAAGACAGGGAGAGAGTCCAGTCATCAACAGGGTTGCAAAGATGAACAACAGACCAGAGCAACTCTACTGTGAGGAGAGGCTGAGAGAGCTGGGACGTCAGGATGGAGAAGAGAAAGATCTTACCAATGTGTATGAACACCTGAAGAGAGTGGGGGATAGACTCTTTTCGGTGGTGCCCATGCCAGGACAAGAAGCAGTGGGCACAAAGTGGAACACAAGAAGTACTGTCTAAGCACCAGGAATCACTTCTTTACTATGCAGATGATGGAGCAGCAGCACAGGTTGTCTAGTGACTGTGGAGTCTCCCTCCAAGCAGATTTTCAAATGCCACCTGGCACGGTCCTGGGCACCGTGCTCTGGGTGAACTTGATTGAGCAAGACAGTTGGACTGGTGACCTCCAGAGGTCCCCTCCAACATCTACCATTCCGTGATACATAATAATTTGTATTTCTGGTTCAACACATTGCTGGTCAATTAAAGCTCACTGCCTTGTTAACACTGGCAGACAGTGATCATAGGAATACCTTATGAGTAGGCATTGACAGATCAGATTCACAGACACAAAGTGAAAATCTAAAATCAGAGGGAAAACACATCAACAAGTAAGATCCAAAAAATCCTACCTCTCAATTCTCACTCTTGTCTGAACACTTCAGAAGATGCTGAAATCAACATTTGATTAAAATCATGCATATTCTTAACTGCCTTACTATAGATATCAGTTCTCACTCATTAGGAACAGTTTTGGTCATGTATTGAATCGGGAATATATTAATATAGTGATGAAAATTTGCTTGACATACATTGGATGTTTCCATGTCATCATCTTCATTCCTTTTTGCAACTGTCACTTCACCACGACTCAAGCTACTTCCACTTTCTAGGTCACTGACATCATCCTCTGTAGAGACATTCACCTTTTTAGCTGGGCTTTCTGCCTCAGAATTATGTTCCTGGCACTTCAGGTATGGTATGGATGATTTAGACTTATACTGAGTTTTCAAACTCTCTTCTTTCTTACAGCTATTTGAAATGGGCACACAGGCCCCTGAATCTTCAAATGCAACGAGAGAGTCACTGGAATCCTCCTTGTCCTCATCAGTTTTTGGTTCCATTCGTAAAGGAACAGGACAGGAAAATGAGTCTGAAAGGATGCTTCCTGTGGATCAAAAATATGGCTTCTTAATAAATCTCACATTATATTACTGCATTTCACTTCAAAACAATCTGAATTATTCAAATAAAGAATACAGTTCCTCATTTAGAAATCATACAAAACAAATAATGTAGTAGAAGGACATACATAAAAGTGGAATATAGGTTTGATCACAGAATAAATTAAATGTAAAATTTTGAGTTTGGAGTGTGAAATATAGCTTTAATCTTCTTATGGGCATTTTGTGTTTGAATTGCAACAGTTTTAAGTGATTCAAAATAATCAATATTCATGTAGCTTGTTTACTCTGACAGCTTGCAAGCACTTTTACTGGCTGAAAAAAAACACAATATAGAAGGTTGGTATATTGACCTTCATGATCTGCATTTATATGTATTATGCCAGTTTTACAAATGAAAATAAACAAAGACTAATGGTTTATAATTAGGAAAATATATTCCAAATAGATACCAAGAATATTTTTGAAAGCGACAGCACTAGTCTAAAAATGAAAAGCAATTAGCATAAATTTATAGTTCAGCAATTACTGTAATTTCATATTTCAGTGAAATTTCACCCTTCAGTGCAGAAGGGTGAAATTTGTGTGGATTTACTTTGTTGAAATTCTTTATCTGTGGGTGCTTCCATGGATTTCCATGTTTTCTGGGATGTTTTCAGACAGAACAGGAGGCTGGAGAGGGGACCCAAAAAATATGTTCTCAAAGAACTCTGTGCCACACACCGCAGTGTACTTTTCAGCAGCACTTCCAAGGTAATAAAGAAAAAATACTCTAAAGCCCCCTTTCACTTTTTCTTCACATTGGTTATTTCAGTGTGCTCTTCTGATAAAACGACAGAGCAAATTAGAAGACTGATAAAAGTCCATCCAATAACAAAACAGAATCTATGCAAATGAAGACTACTGCCCCAATAGAGCATAATGAATGTACTAGCCAGAGATAACTCAGGGCAAATCCCTTCACCTGGAGCTACCAGTGTTACATCTAAAATGGTCCTTTCCTTTACAAAGGTCTAGGTATCACTTTTCAATAGCACAAGGAAAAACAGATAGTGCTCCACTTTTCTCTGCTTTTCCTTCCCTTATCAATAAGCGCATGAAGGAAGCTAACTAATCACTATAACTGATCACTAGTTCCTTAGTGTTCATGGAACATTTCAAACCTCTGTTAAAGTTGGGGGAAGTTGTAAAGGAACAGCACTACAAAAAGCTTCCATATTGGATTAATCAATGTGGCATCCTCATGGGCTCAATCCTGGTGTTTACCACCTCTAACAAAAGTAACACAACTATTAATAATTAAAACCAGGAAAACAGTCTGTGTATACCAATTTTTTGTATAAATTTAACATCACAGGACTGCCCTCAAAGGTAAGATTTCAAGATTTGCATTTTGGAACAGGCATGTATATACTTGAGCTACAGTGAAATTCAATATTAAGAGAAAGAACAGATTAAACATATCAGTAGATCTCAGTACGAAATCACTGTAGGGAACAAAGCACCTTTGACTTCACAACAGTTTTATAACTTGCATTATCAGACTGTTAAAGGGAAAGTGACAGTAATTTTGTAGTCTGAAAATAGACCTTTTTTTGCACAAAGACTACTTTTAACATGCAGTATTCTTGATAAAAATACATGTAATGCATTGCAAGTATATATGCTCAACACTGTCTGCATCAGTGTTATGTCATCCCATGTTTTGCTGTACAATTGCTATTACAGGAGTTATACAGGTGATGCTACTCTCAGTTCTAAACAGTAATTTGATCATCCACTTTTACTGAATCAACCCCCTCTGTGTAACTTTCTAAGTACTTATGTTAGTATTCTACGTAGGATAGTACGATGCTTTAATATCAACTAATCCATGGCATCAGAGAATCTACAACTTACATGTGAAAAATCATCTGTCCTTATCTCACCTGCAACCTTGACATTATCCAATAAATGTTGATCCAGCTGCATTCTGCTACTGCTTTCTTCTTCTCCAGAAGGCACTTCTGTATTTAGCGGACTCACTTTTTCATCTGGTTTTTCATTGACCTTGAAGCCATCAGTAGTTGCTTCAGTCTCTTTGATTTCTGCACCAGTTGCCATAGCAGATTGTCTCTTGTCCCCTGGAGTTTTAAGCTTTTTAGATCGAGATCTGTTGTGCTGGAAGCTGCTATAAGAGATATTGCTGTCAAAGTGGAGTCTGTCTTGGATAAGATAAAATGTCTACCAATATATATGTCCCTTTCACCTGCTTAAAGTGGTAAAACCTGACAATTTTTCATCTTTTTGTGTTGAGATAGTGTTTACAATTTATTGATAGATTAACTATTTGATTTAACCTTCTAATCTTTTTCACCATTCTATGACAGAAGTTATTAAACTGTAAAATGATTTTACATAACTATCACTTAACCAGCATCCAAATTAGTTTTTTTGATGAACCATTCTTTTGAACCTGAAAGAGATCAACCATTAAGAAAGTAATGAAAGCAAAACTCTCTCAAATGTGCTAAAACCAGGTGCTACTTCCCATACCAATGCTAGCAAAATACTATATCAGGTACCCTTATAAAATCAGGACTGCCCATATATCACAGAAGGTTTTATACGCATTTTAATACAAACAAGCATCTGAATGAACAAAAAATTCTGATCACCAAATATTCTGAATGCCTATTATATCAAACAATAAATTTGACAATGATTTTTAAAAACCAAATTGAAATAAAGTCTTCCATACATGTTTTTGCACTCTCAGAAGCTGAAGAGCAAAGTTGGAACAAAAGAGCTGTGAGCCTCTTTCAGAAACAGTTTTGCAGTTTATGCGCTCAGGATAAATGGGAGATTGAAGTCCAGTTTCAAATTCAACTCTGTGATACCAAAAGAGAAGATCTGTATCTGACTGATCGTATATTAGACTGTAAAACTGATGATGCATTTGCAATAAAAGCCCAACTACAGAAAAAAAACAGGAGATTTTACAACGGTCTTGCATGTGAGACGCTAAACATCTCCAGGAAAAAAAGGAAAAAAAAAAAAGTTTTGTTAACCTTTTTCCTTTATCTAGTATCCATTAATCCATACCTTTCAACATCCTCTAAAACAGTAACAGTAATAATAGTATTTCTATAAAATTGTAATTCCAAGCATCCAAAGTGGATACTTTGACAAATTGTAAAATTTGTCAAAGTATGATACAACCAGTATTATAACTGTTTTTATGCAGCTGTGTTGAAGCAAACTATTTCAGCTTCAGATGTTGAAGTTACGTTACGTACGTGCATTCATGAAAATCCCCATACGTGGATTCATGAAAATCCCCATACGTGGTATTTCAATTTTCCCTGTGTTGCAACTAACATAATTACCAAAATCAAAATGATTACAAATTTCATCTGACGTGTTATAGTAGAAATGAAGCTGAACAAGTACTTCATTCTCCCTTTGTAAGATGCATTATTAACACGGCTGAACAAAAGCCAATCAAGAATTAAACATCATAGGAATGTGCATGAAATCATATTACGTGTTCCTGTGATAATGCTTTCAATATGATTTTTAAAAAGTCTTTGCTTATAGTTAAAACTGCATCCAAGTGTACAGGCGCAGTTATGCCACAACATAACTGAAGCTTACTACAGAGCAAAAGGGTGCTGAATTAGCTAATGAACAAAATCATTCTATTTGGGTTGGTACCCTTATAAGAAACTGGTCGCTCATCTTCTTTGTTAGCTGTCTTTAATACCTGATTATATCTCACAAACTGTTCTTAGCAACCTGAGAACAAACCCAATGTTACATTCCTCAGCTACGTTTCTCCTCTACAGCAGGAGTTGGTTTTCTTCTGTATGAAGAAATGGGTTGACTTTTCTATTATCTTCCTCAGTAATGACATGCACTCATGAAGAAAATGATGAAATTCAAAGTTAAATAGAAATTTGGAAAGGTATTGTCCTTAACCCAGAAAACTTCACCGTAAATAGATATCAATACAACAGCCCACTCTACACTAGAAGCTAAGATGATCTTTATTAGATAATGAAAAAGAAAATCCATAAAAATCATGTTCAGTAAAATCAGGACAGGAAAGCAGTAGTGCAGAAACAAAATGTATCTGCGCTATGTAAACAAAGACATGATGAGCAACAAGAAAATTAAACCAGCTGTAAAACTGCTTTAATAGGTCAGGATTTGAAATTTAGTACCTTTAGTACCAGCTGAGATTTTTTTCCTCTATTTTTGTTAGTGGTGCAAACATAAATAACTGGGATTTAGACTGTTGTTATGATCTATCGCTGACCTGAGGTAGATACAGAAAGGTTTTGGCTGCTGCACTGAGTCTGCCAAACAAGCAATGATATCTCCTCAGAACCAGATTGTATTGAAGGCTAATACTGTTGCTAGAGACATCACATGGCTGCAGGGATTCTGCCACAGCTCCATGCCTTGTTTTTCCAATTTAATCCCTATCTCACCTGTGATGATGACAATTCTCCCTTGTTTTTTGGATGCAGAAGTCACTAGAAACAACGAAATTTTGTAATTTTCTCTGGAATGATATTTATTAAAGAATGATTCTAAATTCCAGACTAGAATGAATTTTGACGTTCTCTACGCTCATTAACTTCAGCTATGCATGTAACAAACTAGAATAGAATGTCAGAGACATACAAAAGAAACAGGGAAATGGACAACATATTGAAAACAACCAAATGAAGAATAAAGAAACAAATACCTGTCGGAAAGTTTCCTTATTTTCTTTCTTCTCTGTAGCCACATCTTTACTTCAGGTGTTGATTCAGGAGTCGGCTTTGTATGATCAATGGTATATAAATCTTTGCCTTGTTTCCACAGCTGGTATCTGTCTGGCTGAAACTTTCTCACAAAAACGTCCATGGAAATTGTGACCATGTCTTTCCTGCAGGTGCACTGCAAAAGAACAGAGGAACTTGAGTGACAAGTTGTATAATATGTCACAGCTTGTAGTTAACAAAATCAAAAACAAAAATCCCACATGTGAAATCCAATTCTTCTAGTGGTAAGAACACTTAAAGTTGTTAACTCAGAAAAAAATGTGATATTACAGGATATTACAGAGGTACTTCAGCCCAGTTAAGACTTGACTAAGTTCTAAAGCTAAGAACAAAAAGAAGCCATACCCTTACTTCTGTCTCTATTAACTGTGCTTTGTAATTTTAAGCATAATATATTGAATCCAAACACTGCACAAATCCTCAGCAGCATCATTTCTTATTTTCTTCTTAAAAATAAGTGACATACTAGTCACACACCCAAAAGGTATTAGCAGGCCTTTATAGGGCTCCAACTTTTACATCTCTTCTAATGAGAAATTTGTTAGTTAAGAAATGCACAGAAGTACCACACCAACTTTCTGTTTTGTTTGTGTTTTCCAACAAAGAGGAAGGAACAGGCAAGAATGGGAACAGACACTTCAAAATTTTATGTTTTAAGGCCTAGAACAGAATGTTATTAACCTGCAATCTAGCCTTCTGTGCAATGTACACCTCAAAATGTCATGCACTACTTCCCTCATCAACTTCACTTTGGTCTCTGATCAATAATCTTCATATTGTTTTCTTTCAAATCCTGCTTATCGGTAGAATATTTTATACCAGTTGAATTCACACTTAACAATTGTGAAAATGGGATTGTTTGAAAGAAATGCTGTAAATACTAGGAGATGATTTTATATCCGAAGTTATTTTTTCAAAGCTTCAAAATACTATAAGAAGCTGTGATGAATAAATCAATATGCCTGCAGTACATGCATTTTCCAGATTGAAAGCAAATTGGCTAAAAAATAGATTCTTAAGTGGAAAAACTTTCAAAGAATTTAATACTATGGATAAATGACTCTGCTAATGGGCAAAACTGAGATAATGTTTTCTTTAAGGTAAACAGTGATACACAAAAAAATGCTAAATACATAGTCTGGCTTTCCAGATTGCTACAGTTAATTTAAAAGGAGTGGAAAAAAACATGGAAGGTGTTTACTCTTATAAAAATTGAAACATGCTTGTGATGGACTGCTAGTGTTTATTAGCTTGCTTTCTGTAGAATGATGCAAATTCTTTTGTCTGCTCTTTCTACTTATTTCTAATCTACCTTTCTTTTTCTTGAAAAGCATAAGTAGTACAATGAAAAGGAAGAATCAAGGTGTATTAACATGTTTGCTTTCCTTTCATTCTAAGAAAAAATATGAAAACCTGAAGGCAAAAGCTAGAATATGGTAATGACTTAGTGGGAAGTTACTGCAAACACAAAATATTTTAAAATGACTTGCCAAATTTCAGTTAGCACAAGAGATTTTTCTTAAATTTAACATCAGATGAGGCCCAGTCTCCAGACAGAATTATCTTCTTGACCAAGTTTCTAAACTTAAGGATACAAATAATCTATTATTTCATTCTTTGAAACGATTATGTCTCAGAAGTGAGAAAACTGTGTCACAAAATCATAGGGGTTGGAAGAGATCACTGGATATCATCCAGTCCAGCACACTCCTAAGGCAGATTTTCTGCTGTGGATTGCACAGAATTCTGTTTTCTTTCTTCAAAAGGTAATCCTGTGCTTTTGTCGTTGGTACACTTATAGTATGATGTATTCTTTTGTTTTTTCATTAAATGCCTAGCTCCATGATATATCTCTGAATTTATATTATGTTTGTTATGTACGGATTCATTATGCTCATTAAGTACAACATTCTCTGCTGGAAAGTTTCCTCCCCAATTTGAATTTAGAATGGGGTGAGTTTCTGAATAATGAGGTAAGGTATGCAGTACCCATATTCAATGCTATCATCACAGCCTCATTCCACACAATTCCAAATAGTTCCTACCAAAACACTTT
Source organism: Tetrao urogallus (assembly GCF_951394365.1). NCBI lineage: Eukaryota > Metazoa > Chordata > Aves > Galliformes > Phasianidae > Tetrao > Tetrao urogallus. The sequence goes on from NC_136816.1 coordinate 46,902,508, forward strand.
AGAGCTCTGTCCCAATAAAGTCCCTACTACTACTGTGGTAGTAATATGTAGGGACTGTCATGCAGAATAGCCATGTGCAACTTCAGACTAGAGCTATCACAAAGTTAGCTTCAGAATCCTACATCAAAATACGGCAGAAAAAAAAATTAACTCCTCCATCTACATACAGACAGCAGAAATACACTGCAGCCTGACTTCTGCTGAAAAGTCAGTTACCACCACTTCAATAAGCACAGTTTAGAAGAATCTGACATAATAGACTGGATACTGTTGAACTACAATTTAAAGATAATTCTTAAAAACTTCTAATTCTTAAGAAATGAATGGTTAAGTTTCAAATATATAGAATCTACTCGAAGAATAATAATGTTATCAGTTTAAAACCACGTTTTATTTAACTAACATGTTTAAATTTAAAGTCAGTTAAATCTCATAATCAGCTAAAAAATATGGCTAGATTAAGTAGTCTGAATGTCAACATCAATACACCGCATTTTCACAACGCCACTCTATAATGGAAGATTATATGAAAAGAAGAAGCCGGGGATGAAAGGACTGAGCAAAGCACTGCCAAAAAAGTCCTGGGGTGCCTCTCCTATAAGGACAGACTGAAAGAGATGGATATGTTCAGCCTGGAGAAAGGAAGGCGCCAAGGTGACCTGATAGTGGCTTATCAGTATCTAAAGGGGAGCTACAGGAAAGAATGGGACAGACTCCTCAGCAGGGCCTGCTGTGACAGGACAGTGGGAAACGATTTCAAGCCTAAAAAGGGGAAAGTTAGGTTGGAAGGAAAACATCTTTTGCACTGAGGGTACGAAGGCACTGGAACAGGTTGCCCACAGAAGTGATTACTGCCACATTCCTGGAGACTTTCAAGGCCAGGCTGGACCAGGCCCTGGGCAACCTGTCGTGGTTGTGGATGTCCCTGTTCATTGCAGGAGAGTGGGTCAAATGACCTTAAAGGTCCCTTCCAACCCTAAAGATTTTATGATTCTATGATTGTAAGAAAAGTAAACTCTGAAACTGTGGTTTTAATCAGCTGCATTTGATATTAGTTTTTATTCAAAAGTATCTGATCAGAATTCTCTTTTTCAAATAAAATCTATCTATTCATTTATCAATCTATGTACAGATATTCTGTGAAAGACTTGACATCATCTGAAACTGTTTCTCTCATTCATCATATCCTTGATCAGTCACAATAAACAGTAACAGAAAAGGAACTGAGGTATCTGGAGAGTGGAAGGTGCATATGAAGTTGGTGCATTACAAGATTTTTCATTTCTAAAAATAATATATGTAATATGTACAAGAAACACTATTATCTCTCAATTCACACACAAAATCCCTTCCAAATTCAAGATGCATTGCACTACATGCAGGAGAAACTGTTGTTTAAATAAAAATGTAAAGTATCATTGTTTTTTCTGTTAGCTGTAAGACTTCCAGCAGTTTGCTGGGGGGGGGGGGGGGGGGGGAGAGAGAACATTATTTAAACCCAAAGAATTAAAAAACATCAAGAAAAAATGCACTGTCTGATGGAATCATAATAATACATGAAAAGAATTATGTTTAAGTGAGGCACAGAATTTCTGTCTTTCAGCAGTCTTTGATGAATTTCCACTACGTTTTAACAGCTCTATTGCAAGTGGCTTAAAAAGAAATACCAGATACTAGGAATATAATTGATTTTTTTTTTCTAGACGTCCTTAAGCTGCTAAAGACATAAACCTCTGAGTAAAAAGTAATGGAGAAATACCATGCTCAGCACTACTATTGCCTGCCTGAAATACAGAATATATAGAAACATATATACAGAAATATATACAGAAAATACAGAAGACAAGCTTCTAGCTACTGTAGTAGCTAGATAATTGGATAAACATTTGGAATTACCATATTAGACAGTAAAAACAGGCATTTTCTGAAAACTACTTTGACTCACTTTCCCTAAAATAATCGAAGGGAAAAAAATTGGAAAGAATGAAAAAAAAATACCAGTGATTTTGATAGATAAATTGGAAAAGGTTTTTTGAGGTTTTTCTTGGTGGGAACAATGTTCCGTTTTCATTTCTCCTTAGACTGACATACAGCTGACAGTTACAGGATTTCCAGCTTCTGAGAAAAAGTGAACGAAAGCTTCTATTTCCAAAGTAAAACTAAACATCATTCTGATTACCAAGCCAAAGCTCAAGGGATACAGGCACAGGGCGTACCACTTTATACTATAATATTTACTATATTACATTCACAGATGATAATATTAATCACCTAACGTATTTAAGAGAAGATCTCAAATCAAAGATGTTAGATCCCTAAATCATATAATCAGGAAAATGAAAACAATAAAAAAATACCAGCCACTACTTCTGCAACCTGCCCCAGTGAGCAGACAAATATGACTGTCTCTGGCCACTATCTACCAGTGTTCGTACTATAGGAGTTATCTTCACCACCCAGTAACCCTCTTGGTGGCAACAAAAGATGACAGAACGGGCAAGTTTAGAACATTCTGGCCAAGACTGGTATGTGTTGATAGAAATGAGAGAACATTAGATACTCCACAGCATACCTAATACAGCCCTGCCTACAGATAAAATATTATTCACAAATAATGTACATAACCCACAAGACAAAAAATCATGTAGAAGGCAGCTAGCTGATGTTGGGATGTTGCAAACATCCCAACCCATACAACAAAAGGAGTTAATTTCTACGTGCAGAAGAATCCCTCTGAAACATACTCTTCAATCAAAGATTAGTAAGACAATCAGAGCAATTAAGAGAACAAAATCCTCTCCCAGTCTTTTGGTATTATAACATCATCAAAGTAACAATTACTTTTATTATTTCATCTATCGTAAAGACACAGCTTGGAGGTAAGCAATTCAGATGACATTTATTAGTAAATGCAGGCCTTTTTAGCAATGAGGGAGAAGAAAAATATATCAGCAACTTCAACCAATTGGTGTAAACAAATGTGATACATATTTGCAAGGAGGAAAAACTACCTAAGCGAGGCATGCTTAGCCACAATCTTTTTTTTTTCCAAATAAAAGTTATTTATAAATGGAAGCAAAGAATAACTGCTTTGTATTTAAAAAAAATCAAATTATTCTCATTTGTTGCTCTAATTCAGAAAAACTGAGATGAATGTGTCAAGCTTCTATATCTATGCCTGTTTGACACCTACCCAAGCATCTTTTAAAATAGTATCCTTTACCTAACTACTCTCAGTGACACAATGGTAGGATTCATGTTTTGACCAGCCATATTTTGACTGTATCACATCAACAGTAGAACCTAAAAAAAAACTTAGATTTTTTTTTAGACAATTAAGAACTAGTACACTTCCCTCCTTTATGTAACCATTTTTTAAGAAAAAATTGTTATACACTGTAGGTAAAATTTCACTCTGTACACCTGCGGACAGCAAAAGAAACGAAAATTTCACTTCGTAAAAGGAGAATGAATATCTATAAAACATAAAACAAAGAAACAAACAGGATAAAGAAAGCATCAGGCTGTTAAACTTTATATGCTACACAAATCACAGTCAAAAAAATGCACTCTGAAAGTCATCTAGTCAAGGTATTTAGAATCACACAATCACTGAAGTTGGAAAGACCTCCACGATCTAGTCCACCTACCAGCGATATTTCCCCATTATACCACGTCCACTAGTACAAGTCTAAACCATGACCCTTAGAACAGGATTTCTCAGATTACACTTTCTCATGTACTTTCCTAACTGTTTCCAGCGATTAAAGCTTTCTTCACAGTACACTGGCAATGATGAATGTATTGGAGATATACATTTTGTTTATTTATTTACTTGGATTCTTTTCCCCAGTTTAACTTCAACTGCACTGTTTAACAGACCATTCTACAGACTGTATTCCACCCTTGTTGCAATACCTTAAACAAATGATGCTCAAAAAAAACAAGAAATGTATTTTGATAAATTTCAATTAATAAGTGCAGTTAGAACTACATCCTATGGACTACCTGTAGAACGAGTGTTTGTCAGGCAGTGTTTGCTTGCAGGACAGAATTTAATAAATCCTAGGAGCAATAACTGTTCTGTGCTACAGAATCAGGCAGTGATGCATTTTCACACTGACCTTCTGGAAACTTCTAGGCAGAAACCTTTGATATTAGTTAACCATCTACACAAACTGCAATAAAGCAAGCTTTCCTCTAACAGTCAAAGAAAATACAAGCAGATCCTTCTCACATCCAGTCATACAAAACACAAATTCAAAACATCACTTTCTATAAAGGCCTTTTTATACATTCCACAATGTGTTAAGTAAATAACAGAACAAAATACTTCTAATAAAATCATTATTTGTATTCATATATGCATAAGCAAACAGACTGCAATATTTGTAAAATACTCCAATATTTAAACACTGCATTAAAAAATATTTTTTTACTTGATTCCTATTTCCAATTTACTTTCCACTTACTCATTATGCCACCTACACATCCCTCCACAAAAAAAAGGATTTTTTTATACTTCAAAATATAAAAACATAGAACTGATTCCATCAGAGCCAGATGCCACTGTGAAAACACATCTGTTTTCACAAAGAGCACCAGCATTCTCTTGAAACCCCGAGAACAAAAACATTGACAGGAAATCACTGAAAGAAGGCCATCTTTTCCTACCTCCCAGACTCCACCATTACTAATTATACTTTCCTAGCTCACAAGACCCAGAAATTACTGACTTAAGTACAAGTTCAGTGTACTGAAATAAGCAATGAAATTCAAAATAGAAGCTAAACAGCAGCCTATGATCCAAGGAACTTGATGGAAACATGTAAAGATCCAAATTACGGTATCTCTACATATAGCAAGGGGAGGGAAGAGGTTTATATATGTGTGATAACGTTACAGGCCACCCTGAACTTTAGCTTCTAATTGTCATTTAGAATAACAGACTAATATACAAGATAGCATGCTCACTCTTCATGTGTTGCTACCCATCCCAAAGATGACACAGGAAAAAAACAAGACTGTACTGTCATGTTTAGTGTAGTGAAAACAGCATCATTATCAACAATCACAGAATCACAGAATCACAGAATTGTAGGGGTTGGAAGGGACCTGCAGAGATCATCGAGTCCAACCCCCCTGCCAAAGCAGGTTCCCTACAGCAGGTCGCACAGGTAGGCATCCAGGCAGGTCTTGAACATCTCCAGAGAAGGAGACTCCACCACCTCCCTGGGCAGCCTGTTCCAGTGCTCCGTCACCTCACTGTAAAGAAGTTCTTGCGCATGTTTGTGCGGAACTTCCTATGCTGCAGTTTCCAGCTGTTTCCCCTTGTCCTGTCTCCACTCACCACTGAAAACAGTCTGGCCTCGCCAGAAGGCCGACAATGCCGAACATATATAAGTAGAACAAGAACAGTAAAACTATGCCTCTGAAGCTTGACTGGTTTAAGGTTCCCTGTTTCTACTGTGTGTGCATGTCTGCTTTTTTGTGAAGGGTTTCTTTTTTCGAAGCAGTGGGAAGAAAGTTAATTTCCACAGTCACATTACTCTTGAGTATCCCAGTTCTGTAAATCTTCTATTAGTATCTTTCATCACTACTCTTACCCATTCAAAGATTGAATCATTAACTATTAACCTTTCTCTCTTCAATCCTTCTCCTCTCTTGCCAGGATTCCATCCTGGATGCCTACAAACAAAAAGAAACCCTTTGTCTGGAGCTTTTCTCTGCTGCACATCAACTGCCCCCTGTCCTTGTCTTACTCTGTGTTGCTTACCTTTGTAGTACATTTGGACTGCCCTTCCTAAGCTCTAGAAGGTAAAGGCTTAACCTAAACTATGTCATAATGCTTGCACTAAAAACAGCAAGAATACTGACCTGTGAAGACATAGTTTACTACAAATAAATTGACTTCCATCTCCTGAATACCTGAATTAACATAAATATATTAACACAAAGAATTTTTTAAGTATAAAAATAGCCTGTGCAATCATATTTATATATTATGAACAATAAATTGTATTTGTTAGCCAGCTAATGCAGGTATACTATAATGCTATTCCTCATCTTCAGCATATAAATTCCACAGACATGACAGAATCACAGAATGTCTTGGGTTGGGAGGGACCTTAAAGACAATCCAGTTCCAACCTGCTACTGTGGGCACAGCTGCCAACCATCAGGCTGCCCAGGGCTCCATCCAACCTGGCATTCAACACCTTCAGGGATGGGGCATCCACAGCTTCTCTGTGAAATCCATTATAATGGATTTGCTTACAGAAGATCTATCAACTGCAAAAACAGGATTCACAAGCAACACAAGTACAGAAATTCTCAACATCTACATACATCCTTAGCTCTGTAGCTGTAGCAGAATTGAAATATACTGTTACATAATTCAGTGAAATGGTAAATCTTATTAAAAAAAATGTTCCTTCTCTACTCTGAACAAAAAAAAAATATTTTGCAAATTGATGTTATTGATGCCATTTGGGGAAAAAGTTCAGGTTAGAACATACTGCAGATTTTAAGGGGGGTGGCAAACACATATATACACCTGACATGGCTGTACAGGCCAATGACTAAGAACCTTTCCCGCTATTCTGGGGGTCTTTTTATTGGCTAAACTAAATTGTTACCTCCATTTAAGGACCATTTACTAACACAACTATTAAATCTGTATATTATTATTAATGGTGCTAGTTATGCCAGTAAGTCAAATTCTGTCAGGGCTTTGAAATGAAATAAAAAAGAAATTATAATCTTAAGACTTAACAATAATTTAAGAGTCATAGCAATTCAAATAAATGAGCATAGATTTTTTAACAGCAATTCGAATTTTATGGGTTTCCAAGCTAGTTGCCATTTTTAAGAATTTTGACTGCATCTACATCCGATCATGCTCACAAGTAGATCACGCTGAAAACAGAATTCTGCTTAGACTTATCTAAAGCATTAACACTGCTGGACATTTCACAACACTGCTTCTGAAGTGTTATATACAAAAAATAGGTTATTAATTAACAATATTATAAACTATTTTTAAAGTTGATAAAGCAATTTTTTAAAAATAGTTTTGAATGTAACAATCAAGACACATTTTTCTCAGATTTCAGCTTCTAGCATACAGAATACTGTATTAAGAAATTTTAAGAACAACAAATTAACATTCTGAATAGTAAATTACAGTACACAATGCCGTTTGTCTGGGCAAAGAAGAATTCAGCAATGAAATTCTTATGGGAGAGCAAAGATGTGGTCAAGTCTTGTGTGAAGAAGAGAAAGCACTGCTACATTCATTAAGTTAAGGTACATAATAAATAGCTACAATAGCTTGGCTCCATTTTTCAAGATCACTTGCCTAACATCTGTTACACATAGATATTTTGCAGCATCTGTACATACTGAGTCAAACAATAAGCTCAATAAACCACTGACAGGTTTATATACCAACAACCTCACCAGTTGTTAAGAGGAAAATCCAGAGGTTAGGAACTGCAAGAATTAACACCTAACACAATCTTCTTCTAGACTGTGTTATCAATCTATTAAATCATTGCTTAGCCAATAAGATTCTTAAACTAAGCTCATGTTTCCCAAAAAACACTTCATTTGTACTCCTGCTCAGTAGAACAGAACAAAATTTAGCAAACCGGTATGCTTTCTAGCAGACAGTGAAGATATCAGTTCTATACACAAGCAGGAATTTGAGAACGCTTTGCAAATACTGTTGTTTTTTCCTGATAGCAGAAAAGAAGAAACCAGACCACAGAAAGAACTGTTTCTGAAAGTCACATCACAGACAGAACTGATACTAGAATGTATTTGATTCTCCACTCATTGATCCAAATGGTAAATCTTATTTCTGAATAGAAGAAAATTATTTTCACAGGCGTCTTAAAATATCTTTTTCAGTCCTATCTAACAAATCCAATTCTGCCGCAGAAAATGAAAGGAAAAACAAAATGTGGAGGGCAGAAAAACATTAATGAAAATCAAAGTAATGATCTGGCCCTATGAATATTGCAAAAAGCAGTAAAGAGCAGAAATTAAACAATTTCCAGCTACCCACTGACATAATTTGCTTTTTAACAAAACACGGTAAGGAAAGAAACAGTAGATATCCAGGGTTCTATCTCTGTTTAACCCAATTAAGTTTATCGAGCACTGTGATTTTTAAAAACAAAACAAACAACAAAAAACAAACAAACAAACAAAAACCTCCAATATTCCAAGAAAAACAAAAAGACATAAAAAGCAATCCTGTCAGAAACAATGCAAACAAAAAAGCACTAAGAATAAATTTTTACATATGCAGTGTAGCCTTAAGGAATTGTCCTTCAAGCATCATTGCAAACAGCTATCTTAAAGCCTTGTAAAGGCAGAGGAGCTAAGAGCTGAATTAATCATGCAATAAACGCTGTCCTATGTAACTTCTGAGTTTTATTTATGTAGGTTATTGTTCACATTTCTACATGTCAAGTAAGTTTTTTTTTCCCCAAAGAATCCCTACCAGCAATTTAAACCTAATCAAAGATGTTCCTTTTGGCCTACTACTGATCATTTGTTGTCAGAAATACTAGTTGTCCCATTAATGACAAGAAAACTACCTGTCAGTACTTTCAGCAATTCAGAATGACCATGAGTTAAAACATAGCAGAGTAAGATCTTAGTCGATCAAGTTTGCTGGGAGGATTTTGAATCTATTAAAGAGGAACAGAATTACTACTATTAATACTAAAGAGGGTATTATTTGCATACAGTTTTTGCATACAACTTTTTTTTTTTTTTCTTAATCTGGCACACACAAAATTCTATACTTATGGCACTGCTCATATTTCAAATAAAGGCAGACTACAAAGTCTTCCAGCAACAGATGTTTGGTGAATATGTTATTTCAGTGGTTTTGTTCTGTTTACTGGGCTTCCAGATTTTGAATGCCCTAGCAACAATGAAAATCTTACTAACAATGGCATGTCATAAGCAAGGTTGCCTGTTATCTTCAGATTAAAACACTTCTCTCACCATTTGAAATTCTTGAAAAAACACTGCCAGAACATAAAGCAATTTGCTTTATGAGACTTATGCATGTTAAACACACACACGTATAAAGTACACATATAATGTCTACATACGTACGTGTAGATATATAATGTACTAAAATTTTCATTTCTTTCAAAAACAGTTTGATAGTAGCAAATCCAACATGTCCTAACTTTTGGGGAGTTCATACTCCTTCCACAATTTCCTCTCAAACTGAGCCAGCAACAAAAGAAAGCAACTTAGTACTTTAAAGTTGTCTGAAATTTCCCCTTAGCACAGGAACACTCATAGCTACTACCAAATATAACCTGTTCAGAAACTGTCTTACATCAATAGCTTGGTAGGATTTCACATTGTGTTTTCTCCTTCCCACTACTTCATTAATTAAAGTAAAAACAAACAAAAAGACTTGTTAAACCTTTACAAGGACAAACAGAATATCCTCCACAAATGGGAGATTTTGTCTCATTGTTAACAATGCCACTGAGGATAACGCTGTTCTGACATGATGAGAACACAAGCTTTGTAACACAGCTTGTCTAGATTTGGGAAAGTATGAGAGGAGGTGGACACAAAATGACAGTAAGGAGGAAACAGTAGAGTCCTTTATGACTTTGTCCTCTAATACATAAAAGCTGTGTGGAAATCCCATCAAAACTTTTCACGTTCAGACATCGGCACATTCTCAGTATAAATGCTTGCAGGTCTGTGAACCGAGCAGCTCAAAACATACCACTGGCACCCAGGACACGAAAACCCAGTGCTCACAAGCTAACTGTCATGGTTGGTATCTTAGAACAGTAGCTTGGTTAGTATCTTGGAACAGTAGGTGAACTATTAAAATTACTCAAAAATACAACTTGCAAAAATGTAAGAGCCAAAAGAGTGGAACAACAGCATTATGTATTTCACTGCCACAAAAAAAAAAGAGTAGAACCAAAGGAAATTTCCTCAGATGAAGTGTGCATTCAAAATAGGGTTAAACCACCCCTAGACATTTCTGAAAGAAATTGAATATGTTTCTGTTGACTAAGGCTCTTGCACACAAAAAACCCCACACTCACTGATGCGAAACAAAGCTCCTTCTAGCAAGTACTAACTTATCAACAAATACATCATTGTCATTAAAGATCCTAGAGAAACATCTGCCAACAGTCATGGAAAATTGAATTCCTTCCTGGAAAATATGAGTTTCCAAAACAAAGTAAACAAAATAAATAAATAAATAAATAAATGAATAAATAAATAAATAAATAAATAAATAAATAAATAAATAATATTTGAAAATCAACAGACTCTGTACAAACACACTGAATTACATTTATACTCCTAATGAAAAAAATGCCAGACCATTCAAAGCAATGGAATTACCTTACTCTCAAGTGAAAAAAAGAACGACTGCATATTGAGGATGTAGACCTTGCTGGGTTACAGTCTCTAAACGTATGATAACCAAATGAAGGACTTTGACAGAAGGCAATAGCCAACACTTCTCTCACTTCAAATAATTGAGCATAGATCTGCGTTTTGCTATCAAGGAAATACAAAAGGAAAAAAAAAAACAACCTGGTATTGCAGATTAATAATATCACACACACTGGATCTTAAAAACTTTAGAAGCAAAACCTGTATAAACTGTATAAACAGCTGATAAACTACACTGACACACGGTCTTTCTTCTCCACTCCCACTCACAGTCACACTCACAATCTTCTATCTTCTGAAATTGGGAAGGTACTACCACTAGTGATCTGCATGATTGCAAAGTATGTACCATTAATGTATTCTCTGCAAGACTGCATGATTATACATGTTTACACTAATTCATACCAACCCTACCACAATTCCTTGGTGTTAGAAGCCTATGAAGATCTATGTTCAATATAGTATTTTCTTCGATTCCAAAACAGTATTTCTTCAATACAATGTAGCCAAAGGATGAGTCTTGATAGATCAAGTGTGCTCTAACTACACCTCCTAGCCATGCATTAGCACTTTTAAATGTGAACTCAATAAAGAATATGAGAAAAGTTATCATTCTTCTTTTTGGACAGACGTAGAATATAAAAGGATCTTACAAGGTCTATGTGCCTTCTTTCATAATGACTTTCTAAATAATTTGAACTGTTATCAGCCAATTGTTCCATACATCTTGACAAAAGCTCACAATTACATCACAATATGATGTTATTGTTAATATATTATTAATACTTCTGCCAATGAACACCAATATTTTACCAACAATATTGCAAGGTTATAAAGAGCCACTAAATCATGACCTAAGCATCACATCTGTGTATGGCAACTCAACCTCTTCCCTGGGCAGCAGGGACTCTATCAGTGAAGAAATATTCCCTAATATTCTTACTGTCTGGGAGACTAGCCCTCAGTTTGCTACCACTTCCTCTGAGGTAACTGTACAGAGCAGTAAGGTCTCCCTCAGCCTCCTTTTCTCTAGGCTAAATAACCTAGAGAATACCTAGCTGTATCCCATAGCCACTCTCCCTAAGACTTGTTCTCTACATCTTTCAACAGCTTTGCCCTTCCCTGGACCAGCTAATGGAACTTACATAGTCACAATGTCTAATATAAATTAATGAAGCTCCCATAGGAAAAAAAAAAAAAAAAAAAAAAAACACAAAAAAACAAAACTAGAGCTACTTTCCTGGGCCTGAAATTTAAGATAAATAGTTCATCACCAGTAGCTGCTTGATGATTTCAAGATAATAAGGTAATCAGCTTTACTTCATCACAATCAAACCACTGGGATATTAAATATGAAACATTTTAACTGAAGTTTTTTGGTATGCATAAGAACATAAATACTGTTCTGACACTGAGACTTCCTTAACATCTGGTTTAATCAAATAAACAGGATTTTATGCAGAGTTCACATTACTGTGGATATTATTTAAAGAACATAAAACATATTCTTTTACTGATTTTACTTCATTCTAAAGCATACATTTATTCCACCTGGAATAAATAAAACTGCTATTGAAACGTAAAGGCTTTAACATCAGACAAATACCTTGCTTACACCTTCATGCAAAACAACAGTATATTACACGCTCTTCCCTCAGAAAAGCCTTTGGTCCAAGTCTGTACTTGGTAGAGAGGGAACTGATAAGACCAAACAAATGGTCCTGTGTGATATCTTGGTGGCTTTTTCATCTGTGCAAAGTCCATTAGTCAGACAGAACCCATTCAAAAGGAAAAAAAATGCTTTATCAACTATGTATTAACTTCCAGCAGTCCAATACATTTCTACAGGATGTTCCATCCACACCTGCAGCTAGCCTGAAATCTATTACAAACAAAGCTGGTGTAGTTCCATAGGCTAGCAGATAGTACAAAAGAATCCATGATAATTCAAACTCATTCTGGCCAACTGTATTCCCAGTCACAGAAAAATACATCTCTGTGTTATATACAGTCACACAAGAAAGGCTATCTGGGTAGACAAATGGGTAAAAGGAAGCAGTATATGAGTATATGCTGTTCTTTTATTTACGCTTGAAAAATTCCTGTTATGATTTATGAACTGCAAAAAAATAAAACATGCATAAATATGTTTGCCATTCATAAATATGTTATTTAGGAGAAAAAAACATAAGCAGCAATAGCTCTCTATTAAAAAGTGCATTTTTAAATTTAATATTAAAAAAGCCTTTATTCGGCTGTGTGACACAATAAAGTGAAGTCAGGGAAAAAGAAAGTAGCTTTAGAAGTATAGAACAAAATATGAATATAAATACTCTTAACTGTTCTAGTTGTGCATTAAATATATTTTTTATACTTATATACTCAATATTGCAGAACTGAAATGCTTACTCTGTCTTTTCACACTGAATCGAAAAAGGTAAACTTCCTCTCAGGTAATTAGTAAGCAGCTAATTAAACCATTCCCAACAAAGATAACTTAAAAGAATAACAATTTGTTGAGCAGCGTCATTAGTTTTTAATGGATATTTTCTTTGTTTACTGCACATATAAAAAGCCACCAAATATTTAAAGAAAATCAAAGTTTACATTCTACAGTTGGCCTAAGGATCCTAACTCAACAAACACTGTTGAGATCAAGTTCGATGTAGTGTCCAAAATTCTGGACATTTTCATTCCATTTTGAAGATGTGAAGATGGAAGTGAAAGTGTCAGTTCTGATTCACAAGAGCTTTCCCTCTAAGTTCAAGTGTGGCATTCAAACATGAATCCACTTCACACTGCCCTCAAAGAATCACCACTCGCATTTGATTCATGGAAAAACTATCATTATGTCCTCACATCAACATGATTATTCCCAAAAGTAAAGACTAATGTCAAATTACATGTCTTGATTATTTAGCAGCAGGACCTGACAGAGAAGAAATTAATCTATGCAGAGAGCGAAAGAGAATACGTAAATATCTTCAGATAAGATGGAAATGACCACAGAATTTTTATTTCTGCCTTACTCCCTGCTAAACATATGTAAGTGCTTTAAGGCCAAATTCTAGAAGATAGCACTTACAAGTTTTGTGTTCAGCACGGGTCTCTGAATACTTAATAGGGTTATTTTTTATTTATATTGCATGTGATAAGAGCAAATTAGATCATTAAATTTTAACATTCCATGAAGAAATGATAATGGCTTTCTGATGATGTTGGAATAGTCTGTATAAAACTTTTGCGTTTACTTTTCCAGTGTGATCAGCATCTTGTTTTATTGCACAGATGTCACTCTACCAAATTATTATTGGATTGTTCCATCTTTAAATAGATAATTCTACGCCATATGTTTGTGCAGGAATAAAGATTCTTGCTTTGGAACATACCATATTGCTCTTTCTCGCTAAAATACAGTTAAAGAATTAATGTTTAACAGACACATGCTGCGTGTCTATTCAACCTGCCTCAGGGGAGGACATGACACAGAAAGGGTAAAGTTGCTTGATGCTGTTTTCAACTGTAACCATCTCTAGTCAAAAAGAACTAGTAATTTAATCTGAAGATTTGTACACTAAAAAAATCACAACAGTTAAGATGAAGGAACAGAGAGTTATATTCTTTGATAAGTTGCCTTTAAGCTTATCTTCAGAAAAAACACAGTTTCTTCAGCTTCTGCTCACTTCAATGGAAGCTGAAGATACAACGTGGAATTAGGTATTTTATGAACACAGGTAGATTAAGGGGAAAGAAAAACTGCATTGAAGAGAAACCCAGATGGAAAACAACTTAGGAAAAAAAAAAAGTTACGAGTTTCAAAGAAGGGTCAACAAAATTGTTTTTTAATCCATCTTTCTAAAATTCATCTTTAGCAGATCATATTTTTTATTTTGCAAAAAACAGCACTGAGATGTGCACCTTAAAAACTTTTTTCTTTTTCTTTTCACATGCTTGTGAAATACTATCCCTTCTATCCTGTTTGCTCTGAAAAGGAAACATGAACATTTCAAGCTTCAGAGCTATTTCACACAAATAAATACTGAAGAAAATGCAATGGAAGTATAGTATGATACATCCTGTTGTTTTTGGAAAATTCTTCAGAGGATGTCAAATGTAGTAAACTGAGCTGTTAAAAAGCCCTATCAAAGTCTGCATGAAATAAATCACCTAACAAAAAGCCAACAATTATGACAGCAATTTCCACAACCAAATCTCTTTTGCCAGGTACCTAGCAAGTGAGGCAAGAATTTCAAGGATTATTTCTTTTTATATTCATTTCTTTCAGCCTCACTATAGGGAAAAAATGGAAAAAGGAAAAAGGAAAGAAAGACCTTTAACATCGTCGTTCACAACATTTTGTTACTAAGTTAGAGGGATATAGGGTTGATGGATGGACTGTTAGATGTTTAAAAAATATAACTACAAATGGTATAATGAAGAGCTTAATTCCAAGTGGAAATCAGTAATAAGTAGTGTCCCTCAAGTCTCCATGCTGGGACTACTCATCATTAGAGGCACTTAAAGTCAGGCAGGATGAGGCTTTGAGCAACCTGACCCAGAAAAAGATGTCCAGATGTCACTCAACACCCTGTATAGCATGGCAAGTTTGACTAGACAACCTTTAAAGGTCCCTTCCAACCCAAGCCATTCTAAGATTACATGACTATAATTCTTATTGCATAAAAATCAAGATTATGTTTTATGTTTTTCCCTTTCTTGCACTAGATTCTGGAAAAAAATAAGCCCAAACCATTCCTATCAGATGCTTTTGCAGTTCCAATTAGGAACAATTCAATTACATCTACACTACATGTATTCTTTCACATTTGGCCTACCAAGTTGGCAACTCTAATATTAGGAACGGAACTTCTTTCTTACAAGAGCTCAATCTGGAAATTCACTTCCACAATGCATAAAAATTTCTTTGCACTGTCAGCCTAAATACATTCATGGATCATTTATATGAGTAGTTCATATTTGTAATGGAGTGAACGCTTTTGCATTTGCGAGTACAGTATCTCTAAATTCAAATGGTTTGCAATGAGACCAAATGATTTAATTACCCACTTGGGTAATGTTCAATGCCATGTGCTTATCTAACAGATATAAAAACTATACCTGCAGGGGACAGGTTTTTTTTTAGAGCTATTAAATAAGCAAATGAAATTGAAGTACTTGACACTTATCAAATATTTGACCTAAGTCTACCACCATGCCATAGCACTACCACATTTCTGCAACAATGTCACTTAGGACTAAGATTGTTTGCTTCACAGAAAATATAAAAACTCCTATGGTTTGGAAGCAGTAATACAATTAAAAGATAACAACCGAGTAAAAAGCTGCTCTTTCTTTATACATCTCTTAAGAAAAAGGCACAGTTCCAGGATTTCAACACAGTGATGATTATTTTTCACCAAACACAATATAATTAACATTTTAAAATAACAATAATATCAAATTATACCAAAAATTTACTAGTGAGGCAGTTCCACTACCAACCACTCCACACTGTCTTTGGACCACATTTAATTGTCAGCATGAATATAGCTGTGCTCAAGGCTTCCCACACTTCCAGGTGATGATCTAGGTATTCAAATAGCATTTCTAGGTTTCTTGGAAGTGTTTTATTTTTGAGTAAAATAAGGAACAAGAAAAGTAGACTTGCAGCACTTAACAGTCAAAATAATTTTTCTGCTTCAGGATTCCACAACACATTCTGAATGTTTATGATCCTCTCAGCCTGTTAGCTACGATTAAAATGCTTAAATCTGTAACATGTCTCAAACTACCCACAATAATTAGAAAGTCTGTTTTTGATGCAGAATCTGCAACCAGTAATTAAAATGGCCACTTCACTGTTTTGTTGATTTTTTTTTTTTTTTTTTTTTTGAAACAAGGAAGTATTTAAAATGTAAGGAATA
Organism: Tetrao urogallus; assembly: GCF_951394365.1. Classification (NCBI taxonomy): domain Eukaryota; kingdom Metazoa; phylum Chordata; class Aves; order Galliformes; family Phasianidae; genus Tetrao; species Tetrao urogallus. Next base: position 46,918,899 of record NC_136816.1, read on the forward strand.
AGATAACTCTGAATGAAAAACAATGCTTATACAGTGAAACACAGTCCACAGGTATCTATTTTTGACCAGTTGCCCCAGTTGCCCCAGATCATGCAGAGTTCCAGTTTTTTCTGTAAGTAACGTCAAGCATTTCCCAGAGAATAATGCTTTTTTAACCACTTTCAGTTGTTTGAATTAATCTCTCCAAGTCATGGCAAGCAAATATATCATTATGACCTGAGCTTCAAATAAATGTTTTCACAATTAAAAATATGTGGGTTGATTCTTACCCTGACTGCTGGGAGATTTAGTTATTTAATCATTACAACTGTCTCATGGTACCTTCTTTAACAGACTTGCTATTGATTTACACTACTTGTTTATGCAGCACATTTCCAGCAGTCATACTGCAATATTTCCATTGCTGCAAGACCACGTTTCATACACTGGAACTGATCTGCTTTGCATCTTTCACAGAACCAACTTCAAACAGAAAATAAATCCACAACAGTTATCTTCTCTGCTCCAGTTAAAAGCTCAGAGCAGCACATTATATATATATGTATACACCAGTAGCATTTTGCAGCTGACATACATTATGAAAGTTACTAGTTTCAGGTGACTGGAAGACATTAACATTTATTTTTTCAGGCTTTGAATTTGTTTATTCTTTTAATACTTTACGACATGGTTGTGAAGAACAACACTTAGCTTCTGCAGCTGCAATATATAATAGTAAAACCACCACAGCTGAATTAACTAACACAAAGTGTTGAAATCAATTTTGAAATCCAAATTTGGTGAAAAAAAAAAAAAAAAAAACCGCAAGGAATAAAGTTAACACGTATTTAAATACATTAAACTGTCAACCAGATCAAGAATAGTTTCTAGACAGGTTGTTCCAAAAGTAATGCCTCAAATATTTCCATGGAAACTACAACAGAAACAAAGGGCACAGTAACAATATTGGATAGAGCACATTCTTAGCTACAAAGCTCTGTTTTTTTCAACACAGTCATAACCAGTATCTACGCGTTTTCACCAGTGATGAACAAGAGCCTAGACACCATGCTCACAAAAATCCACACCAGTGGAGGTGACCCACCATCGCTGTCGCCACTGCTGAAATGCAGCACTACTGCCTCACTGTGTTCACATCCACTGTTTAGCCTCAGCAAGCACACCTGAATGTCAGTGGGTGCCATATTTTCCTCATGGAGGAATTCAGTGACACACCTTCGCTCCCTATGCACGTCCATGTCAGACGCCATTCTGTCGGACCGCCCCTCTGCTGCCCTCTGTCGCACAGCAACAAAATGTAATGGGATACTGGTGGGAAGGTTCTCTACTGCCATGCCACCAACATCCATCTCTGACGTTGTGGGCCAGAAAAATAAAATAGGAGGCATTGCTTTCAGAGCAGCCTTCATGTATTTCAATAACACCCTTTGGTAGTTTATAGCAATTCATTACTAACTGGAAAAAAAAAAATGATAATGCACTCTAATGTACTAATTAGGTTTCTAAAGGACTAACTAACAAAACCTGTATTTTAATGAAAGATTGCTTTCATAGGAAATAAATGGTAGAATTAAGGTAACCTGCACAAAAATATACAACACTGCCTAGAATCGCTGTAGATATGGTAAATACATTAGAGAAAAAAATGACACTACAACTTGCACTGAAATAGAACAGAAAATAATAGGAAAACTCTAATGTAGTATCATATTTGAAAGTCACATACAATTTGGCTTTTTTTATCTTACTTTTTTTTTAATGGTTTTCAGAAAGAATTGCAAAAAAAAAAACAAAACAATGCTGTTGTTCTAGGTCAGATTCTCATTGCAAAGATTTTATTTTACTTTGGTTTCCACACTCCAACTCTGATTAAAATATTCAAAGAGTCTGGTGTAATTCTGATTTGCTCAGAACCAGCAACTGAACCTGCTCTTAATAACTGCCACCTCCAAGGGCAGCCTGCTTGGCAGAAGTATGCTTAAAAACTAGTTTAAACTCAAACATCAATAATGTTATCAGGAATCCAGAAACAGGAAGAGGATGTGTGATTTACCTACAAAAAGCATGAAAAAAAGATCCTCATACCTGATGCTAAGACTTATTTAAAACACAAAATTTCTGGGTAATATTTTTGTTTCAAGAAATCACCCAGGGGAACCAAAACACACACAAGTGACAAATTAGCTCCCTCAGATTCACTTCATTTTGACTAAGGAACACGTCATTTATGCAGTGAAAGCAAATATTACTGCTAAGAGAACACTGTTGATTTCAGGTTGCTTTTTCTTTAATCACTACTGATGGTATTTGTAGATCTGTCATCTGTAATAAGGTAAAACAAACTGGCACTACTAAACACACAATAGAAGTTGGTCACCTGATCAAATTAGAAAGAATGTCATTTTTCAGTATCAGTTACTGTATGACAATATCTCTTGCAGGTAGACTATAAAATGTACACAGAGGTAGAGTTACTAACATGCAGTGTTTACCTGATTGGCTACACATCACAAATCTTCCATTCCTCTCATCTACTTTTATAAGGGCACGGCAACACTTGAAAGACTGCTGGAGCCCAATGGTGAACACATAGGTCGGGAAACTCCAAAAGGGTACAGGGCATGATCTTCTATCCCGTTTTTAATCCAGCTGCATCCTCAAAAAGCAACAATTCCTCTACTCTGAAAAACTGACTTTTTAGTACTTTCTGAACTTTTACCCAAACAACACCTGTAGTACAGAAAAACGGGTCTCATTACTATCTCAAATATATACAATCAAGTTCCATCATGGGAACTCCATCACGGAGACTGTAATTGAACCACCACTTTCCTTGTCATTACTGGAAAGCATCTATTAGCTGATCTGATTGCACAGATCAGTGGAAAATATTATGTAGGAAAAAAACTCACAGGAGAGATGCCTCTACAAACATAATATACTAGTCAAATAAACGTTCAGGTACCCCAACTAGCAAGCATTTAGAATTTCTACTGACAATAACGCAATATCATCATTATTCTGTTTTTTACTTTAAGTCATTATTAAAAGAAATTATTTTTTCATAACTGCCAAGTATGTATTTCTCACAATGAGGAAAACACCACAGTACAGCACTCAGAGTGCAAAAGAGTAGATTCAGAGCACTGTGATAACAGGTAAATGAACAAAGGAGTTTAGGAAAGCTAGCATGTATTTGAGGACAATTTGCATGGATGATTCCATCCTGATATTCAGGAAAATCAGAATGTTTAATGTAGCTTAAGCTTGTCTTGTCTAAACTCAAGACTGACCACATGGGATTTGGAGGCAACAAAAGGGAAACTCTGGGCAAACAGGGAGGTGTTAAAGTCAAAGCTAGAGATGATACTTACATACATATAAGAACAGCATCTAAAACCATTTTAGCATAGAATCATAGAATTACTCAGGCTGGATAAGACCTTTAAGATCAAGTCCAACCACAACAAAGAAAAGTGTGAGCAAAAGAACCTGTGCGATAAAGAAAGTGTGAGCAAGTAAAGCTGACTGGGAAGGGTGATTTAGTGACCAGGGACACAAATAAGACTGATGTATCTTCTTCACTGTAGTCTTTACAAGGTCCCTCTATCTTCCATGTTTATGGACACAGTTTGAGGAGAACTACTAGCAGTCAATAAGAACCATGGACTGATCACCAAAACTCAAGCTGTACAGCTCCATACAGTCCTAACAAGGTGCAGACAAACACCTACCCAGTATCATTAATTGCTGTCTATCGTATTTGAAAGGTTGTGAAGATGATAGGGGAAGAATTGGAAGCTGGTGAAACGCAAACACTATACACAAATTTGAAGGCTAACAGGAAACTGAAGACTAATTGCCCTACTTAGGTCTCAGGAAAAATAAACAAACAAGCAAACAAAACAAAACAACAAAAAAAGTCACCTTGGAATGCATTTCTGGATACCAACATTAATCACATCTGATCAATCTGATCATCTGTGATAAAAATGACCAGATTTTGGTTGTTGATAGAACTCATTTACCTCGACTTTAGCAAGGCTTTCCCACAAAACTCTTACCTCAGTTAGGTCCTCAGTCTGGGTTGTGGATAACTCATAGGATGGATAGTCTAGAAAAGTTGCAGTTAGTGGGTAGCATTCTATCCAGAGACTGGTAACAAGTGAAGTACTACTGAAAGGGTCTATACTGGAATCTCACTGACATTTCTATCAACAAGCCAGAATACATCAGGAGTACACTGTCAAGTTTGCAGATGACACTGAACTGGTGGATCAGCCAGCATGCAGAAAGTCAGGACTGATTTTCAGAAAGATCCGGACAAGTAGAAAGAATGGGCTTGACAGAAACCAAATGAAATTTCGTTCGTTCTCGTAAATGCAGAATCGTATCCCTGGGACAGCACACATTAGACCACATCAAGATTCTGCAACTATACTGAGTTCAGCATAAAGTCAGGGACAAGAGCACAAGGGCTCTCACTGAGATGGACTTATTCAGCCTGAAGAATGGCTGCATCAGTTTCAGAGGAGGACAACAGATTTCCACTAGTTGTGATGTTGCCCAGAAAATAGCCTGTGTCAGATCACAGGACAGTGAGAGGCAGAGGGAATAAAATTAAACACGGGAGGTTCAGGCTGGAAATAAGGAAAAGACTTCTTCCCTATTGAGGCAGCCTAAACTGGAGCCAGGGACCTGCATTAATTTTACAATCCTATGAAACATCAAAATAAAAACAATAAAACTGAAAGCTATAAAAGTACATACAGGGTAACTCTCATAAGATTTAAAAGTCAATGAGTTTTCCCCATCAGTGATTATGGGAGGTGAATTTTGAGACTCCTTGGTTATGATCTGCATTCAATTTAAAAACTCACTAGCTAGCAAGAGGGCAAATGAAAGAGATTGGCTTATTCAGAGGTAAAATCCAAAAATGTGTTGACAAATCCACACTTAGAACAGTGTATTCCTCTAAGAGGGGAAGAAGGAAATACCTTGTCCTTAATGATGATGACAGAAGTATGCAATAACCAAAAACCATCAAATTCAGTAAGCCTAGCCAAGAAAACTTCTCTTTGCCACTGAGCAGCAGGACTAAGGATTTCTCCTAAGCTAATTTTAAACCTACCAATGTAGAATATAAGGAAATTTCAACTGTCTAAATGTACTAGTGAACCTGCATTTCAGTGAAGTTACAGATAACTATAAAGCAAAGAAGTATGATATTAGCAATTTTTTTCAATATGGAATGATATGGAATATTTATTACCATCATGTCATCATTTTTTATACCAACATTACTGCAAACATAATTTATTCATATTTTAATGACTGTAGTCTGATACTTGGTTTTTAAATTAAATCTTTAGTCACAAACAGACTGCCTACTGTTTCTTCTGACAAGATTAAGCTTTTATACCAAGTATGGTTGGGTGGGGATAACTCCCCACAGTATCCCATACAACACTGTGCTCTGCATCTGTAGCAAAAACAGCAGTGATAACAGTAGTGAGTGGTTGTAAACCAGTGTTTGGGCTCTTGCTGAGCAAGAAGTGCTGGCATATCATCCAGGCTGGCTTCTCAACCTCCTCAAACCTCCTCAAAGACCAGCAGGCTGAAGTGGGCAAGAGAAGGGAAAAGACAGCTGCAACGAAAAGAATACTATGCGCTGCATAATGTGCTCAGCAAAAAAAGCTGTCCAGTAGAAGAAGGGGGAGCTCTCATTATGAAAGTGTTTGTATTCCCAGGTAACCACTACATTTGTTGAGGTCCAGCAAGTGAACATCATTTGCAGATGGGAAGCAGAGAATAATTAATTTCTTCTCTTTTTGTTTCCCCATAGCCTTAGCTCTTTTATCTCATTAAACTGCTCCAACCTCAAACCTGTAATTTCTTTTTCTTTTTTTCCCCTCTATCTCATTTTATCCCCAGCCCTGTCAGGCTGAGGAGGGGGAGTAAGAGAGCAGCTGTATAGTACTGATCGGTATAAAATCACAGTCACCGCCGCCGTTTTCTTTTTCCTCGACTCTCTTTTTCATGATTATTCACAGCAACATATGGAGAAAAAAAATAAATAAAACTGGGTTTGGGGAGAGGGGCAGAACAGTGAAAGGCGGAGCCTGTGAAGAGCTACCATGAATATCACCTACTCTTAGCCAAAAGATCCCTCAAAGGGTGGAACAATTCAGTGACTCATTAAGAGCTAACTTCTGATGGCTCTGCAGCCCTAACATTACAAAAATCTGAATAAGCTGAGGGAGCTGGTGACTGGCCCTCTGGCATGCCGTACTTCTGACCTATGTAGAACATGCTGGAACAGCTCAGGAGATGCATTCACTTCTGCATTTACTATCCAGACAGGAACTATGCTGGAAAGAAACCATTTATGGTAAGATAATGCAACTATGGACAAAGAGCGGTAATATCACGAAATTCAGAGACACAGTATGGAACTACTGCATACCCCCTCTGTGCTGCACTCAGGCCCAGGAAAGCCCAGCTAACAGTAGAGAGCTTGCACAGACTTGTAGGTAATTTGGAATCCTCTTTGACAGGCAGGCTAGCCTGAGTAAATTTATTCCAGCACAGAAGGACTTCCATCAGCACAACACTGATGCAGTACCATTTTAACCACAGGTATCAATGCATGCTGAGAACAACAGGGAAGGATTGAATGTATTCTGCAGTCTTGCGATAAGGACACAGGGCCCAAAGAGCCATTTATTGCAATCAGTTGAATCAGAAGTTTGCTTAAAGTGCTACGGGAAAAACTAAGAACAAAAGCTGGGAGCTATGTGTGTAAAAAGAAAGGCAGACGTTTCCTCCATCTATAATCCTTGTGTGTAGCACTTTATTTTAGTCTCCAGCTTCACAAAATTTGCTGAATGTTTTTTTTGGAAAGTAAACAGCTATGATAAATCGTACTTCTCACACTCAACAACTCTCCAAACAGCACTGGGTCTCAATCTGAGCATCTCTTACATCTGGACAGATATCTTACATGAAAATCCTAGACTCCTTGACTTGACATATTTTCCTGTGGTACAGTGGCCTCCCTAGCAGCAATTTTATGCACAGAATTCGTGTGATTATTTTTTTCTTGTTTTGCTTTGTTTTAAAAGCAAAGAGATTTTGAAAGCCAAACCTAACTGGTTAAGAACATAGAATGTATACAAAAGGAAAAATAGAAAACTAGTTACTGTTCCTTCCCTAACCAATAAGTCTGAAAACAGCTCACTTGCAAATAATTTATAAAAAAAAGGCAGTGCTCAACTCTGCATTTTAATAACAAAACTGTTTTTATACAAAAGATTTTAATATAAAACAGAAACTTTCATGTCACCACACAGGAAAGCAAGGTACCACTGCAGCTTATTTTAACGTGCCTGTGTTAGGCTTCATGTATAAGGGCACATTAAAATTTATAATGAGGAGAAGACGTACCCTAGGATTTAAAACCAGTCAGAAACCAGCAAACATATCCATGGATAGCAGAAAAATTGTTCTCCAGTTACAGAAATACACCATTACTTAAATAAGTACACATTTTAGCACAGGCTATAATTAACTTTCATTTTGTGAGTCAGACATGCTATAAGCCAATGTTGGTCAATTTTAATGCACGTTACACCTGCAACCTCACTACAGAGCAGATCTAAGCATAAAGCTACAATCTTTTCTTTTTTTCCCCACAAAATATCCGGTACCTTAATATCAAGATACTGCACCTAGAGAATTGCGGTTACATTGCACTGATCCCTGTGGAAGGAAAGACATATCTTGAATCCCCTATATAATAAGACCCAAAGCCAGAAGTGGCATTTTCAATGTAAATGTGACTGAGGCATTTTTAAAAAAAAGACACATTCCAAAATGAAATATAGAGGAGAGATTAGCAAAGCCACTATGATTCAAATAACAGTGAATTCTCCAAGGGTTCAAGCTTATCTGAGTTTCAGCAGCAGCATAATACAGGAAAAGTCCAAATCACAGATGCAGGGATTATGAAGCACTACAGCAACTGGATATACACCAGTAAATCACAACCATAAAAATACAATTTCTTAGCAATTCCTAGATGAAGAACCTTTGTTTTGAGATTAGAAGTAGAACAAAAGCAGTGACTGAATGTTGTCGAAACAGTATAAATGTCAGCACCATGCGTGGGGGCCCAGGTGCTGGCAGAGGACAGCAGGACTTCCATGAGGTGAGGCGGGGGCTGCCCCAAGCTGGACACAGCCAGGCAGATGCCTCAGGAAAAGCAGAGAGGAGACCATAGCAGAGCATGTAGATGTTTCCCAAAGGAGATAAGGCCTGTGGGGAGAGCTCAGCAGCAGCAGCAGATGGGAGAGAGTAGAGGAGAGGCAGAGAAATTCTACCTATGTAACCATCGTGGATCCCTATCCATGTGTGTCACACATAGGACGGACGGATGGGGAGTCAGAAGAGGCAAGTGAAGCTGAACCTGGGAGAGTAGAGATGGAGGTGCTGTTTGATTCTGAGTCTGTTCTTTTCCACAAAAGGAGTCGGTAAGCCCTCTCCCAGTCTTTCTCTCAACACATAAGAGTGTCTCAGCTTATTTCCTCCTTCTGCCTCTCTGGCAAGAGGGAGTGAGAGTTCAGCTTGCTGAACGTTTCGCCCTTACCTGAGGACTCACTACCATGGCTAAGGTTGGGAACAAGGAAATGAGGATAAGAGTAGACTGAGACTAAGTATTAGGAGGTCATTCTTTACTCAGAAGGTGCTTCAGCACTGGCACAGCTGCCCAGAGAAGCTGTGGCGCCCCATCCTTGGAGGTGCTCACAGCCAGGTTGGATGGGCTGTGGGCAGCCTGAGCCAGTGGGGGGCAGCCCTGCCCATGGCACGGAGTTGGAACTGGATGGGCTTTAAGATGCCTTCCAACCCAAGCCACTCTGCGAATCTGTGATGAGGGCACTGTGCTTTCTCCCCTCATATCTAACACTGTGAAAAAGTATTTCATACATGAAAAAAAAACATTTCCAGTTGTGGTAGATGCTGCATTACAATTCGTAGCGAGGCCCAAATCTTTTAACTGAGAAGAAAAAAAAAATAAACTTCGCCAGATTGCAAATTATATCCTGCAAAAGGCAAAGTAGCTTTTTGGATGGTTTTTCAAAAACACACCATTCAAGTGTGCACATCAAGCACATTATTATATACACTTAATGCAGAGGAAACATGCCACACAGAAATTATTAGTAATGTTGGTTACATTGGTAAGAGCAGTAGTAAAGTCTGTACAGAGCTGCCTCAAGACAGAAGGGTTTATCCTGAATAAATATCAGTCTTAATCCATGAATAAACTGTTCTACAATGCAGCCAAATTAATATTGCTAGTCATCTGCATTATCCCCCTTTTAAACACTGTTATTGTTCCATTATTGAATGTTTTGGCCTTATTTTATTTTTTTCTCTCTTTTGACTAGTGAGATTTTTTTCCTTTAAGTCTATATAAATCTATATCTCAAACAGATTTACCCTTTTTTATACTTAAGAATCAATTTGAGCAGGTTCTGGCTGTAGTTTTCCACAACTAAAATCATTTCCAATCTTTCAATTTATTGAAATTCTACAAGCTCTCCTTTCCCAAGTGGCTGCTTTTTATTAGGTAAAGAACAATGGTTGTAAAGCCTCTTGCCTTAAAGAATGTTTGTGGTTTGTTGTTTTTTTTTTTTTTTTTTTTAAAAAAAAAACTACTATCATCATAATTTCTTCGTATTTTCTAAAAACATAATAGAATACTTGTTCAACTCAGCTTATGCCTTTTTTTGAGAGGCAATGCCTCAGTTGACTCCTCAACTATCTTCTTAACCAATTAAGCACTGTTGAAAGCTTTGAAGAATCCGCATCCAATCCTCCTGGCAACCATGGCATACCCTACAGAAGGATTATCAGTGTGCTCTATCGTCTATGCAGAAAACTCCTATGCTATTTTTACAAAAATATTTTATCACAGAATCACTCCTACTCTCATTACTACCAGATGTACCCACCAGAAGATGCAATGATGTAAGCAATGACAAAGGCAAATCTCTATCATGTAAACTCTGCTTACAGCAGATTTAGAAATCAAAAAGGCAAAGATGCAAAGAGCTTTCAGCACCTTGTGTATACTGCAGCTTTTACCAGTCCTGCCAGCTGTACAGCTGAACCAGCAGCAACAATGTCTGGAAATTTTACAGTAAATGTGCTAGCACGCTCAAGACTCCAAAGGGAAAATACAGAATGAATTTTTGAAAAAATAAGGGGAAAAAAAATCCAAGTAGGATGGATGTACCAAGAAAAGCAGTAACAGTTGTGTGGTCCTAATATATCAGTTTGGAAACTCCTGAATTCACTATACAGGGTAACATGCTTCTATACTGTGTGCCAGGCAGCTTTCACACATGTGCATTCAAGGCTTTATAAATAAAAAACAAGTGCCAAAGTCATTATCCTCCCTCTCCTAAAATGCCTGAACCAAAGAGTATCAGGCTCATGCAATTACTGTTCATGCTAATCATCACTGCTGTGAGATGAATTAGGAATGAAACATACCCATTTGTTATTAACAACAATAATTTGACTAATAATTTTTGCCTGACAACAGTTTCTCTAATAAAATGCATACATTTTGACAGCCCTCTACCTCTTCACAACTGTACCTTGCAATAGGTCTCCTGAACAACACTGGGAAAAGATATCATTTTATACTCTGTAATTCATAAATTGAATGTTTCACTCATTTTAGTCTGGGCAAGCAAGTACCATCAGTCTAAACAGATTTTTGTACATTTGGCCATGAGAAACAGAAACAGATGGGAATCCACTTCCTATCTAGTATGTAGAAAAGAACATATGTAGGTTTCTTAAAACACAGCTAAGAAAGTTTTTAATCAACATTGACATTTGCTGAACACCAGATTCTTTTTCAAGTATCAAGGTTAGAAAATAAGCTATAGCTCATTATATTCACATACCAATTTGTTCAGTCTTTCTACAACAAAAGTCAAGCCTGTTTCAAGACTGTTGAATAGCTGAAAGGCAGTTCAAGACTGAATAATGAAGAAAGAACATAAATACACAGCCAGTAGCCAAAGCATACCTAGAAGCACTGTTAAAAATTAGAACAATATAGCACTAAAGTGTTATTAATATAATATCAGGAACAAAAGCTTTAGTAAGTATGCCAAAAGTAACATGACAGAGAAAGGTGTGAAAGGAAGCCTGAATACAAAGACATTAGATGAAAACCATCACTTACGAAGCACCTTTGAACGCACAGATATTCTATCTGCAACATCCATGTTAAAAAAAAACAGTTGGTTCAATTTCATAATATCAGAATAGAACAGTTAAAAACATATGTATGCCATGCCACTTCAAAACACAGAATCATGAAAGTCATGGAATAACAATGTTATGACTGACTATAAATTCTCATGTTATGCATACTGACCTTGGACTAGTTTTGAAATCACTGTCAAACTTGTCTATCTAATCAACAGTTTTTAGCCTACAATTCATATCCCACTTGAATTCACATCTGAGGTACTTGCTAGACAAACTGCCATCCACAAATGCCTAGTTCTCTACACTGAGACTGAGAGAACCAATCGTAATTAGATCAGTTGCACACAGTTGCAAGGCCGTTGATAGCTAAAACCAGTCCAGCTATAACTGTATAATATTAATATATAGCATTAACCAGTTGAAAGACAATAAAACAATAAAAACAGCACACAAATTGCAATTTGAATCAAAAAACAGTATTCTTTGCAAAAATCAAGTTTTAGGGATCTCTTCAAAATCATTCAGCAATACATTTATTTTTTTTAAACTACTAAAATACCTAAGTGGATTTTTAATAAATACAGAAATCTGTTTCCAGTCAGAGGACAAAAATAAAAGTTTAGAACAATCAGTAGATTTAATAAGCATTACAAATAGTCCTACTGGTATTGAAAGCAATTCACTGCATTAATCCATTAATGAGAACAAAGATTAATCCTGTCTAAATTATTTTAATTACAATATTTTCAGAACAAAGAATTCATTTATATTGCCTGTGCTCCGTACTGCTTAATAAGTAAAAACTAAAAAAAACAAAGTGAAGGTCATCAAACTAAGCTGACAAATTCCAATTTTCTTTCAATGAAAATGAAGCTTTAAATGCATTTCATAATTTTTATGCATTCTGTCCTCAAAATCGGTGCGTTAAGAGAGATGAGTAAATCCACAGCTTGAACCACTTAACAAAGGAGAGTTGCTAAGTCTTATATTAAGTGACAAAGAATTTAAATATGAAAATTAATCCTATTTACTAAAAGAACTGAGTGCTGTTCTCTACTAGTATGAAAAATGGTCCATATTCAACCTTTTCAAAACTGTATGCCTTCATTTCCCTGGTACACTGGCTTACATCATGCCTGATTTTGATCCAGTCCATCTAATTGTTCAACAACTCACAAAAGGCTATCTTTTATACCTTAATAAGGGAACAGACATGGTTAGAGTTGAGATATTCTGTTGTAAATTCAGGAGTTTAGCTCATTTATTGTATGCTACCACTGCTACTTCCACACCTTTGTAATTGACTTATCTGGCCATATTTTGTTAAAGCAATTTTCAGATGATTATTTGATTTGATTGAGATAAAAAAAACAAATTTGCATATTTTTAACATATATTGTCAAGCTTTTCTGCTGAAAAGGAGAAACTCTGCATACAATCACTGGAAGACCGTGTGCTGTTTTAGTACTCAGAGGAAAACACGAAATTAATTCTAGCAAAAATAAATTTGAAATTCTTAAGAGAAAGCACAGAACGTAACAGACGACGTTAAATCCTTTATAAAGAAGAGGATTCTAGCTGTCTCAGAATGACCTCAGATTGAATTGGAAAGTTTCATAAACCTGCCAACACCTTACTCCACCAAGTTTCCCAAACTTTCTGAATTTTCCGTGACTTTCCAGAAATACACAAATGTTATTATTTACACACATCTTAGAAAACTGTGTTGACACTCTGGTGTGTCCTGTCTCATTCCATCCTCTTTTTGACCCTTCCACCTCCTCACAACCCAATGTTACTAAAGCAATCCTTCTGGGAAAGAACACAATTGGTACACGTAGCTAAAACCTCTACTCCCACCAATTTCAGGCATTTCTTATATGCATATACTCTCATCAAAAAACTGTACATATGTTTGCAGGCTTTAATTTCAACACACCCTCCTGATTTCATAGCTCGTAATCTTGTGAAAATGGTTATGATTCTGAAGGACGAATAAATCCTACACAATTTACTCTCAGACGGATGTTACAAAGAGTAAGTTAATTGCTACGTGCATGTGCTTGACAAAAAGAGAGGCTTACATTAATAAAAGCTGTAAACATGTCTCTGATTGGGAACTTCAAATTTGGTTTATTCTGCATGTAGGAATGTTTCATCAGTTTGGTAGTGGGTACTGTGCACATCGGCTGCTAAACGTTGTGGAATGGATCTTCCACAATGGATGTCATGAGGCAGTCTTCCAGTAAGAAAACATTTTTCTAAAAGGTAACGTAAATCATCTTTCATGAAATTAAAGCATGCCCTCTTGTACGGTTTTGTGTGAACACAGAGAACAGAGGAATACTACTGCCCTTCAAATGTTTCGAAAGGCTTGTGATATAATTCCTCGGTATTCTCTTTTCAGAGTAATTAAACCAAATCATTTCATTAAACATGTAATTCTCACTGACACTCCCTCTTTTCAGTATTAACAGTTACTGATGTGTTCTAGCCAAATTTGACAGAGCTCTCTGAAGTAAGGCTTCATCAGCTTCAGGTGAAATAACCAATTCCCATGTTTTCCACTATAGCACTTTTGTTAATGTAAAATGTCAGTAATTCAGTAGAAAGGTGAAAATTTTCATCTCTCAGAAACAATATCAATAATATGGGTAACTGGAATAGAACTTCCACTAAGCCCTGACTTCTCTTTAACAAATGCAGTACCTTTAGAACCAGCTGTGTAAACTCACATAAAAACACCTATTTTAGAAAATGTCAACCTTTGAATTGCACACTGTTACAATAAAGTTGCTTTGTAGTAGAAACATCATTTTGAGCACATGCTTAAATTAGCAGACAGGTTTACACAGAAAACTATTTCCCTCCCTGTACTGAAACAAGGTAACCACCACCTCCACAAATGGTCCTTGTGAGCATTTCTTTGAGAAGATCACAAAAATTCCATTTGCAAAGTCATTCGCTATCAGAAGTGGAGAGCACAAAAGAACATGTATTTTCTGCAAGCTTTCCTCTTTGCATCATTCCACACTTTCAGAAAGCTCCATTATCTGTCACCAATATTTATTGTATCCTCTAAAGTTAAATCAATCTTCAAGATTAACTTCAGCAATTTGACAACCTGAGTTCAATACAAAATATGCCATGAAGAACAAGACTACAACTAACGCTTGCAATATGAAGCATTCAGAAAGGTTGTGTCTGGTTCTGTAATGAGCCAGTTCTTGTAATAAGCAATAACAAATGTGAGTTTAAGAAAGTTCCATGGGTGGGGGGGGTGGGGGGGTGGAAAAAGGGTCTTGTTTTACAGTGCTGACATCATGACATCATTGCTGTAATATTTATACTGCAAAACTGCAGAAGATGGAATCACACTTACTACTCAAAAAAAAAAAAAAAGAAAAAAGAAACATTAGGATGAATCTGTGTGAGTTTAATTTTTATAAAGGAAAACCAGGATCAATGACATCAATTAGATTTTCGTACATGGTCATTGTCATCTTTCTGTATATTAATGTGATAACCAAATGTATAAGAAGGAGGCAAAAAACATTAATGAAAAGCTTTAAACTCTGATGCTCTGAATATATAAACATACAGAGAAGAAGTTTTCCCCCACATATTATGCTGACGTCTCGAAGGAAAGAATCCACAGCTATGTTTCCTACAATGAAATTGACACAAATGAACAACTTCTAACAGTTTTATTATGATAGAGGTTCCATACTGCGAGCCACTCTGTCCTTCAAGAAATTCTACATGGAGTTGGGAAGTCCAAGAAGGACACCAAAGTCATCTGGAATGCAGAAAAGTCTTCCCCCAGTCCCTAAATTCAAGAGAGCAGTATTGTGAAGTTCTGGCAGAATAAGGACAAGAAATCCACATGTTTACTGTGCAAGGTTATCCTTCAGCTTCCTCATAGCCAAGGTAGGAGATTCCTTCCTAGAGCATTTCCACATAACGTAACTGTCTCTTGTATGTTTCTAACAGCTTAGAGCTCAGAGGAAGAATCATCCTCCTGGTAGGACACATCCTTGGAAGTCTAAGTATGGATGCATGTTTTAATATCCTCTTTTTAGCCTTTCATATGCCATATGAAATATGCCATAATGCCATAAGAACATCAAATATCTCTAACATAAGAAAGATCAAGGGGATAGCTTTCAATACTCCTACTTCAGGAAGGATGTCGCACTGTAAGGCATGAACTATGGTCTTGTCTCAATAAAGGCAGCAAGCTGATGTCTCCATGAAGTAGAGGTAATCCTGAGGAAATCTCAGTTCCTTTCTTTTCAGGCCCATTCTGTTCTGAAGCAGTCTTTATATTTAAACAGCTCAGCTTCTGAGAGCAAAGCGAACAATAACTGCAGACATGTAAACAAAAACATACAATATGGAATCCAAGGTCTGCTGTGCAAACCTGAAAGCAGGTTTCTACTCATTCTCTACTTTTTGTGATTCATCTGCTGAAAACACTTAAATATTTTACACCACATTTCTTTGGAATCGTAGAACTGTAGAAAGCGTAAACCACATGAAGGTCACCTTGATGTGAGTGGGATTAAAACTGCAAAATAGTGGAGCCATAATTCAAATAGATTAAAAAACATCAAGTCTTTCACCTGTTTTTTAGAAAAGTAAATAAAAACATTAATCAAAATGCAAAAGCATATTCTAAATTCTCATGTTCTTTCCTTAGCTGTAGGAAATGCATATATAAACTTCTTAAAATTCACTATTTAAAAACATATTTAAAGTCTGCCTGAACTAAGCATCTGACCTAGAAATGATTTTCAGAAGTAAACCCCAGCTGAGCTACTGTGTTTACAGTCATGATTACAACTGTCTCATTTTCTAAAAGCAAACATAGCCATAGAGTATAAAATCTGTCTCCAGTGGTTATAAGTCCAAACACCAACTGAAGAAATCCTCTCTTATCCGCCAGTTCTCATATCTTATAATGAGCACTATCACACAGTAGAGTAATTAACAGCTGATCTTATATGGGAGAACAACACTGATATTTACTCATGGCACAGGTATAAGGCATCCATAATGAAAAAGAGCAAGAGAAATGCTAGGAAAAAAAAAAATTACTTATGGCCTTTATCTCAGACTACAGCAGGTTTTGGGTGCTAATACCGCTAACATTGCAGGTCAATTTTAAATCTTGGGATCTGTTTACACTGTATAAATGCATTTATATTTTCACATACCAAAAATTCATATTTATTGTGAACACAATATACTATTTTTATTGACTATATTCACGTCATATTCATAATACTTTTGATTCAGATATTTCAATTAACAGATGCATAGAAACAAACTTCCAGTGATGAAACAAAATGTGAAAAAAAGCACAATGCAGAAAAAAACATATCTGGAAAAAAACAACAACAACAACAACAAACGTTATACTCATATTGCAAAAACTGCTCAGCATACAAAATCTCTTCGCTAAAGTTTGGTCTTTATCTTGTTTTCAGAGAACGCCCATATCACAGAAGTTTATATGCAGTTGACTCTTAGAACAGAAGTAACGTTAAAAAATTAATACCCAAAAGAAAGTACCATGTATATAAGGATGTTAAAAGTTGCAGTTTAATCATAAGCAGAAAAATCACACAACTGGAGCACTTTAAGGCATTATGGTGAAAAGTTAATGCCACTTTTTGGTATCAGTATGTACATCTTACCGTATTTCCCTGCAATCCACTACAGAAGAACAATATTGCCGTATTTAATTTCACACAGCCCATCCATCCAGTTATTTCTTCAACCTTACTTCATTACACAACCAAAAAAGCACTGTCTCCCCAGCTGCTCTTAGGCATAAAAAGGTTTTCAGCTTTTGTTCTCATTAGGTTTTTATTGAAAAAAATGTTAATTGTGAATACCTAAGAATCACCACTGTTACCACATGCACCATATGCCTGGTCTGCTAACTAAACATGATACAAGAGCAGGTTTTGTACTGATCCTTCCTGAGATTCTCCAAATCAGATATGACATATTATTTAACCATGAATATAATTCATCTCCTCATAATCCCTTGTAGCAAGGAGAAAACAATGCTCAGAACTGCTGCCTTTTATGTGAAAATGAATGAATGCCTCTTAATGAAGACATCAGTTCTTTGTAACAATTCACTACAAAAGATTACAAACGTTTTCACATCAGTCTAGTTTTAAAACACTATGCGCTCTGTAAAACAGTTTCTCACATGCATTTGCTCATGCTCCTATGTGCCTTGGTTTAAAATTCTCCAAAAACTAATTAGAATACTAAATTAATCATTTACTATTTATTTATGTGTTTGAGTATATCTACACAGAATTTAAAATATTTGATTCCTAATTATTCAACTTCTACATGTGTGATTTTTTATCACAGGACAAAGGACTCGTATTCATATTTTGAACTACATAGTTTTAATTCACCATCTGCTCATTCTCAATTCCAATACACTATGTTAATGTAATATGGTTGCTTTATAATTTCAACTGAAAATATCGGATACATCTGTAAGACTTTTTAAATAAACTCAGATATTTTCACAAAACCCCTTATTGCACAGTTACAATATTTAATATTTTCTTCTTAATTGTAGAAGAGATTACTTAATTCATATGTTTATTTTTAAACATTGAATATTTTGAAGGGTTTTTAGATTATGGCATCTTTTTTTAATGAGCACTGAAGTTACACAGTAATTCCATCAATGTCATCTTAAATCAGAGATTTGTAAGGGAAAAAGTACCTGCTACATATAAAGATACTACATCGCCTATCCCCTGAAAGTGCAATCTTGCCACAGCATCAGAAAGCAAGGACATCTATTTTCTGAAATAAATCTAAGAATTTCAGTAAACATTAAGGATTTTACAAACCACAGCAGTAAATACGCCTTTTATAGGTAAAACAGTCACTACTCAAAATTAAACCTTGATTCTAATGCTAACCTAAAGATATGAAAATTCCCTCTAAAATTTCTTTCACTAACAAACATGATGTTTCTGATATCAGCATACAGACATCACAGGCATGTCCTGGATTTTTAACACAGTACTGATAATAATGGCAGAGTCAGTGACATGACTTAGACCTTGTTAAACACTGCTGAACAGTACTGTTTGTAAAGTTGTGTAATATGAAAAAGGAATAAATAAACAAATGCTTCAGACATTAAAAAAAAAAGCAATTATACGCATAAATGCATGCAACCAAGTAGAGCTGTTTCCCCATGAAGTATCTTCACTAAGTCTTAATAAGATCAGTCTCTTTTATGCACACAGAAACTTGACAAAGTAAAGGAAATCACTCATTCTTACATTGCAAGTATACCAACAGAAACATACAATTATTTTGGGTGGGAAATAACATTTTAAACCAGCAAATCTAACGTTCTCCTAACGCTACAATTTCACAAACCACAGAATGGCCAGGGTTGGAAGGAACCTCAAGGATCATGAATCTCCAACCCCCCTGCCACATGCAGGGCCTCCAACCTCCCCATTTAATACTAGACTAGGATGCCCAAGGCCCCACCCAATCTGGTCTTCATTGCTAAACCGTGTCCCTGAGCATCACATCCACATTTCTTCTGAACACCTCCTGGGGTGGTGCTTGGGCAGCCACTTCCAATGCATAATCATCCTCTTTGTAAAGAAATTATACCTTAGTCACTCCACACACACCCTGTGTCTACTCCCTTCACCAGCTTTGCTGTTCTTGTCTGCACACACTTGAGCAACTCAACTTCTTTCTTGCAGTGCGTGCCCAAAACTGAACACAATACTCAAGCTGTGGCTTCACCAATGCCAAGTACAGAGGGACAGTCTCATTCCTAGTCCTGCTGGCTACACTACTTCCCATGCAGGCCAGGATGCCATCCACCTTCTTCGCTACCTGAGCACGCTGCTGGCTCATGTTCAGCTGGTTGCTGACCAGCACAGCACCCCTCTTCTACTGGACAATTTTCCAGCCAGTAATCCCCAAGCGTGGCATTATTATGACCAAGCACTGAGCCCAGTGCTTAGTCTTGTTGAATGCCATATAACTGGCTGTTGCCCATTGATCCAGCCTATCCACATCCTTCTGCACAGCCTTCCTACCCTCAAGCACATCAACACTCCCACTCAGCGTAATGTCATCTGGGAACTTACTGTGGTTGCACCCAATCTCCTCATCCAGGCAGTTGATAAAAATGTTAAATGAGACTGGCTGCAACATTGAGCCTTAGGGAACACTGATTGTAACCATCTGCAAACCACTTTTAACTTCATTCACAAGAACCCTTGGGGCCTGGCCATCCAAACAGGTTTTTGCCCAATGACCAGTACATCTGTCCAAACTGTGAGCTGCCAGTTTCTACAGGAGGATGCTGTGGGAAACACTGTGCTAAAATGCAAGCAAACAACATGCACAGCCGTTCTTTGTCTATGTAAGCAGGTGATCTTAACACAGAAGTAGACCAGGTTATTCAGGCAGGACCTGTCTTTCATAAACCCATGCTGACTGAGTTTGATCAGCCAGCTGTCCTGCACACACCACATGATGACATTCAGTCCATGACCTTCCCTGGCACCGAGGCCAATAATTATCCAGATCCTCCTTCCAGCCCTTATTTTAGATAGATGTCACATTTGCTAAGCTCCAGTCAACTGTGATCTTCCTGGCTGGCCAGATCCACTGGTACATTATGGAAAGTGGCCTGGTGAGCACTTCTGCCAACTCCTTCAGTACCGTTGGGTGGATCCCACGCAGCCCTCCAGATTCGTGTGTGTGTTGAAGCAGTCTAGTAAATTGCTAATTATTCCCCCCTGGATTATAAGGGCTTCATTCTGCTCCCTGTCTCTGTCTTCCTGCTGAGTGGACTGGATACTCTGAGAACTGGTCTCAGTAATAAAGACCAAGGAAAGGATGGCATTAATTACCTCAGCCTTTTCCCCATCTCTTGTCGCTGTTTCCCTCTTCATCCAACAAAGATCGGAGATTCTCCTTAGTCTTTCTTATGTACTTAAAACAGCATTCGTTTATTACTTATACATATGAAGTTTATGTACTTATAACAGTATTTTTATTTTCTTTCGATGTGGTGGCCAACTTAAGCTATAGCTGGCCAAAGCCCTAACTTCTTCCCTGCATAACCTCACAACATTTCTATAGTTGACCTGAGAAGCAATCAGTGGTTTTATTAAATATGCTCTTTGTTTAAAAATATATCTTGTGTTTCCTCGACTTTCTACAACATACATATGCCTAACATTATAAACCGTTACATACCAATTCCTAGGTCTCAGCATTTATTTATTCAATTTTTACCTGCATATTTTGCATTCAATAATCCTCTATTTTGTATATCACATTGAGCTAAGTAAAGGCAATACAACACTGCAGAACAAAGGACACAATTATATAAAGGCACCAGACAAAATGGCTTATAAGGCTTTAACAGAACAGCGTATTTGTAGCAAGTCATAACAAATAGAGCAACTGAAATTTCAAGGAAGAATCCTCATGAAGCAGGAACTAGATTGATGTTGAGTGCTGACTGTGTCCAAACACCATAGTTAATAAACAGAACAGAAGCAACAAGGGTACCAATGTACTTAATCTGGCCCTGAGCATAACGTCTGCTGAAATCACAGAGATCAACACGAAGAAACCCAAGTCTGTGATAAAAATTCAAAAGTCAGTGTTCCCTTGGCTGTAATTCAAGACAGATTGCTTGGGCACCTCAGTAAAAATAAGTACATCAACAAGAGTGAATGAATGTAACAAAATGAGTGAGTGAAATCTACTAAGAAATGCATGCGAATAAAAGCAATTCTGTTTACTTTTTTTTTTTTTTTTCAGACACACTTTGCCTTCCTATACAGTCCTGCACTGAGCTTTTCTACCCTTAGAAAGTGCATGGAAAATAATTTAACAGCTACTTTGATTATAGCATAGCCATCATCAGTGTAAAAAGAATCTGAACACGTGCCAAGAACAGGCCATTCAACATTTTGCACATGCAGTTGAGTTTTCAATTTTGAAAACTGAGCTTTCAATTTTGCTGGAATCCATTTTGAATAATGTGTCAGCATAGTTTGATTCATCTCTAAGTGATATTAAAACTCAGATTTATCAAAGAATATCACAAGAAAGCTAAAGAAAAGCAGCAATGTTATTCTAAGATTGAAGCACCCCTGAAAGTGTTCTGTAGACAAAGCAAAAATCAGATAAAGAATTTGAGTTTCAAATTTAGTCTTTCATTTCTCAAACTACTAGAGGCAAGAAAGTATCTCAAAAAGTGTAATTAGCCACAGCAAGTTGTTCACTGGGGATAGCTCCAAACTTACTCCTACACAGTACACAGCTCTCAAAACCACTGTAACTGGTTCCAAAGGGAGTAGTATCCTAACATTATTTGAAAAAGTCCCAGCACTGTCCTGATGGAAAGGATTCTTAAAGGAAAGAACGTCTTACAATAGTTTAGGATCCAACATAATAGTGGGGAGTTCCACAGTGGAACACAAAACAGCGGATCATGGCCCAACACTGTAAGACCTGTCTGAAATGCAAAAAGATCAGGTAAAATGGTAAAGATACATCATGCCAGTGTAACCCAATGAAAGGATCTAAGCAGGAATTAACATTATTTTTACAAAGATCAGAGAGGTAACATCATTGGCAAGAGATGTGAAGTTTCCTTAAATCTTCTGACAGGTTTGAAGCAGGGACACATTTATTTATATAATCCTCATATTTTTAGTACAATTCTATAAAATTCAGTTCTGTAAAATTTCTGTTGCTATACTGTATATGGTGAAACTGTTGGCAGCAGTACATATTACATAAGACTACTCCTCAAGATTCACATAAACTACAAAGATGTATACTTTCAGATACAAAACAATAGCATGGCCAAGGAAAACAAAGCTACTTGAACAGAATACGGGGCTGGAGGGGAATGAAGAGTGCAGCAGGTAGAGAAGCATGCAGTTCCATAAGGAAGTTCAAAAAGCCAGAAGGGAGTCCATATCAGCTGAAAAAAAGATTGGAAAAAGGCAGGAAGAAGGTGGAGAGGTCTGCACTTAAAGAATAAACAATAAGAAGAAAAGACCTTTGAAAAATCAGAAATCAGAAATTAGAATGGGGAGAGAGACATAAACTAAGAAGGAAAGGTTTAGGTTAGATATTAGGAGGAAGTTTTCCACACAAAGGGTGGTGACACACTGGAACAGGTTGCCCAAGGAGGTTGTGGATGCCCCATCCCTGGAGGCATTCAAGGCCAGACTAGATGTGGCTCTGGGCAGCCTGGTCTGCTGGTTGGCGACCCTGCCCACGGCAAGGGGTAGAAACTAGATGATCACTGTGGTCCTTCTCAACCCATGCCATTCTATGATTCCATGATTCTATAATTCTATGATTTCACGATTCCATGACTCCATGTAGGTGATGAAAGAGATTTGCATGGATGAGGCAGAATGGATCAGGCAACCTATCTACTGCCTGATCTAACCGTAGGCAATTCTGCCTGCAGCAAGGTACTTGGAACTAAATGATTTTGAGGTCCATTTCAACCCATGCCATTCCATGACTCTGTGAGTCTGACTCTACATCACTACCCAGTGTCAGAGTGGCCTACATCCATTGAACACTTCAGATGTCAAAGAACACTGACAACTTACATCCCAATTTTGCCAAAAAGCAACTTAGTCCACATTCTGGGTTTAGATTGCATCCTTTCTATTACTAACCAATATTCAGAGTATAACTTGCAACAGCTACCAAATTTGAGATTTTTATCTCAAATATATAAGGTCTGTACTGATGATTTAGAAGTCCAAGCCCCACTGCAAATCATGCATGAGAAAACTACTAATTCTCAATTTATTTTTTTTTAAAGCACATTGAAAAATTAGGAGAATAAAAGTCACAAATTAAAGGAATTTTCACTAGGAAACACTAGGATCAAAACTCCAGGCATGCTTTTAACCCATTTCTCTACATCTGTGTATTACTGTACTATTTTTCATCAGAGAAGCACACGTATTTCTAATGCACAGCACAGGTATAATTTAGGACAGAGTAAATTTTGTAATTGCTAACATTTTACATCTCTGGAGACACCTGAAGTTGTAAAGAGAATGAAGAAAAGAACTCCCTGTGGCAACAGAAAATCTAACTTCTCAAGGAAAAAGAACACCTACCAGATGAAATGGATTCTTTCATTTATTCAGTCAGAGAGTTCCTGTGTAATAATAGGCTAACCAGAAAATCCAAATTTTCATGAGTGGCAGCCAATGAAATGTTACTTGCTGCTTAAAAGAAAGCTGCAAAAGTGATGAGCTGCTACATCTGCAGTTTAAATCAACTAAACTGATGCTGAAAGCCCTGGAAGAAAAAGGTAAAACTTAAAACATCACTGGCGCTTCATTTTGGATACTTTAGATGAACAAACAGTTTCAGTCTTTGTATCTTTTGAGCTTAAGTTTCTAAGCTGTAAAATGCAGATAATGATATCACCTAATTCACAGACCAGTGTTATATTAATGTTCATGAATCTTACTGATGCAACAATGACAAGTACTACAAAAACAGGATTTTTGACTTTTTTTCTTCTCTTTTCTTCTTGGTTCCAGGTTTAAATAATGTGTGACTGCACTTTATATGCTCTGAAAAAGGAATATAAAGTGAATGAACATAGCTAATGGAGCAAACTCCAGTGGAACAAAATACTTTTGCTTGTAAAACTCAAGATCACATTATTACATACCACCATAACACAGACATTAAAGAAAACGACCCCTTAGTTTTGACAGACCGATTCGTCAGTGCTCTGTTTTGTAACATTGCTACTCCTTTTTGAAATAGTTTCTACATCGGTGTAAGAAAGATGTGATGATCTACTGAACTGTTAACTGTTCAGTTTTAGTCTGCTCTGGACAAAGAAATACACAGCATCTTTTGAAGTCATGAAGACAAGTCAAAATACACAACACACGACTACCTGAAAATCTTAGGCTACCATTTTAGTAGCATGCCTCTCAAGCACTGTGTGGTCAATTTCTCTTGTTTTTACCAGCAAAAGAGATGCTTCATGAAAATGCCTTATTACAGCAACAAATGCAGTAAGAATGCAAATTCTTACTGGCTTAAAAGGAGCTCATGTGTAGTGAACTACCCCGACACGTACAAGCATTATTTTACCTAGCTGATAGACAGCAAGGCATCCTAATTTGATTGTATAGTAAAATAGGTTTGCTCCATTTCTAATTCAATTTCTTAAACAGGTATGTGTATATGCAATTATATATAGGTGGTGAACATCAAACTCACCACCAGCACACCCTCCACAATAAATGAATAAAACATTCGAATGGAATATCAAGACTTAGCAGAGTCTATGCTAAAGATGGCATATCTACTCCCAGAAAATCTCTAGGACTATAATATCACTGTGCACTGAAGCTGCTTAGTGATGTGCAAGGAGAGTCTGTTTATGCCCACAAACAATATTTATCAGCAAACAGAGAAAGCTAATGGAAGAATTAAAACAAAAACAATAAGCATAAATACACAAGACAATTCACTTGGCTGCATATCTCTGGCATGACAGTAAACAGATGACACTGTATCTGTTTCTGCTTCCTGGAGAATCAGCAGTAAGGTAAGCACTGCTCTATACCCGAGTAATCCTGGATAGAAAAAGTGAGCTCTCTCTAAAGATCTCAGAGGTTTGGAGAGTTCAGTCTACTCAAAGTCAACTTCAGCCATTATTTTAGCTTTTAACAGATAAAAGGTGCTCTGTCACTGCATAAAAAATTATGCCGAGCCTTCTCTTGCAAGCAGATTACCTAGAAGAAGGTTAAAAATTTACAGTTTAAAAACGTGCCAACTACTGTTGATTGTGTAATGCAGACGCCACAGAAAGCCCCCTCAAAATCTTTTTTGCTTTGTTGTTGTTGCTGTTGTTTTCTCCTTCATTTGTTTTTTAACAGCCAACCTTAAAGGTTAAACTTACAGAATTTACCAGCCCCATTTAGGTGACTGAATTAAAATGTTTGTACTCAAATAGTCTAAACTGCTCCCTTAAGTTTCTGCTGTCTCTGCAGTATACTCAGGATGATAATTCAGGCGCACCCATTAAAATCAGGGAGCTAAGAAAGATCAACAAATTAATGCATTTTCAGTCTCCATTTAATTTTAAAGGAGAGATTTAATATCTTTGTTTCCAAATAAAACTTCCCTCGTGTTTAAATACTTTTTTAGCAAATAGAATGTATTAAAACTCAAGAACAAAGTGATTTCAATATGAATGTAAAATCCAGAGTAAATATTTTCCTAAACAATGGTTCTAAATCAGAAACCTACGCAGACAGGTACGTAATGGAATTCCTCAAATTATATAGGAGACTAATTCACAAAAGCTCTCCACTGGCATTGGCCAAAAGACGACCTCATCACCCCATCAATAAATACTTTCTACCATTATACGAAAGACTGCGTCTTCTGTGCACAGCAAAACCCAGTAACTATTTGAAAGACAACTGCGGATTACCATATCACAGCTTTGTGAGAAATAAACACTGGCTTCCCTACGGCACCTCAGAAACACACACAGATAATGTTAAAAATAGCACCAAGAAATTTTTAAGATCACAGCCAGAATGATTCCCCAGGATGAAAGATTTTTCATGCCCTCATGCACCTTCTTCTTGAGAACTCTGATGATAATGACAAGACTTCTTTAAAAATGCATCGTGAATTTACTTCCGGTACATTTTATAGAAATTACTGCCAAAAAAAAAAAAAAAAAAAAAGCTGCAAGTCCCATATTCAACACTATGAGCAAATTACAGCAGCAGGAAGCAAAGCATTGTAGACAATCATAAACATCAAAAGAACCTTGATTTTAAGCTTTCTTTCCCTGCATGCGATATATCATATTTGCACTTAAATTTAAATATTTAATGCAGACGTATTCTGCCTGGCTGTCTGCTTTTTGTGATTGTGCATATCTCTAAAGCAAAATGACAAAAAGAACGAATACATGAGTAATTAGATACTGCTACTTTTTCATACCTGAACATTGTTACACACAACGCTAAAAGGCCGATTATACTCCTGCTTACACATGAAAGTAAAAAGAACTGTTCATATTTTTCCTAGAACCTGGGAAGTCAAAAACACGATATGAATTTCAATATAATTACATTAAAAGTGAAATCTGAAGCACTTTTAATACTAAATGCCCTCTAAAATATTGGTGAGTCACTTCACAGCTACCCTTCCCAAATGTAACAGCAATGTGCAACAAAACTGAATCCAGCATACCTGCTATTCCACCTGAACCCATGTCAGACTGCATCAAATCCTTTTGGCCAAGTACAGTTGAAACTTTTAATTTTCCTTCACAATAATTTATTCACATTTAGTAAACATTATTATAGATCTAGCAAGGCTAATGTTGTCCTTTTCAGATACTTATTCACTTAAGATGCTCTTCAAATTCATTTTGTTATCATCACTTAGACACCTCTCACTGGCTGCATATGTTGAATAAATACATCTTACCAAGTGCAAAATACCAGCACATCACATCCCAGTGATGTGTAAGACATATAACATAGAAAAGGCACCATTACTTCCCACAACGTTTTTTTCCTGTAGAAACTCTATAAATGTTTGCCTTTTAGTACGTTCTCACAAAGCCTTAGATGGTTCCTGTGCCATAATCCCTTCCAGTGTATTTTTACATAGTCTTGTACCATAATCCTTCAAACAAGCATTTTTATTTCCAGTCGCACAACTAGACATTGTGCCTTCCATACTTGAAGGAAGCATATAAACAGGAGGGGCAATGGCCCTATTTACATGTTTGGATAGTGATAAGACAAGGGGGAATGGTCTCAAACTGAGGCAGGGCAGGTTTAGGTTAGATATTAGGAGGAAGTTCTGCACACAGAGCGTGGTGATGCACTGGAACAGGTTGCCCAAGGAGGTTATGGATGCCCCATCCCTGCAGGCATTCAAGGCCAGGGTGGATATGGCTCTGGGCAGCCTGGTCTGCTGGTTGGTGACCCTGCACAGAGCAGGGGAGTTGAAAACTAAATGACCTTTAAGATCCTTTTCAACCCAGGCCATTCTGTCACCTTTGCAAGTCTTCTTCAAAAGCCATTTACTTTCAAAAATGTCGATCAATAAATCAGTAATCCTGCCCTCTCCCTTCCACCAGCAAGCAGTTCACTGTCCAGGATTGACAGCTCTCTCAACCTCTTACTGCAAATTCAGGCACACATTTGCAGGCCCTAAATTTACAAGCTGTTTTAGACGCAGGGACCACCTTTTCTCCATTTCAACGTTTTCTACTAATAAACCTGCAATAAACAAAGCTAACATATACCATCAGTATACAACACTTGGGAACAAAATGCTGAGACCTCAAAATTAACCAGGGTTCATTCAGTGTTTTCAGTGGTTACACACAGAATACCTGCACCAACATAAATATATCCACACTGCAATTTACACAAGGGCTGCTCCGAAAGTAATGCATCCTGTTTTATGATGTTGGCCCACAGCATCAGAGGAGATGGTGGTGGCATGGCAGTAGAAGCTGAACCCTCCCATCAATATCCAACTGCATGTTGTTACTGTGTGACAGATGGCAGCAGAGAGGCAGTCTGACAGAATGGTGTCTGACATGGCAGTGCAGAGGGAGCAAAGCTGTGTCACTGAATTCCTCCATGAGATAAAAATGGCACCTACTGACATTCACTAATGGTGGCTGAACCTTTATGGAGACCAAACAGTGCATGTGAGCACAGTGAGGTGGTGGATGGTGCGTGTCAGCAGTGGCAACAGCAAGAGCGGGTCATTTCCACTGGCATGTATGCTCTTTTTCATCACTGGAGAAAATGCATAGCTAATGGTGCTGACTGTGCTGAAAAACAGTGTCATGCGGCTGAAAATATGCATTGGCAAGCAATATTATTGTGCTCTTTGTACCTGTTGTAGTTTCCATGGAAATAAATAGAAGGCATTACTTTCAGAGCACCCTACATAAAAATATTATTTAACATAAAAACATATACAATATATCCCAAAATATCTGGATATTTTCATTGTCAAAAAAATATTACTCCCAAAAAAAGCAGACAAAAAAGAACAAACATGAGAAGCCAGAAATAAGTCAAACTGTTATAATGAACAGCTCATTATCCTCTGGTTTCTTTCTAAAAGTACCTTCCCATTTATAAATAGCCAATTTACATCTCCATTTCACATCAATTCCAACAAGACTTTGTTTCAAAACAAGCAAAAAAATAAACAAGCTTGAGACACATTTTTTAATCCAACTATCACAAAGCAGGATTCATTTTTGTTTTGAAATTATCTATTTTGTAACATTTACTTATTGCCTATTCATAACTTTTTTCACACCTGTTACTACAACAATTACCAGCTGGCACAACTCAGCAAGTACCAATTTTCAATCAATTAAATGCACTGACTAGAATACCAATTTCCAAAGACACTCCCATTTAGGATTCTATTATACTTATTACAGTTATCAAAGCAAAATTGACAGTATTGTTATTATATCAGTTATCAAAGCAAATTGAACAGTAATCTCTTATTTTGTTGCATATTGCAGTTCTGAAATTACATCAAGTTTTTAGAAAATGTGCCATACATTGTATATGGCTTTAAAATTTAAAAAAGAAAAAAAAAAAACAAAACCTTTTTCATTTACTATCTTCTTTTCAGGAAGTCTACTTCCTCATTAATCTCAAGAACTGATTTTTATTCTTACACCATACTCATAGAATCGGTATTTCAGAAATGTTCCTCTTTTTATCTTCATACTCATTATTTCATTTTCCAATGTGGAAAACTGGAGTGTATTTTATGCATACAATTATTACAGTTTTGCTGCATACATTTCCTGTGGTAATGCCGTTACTTATGTTAAACTCAACAATATGGAATTCAAGTTGTTAAATGAAGAATAAAATAACCAAGGCTATTACTTTCCTCCTATAGGACACATAGTCTTATCTGTTTTGTAGAACACCACACTTTTTCACAACAAGAAAAGTTGTTGATGCTGTTATTTCAAAACATACCTGTAGATGAAGGGTAAATGACAAACACTATTCTTCTTTAAGTCAGAGTTACACTGCATACCCAAAATAGATTTTTAGATGGTGATCAACATTTTTATTTTCAGTTTAGAAAAAAATGTTTAAAACTGCTCAACATTCAGTTCTACTTTAGATATAACATAATTTGGACAGTCTTGCACTCTCTTAAAATCTCAATTTCCTGCTTACACCATCTTAACTCCAGCAAGGTTGTCAAATGATGTACGTAGTTTCCACCTAGTGAACTCCTATTTCAATCATCATTTACCATTTTATTCTGAATTAAAGAAACAATTTAAAGTACATAAAAGTAATTTGAGGCTGAGTTTGACTGATGTATTACGAGCTTCCTAATTAAAATTAAGAACATTGGATAGAAGGATATCTCCTTTTGATTCATCTTTTAAAAAAAAAAAAAAAATCACTGCAATGACTTTTTGCCCTACCATTAATGGTTAACAGCCATATTTAAATTCCCCTGCTGCAAGGATGCTTCAAAATAACATTGAATTAAATATAAAGAAAATAAATATAAAATCAAGGAATGTATAGTTGTTGGAAAAAGTCTAAACAATTTTATTCTGTTCCTAAATTTGCCACTAGGCCTCACCTCTTCCTTGTATTACAAGACTACCCATTTTCTTCCAATGTTTGCCTGCTCTGTAAGAGCAATGATTTGATTCAAAAATGCCAAAGAAACAAGCAGGGCTGAGATTACTTCCATTAAGACAGCAAAACTGAAGAAAAAAAGAAAAGACATCTGACTATAGCCTCAGAGAACATGCACCAAATAACATTTCCTTAACATGCCCTAACAGATTAAGGCACAGAAGAGAATTTGAATTGGAAATTAATTCTTTATCTGCTGTCATGAAACACGGACATTATTAAAACAAGAAAATATTTCAAAAGTAGTACAGTCTAATCCTTTTTAAGCTCTAGTCCAAAATAACACCAAACTAATGGTCAAACACTTAAATTACATGAAGGTAAAAGTTTAAACAAAACATACTTTAAATAACGTCACATGAGTGTCTCCAAAAACATGGAGAAAATGTAAGTTGTTATTCAGTTTTATCCAACCATTGCCATCATTTATACTTTCAGTAGCAGAAAAGAAGTATTTCAAAGAAGTGTGAAATAAAATGAACAATTTCAGAAGAATACAGAAGAAAATCCACCTATAGAATGTGTTAAAAAATCCAAACTAAGTTTTTATGAAAGAAATTCCATCTGAAAATTGCAGACCACTGATATTTGGGTAGCAGGCACAAATCCTGGTATGAACACAGACACGATCTCACAAGTACCGCCTTCACAGCTTTGGGAATACACATGCAAAATCAATTTAAATGACTCTGCACAGGAGTTCACACTTGTCCTCATCTAGGTCATAAGATATCATTTTATTAGGCATTCTGGATTATACATCCTCATTATTATCTCAGCATCTTGGTATTGCAGCCTGGCATGAAACTGATAATGGACTGATATATTCCCCTCATTAAGTACCACAATGCCCCTTCATGGTGATCTGTGAATTGCAGATGTACAGCTCTGAGTCATACCTGTCAAGTGACAAACACTCATACACCAAATTAGTGTCTACAGATCAAACCTGAGACCAGTAAGAGGACAGCAGAAAGTAACAAATAACAAATATCTAGAAGAAGACACATCTATCTATGTAGATAGAACAAATATCTATCTACATACCTATCTGTCAGGTAGAAAGCATGACTTTTTTTTGTCAGAGGGTCCCCTACCCCAGAGTGCCAGGGGAGAAAGTATATATAAGACTCAGACAAACTGCCTTCTCACTGAAATCTGTAACGAAATGAGTCCTCCCTCACCCTGGTGAGGATCAGTGAAATTTTCTACAGATGTTATACAGTATATTTCACCTTACACATATTTTTAGAACTGTATGAAATAAGCACTTTCTTGAAAATGGACTGCTTTAAATGCAAGGAAATGCAAAGCAAAAACAAGAGTAAGCAAGCCTGTCTACTGCATGAGACGGAAACATCAGTTTTCTATAAGATTATTTTCCTCCCTCAGCTTCACTCAAGGGAGGAAGGGGATTATCAGTAGGTAAAAGAAGTAGCCAGAGCTATTCAAGGTGTTCACCCAACCTAAGAAAACACGTATCTCAAAGCATAGATTTTATATCCAAGAAGGTAACAGCAGTGTAGAGTGAAACTTGAATCTTCTCATATCATATGTCCATAGGCACAGTTGAACAAGCATTAGGTTCAAACTGCAACCAACTGGAAAGTCCAAGTTGGTAGTTCAGATGTTGACACCTACCTATGTAATATTCATAGTGTTTTCTGTTTTGCACAATCATAGAATTCAACACTTCTGAGATCAGATAGCAGTTCGAAGGGCTCCTTTCAAAAAAAAAAAAAAAAAAAAAAAAAACAAAAAAAAAAAACATTCTCGAAAAAGTCAACCAAAAAAAAATTGGGGGGGGGGGAAGGAATAAAATTGTAAAAAATATAAGAGGAAGAAGGAGATAGAATACCTACTATTTTCTTTTCTACTCACAGTTCCATGCACGGATATATTCAATTTGGGAAATTAATGGTTTTATCAAAATAATCTATACCATGCATCATACGCACATTTTTCATATATTTAATAAGATCAGGAGAAGCAATATCAACTATTCAACAGTGACAAACTCTGTCACTAAAAAAAAGTCTAAAGAAATCACACTAAAAAGTCCTAGAAATCATTACAGTGAATCTGTTTTAAATTGCAGTTGTCAGAAAAGAAAAAAAAAAAGTGTTTGCTGTACACATCGTTTCACGTAATGAAAATGCAGAAATGCAATTATATAGGTTATATAAACACTGAAATGGAGTTTAAGACACAAAGGTTAAAAAAAAAAAACTTTTCAAAATCAGAATGATCTTACACACAACTGCCTAATATAAAACCCTATGGAAACACCAGATCAAAATACATTTCTGACAAGAAGCTTGTCACACATCATTACCTTGGTTTGAAAATATGTTCAAACAGACAATCTAAGTGAGATGCTAGAGATACATCTGTTTATGACTGGCTCACCAACTTCCTTTGCAAATCATGCTCTCAAACTCTAAAATCTATAAGCAGTGCTTGATGAACGCTTATTTAGTGTGCTCCCACCTAAGTACATTTCCCCTAAATTCATTAGTCACTTATTCCTGTGTTACATAAGCACTGTGAATATTTTACATTTTAATGGAAATCTGCTTAATAAAATTGGAGCTATGTCTGAGCTTGCCCCAAGTCTTCAAAGCAAAGCTCTTTTGTCATTCATTCAATACCACATACATAATGCATAAGCATGAACTGTGACATACACATCTGTAATAACCAAAGACATTGTAGTTTAACAACTAATGATGTTTTTACAGCCCCAAATGATTAGGAAAAAAACATCCTCCTGCTTTGTCCTAGGACACAGCACAATGTCAAATCACTGAGGACATGGCAGGATGATCAAAAATCTTCTAGTTATTACACTTTTAGAAGATACCATCGCTCTGTCAAGACACAGTAGATGATCATATGCACGAGCCTGGATGTAGCTCTGAGAATGAGAATGGCTTAGCTCTGCAAGCCATCCTATTAGGATAGCTGCTTCTTCTTTCCCACTTAACCCTGGTATAATGGATAATAAAATCACCAACCGGAATGAGACATTCGTAAAACTCTTTGAATTCATTCCAATTAACTGGTTTTAAAAAACATGAAACAGCACAGAGGAAATGAAAAATCTATGATCCTAGACAGGTGATTTTTAAACTGTTTACCTAACATACACATTGCTAGCCAGATCTGCATAAGCAGACTGTGTTCATTTTAACCAAATAACAATTTGGTACTTAATTAACCATTTGTGTTCATGAGTGCTACATTTATACATGCAAATTTTGAGCTTTTTTCTAAAGAAAGTTTTATAGCCAGTATAATTATTACTTGGCATTTATGTTTCCCAGCCTAGGACTTCAGCATCTACTAAAGTTGATTTGAAATTGTTCCCATTTTGCAACAAACAGGCTTATGGAGTACAAGACTATGTAATTTAATCAAACCATATAATTAGGGGAAGTTTGGGAACACAGAATACATGAGCACAAAGATCTGTGCAAAAAATTAAATATAAAAGCTATATCACATACTAATACACACATTCTTTAAGATCTATTCTGCTATTCTCATCCACATGCAATACTAAAAGCAGTTTAATTGGTATTTGTATTTTTAAATACAACGGTTTATAAACTGGCAAATTAATCCTCAAAACTATTTTAGGGAATAGAGGAAATCCAGCATAATCCAATGACTTGCAACAAAAGTAAAGAGATGGATGCAACTGCCTAAGGTCATTCAGCAAGCCAAGGGCAGAGCTGGAGCTAGAACTCAGAATCTTTTAATCCTAGCTTCATGTTTTAACAGTGGTAAACGCTGCCTGTCCCAGTCTGTTAGCAGAAATTGCATGTACGCTCTGACAGTAAAGTAGACTCTCTGAATGTGTGATGCCCAAAGGAGAGGATGAAAAACAAGAAACCATATGTCTGAAGTCTTTCTGAATGTGCCTCAAGAGCAACAGAAATAAGAAAGCTTTTTTTAAAAAACCTGCTGCACATGAATAACCATGTTAAGATTCCTAGTATGTTTTGAAAGAACTAAATGAAAGTTTAAATGGTAATACAGAAATCAAAGAACTGCAGTAACAAATAAGTATTAACAAGATGTACACTAAAAGGTAGTGGCACCCACACTTCTTAAGGACTGTAAAGGCTCCTCTTATCACCCCAGCCATAAGACAATACTTTCCTTGTAACAACATGAAGAAAGAATGAGTTTTATTGGAGACCTGAATCCATTTTTTCTCAGCACTGCACACGTTATTAATCTCATGTTATAGCATGGCTATGCAGTGTGTATAGTAATATCAGTTCTCAGTAACAGATCAAATTCCAGAGTACCACCAAAAAACATAAAAAGAAATGACAGAAAGCCCCAAACGTTTTGTAGAAGTCTGCCCAAAGAAAAAAAAAAAAA
The DNA here is from genome assembly GCF_951394365.1 of Tetrao urogallus. Lineage (NCBI taxonomy): Eukaryota > Metazoa > Chordata > Aves > Galliformes > Phasianidae > Tetrao > Tetrao urogallus. The sequence goes on from NC_136816.1 coordinate 46,953,404, forward strand.
ATCACAAAAAGATGCTTTACCTGACAGCAATGTACCCTTCCAGTAAAAAAGGAAAAGAAAAAAAAAGTACATCTCCATAAGGTCTGGATATTATCTGCTCGCTTTTGAACTTAGAGAATACCTCCCATACAGTACAACTACTAGAAAGTTCTACAGCCTTTTAAAAGTGTATAAGGAATACTAATACCACACTTCATTGCTTTTTCCTCATGAGTTCACATATTTTCCCCAGAATTTACAAGCAGGTGCTCTTTTAGTTAAAACTAGAAATAAAAAGATCAACAAATTAGATCTTTCCAAGGAAATGTATGGTTATATTGCCCTCTGCTGATGAATAGCTAAAAATGGACATAGAACAAGAACAAAAAAGCTTTTCTATTTTCCATCAAATTTCTGCTCCAAGAACTGGAAAATAAACTAGTTTAAGATAAATTTATCTGCATGGTCTCACTGTGAATCACTTCCTATATGAAAATATTTATCCAATCAAGCTGCATTTTCATTAACATTCAAATTACTCTTCAAACGGACACAAAATATTTAGCAGTAACAAAAACAATTTACACTGATAGTAAAAGGCAGCTTACAACATGCAGTATGTTGGAGAGGTTGGGAAAAAACAGCGTATCTGGCCTATAGAGGTTATCTGATGATAAAAATAGCTTATAAATCAAACTGCTTGCTCTCATACAGCCTCCAGGTTTCATGCTGGTTAAACTTCGGATTTACATTTACAACTATTCTGATCATTAGAAACAAAATTCTTGCTGTCTTCTTTAATTTACTCTTTTCCCCATTACTATAGCTTACTGCTAGCAGTGCTGATGCATTACTAATACATACTGGAGCCAGAGATAACCATGTGAGCCAGCTAATGAAACACCTTGTATGGGAAGAGTTTACATAAAGTGTTGCTCATTTTATCCTTGCCTTTATCTAGACTAGTTAATTATCTTCAATACAATTAGTTCAAATGAACAGCAGCCGTGAAGACACAGCTGAATGTACTTTGAAAGACTTCAGTAGATTAAATTATAGCATAAATTTCTTTCTATCCTTTAATTTCTTGGTCCTGCATACGCTGAAGTACAATTGCTTTATCTTAACTGCAGTTTTATGACGTGTTAATTAGATCACACTAGGTAATTTCATCTCATGCCACATCTTTAAACTCTAATCTATATAGGCCTCTGATTTCCTTATATTTAAAATATGATTAGCAACACAAAAAAAAATAACATCACCTTGGAAACAGGGCAGTATGTTGTCCCAGCACACAAATAGTGATCTTACATTTTCTCTAGGTTATTCTCATTATGCCTTTTAAAAAAAAAAATAGAGAAGATTTTAAGGCTTGAGATAAAATAGGCAAATTGAAGGAAAACATGCCTATGATGCTCAGCAAGTTTAAGATGATGGAAAAGAGAACACTAAGAGACACTTATGATTGTCTTAGATTTTTATCTTGGTGGGATTAAATCAGAACCAGCAATTGGTGTAAGAGAAGAAGGGTATCGTTATACTTAAAGATGTATATGTTCTTTTTATTTCCATTATACGCTGCTGATCAGTATTTACCACTCTATTAATCCACTGCTTCCTGCAGGTTTCTGAGGAGGGGAAGCAGAAGGAGGTGCCAGGCTCTGCTCCTTGGAACCAATGGCAGAAGGAGAACAGCAGAGCTTCCAAGGGAGGATCAAGCTGAGCATTAGGAAAAAATTAGTCATCATGAAGGCGGTCAAACACTGGAATAGGGCTCCTAATGAGATGGCTGATGCTGCAGGTTGATGTCCATAAGTGTTCCAGAGGCATTCAGACAATGCCAGTCAGGCATTCCAACTCAACAATCTTTGAAGATTCCTTCCAACTGTTCAACTCTACTGTATCCCTTCAAAGACTCTCCAGAGAGTTATTTCGATTTTTACAATATATACTCTTGGCTACAAATTGAACCCAAATTTCCTTCATATCCACCTATAACATTCATATCCACTACGGCCAGTACAACCAAGAAAGAAGATGATCATGTATTTCCCTCCATCACGCCTATTCACCACATGCTTTTCTTTTCTAAACAGAAACTGAGACTCTAGAATTTGAACTTGCAAATGTCTTCTAAAACCATACATATTACATATTACACAGTGCACATTACAATGACCATAATTAAAAATACAGTATCTTTAGAACAGCCAGGGTTAATATTTAGCTCAGCAGAATAACCACATAATTGTTTTCCACAACTTGTGTTCCTCTCAGTTCCTCTATTTTCTTCATATAATTAATCTTGATTTACCTCCCAAGCCCACTGTTTGTAGGCTCCAAATTTTAAGACATAACTCAAGGGATTTCATATATACTTCTAAGAAAAGAAATAAAGTATTTTCTATTGAGGGTCATAAGCATTATCACAGCTACAAAGCATTTAGTTAATGAAGCAATAAGCAGCTATCCCAATACGTGTGTATTGATAGCAACACTGGCAATCTCTAAGCTTACCAGTACTGAGCTTCAGTGACAAGACCAGAATTGACATGCTCATTTTTGAGTTATCAAAGCAGAAAGATCTCAACAGCGACACATAAATCCCCACTTGGGGTACATCCTTAGATGGGAGGTCTTAAGATATTCCTATGAAGACAGAACAATTGCACTTGATAGAAAAATGATGGGTGATTTCTGGCCAATCTGAACTAACTGCTGGAAATAAAATGAAGTTTTAACGAAACCATTAAAAGTAGGCTCAATGAACTTGGGATAACAGCAGCCAAAGGGAAAGGTTGTCATTGTGGTTTCAGAAACAGACACCTCAAGAATAAACATTCTCTTAAATTGAAATAATGATCAAAGAATTAACATATTACAAAAGATGCTGGAATGGAAATAGGAATAAGTGGAAAGAGTCTTTACGATACAGATCTTTGAGGAAAAAACAGAAGGCACCCAAAATGACATGATAAACTGATAATCATATACAATAAAATGAAGCAATTGCTTACCAAACTTCTCCAACTTTTGAATTTACACTAATGTTATTGTGCTAATTTTACCCATTCCTTATTCAAAATATCTCATTTGTCTTCATTATTGCAAGCCGTCCAACTTCATGACTTCCCTCTTCCTTCTTAATGAAACAACCTGATACAACAAAATTGTAAACTAGATCTGTCCTGAAATAGACTTCTCCTGTCCTTATTTTCCCAATGAGAGAAATCAGAATTAAGAATGTTCAAAAAGTCATTAAACTTCTCTTGTATCTAGACCCATTCAAATTTTTAAAAATAAAATAAAAAACAAAGTAAATACGAAGTCTGTCAGAAAAATTCTTGAACGTATGAACGTATTGAGCATGCAAAGAGTAGAATCTGCAGAAAGCTTTAAGAGCCCAAAAATAGACAGGTGGACTACCAAAATTCTTATTTTAGAATTTAAAAAAGAATAAGGGTTATGTTTAGAATTTGCCTCATAGAGACTTACTGACCGTTGTATAGTATAATGGTCTAATAAAAAGTTGTATGCAGGTTAGTTATACTGCAATGATGTAGTGCTGCCGAGCAGTCACTGAAGGAATTAAAAAATGCAAGTCTATTTCACAACTGCGGTGACCAGCATATGCAAGTAAAACAGCAGGCAACACTACATGCTTGGGTAGGAGTGGCCGGAAGACTGTGTAGAGGAAACTGACCTGAGGATATTGGTCAACATCCATCTGAACATGAGCAAGCAGTGTGCCTAGGTGGCCAAGAAGGCCAATGGCACCCTGGCTTGTATCAGAAACAGCGCTGCCAGCAGAAATGATTGTCCCTCTGTAATCAACACTGGTGAGGCCACACCTGGAGTACTGTGTTCAATTTTGGGCCCCACTATAAGAACGACATTGAGGCCCTGGAGGGCAACAAAGGAGAAGCAGCTGAGGGAACTGGGGTTATGTCACAGTTGGGCCTTTTCCCATGACAAGGGGGCAGAGGGACCCACAGACTTACGCCGGGGAATGGGGGGAGGGAAGGAAAAAAATGGCTGGAGATGAGCCTACACGAGGAAAACAGCAGCAACAAACTAAGGAAAAACTCAGCTTACTAAATATAGTAATGGAATGTGAGATAATACAATATAATACAATATGATTGGAACTGAAACTAATAAATAAAATGAAATATGAAAGAGTTTCCAAAACTGAAATCCTTATTCTAATGCCGCAGCTGAAACGGCCAGGGAGCAAACAGAAGCAGTTCCACGACTCCAGTCAGCTTTATCCTTCTCTTCAAATGCAAAACAGAAAACAAAAAAATGAAATCTTCTGGGAATGGCAGTTCATTCTTCTCTTCTGAGACTAAGAGATCAGAAGGAGGGACAAACCATGGAACCACGGCATTAACTCTTTAACTCCCAGTTCACTGCACATTGTTACAACGTGGAATACTGATGAAGAATCCTAAGAACCATGACATTTTAGGAACTTCAGTCTGGAGGAGACCTAGGAGTGACCTTACCGCTCGCTACAACTAGCTGAAAGGAGGTGTGGTGAGGTGGGAGTCAGCCTCTTCTCCCGTGTAACCAGCAATATTTTAAGAGCGAATGGCCTCAAGTTGTGCTGGGGGAGATGTTAAAAAATACTACTTCTTCATCCAATGGAATGGGCTGTGCAGGGAGGTGGTGAACTCACCTGGAGGTATTCAAGAGGCATTTAGATGTTGTACTGAGGGACACGATTTAGTGAGGAAATATTGGTGATAGGTTAATGGCTAAACTAGATGATCTTATAGGTCTTTTCCAACCTTGGTAATTTTAGGATTCTGTGATTCTGGGCAATAAAGAAAGCGAAAATCAAAGATGATGGTAAATGGAAGAAATAGAGAGTAAATATCGGAATGAAAGCCATTTTTTCCATCAACAGACATGGAGGAACCATTCAAATTGTGACAAAGTTTCCAAAAAAAATTAGTTTAAAATAAAGAAAACCATTTATAGCAGTGAGAAGATGACACAGTAACCATATTCACAAATTAAATCAGGGCAGCAAGTATTAACAGAAGTAACTCTTAGATTACATGTTTTTATCACACCAGTCATTGTATGAAAGTCCTAAGTGGCTGTCACATTACAAAAAAAAATTATGCTGAAAAGTAAACATGATGTTAAGTAAGACATCTACTGATTCACATAACATTCCATTGGAAGTAAATGAAGTGCTCTACAGCCAATCTACATATCTCAATAGACACAATACAGCTGTAGTACATTGCAACTTATTCATCATGATGCTGACTGATCCTGCAACATCTTCAGGAATTCAGCAGAGACAAAATTACATGTCATCCATAAGAAATTAAGAATAATAGTGTTTCCTGGTACAGGAAGCTCTGCACAACTATCAGTTAAACTGCATTTCATAAAAGTATATTTCTTCACAATTAAAATGATATTTATTTGTGCCTATTCTAACTGTAAATGATACATACATGTCTAGCAAAAAAAAAAAAAAAAAGAAAAACTTGCTTCTTGTTTTTGCCTATGGTAAATCATAAGATAGCAGCTGTTCCTAAAAGCCAACAGCAAAATCCTGAGCAGTACAACCGCAAAAAAAATAGAGGAAATATAAAATTAGAAAAAAAAAAAAAAAGCAGAAGGGGAAGGGGAGGGGGGAGTGGAGAGGGAAGGGAGGGAGAAGAAAGGGGGAGGGGGGAAAGGGGGAGGACAATGGGAAGGGGCTAGTGTCTCTGTGAATTCATTTTTTCTTCATTTCTCTGTATTTGACATTTCAAGAAACTCTGTGAGCCCTTCATGATAGGCAGGACCTCAAGAAACAACCATTCTGTGTATCCCCTGATCATACAACTTTGCTTCTAAGAAGCTACTTTTCAGAGTCTTTCACCATCTGTCCAGAAGTTAGCACCAGTGATTATTTCAGATGTGGCCAAAAAAGGAAGCAAATGACATGAAGAGATTTGTGTTTATCTTTCAGATCACTATAAAGTTATCAACAGACTAAGATAACGAATATGGCATGAATCTTGTTTGCCTAACTCAGAGCATTCCATTTCAAGATTTACTGAAGTAAACACAGGCCTTTTCCAGACATCTGTTCACCTGCTGTATTCATCAATACAGTTTTGATAATTGATGCATAAAAAGCCAAAAGTAAATTTTCTAAAGGACCAAATTACAACAGTGGAAAAAAAATATATTAAAAAAATAAAAAACAACTTTATTGGCTGGCAGTCTGCATTCTCATTTAAAGTTAGTTCTGAGAAAACAATATTAATCCTAACCTGCTTCCAAGGCTCACATAATATCAATAACCTTTTTGTATCCTCAGAGGAGTCACAGTGAGTGACACTCATATATCAACACAGTCAATTCTGATCATCTGTTCAGTTATACTGTGTTTTCAAGTAATTGAAACTGCAGGCAAAATACAACTCAGACAGTAGTGCAAAATATGGTATGGCAACAACAGGCCAATCTTTCTGAATGAATTCAGGTAAACTAACAGTTAATCCAAGCTGGAAACAAGGTATTTGAGGCTGCCACTTAGGAAGGTTTCTGTCTGACATGAATATTTGCAAAGACCTCCGTGAACTCAACTAGTTCAATATATTCAGCTTTCCAATCCACTGTTAAGTTACAAGGCATTTGCCAAGCAATTAGCTCTACAGCTTTCTGCTCAGCTTCTCTGCCCTTCAACAGCTTTAGTAACCTTCACTTTCCATGACTTCTTCACATGCACAGATGCAGAAATAAATCACATGCTTATCGCTGCACACTTACAAAAAAAGGCTTATATTGGCTCACAACAATCTCAAAATTCTCTTTTCTAACTGCTAATAGTACTAATAAAAACAAACAAAGAAACAAAAAAATCAAGTAATAACGATGTGCTTTAACACAGCATTCATGTTCTGAATTGATACCAAACAGCAAGTCTTTCATTTTGGACTTTTTTCAATATATGCACTACTGTGACCCTGTAGCTACCTTGCCAGAAAATTATTAAGAGGTCAAACAAGTTTGGAAGTGAATTTCAATGCCAAACAGACACCAGATTAAAGAAAACAATCATTTTCTTCGGCCATCTTATGGATAACTCTGGAAGGTAAAACAAGATTACTGAATTTTAATTAAAAATAAAAATCCAAATGAATAGCAGCAGCATAATCAATACAAATTGCATTATTTAATTAAGCAAAATTTAATTGAAGGCTTACACATAAAATTCATTTTCTCTGGATTTAAAGAATTCAAATTCAATTTTTTTTCAATTTTATAGGTAGTACAGCAGCCAATAAAATTGTACATTACTCTAAATTAGCTGCTATGTTTTAGACACATTACCCTTCTGAAACAAAATACTGATACTGATGCACACTGGAGTTTAGCAACAGAGCCCAAGAAAGCAAGCCAGTTCAGTCTCCAGGCTAATCTGTAGTATTACTGCCCAGTTGATTAAGGAGACCCATGTTACACAAAGTCAATGCCTCTCCTGCTGCAAGACAAGCACTTTGTCATACCATAGTATACTACAGAAGCACTATCTCAGAGAAAATAAGAATCTGCCAGCAAAAATACAAGTAGCATATATGGCAAATGTTGCAAAGCAACACAGAACACCAGTGGTAATACAGAATCCCCCCTGATGAAGACTAAAATACTGTCCAAAATGAAGTAAAAAACTACTGCTGGATGTTTAGAGATGCTGAATTATGCTGTTGGCCAATAGGATCTATAAGAGCACAGCACCTTCCACAAGTCAGAAAAACATATGTTGGGTTGTCATTCTTGTATTATATAGCTAGCACTTAATTCATCCAGATAAAAGAATGCAAGAGCAGCTTTTTTTCTGTTATTTATTTCCACACAAAGACAATAAAATCAAGAGCACAGTATTATTTCAGAAGCTTTCTTAATCTACAAAAGCCCTCTCACTAAATTCTGATTGCAGTCCAATTAAATTAACTTCATAGCTTTGAATATCACATTCAATAACCACAACAAGTACAACACAAGGGTCAGCTTCTTTTGACAAGTCTGCCAGACTAGGTGTGCAGGAACAGGCAGCTAATAAATAACACAGCCAGCAACACAAAAGTAAAGACCAAACTTCAGAAGTTATCCTTCTGATGTACTGCACACAAGTTTCTGCAACAGCCACAAAAGGACCATGAAAGATTTTACTTTTTTCCAGGCAAAAGAACTTATAATGACTGACAAATTCAAAATCATAACAAATAAAAAAAAAACGACTTGAGACTGCCAAGACAATTTTGAAATAGCTCACTCACTCTGCAGGTGCTCAGAAGCATTTGTAAGCAGATAGATTACCATTTTTCCCATGATTAAGCATTTGTTATGAACACGATCTGCATGAACTTTCATTATGCAGATGGAAAAACTAATGAAAATTTAAGAGGAGACTGAAAATACCATCTCAACATCCTATGGAAAATCATGCTAAGATAGCAAACAAAGAAAATCATACAAGTCTTACAACTCTCCATTAACAGATAGAAAATGGTACCCCTTTTTTTTTTTTTTTTTTTTTAAAGGATTGAAATGCATGCTTAGGCTGTTTATGATACATTGATGAGACTGAGAAATAAACATTGAAGCGACTTGCTTTAAAAAATAAGCATACACCAGGCTCTATGAAAGCCTAAGATTTGTCACCCCCCTCTAACACACATCATACTGCTACATTTCACAGGCAAAAAATCTCTAGTACATAGTGGTAGAGATTAGAAAACACTTGCTGGATTCCTCTAATCAGTGATCTGTTCATTGGAAGGTGATAAATGTTTTTAACAGCTTTCCACGTTTTCATTCTTACAGTCGTTCTTGTTGAAGGAGAGAAATAGGCAATGCACTGGCAAAGGAGGCCACATGCCTGCTCTGCTAAAACTGCAAATGTGTTCTGGATGCTCTGGATTTAGAGATCATAAACAGGAACATTGTAAAACTGCTGACAAAACACTATAAAGGCCTCTCCTTTCAATAGATTCAGCTATGAGGAGCTGCTGGTGACTGAGTACTGTACATATATCTGTATGAATTACAAATGTTACATTAACACAAGGCATTCAATGTTTAATCAACAAATAACAGAAAGTTGCCTGATAACAACTATGAATAAGTCAATATTTAATGATTTCAAAAGAAAGAATTCAATCAGAATGCTTTGAAGCAATTTATAACTTTCAAATAATGACAAGTAAGCCACATGTGATTTCTAATAGCTATTGAAAAGAGCATGCACTCTGGAAAGAAAAGCCCTGTAAGATTACCAATGCTCAGATTCCCTAAATTCTAGCTCCAAATATCAGACTGGCAGGACTGTGTAGGGTACAATCAGAAACTGGATTGTCCAGAATTACCTTTGCCCAAAACTTCTACAGTATCAAAACCAGTTTGTACGAGTAATTGTAAGAGAATACTCCTTCATCTCCCCAGAACTGATGATAATGTAGAAACAGCATTTTCCAATTTGAGAAGGCAGAACGCAAAGAGTAACAACTACAGAGAAATTCAACACAAATCTTGAATAGACATTTAAAGAAGATTAAATAGACTGAATTTGACAATTACAATTTTTTCTCCAGATCTGTTCAAATCAAACAGGGCTAGGGTATATGAAACAGATAGTAACTTCTTGAAGGCAAACAAACTGGAGATTAAAAAACAAGAGCTGGGGCTGTTCAGTTTGGAGAAGAGAAGGCTACAAGGTGACCTGATAGCAGCCTTCCAGTATCTGAAGGGGAGCTACGGGGAAGAAGGGGACAGACTCTTCAGCAGGGACTGTAGTGACACAACAAGGGGAAATGGCTTCAAGCTCAAAGACGGTAGATTTAGGTTACATGTAAGAAAAAAAATATTGTACAGTGAGGGTGGCGAAGCACTGGAACAGGTTGCCCAGAGATGTAGTAAATGCCCCATGCCTGCAGATTTCCAAGGTCATGCTCGATCAGGCTCTGAGCAACCTGATCTAGCTGTGGTGACCCTGTTTGTTGCAGGGGAATTGGACCAGATGGCCTTAAGAGGTCCCTCCCAGCTCTAAGGATTCTACGATTCTATAAATAAAAAATAATTTGATTTACTTCCGATCTCAGATGCCTACAAATTGCACAGTTTCTGAGTCCCCGCATGCTTTACAGCTACAGAGACAACAGCATCTTTATTTTCAGCTGAAAATCCGCAGTACTTTCCAAGCAGTCACAGAGTAGACAGCAGCAGAGAGGCTACCTCAGCCTACTCAGGCAAACAAGCACAGAACCTCACAAACCCATCCAACAGCCAACTTCCTCATGGAGCACTACTGATTGATCACTTCAGCCTGCATCATAAAACCAATCTGACTTCAGATCCTGAAGTCAAACTTGGAAACACTTCACTTAATGCGGTTAACTTCATTCAGATTAATAAGTATCAGGGTTGTGAAGCAAGTAATTATAATTAGCAAAAAAATAATAATAACAAAAATATTCAACTCTTGCTTTATTAAGACACCAGCAATTAAATTATATTTAACTATGCTGTATACAGATCCTTACCAACAACACAAGAATCTTGGTCACTAAATCTCCTTGGTTCTTTATTATCAGAAAATTTGATTTTAAATGCTAGCAACAGTGGCAGAGAAGATGTAAAAAATGTTCCTCTCCGATCCTGAACCAAAAGCAGTGCATTTAGATTTTAAAGCAATAATCTTGCAGAAATGTCACTGTATTTCTCAATAGTATACTTAAACAAAGAGTCCAATAGCTGGCTCCCATACTGAGACAGTCTAAAACTTACAGATCTTTTTCTTTTACTATAATTTTTCATGCAAAAAAATTTCCAGTTCTGCATCAGTTAAACTACTTCCCTTTTAACGTCCTTTCTTTTTTAGCTCCAAGTATTAAACAAAACAAAATCACTTCTTGTAGGAGACGAAATTCATGATACAGGAAGATAAATTACGCTGTTTGGATGCAGGAATAAAATATTTATTCTCTACAGCCAACAATCAAATAGTAAAAGTGAACCGGTATGGCAAGTACAGAAATTCTGTCTATAGCTCTCTCTTGATCCATCAAAACACTCTCACTAAAACATCAACAGGACCCTATTTTCAGGATCCCCTGAATGAACTGAATGATGTTCATCAGTTCATTTTTATTTCACTGTTTCTTCCCTATCTATGCCACAGGTCCTCAGACATATTATCCACAAATACTTGGCCTCTGTTTTGGGCAGAGAAATGACTGAAAATGTCTGAAAATAGGCTGAAGAGAGCTACAAGTTTATAGATTAACTCCCATCAAGTAGCTTAATAGTGTTTTCCCTATTTTATGTAGAGTGTTTATCTCAAAAGCTGAAATAATGCCAAGACAAAACAGAGTAAAAATAAAAAAACCTTTTTTCAGGACATTACTTGAACATGCCAACTTTCAGCTAAACAATGTTCCACCAAAATTATCTCAGCCTGCAAATTCCTGTACCTCATCAAGTGAAAAAACATACTGTCTTCTTACACATGGAAAGCTCTATAGTGTGAAGCCTCTTCTTAACCCTCTTCTTAGTGTCTCTTTGAAACTATATTCCACGCAGAGTACCGCATTTCAGCACACCATTTTACTCTTCATTATTGCTTATTCTCATTTTGATGTAGCAAATGTTAAAAAAAAAAAACAACTATTTTTAGAGTCACTCATTGTTTTTATTATTTATATGATTCAGCCATTTATATAACGAAGTCTGACATTCGTCATAAGGATGGTACTAGTTCTATAACTGAGTTTTTAATGCGTGCTGGGTTTACCTGGCTAAGTCTTGGTAGCTGTGAGGCTGCAGGAGGGACTTTGCGAGCGCATGTCAGATCACAGCCAGCTCCAGCTGCTCCAAGAGGCACACAGCGCCGCCCAAGCTGAGCCATGAGTGACCCTGGGTGTGCCTCTGGGAGTAGCCCATGGTGGAACAGGCTGTCTCCCTGCAGCCTATTGGTGTCACATGGAACAGATCTCCACATGCAGCCACGGAGGAGCCCGTGGTGCAGCAGTGGATGAGGCCTGAAGGAGGCACAGCCCATGGAGCACTTTCAGATGGTTGGCTGCAGTTTGTTGGGAACGGCCTGTAGTGGAGCAGGAGGGCTGGGGGAGCTGCTGCCTGTGGGGACCTGCGTGGAGCAGTGCCTGAAGGGTGGGCCTGGTGGTACGGAGCTGTAATGGAGCTGTGCTGGGAGAGCTGCAGCCTGTGGGAAGCCCACACAGGATCAGTGCAGGAAGGAGAGCATTCCATGGAAGAAGAAGGAGGAGAGAGTAACCCCGAAGGAGCGGTGGAGAGGAAACAGTCTACCACAGCCCCCATTCCCTGTTCCCCTGCTCTTCTCAAAGGGAGGAGGTGGAAGGGGGTGGATGAAGTTTGTAATTTTTATTTAGTTCTCACTGCTCAAAGACTCTCTACATTGTATTATTCTTTCAAGTCAGTCTTGCCTGTGACATTTATTAGTGAGTGATCTCCCCATCCTTATCTTAACCTACAAGCTCTTCTTCCCTTTATTTTCCTCCCCTGTTCTGTTGAGGGGGAGTGAGAGATCAGGATGGTGGAGCTTAGTAGGCACCTACACATGTTAAACCACCACATAATGACATAAGTGTTTCAACAATTTCTCCACCTCCAACTACCTTGTTTTGAAATCACAAATACAATAAGTAGATGTACGATGTTCAAACTTAAAAGTCATGTATCTTCCTTTCTCTCACACTCTTGAATATTTTCTGCTAATGGGTATACTTTACCTCAGTGAAGCAAACAGGACTCTCTTTTCACTACCCAGCATGAAGCTTGTAAAAATACAATAGCTCCAAGAGCTAACCTTTACCCTTTTGTCCATTTTGCCCGACTAAGAAAACTCTCTCTTTTACAGCAAGCAAGCATATTATTTTTTAACCTTTCTGTATTATCTTTCTGCAACCATATTCAGAGTGTGCTGAAGATGAAGCACAAATAGAACTAAGTCTTGCTTGCTTAATTAAGCTTGCAAAGGCAGCGCTCTTCCAACTTCTAAATTAACAAAATTTCTTCAGCACATCCCTTTGACACAACACAAAGCTACATCAGATACCTCACTTATCCAAAAAAATAGTAGCATCATAATGAAAATGATTTCTATTTCCTAAGCTTTGCACTTCCAAGGATCAAATACACATTTATTCATATATAATTATTTAAGACTTTTGACAAAAAAGTGTAAAGTGTAGACTCTCCAAAGTCCCAATATTTGCTTTGATAGCTATCCAGTAATATTTATAGAACTTCAGAAACATCACTATGACATGAGTTTTTTTCATTACATTTAATTTCAATGTCAGTATTAAAGCCTCCTTAAAAAATTGCTTTATTCAAATTTTTCACTCATTCATACCACTACCGCACACAGAAGCCATCACACTGTTTGATTTACACTAAAGCACCAAAATTATTTCTATCTTCAAACTTATTTACCAAGAATTTACCTCAGTGCATTTCAAAAACATTTAAGAGACCAAGTAAGTGCCACCTATTTGGTTCCTTTTCTAAAATCTTACCTAAGCTTCAATTCCAAGATAAATTCCTACAATGTGATTAACATATCAACAGCTGACACATCACAACACATCAACACCCTGCCACCAATAACACAAAAAAGGAGAAAAATAAATTAGATTTTATGGGACTTCTTGGTGGTATCCTCTTGAGTAATTTTTTTCAGCCCTTCTCTGGATCTATTCCAATACATCACAGATTTCTCCCAACTGTGCTCATCATAATGCACCAACACATTGAGATTTATCTATTATTATCATACACTGATTTATCTTAATATTTTGGGAGAAAAAAAAAAAACCACTAGAAAACCACATTTATTATTCTGTACTAAGATATCCAGAAGAAGTAACTGAACAAATTCATTTGGAATAGCCTGGCAAATCCAGACATGGCACAACACCACCAAGTACTTGATCAAGATGTTATTTCTCATTCCAACATTTACTAAATAGTTCTAAACCGAGCAGTCCCCTGACTGCTCCATAGAAGTACAAATATATTTGCAATAGGAACTTCAGGCAAAGAATTCTCCCTCAAAATCCAAGCTATATGAGATGCTGCATTGCAAAGGTAAGATCAAATAATTTTGTTGTTAAGATCTAAATGTATTAGTAATTGATCTGACGAGGTTAATGATGAATATATGAAACCACGTTGCATTCAGTGAACAAACTTCAGACTATTACCTGAAGTTGTCTGACTACAGTATTGGTTATAAACTAAAAACAGAATGAAATAATAATATTTTTTGTTGGTGTTAATATTGTAATAAAGTTGAAAGGGGACTATAGATTCTGTGATGAAGATGATACACTCAAGGTGATTGATTCTACCTTTCCACCCATCAAGTTGAAAGCTGTTAATGCTTCAAGGCAGATAACAAATGTTAGAAACTGAATGTGACCAAATGAGCACTGAGGTCTTCATTCAACATTTGTTGAATGAAATACAAAATATATAAAAAGACTATTTCAAGATACATTTTAATAGCTTCCTTTTTGTAAAGCATGCAGATATGTTTTGCAGTTAGTTTAACCTAAAATCAAATCAGTACAAGTTAAGATCTTAGGATCCTTTGGTAGACTTTTAAATCTTAAGATCTGCTTACATGCAGCTGGTTCAAAAAGAAACATTCTAGTAGGAAATATACCGGAGTTATTAAACGTCCAAATAAGACATTCAGCTCTCATCTCACATATCTGCAAAGATACATAAGATCATCTGCACTAGAAGTAACATACACATTATTTGCCCCGATATAGTTATCTCAGAATATGGGTATATCATTTATTCTTCATTCAAAGTAGAGAGTTTTGAATTATGTGCTTATAAAAATACGATTCCTTTCCAACTGTGGCAATGAAGAAAACACGTATGTATCAAATCTGCAACACCACCACTACTCAACCTTTCTTCTTCATTTTATCATGATTTTCCAAATGCTCTCAGGGAGAGACAACTGCAAGCACATGCTCATCTCCATGGTATGCTTGGCATGACCCTGTTCATACGGTATCCAATTCAATCTGTGATACACTCTGCCTAAAATCTCAAAACCATTCATTGTCATTAGCATCACAGGTAATTTGTATTGCATCCCTGTTTGCTCGGAACTGCTACTATTAAGTTCCAGAGTATAGTGAAACTAATATTAACTGTAGGAGGATTCACCTCTCATCTGCTGTTTCAGCAGAAAACAAATAGCTTAGCTGAGTGAAAGTAATATTTATACAAAGTTTTTTCTCTATGTACAGATACAAGTAAAAAAAATCTAGATAGATTCGAGTTGCCAGACTCTGTCTGGAAGGACAAAGGTAGGATGCATGACATATGGTAGGAGAATTAAGTTATTCTTTAGCACAACCTCTGCTTAGGGAAAAGGTACAAATAAGAGAGTATACTGACAGGGTGTAAACAGGAGAATATATTCTTCTGTGAAAAAATCTGTAATGAAAGTGGTATCTCTTTGCAGGCTGACATTCAGCTATGGACAGAAAGTACCCACTGACAATAATTTTTCTGAGTAAATGAAGGAAATTATAATCGGCTTTCTGGTGAAAAGTATTGGAGACAAACTGTATTGATTTACCTAGAGATTCATGTAAATTATATTCTGAAATGGAAGTTTATTGCAAATTAATGACTTTTTTCCAGGGGGGAAAAAAAAAAGAAAGAAGAAAAAAGAAAGATCACTTTGTTTGTTGGTGAGAATGGCTACTAAACAAAAATTTTTAAACAACTTGGAGCAAGGGAAATCCACTAAGTATGCTCATGTTGTACACTTATTACTTTGATAAAATGAACTTTTACAAGATAATGTAATCAAATCAAAGAAAAACTAGATTCCATCATTTCTACCCACTCAGTTGCCTGTATATATTCCACCATTTACAATCATGCCTAAGGAATCCCCCTCTCCTTATTTTTATTCAAAACTACATTTCAAAAGCCTGGTGTTTTCCATAATAATATTTTGTGGTAGCACTGGTTTGATACTCATTGAGTAAAATAGCTCAGCTTGAATAAGAGTTCTGTATTAGAAACATACATGCATCGCCTTAGTCACACATGTGGTAGCATCACACAAAAAGTTAGGTGGGGAAAAAAAACAGGAAAAATGTACAATGAAGTTCAGTACTGAGACACTTCTTAGAGAATAGCACAGTGTGAAAATAACACACAGTCGTATTAAGATTCAGAATATGAATTTGCCATTATTTGCACAAAGTGCAATTATATCCACAAAGTGGGAAGACACAGAAAACAATAAAACATAATTCTCTTTTATATATGCAGGTAAAAATATTATTATTTCAGACAGAAAATATGAGTTGGTGGCACCTGCAACTTCAAACACACCACAATTCTAAGTAATTCAGATTGTTCAAATGAAGATCACAGTGTTCTGGTGTGCATCTGTATCACGTGGATAAATACAAGTGGATATTGTAGGGAGCACTAGAATAAGTTTAAAAACAGCCAAAAAAAAAAAAAGTAATTTCTCTAATTTATCTGTATCTGTAAATTTAAAATTACAGATTGCTAAGAGAATCATGTCATAAAAGTCTTTTAAAACTTCTTGAAGTAACATTCTATTTCTAAAGCAATTACAATTCTAAATTCAACATCTTTAAGTATTACAAAGACTGGAAGTTTTGTACACAAGCTACCACCTATTGAGAAACTGATCATCTCTATCACAGCAGTAGATCTGAGGCCAGAAGAACCAAATGCTAGAGAGAGATTTTTTATAGGTGCTATTCTCAGGAAACGGCAAGTTTGTGATATAAGAACCAAACAGAGGATGCAGACAATGGCAGCAGTAAGACGATCAAAAACAAAAGATAAAAAACAAATTTAAACTTCGGTTTTTTTAAATAAAAGAACACTCCATGATAACCATACAGCTGAAAGTACACTGATGACCCTATGACTATAAACATCCAACTGTGGAATGCACAGCAAGTGGCACATAAACATCATGACCAGACATGGAAACCATTTCTCATCCCCAAATCCTTGTAGTATTTTATTAGCATCCAAGTCAACAATATAAAGAGGGTAATTATGGTTTCTACTAAGTAAAAACTTTTAACCTGCACAACTTGAATGATGCTGCTATCAATGCAAACTGATGTATCAACATGTGTTTAAAAAAAATGTTACTTTGACAGCAGAACATAATTCAAACTAGCAAAATGAATTGACGCAATAATCATTCATGAACTGCTCACGGGTAGCTATTGCTGACACTCAGTATTAAAATGTGAATATGGAACTAGCAATTTTTTTTTTCACCCAGACTTTCAAATCATTCAACTTCATTTCAAAAAAAAGAAGGGGGGAACTTAGCATAATTTTTACTTTCATTTTTTAAATAGACAACTGTAACATTTTATTGAACAAAAGCAACAAAATAACCTCCTTTAACAAACTATTATCTCAATAAATTCCGAGAGGTGGAAAACTGCTATTGTGTACTCATTAAGTATAATTTCTTCTCTCATATGATTACTGAAGTCATACATACATATTGTCTCCCACTGCATGTTTCATAATAAATATATTGATTGAATAGAATAAACTGGACATGGCCATTCTCAAGACCACAGCTCTCTTTATCACAAACAAATCAGGATAGAAAATAATTTTTTTTTCCCTTTGAAACAGTCATAATGCTTAAGGCTGTTACAGCACAAAACCAAAATATCTTCACAAATGTCTCCAAACAGTCAAGCTGAAAATCTAAGCCAAAGTTTCATTTAACAGCCTGTCAGTTTTTTGATGTGAAGTTAATGAATGCAGTGGCAAACAAATCCATCAAACCTAACATCAAAACAACTGCACTTCATCCCACCAAAGGGAAAAATACACCCTGCAGGCCAGCGCTTTGATCTAACCTATCCACAGAAAAGGTGTTGCTAAGCAGCTCCCTCCAAAGAATATGGATGAGTAATTACCAACTTAATTTTACAAAAGAGAGCAATTATTTGTAAGTAGCCATAGTTTCAACAGATAAGGTCGGTAGACTTCTCTCTTCAGGTTCTGCACATCAGCTAGAGAATGAAAAGCTTTCCAACACAGAACTCTTCAACATTTAGAAACTTATCACGTTCTGAAATGAGCTACAATACAAAGGAATCATTATAATGATGAGTAAAATCATCTAGTGTGACTTCTATTCCTGATAGAAGGCAGTAGAATTTACATACATTTACACTGAAGGAGAGTTCTCAAGTGGTGCCAGAACACACACACAGCAAGCAGTGAGAGCAGTATTTGGAAATGCCAGTGTTTTCCCTTTTGAGAAAGCTTCTAACTGTATGGATAGCTATTGATGTGGGCAAGGGATAACAGAGACTTACGAGATGTTGAGACAAGAGGATTTGGAAAAGCAACAGATAAGGAAACATTTGGATTTAAACAGCAACAAAAGAAAGAGGGAAGGAAATAGTCTAAAATAATCACTAGCAAGTAAAAAAGAAGTAGAAATCCCTCATCACATCATTTGGGCACTTTGTACACAGAATCTCCACCTCAACTCAGCCCTGCTTTTGTGAACTTCCTTCAACCATCGTGATTAGATGGAATCACGCAGTTCAGACACTGTGCACAAGGTCAGATAAAGTGTTATGTGAAAGGATCACTGTAAATAGGAAGTACTTGTCCACACTGACGCCTTTCAATCAACACTCATAAACAGCAGCAAGGTAAAAGAGAAATGCCAAGGGAAAAAAAAATGGATTTCATTGATTTCATTTTCACGTAAATACAGCACTCAAGGTGCAGCCTCACCAAGGCTGAACACAGAGGGACAATCACTTCCCTGCTCCTGCTAGCAGCACTATTTCATCCAAGTCAGGATGCCACTGGCCATGCTGGCTTCCTGGGCACACCGCTTGCTCATGTTCAGCCAAGCAGCAATGAGCAAAACAATGCACATTCCCAGTTCCATTTCCTCCATACAGTCTTCCAGCCCCAAGCTTGTAGCGTTCCCTGGGACTGTTGCGGCCAAAGTGCAGGATCCGACACTTGGTCTTGGTGAACTTCATCCCACTGGTCTCAGCATAGCAATCCAGCCTGTCCAGATCACTCTATAGGGCCTTCCTATCCCCAGGCAGATTAATACTCGCTCCCAACTTGGAGTCATCTGCTAACTTACTGAGGGTGTGCTCAGTGCCCTCATCCAGATCATCAATAAAGGTACTGAACAAGACAGGCCCCAGTAGCAACCCCTAAAGAATACTACTCATGACCGGCCAATAGGATTTAACTCCATCACCACATTCTGAGCCCAGTCCTACAGCCAGTTCTTCAGACAGCAGAGTGTATCTGTACAAGTCAGAGCCTAACACTTCCCTAGGAGAATACTGCGGGAGACAGTGTCAAAGACTTTGCTGAAGTCTATGTAGATTATGTCAACAGCCTTTCCCTCATCCACCAGGCGGGTCATCAGGGGATCAGCTTGGTCAAAGCAGATCCTCTTGAGCAGGACCTTCATGAACCTGTGCTAGCTGGATCTCATCTTCTGGTTGTCCCCCAAATGCTGTACAATCTCACTCAAGATTATCTGTTCCACAACCTTCCCTAGCACCAATGAAATCAGGCTGACAGGCCTGTAGTTCCCTGGATCTTCCTTACAACCCTTCTTCTAGATAGAAAGGCATCACATTGGCAAGCCTTCAATCCTCAGGTACCTCTGCAGTTGACCAGGAGCATGGATGGTAGAAGGCAGCTTGGCTGTTACCTCTGCCAGCTCCCTCAGCACCTTCACTTGGATTCCATCTGACCCCATGGACCTGTGGCAGTTCAGCTGGCATAATGGGTCTCTAACTGCTTCCACCTCCATCAAAGGGGGTTTATTCTGTTCCCCGTCCCAGACTTCCAGGACAGGCAGTAGAGTACCCCAAGGGTAACTGGTCTGACTTTTCAAGACAGACATAAAGAAGGCACTGAAAATTTCAGCCTTTCCTTATCCTCAGTGGTCACATTCCTTGCCACATCCAGTAAAGGATGGAGATTCTTCTTATACCTCCTCTTACTGTTAATATATTTGTAAAAAAAAGTCTTTGTTCTCTCTTACTACAGTGGCCAGTGTTCAAGCTAGACTTTAGCCCTTCTCATTTTCTCACTACATATCCTAACAGCTTCTCTGTACTCTCCCTAAGTTGCCTGGCTCTTCTTCTACAGGAGGTAGACTCTCTTTTTCTCCCGTTAAGCTCTTTTATCAGCTGCATCAGGAAGTTATCTTCCACACACTCTAAAAACCTTCAAGACAGCTTCTTCTGCACTATATTATATTTCCAGTGTATATTAGGAAAGTTGATGTCTCCTATGAGAACAAGGGCTGGTGATCATGCTACTTCTACCAAATGTCCACAGAATGCCTAGTCTGTCTCATCATTCTAGATAAGTGGCCTGTAACTGACTCCATCCAGCAAGTAAGCCTTGCTAGCCCTCCCCCTCATCCCTACCCATAGATAACTTATCC
Source organism: Tetrao urogallus (assembly GCF_951394365.1). Taxonomy (NCBI): domain Eukaryota; kingdom Metazoa; phylum Chordata; class Aves; order Galliformes; family Phasianidae; genus Tetrao; species Tetrao urogallus. The sequence continues at coordinate 46,973,952 of NC_136816.1, forward strand.
TTCCCAGCCTCAAGCTGGGAACATCAAAATGCTCCCTAATATAGCCACACCTCCTTCCATGCCACCACCTCTCCTTCCTTACCCATTCCCTCTGAAGAGCTTATAGCATCCTTTGCAGCACTCCAGTAGTGTTAGTGTTCTGGGAGCAATCCCAGGATGTTTCCCAGGAGACGAGTCTGGAGGCTTGCCAGTGTGACTACAGGAAGGGTTCTAAGGAGGACCCGGGGAACTACAGGCCTGTTAGCCTGACCTTGGTGCCAGGGAAGGCTATGGAGCAGATTATCTTGAGGGAGATCCTGTGGCATGTGCGGGACAACCGGAGGCTCAGGTCTAGCCAGCATGGGTTGGTGAAGGGCAGGTCCTGCTTGACCAACCTGATCTCCTTCTATGATCTAGTGACCCTGTAGTACTCCATCTGATAGATGAGGGAAAGGCTGTTGATGTGGTCTACCTAGAACTTCAGCAAAGCCTTTGACACTGTCTCCCACAGTATTCTTCTACAGAAGCTGGCAACCCGTGGCTTGGACAGGTACACTCTTGGCTGGATAAGAAACCAGCTGGAAGGCCAGGCCCAGAGAGAGGTAGTGAATGGAGTTAAATCCAGCTGGCGACCAGTCACGAGTGGTGTTCCCCAGGGTCGGTGCTGTGGCCTGTCCTCTTCAGTATCGTTGTTGATGATCTGGATGAGGCATTGAGTGCATCCTCAATAAGTTTGCGGATGACACCAAGTTGGCTGGAAGTGTGGATCTGCCTGGGGGTAGCGAGACCATAGAGGGATCTGGACAGGCTGGAGAGCTGGGATGAGATTCAACAAGACCAAGTGCTGTGTCCTGCACTTTGGCCTCAATAACCCCAGGCAACGCTACAGGCTTGAGGCAGAGTGGCTGGAAGACTGTGTAGAGGAAATGGACCTGGGGGAATTGATTGATGCTCGGCTGAACATGAGCCAGCAGTGTGCCCAGGTGGACAAGAAAGCCAATGGCATCCTGGCTTGCATCAGGAACAGTGTTGCAAGCAGGAACAGAGAAGTGATTGTCCCCCTGTACTCAGCTCTGGTGAGCACCTCGACTACTGTGTCCAGTTTTGGGCCTCCCGCTGCAAGAAAGACATTGAGGCCCTGGAGTGGGTTCAAAGAAGGACAACAAAGCTGGTGAGGGGTCTGAAGCACAGGCCTTATGAGGAGCGGCTGAAGGAGCTGGGAATGTTCAGCCTGGAGAAGAGGAGGCTCAGGGGAGACCTTAATGCTCTCTATAACTTCCTGAAGGGAAGTTGTAGTGAGCTGGGGATCAGCCTCTTCTCTTGTGTAACTGATGATAGGACCAGAGGGAATGGCTTCAAGCTGCGCCAGGGGAGATTCAGGCTGGACTTTAGAAAATACTACTTCTCTGAAAAAGTGGTCAGGCAATGGAATGGGCTGTGGAGGAGTCACCGATCCTGGAGGTGCTCAAGGAACATTTGCACATTGTGTTGAGGGACATGGTTTAGTGAGAACTATTGGTAATAGGTGGATGATTGGACTGGATGATCTTGTAGGTCTTTTCCAGTGAAGTCATACTTTGCCTGCAGCAAACTCCTCCTGCTGTTGGCACACTGCATGCATTGGTGCAGTTCAGCTGAGCCATCTGGCTCACCCCCAATCCCTGCACTTTTCCATCACACTCATCTCTAGTGAGCCCCAATTTAACTTCCTTCCAATTTAACGGCTCCTGAGCTAAGGTCCTTTCCCCCCTTTGGCATAGGTGAGACCAGCTAAAGCCATTTCTTCAATTCCATTCTTTGTTCTATATATATATATACATGTATACACACACACATTTTTATTTTTTTTTAATTCTGCTTAAGTTTATATCAGTCACGTATTCCATGGCCTTTGTTCTTCCTACTCATCATCCTTTGTCTCTCACTCCAAGTGCACTTGACTCATAAAACACAGCCCAAAGCAGCAGCAGTCATAGAAGATAGCACACTGGGAGCAAGCTGGTAATATTTTCCATATGTTGCCCAAGTGAAAGTCTGGCACCAACCCTGTAAAACAAGGTGGAGGTACTTTCCTGCTTCCAGGGCCCGGCCACCACATGTAGGCAGGCTACACACACTAAAACCAAGATCACAAGTTCAGCATTTTTAATGACAGAAAATCATTTGGGGAATCTGCATCTGTAGTTTGTGCTTAACTGATGTTTACAGTACTTACAGCCTAAATGATCTCTGATTTAATTAACATTTGCAATCGATTTCACAGAATATTTATCATTCCGTTTTGTGCAGGAAAGCAATATCGTCACACAGACTAAATATTTACTGCAACTTTAATGGAAATCTTTGCTTGATTTCTTTTTTTTTTCCCAAATTAATGTAGAATGAATATTGACTGTATTTCAGGAGTTTTTCTTTTTCTAAGGCAGAAATTCAGCTGTAAGCAATTAGAAGCTATTCTGTAAAAATGAATGTGTTCCTGTAGGAAAACAAATAATCAGTCATCAACATGCAATATTCTCTGAGGACACTAGAGTAACTAACTGACCTAGATATTGCTGTATTTTGCTGACACAGGCAATTTCTGAAGTACCAAACCAAGCGACTAAGAGACCCAAACCATATTTTTCAAGTGCAATTCTTGTACATATAACATAAACAAAGAATAGATGAGTTAAACACAGCATCAGCACTCAGAAGAATGACAAATGAGAATGTAAAGACGCTTTTTTGTTTTTTATCACATTATCGGAGCACTTACAAAAATAAAAGTACCCTTTGGGCACACAGACTAGTATTTAGTATTTTCAGAAAATTTTCTGAAGTTGTTATAAAAGGAATCATAGCTACACTTCAGTATTTCTGGGAAGGCCATAATAAAGAAACATAATATCTGATTTGCAATAGCTCTGTAAGTTAGTTATGCTTTCAAAGTGTCATGAAATTACACTTCAAGAATAGATAGCTACATAAAATGCTTTCTCTTTGATCAGCTTGTTTACCCTATTTGTACAGCATAAGCAAATATAGACATGTATTACAAAGAATTTCACTATTTGTCACTTCTTACTTACAAAATTCCAGTTAAAAAAAAAAAAAAACGTAAAACTCTATTTGTACTTCCTAGCATTTTCTTTTTCATTTAAAAAAGATTAAAAAAGAAGCTTTGTCATGTATTTCTTGAAATAAGTAATAAAAAAAAGTAACTTTTACACTGCTATCATTTGCCAAAGAATCTAGACTCACATTTGACTGTGGCATCTAAGATTTCTCTACAAAAGCTGAAATTGATTCAGCTGCTCATTTAAAACTTTGGAATATATTTAAATCCAACTTAAATTTGTATTTCTTATATATGCACACACAAACAATAGTGCTCCTATGCCTGGTCCGGTGGTTGGCGACCCTGCACATAGCAGGGGGTTGAAAGTAGGTGATCATTATGGTCCTTTTCAACCCAGGCCATCCTTTGATTCTACGATTCTATGATTCTACGTGTAATGACCACAGAGGACAATGTCCTAAGATCAAAGTCATATCAATGTGCTATACTTTTCATTAATTAAAACTGTACTTAAAGTATATATGCCAAGGCCATCCAGCTAAAAATTCAGAATTTCAGAAACAATTTAGAAATGATATAAAGCAATACAATTTCTTTGCTTTAACCAATTATCTTCTTGTTCTGTTCAATCTGATCTTGACTTAACTTTAAGATGTAATACAAAAAATGAGAGTCCATACTGGAGGCATAAAACAATGTATTGGACAACAGTATTGGAGCTGCTGCACACAGAAAGGTAGACTGCGCTTTTTAAAATGTAATAAAAATAAAACTTGTACACTACAAGGCATGTAGTTGAAGGTATCGCTACCTTTCCTGCATCCAAAGATAAAATTTACCACTCTTGAGACTCAACTGAGTCAATTTTAGAGCTGTAGCACACTCATCCTTTTAAAACAGACAACAGTTTTACCTGCTACAGTTAACTAAGTTCTGTGTCCATGCCCATATTCTTCTCAACTTTGTTTTACTGAAGTACTGTACTGAAATTCTGAACTACCTTTGGCGGTGCACTCCTTGCCCTCTCACCCAGCCTGGTTGTTATGTCCAAGAGCAAGTGCATACTACGAGGTGCAAAAGATCTTGTCTTTGTGACCAGTAACAGCCAAGGCTTCATGGAGACAGTTAGTAACCCAGCACATTGACTCAGACTGAGTGCTTTGAGAACTGATGACAGGCACCCAGTTCAACAGATCCAATTCTAAGTTGTATGACTATGAGTCAATCATCTTACTCCATAAATACAAAGCAGCCTAAGAATCCCTTTTGAGAGTTCTTCTTGCAAGCAGCTGGCTGCACACCAGAATCTCCCCGAGTAGAGACACCTCTCAAGGTTACTTAATGCCTGTGCAGATTTACCGAGGATATGGTGATGCACTCCTGTCAGATTCTCAGTAAACTATATAGCGTTTTTGAATTACACAAGCTCTGCTAAGATTTGATGTTAGATTCACTATGCACACCGCCACCACCCCCCTCTGTGTAGCAGAGTCAAGGATATCTATCCACTTCAAAACTTGTTAAGTGGCTGTCACAACTGTTCAAATTAACACATTGTATCTATTTCACATCAATAAATACCTTTTTGTCTTCCTCTTAAGAATGAAGCGTGCAGTGCTTTAGCCCCCATCCATGACACTAACAAAAATTTAAATCTTTTTTAAATTACTTACTAGTCACAGGGACCTGGACAAGCTTGAAAAGTGGGCCCATGTGAACCTAACGACATTCAACAAGGCCAAGTGCAAGGTGCACAATCTCACATTTTCAAAGACCTACTTGGAGGCAACCCATTCTCACCAAAATCTGTGAATGAAATTTGCCAACCCAAGCGATGGGTTAGAAAGCCAACACTGCTTTACTGTAGCACAGCAGATTGCTCCTCCTAGCACACATACCCAAGATCTAAAGCACACAGATTGTGTACATTTTAAAATGTGGATATTCCACAAAGTGCCTCCCTATTCCTAGAATTGCAACACATACTATAAGTTAATACTTCTCATGCACTGTGTTAACACAGGGTTTTTGCAAAGAGGTCTTTGGTGGTTGCAAGGTTCCACTGGGAGGTGTTGTCTGGGTAAAAGGTCATGCATTATGTAGGCCAGGTCCCACATTTGGTCAAGAACTTTACAAAAAGACATGGCTGCTGACTAAGTTTCTGATCAGTGTGTTGACTTTGTTATGGTGCCTATACTACCAATCCCATGGTCTCTGATCGTATCCTGCTCAACCAAAGGACAGTCTTCTGTTCCTCAGACTCACTCTCTTCCTCCAGGGTGCAGGGTTCCTAAGGGGCAATCTTTGTAGTGAAGACAGAATCAAAGAAGCCATTCAGTATCTCTGCCTTCTCAGCATCTCCTGTTACCAGGGCACCCACCTCATCAGTAGTACACTCACATTTTCCCCAGCTTTCCTTTTACTGTTAACACACTTTAAAAAATCTTCCTTGTTGTCCTTGACCTCCTTTGCCAGACTGAATTCCAAGTGGGTTTAAGCCTTCCTCATTGCATGCCTGCACGCCCTGACAGCTTTTCTACATTCCTCCCAGGTGGCCAGGGTTTTTTTTCCACATTTCATAAATTTTCTTCAATGCATTGCAGGAACTGTGCAGGCCTGGCTGTCTTGCTAGTGGAACAGATATCAGAACGGTTAAGGTGTCCTGCAAGAACTAGTGACAGGATCACAAAGCTACTTCCAGGTGTCCACAGAAGGCCTTATCAACTTCCTCCTCCTGATCAGGTAGCCTGTAGTATACATCCACAACAGTGTCACCTATATTAAGCTGCTCCTTAAGTATCACCCACAAGTTCTTCCTTTGATCATCATTCACCCCTTAAAGTAAAGCTCAATACGCTATAATTGCTCTCTCACACAAAGAACAGCTCCATCACGTCACTTTACCAACTTATCTCTCCTAAATGGGACATACCCATTCATGACAGCATTCCAGTCATGCAGGCTTTCCCATCATGTCTCCATGATCACAGTGAGATCATGGCCCTGTGACTGCACACATCTCTGGTTCTTCCTCTTTATTTCCTATGTTGCATGCATTAGAATACAAGCACGCTAGGGAAAAAAGAAGAATTCTAGAGGAATACAAGAAGATTTCATGTAGGCATACTAATTCTTGGGGTGTCTGGCCTTCTGGCTTTTTTCATTACAGGTAGCTAAGGAACATCTGTTATTTTTACTGCTGCCTTTCTTCATTCCCTAATTAATTGCAATGGCACAAGCACTGCCTTTATGGACCCCAATGACTCATATATCTTCAATACATTTAACTTCCACTTGAAAATTTCCATAAAAAGAAATTGTTTTTAAAGAACATTACACGGATTTAGCTGAGAACAAAATCAGTACTGAAATGAATACATGCTGCTGGGAAGTTAAAAAAAAAAAAAAAGAAAGAAGAGTAACTACAAATAGAAGTGGCAGGGTTAGAAACTACCTGAAAGTTCCCCACTTCTCATTGACTTTAATAGATTATTACCAAAAAGATGCAACAGAAATCCCTTTAACAACAGTTCTCTGCAGTGACTTACCAACTTCGCTGCTTTTCCATAATCAATCCATCTGATGGTTGCAAAGTTTGTTGACTCTGCACAGTTGAAGCCATGGTTAAATCCTGCATGGTATCCATATGGGAAAGTGATCATAAATTCCCCTGCCTCTTGTGTAACCTGTTGCATTAAAAAAAGAAAGTGAAGCGTTTTACAAAAACAGTTCTGCGCTTGAACCAATTAAAATTACACTGTTCCTTTACCGTTATTTAGATAGAAAAAAATTTCTCCTTCCACACAACTGTCATTTCATAAAATCATAGAATCACAGAATCACAAGGTTGGAAAAGACCTATAAAGATCATCTAGTCCAACCGTCCTCCCACCACCACTGCTACCACAAGCACTAAACCAGATCTCTCAGCTCCTCAACCAGACGCCTCTTGAACATTGCCAGGGATGGCGACTCCAACACCTCCCTTGCAGGCCATTCCAGTGCCTGACCATTCTCTGTGAGAAAAAGTTTTTCCTCTAACCTAAACCTCTTCTGGTACAACTTGATACTTCAGTAACTTTAATACATTTAGAAATGCAATGCTTGAGACGATGTTATTTACTTTAACTGGAATACCTCCTCAGTAAAGCTTCATGTATCCCTTTACGAAATCAGAAATTACTTTCAAAGAAGTAAATGTTGGAGGTGTTTTCTGATAATATGTGGAAGAACAGGGAGCTAGAAAAGACAGAGGAAAGAATGTACCAATCTTCCTGAGAGGGATCAGAGATACAATGGACTGAAAATATCCATAGTTATCATCCCTAAGTATTAGAATGCAATGAAGAAATTACTCTGTTCACCACCCTCAAGATGATTCCCTAAAATCGCACCAGAAGTATTCTGCTGTTCCTGGAAAAAAACCTTATCCCCAGCCTTCTCTCATACTCACCTGAGGGACTGATTAGGCTTTTAAGCTATAGTGATGATCCAGCATAAAATAGAAGAAACTAAGTTAGTGAGCCTTAACACAGAAAATATGTTTTATACCAGTGGAATATACTAGAAGGAAAACAGCGAAAACACATTACATTATGTTCACCTGAGGCAGTATCTTCAGATCACTTTGTATAGGAAAGAAAATTACCAATTCAACTGCACCAGGCCCTAATTATTACATTTATTAACACATAACAGGATTCTTGAGCTGGATATATCATGCAGAACGTCTGAACTTTAAATTGTTATTTTAAATGCACAAGCATTACTTCAAAATTAAATGTAATGTGCTTCTGTCCTTATCCTCTTTCTCTATAGGCACAGTTTAAGAGAGAATAATTCTGATACTACTTATGACCATAACTCCACAAACTTAAGTACAGGTAGCCTCAGAGAAGATCCTCAAAGAGGAATAGCTTAACTACACTTAAGATTTGGTACTGCATTAGAAAATAAGCAAGGGTAGTTCTGAGTCATTATTCTGTTATTTCCAAGTACAGCAAAGAGCATTCAAAATAAATGCTTGCTGAGGCTACTGATTCAACAAGAAATTACAGGTAGAAGAAAAAGAAGAAGAAAAAAAAGCTAAAAATACTGTGATAGTAACTGTATTTTGCACAGTCTCAAAGAAACCAAATTCCTATCAGTTACCAACACCAGACATAAAATTCTTCTAGAAGAAAATAAAAAAATAAAATAATTAAAAAAAAAAAAAAAAAAAAAAAAAAAAGTGGGGTAAGATAAGCAAAAGATTGGTCAGGATATTTTCTTTCACGGTGAAAAACAACCTCTTATCTTCCCACACTTGGATGGACTGGTGCTCTCCTCCAGAGCCGAAGAAAAATAGTCAGCACTTATTCGTCACTCACTCATATCTGTCCAGGAGATTAAAGCCTCAGTAAAGACCACCAAAGACTGTATCAAGGACAAACTAGTCAGAGACTAGAAATGGTACAAGGTCTCCTCAACCATCTGACAAGAGTTAATCTGTAAGCCAGAAGATTCAGAAGTAAAGGGTCAAATGAGCTTTACATGAAAACAGCAACAGAAGGCAGCACCACTAAAAAGCAATCTAAGTTCAGCAGATAATCTGAGTAATGATGAATGCCTGCTCAAAAAATTGTATTCACTGATTACAGGGAAATAAGGAGACTTCCTAGAGATGAAATAGATTTATTTTCATTGTATGACAATGCTTTGCAAAGAAATATCGTATGATTTTAAGCAGCAAAAATTGAGAGACTTGAAACAATTCAATAAATCAAAATCACATTTTGAGACATTTTTCTAATAAGAATCTGTTTTTACAAGCCCCTTTCTTCTCTTTCAAGATTTTCATCTACTAGTTGTTAAAATTCCTTTCTTTGCTTTTTACGTGTGGTGCAAGAATAAGCACAAAGGTTTAACACTTCACCAATTGATAAATTGCTGATAGTCTTATGCAAAGAGGAAGAGAAAAAAAAAAAAAAGAAAAAAAAAAAAACAAGAAAAATATGCTGAGCTGAAATATAAAGCATTGAAAAATTGTATTTTACATTTTTCATTTGCATTTTGCAAGGTTAATATTTTGGGGGGTTCATACGTAGCATATACATGCAAACACAGATACAGATGCATATATTATAAATGCTACTATAGTACTTCAACAATCACTGTGGGAATGTTTAAGAAGGATTATTCTCAATGCCAGCAATTCCAAAATTTATCTCAATACACCCTCCCACTGCTGACAGTTTAGCAGGTGTTCTATTGCAACAAGCACCAGTTCAGCTGCCACCTGGTAGGCGTAGGCTGTCTTATCAGCGTTCAGCACATTTCCAGTTCTATCACTTTGAGCCATGAGAGATCACAGCCTGGTTTTCTCTATTCACTTTCTCACTGAATCCCATTAATTACAATTACACTTGGGTACAGACTGCTTCTTCCTAACACTATTTGACAGAACCAAACTTAAAATATTTAACTATTTCTAGCACTTTCGTTTAAAAAAACTGAAGAACAGATTCAATCAATGCAGTGAATTAAGAACATCAGATCCCTTACCCACCCCAAACGTGTGGTACTGAAAACAAACGTACCAGCATTCACCAAGATGCTACCTTAAACACTAACCACTGAAAATTATACTGTTTAGAGTAATGTTCAGTAAATCCAACATCATAAATCGAGCTATAAAGCCTTCCTGTTTGGAAGGATACATCTGACACTTCTGATAAAGCATAAGATTATGAAGGGAATCAGTACTTACCTGTATATTACAAAGCTGAACTCAGCAGCTACAATGACAATATATCATTCAGAAAACAAACTTTTTATGTAATTTATTCAAAAAGCTTGCTTTCCAAGGCAGGCTGTATCATTCTAAAAGCCCACATTTCTCCAGTTTTATACATATGTTAATTTAAGCATAAAAAGAGATATAATCTTTCAAAAGGCATGAACAAATGAGTGGCTTCATACCATACAAAAATCTACCTTACTCTTTGCTTCTGTGCCTTAAGAATAATGCTGCATTTCCCAGATGCTTTTTCAATCAACCTTTAACCTTCTTAAATTTGTATCTATTCAGTTTTACCACAAGCATATAACTCCTAGTACCAGTTCCTGCTAATTTAGTAGTAACTATTGTAGTTGCAGACAATGGTGTAGATATTTGAGAATATTTCGTATTGCTGGCAAATATATGTTGTAAGATCTCCCTCAAGACATAATCGAGAAATAATCTTTAATTGTATTTACTTCTTGAACAAGGGATTGATTTCAGATGGTATTAAAGGCTAAAAAGTGCAGAATATATTATATCACCCTACCAGTTCTGAGCTTATTTCATATTCATTCACTTGAAATACTGCATGTTGTATTTCTTATCGTTCTACATAATATATAGAAAAGCATAATTCAAGCAATTCCATGGGCTACATTTAATACTGTTAGATAAACATCAACAAAAAGAGATGGGAAGTATTGCATAATCTAGGAAGGGGAATGTGGGAAGCTAAGTACATATACAAAGGCCAATATGGTATCAATATACAAATACACCCTGAAATAAAAACTTCAACAATAAACAAGGAGTGTGGTGAGGACAGTTTAAAGGACTTTTCCGCAGCAAGACAAGAGTAAGAATTGTAACCATTAGTTGATCAAAGGGCTTTTAAGATATTAGAACAGAAACAGATGTTCAGGCAGGAGACTGTGAATCAGAGTGTACTCTTCTGAGCCAGCTTGCAAAATCTTTTCATTTAGAAATTCAGAATTTACAAATTGTTCAGGATACAGAATACATATACTAAGGTGAAAGCAATGTAGTGAAACACTTTTACTAGCTGGCACCTGCAGGAAGCTCAAAATTCAACAGAAAATGTTGAATGAAAAAACAGAAAAGAAAATTTTGAGGGTGACAACAAACAGAATACTTCAGACATGTTTGAAAGCAATCAAGTTTTAAATTTATCCACCAAGAAAAACCCCAAAATTTATTCTTTCCACTTCCTACTAACAAAGTTCCAGTACGCTACTACCCAGCACTACAAAATAATCATTCTTTGTTTTTGTCATGTTTGAGCTTTTTGTGTATTTTAAATTAAATAACAATTCTTTCAGTTTCATTCCACTCCGTAAATAACCTGAAGCTTTTTTTTATTTTACAACCTGTACAGATGTACTAAATCACATCAGAAAAAATGATACAGAAACATTTAAAAAATAAAGCATTTGTTCTAAAATATTAGGTATACAGCTAGCAGTAATGCAACTAGATAAGAAGGGTTTCAGTCACTAGACAAGAATATACCAGGCTCGCATGAAAACTGCACAAAATAAAAAATAATGGTGATCCATTAAAAGCACAGACACTGTCAGGTACAGACTTTGACAACTGCAAGCAGTCATAGTCTCTCTACTACAAAATTGCAACCTAACTCATGTAAGAGTTCTAATATTACAGGCATTTGTTTTCACTGTTTTAGGGAGTCAGGGCCTAAAACATACGTTTTTACCTCAGTGTTACTTCTACTATAAAGAATCTGTACAATAAACACAGTGTAACTCGACACATGAATGCAGTTTAAAAATAAACGCCAGTGTACCTTGTCAAAAGGAATTCCGTACTTTTTCAGTATTGAGGGAGAAATCAGAGTCATCTTGTGGCGAAGAAATGCATTACATCCATGAGAGCTGCTTGGGAAGAATCCTGGTGAGGGAAGATAAGCAAAATTGGGTATCTTTTAATTAAAACAAGAAGAAAATTTTTGTACTTTTTTTTTTCACAATAAATTATACATCTTCCTGTCATTGTCAGCCACTGAGAGATTTGTATAAGACTCAAATGCATCTCCTACATTTTTCAGCTAATTTTCATCTTTTGTTTGCTTTTTAAAGAACTAAATGATTCTTAAAAACTGCACCTGTAGATTTGGCCATCCTGTTATTCCGTATTCCAATTACACTTTATTCTATATTTTCCCACTTTACTGTTCACTCTGCCACCCCTGCACACATGAAAATCAACCACACTACATAAAGTCAGGATTCCACACAACCAGATTTACTAGCACTTGAAGATCATACAGAGCAAAGAAACAAAACCTTCTACTTACAAAAAGCCCGAAAGCGTGGCATCATTTTTAATGATTTCTCAAAGTTCAGAGAGGTTTTTTTGGTGTTTTCACAGCAGCTTTTCCATTTTGTTTTGATTCTTGCTTTTTTGTATCTGATTTTGAATTCTTTGAACAAAAATTGGTATGAAGCTATTCAGGTTTCAACTTTCGTGACTACTTATGAACTAATCCACTAAATCCACTTAGTTCATTAAGTAAAGAATAAAATCCAGCTGGTGAGTACATGGAGATGAATGAATGAAGGGAAAAGCAAAAAAAAAAAAAAAATCCAAGATCATGTTTCAGCACCACTAAATATCAGTATCTCAGAAAACATCAGTTTCACTTACCCTCAACCCAAACATACCACAGCAAGAAAACACTGTTACAATAAGGAAAATGGGGAAAATTAAGAAGGACAAGGAGGGCAAGTTTTCAAAACACTCCATTAATCCTTCCAGACTACATTACGGAAAGAACAACAGAGTCTGAAAAACAAAAAGGGCATAGTAGCTGACAAGAAAATGCCCATGAAAAGTTCGGATTGAAAAATGAAGGAGTACAGTGAGAACCCTTTAACCAGCTGCTGTCTCTGCTCTCAGCCCCCATTCTACTTAAGTACAGATGCATGCCCTCCTCCGAAGTAAGGGTGACTCCTGCTGAGGAAGTGAGGAATGCTTCTGGCTGTATCATAATGCAATGTTACTCAAGTTTCACAGAGTTATAGCACTAGTAAACCAACAGAACTGGAATGGCTAAGGGAAACAGTTCTTAATCAGCAAAGATCAGAAGCTCTTTCTTATTTTTGCAGTTATCAAAAAGATAGTATTTATCCTGACAGTCTTCCTGGAGTTTGTACCAGATCGCTACCAAGAATCACTAAGAGAGACAGTGTAAATAACAAATTCACATTTAGCAGTCCTGGAAAATGTACTATTTTACTGTATCAGTCACAAAGCATTTGAAAATAAGCCATTTTTTTGTGAAGTTAAACTTCATTAATTTATTTTGCTTTCTTCTGGAGAGCGTATTTTGCAATGTTGCCAAGACTTATTAACACCAACAGCTCACTCCATTGTAGGTCACTTACTTTCAAGTGATTTCAGTGACTTCAGAAAGCCTCATGGGCTACTGATGGAAAATAAAATACTCTCTGAAGTAATTATTTCAAAAATTTTTGCTTAACTTTGATAAAGCGGAATTAAGGCACAAAGGAGCTCACTATCACAAATCCACGGGAGAAAACTTAGCAAACAAGTGGAAAGAAGTGATGGTTCCACATCTTAGCCTCTAATGAGTTCTCACTGTTAAGTGCATGAAGTTTCACCAATCCGAAACACACACAGGGTGAAATTCTACTTTTCTAACTAAATAAATACTAATTTGTCTGATTCCGCTGAAAACTAACAAATAAAAAAAGTATACTGAGAAGGAAAAGAAATATATATTTAAAAAAGCCACTTCAGGACAGCAATTTTATTTCTGTGTACAAGAAAAATGTGTGTAACATATATAGCACTATCTTTCTACAGGGAAGACCTGTCCTGAGAAATATGGACATAAATTAAAATGAAGCAAATGGTATTAAAAGTATACATTACATTTTACCAATTTGCATCACAACTAGAGAGTGGAGAAAAAATGACAGCAGCCAATTATGACACCAACCATTATGACAAAGTCTCCTTAATGACAGCAACAAAAGTAATATAGAAAAAAAAACCTTTTTGATTAATTTATGCACAAAATAGTTGATACTGTAAAAATAAAAACAATCTCTGAGAGAGATCCAGGTGGATAGATTTGCTAGGATTATCCAAGGTGTAAATATTTGTCCATAGGAAATACATTAACCAAGAACACTGTTCAAATATTCCCCAAAATGAATTTGTAGTGTTTTACTGAAAAGGCCTTGTAAATGTTTGAAAGTATCAAGAAGAATTCACTCAAGATGCATGAGAAAAATTAACACAAGCAATTAGACTAATCTATAAAAACACTGTTTTTATACAGTAAAAGGACTGACATTGCTTTACTGCATTTGCGCAGGCAGTCCTTCTAATAAAAAGTTCACTTAGGCAACAAAGGTGTAACATACACATATGTTGGCAGAAGTATTAAGGACTCTTCTTAGGATGTCCTGAGATCAAATTCTATTAAAGTGTGTCAGACTTACTTGCAATTACCATGCATGTTTTTTTTACTTTACTGGAATTACAAATTATGCTAGCTTAAGTTTCAAGCAGCAATTTTTGGAGGGTTCAGTTTCATCACATAAGTATGCATGACTTCATTAAAATAAAAGATAAAAAAGGAAACTACTCGACTAATAGTTGGCTCCGGTGAATACACTTCAAATACTTTGGAACAATTAATATCTACAGCAATTATAATAACCGCAACTTGCAATTGATAGCCTATGGCTCCAAGAAACCTCAGACCTGAGCAGCATTAGGAAATAATAGACAAAAACGGACTGAAAGAAAATGATCAAAGGTGACACTTGAGACAGAGAAAATAACTGTTACAAAAAGCAACAAAGAAATTCCATTTCCAAAAGCAAGGAGAGCTTGACTGAGTTGATTCTGCATGAGTAAACAGAATTTGTACCAAATTTTGGTACAGCAGTAAACTTAATTAGCTCAACAAATAATGTCAGAAAGCAAACAATGAGCAAGTGAATATCCAAAACTTGAGTTGTACCGCTACAGCTCTAAAAGATGAGAAAGAGTTGTGACAACTCCAACCACAAGGTGAGCTTGCTGAATTCTAAGCAAGCTGCAAATAACACTCAATAGCAGACTATAACCTGCGGAGCATCCATTAAGAGAAAATTACAGACAACATCTGTAATTACAGTGCTCTCTAAATGAAATCAAAGGTGCTGTTGACACTTTCCGTGCTGCTATATTTTTCCAGATTCTTTCAAAGTCTACACTTGGACACACATATTTTTCAGCCTCATTCACAGCATTTTCTCAGAAATGCTCCTTTTCAATGAAATAGAAGAAAGGAAGGTGTATGTCCTTGTAAAAGGTTTCATCAGAAGGTCTTTTCTTCTGCTCTGGCTAAATATAAGGTCACACAAACTCTTCCCTCAGCAAAGAACCCTGCAGGACTAACAAATATAAAAAGACTTGTTAACGTGCTGTAAAGAGGACACCACATAGGAAGCATGGCGAGACCTTTAGAAATACATTAAATGCACAGATTCTCTTTCAGCATGCTGACATTTAAATAATAAGAACGCCATATAGTTCTCTCTCTCTCTTCATTAACCTATTATTTTAACACCACCACAAGCATTATTTAAGACAATCTTGCAACACAGCAGAACCAATTCCAAATACCAATCTCACATTATAATTAACAAGTCACAGGTTTAGAAATCAATCCTGAATATGCAGTGAATTTCCACATCCAAAAGAAAAAAAAAAACCTGCAATCTATCTAGAACGTACCAAAATTCTGTAGTAGATTCATGCTTTGTTAGCTACATGAAAGTAAGTACCCATGAGCTCTAAATCAATTCTAATAAAAGCAGGTATTTTGTGATAATTTGCATGCAACCTCATTTTCACAGATGATCTCTTGAGAAGTGGCAGACCTCTTCCATACTTCTAATTATTTCACATACACAAAGCGACAGTTCAGAACAGCAGCATCTCAGGGTCCTGAGAGCTGGCTTACATGGTTGCTGGGCTCTATTATATTTGAAAAGTTGTGGCTGTCAAGCAAAATCCCCATGGACTAGAAAAAGGGAAATAGCACTTTCATTTACAGGAAAGGGAGGAAGAAAGACCTGGGGAACTAAAGGCCAGTGAGCCTCACCTCTGAACCTGGAAAGATCATGGAACAGATCCTTCTGGAAGACATGTTAAGGCACATGAGGGACAAAACGGTAACCCCACACAGGTTGCATGGCTTCACCATGGGAAGGTTGTGCCTGACCAGCCCGGTGACCTTCTATGACAGAGGAATGCCATCCATGGACAAAGGAATGGCAACTGATGTCATTTACCTGGACTTCTGCAAGGCCTTTGACATGGTCCCCCACCACATCCTTATCTCTAAATTGGAAAGATATGGATTTGAAGGATGAACTACCTAGTGGATAAGGAATTGGTTGGAAGGTTGTAGCTAGAGGGTTATAGTCAATGGCTCTATCTGTGTTCATGTAGAGGCGGCAAATAAGAGTTGTGCCCCAAGAGTCCATATTGGGTCCAGTACTCTTTAATATATTTATCAATGACAGATGATGGGATTGAGTGCACCAACAGAAGGTTTGCTGATGACACCAAGCTGAGCTGTGTCAAGGTGACCCCAAATATGTATACAAACTGGGAGAAGAACTCCTTGAGAGTAGCCCTTTGGAGAAGGGCTTAGGGGTCCTGATTGATGAAAAACTTAACATGAGCCAGTAGTGTGTAAATGCAGCTTGGAAAGCCAATGGTGTCTTGGGTTTCCTCAGAAGAGGGGTGGCCAGCAGGGCAAGGGAGGTGGTTTTCCCCCTCCATTCTGTCTTTGCGAGGCCCCTGCTGGAGTTCTCATCCAGGTTCAGGGTCTCCAACACCCGAAAGACGTGTAGATTTTGGAGAGGGTCCACAGGTGGGCCACAGAAAAGATCACAGGGCTAGAGCACCTCTCCTACAAAGACAGGCTGAAAGAACTAGCCTTCTTCACCTATGAAAAGAGAAGCCACAGGGAGACCTAATTGTCTCCTTTCAGTATTTAAAGAGAGTTTAAATCAGGGGAGAAATCAACTTTTTATAGACGTAGATAGTGACAAGACAAGGGGTAAGATTTTAAACTAAAGAAGGGAAGATTTAGATTAGATGTCAGGGGGAAGCTTTTTATTGAGAAAGTGGTGAGTTGCTGGCACGGGCTGCCCAGAGAGTTTGTGGACGCCTTGTACCCGAAGATGTTTAAGGCCAGGTTGGGTGGAGCCCTGGCCAATCTAATCCAGTATTCGATCTAGTGGCTGGCAACTCTGCCTGTGGCAGAGAATTTAATGATTCTTGAGCTCCCTTTCTACCCAAGTCATTCTGTGATTCTATGATAAAAATGTGATTCAACACATGGTGGACAAATGTTTGGGTATGAAGACATAAGCAAAGGGAGAGATAAGTAAATGTAAGGTCCTACTCAAGCTTTTTATCAGCTTTCTATAGTTAACACAACAAACAATAGCAAAAAGTATGTGAAAATAGTCTTCCAACTGCAAAGAGTCACAAACGTGCTCTCAGATAATTCCCCATCAAGAGTTAACATGATCAAAATTACTTTTACTAACCAACCTCTTTTTTTTTTTTTTTTTTTTTGAGTTCTTTTCTTTTTTTTTTTTTTTTTGAGTCTTAATACTATATCAGTGAAGGCTATTCTACCTTAGTAGACAGTAATAATACCACTTCGCAGTTTCTGGTTTTATGGTCCATATTCCAGATGTAAGTCAAAACTTTCTCATTTCCAGGGGAAACTAGAAGTCAGTACTAAACAGATTGCAAGCTGCCCCTGAGGAAACAAGATTCCCACACACAACACTGCTGCAATGAGAGACATTAAAGAGTACATAAAGAGGTTTGGCGGTAAAGACAACTTTAAAATAAGGTTGGCTCAATAAGTTATTGAGGGCAGTGATTGTTGATACCTGGAACCTGGTTTCAATTTGTTTCTTTCAACTCTAAGAGTATAGCTCATATCAGAAGATAATATTGCTGTATCACAGTTATCACTCATAAAAACTGAACGGATTAGGTTCCATTCTGCAGTAGATTATCATAATCAAAATAATGGGAACAATTACCTCCCTAGTAGGAATATGCGCATACTGATTTCAATCAAAGTGTTAGGCTATGATCATACATGGACAAATTACGATCTTCTTATTCTCAAATTAGCAACTTTTAATCATATGAGTAACTCCATTGGCTCTACAAGATAATACTACGTACTATCTTGTTAACTTATGTGATCAGTTTGGTCAAAAATAAAGTCACTATTTAACAAACGCACATAAAAATTGGATACACTTTCAAATCAAATTCTAAACAGAGAATGAATGAGGCTATACTTATTCTTCTACACTTCTACACTCAAATTGTACATCAAAGGTGCTATATTGTCATTTTCTTTATTAATATAAACTGCAAAACAAGAACTTTCAGAAAATATCATCCTAAATTGCAAGTACCTTTAATGCAATTTTATGTAATCAAAATTCATCCCAATTAATGCTATTAAGGAAGAAAGATCAAAATAAGGTAGTTTTTTAACGTATATAAATCACAGATGTTCATTTGAAGGACTTCAGAACACACAAAATACTCGTAATTCACTACTTACAAGAATTCCTCTTGGAACACTGGCAAACACAAAAGGAGGACAAAGTTTTCTAGTATATTTTCTATATTTACTTTTGTGGGTATAAATAAAAACAATGTAACTTATTAAAGTGAGTTTGTAGTGATCTGACTTCATTTTATTTACCTTTATGTACTGCACACTTCTTTTAAGTAAGTGGGAGAACATTCTCACAAAGAAGAATTTGTATGACATATAAACCAGAGAGTACAAAAGCCACAAATGAAGTGCTGTGAAATATGAGTGTTATTATATCCAGATGAATATGTAACGGACTTGCATTTATTATTTCTTAGATATGACTTTCCTAACTTGACTCATATAGCTATCAATTAGGAAAAAGTCAAATTTCTCAGCTGCTGCAGCTTTCATACTTGAGACCCTTACAAGTTATGCAAGCTCTATGTCAATTTTCATTCAAAAAACTATTTCGACTTATTTTCTTATGTAAAAGGTAATGACTTCTCCATGAAACAGACTAATTAATGCCATATACCATACAAAGCTTTTTATAGTATCACTACATACTTAGGTCAAATTTTACTTTAATTTCTTCTTGAACATAATTAAATACCAGATAAATGCCACTTGCTCTCTAAAATAATTTCTGCAATTAAGTCAACTATTAAAAGAACTTGAAATCCTTGAAAATGTCATCTGTGATTCTCTTTATTTTCCAACTCATTTTATGAAATGAGAAATCCCTAAGAATACCATAATATTACAGATCAACGTAACACATACAAAAATTGCAGTAACAGCTCACTTGAGATTCTTATTACATTTATGTCTACAAAAAAATGAAAAAAACTTACATAAATGAGTAAGCAGCTGAAGGGTAAAATCAAACTGTTGCCTTGATTAGATTCAAGTCTAATGTATTTCAAATAAAATATTTGTAGGTGCCACAGTCAATCAAGACTTCAATGGAAAGCAAAGATGAAAGCATTCATGCACAAAAGGCATGTGTGATAATTGTGACATGTAGACAAGTTAATGGAAAATATTCTAGCCTTCCTTTAATTTTAATGTATCAACTGTTGCCTTGACTTAGACAACCTGCCACAATTAATGTAACGTTTTATTATTTTTATTACTATAGGAGCATTCGATTAATTTAGTAAGAATTAGCCAGTCATCAGCCTCCTTGCATAAACTACTTTTCTTCACGTTACACACTTGTAAAAGTACAACTGAAATTTTTTAATACACACGTAATTAAGCACTAAGTCTCAATTATGCTATCTTCTATGAACTTTTCTTATTAACTGAATTGTTGCCATGTAGATTACTCTGTATATTCACCTTTTCAATATACCCTACTGTAAAATTCAGACTGTATTGCAGCAGGCAGCAGCTGCAAAGTAGAAGACCACAGAAGACTTAGTCTTCTTAAACAGGGAAATAATCAGAAATAGAAGAATACAAACAGAAACAAGTGAAAAATATGTCAAGGTGAGTACAAAGTTCAACATCTTAAGAACTGTATCTTCCACACTACTAGTTGGACCAAAGATACCTCAAAAGCAGCCTACTCGATGAAAAACAACGTAGAAGATATTAGAGTCAAACACTGAAAGCAGGAAGTTGGAGGTATCTGTCTGTAAAACTAACACACCTACCTTCTGTAACAATAAAAACCTATGTATGAGCATGTAGCTCTCCTACAGAAATCTACCTTCATTCCCTGAATATAACAGATAAAAAAACTATCCAAAATGTCACTTTCATTGTTCAACATCTGATTCTATTTTCAATTTGATACTCACTGTTCAAAACTCAGTTCTGAAATAAAAATAATAAAGTTTCAATCACATTTATCATGATTCAGCAAGGAATGCAGATTTGTATTCACTACACATCCTTGTAGCATGTACTGTCATACACTTATCAGCAGTAGTTGCCAACTTCCATGCAGGTGTGCACTGAAAATGCTGATTTGACATGCTCGGGCAGCTTCATTAAACAAAGCTATTATGAAGCATGGGTAGGTTACTGCTCCCATCTGTGGAAAAATGTGTAAGCCAGTATTACTCAGGCCTGAGCTCTGCCTGTCCTACAATACTTTCACTGGTTCTTGTCCTAAGAACTGTTGAGTGATACTGCTGTACTGAGAAGAAAGTCTCATTTAGCTTATTGCGAATTCTGGCTGAGACACTACTCCCCACACCACGTGTCCTACCAGCTTCCAACATACCATGTTTCTGGAGATTTCCACAACTTCCCCATGT
Source organism: Tetrao urogallus (assembly GCF_951394365.1). Classification (NCBI taxonomy): domain Eukaryota; kingdom Metazoa; phylum Chordata; class Aves; order Galliformes; family Phasianidae; genus Tetrao; species Tetrao urogallus. The sequence continues at coordinate 46,994,681 of NC_136816.1, forward strand.
TTCTACGTCCCACTCCTCCTACACAGTAAGCCACCGTTAGCAGCAGTAAGAGCCTTGAGAAATCTCAGGACCTCATCTGCTAACACAGTATTTTCTTATAGAAATTTACACTAAGCAACATCATAAGTTCCCATGAAAATGTGAACTTATTTTTTTAAAGGTGTAGCAAAGCACGTCTCTCAAAAAGTTACCTTGTTCCTGAATTTGTACAGGTTACCTCCATATCTGAGTAAACTACAGTATGTCAAAGAAAAAACTGAGTTTTTTTAGTCTGCTCCAAACAATGGTACCCATCACTCGCACTTACTTCTTAAAAAGGAATGAACAAATGTTGCTGAAATTGCCCATTCGCTTTCCTTGCCCTCAAAAAAAAGTGTCGAGCACACACTAGTTTACAGAATGCATAAACCTGAAGAGTTAGCAATAAACTGCTGCACAGCTATAAGCAGTCAATGTGAAATCCTATAGTATGATTGAAAGCAGCTCAACCGTATCAAGTAAAAATTCCATCAACCCAAATACCATCTTCCCAGTAAACATCAAAAGTGGACATACAGAAGATTTTAAATACATCAAATCTTTGCTTCTCCTGAGTAATCAAGGTGTGGATCAAAGATTTGCCGGCTGAAGAACTGGCTGGAAGGCCAGGCCCAGAGAGTGGTGGTGAATGGAGCTAAATCCAACTGGAGACCAGTCAGGAGTGGTGTTCCCCAGGGATTGCTACTGGGGCCTGTCCTCTTCAATATCTTTATTGATCACCTGGATGAGGGCATTCGGTGCACCCTCAGTAAGTCTGCAGATGACACCAAGTTGGCTGTTGATCTGCCTGGGGTGTAGCAAGGCCATACAATGGGATCTGGACAGGCTGGGTCACCAGACTGAGACCAGTGGGACAAAGGCCACGTGCTGGGTCCTGCACTTTGGCCACAAGAACCCCAAGGAATGCTACAGGCTTGGGGCAGAGTGGTTGCAGGTATTGGTCAATGAGCAAGCGGTGTGCCATGGTGGCCAAGGTGGCCAATGGCATCCTGGCTCGCATCAGAAATAGTGCTGCCAGCACAAGAAAGGAAGTAATTGTCCCTCTGTGCCCAGCCTTGGTGAGGCTGCACGTTGAGTACTGTGTTCAGTTTTCAGCCCCTCACTAAGAGAAAGACATTGAGGTCCTGGATCATGTCCAGAGAAGGGCAATGAAGCTAGTGAGGGGTCTGGAGCACAAGATTTATGAGGAGAGGCTGAGGGAACTGGGATTCGCCTGGTCTACCACATGCATCAAAATACTTATCAGCAAAAATCAGAACCTTCAACATAGACACAAGAATTATACTTTGCAGGTGATAAACTAAAGATGTGGAAATCAGAAATACATGACAGCTCTCTCAGCAGAAACTCTCTCAGTTTTCATGTGGGAAATTTCAGAACAATGATAGTAATTATCCAGGTTGAAATCTGCCTTTTTAATCTGTGCTTTTAAGGCTGCAAGCTCTTGTCTTTACCCTCACATCTCAGTGATACACATGATATTATTGTTCTCAATAACTAGTTTAATTATTGCTCATAAAAACTGCCATGCATATATATGTGCATAAAATAGATATGAAAAGAAAATGAACAAGTGTTTTCAGAAGACTGTCCAGATACACAATATCTAATTATTAGCTTTCAGTGGTATTCATAGAGTCACAGAATCACAGAACGGGCAGGAATGAAAAGGACCTCGAAGATCATCTAGTTTCAACTTATTGCCGTGGGCAGAGTCACCAATCACTAGACCAGGTTGCCCAGAGCCTCCTCCAGCCTGGCCTCAAATGCCCCTAGGGGCATCCACAACCCCTCTGGCATTCCTTATATAGTACCATCAATAGCAGGCTATAAAACATAGGCTGCAGGTCAAGAAACATGCCTAATTATTCCTGTGTTGATATGTACTACTCAATCTAGAAATAAGAGTTCTGTAGTTGTTATTTAAAATAAAACAAATAACTGTGCAAGAAACATTTTTCTATAAACTATCCTTCTTTATTCTTTAGACCCCATGCCCACAATATTCTCTGCTTCTTCTCAAAAGATGTTCCTCACACCTTCGGAGAGCACAAGTCACTACATGCTTTGGGTAATTAGTGTACATTATTATGCTGCTCGTTGGCCAGTAGGCTGCTATAAATAAGATTTACAGTTAGTGTATTTTGTGAGCCACCCCTTCTCAGAGGTACTAAGTTTCCCTTCTCTATCCTGACATTCCACTCCACTTCTGTGGAACTTCAGAAAACACAGTTCTCTTAAACATTTCTTTCTTTGAACCAAATTTAACTACAATTGACTATAAATTCAAAAGTTCCCGATGGCAAGAAACTATGGTAAGGAAAAGCAAGGGCATGGAAAGAGGCAAAGATATTTGCAATGAAAATCTAATGAACAAAAAGGACAAAATGTTGTGTTATTTTCACAAACAGGATCAACCTAAAAATGCCACTACAAAATAAAGTAGTAAGAAAAAGGCTTGCTTTGCGCCCTTAAAATTCCTTAGAGTATTAAAAGGCGTTCCTGGCTTGCAAACATAAAAGTCACACGATATTAGGAACTAATAAAGCACAGTAGTTCAGTAGAGGACGTTTTTCAATTTGCTGGAGACTTGTCCTTCAAATGTCTCACATACAGAAACACTGAAAATATTACCTTGAGCCAGTCGTTCAAGCCGTTTCCCATGCTCTGGAGGAATTGCATACCTAAAATTCACGTGAAGAAAAGGATTGCATGTTTAAAGAAATAATTACTTTACAAAGCAGTATTTTGCAGATAATTAAGTACCTTAAGGACAGAAAATAAGAAGATTAATGAGTGAAAAAATTAAATAGAAAAAATACACAGGTTGCTCCAAAAATAATGCCTCCCATTTATTTCCATGGAAATGACAACAGATACAAGGAGTATACTAACAATAAAATTTCAAAGAGCACATTCTCAGCTACAGAAGACTGTTCTTCAGCAGTTAGCTATCAACCATTAGCTCTGCATTCTCTAGTGATGAACAAGAGCCTGCATGCCAGGCTCACACAATACTCCACTAGTGGAGATGATGACCCACTGTTGCTGCCACCACTGCTGAAACGCACCACCTCACTGTGCTCACATCCACTGGCTGGTCTCCAGAAACATTCAACAAGTGTCAGAGAATGTCAATTGGTGCCATTTTTTCCACACGGAAGAATTCAGTGACACACCTTTGCACCATCTGCACTTCCATGTCAGACACCATTCTGTCAGTGTGCTCTGTTGCTGCCATCTGTCACATGGCAACAAAATGCAGTGGAATATTGGTGGAAAGTTTTACCTCTACTGCAAAATTACTAACATACTCATCATGGGCTAGCATCACAAAACAGGATGCATTACTTTTGGAACAACTTTCATATATTATTTTCTGAGGGAAAAGTACAGATAAAGGTATTTTGAGAAACAATTTTAACTTACTGTTAGTTTAAAAATTCTAATACACAGTTCAAAAATGCATTACCATTTAAAATCATGCATACTGACATTCATAACTCCAATTAAAAAAGAGCCACTTTTGTTTTCCAAGTGAAATAAAAACACACATAACATAACAAAACGAATACAATTCCCACAGGTTTAACTTCTTTGCTTTTTAATGTATTTCACAAAAAAGTTCAATAGAAAAATACGAGTATTAAATGCCTCCTGAATTTTTTTCTTACTGTCAGTGCTGTGGAATGAGAAGCTACTTGCCTTTGTAACAAATTCCAATTCTTAAGAAACACATTTTCTAAAAATTCAAAAATTGTGCAGATCTTGGAAACATTCTGTTCCTACAATAAAATATTTTTACACGATTCCACAAGCAATTTGCAACAGCTTTGCAAAGTGAGTGATACCTGAGCAAACACAGAACCTTGTTCATCACAGATTCACTGCTCTTTATACACATGTCACCAGTACGTCTACGCATTAGACTCCACTTCTGACTTCAACAACTTCAGCGTGTGATTTAATCGGCTTTCGGTACTTTAACAACATTTAATTATTTGTTTTTTAAAAAAATACAGTTCAGAAAGGGGAAAAAATGCATACTTAGAATAGTTCAAACCCACATTTTCAAAGTCATCATGCAGTTTTTTCTCTTGTACGATATTATGAACACAAATTTATTTCATATTTCCTGTCAATTCATTAAGAAAAAACAAACGAGCCATTCACAGCCCCTCACTCGGCACAACATTACTCTATCTCCAGTCTTCATTTGCAGCTATTGCACACACAAATTTTTAACTCTTACAACTGAAACTGCTGCACAGAAGCACAACTATTCCAACACAGCAGTCTGAGCTCCAAACAGAACAAGTTTAACAAAGCCCATGCCTGACAGCTCACTCCAAATGCTACTAAACAAAGAAACTTTTGGCTTGACTCCGCTGAGTGCAGTTTTCTTCTGAATTCTATCTTTCCAAAATTGTTTCTCCCCACTTGTACATTTGAACTATGCCTGTTCTCCACCACACATTAAATATGCATCTGCACACACATAATAGTCTAAAACATTTTTAACTTTCACACCTCAGCTATACAGCTATGTATAGCATTTTCTATTGCACTCTATGCCATTAAACACTGAACTCCAAAGTAAAACCAAAAGAGACAGTATTTTTGTCTAAGAAGACAAACTGGAGACTTCGCTTTTCTTGTCTCTAATTGGACTGGAGGGCTGGGATTACTTTGAAAACCTGTTCTTCTGTAAGTGCATCAGGCTGTATTTTTGTGATAATACACAGCCATATACCTCTATCTATACCTTCGTATATGTTAAGTTCTTACCAGTAGTACAAAAGGATAGTACAAAAAGACAAAACTTGAAAACTGAGGTCACATTAAAAATGGTACCTTTTAAGCATTTAGGAAGATAAATGGGGACAAGTGATTTAACTGGGCTACACCTATTTATTTAGAGAATATAAATTTATCAATCAGTAGTTCATTAAACCTAAGTTGGTGCTTTTCACCATTGTTCTCCTCTGGTGAATGCAGCAGCATCTAACCTTTGATCCTTCATTTCTTCCCTCTGATGCTATTGCCTTTGGTTAAGGGATCGGGAAAAGGAGGCTGCCTTTGCAGTATCATTAGAAGACCCAAACTCACTCTCCAGACACAATGGAGTAATACCTCTCCTTGGTTCCAAACACTATATATTAGAAAACTGTGCCTTTTTAAATGCACGTGCCTGTCTTGGAAGCCAGACGAAGTATGGTGATGTGAATTTAACTGGATGCTTGGTCTACCATGTCAAACATTAAATAAAAAAACACTCAAATTCCTTCTCAGATCATCAATTCAGTGCAAAAAAGAGGAAAGAAAAAAAAAAAAAGAAAGAAAAAAATATTCTCTCTCAGGCTCCTTAGGTTACATAAAATCTTGGGCAGATTTTTGGATCGCGTAACGCAAAACACTTCATCACTTTAAATGTACAGGTAAGACCCACTATTTCGAGCTGAACTGAAACAGATTATACTGCATCCCACTGAACAAACACAAAGAATTTAGTAATGGCATTTCAATTTTATCCAGCAACATTGAATATTTAGGGCCAGGAAAAAATACAAAATTTCTTTTTAAATAACAGTTGGCATCGTTGTTTTTTTTTTTTTCTAAATAAATCTCAGCATCATGGAGTAACATTCACTGCTTACCCACAAACTACTGATAATGAAGGCTCACTGTCCCATCCATATTCTTCAGAAGAGACAGTAACAAACTACAGTCTGGCCCTTGTGATCACTCAGTCCCATAGCTTAGAAAATAAGTTCGCTGACAAACATAGTTGACTACGATGTGAAAAACCAATCTTCTGCAAACTTAGCTAAAAACAGCAATGCCTGCTTAAATTTAATAACTCTGTTGGTTACTATTTTTTTTACATTCTGAGATGCAAAATGTAAATAACCTCCAAAGTACTGTTTTCTTCACATTTACTTTTCGATGAGAGTGAATTTTCCGTAGGAAAACAGTTTCTCCTTGTATGGCAAAGTATATGGCAAGGAAAAAACGAAATATGCATTTTACTCAAGCTCAGTTTTATTAGGAACATTTGGATGTTGCAGGTCTCTATAACAAGACACCAAAGAAAATTTCCATTTCCTTTAATCTTTCTTTAAGTCAGAAATGGAAACTTTAGCATAGCTCATTTCAACAAACTAACCAAAAGCATGTGGACCTCAGATGAAATTGCTTAACTCAAAGGAAAACGTAGACGAAAATTACAGTCTTCAGAAGAAAAAATAACTGATACACATCTGAGAAAACACAAAGCCAACTAATATCATCTCTCCACAGCAATATTACTTTCTAAATTTCCATTTGAGAGACTGTGGCAAAAACGTCAAGCAGCAAAAAAAAAAGTCTACTACATTAAAAGTGCTTATGGAAAATAGGACTCAAATTATTTATGTGAACAGACAACAGATCTTTTTAAATAACTTTAAGGCACACTTACATCATTTATCAATAATTTTGTGATTTTTGGATTAATTTCATGTTCTTTCCTCACTTTCGGTTATGGTATAAACATCTGACTGTCCTGATAATAAGCATAAATCACAGTAAAATTAGGTTTCTGTACTTATATTAAAATGAGACAGAGGAAATGACAGAAAAAGCCTAAACAAATTTTGATAATAAATATCATTATACTAATGTAATTTCAGGGGAAAAAAAATATAGGAAACAGCATAACTACAGCATTTGAATTTTAAAGATTTTTTACTCAATCTCTTGATAGAAGTCAATCTTCCAAACTCCGGAAGGCCATTTAAAAGTTCAATTGTGGTAAAATCACTGCACACAACTTGCATCATTTCTAATATTGCTGCTGTGTTAGTGTGTGACATTAGTATATGAATATTCATTAAATTATTCCTTCATATCAGTCTGATGCCTTGTAAAAGCATTCTAACACCTCCGAAGTACACACAACAGTCTGCAAAGCCTCAGAACAATCTCTTGTTCACAGGGGTAAATACATACTCATGTGTGGTTTTTTTTCCCTTTCCTCCACAGTAAAGTATTCAACAACAACAGCAACAACAACAACTCACAGAAAGTCTTAATTCTGTTCCCTAGCCTCAGGATTTTTCCTTTTACCTCATGACCAGATAGCGGAGATTAAAGAAACCTTCTGTTTGCAAACATTAGAAATGCAAGATTTCTCATCTTCTATATAATGAAATCTTTCCTCCTCCATTTTCCTTATTTGCACCCACATCACTAGTAACATGGGACAGGGAAGAATATACTCCCACAACTTAGCTATTAAGGTATAGTTTGGTGAGATACAGAGTTGACAGACTACCTTAAGAGAATAGAATTTTCACTTCTTTTTTAAATTCTTGGTTGCAGCCAAAATGCACATTTATACAGAAGGACTATCTCAACGTCTTTAAATAAGTACCCTGCTTTTTAGTGATGACTTAGGAATACAACTTAAAAAAAAATATGCATCCAAATCCCAGTCCCTACAGTTCTTATATGATTAAACCACAAGATTTTAAATCTTCCCTTCTTTTGCCTATTGTCTAGACTGAGCAGCTCTTCATTCATCACGTCTATCACAATGTATTCCTCTATGAAGCACCTATTTTCACCCATCCGAATTCTGCAGAGCCAGAACAGTGATTTCAGGGTTGCAATAAAATTAAAAAATCTGGACCACACTATAAACTTAATCAATTGTAATTCCCAGGAATAATAATAATAATATCTTTAAAAAGATACAATTTCATTTTTAAAAGTCAGGAGAGTTTGCACATTAAAAGCTACTAAACTTTCTTACAAAGACAGCATTGAAATGAAACAAATCCAGCCAAAAAGCCACCAAGTCTTTCAACAGTAATGTAACAAAGATTTTTAAGAGTAGTATCACAGACTCAAAAAAGGTTGGAAAAGACCTCTAAGATTACCTACCACCAGTACTGCCCACAAAGCCACATCCCTAAGTGCTACATCTACCCTTTCCTTAAACACCTCCAGGGACAATGACTCCACCGCCTTCCTGGGCACCCCGCTGCAATGTCTAACCACTTTTTTCTGAGAAGACATTCTTCCTAATATCCCTGAACAACCAGGGAAGAAATGATTACCCGATTTCTATTCCACTGTCTGAAATGTTCTCCCACGTTCTACGGAGAAAAACTTCCAAGAAGCCACAAGCCATAACACAGAGCAATCTGAATTTCCATAACCCCAGTTGTAAAACTTCTAAACAATGTTAATAAAATTAAACAAATGCAATTATATGCAATTAAAATGTCTTCACATTAAGAATGTTGGTAATGTTCTACTGTGCTCATTTTAACATTAACTAAATTCGAACAGTAACTTAGCATCACAGTTTCTATTTGTTAAGTTAGAAAACTGTCCTATTTTTAACGTAGCAGTATGAGAATATTGATTTAGAAAAATGAGGTGTAAAGTTACTTTAATATAACTGTGCTTCCTGAAACAAAATTCAACATACAATTTTTAAAAACATCCTGCATAATGTAGCTAAAAACAAATCACCGATCCTATTTTCTGTCTGTATCAGAATTAAGTTTTGTTTTACCTCAATTCAGTGCAAAGACATGATAGATATTTACATATCCACCTATACTGTCTTTAATTAGGTAGAAAAGTATGACAGTGCATCATCAATTTTCACACAAATAGTGTTTAATATGAAAAAAACAGTCATCAGAAGTCAAAATTCTTAATAATGCAGTCTTAAGCTGTATTTCTTTGGAGATTCAAAAACTTTTCAGTCTGACATATACCAACTATTTAAACGTCAAATGTTCTGCATCCACCAGCATTCATTCTGTCTCTACAAAAAGCTTCTAGCTCCAAGTTTGCTTCACCAACGAAATCCTAGCTTAAGGAAGAATTCAAGATACAAATTAAAATCTAAGTCCTCACTCTGGGAATTTGTATTGGAAAGAAGAAAAAGGACAATTTGTCCTCACTGGCTGCAAAGAATGTCAAAAATCACCAATATCTGTTATATGTTCTACAAATTGCATAGCTCTCACTGTGTGACAGCCTAGGATACCCTGCTAGAATGAGTCACATGCTTTCAATCTACAGAAAGTGAATTTTACTTTCACAGCAAGGAAAGCAGTGGAGCTAAGTGATAGTATAGACACAAATACAAAGATCTCTGAAATATACTTTGCTTTTCTTTTTCCAAGGACTCCTTAATATCATTTCCAAGATGAAAAATGCAGCCTCTAATAGCTTCTGAGAATGACTATGAGATGACAAGTCCCTAGTTTCCAGGAAGAGAAAATGAGACCTCTACTTGTCATAAAAAAATGCATAGGGTTAGGCTGACAAAGAGATTTCCAATGAGTCAGTAGTGCAAGGATCAGCACAAAATTCTATAAACTGTCAGTCATACACTGACTTCCACTCTTGATTGCCTTGCATTCATTTTGTCCAGGACAAAAAAAAAAAAACCCACAACACTAAATAAAATTTGATTTGCCCACAGTACAGACACGGTAAAGCAGTTCATGAAGTTGAATCAAAACAGATGCACCTCAAATCATTTACAGTTACAAATTTAATAACCACAATGTTTTAAAAAATTAAAATAAATGCAAAGCTATGTGTGTCTGTAAAATCACTAAGCCATAAATTTCCACAGAAAAATTTCACAACATCAATAGAACTGATATAAGTTTAAAATTTAGTTCTGCTTTCTGAAGGTTTACAGTCATCTTTCCGTCATGCCTCAAGAAGTAATTAATTTTTTGCCACATTAATAACATTGTTCTAAACATCAGAGTCAAAGCAGTTACATTTTCTAGTTCAGAATCACTATTGTGGTAATGTTTTCAAATCACAGTTCTACTGAAGCTACAAAGGTGGAATCTGCAGTAGTCTGATCCTTCCATCAGGAAAGGCTGACACTGAAAGGTCATCTGGTGCCTAGGAGGCTTCTGAAAATCTCCAAGGAGGAGATTCCACAACTCCTCTGGACAACACGTGTCAGTGCTCACTTGTTCGTACAGTCAAGGACTTCCTGATGTTCCAGTTTTCACAGAGCCTCCTCTGTGTCAGTTTGTGCCAACTGCTTCTTCTCCTCTCACTAGGCACCAATATAAAAAGCTTGGCTCCATCCTCTTAGCACCTTTCTTTCTGATATTTATACACAAGAGCTGCTCTGAAAGTAATGCCTCCTATTTTTATATCTTGCCCCCCAACACCAGAGGTGCATGTTGGTTGTATGACAGTAAAGGCTGAACCTTCCCACCAGCATCCTATTATATTTTCTTGCTGTGCAGCAGAAGGCAGCAGAGGGGAAGTCTGACAAAATGGTGTCTGACGTGAAGCGGGTATGAATCACAAAATTACACAGTCACAAAATGACACATTAAAGGCATTAAGGTTGGAGGCAGCCTGTGCTGCAGTGGCCGTGCCCTGGTCAAGTTCGTTATCTTGAGGAATGTGGGCCTGGCAAAGAGTGGCATCAGGACCCTGAACTTTGAAAGAGCAAACTTCAAGCTGTTCAATGGGCAGCAGATGTTGTTTTTCTTTCTCTCAAACCTTCCCTCAGAACATTCTTCTCTTCTCCCCTCATACTGTTCTATTTCAAGGCTTCTGAATTGTATTAATTCATTTCTTCCTCTCAAATTATTGCCTATCCTTAGGACTTCTCTGCAGGTAAAAAGTAACGTATAGAGCAAGCATATGAATTTGGAGTCCTTAGGACAGGAGAGGACTTTAAAAACAAAGATGTTGAGGAGAGCTGGCTGCTCTTCAAGGATGCCTTCCTAAAAGCACAAGAGCCCTCCGTCCCTCTGAATAAGAAAGTGGGCAGAGGAGGTAGGAAACCAGCAAGGCTCGGCAAGGACCTGCTGGGCAAACTGAGGGCAAAGCAAAACCAAGGCACAGGCAGAAATGAACTTGGCAAGGGACATGAAGAACAACAGGAAGACATCCTACAGATGCATTGGCCAGAAGAGACAGGCCAAAGCGAGTGTACCTCCTTTGGTAAATGTCAAAGGAGAACTGGCTTCGACGGACAAAGAGAAGGCTGAGGGACTGAATGAGTGCTTTGCCTTGGTCTTTATTGGCAGCCAGGATTCCAGTATTTCTCACTATTATATTCTCAGTCCTTGAGCCCTGCATCCCTAAACCTCTAAGTGGGGACCGGGGCGGTAAATCTCCCCCCACTGCAAGGGCTGAGCAAGTCCAAGATTGCCTCATGAGACTGAATGCGTACAAGTCTATGGGGCCGGACGGCTTGCATCCCAGGGTTCTGAAGGAGCTGGCTGAGGTGGTTGCTCAGCCGCTCTCCATCGTATTTGAAAAGCCGTGGCTGTCAGGTGAGGTCCCAGATGACTGGAGGAAGGGTCACGTCACTCCCATTTACAATAATTTGAGTTGGAAGGGACCTTTAAAAGTCATCTAGTCCAAATCCTCTTCAATGAACAGGGACATCCATAGCTTGCTCAGAGCTCCATCTAGCCTGACCCTGAATGTCTCCAGTGACAGGACATCATACCACCTCTCTAGGCAATTTGTTCTACTGTTTCACTACTCTTATCACCAAAAAAATATATATATATATCAAAAAAGAATTCCTTATCAAGTCTAAACCTCCCCTCTTTTAGCCTGAAACAATCTCCCCTTGTCCTGTCACAACAGACCCTGCTAAAGAGTCTATCCCCTTCTTTCTTACAGTCCCTTTTAGATACTGAAAGGCCACTATCAGGTCACCTCAGAGTCCTCTCTTCTCCAGATTGAACAGACCCAGCTCTCTCAGCCCATCCTCGCAGGAGAGGTGTTTCATCCCTTGGATCATTTTGGTGTCCCTCTTTTGGACATGCCCTATCAGGTCTCTCCTGTCCTGAGGACTCCATATGTGGATGCAGTACTCCAGGTGAGGTCTCACCAGCACAGAGGGGCAGAATCACCTCCCTTGATCTTCTGATCATGCTCCTTCTGATGCAGCCCAGGATACAGTTGGCCTTCTGAGCTGCAAGGGCACTTTGCTGGCTCATGTCCAGCTGCCCATTCACTAGTACTCCCAAGTCCTTTTTGGAAGGGCTATGCTTAATCCTTTTATGTCTCAGCTTGTATGGATAGTGAGGGCTGCCATGACCAGGTACAAGACTCTCCATTTGGATTTGCTGGATCTAATGAAGCTCTCTTGTGTCCATCACTCAAGTCTGTCTTGGTCTTTCTGGATGGGATCACCTCCCTCAGGCATATCAACCACACCCCCAAACTTGGTGTCATCTCAAAACCTGTTGAGAGTGCACCCAATCCCACCATCAATGTCACTGATGAAAATATTAAGGGGCACTGGTTCTAGCACCAACCCCTGAGGGGCACCACCCTTCACTGATTTCCATCTGGACACTGACCACTGCTCTCTGGGTGCAAACTTGTAAGCAGTTCCTCATCCACTGAGCAGTCCATTCATCAAATCCATCTTTCCAATTTAGAAAGAAGGATGTTATGGGGGACTGTGTAAAAGGCCTTACTGAAGTCCCAGAAGTGGCTCCTCCCTTGACCTCTGACACAGTTATGCCACCACAGAAGGCCGTAAGTTGGTCAGCAGGAATTGTTCTTGGTGGTGCTATGCTGACTATATCATCTCCCTCTCTTCCATGTGCCTTAACTTCCAGAATGATCTGCTCCATGATGTTCTCCGACACAGAAATAAAGCTAACAGCTGGGAGCTCCTGGGCCATCCTTTCCAGTCTTCTTAAATATGGGTATGACAGTGCTTTTTTTTCCAGTTACCAGGGACTACTTCTGACTGCTATGACTTTTCCAACGTAATTAAGAGAGGGTTGGCGTCTGCATCAGCCAATTCCCTCAGGATTCTGTGATGCATCTCATTAGGACCCAGTGACTTAGGGATGATCAGATCCCTCGGGTGGTTACAAACCTGATGTTCACTTACACTGGGAGGGACATTGCTCCTCCAGCTCCCACCTTCCAAACCTGCTCGAAGTGGGAGGTGCATTTCAACAGTAGTGACAGTGGGTCACCTCCACTGGTGCAGATTTTTACAAGTGTGGCATACAGGCTCCTATTCACCATACTGGTGAAAAAGCACATCTAATGCTGGTGACAATGTTTAAAACTAGTCTTTTGTAGCTAGAATTTGTTCTACTAAATAGTGCTCTTGTGCTCTTTGTTGTAGTTTCTATTGAAATAAACAGGAGGCATTATTTTTAAAGCAACCTATGTACATTAATGAGTTCCACCCCTGAGCCTTTTCTTCTCCAAGCTGAACAATCCCAGCTCTAACAGCTTCTCCTCATCCTCAGAAGTAGATAGAAACTTGAAATACCTGCACTGTCATGGAGAACACCATAGCCTCCAAATACAGTGAGCAGTTTCAAGACCAAGAAACAGTGCTGACAAGCTTGACAGATTATAGCTACCTTTTTACAGTCAGAATTCTGATTACAGCTACCTCTGTGTTTCCTGGCAATCTTATTTCTGCTCCTTTTCTAATAATTTTAAAGTAAATGTGGCTGATCCTCTCCTTACTCGGTCATAACCACCTTCCCATCTATCAGGGAAGGTTTTGCAGATTACTCCCACTTCATGTTAAAATATCTGCACATCACTGTAATTTTATCTGTTACTTTTCCGAGACATACAACACAAATAGGAAACATGCCAGTTCTGTAAATGGTATGCATGACTTACAAAAGTTAACAGCACTCTTCTACCCATGCTGAACTTTGTTTCACCTGGCCCAATTTTCACCAGTCTTTGTCACCTGCTGAGCACAATGAAAACCCTATTTATGATATTCCAGAAGACACCATCGAAACCAGGTTAAAAGAGATTCTATCTGTAGTACTACTGCTAGTCTGACCATGCCATCCCTTCTACAACACTTTTTGACTACAATTTTCTCTGTATTAATAGCATCACAACACCATCCATTTCATTCCTCAATATTTTAACCCCATCACTATCTCTTTGCTGCAGATATTCAAATTCTGAAAGCTTTCATGTGAAATCATGTTTTAATGCGTCTCATAGCCCATAACATGGAATAACACTTCCTCAAATTTCCAAGGCAGATATAACACATACTGGTACACATTCTACATTAGCAAATCTGTAAAAATAGAGTAAACAACTACAGTAGTCAAGAGGCAACATCAAAGTAGCCCATGAAAGAACCTGAGGCAATCTTGAGATCAGTGTTCTCACCATCCTGGCTCCACTGAGCTCCCCAAATCAGAATTTCTAAATCTAACCCAAGTGCTTTGAGCATCACCACAGATTCTCTTACAGTAGTGATACTTAATCAAATTTAGCTAAGGTCTCTCCTTAAGAAACCAGTCTTTTTCTTGACATCATCACTAAAAATCTTTCATTCCTGTTGCACATATTCATCTTTGTTTTATGAGCGATAATCCTTGCAAGGTATTCTGCAATGTATGAGCTGCACAACTAAGCAATTTTCTCTTTTTTTAAATAATGTATTGTCTCTTGTCATTTCTAGGCCAGGAAGCAAACAGCAAACGGAATGTCACAGAAAACATCACAGATTAATCCATATAATCTGTCTGAATTTACACCACAGGTTTATACTCTCTTCCTTTTAAAAAATAAGTACAAACTGTAATTCTTTATGTGGGAAAGAATTAAAATCTCCACCCACCATCAGACTCAAAAGAGGAACAAAATGAGCTGCTACTTTCTAAAAAAAAAAAAAACAAAAACCTAAACATGCCGTCCACTTCTCATTTTCTCTTAAGAAAAGAGTACTCCAATTATTTTAATGTTTGAAATTTCCACAGTGCCATGAAAATAACTGACTGCTTAATAATCATTTTTGCATGTGTGTAATTAATATTTTTCAAGAATGCTTACATCTCAACCTTTAGAAAGGCAAAAAAAATTCTATTTACACCACATTTTTTTGTATCAGTCAGGTAAATAGCACCACAAGTAAGCACTGCTTTTAGATACTCCATACAGCAAGAAATAATTTCCAAAATGCAAATAACTTATGCAGATTTTTGTCATTTATAAATTTATAATGCAAATTGAAGCATTATCTATATTTTATGCATGGATATAACACACATATCAACAGGCTAACATTTTACTACCAACTAACAACTGCATTAGGTGAAGCATTAATGTCAAAGAGCAGTTCCATATTTGAATATGTCAAACTCCTCAAATTCTACATTAAAAAAAATCTTCAATCAAGGCCTATAAATCTGAAATAATAATTACAACAGAAGATAATGAATATACTTAACAACAAATGGAAGAGTGAAGAAACTTCCAGAGTGAATCCACAGCTCTGAGATACCATTATGAAACATGCAAACAACAAACTGGAATAACAAATTAGGTAAATCATGCCAGTGGTTATTCTTGGTAATAAGACTGTTCTCATAAAAAAACAGTGATGTTAAATGAGGTAGTGTCTTCAAGATTTCCTTCCCCTCAGAAACAAACAAACAAAAAAAGACACAAAGGAAGAGGTGCAGGAAAAATTCTGCCTGGCAGCAAGCAATCACAGCAGATGCTGTTTTTCTTTCTCTCAAACCTTCCCTCAGAACATCCTTCTCTTCTCCCCTCATACTGTTCTATTTCAAGGCTTCTGAATTGTATTAATTCATTTCTTCCTCTCAAATTATTGCCTATCCTTAGGACTTCTCAGCAGGTAAAAAGTAACGCATAAAGCAAGCATATAAATTACACAAATATATACATATGTAGACAGAAAAATAACCATAATTCTGACTTCGCTAATGGTTACCTGACATACTTCCTGTGTTTCAAATAAAGCAGTCAATGAAGGAATCAGTACACACTACATAATATGTACTTGTTTGCCTGTCTCTTGATGAAGTGCACAGAGAATAAGAAGAAATGGAAGATTATCTATGCCTAACTATTGGAGAAAGCTCCAAATTCCATAAAGACAATCACAGCTGTCAGATTTAACAGCTGCCTGCAAAAGCTCACCTGGGATTTCAGGCAGAAGCTACTCTCAGAAGAAAACACGCTATAATGCTTTTTAATACAATATTTTTCACCAAGGTTTCATTTGTTTTCCTTAAAAAAGCACAATTCAGTTCACTCAGCTTTAATTTTAAAAGCAAACATTAGCTGCAATTCCTTTATTTGTCTGAAAGAATATGCTAAAATCATGTTAACACAAGAACATTTGAATTTGATAACAGCATTAGTATAAATTATTGCAGCATTCCTCCAGCAAGGATATAACAATAAATAAATAAGCCTCTAACTGATAAAAATTGCCAGTGAACTTTAGTGCAACATTCTGAAACAATATGGGCCAATTTGGCTCAGGAAAAGAAATTAGTGTCCACTGCTATTTCTTCTACAGGTATTTCAGGGAGAGAAAAAAAAAATCTTACGATCAGCAGGAAATCATTTCTCTATTGTGCTTTAAGACATACCCGTAAGACCACAGTCTGTATATTCACTTTCTTATCCCTCTTTCAAACAAAAGGCTCTTCAATTAAATGAAGTGAAAAGGACAGTAGAAACTTCCTATTTGGGAAATGTGTCAATGCTGAACCTCCTTTGCTACCGGGCCTCAATAACCGAATAACTGAATAATAAAATTCTGATACAAAACGAAAACAAACAAACAAACAAAAAAAAAAAAGCAATTAAAAGCATCTTAAATACAAAAACCTGTAAGCAGTCCCAAAAGACAAATCAGACCCAAATAACTTGAACCAAAGAAATCGATTTCTTAGAGGCCTCACAAGAGCTTTCTCAAATATCCTTGGATTTGTCAACTCTAAACTTCTCAAATTGAATCATTACAACCTATTTCTTTTGAACTCACATAAGCTCTACTTATTAGCCTTGTTCTTTAAAACAGAAGAGTACATTACTGCAGTGTTCTTTATATCACAGACCTCCCATTTCATTGCTTTTCTTAGCTGAGAATGCAGTCTTGGCTTTTGAGTAAAGTTAATCACTGTGAAGCAATTGCGCCCCAACTGCTTGTTTTAGTCAGCTGAAACACACAGATAAATAAGCTTCTAGAAAAATTAAAACTTGCCATGACTTCGGCTCCCCAAAATGGAGATAATTAATGCTGTAGAGATCCATATCTTCAGTGTGCCATGCAAATGTTGTTTTCCACATGCCAAAATACAGGTATGGGGTATTCACACCCTCAATAGAAATTCCACAGTCTTCTCCTACAACATCCAATATTGTATTCAGATGAGCAATATTCCATTCCTCAATACCCTGAAAAAGATACATAAGAGGTGTATTATTAAATTAATAAAATAATGGAACTTTATATAATAGTATTTCAGAAAAGATACATGCCTCATCTAGCCTTTCAAAAGACTGTAGATAAGCAAAAATTAATAAATACTCCATGAGACTCTTAAAGTTACCCCAAAAACTTGTTTTGTCCTTAGCAGAATTTAGATCAGGTGTTAAGCCTGACATGTTTACAGCAGAGAATACAGATAGATAGATATGTATGAGCTTAACATTTAATATTTCAAACTTTACACATATTGAAATACTGTACACAACAGAAATAACAGCTGCAGACAAAAATCTATGAGTGTCTATGAGCTATGTGTCACTAGGCATATCTTTCCTTTTTACTTACAAAATAATATTAAAAAATTAAAATGCTTTTAAATTATTTTCCTATGTGAGTTTAACACTTTTCTGAAAAAGCCATAAAAAAATGAAACAATCACTTCAGAGATATTTCTTTCTATAACCATAACGAGCTGCATGACACAGCATTAGAGAAGAAATCCACTAATTTCATGGGATTTCAGACATTTTCCTCCCATTGTTGCCTAAAGTTTGGGTGTTATAAAGCCACACATGTAGTTTTCGTTGTATTTCACATTCACAAAACATGATTCCAATTTCAGGTAATACAGCGTGTAGAAGTCAGTGTGACAAAGATCAAAGCTACAAAATTGAAGAGAAAGAGATCAAACTTCACTGTAACAGCAATCGTTAGCTCCTCGAAGGAAGGCTTCCGAATTGACTTCTTGAGACTCCGCATGTGACTGCCTGCAATGATGACCTCACTTAAGAAGAAAGGCTACCCTTATGTCACCTGGGAGTCTTAGAAAGGAGTTATTTTTACAGAATGAGTTCATTCCGGATAACAAATTGATTTATTTATAATGAAAGCATCTGCTGTCATGCACTCATGTGACATAGAGGCGCTTGAAATAAAAACATATAAAAATATATTTATGATAAGAACTATCAAAGAGAATTAAATGCAAATATGTATTCAAGTCCTAGATGTAGGTAAAATTTCTACCTTTCAAATGTAAAAATCAGTCGCAAGACAATAGAGCTGTCAGACACAAAGTTTATTTGCAGAAACAATTTTAACTAATTATTCTTCAAATTAATTTACTTTTTTGATTGGAAAAAAACTCACAAAATTAACTACTGTTCACAGATTCTGTACGGTCAGTTTGGAGAAACAAACTAATATGGCAAAATAAAAGCAGTGACTTAACCACGGAGGTACAGTGGAACATCATAAACACACCAGCTAAAAAAAAGCAACTGTTGATCTGTTGGTAGTATCCTCCTTCTGACAGAGGGCAAAAAACAAACAAGAATCAGAATACCCTTCCAGCCTCCAGCAATTTGCAGATTAAAGGTTTCACCAGAGAGGTGCTATTCATCTGCTCAACAGGACCCAGTGGGCTTTCTACCACTTAAAATTTATCTATCCAGTCACCATCTTTAATATACAAATAAACTTTTTCCACTCATAACATCTAGACATCTTACCCTCCTTTTACTAAGAACTAGTAAGAACTAAGTGATAGCTAATAGACAAAATTAAGAATAAACTGTCTTTTTATTTCACATATTTTCATCCTCAGTTAAGTCACAACCAAACACCAAGCAAACAGTGCTTGGTCCCTGAAAGGAAAGCAAATCCTCCTATGGAGAAAAAGGTTGCATAACACACCTAACACAAAACACAAGATCCAAAACCCCTATAATAAAGATGCATAACCTATTTTCATTTCCTAATAGCCATTCTGGACAAACTACAGAAACCACAGGTTTTGAGGAAAAGTTCTCTGAAACTGGTTTAAATTCCAAGATCACTGTGGTTCATTTTAATTATTTCTACATTCCTTAACTATTTTACGCTTAGGTTAATGCAAGTTATTACTACAAATTATTATCAAATCTATTACTTTACCTCATAGATGTAGCTTTTTCTAGCATTCCAAAACACTACGCAAAATGATTACATGAATTCCACTTAAAATATTGACTCGGTTCTTTTGCCATAGTTACGAGGCTGTTTCTAGACATCAGAATTGCAATGCAGAACAAAAAGAGCATAGGAGGACCTGTAGTTCAGCAAGTCAACATATAATCGTACTTCAAAAAGTTAAAGTATACCCTAGAAGGGTATATTATATTTAATAACCATTATTAGATGAATACCATTCAAATTCTTTGACCCAGAAGTGAAGCTTCTTACACACGAAAGAAAAAAAAAAAAGAACATTTAGGCAGACTCTACTCAATGTAAGGAAAGGATCGAATATGTATTCTGTACTATATCTCAATAGTGTTTTATAATAACTGTAAGTGTAAAGAACGTATTTCTAGCATCCACACTTTCAATGGCAGATTTTTGAATACATGCAATCTGTATTCTTCTGAACCACTGTGCCGCTTCTATACAGTACCATGCTCTGTGGTACAGTTGTACCATACAATTCAACACTGGGGGGGGGGAAAGGGAGAGAAGTTAAAAAACAGCGTGTTTTTCTCTGTTTGCTACAACAAAGACATACAGATGTGAAACAACTTCTTTGTCTTTGCCATAGCACATTAGACTTATGATGCATTTCTTCAGAGAAACAGTACAAGTTATAGGCAGCAGGTTATGTAAAAAACTAATACTTCAATCTTTGCTAACTTTTTAGATGATTCAGACTATCTGAAAATTACAGTCATGAGTTTTTATGGTTCTTTTAATAGCATTTGAACCAATTTGTAAGGCAGTATGTAGATAAAAGGGAATGCCTCACAAGCAGCTCTCATAAATACCTAAACACAGCTCAAAAGGAGCTGACCCATTCTGTTCTCAAGGACAAAATAAAGAAGTGGCTTCCAGTACCCTGGTAAAAAACCTGAAATTAGGGAGTTTTTTTTTCATAATGAGGATCTCTATGCAGAAAAGAATAGGGCTTCAAACAAAATCATTTTCTATTCATTTTCCATTTTTAAAGTAATTGGGATAGTGACACTGCACCGTTCTTTCCTCTTTCTTGATACACATCAGTCTGAGATATTCTATCAGTGTGGTTTCTGTACATATATACGCTAATAAACAAAACCATTTTTCAGTGTTTAATTTCTCCCGTGATTATCACATGGATTCCCTTCAATATTAATATGGCAAACAATACATTTCTTGTACAACTAGGATTAAAATGTCTCTATGACTGACTGTAAAAGCTCACATAATAGGAGTTTAAAAAAAAAAACTGATTTAGAGAGTGAAGGAGAGTAGGAGAACCATGCAGAAAAATCTGTGCTTGGTCACCCACTCCTCAGTCCACGCACTCACCCACTCACAGTCATGAATATACTAAAAAGCCTGCCATGTTTTTACTGCTTCTTGAAGGTGCATAAGAATGAAATAGGAAAATGCTATGATTAGAATTTTTGCACAATAAACACATATTCAATCTATTTTTTCTCCTCTCAGTAACTTTTCAGATGTGACTCTTACTTTTGCCGCACATTTTTTAAGGGTGGAAAAAATAAGAGAAGTCAGTAGATTCTCTGTGGAAATAGATACTAAAACCAAATACGTAAGTGAATGAACACTCATATTGATCTCAACTGTGAGATCATACGCAGAAAGGACATTTCAAGTTACCACATGCTAAAACACACAGAAATTGCTACATTTAAAAAATACTGATTTGCAATGAGGCTTCTTGACGTCAATGCAGAGTGCACATACATAATCCTACTGAGAGATAAGAGTTCGGCTTATCTGACCACATGATAGAAGCATTTAGGCAAAATCAGGTTTGTGGCTTTCAGGCAGACTGAGGAAGAAAATCAGGCACATTTCATGCTCAGCCACATTCATTCTCAGTCTCTACCATTGCTTGTAAATACCCTTTTTTTTTTCAAAATAACATAAACTGTGACCACTGAGAACTCATTTACACCCGTTACCACCATTACCAGGAGTTCATTCTAAATTTCATTCTTGTGTTTTTGTACGTAATTCTTATACACTGTTTTCCTGTATTCTTATTGTCACAGTAACAGTCAATGTTCCTGTAGTTCTTGCCTTCTTATTAAGCTACCCAGTAGCCTCCACTGTCCACTACTATAAATAATGTCATATAAGACACACGAAGTAGTCAGTTCACAAAAGAATCTGTAAGACTCTTGACACGCATGGAGAATCCAGTCCCTGTAGGCAACTTCAGTGGCATGCATGTAAACAAGTGCTTGCTTCCTGACATTCAGATGGAAGCTCCTGCATGTCAGTTTGCACCTGCTACCTCCAGAACTGGTATCACTGAACAGAGTCTAGCCCCATCTTCTTTGCACTCCCCCTTCAGCTATTTATATATACAAATGAGCTATCTCTTTTCCAGAATGAACAGTTTCAGCTCTCTCAACATATGTTCCAGTCCCTTCATCTGTGGTCCTTTTTGGACTCTTGTACACTTGTACTCTTTTCTCTTTCTGTGGAGTCTAGACTGGACATAATACTCAACATCATAAAATCATAGAATCATAGAATCACCAAGGTTGGAAGAGACATACAACTCATCCAGTACAACTGTTCACTTATCACCAATAGTTCTTCCTAAAAGGTGAGTTGCTTCACCTGCTGAGAGCAGAGAGGAAGGACCGCCTCCTTTCAGAAACCTGCAGCCGTCACTCCTCCTTAACAGTATGCTGAGGACACCATTCACCTTTTCTGTGACAAGGGTATGTTGTTGGTTCACATTCAACCAGATTCACTGGAGCTCCCCATGGCCTTCTCTGACACACTGCTTTCCAGTTGCTTAGCCTCCAAGACGTATTCGATATGCCTGGGGTAGTTATTTCCCAGGCCTTACTGCCCAGATCATTCACTGGATCTAGTACTGACTGTTAGGTATAACTATCCCTTAGCGTAACAACCACTAGCTATTGGCCCCCAACACGGCCCACTGATCTCACCAAAAATGGCCAATCAGCCAATTTTGAAATGCTTACTCCTTCATCATCCTCACTTCACCTTCCATGAGGATCTTATGGCAGAGAGTGTTGAAAGCCCTACTGAAGTCAAGTTATACTATATGCAGTGCTTTCCCTTCATTTACCAAGTCAGCCACTTTGTCAAATGTCAAGAAAGTTAACAAGCTGGTGAAGCATGACTTCCCTCTGGTGAATCTATGCTGAATTCTTGTGATGGACAACCTTCCTAATCTTCCTGTGCCTCAGAATGGCTTTCAGAATTGCTAGTTGTTCCATCAGCTTCTCAGGGATGAAGGTGAGGCTAAGTGACATGTAGTTCTCTCTGTCCTCATTCCTGCCCTTCCTGAAGGTAAGATCTTCCCTCCAATCATCATGCATCTCTCCCAGACACCATGATCATTCACATATAACTGAATGGCCTCAGTGTGACATCAGGTAGCTCTTAGCATTTACGTGTTCTTCCCATATGAACTCCAGGATGCATATATGTCTGGTTTGCTTAAGTTTTATCAACCTGATTCTTTTTCACCAAGAGTAACTCCACCTCACAGTAGACTTCAGTCCTACAGTTGGTAACTCTGGATTTTTGAAAGTATAAGACTAAGGCAAAGTAGGCATGTGGCCTCTTCCATGCCTGTCCTGTACTACCAGAGTCCATGCCACAGCCAGCAGCAGACCTGTATTTCTCATTTACCTTTTGTCACATATACTTCAGAAATCTTTCTTGATGCCTTTGACACTTCTCACCATATTCAGTTCTAAGTAGGCTCTGGATTTCTCATTTCCATACTTGAACAGTGTCTGTTCCTTATAGCTTATCTGTTCTTGCACCCACCTTCTATATACTTTCAGTTTATCTTTGAATTTTTCAGATCTTTGCCCATCCACAAATGTCCCCTTGCATTTTTGCCTGATTTTCTGCTACCTGGGACTATCTTGGAGGGGATGAATATCAGCCACCTTTCTTGGTCCCTCTTTTCTTCCAGGGGCTTATCCCATGAGTCTCTTCCTCTTTTAAGAGATCAAAGTCTGGCTTCCTAAGAACTCTACAACCTCACTGTCAGTGCAGCCCAAGGCTGTCTCAGACTTTCTCACTTATAACAGGCCTTTCCTTTTGAGATTAAGTTACCAAAAGACCAGCTTTTCTCACCAGCTGCTCTTCCCCTTTGGTCAGGAAGTTGCCACCAATGCTCTCCAAGAACCTCCTAGATTGCTATACCCTGCCATTCCCATGTCTGAGGTAAAGTTACAACTCACATTCCATCCCTAACTCATTTCATTGTCAAAACCAAACTCTTAAGCTAATGTTAAAGTGCTGCTTTAAAATCCACTTAGTTCCTCTTAAGGATACAAGTGGAAACCAGATGCTAACGCTAATGTTACATTAGAGATGTACCTACAACTCAAATCAACTGTTAACCTGCAAACTCAACTGAATACTACTAAACAAATGTGCTCCCCACAGCTTAAGTGTGGGATAAGGAAGGATTATCGCATCTGGAAGAATAAAACTAAGGGAAGGAAAAGGAAAGCAAAGTTCTGCCTTCAAGACAGCAAGCTGAAACAGTGGTGAGAAAGAGGTAAGCCAAAATTTATGCATGCTTTTTCCACACCTTCACTTTTCTCTATGAAAAGCATTTAAAAGCACTTAATTCAGATATGTTTTATGAGCTGTTGTAAGTCACTTTTCTTTGGAACATCTTTTTAAATTAGGGACTTTTTTCTACCTAGCTGCTAGATTATCCAAACAGGAGTTTCACAGATTTTCTCCTACCTGCCCATGAAAGTGTGATATCAAATAAATAAAAATTTTCTAAAGAAAAGACCCCAAGAAAACATTAAAAAAAAAAAAAGTTTATTTGAGCTCCCATTATCTCACATAAGAAAACAATTAAATTTGTAGCCTCCACAATTACTAGTGTGATTTATTCAACTGAGTGTAGTGTTGAAATAGGTCTAACTAGTTTCCCAGGATAGAGACTATATAGAAAAAAGTAAGTGAATCACACTCTCCAATTTACTCACAGTTATAATTGACAGATAAGTTAATACAGATATGATATCAGAAACAAAAGAACTCTTCTCCTTCCTCTTCCAGATAGGAACAGCAGGTTTCTGCAACCGTTCTGCAGGCTCAAGTTGGCATTACATTCAGGCTAACTTACAAGCA
The DNA here is from genome assembly GCF_951394365.1 of Tetrao urogallus. Lineage (NCBI taxonomy): Eukaryota > Metazoa > Chordata > Aves > Galliformes > Phasianidae > Tetrao > Tetrao urogallus. The sequence goes on from NC_136816.1 coordinate 47,019,132, forward strand.
AGAGAGATCTACTAAAATAACATTAAAAAATAATAATAACCGCTTCAAAATTAAACTTCCAAAGCAGTCATAACTGGTGTCCATATTCAATTCAAGAATCAATTTAACAAGTGAAGCTAGAAAGACTGGTGCTTTATTGTAGATTTTGCAAGTTCTGTCAGGATTACTAATTTTCACTCAAGTTCAGATGAAGTTATAGGAACAGAGAGACAAAGCCCTGAGCATCTATCCAATTAAGCTTATAAACTTAACAGAAATAATGTTCTTCATAATCTATTTGTTAGTGCAACTATTTCCTTAAGCCATTCTTATTGTCTTTTTCTGAAAAACAGTATAAAAGCAATTAGAGTGCCTTCAGCATAGAATTGTAGTTGAATGTTTGCTTGAAATATCTTATTTTCTATAAAGCTGCATACAGCATACAAAACATTTATTTTTTTCACATTATTTCCTTACAAAGATCTAATGTCTATTCAACACCAACAGAACACTGTAAAACTGTAAATACATTATGAACAAGATCGAATCTAGAAAAATCTATATATCACAAGAGTAAACTCTGAATCATCGACAGCAGTTGTCAGATTTCAAAACATGTATTTATAACTGTTCAATTTTTTTCTTTTACATAACGGATTTTTTAGCTTTGCCCCTTCTTCCAAATCCTTCAAAACCTTTCATTCTCTAATTTAAGAACAGTAAACTACAAAATCTATGATCTAAGCAGCTATTAAGATGCTGCATTCCACAAATCTTATTTCTTAAATTATTTAAACAGCAAAACTCAAAACTTGGTTGAGCTTCAGGCACTGATTTGTCATAAAAATAATCATCATGCAGACAAGAAAATAGAAGTGGCAAACTTTTAAAATAAAGTGCAATTGCTTGCAGTACAGAAATACTTCTCAATAATTTTGACAGCTCAACCATACATAAACATCACATTTTCACCAAATTCCTGTTATTTACTATTAGAAATCCAGCTGGACATGCATCATTCTGTATCAATAACACGCAGTTTAGTATAAAATGCATAATGCAAAAACCAAGCACTTGTTTCTGTTTCAGGCTCTCATGTCAAATTAATTCTGCCCTCCTCTTTCTCCTGAATACTGCACCTAACTATATTCATCCCTTTCACCCCCAAAAATGGCAGTAGCAAAACAAACTGTATACATAAGATAAACAATCTCTAATTCGAAACCAAAGGGAAAAAAAAACATTCTTAGCACTAACAATTTTAAGACACGGAAAATATAAGTTGCCCAAGCGCACCATCTAGTGGCTGAAAATTAACTGGCAAAAATATTCTAGAGGTCAAGTTTTGATCTGGCATCTGCAATTTTCTCATCAACAGTTTTCATACCAGAGATTACTCCCTGTTTTTGTTGACACTCCACTGAACTGTACACTCTGAAATGGCTGCTGTGTTAATTGTTCAGCCTGTTTATTCCTTCTTCCACAACTTTACCTCTCACTAACATTTCTCTTTATTTTAAAATACTTATTTAATCATAACCATAACATGTATATTTGTAAAACACTGGTATGCTGAGAATGAGAGGTCATCTGTCAACAACAAAAAAGATATGGGAGAGAAGAGGGGGCAAAAGGAGAGTCAAAAGAGGGATAAAAGGGCAGACAAGAAGGGACACAGGAAGAAAAGGAGAAAAAAAAAATCTTAAAGAGGAGCAAGCTTTTATGTACTGGGACACACACACACACACACACACACACACAAAAAAAAAAAAAAAAAAAAAAAAAAAAACCAAATAAAAAACACTGTTTTCCTGTGCCCTATTTTTGTCTATACAGAAATAAAACAACTCGAGACCACCTACACTTGAAGTGGCTCTTCACTGAAACAGCCCAGATCAGAATCTTAAATTATTTTTCTAATCGCTTTTATGTAACTGGACACAAAACAGAATTTGGACTTGCTGCTTTTTCTAAACTAAAGACCAGTAGACATTTGTATCTGCCTTTAAAAGTTCATATAAGCTAGTACAAAACTTGAACAGCCTAAAACTATCTTGGCTGACTATATGAATCATTAGACAGTATTCCAGCAATCTGTCTTCTGTGAAGAAATATGAAATACTAGGAGCATCTCAGACTATCTGCCACGGGGAAATTCTACTTTTTTTTCTTTTTTTTTTTTTAATGTTTGTAGAAGGGAGTTACGTAGAACGTGAAATAACTCAGGAGCCTGAAACTCTGTACAAGACAGGCTCTTTTGGATAAAACTCTGCTTTATGATTTTGAAAATCCTCAAACTTCTTAATGCCAGCACTTCTTCAATCAATCTCATTCCTTCAAAAATTCTATCAAAATCTATATTTGGACTTTTTATTTATATAAAATATATTTATACATTTATAAATATATTGATTTTTACATATCCAATGTTTATATAACCAATTTGATATACTGTAATTTTACGGAACACAGTATGTGTCCAGTCCTTTTTAATTCATGGAGATCTTCATGAGTAACCATTAAAATGCACTTCCTCTTTATTTTAATTCAGAGGCATAGTGCAATCACAAGCATATTTCACAGAAACTGTAGACATTCCCAACACACACAAAGTATTGTGATCCATTATCCTCCATGAAAGTGAGAAATAAATGTACTTCTTATTTTACTTAAAATATCACTAAATTTCCACATAGGTACACAAATACTGAATATATACTGAAATGTTCAGAATTAAACAGTAAAGCATTTCAAAGCCCTGGAAAGTTCCAGCTGAAGAAAGAAGTCCTATGATAAGAAAAAGTATCAATATCCTACAGAAATGTTCTTGCTGATGTACAATTAATTTCAACCCTGCTTAGAGTCTCTTAAGAGAGTAAAACAAAGATTTCAAAAAGACAGATTTTTCAGACAGAACAAGAATGTATGCTCTAAGTATAATACCCTTTCAGAGGGGGCTGGAAGAGATAAGCTTCATAAAAAGCTACGCATACTTTATCATAAATGCTCCCATTGATATCTGCTCCATAAATTGGTGCCACAAAAGTCAAGTTCTTCCAGTATTTACGCTCCAGATCTTCATAATCTATGTATCTTGGGGTGCAGTATCTGCAGAAGAAGAGGTAAGGCAAATTTCAGCTAGTCTTTCAACAACCACCTTCAAAATGGACTATGCTTCTGATCCTGCAAAGAGAATCCTAAAAGATCACTCTATTTCAAATACACTGAAAGGGAAAAATTATTAGTTGTCCTGCCTGAATTCCTGATTTCATAGCTCACAATGTAACCTCATGCATGACAGCTAGACTGGTTGAAGTTACACACCCATACAACATTTTTCTTTAATCTTCAGGAGATAAACAGAACCCGTCCTGACTGCTTTCATACTAATGTCCTTCTTTTTATTTCTGTTCTCTGTAACAAACACACATGGAAGAGCCACTTCTCTGACAACTGACATTTATTATTTCTCTGCTTCAGTACTATCTCTGCAAACACAGAGGCAGAGCCTACACAAGTCTATCTCACAATAATTCAAATGAACTAATTCTGCCAAGCAACAGTACTGCTTGGCAAAAACAGCGCTTTGCTTCCTTGCTCCTCCCCCAGGAAAAGACTTCAAGAGGAGACAGAGCATTTCAAACAGTGATAGCAAAACTTCTCTCAAGCAATGAAAATAAAATACATAAGAGATCTTTCTTTTTTCCCCTGTAGGATACTATACCTTTATATATCCAAGAAGGTTACTCTTTGAAAATCTTCTGAAAATACAGCATTAGCATACTACCATAAAAAACACTCATTAATAGCCTTTCCTGTGGGATCCTTTTGTCAGGACTCTGTTCTCCCACATTTTGGTCTTTAGGAAAGAAAATATGTACTCCTTCTACTGCAGCTCTGAGAAACAGTTCATCATTAGCACTGCCAGATTACTACAGCTGAACCACTGGAAAGAAACCCTGAATATATATGAACAAAGTACACCACGTGATAAAACAGAACAAAGATAAGCAGTTAACAATATGCATCTTAAACAATTAATTTTTAGCTACAGAGTTTTTATTTCCACCATTTTTCACTATATGGCTCCAGAAAACAACCTGTAATTCTGTTTGACACTGAGTATAAGGATACATAAATTCAGTTACTATAACAAGTATCTCCACTATGGAATGCAGGTATGCCCATATTTCCCTGTAGACAGGGTGGAGAAGCACGCTGTTTAAATGGTGAATTGAGAACACCGAAACAAATAAAAGATGCAATGCATTAGACAGCATTAAAACAGACCATTGTTTTAAATGGAGCTGTAACTTTCATTCAGATGTTCATGGTCCTTTCCTCTTTTCCAAAGGAAAGGGATATCACCACAGTATTTAAGGACAGGGAAGCTTTCTTCATAAAGGAATAAAAGTCTTTTTTTATAAGATTATAAGAGGTCCCAGTTCTTCAATAGCTTAAGAAAAACAAAGAATATTAGCAGTGTCACAGGAAGTGACATTTTCTCAAGAGCAGTTACAAATATTCAGAGAGAGACTCAATAATTCATTAAAAATTCTCCCAAATGTTCTTGACTTTAACTATGAAGTTGTAAACTGCTTTCAATAAAAAAGGTATAAAAACTGAAATCAGAAATGCTTCCCAAATACATTCCAGGTATTAAGCATTCTTGAATCTATTTTAAAAATTTAATTATTTTATTTATTTTAAAAATTGTTTCTCATTCTTCATGAGTTAATCAAATACACATTTCAACCATACATGAATAGATATCATAGGAATTGACATAACTTTCTATTTACTCTCTCCTCTAACAGTTCTGAACAAATACATATAAACAACCACAAAAACAGACTTCCATTCCTACTTATCAGGAAAAGAAACTTCTGTGTGATAAAACCACTTTTTTCACAAAAAGTACAAAAGTAGATGTACAGATACTTTTAAATTCAAAAAAAGAGATCAGTTTTCCACTTCTACACATGCATGGATACTACAGAACATTTTCTAAGAAGCCTCTTCAAGAGCTCTTAATAGTTTTTTTGATCTTGGTAACAGCTCCCTTCTAAATTTTAACTTCTTAAATTAGTTAACAAGATAAACTTTTCTTCAAACTAAGCCATTATTATTTTGCTTTCTCTAACTCATTATTTTCAAATATCTTCTCTATTCTTTATGTCACAATCCAAAAATCATTTTCCACCAGTTTTTGAGAAGTACTGAAGTAGAATATATTGTTTTACACTAGCAAAAGGAATGGGGAAGTATTCCTTCTACCATTTCCCTCTCTCCTCACTCACCAAGCTAAAGCTTTTATAGTATAGTGCCCAGCCCTTTTCAGCACCTCTTTTTCCTTCCTTAATAGCTGTTTTGCCATACCCAGAACATGGAGTTTCTCTAAGTACAACTGAGTTCTGGATCCCTTTCTTTACTTCCAACATATGCAACAGCACTTTCAACAACAGAAGAAAGATTCATATTGTGGCATGCTTCTACAACTAAAGAGATAGAAAAACTTCCGTGAGGTACATTAAAAAAATAGTAATAATAATCACCATCATCCTATTACCACACTTAAAAGAAATCACAATATAGTAACAAATAAACACTAGCCATTTTAAGCAAGGACTACATATACATACTTGTCACTGTTAGCCAGCTGCTTGAATTCCTTCACTGTCATTGGCTTTTTCTGAATGTTATATTGTGTGAAGAGCCCTGACTGGCCAGTGACCATCTGCTGAATTGGAGCAGGAATCACCAGATCTTCAATATCATCATAATGTTTTCTTGGCTTCCATTCCTTTGGTGGGATAACCTGAAAATTTGGGTGAAAAATACAGAATATGAACAGCTGCCACACCAATTCCAAATATTATGGAAAATCCAAAGAATCAAATATGCCCACATGGTGAATTTACTGCTTACCAGCTGCTACACTTAACTACATGATCATATAAGTGCACCTAGATGGTACAGAAACTTAAAATGGCCATAACATCATCTTCTGTTGCTCAGTTCACAAGCACTAACTCACTAACCCACAGCAATTCAGACCGTGCAACTGTGCAAACATATACGTGTAACACAAATGGACAGAAATCCTTTACAATCAGAAAACAATACAGTGCACAAGCACTGCTCACTACGATACAGAATTGTTATCCTCAATATAAGTAAAAAGCAAACTTCCAGCTGCTCGCGGAATTGCGTGGTGGGATCTCCTGGGAAACTGTCTTTAAGGGCACGGGTACAGAACAGAGTTGGTAGCTCTTTAAGCACACCCTTCTGCAAGGGCAACGGCTCTCCATCCCCCAGCCAAAGTCGAGCAGAGGAGGCAGGCAACCACCATGGCTGAGCAAGGACTTGCAGCTTAAAATGAGGGAAAAGAGGGAAAGTATAGGAAGTGGAAGCAGCGTTGTGTAGCCTGGGAGTAATACAGGGCTGTTGTCCGTGTGTGTAGAGATAGGATCAGGAAAGCCAAGGCACAGATGGAGCTGAATTTGGCAAGAAACATGAAAGATAACATGAAAGGGGTTCTACATGTACATAGGCAGGAGGAGACAGGCCAAGGAAAGTGATCCCCTTTTGATAAAAGGTAACGGAGAGCTGGCTTCCTCAGACATAGAAAAAGTTGAGGTGCTCAATAAGTGCTTTGCCTCAGTCTTCACCGGTGGTCAGTCTTCATGTGTCTGCCAAAACCCTCATCACCTCACCTCACCTCTAGGTGAGGATCACCTCACCTCTAGGTGAGGGTGTGGGGAGCGGATTCCATCCCAATGTAACAGAGGAACAAGTCCATAGACCTCCTCATGCAACTGAATGTATTTAAGTCCATCAAACCAGATGATATCCATCCTGGGGTTCTGAGAGAAATGGCTGATGTGGTTGCCAAGCTGCTCTTCATCATATTTGAAAAATCACAGCTGTCTGGTGAAATCCTGGCTGACTGGAAAAAGGGAAACATTACTCACATTTTTAAGGGAGAAAGGAAGACACAGTGAGCCTCACCTCTGTGCCTGGAAGATGATGGAGCAGATCCTCCTAGAAGGGCTTTGTTAAATCACATATAAGACAAAAAGGTGATCTGAGACAGCCAGCACGGCTTCACCAAGGGCAGATTTTGTCTAAATAATCTAGTGGCCTTCTATGATGGAGTGACGGCATCAGTGGACCGGGGAAGGGTGGGTGTCACCTACCTGGACTTCCGCAAGGCCTTTGACATTGTCCCTCACCACATTCTTCTCTCTAAATTGTAGAGGTGTGGATTTGAAGGGTGGATTGTTCAGTGGATTAAGATCTGATTGCTAGCCACAGTCAAAGATTCACTAGTTGTGTGTCAGGGTGGAGGCCAGTCACAAGCAGTGTCCCTCAGGGGTTGGTCTTGGTACCAGTGCTCTTTAACATCTTCATCAATAGATGTTGATGAGACAACAGATGACACAGACAATGGCATCGAGTGCACCCTCAGCAAGTTTGCTGATGACACCAAGCTGAGTGGTGCAGTCAATACACTCAAGGGAAGGGAAGCCATCCAGGGGGACCTGGACAGGCTGAAGAAGTGGGCCCATGAAAACCTAATGAGGTTCAACAAGGCTAAGTACAAGGCGTAGCACTTGTATAGGGAAAAACCAGGTATTTATACAAACTGGTAGAAAAACTCCTTAAGAGCAGCCTCGTGGAGAAGGACTTGGGGATCCTGGTAGATGAGATGTTGGACATGAGCCACCAGTGTGTGCCTGCAGCCCAGAAAGCCAACTGTGCTCTGGGCTGCATTAAAAAAGGGGTGGCCAGCAGGGGGAGGGAGGTGATTGTCCTCCACAAGAGCTACTCAGCTTTTGTGAGGCCACATCTGGAGGACTGCGTCCAGGCCTGGGGCCCCCAGCACAGGAAGGACGTGGAGCTCTTGGAGTAGGGCCAGAGGAGGGCCACTAAGATGATCAGAGGGCTGGAGCACCTCTCCTATGAGGAAAGATTGAGGGAACTGGGCTTGTTTAGCTTGGAAAATAGAAGGCTCCAGGGAGACCTCGTTGTGGCCTTCCAGAACTTGAAGGGAGCTTATAAACAGGAGGGGGAACAGCTATTTATGAGGGTGGACAGTGACAGAACAAGGGGAATGGTTTTAAACTGAGACAGGAGAGGTTTAAGTTAGATATTAGGAGGAAGTTTTTCACACAGAGGGTGGTGACGCACTGGAACAGGTTGCCTAAGGAGGCTGTGGATGCCCCATCCCTGCAGGCATTCAAGGCCAGGCTGGATGTGGCTCTGGGCAGCCTGGTCTGCGGGTTGGCAACCCTGCACAGAGCAGGGGGTTGAAACACCATGATCTTTGCGGTCCTTTTCAACCCAGGCCATTCTGTATGATTCTATGATTCCTACAATTGACAGTCCTTTTTCCAAATGTTGTTTGCTGAATAGAGTATGAATAAATCTCTTTTTTTCTGATATATTTATGAAATTACAGCTAGTTCAGAGAACTGCTGTCTGCTTAACTTACACAAAACTGCAGTGTACAGTTCCATTAGAATAGCAGTTTGGACTCATTAAGACATACTGATTTTGTATTAACACAATTTAAAGCTCATAATTAAATATTAAAGCTCTGTGTGGATTAGCCAATTGTAAAGCTAACATTTATTTCAGCCATCACCATTGTCTAAAATCTATTCCTCAGTAGGTATGAAACTGTTATCACTAAAGCCATTTCAAATTTCCAAGAATCCTGCAGTGACAGAAGTGTTCTTTAGCAGACTGCATAATTTTGAATATTCCTTTTACTACTTATCTGAAAACAGAAAATTCTCCAAATTTGAAATTGCTAATTTTAACACAAAGTTGGAGACAGGTTTTGGGCAGTCTATTTTATCTTATTTCTTTCCTTCCAGCTTCTCCTTTTTTTTTAATTTTACTTGACAAAATATCTGGATGCTGTATTTGTGGATTTGCTCCCCTCATTATAACTGATTTCTCTGCGGATCTCAGATTTTCATAGGCATTGGCTTGCAAATTTTTAATGAAACACAGAGCAAGCAGGATGGCTTTTGTAGAAGTATCTACTATTTATGAATTACGGAACTTGAATAATTAATTCATATCTTAAAGGTAGCTTTTATTCTGCGATAGCTAGATCATTCCTCTAATGAAGCACTTCAGGATTTCATACAACACTGCCCATTAGAGACTGTTATAACATCACTCAGTAAAAAATTAAGAGTTTTAAAAAAATAAAGAGAAAAATACTACTTAGATCGTAAGATCATTTGCTACCTTACTAAAACAACTGTAAGCATGCAAACTGTAATGCTCAAGTACTCAAAATCCAACCATCTAAGAGATCTGGACAACACCATTCATTGTAGTAAGTACATACTAACCTGAATATACCAAGCTAAAGAAAAAATATGAGATAGTAATATAGTTTTATATCTAAAATTTTGACTTCAAACCAACTTTTCCTTTATTCGGTTCTCACATGGATAGAATCCCCTCTGTCTTTTTTTCCTCTCAACTACCACGTGATTTCATTTATATAGGGACTCCAGAGCTTGTTTCGGTTTTTTTAGCTTTTAGAGAAAAAATAATTGTATCATCTTGTGATTTCTACACAGTTCTCTCATGCAAATCTTATGTTTTGTTCACATCAGCATTATACCGAATGTTGGTTTGGAGCAGGGAAGTCATGCATTCAGAATATATGCATAAAAATCAAATATGTGCACAGAGGTTTCCATTTTCATGATTATTAAGCATGAACTCGTACATCTGGCTCAATCAGATGAATACTGAAAAGCAAAATTTGCATTATCTTCTTTAATTCAAGGTCAGTGTGTTTTAAGTGATTAAAACACTTTTGTGAACATTGAGTCAAAATATCCACTTTCCACTATCTGAAATATGTTTATGATTGTCATTGCTCATTAGAAAAGTGAATTGTGTGAGCACTGATATTCTTCACATCATTTAAATGAAAACAAAGTCTCCACCCCAAATAATTTACTTTTTCAAGCAAAGGTCAGAGCAAGGAATAACAATATTAAAACAGCATATCTAAAATGACATATAGTCAGAGGCCATATCACAGTTGGAAATAATGACTAGGTCAAGTTTTTTACTACTGACCCTGGGATCTACTCTCCCAGGGAGGCCTCTTAACATTCCCTTTAAAAATGAACAACCTTTTTGAAGTCAGGCAAATTATGTTTATGTTATGAAAGCAACTTAGATTAAAATCATCAATCGTTTGATGTTCAAATAAGAAAAAAAAAAAAAACTAAGGCAGAGTTTTCTCATTTATCCGTATTTACAGCAAATAGCCGAAGTATATTTACATTGACTGATGTTACTTAGGGGATATGTATTCAGTTTTAGATAACAAATGTCACAGTCACAAACTACCATTCATTTTCCCCTATGAACATGCATATTATAGAACTGAGGTTATTTCAGAATGCTACCAAAGCATACAGTTTGTATTAAATCCTCTTTTGCGTACTGGTAATCTCCTGTCCCACATCTGATTCTGAACAGCAGTGGCTACTATTTCTATTTAGCTAGTTTCATTCAAAATCTGAAAAAGTTATTTTCCTTCTGCTTGTCAATGTATACCTTCAGTGCAATGTTCCAAAATTTATTTTCCCACTTGTCAATTTGTTTGCAAATTCATTTAAGTGCTTTGCTCCACATGAGTGTAGTTTGAGGGTCCAGAACAATTCTTAGTCAAGAAAGAGCAATTAATCTATCAGTGTACTTTATTTTTCTCTTATTCTTGGCTTTCCTTTTTAAGAAAAGGACTCTCTGTGACAATAGAACTAAAATGCATTATTCCATGCTTTCAACAGCCTGATTGAAATTTCTTAGCCAATTTGCTTCAGGGTGTACAGTATATCATCTGTCTAGGAATGGCTTTAATACTGTCTTTCTTGTGCCTCTATTGTTTACTTTACGTATAATAGGAAAGTAGGAACTTAATAGGAACTTTACAGAATTATAGAATGGTTTGGATTGGAAGGGACCTTAAAGATTATCCAGCCCCACAGTTCAACCAGAGAACCAACCAGTGCCAGTATCAGTTGTCCCTATAAGCAAAACAAATAAATGTTCACAGAAATCAGTTTAGCAAAGAGAGAAGGTTCTAAGTTTGGAGAAAAAGTAGGGCCTTCACAAAGGCAAAAGGAGGAAGAGACAGAAACTACCCAACTCCTAATTTTGATTGAGCTTCAAGGTATGCAAGAAGACTACAGCCATCAGCGAGGGAGCACACTGTCACCTGGCTGCTCCAGTGGTGGGATGGTGCTTTCAGCAGTCTGGATTCAGTGGGCAGTAAAGCTAAGCAGCTGGGATCTCTTTCTCGGAAAAGTGGCAATGACAAAGAGTTGGAAAGAGGACACACTCTTTTCATCCTATGGTGGCAACTCTTGTCAGCCATGAGGGAAAGATAACCCAAGGAAGACCTGGTATTTAACCCACGCAAATGGAACACCATGGAGAAAAGTATCCAGTACTTAAGGGAACTAGCTATGGTAGAAATTGTAGGTGCAATTAACCTGGATGATAATACCCACTTCCAAGATCCAGATGACATCAAGTATACTTGACTTATGTGGCAGAGCACTGCATGGAATGAATCATCATCATATGCCAGCACCCTGGCAAGAGTGAGGTGGGAAGATGACAAAAAACCAACTGTGGATGACAATATGAAGATAGTCTCTCTTCTTCCCCACAGGCCTGTGTCTAAGCTCTGTATCTCAGCCATTGTTCCTCCACCTGTACAAACCAGTACTTCTTTCATTAGAAGTAAGCAATACTTTGCCTGAGAGAGAGAATATAGTGGGTACACACCACATACCATCCTGTGGTTTCACCTACACAATCACAGAGAGGATATGAGTAAGTGGAATGAAAATCTTACCTCAGTTCTACAGGCATGTGTATGTGAGACACACGAGAAAATAACTGCAAAAGGGTCCTTCTGTCCCAGTTTCCAGCAGGCAGTTCTCCAGACAGAGAAGATGTTCTGACCTTACCTCTGAGGTTGACAAAGTGCCTCAGGTTCTCACACATGAGAACTGAGTAATGAATACAATAATCAGAACTAGAAAGACCGTGCCTCCAGCCAGGTAGAGGAAAGGAACAATTGGGTTTACTGGGCTATGTGGATTTGGTGAACTGGCATGTCAGAACCACAGAAAAATCAGGCATTAGTGGTCTCTGGTGTGCAACGCACTTCAATGCCATCCAGTTATTAAAAGGTAAAACGCATGCGAATTTCTGGATTGACAGGTAGATCCGAAGAGTTACCTGTATTGGATGCCAAAGAGGGCCTAACAAGAAATAAGTGGCAAAAGCACCCCACTGTGACTGATCAAGAGGCTCTGTGCATCCTTGGTATAGATGAGGAGGGATGTCAAGGACCCAAAGGGGTATAAGTGGGCTTTCAGTATAGCTGCCTTGGAGATGGAGAACATTAAGTAGTTGTCTATCTTGCCTAGTCTCACAGATGACCCTTCTGTTGCGGGGTTATTAAGAGTAGAACAGCTGGTGCCAACCACTACTACAGTGGTGCACTGGCAGCAATTCAGCGCCAACCAGGACTCTCTAATTCCCATTCCCTGACTGATTCATGAACTGGAGAAGTTCATGAAGTTCACACAGTAACCAGCAAGACTCGTTCACTCTTCAGCAGTCTCATATGGCCAGTGCAAAAGCCCAATAGAGAGTGGAGGTGAGACTACCGTGGCTGAATGAAGTCACACTACCACTAAGTGCTGCAATGTCAGCCATTCTAGAACTCCAATGAGAAGTGCAGCTAAGGGTGGCAAAGTGGTATTCCACAACTGACATAGCTAAATCGTTTCTTCAGTCCCTTTGGCAGCAGAGTGCAGGCCACTCCAGGAGTGGAATCACAGTCTTACTATTTGTCACGGGCTGATCCAGACTGCACTGAAACAGTGGGAATCTCCTGAACACCCACAATATACTGAAGACATCATCATGTGAAGCAACACAACACAGTAAGTTTTTTGAGAAAGGGAAGAAAATAACTCATCCTTCTAAAACACGGTTTTGCCATAATGCAAAGTAAACCTGGAAAAGGCTCCTCAGGGAAATGGTCACTGCATTGAGTTGCCTACATTCAGTAAATATACAGACAATGCTCACAAACACATTGTCTCATTTTTGAGTGGTTACTGTGGTTTAACTTGACAGATAGCTAAGCACCACACATGAATGTAAAAAGCAGTGCTCTACACAGCAGCCAGGGAAAATGACCCTACTCTGAGCCTTTGTCAGAAAGCACAGGGGAGACTCAAGTTTGCCCTCTAGGGTTTCGGTGCTGGGGACACAGAGAATCCACGGCCCACTACACTCCAACTGAAAAAGAGATATTGGCAGCATATGAAGGGGTCCGAGCAGCTTTGGTAGTAGTCTATGTTGAAGAACAGCTCCCCCTTGCAATCCAACTGCCTGTGCTGGGCTGGGCGTTCAAAGGGAGGGAATAAGAGACTATTTCTGAAAGATGTACAAGTCCAGGCAAGTCTTGGACAAGCCCACGACAGTCTGTACCTTTGTCTCAAAGCCTGCTGTTGGACAACTTCAACAGATGGACAAATCCAAGAACTCTTTTGTCTGAAGACTTGCAGGCCAGGTGCAGTGAGAGATAAACAGCTGCCAGAGATAATCACCCGCTAAATGGTCTATGAGCAGCCTTTTGTGGACACATACCCAGGGAGAGAACTATCCAGAGAACCTGCTTGCCCACAGGTGCTCAATGTGACTCTTACCTAAGTGCCAGGAATGCAGTGGTGGCAGAACAAAAAAAAGGCACCAACAGTCAAGGAGGGGTGTGCTCGATATACGATGCCCCATGGCATGATACTTTCCTGGTGCCTGATTCTCCTGGGCCTGCTACCTGACACCTGCTTGTTTCTGCTGGACCAGCTGTCAGTTGGCTACCGCTTACCTCCTTGCTGCCTTAGGCCGGCCATTCTGCCATCACCTCCCCCGCCCCTACTACTGCATCAGCCTTGGACCATCAGAATCACGCTCAACAGATTCCACTGGGTCCTTAGTGGTGACTATCCCTGCATTATATAATTCTTGCTTTTTTCCTACTTTCCCTATTGTCTGCTTTCCCTTCCCCATCACCCTAATTTGTATTAATCACCAGCCTTTCCCTTCCCTATCACTTTAACTGATAAAACTGGTTGGACGACATTTGACTTCCCCTGTGTCTCAATCTCATGCTGAATGTATCAAAGAATTTCCCCTCTCACTCTGATGACAGAGGGTCCTATCCACACATCATGCAACTGACGCTATGTGGAGCAAAGGGGATGCACAGATCACACAGTGGGCTCGAATAGGAAATCCCAGTCATACAGAAATATTAAAGTGATTATGGACTGGCCCAAAGACCAACATGTTAGAATATCAACAGAAGAGCAGCTGACATGTGCTGAAGAAGCTCTACTACGTAAGAAACCAACCAAAAATGAGAAGAAACATACTGATCACTGATCCTGTTGCATTGTGGGAAAGCATAGGAGGTAGAGTCCTACACAATGAGCTGCAGAAGCTACTGAAGGAAAGGGTGTATCGAGTTCATTTGTGGAGATGAAGGCCACAGCAATGGAAGCCAAACTGGCAGTGCAGAGGCAAACCCATCTGTGCTGCTGTACTGTGGACACTGCAATCCAGGCAGAGAACATGGTCGTAAAGATACTGTATACAGATGTTCACATACCCAAGAGCTGTGCCACTGAAGAACATCAAAACAACCTGCAGGTGGATTGGCCCACTAGGACTGAAGTAGCTTAGGTAGATTTGGACTGGCAATATAGGGGTGAACTATTTTCAGCTCAATGAACCCAAGACACTGCAGGCCATAATGGAAAAGATGTAACCTCGATGGGCTTGGGATCAAGGGGTGGACTTGACTATATATGCTATTGCACAGATTATGCATGATAGCCGAACATCATTCGGAGGGGGTGGGTAATTCCTTGTGCATCACTTGTTACATACATATATTTGTCACAATTAATATACTAATTAATATACTTTTTAAATATACATTTTCTCTTAGTAAATAGTTTTATCTCAACTTATGAGTTCCACTTTTTTTTATGATTGTCTTCCTCCATCCCACAACTGCATGGTGCTGAGCTCATCAGAGTACAGTGTTGAGGAAGCCACCAGGGTGGAATATGCTGTGATGCTGTGGTGAATATGCAAGCAGTCTATTTCATGATAGCTCTCTAAGCAACCCAGCATGTACCCCTACATGTCAGTAACAGGAGAGCTCAGTATGTTGACTTTAAGAGATACACCACAGAAACCGGAATGGAGTGCAAACAAAGCAGCCAGGCTCTGTCATAACATTGCAAGAATGGGAACATGGTGGTACCACGGAACAGATAAACTTCATATTTGTCACTGTGAGCCAGAAGCTTTTCATTTTTCCATTGTAACAATCACACAAAGATATGTATGATGAAAGCACTCAGGAAAGTAGTATAAAAATGGCTTAAGAGAGGAGAAACTTGGGGGAAGATATCATCCGTTGCAGACTAGTCAGGAGGACATGGCTGACTTCTCAGACTTCTTATCTATTGGGTAAGATTCACACAATCAGTTTTACCAAGTGCTTTTCCAGGAAACTTAGAAATCTCTACAGAATTGTTTGATAATTTAACTTGCTTGCAGTAAGGCGTTTTATTTCCATTCTTGGTATTCCCGTGTGCTCTGTAAAGCACGTTTATCACTATCAGCACAAAAGAATCTGTAATCTGTTGCTTCAATAAGGCACTATACATTAAGCTATACATAAGACTTCTCACTGAGCATGACCAAATGACTTTAGGGGGGCTTTTTTTTGCTCATTTGAATATGACTAAATAAAGATGCTTCACACTACAGGCGAATCCATGAGCACAGGATCATAGAATTGCAAGGCCTAGAAGGGACCTCTGGACACAGTACTCAAAATGAGGTCTTACCATGGCCTAGCAGAGGGGGAGAATCACCTTCTTTGACCTGCTGGCCACACTGTTTTTAATGGACAGCAGAATGTCATTAGCCTTCTTGGCCACCATGGCACACTGCTGGGTTATGGACAACCTGCTGTCCACCAGGACAACCCGGTCCCTTTCTACAGAGCTCCTCTCCAGCAGGTCATCTCCCAACCTGTACTGGTGCATGCCGTTGTTTCTCCCTAGGTGCAAGTCCTCATCTGGTTCCACTCTGCCCAGCTCTCCAGCCTGTCCAGGTCTCACTGAATGGCAGCACAGCCTTCCGGTGCATCAGCCATTCCTCCCAGCTTTGCTGTCATCATATGATCACGAGAGTTATCACTGCATATGACCAAACTCCCTAGGGGTGGCTGCATGAGCCCATTCAGATGTAACTGGACTTATGTCAAACTGTGTAACTACCCTTTAAGACCCCTTTAAGGGGTTCCAGAGCTGAATGCAGCTCTGCAGGTGGGTCTCAGAGCACAGTGGACAATGGTTTCCCTCACCCAGTTGGTCACAATTCTTTTGATGCAGCCCAAGCTACACTGCACTTTTTGGGCTGCAGACACATACTGCCTATTTACGTTGAGATCTTTCTCTACATGTACCCCAAGTAATTCCCCACAGGGCTGTTTTCCATCCACTCGGCACCCAGCCTATATTTGTGCTTTGGATTGCCCTGACTTCACAGAGATCACAGAATCGTAGGGGCTGGAAAGGACATCTAGAGATCATCTAGTCCAAGTCCCCTGCCAAAGCAGGCTCCCTAGACCAGGTTGCACTTGACCTGTTTGTATTTCTGGAGATCTGCGTGGGCCCTCCTCTCAAGACCAGAGGACAGTCCTTTCCTCCACCTTTACTGTACCACATAGCTTAGTGCCATTCATAAATGTTTCCTGAAAGCTAAATGTTTAACTGAAAGCTTTTACATTTTTCCTGTTAATCTTATGGCTTCTGCTGTCTTCGTGGTATTAAAATATTTCCAACAAATAAATATAATCTTACTTCCCTCAGTTGTATTTTGTCTTCTGCCCTTGCAAAAAACAGCAAAAATGCTTTATAGCCCAGCTACTCTCTCCATAGGGACCCCACAGAATGACATTCTACTTTGTTTGAATCCCTGGCTTAACTTTATTAAACAAATAACTGTGCTTTATCCTGTATTAGTGTGGACACACAATCTCATCATTTCATTGTCTGCTCATTTCCTCAGCCTCATACACTACTTTTCTTTTTTCCTCTTTCAATCTTCAAGTCTGTAAGCTTTGACATAGTTCCTCTGAGTACGCTTATGTCAGACCCTGAAAAGCACATACATTCTATTTTTCCCCTCACAGTATGTACAAGCCTCACAGTCATCATATTCCTATTTATATATTCACACTCCTGAACAGACAAGACATCTTTTACCCCCTATCTCCACATATAAATCTGAAGTGTTAGTTAAGAAGTACTACTCTGCTTTATATTCTCTGTTTAGAGGTTAAATGGCAGTTTCTGCATGTATGTGCATAGAGAGCTCTTCTTGAAGTCTTTCTTTCTCTTCATCCTTGAGTATATATATCCCCTGGTTCTGGACTTGATACAGCTCCTCTGAGTTTATTTTAAAGTACCATCAAAAGGAGAAAAAAAAATTTATTCCTATTACTTAAAATTCAATTTCTACAACTCAGAAAACGTGCCTTTACTACAGTGCAAATTACTGACTTCGAAAGATTTATTTTGAAAATACTTAGTTCCTTAGTTTGCTGAAATTTATATATGTGTATATATGCATAATATTATGTAGTTTTTAAAGAATAAACATTGGAATGTAATAATTTTTAAGATAGCTAAATAATACCCGAGTAGAAACAGCTAAAATTGCTTTGACTATTATTCTAACAGCAAGCAGATGAAAGGGAAGACAGACTTGCATATAGTGGTTACAAAGGCCCTTCCTAAGTCACAGTATGACGAGAGGTGATGGCTTCAAGTTGCACCAGGGGAGTTTTCAGCTTCAGTGTTTGGAAAAAATTATTCTCACAATGAGTGGTGAAGCATTACAACAGGCTACTCAGGGAGGTGGTAGCATCACCATCCCTAAAGATACACAAGGAAACAGCAGATGTCACACTGAGCAACTAGAGTCTATAGCAGTTACACACACAGGCTGATGGTTGGACTAGATGATCTTAGTGATCCCTACCAATCTCAATGAATCTAATATAATTCAATCAATATTCAAATCAATATAATTAATCGTTCTGTAAAAGCTTCCTTATTCTCTCTTTTATCATATGCATTAGTCTAGATGTTCTGTACATCCAGATCAGCATATATCCAGTACATAAATACATACATATAGAGAAAAATATTTCTAGTGCTCCTGAGTATCATAGATGTACATGGAGAAAGTTTCTGCAAACAGTTTGGAATTCTGATGATAAAACAATCCTAGGAACCTGGATCCATTCATTTCTTTCCAAGAGTATTTTCTCCTCATAGGACAACACTGTACTGGCCAAAAACAGAGATGCGCACTTTTTCAGTCACATAAACACAAGGGTATTAACTTTAAAGTGAACCCAATTACACTGTATAAAATATCACAAATCTATGACTACATAATCAAATTCTACTCTTGCATGCTTCACTTTAGTGATTTCAGTAGAAACAGCATGAAATTCCAAGAGCTATGAAAGTAGTATCAACCTCTTAAAACCTAATGTTGGAATTGCAATTCAAACTAACTTAATTTCCAGCTTCTTTTAATTGCACATTAGTACAACTTGAGAGAATGGTAATCTGTAGCCAAGTATTTCCATGCCTACTATCTGAGATGTAATAACCATCTCATTCAAAGGTGACATTGAAACAGCATAGTTTAGATAAAGCAACAAAATAACTAGCTACACTTTGACAGTGGCAACGATACAAAGATCCACCCTCAAGGAAATCCTGTCAGAGAAGAAAAAGTTTCCATTTGAATTCAGTTAAACAAAGTGTTCCTTGAAAATTTAAGAATACAGGTTAAACAACATTTGCTAGATGTGTACACTAGAATTAACCATCTACTTCTCCTCCTAACCCTGAAAAATGTAACATCTCTGAAGAAACTCATTTGAATTACTAACATGTACTCTCCAGTCATTTTAACTCAAGTACAGGATTCTAATCTACAGTCTCTGCAGCACAATACCAGAGTAGATATGAAAAGAATAAGTTAGACAACAACCTCCTGTGTTAAAGTAAGCCAGATACATTAGAAGCCTGCAACCACTCTACAGCCAACATCTGTATTACAACTTTTTAGAATACTGAGACATTTGCTATATAAAAAGAAGTCGTTTCATACATGTCTAATCAAAACAGATTAGTATAGCTTTCGTCCATTACAGCATTCAGTTGGGATGTTTCAGCTTTAGAAAGTTCACAAGAAAGTTACAAATCTACAAAACCACACATTAAACACTGTCTCTCTTTTTAAATTCTACTGATATTTATGTTACCTGGTTGCAGAGGTTAACTGCGGAAAGTAGGAAAGGAACCAGAACTGAGCTAAGGAGGTAAATCAGAGCAATTACAAAAGTTGTATTCATGCAGTAATCTGAGGAATACATACAATCTTGCCATTATTTCATTGAGAGAAATTCAATACTTCACTTTCTAGTGGCTGAAATTTTGCAACCAAGAATGCCACAACATAGAAGCTTCCTCCTCTAGACATCCTGACGTTCATATACAAAAATTATTAGTCTACTAGAATTAAATTTGAGTCCCCTGGTTAACGTTAAGTATAACAGCAGCCAAAGAGGAGCATTTATCATCTGCATCAAGCTGATGACCAGGACACTCAGCTGTTCCGATCTTCCACAGGTGCGAACAGAACAAGTACACAGCAAAAAAAAGATACAGGAAATAAATTGTCCTAATTAAGATCTCAAAAATATGCTTGGATGCTTGTATATCCATTTGAAGCTCTGCAGTATCATGTCTGATGATATAGCTTATAAGAAGTGCCAAAGAGGACCATTCAACTCCATTTTCCTTTAAAATGAAATGAATGGGGTGCATTTTCTTTTAAAAGTGAAACTGATTTTTAAATACTCCAGAACAAAAAAAATTAGTTACATTCTAGAAAAAACAACACATGATAAAATGTCAGTCAGAACTATGCCTGCTTTTAAGCAGAACTAGTTATTTGTTTTGGTTTTTTTTTTTTTTTTTTTTTCAAACATAAAATACAGTAATATTGGCATCTGCTATAATTTCCTTATATACCCAGAGATAGCAAGGAACACAATCTGTGCATACTTCTTGATTATACAACATACCAAAGGACCCTAGTCACATTCAACAACTACATATGAATAAAGAAAGCATAGTAGCTGGTCAGACAGTTTATTTTTCTTTGGGTATGAGAACCCACTAACAAGAGAAATAAAAATAGTTACATAAATAGTATAGAAAAAAAGTATTTTTAATGTCAAAGATAGTAACAGAGATATACTGTCTTGCCCACACATACATTAATAAATAGGTAGATCTGTTGAGACAGATCTTGCTGGTAAGTTCACTGTTAACGATGAGGTCTGTAATGGTTCGTTCCCACACAAACAAACATTTCATAATATGGCTGACTATAAGAAACAGGGGAAAAAAAGCCTGACTTTAGTTTATCTTATTTCTACTTCTGTTTGTAGAGAAGAGTTTGAAAATGTTCTATCTATACCCTGACCTGGGAAGTCATGAAGGAAAAAGTTTTCAAAAGTTTGAGATGTTCAGCAAAGTTTGTTTCTCTTCTCTCAATTTTAAGTATCACAATTTCACTCTAATAGCTTAAAATCCCAGTGATGAGGAGAGCTGCTCCCAATAGCGACTTAAAATAACTAAGGTAGGATTTCTAGACTCACATGGTGTGCTGTTCATTTCAAAAATGACAAAACAGACAAGGCACAAATGTGACGCAACACTAAATTACATCAGATCTAATCTCTGACAATAACTCTCCATTAGGGGAGGAATAACTACTGTAAGATTCTGGATATACTACTGCATGAAGATATACTTATTGCTTTCTTTGTCTCAGACTTTACTACTAGGACCAATTATTCACCAGCTACCCAGACCACTGAGCTGGAAGACAGATGGGAACAGAATGAAACCCTTAAAATCCAGGGAGAAACAGTTAGTGACCTACTACTCCACTTGAATACACACAAACCCATGCATGACTGGGATCCACCCAAGGGTACTAATGGAGCTGGCAGAAGTGCTCACCAGACTACTTTCCTTATTTAGTGCTGGCCAAACAGGGAAGTCCCAGTTGACTTGGGCTTAGTGAACATGATGACTTTTTACCATGAAGGAAGATCCAGGGATTATTGGCCTGTCAGACTTATTTCTGTACCAGGGAAAGTCATGGAATGTCATCACACAGCACATACTGGACAACTGGCTGATCAAACTCAGTCAGCACAGATTAATGGAAGACAAGTCCTGCTTGACTAACCTGGTCTACCTCTGCGGTAAGATCACCTGCTTACGTAGACAAAGAAAGAAGGCTGTGCACGTTGCCTACTTGGGCTTTCGCATATCATTTGCTAGTGTCTCCCACAGCATCCT
This sequence comes from Tetrao urogallus, assembly GCF_951394365.1. NCBI lineage: Eukaryota > Metazoa > Chordata > Aves > Galliformes > Phasianidae > Tetrao > Tetrao urogallus. Next base: position 47,040,734 of record NC_136816.1, read on the forward strand.
CCTGGAGAAACCAGCAACTCACTGCTTGGACAGATCTGCTATGTGCTGGGCAAAAGACTTTCTGGATGGCCAGGCCCCAAAGGTTCTTGTGAATGAAGTTAAAAGTGGTTTGCAGATGGTTACAAAGGCAGCCAGTCTCATTTAACATTTTTATCAACTACCTGGATGAGGAGATTGGGTGCAACCACAGTAAGTTCTCAGATGACATTATGCTGAGTGGGAGTGTTGATGTGCTTGAGGGTAGGAAGGCTGTGCAGAAGGATGTGGATAGGCTGGATCAATGGGCAACAGCCAGTTATATGGCATTCAACAAGACTAAGTGCTGGGCTCGCTGCTTGGGTCATAACAATGCCATGCACGTGTATGGGCTTGGGGAAAAGTAGTTGGCAGGAAAGGACCTAGGGGTGCAGGTCAACAGCCAGCTATACATGAGCCCATAAAGCCAAGAAGGTGAACAGCATCCTGGCCTGCATGAGAAATAGCATAGGCAGCAGGATTTGGAAAGAGACTGTTCCTCTATACTCAAGCACTGGTGATGCTGCACATAAAGTACCATCTTCAATTTTGGGTCCCTTGCTGCAAGAAGGATGCTGAGTTGCTCCAGGACATGCAGAAGAAAAAAAAAAAAAAATCCATTAAAGGACTGGAAATTTATGTGGAGTGACTGACAGAACTGAAGTTGCCTGGCCTGGAAAAAAAGGAGAGACATCATCATTCTCTACAGCTACCTGAAAGGAGGTAGCAGCAAAAAAGACAGCCTCTATATTCAGCTGGCAAAACATAAGGAAATGGCTTCAAGTTACAGAAAGGAAGGTTTAGACTGGATATCAGGAAGAATTTGTTCTCAGGAGTGGTTAGGCATTGGAACAAACTGCTCAGGGAAGTGGAGTCACCATCTCCAAAGGTATTCAATAAACATGCAGGTGTTTCATCTATCGACACAGTTCAGTGATAGGCAGGTAGAGAGGTGAATAGTTGAACTCTGTGATCTCTAAGAGACTGTTCTACAGTTTATTCCACATCTAAGTCTCATTATAAAAAAAAAAAAAGAATCAACACTAGAAAGTAAGCAAATATGGATTTAATCTCAGTAGTGCCTCACTAACCTTAAAGCATATAGCTACTGGCTGAAGTGGGATTATCTGCTTCAGTATGGTTATCTGCAAGCCTAAGGGACTGCATTTGCCATTCGACAGATGAGGATTTTCTAGTTTACTGTAACACCTCTCCTTTTATATACTCCAAACACAAAGGATGCTCCAAGAGTAATGCCTCCTATTTTATGATATTGGCTTATGATATTAGAAACAAATACTGGTGGTAAGGCAGTTTTCTATTACATACTATTGCTGTGGGACAGACAGCAGCAGAAGGGCAGTCTGATAAAATGGTGCCTGTCATTGAAGTGCATATAAAGCAAAGGTGGGTTACTGAATTTCTCCTTCTGGAAAAAAAACACACTTGGTAACATTTATCAATGCTTGCTGAATGCTTCTGGAGACCAAAGAGTGGATGTCAGTATAGCCATATGCTAGATGGTGCATAGCTGTCACACCCTGAAGTGCACCTCAAATTGGTGGATTACAACCAGGAAACTACATATGGAGATGAATATTGACATCAACGTGTTGGAAACAGTTGTGGCAATATTGGAATATCACAAAGTTTGCATTAGGTGAGCACCATGAGTGCTCATACGGGACCACAAAGAACATCATACGCAAGTTTATCAGGACAGTGGTGACAGTTTCCTGGATCACATCACTAATGGTGATGAGACATCGTATCACCACAATAAGGTGCTGTCAAAATGGCAGTCCACAGAGTGGCAGTGCATGAATTTCTCATCAAAGATTAAGACCTAGAAGGTAAAGTGATGTTTATTGTCTTTTGGGATAGGAAAGGGACAATCCTTCTCAATTTTATGCGACCCAGATAAACAATAAACTCTGCTACAACATGACACTGACTAAGCTGAACTTCCAAAGTCAGGACAAAGAAGAGGACAACCTTTTTCTTGTCGCACCATAAAACCAGGCCCCATTCCAGACTAAAGACCATGAAGCATGCTGCCAACCTTGGCTGGACTGTGCTACCACAGTCCGGATTTCACACATTCTGACTTCCAACAATTGGACCAATAAAAAATGGCAGTGCATGGGCAACATTTTCCTAACAACAATGCCATCACAGTAGCTAAGTGGGTTAACTCCACTGGGGACTTTTTTTTAAAAAACAAGCACAGCATGCAGGCTCTTGCTCATGACTGGCAAAATGAATAGCTAATAATGGCAATTATGCTGAAAAATACTGTTTTGTAGCTGAGAATGTACTGTATCAAATAATGCCATTGTGTTCCTCTGTACTGTTATAGTTTCCATGAAAATAAACTGGAGGCATCATTTTTGAAGCAAAATATGTATATTATGTTCTTCCCTATATATACATCCTGTGTTACCAAAACTAGTTTAAATCTGCGTTATGAAAAGATCCTCTTTTTCTGTTGTAAACATGCTAAAAATTGAAGGTTGGAAAGAGAAAAGTATCTTCATTCATTTGCATAGCACAAAGACTACAACCAGAAAAACAGACCAGCATCAAATTCATTGAAATTCGCATGAAAAAAATATTATCAGCAATAAGACCAATATCACTATCAGTGAAATAAAAGTGTAGGAAAACACATATTAGGAACAATTTTCCTTCTATATTAAAGATGGTTTACCTTTGCAACTCCAGCCCTATGAGCACCTTGTGATTCCATGTATGCTAAGTATTTGTTGAACTCTCTGAATTCATCCATTGAAGGCCTAAAAGTCATGATTTTGCAACTTGGATTTGGAGGACTATCAGACGTGACCGTCGCCATTGTGGTTCGTTTTCAATCCAGCTGAAAAATAAAATAACATATACTGAAGAGAATAACCTTCTGTCAAACAGCATCTGAAATTCAACACATGTTTTGATCAGGAAAAAAGTTTTCAAAATTCCACAGTATTATAAAAGGCACAAACGAAACACTTACTTTCTCTCCCCACTCCTTTAAGACCACTCAACCCTTACCCCAAAGACATGTCTACCATAAGCAACAGTTCTATAAAAATCCAGTACAAAAATCCATACAATCCTCTCACTGTGTTTTTTTTGTTGTTGCTTTTTTGGGTTTTTTTTTGTTTGTTTGTTTGTTTTGTTTTTTTTTTTTTTAATTTTTTTTTTTGTTTTGTTTTTACAACACACTTTCTCAACTGTACCTTTAACACCATACTAGCAACTTTCAGTGTTGATGCATTCACAGCTTGCTCCATTTCTGTGTAGATATTTACATTACACAGGTATATTACTATTCCCACTTAGTTCATGAGAAAACTGATTACTGACTTTCTAATCACGCTGCAAATGCAGGTAAAGAGTGCCTGGATTTTCTAACTCATATGTCAGCACTTCAATAGAATTCTATCAGTCTGCATTGCCAAGATGCAATAATATGACCATTTACAAATTTATTCCTTAATCTTACAAAAAAAAAAAAAATCCTCATTTCAGAACAAAAGTAAATCAGCTCTGACTATCTTTGCTGTGATTTGCTGCGTCATCCCTCACTTGAGGAAAGGGAAGATTTGGCATTGAGAGACAAGGTTTGAGGGATATGGTGGTGATGTGCTTGACTAGATGATCTTAGTGGTCTTTTCCAACCCTTAGCAATTTTATGACTTTATCCATCTGCAAAACACAATACATCCATGGTTTTGTTACCAAACCACGTAACCTTACACTGCTTGTATGTTAGCATATTAGCCAGTAATTTCTTAGCTTCATCTCTCTCTTAGCTTGGCTATGAATCACTTACAGGAAAACTGTGATTCCCTTTATGTCTCTGCATGTTTCACTCTCCTATAGCATTCAAAGATTCAGCCTGCTTCTTGTGCCCTTAAATTATGTTTTTGCATTCCTACTTCTCACAGAAAATCACTCTCAATTTTTAACAATTAGATTTCTTTTTTCCCCACACTCCTCTCTTTTCTACCCTCCTTCCTACATTATTTTCATCCCAGATTGAAACAAAATTAATTAGATTTCTGCAAGTCTCCAACAATCAAAAAATCAGCACCATTTTAATTCAGGATTATTTTTGTATTTAAATTATGATTATGAGCTCCATATAGGCAACCACGTCCCAACATATAAAACTGAGATACCTTCGTGGTGGTAAACACATGTCATGCATTCTTCACTTAGTCCCATCCATTAAAGAAGCACATATAAATCTGTTATGATGATCAGTTCCAAGTCAATGAGATTAGGTTATATCTGAAATTAAAGCTTTCTTTGCTTATATGCATTGTGCCATGCAGAAAGCTTATTATTCATATTGCTTCATTGACACTAAAATGACACTGGAAAGATAATGAAGCAGGGTAATTGATCTCTCTTTAATCAGTTCTTAGCCCTTCAATTTCATACATGCATATGCATGCAGCATATACAAACACATCACCTCTAAAAAAAAAAACTATTTACTGGCAAAAGAAATTAATAGTCTGTCATTATTTTACGCCTTTAAACTACTTCACTAACTCTTATACAATACAACCTGCAATCATCAGCTACTTTTTCCAGAGGAACCTAAGCAGGCTTGAGCAGTGGGCCCAAGACAATCTCATGAAGTTCAACAAACCCAAACGCAAGGTACTGCACCTGGGTGGAGGCAAACCCCACTACCAATACAAGCTGAGGGATGAAAGGATTGTGCACAGCCCTGCTAAAAAAGACTTGGGGGTACAGTGGATGGGCACCTGGACATGAGCCAGCAACGCGGCCTCACAGCTCAGAAAGCCAACCGTAATCTGGGCTGCATCAAAACAAGTGTGGCCAGCAGGGCAAGAGAGGCGATCCTGTCCCTCTATGCTGGTGAGACTTCACCTGGAGTACTGCATCCAAATGTGGAGTTCTCAGAACAGAGAGACATGGACCTGTTGGAGTGTGTCCAGAGGAGAGCAACAAAGATGATCTACAGAACAGATCTACAGAGGATGATCTACCTCTCCTACAAGGACAGGCTGACAGAGCTGGGGCTGTTCAGTCTGGCCACTGTCTTTCAGTTTCTAAAGGGGAGCCACAGGAAAGAAAGGGACAGACTCTTTCATAGGATCTGTGGCAACAAAACAAGAAAAAATGGCTTCAAGCTTAAAGAGGGTAGATTTAGGTTGGAGATAAGGAAAAAGTCTTTTACAGTGAAAGTAGTGAGGCCCTGGAACAGGACACATAGAGATGTGATTGATGCCCAGTTCCTGGAGGCTCTCAAAAGAAACACTGGATCAGGCCCTGGGCAATCTGATCTAGCTGTACACATTCTTGTTCACTGCAGGGGAGTTGGACTAGATGACTTTTAAAGGTCCCTTCCAACTCAAAGGACTCTACGATTTTAGCTTAGAACAGAGATTAATATACTTTTCTCAGCTCTTCACTGTACTCTAATACTGTTATTTCAGTTTTGAGGAGCTTCTTGGGAAGACAGAGAAAGAACAGTTGATTCATTCTTTAGTTCTGTTTCCAGTAGGAGGGAATTGCTTTTAAAACTGAGTACCTTCAGCAGCCACTTATGAATTTCTGTTTTCTAATTACTAATATTCTTTACTTCAGCAGAAAGAACAGAACTTTTTACAAGTTTATGTTATTCACTCAACTGCCCTGTACCAAGTCAAGCATTTCTGAACCTAAGGACTCCTAAACCTAGTCAAGCATTAACTACAACAAAGTCTTTTGCAAAAAGCAGTTGTTGGTATTGTTAACCAATAAATGAGCTGACTCTCTACTTCAACAGCTCTTACACTCATTTCCATGAGGTTTTTGCAGAGAATAGTAAGGTAGGAAAAATGCTTTACTGCCCTTCACAGGGACACAGACAGATGCAGGTTGACAGGAACCATGCTCATCAAGCTTAATAATGGAACATGCAGAGTTCCACATTCAGTGTGGATCCCTGGTTGAAGTGGCAGAAGAGACTTTTTGAAGTCTGCTGGACACCAAGTCAACATGAATGGTAGAATCAATAAAGTTGTAAAAGAGCTTAGCCATCAATCCATCATTGCTACACCACTAAACCATGTCACCTAATGAGATATCTACCTTTTCTTGAATACCTCCAGGAACAATGACTTCACACCTTCCCAGGCAGCCTGTTCCAATGCACTACTGATCTTTCCAAGCAGAAATGTTTCCTAATAACCAATCTGAACTTCCCTTAGTGCAACTTAAAGCCACTACTTCTATTTAGTCCTACCACTGTTACCAGGGAAAACCAGATGGACTCCCATCTCACCACAATCTCCTTTCAGACAGTTGTAATGAGAGAATAACGTCTCCCCTGAGCCTCCTCCAAACAATCCCACTTCCCTCAGCTGTTACTCATAAGGCTTGTGCTCCAGACCCTTCACCAGCTTCACTGCCCTCCTTTTGGACATGCTCCTCCAGAGCCTTGATGTCTTCCTTGCAGTGAGGGGCCAAAAACTGAACACAGTACTCCAGACACAGCCTCATCAGCATCAAGTACAGAGGGACAATCACCTCCCTGGTCCTGCTGGCTAAACTATTTCCAACACAAGCCAGGAAATCACTGACCTTCTTGGTCATCTAGGCACACTGCTGGTTTATGTTCAGATGGCTGCCAACTAACACCTCAGGATCCTCTTCCTTCACACAGTTTTCCAGCCACTCTGCACAAGCCTGTAGTAATACATGGGAGTTTTGGCAATTGAAGTGCAAGACTCAACATGTGGTCTTTTTACCAGCAAGAACCAGCAGTGTGCCCCTGTTAATACGGAAGGTGAATGATATCCTGGGCTGTGTTAGACCTAAGTACTGCAGGCACACTGAAAGTAGTACTTCCCTTCTACTCAGCATTGGTGAAGTCACACCTAAGTACTGTGCCCATAGCTGGACCACCAGTGGACATAAACATACGGGAAAGAGTCTTGCCAAGGGCCACCAAGATGAAGAGACAGAAGCAGCTCTCCTGTGAGCAAAGGCTTAGAGAGCTGGAACTGTTCCAACTGGAAAAGGAAAGGTTCAGGGAGTGCAAGGGGTCTTTATGAGCATATTCACTCAACAGGAAGGAGTGATGAAGACTGACATTTTTCAGCAGTGTACAGTGACTGGACTAACAGCAACAGCACAAATTAAAAAACAGGAAACTCCATGTGAACAAAAGAAAACACTTTCTTTCCCCCCGTGAGAGCAAACACTGGAAGAGGTTGTTCAGTGAGATTGTGAAGCATCCATCTTCGGAGACAGAGGCCAACTGAACAGACTGACGATCAACATCCTCTAGCCAACCTTCCTCGAGCAGCTGGGTGGACTAGACTTCCTCAAGAGGTCACTTTCAACTTCAGAAGGCATGATCCATAATCCAATTCCTGTAAAGATGGCAGAGCCAGATTCGCAGCATCCAATGGCAGCGTAAGTGGCAATAGGCGCAAATCAATTATAAAATATTTAAAATGAAGGCCTTCATATTCAGTTATATTCTAACACACTATGTAATTCTTTCAAGGACTTTGTGGAATACAAGTGTCCTAGATACTTTCTCTCACACACAAAATTCAGCTACATCCTGTCAAATTGTTAAAATAATAAAGTAGCATGACATAAAATTCAGAATAAAAGAGGCCTTCAGAGCTGTTATTGGTGGTGGTTTTTTGTTCCTTTTGGGGTTGTTGTTTGTGGTTGTTTTTTTGTTTTTTTTGGGTTTTTTTTGGTTTTTTTTTTGCAAGCAAGTACATGTCTAAAGAATCATTATAACATGAAGTCCATACTGCAGTTCTATTATTACAACCTTAACTATTCCACTTAAAGTGTATGCAGAATTAGCTATTCTGTGATACTACTCAGAGTTGTACAGTCTAAGAAATAAAGCTCTTCTATGGAGAGAATAAGGAATAAAAATGTGAGACATCGGTGCACATATGAAGTTAGAGAAACAAGGATCATTACATCCACTTTAGCTACCAAGTATAAAAAAGAAAGTAGTAACATTTATGCATGAATTTTTACAGCTATTTTAAAACCATAATATCAACACTGTAATTAGACATTTTCTGTCCCCACTGCAAGACAGAATTGCATGTTGATAAGATTGTTCATAACTGTCTAGAAGAGCAGATGATAATACAAACAAAGAAGACATATTCCATGCAAATTAGTATTTTGCATAACTGAAATGAATATGCTTTATGGCTAATCACAAGGTAGCTTTAGTCAAACAAGCTCAAGATAACTATGCGTCTGATCCAATAATATGCAGTCTGTCCATAAACTTTGAATTTACTGGGACTAAGGTACTTGCCTACACTTCAAAATATCTGATAAAAGAGAACAATTTACATAAAACGTAGTTATGTAACTTGTCCAGCTAAAGCACCAATAATTGGGTTAAACAGTCAGATCTTTTATTTTTAAAAGTTTCTAGCCGAAGTCACAAACTACATCCTTCAAATGATCAACTAATAGACAGCTAATGCTACAACGCCTGCCTAACATTGCAGGAAGTGGAAATATAAGGTCAGCAAAGGTCAAGCACCTATAGTTATGTCAGTATATGGCCTCAGGAACATAATTCAAGAAGTCGAAACACAACACAACTAAGAGCAAAATGAAATCTATTCAATGCTACAGATACAGGTTGCACAGAGAATGGCTTCAGAGCAGCCCTGAGGAAAAGAATTTGGAAGTGCCAGTTGATGAAATAATCAACATGAGCCAACAAAGTGGCAAAGAGCCAACAGAACTGTATCCTGGGCTGCATCAAGAGAAGTGTGACCAGCAGGTTGAGGGAGGTGATTCTGCCCCTCTACTCCACTCTTGTGAAACCCCACCCTGTGTCCAGTCCTAGAACTGCCAACACAAGACAGACATAGAGCTGCTGGAGCAGGTCCAGAGGAGGGCCACAAAGATGACCAGAGGGCTGAAGCACATCTCCTATGAGAACAGGCTGAAAGAGATGGGGTTCTTCAGCCTAGAAAAAAAAAGGTTCCAAGGAAACCTTGTCATGGCCTTCCAGTACCCGAAGGGGGCCTATAAGAAAGCTGGGGACTTTTCATAAGGGCAAGTAGTGACAGGACAAGAGGAAATGCCTTTAAACTGGAAGAGGATAGATTTGGACCAGATACCAGAAAGAAATTCTTTACTGTGTGGGTGGTGAGAAACTGTAACAGGTTGCCCAGCAAGGTTGTGGGTGTCCCCTCCCTGGAAACATTCAAGGTCAGGCTGGATGGGGCTTTGGGCAACCTGGTCTAGAGGGAGGTGTGCCTGCCTACAGCAGGGGGGTTGGAACTAGATGATCTTAAAGGTCCCTTCCAATTCAAACCATTCTATAATTCCACCAGTATTTACATAATCCAAAGCATATTTTTCAGCAGTTACAATGACAGTGAGAAATGCTTTTTAAATGAATGTTGACTTAAACTACACAGCTTGTATGAAAATAAATGCGACATTTTGCCACGTTTTGTTTGTACGCTAACAACTAGGAGAAAGAGGAGATGAAAGACTGTCACGAACTTCTTAGGGGCTTACCAAAGCAAAATAAAAAAAAAAAAATAGAGAGAGGAAAGCAAAAAAAAAAAAAAAGAAAAATAACATTCTGCACTTTTCAGCATCATGGGAGACTCTTGACTACCTACACCTACAGCACAAAATTTTACCACACTACATGCTTGAACACACACAAAACACTTATACAGAGTAGAATGCAGCATCTATAAGATCGTTTTTGTTACATTCTAAAACATAAAGTGACCCCCATATACCTCCACAGCCAACAGATTCTTAACTACTCAAATTAGTATCAGGCAGCTACCATTTATAGCTTTCCCAAAGCAATCAGTGAACATGATTTTAGTCCACATCTTACAAAAACATAATGCGTGAGGAACTGGCTCCAAAGGGTTACAGTAAGTTATGTTACATCAGTCACAAAAGGTTTCATTTTAGGGCCAGTTCTCTTTAGTGTTTCCGTAAATGGCCTGGATAAAGGACTAGAAGGTGTTCTGAGCTTGTTTGCTGATACTAAATTGGGAGGAGTTTCTGAGTCCATCACGAGTGGAGGGGCCTTACAGAGAAATCAAGACAAATCAGAGACGCATCAGCCACGAAGTTTAACAATAGCAAATGCCAGACTCTGAAGCTGCAAAGGGACAATCCTGACCGTACTCACAGATGGGGGATGAGACACTGGGGAGCAGCTCCAGTGAAAGAGATTAGGGGGTCTTGGTTGACAGCAAGTTGAACTTGAGTCAGTAATGTAACCAGTCAGCCAAAAAGGTCAACCCTATCCTGAGGTATATCAAGAACTGCGCTGCAGCCAGTCGAGGGGAGTGACTGCTCTACACTGCACTGCTGCAGCCTCACCTGGAGTGCTGTGTGCACTTTCAAGCACCACAGTACAGGAAGGATACAGAATTAGAGAGCGTTCAAAGTAGAGCTACAAAAATGAAGAGAGGTCTAGAGACATCAGCCAAAGTACCCTGGTATGCACAGTCCAAAGAGGAGACTGAGGGGAGATCCCACTGGCATCCACAGCTTTCTCACAAAGGGGAGTAGAAGAGCATGCAATGACCTATGCTCTCTGGTGACAGTGCCTGGACTTTAGGGAATGGCTTGGAGATACAAAAGAGGAGGTTAAGGTCAGATATCAGGAAAAGGCTCTTCACTGAGAGGCACTGGAACTGGCTCCCCAAGGAAGTGGTCATTGCACCAAGCTGCTGAAGTTCAATAGGTATATGCATAACACTCTCAGACATAGTTGAATTTTTGAAAGATTTCATTTTTGAAAGGCACCCCAACTACCTGCGCTGGACATTCAAAGGAAGGGTCCACACATCATGCAACTAATGCTACTTGGAGTAAGCAGGTCACGCTGATCACAGAGTGGCTCAAATAGGGAAGCCCAGTCATCCAGGAATCTTGTAATGACTCTAAGACAGAGATTTTTGGAATATCAACTAAAGAAGAGCAGACATGTACTGAAGAGGCTCTCTATACAAGAAACTGCATAAAAAGAGAATAGCTATGCCCTGATCACTGATGGGTCTTGCTGCATTGTGGGAAAGCATTGGAAATGAAAGGCTTCTGTATGGAGTCCTACACAGCAAGCTGCAGAAGCCTAGAATTCCAATAGACTTGACTGTGGGCACTACAGCACAGTTAATCCATGAGTGTGGAACATGCACTGCAATTAAACAAGCCAAGGAATATAAAGTCTCCTTGGTACGAAGGACAGTGGCTGAAATAAAAATATGGGAAGGCCTGGTAAATTGACTATATTACACTCCCACAAACCTGCCATGGCAAGCACTATGTGCTTAGGCTCTCAAGCCCCACACTAGGCATTGTAAGGACTGCTGTAGTTTAATCCAGCAGATAGCTAAGCACCACACACTAATTCCCCCCCTCCCCCTGCTGGATGGAGGAAAGAATCAGAAAAAAAAATCGTTTTTATTTCAATAAAAGAAATAAATTTCTTTATTCTATATTCTTCCAATATTTCAATAAAAGAAATATGTTCAATAAAAAAGAACATAAGTTCTATTTACAAAGACAGAAAAAGGAAGAGGAAAAAGGGATAATGGTTATGACAGCAATACACATGTATACAAAACAAGCTATGTACAAGCAATGCTCATCACCCACCAAATGATGCCTAGGAAGCCCCCAAGCAGAGGCTGCCCAGAACACTGTTCTCCTAAAGCCAAAATATACTATCATATCAAACGCTATCAAGGAAAAAAAAAAAACAGCACTGTCCCAGCTGAACCTCAGACAGTTGGTTTTGTGTGGAGATACAAGTTAGAATCAACAATCCTTGTGGGTCCCTTTTAACTCAGCTTAGTCTATGATTCTATACTACATTACTAAATAACATGGAAGATTTCCCTGTTGAAACACACACGCTTCATGAAAAATTCCCTGATTCCTTCACAAGAACACAGAATATATTGTTCCCAGAAATGGGAGAAAGCTTCCAAGTTTCATTTATTCTATATGTAATAGAGAAACTCAAACTAGCAATTGCATTTAATTAAATTACAAGCAAATTCACACTGCTAGAAAATTCACTACTGAAGTAAAATGAAACCCACTGAAAAAAAAACAAAAAACAGCACATTAATCTGAAGTAGTAAAAGCAGTAAAAGCATGTGAAAACCTGCTTTAACCTGAAGCCTTACTGTATAAAACCAGTCTTCAGTATTACAATACTCTCAAGCCTTATGACTAAGGCATCAGATCTCTGAACTCCACATGCTTCTTTTTTGTTCTAGAACTCAATGAACTAACCAGTATTTTGAGTTCCACCCCTCACCAGCAGGGAATCAGATTTTTCTGGCTTTAATTACACTAGACTTGATACATCATTCTTCCAAATATATTTGCAGACGGTATCTCTTGACTGCCAAGCAGTGCTAACACTAGCTCCTACATCTGGGGATGGAAAAACCACATCTATCACTACAGGTTAGGAGGTGACCTGCTAGAAAGGAACTCTGGTAAGAAGAATCTGGGCATCCTGGTGGACAACAGGTTGACCACGAGCCAGCAGCATAATCCTGTGACCAAGACAACCATCAGTATTCTAAGGTGCATTAAAAAGAGCATACCCAGCAAATTAAGGGAGGTGATCCCCCCCCCCCCTTCTATGCTGCCCTGGTGAGGCCACATCTGGAATACTGTGTCCAATTCTGGGTTCCCCAGTGCAAGAAAGACAGGAAACTTAGAGTTTAGCAAAAGCCACAAAGATGACTGGGGAGATAAACCCAGCCTCTTATGAGGGAAGACTGAGAAACCTGGGACTGCTCAGACTGCAGAAGGCTGAGGAAGTGTTTTATCAAAGCTTATAAATATCTATTGGGCAGGAGTCAAGTGGATGGGGCCAGGCCCCTTTCAGTGGTGCCCAGTGACTGAACAAGGGGCAAAAGGCAGAAACTGCAACACAGTAAGTTCTACCTAAACATGAGAAAGAACTCTCTCATTTTAAATATGACAGAGCGTTAGAACAGACTGTCCATAGAGGTGGCAGAGTCTCCTCTGGATATACTAAAAACCCACTGGACATTTTCCTATGTCTCTAGGGAACCTGCTCTAGCAGAAGGGTTGGACTAGATGGCGTTCAGATGTCCTTTCCAATCCTATGATTATGTGACTTTTCTTATTTTTATTTCCCACCTGCAAAAATGTCATGCATGCTAACAATGGAACTGTAACTCATTTCAGGAAGAATCAATTCATCCTGAGAAGAAAATTCATACACTAAGTAGAATACATACTTGTGCAGAAGAGTACATGTATTTTAAAAAATAACACTTCTTGATAGAACTTAGAGAAAACAATCATTTCTTTTTATTAGCCTTCTAGTTCCAGAGTCCATTCTGAGAAAAAAAAAAAAAAAAAAAAAAGTTTCTACAAGCTCTGCAAGAGTTGGAAAGGAGACAAAAAGTGAGAAAATCAGTTTCAATCTGTACTAATAGTCCCAACCACAGCTTATAAGTAAAAACTCTGTAAGTTCAGCCAGTAATTTATTTTTATCATAGATTTTTTTTTTAAGTTCACTTCTGCATTTTCCTGCTTTTTTTTTTTTTTTTTTTTTTTTTAAAGAAGTTTATAGCCTTCATTTCTAAGTAAATTCCATTTGACTCTCCAACTGTTTCATAAATCAAATTCAAAGGTGCTTGGTATGGAACAATGCACAAACCATGACCAGCTACAAGAATGACTTTAAGTTAATCAGAAACAAAATAGAATAGTTTGCTTGTGCCACTATTATTGAGCATTCAAACAATCAATTCTGAAATCAATCTGACAAACTGAATTGTTCCTGTAGCAGCTGTACATGCAAATTGTGCAACTAGTACATGTACACAGCTTGGAAAAAGAGAAATTCGATTCTATTTATCAGGAACTCTAAAACAGTAATTTATGCTACTTGACTTCATTAACAGTTGAACCAAACATTTCAAATTTATAAAATGAGATACTTATAAATTAAGCCTCATGAGAAAGCATATATCCATCAGATATGCATATATCTGATGCATATATCCAGCATATATCCAGCATTCATCATGCAAAATAAATTTAAGTTTGAAATACAGGAGTACTAAATTACTATGGAAGCTTATGGACTATGGAAGCTTAAAAAACTTGGAATCTTGGCAGGTGAACTTATTATAAAGCTCTCATTATCATCTCAACTTGACTCTAGGTGGCTTGACAAACTTCATTTCAAGCTTGTGTTTCTATGTCCTGGTACTACCTCTAAAGCAATTATTTCCAAAATAGAAAAATGACCTATTTTGAAGCCAGAAGTACTAAACCAGAAAACAACTTGAATTCATTCTATAGCTATTCATTGAACATGCTATGCTTGCAGTACACAAAGCTATCTTAAAATAATTGATTTGGGACACAGAATAAGAAAAATAAATTGTATGAAAACAAAATATGGAATCTGTAGTCCACATTAGGTGGCTGTAACAGCCTCTAGGAACAGCAATAGCCAGTTCAACCTATCCAGTTCTCACAGCTACTAACAGCAGATCTCTCTGGGAAGAAAAAAAAGTAAAGAAGTAATGTACAATTACATTTTCCCAGAACACCATCTCAGTCTTCTGCAATGCACAGCTCAAGAAGTCTTAAGGCAGAGAATATTTCTGTATTTTACAGAGTTGCTGGACTTCTGTCTGTGACTTTCAAACTATGTGGGCCCTTAATATAAAAAAATACCTACTGACAAAGTACTCCACAAACAACAGAACGTACAGAAGATGTTTCATCTGCAGTATGCTTTCTATATTTCACTTTCTACAGCTGAAATCTCACACACATACTGGAAGCAGTTTTCTATTTTCTCAAGTTTACCTTCAGAGCATACATGACTTAAAGACCTCCAGCATAGCCTCCTTCAGCCATCTCTTTTCTAGGCTAAAGACTCCCTGCAGAAAATCCATTCCATGCTTCTGACTGACCATCCTTACACTCTATTTCTGGAATCAGCAGATTACTTTTAGTTAGGGAAAGGAACACAAAAACCACAAGCAACAGTCAAGATATGAGTAAACCACAAATTAACACAATGGAGTATCAACATTCTTGACTCTGGTGTAGTCCTCAAAGAAGCCTTCACAGATCTCCTTGCAAAAGTCAGCCTCGTACATAAACACAGTTGATTTCAAAGAGTTCTGAAAACCACAAACTTTTTTTTTTTTTTAATATGCTAGATTAACAATGGTTAGATTAAAGCTGCCACCGCATAACAAAAGTCTTTACTAGATGAAGAACCAAGACAGGACAAAGGAAAAAAAAAAAAAAAAAAGAAGCAAATATTTACAAGCTGAGAAACAGAGGAGTTTTACACCTGTGCTGCTTATGGCACACCTGAAACTACAGACCTTGTCAGAGGTGCAGAATTAATGCATATGACCTTCCAAGTCAGCATCTTTCCTCTCATTAAAGAAAATGAAGTCATGCAGTTCCCTTACCCTTACATCCCATTCTAATACCAGAGACTCAACACCAAGTGGCCTGGACAAAGTCATACATGCATTTCTCCCGTTATTACTGAAGTGTACACATTGAAGTGAAATATATGACCACAAGCACACTTGTGCTATAGCCATGCCACACTTCTACTTCAACAGCACCATGACACTTAAACACTCACAGCAGCAGAGAAAGCATTTCCTCTGCTCACACAACCAGAAGCCTCCTCACTTCAAAGCAATTACAGGCCACCAAATGTCATACTTTTGCGTACCAGGAGCAGACCACCTGAAATGGACTGACATATTACAACAAGGGAACCATGCAACTCTAATGCACAGCGATAAGAGCAAGAAGAAAGCATCAACACTGTGCCTGTGCTGGACTTACATCTGTAGCATAAGGTATCACTTTGTCATACAAGCAGTGCAAGGCAGAATTTGTTAAGCCGCCTACTTAACGTTTGTACAAGATACTGCAGAGGTTTGTATCTGAATAAATCCAGAAGAGATTTCCACAGGGACACTGAAAGAACACTGTGAGCTTCCAGGTATCACCAGCTTAAACACAAGGCATACTTACAACACTGTAAGCAAAAAGCCTGTCAGAACAATCATTTTCCTCTAAGTACTTTCACTCATTTTACTCATTTTATTTTCACTTATTTCTCATCATTTACTGAGATCAAATACTTCAAACAGCTAAATCTGAAATCAAACTCAAGCATTAAGAAAATCCCTAATGTTTAAGGATCAAGTTATTCAACTTATTTCTGTTCCTTCATTCACAGCTGTTTGCAGACTTCCACACTTCCTCCCAACATTTTAGTTTTCAAATCAAAATTACCCTTTTTCCCCCCCCAAAAAATTACAATAATTAACAACTTATTCAGCTCCTAAAGCCATTCAAATTACAGAAACTGTAATTGGACATAAATCACATGTCAAAAAAAAAAAAAAAAAAAAAAAAAAAACCTGAAACAACAAAACTGAAAAAACAAAAAAAAATGAAACAAAACCTGATCCAGAAGAATAATCCACAGCATAAAGGTAGAAGAAGTGGCAACATAGGTCCACCTAAAGTAAGGCTATCTGCTAACAACTAAAACTCTTATTTTAACCAGACAAAGCCCAGCAGGAAATCCAAGGTCAACAGAGCTTAACCAAAACAACTACAGTCCAGCAATACTATATTTTGTAGGCAGAAATATCACAAGGGAACTGAGGAACTGGAATGCATTTTGTTTGCGAAACTCCTCTACAACATCTGCAATAATCAAAGTAGTTTCCCATCAGGCCTGAGAGCAGAACTGAACAACAGACTGAAAAACTTCTTGCAATATTCACTAGAAGATGCATATTGAACTCCTTTAGCACCTTGAATTAACCTACAGTTAACCTGTATTTTCTTAAATATGCTGTACCACCAAGAACAGAATCAAGAAAAACAAAACACAATTTCTTGCTTGAGTCAACAGTATAAGCTACTCCCAGGGGAAAAGTTAGTAACTTACACATCACAATTTTAAACAAGGGAAATGAAGTTACAGTAAAATTTAAGTTCACAACTTAATGAATTATGACACAGGATACTATTTGAGAAAACTGAAGTATGTTCTAATGCTTTATATACCCGAACTACAGCAAGATTTTACAGCACAGTCAACATTTCTTCAGAAACTTCTTGCAAGAACCTCCATTGTCATTTGATTACAGAGCTAATATTGTCCCTGTATAAGATACTGAATTCCTTCAACATGTCCTATTAATCTCTAAATGTAAAGGAAAATCAAGATCTGAACATGTGTCTCATCTGTTTGGAGATATGAAGAGTTAAGTCATCAAGCAAATACAGACATATTTTACTGCACATGTATCAAAAACCTTAAAACTTACACTAAGATGTTATCTTCAAAACTCCACGTATATTAAAAATGTATCTGAAAATACATTTGCTTTATGCATGGGGGACAGAGGAGATTAGGACCTCCATAAAGCAAAACCAAAGAATAAAACCAAATACCCCATTCAGCTTCATACCGAAGAAATATTCCCCTGCAAAAGACAACTACAGGAAAAAAAAAAAAAAAGTGAGTTGACCGCAGAACCAAGAAATGGTACAATCAGGAGCTGAGAAAGGACCACAGAAGTCCTTAATCTCCTCAATCAACTTTTTTTTTTAGTTACATATGAAGTCACCAATTTTTCTGCTGCACAATTACTGTGCCTGTTCATAATAGCCTAGTGAGATTACAATAATTAGCATTTTACAGCACAATGTTCTGAACTGAATGCATTACTGTGGTAACTGTACACTTACATTTGCTGCAGAATTGTTTACATTGTTTAAAAATCAGGATGCTAGATAGAAAATAGCATCAGCAAAAGTTAAGGACTAGTAATTAAAGAGCCTGATTTTCTTCCCTTTTTTGTCACATTTGCCATAAGAACCTCAGATACCAGATCAAGAATGGATTTTTTTGTTTGCTCAAGTTTTTCTTTTTAAGCAGAAACTAACCAAAGGTTTTTATCTCACATACAGCGGCTCTCATTCTGACCTAACTGCTGTTTTATCCCATCCACTTACTTGAATATTGTTTCCTGCCTCAGGCCAAGGAAAAGCAGCTGCTTACACCCATCTGTACCTGTACTGAGGCAAAAGCCAACCACCAGCTGCCCAAGCCCGCTGGCACCGTTCCACTCGTTTCAAGGATCAGAAAGTAAACCATGCCTGCTTTCCACACTCCTGCATGGAGAAGGGCCTTATGCAAGGCATGCACTGCAGTGCCAGGCAGACCCAGAGCAAGGCCTGAGCTGCTCCGCATCACCACCTTCACAGCGCAGGGTGACAGAAATACTCTGCATCACGCTGCAGCTGAGTTTATTTTTTGTGAAAAGTGCTTAAGCTTAAGAACTGCTACTTTAGTAACTCCCAGGTAACTTCTGTTCCCGCTGTCGCTCACGTCTCAAAAAGAGCACACGCAGATACAACCTACAGCTCAGCAACACCCGAACAGACGCTGCTTTCTTCGAGTCACCTCTTTTCCCCTTACTCTCACACAAGAAAGCGTGACGATGCTTTCTGCACGAGGACGCGCTCGGCCCAGCGCAGCACCTCGGTGCCCGTCCCGCCCCGTCCGGCAGCAGCCGCTGGCGGCGGACCGGCAGCGGAGCAGGTGCGGGGTGCGTGCCGACACCGACGGCTCGCCCCGACGCCGCTTCCAGCCACGTTACGTCAGGCACATCCTACCTGCGCCGAGAAATGAATGAACCGCAGCGTCGGGAGAAGCCCCGCGGGCACCCCGTGCCGCGTGCTGGCCGCCGGCGGACAGCAGGGGGCCGCCAGCCCGCCGCCAGCGCCCCGAGCTCCGGCCGACCTACGGAGCTCGGGGCCGGAGCGGGACCACGGCTCCCGCTGCCCGGCACTTGCTCGGGGCTCCCCCCGGCCGTGCGCAGCGCGGCTCCCAGCCCAGCCCTCCCCGCCGCCAGCTCCAGTCCCGGAGCCCTCCCGCCCCCGGAGCCACCGCCCGGCCCGGAGCCGCCCCACACCTGTCCGAGAGAAAAGGATCGGGCAGCTGCAGCGAAGAGAGGCAGCCGACCGCGCTGCGCGCCGGAGATGCGTTCTTGCCCCTGCTGCCCAGACTGAAAGAACACTCCTAAGCTTCCACCCCTCGTTCTCCCCGGGACGACTTCTTCCGTGCGCTGATGACAGCTGCGCGCTGCGCATGCGCGTAGCCCTCGCACGCCCGAGGTAGGGAGGACCGGGAGAGAAGCTCGGAGGCCCAGCGGGAGGAACACGTGACGGGGACGAGCGCTCACGTCACGTGCCCAGCGGCAGCCGATGCCGGCACCGCCCCCGGGCGGAGCAGCTGCGGGCGGGGAAGATGCGCTGCGCGCGGCGAGTCACGTGGCGCCGGCTGGCAGGCGGCCGGGGGGGTCGGTGTGCTGTGGGGCGGCTGCTGCCCCGGGCCGGGCGACGCGCGGGTCTTGCCATGCGGCGCGGGCCGGGTTTGGCGGTATGCAGTCTTCGGTCAGCTCTAGTCGTCTTCTGTGTGCCAGTCCTGTACCGTCATGTCCCGTCTTGCCTTGTCCTAGTCTTTAACGTGACTTTTATCCCCGTATGGCAGAGGCTGAGCCCTGCTATGCTGTCATGTATTTAGTTTTTATCAGTTATCGCTGTTTATCTTCCAGCTTAGCTTTCAGGCATTTATGTTAAAGTAGCAAAAAATGGCCAGAAGATAACTAAAGGAGAAGTCCCTTCAGGCGTTGTGATTTGGGATTGTTCAGCTTGGAGAAGAGGTCTTCCAGTAGAGGGTCCTAGGAGAGGGACTGACTTTGTACAGAGGTAGTGATAGCACCAGGCAAGGTGGATTTAAACCGAAAGAGGGGAGGTTTTGGCTAGATGTTAGGGAGAAATTCTTCACTCAGGGCCATGAGGAGTGCATATCCCATCCCTGGAAGCACTCAGGGCCAGGCTGGATGAGTTCCTTCATAGTTTGATCTAGTGGTTGGCAGCACTGCTCACAGCAGTGGGATTGGAACTGGATGAGCTTTGAGGTCCGTTGCAACCCAAGCCATTCTGTGATGTGCTTCTTCAAATGTGCTCGTTATCATGAGAGAGCTCTTCTTTTAGACCCAGATTTAGACACTGACAGAACCTGAAAATGTAGCAGAACCTGAAAACATTTCTCAAAAATGAATGTATCTAATGCTATAACTTTGCTGTGCTAAGAGAGTTTCATGCTGATTTGGTATCTGGTCTCAATACTACACCTCACAGACTGCAGTCCTGTGTATGCAGTGTCTCCAGCCCCAGCTGCAGCTGTATTTAAAGATTCTCTATGGCACCACTGCTTCCACTAATATCTGAAATAAGCCATCCTCATCTGCCTTAGGAAAGGAGTTTTATTTTGTATATTAGAAATGGGAGAAATAGAGCAAGTTTTGCCTTCTTTCTTAATCTTTTCCAGGAAGGGGGAAGAAAATGTTTGTGTAGTGGTTTCTCAAAGATAAAACAGCCCAACTGAATAGAGATTTTCTCAGTTCTTTCACTGACTCTGTGTTGATTTAAGATTGTTTTCAAGTAGGCTCTCTCTGGCTGAGGCTGAGTACAATGACTGTTGAAGCACTGGGTGAGCAGCACCTCTCTTCTCCCAGTCTTATGTCTGGCTAGAAGTGTGTCCTGTAGTGCTGATGAAGCACGTACCTCCGAATGCCACTGGTTCAACTTGTAAGGATGGGCTGAGGAAGCATCAGGGCAGTTTGATTCTATTAACCCTCATCAGAGTGCTACAGTGTGGATGATTGTGCCTTGACATCATTTTTCAAAGACCACCTCACAGCACTTCTGTCTTGCTAGGTGGAAGTACAAAGACTGTTCTTCTTCAGAATGGCTGTGAAGCTACGCATGGTCATTTGATCAATATTTCACTTTTGCTGTGATGCAGTGCTTTCAGGACTCACTGATTGCCTTTCCTTTAATGGGTTTATCTCGGAGTACCTGTGGGATCAAGTGCACCCTCAACAGGTTTGCAGATGAGATTAACTTGAGTGGTGTAGTTGATATGACAGAATGAAGGGATGCCATCTAGAGGGACCCAGAGTAACTTGAAAGGTGGGCCCATGTGAACCTAGTGGTGTTCAACAAGGCCAAGTGCTAGGTGATGTGCTTGCATCAGGGAAATTTCAGAAATGTATAGAGACTGGGAGAGGAAATCCTTGAGACCAGCCAGGCCAAGAAGAACTTGGTGGTCCTGGTAGATGATAAGCTGGACATGAAGCAGCAACGTGCACTTGCAGCCAGCAATGCCAACTGTATCCTGGGCTCTATCAAAAGATCGGTGGCCAACAGGGCAAGGAAGGTGATTGGCCCCACTCTGCTCTACCCTCATAAGGATCACTGCATCCAGGGCTGGGGCCCCTAACACAGAAAAGATGTGGAGATGTTGGAACAGTTCCAGAGGAGGGCTGCTAAGATGGTCAGAGGGTTGGAGCATCTCTCCTATAAAGACAGGCTAATGGAGCTGGGCTTCTTCAGCTTGAGAAGATTCCTGGGAGACCTCTGAGGTGAGGGTGGTGAGGTACTGGCACAGCTGCCCAGAGAAGCTATGGATGCCTCCTCCCTGTAGGCATTGAAGTCCAGATTTGATGGGTTTCTAAACAACATGATCTAGTACCTGATTTAGTAGTTGACAACCATGCCTGGAGCAGGGGATTGGAACTAGGTGATCCAAAGGATCCTTTACAGTTCCTTCCAGCCTAAGCCATTCTGTGGTTTGTTGACGTTCTACTGGCATAAGTTGTTTGTTTTCCTAACTGAGATCTCAGCAAGTTTTTATGCACTTTCCTTTTGCCTTTCATGTCTGGGACTATACATATGGGTTAGTGTTGGTTAGTAACACTAGTTACAAGACAGCATCTTTCATCTGGGAAGTAAAGGTTGGGGGCAGCTTGGGTTGTAGTGATCATGAGATGGTGGAGTTCAAGATCCTGAGTGGAAGAAGCAAAGCAAAAAGTAGGATTGCTATCCTGGACTTTAGGAGAGCCAACTTTGATCTCTTCCGGGACCTACTTGGAGCTATCCATGGGCTTGGTTGTTAGAAGGTGAGGGGGCCTCCAAGAGCTGGTCAACATTTAAACAGCTCTTCTTCCAAGCTCAGGATCGGTGCATCCCTGTGAGCAAGAAATCAGGAAAGGGTGGCAGGAGACCTGTGTGGATGAGCAAGGAGCTCGTGTGCAAGCTCGAAGGAAAGAAATGTCCATGAAATCCATGAATTTGGAAATCCATCCAAGTCCATGAAATGTGGAAAAAGGGTCTGACCACTTGGGAAGAATATAGGAATGTAGTCAGGGCCTGCAAGGATGCAACAAGGAAGGCTAACGCCCACCTGGAATTGAATCTGGCTGAAGTGATAAAGGATAATAAAAAAGGCTTTTTTAAGTATGTTAACAGCAAAAGGAAAACTGGAGAGAATGTGGACCCTTTACTAAGTGAGGGGGGTGTTCTGGTATCGGGGGATGCTGAGAAGGCGGAGATACTGAATGCCTTCTTTACTTCTGTCTTCAGTGAAAAGGCTCTCCCTCAGGTTTCCCACACCCTGGAGGTTAGTGAGAGGATCTGGGGAATGGGAGACTTCCCTTTAGTCAGGGAAGAGGTGGTCCGTGAGCGCCTAGGCAGCACTAAGGTCCACAAATCCATGGGACCTGATGGGGTGCATCCACGTGTGCTGAGGGAGCTGGCAGAGGTCATTGCCGAACCTCTCTCCATCATCTTTGAGAGGTCTTGGATAATGGGGGAAGTCCCCAGAGACTGGAGGATAGCCAGTGTCACTCTGGTCTTCAAAAGGGGCAAGAAGGAAGACCCGGGTAATTATAGGCCTGTCAGCCTCACCTCTGTCCCTGGAAAGGTGATGGAACAGCTTGTGCTGGATGCCATTTCCAGACAACTGGGAGAAAAGGAGGTTATCAGGAGTAGTCAGCAGTGGGTGGATGGGGGAAGAGTGGTAGATGTAGTCTACCTTGATTTCAGCAAGGCATTTGATACTGTCCCCCACGACATCCTTATAACAAAGCTGAGGAAGTGTGGGATAGATGAGTGGACAGTGAGGTGGGTTGTGAACTGGATGACTGGCAGAGCGCAGAGGGTTGTCGTTGGTGGTGCAGAGTCTGGCTGGAGACCTGTAACCAGTGGTGTCTCCCAGGGGTCGGTGCTGGGTCCAGTCTTGTTCAACATCTTCATCAATGACCTCGATGAGGGGACAGTGGCCACCCTCAGCAAGTTTGCTGATGATACGAAGTTGGGAGGATTGGCTGACACGCCTGAAGGCTGTGCTGCCATTCAGCGAGACCTGGACAGGCTGGAGAGCTGGGCAGTAAGAAACTGGATGAGGTTCAACAAAAGCAAGTGTAGAGTCTTGCATCTGGGGAGGAATAATTGCATGCACCAGTACAGGCTGGGGGATGAGCTGCTGGAGAGGAGCTCTGCAGAGAAAGACCTGGGTGTCCTGGTGGACAACAGGTTGGCCATGAGCCAGCAGTGTGCCCTCGTGGCCAAAAAGGCCAATGGCATTCTGGGGTGCATTAAAAAGAGCATGGCCAGCAGGTCGAGGGAGGTGATCCTCCCCCTCTACTCTGCCCTGGTAAGGCCTCATCTGGAGTACTGCGTCCAGTTCTGGGCTCCCCAGTACAAAAAGGACAGGGACCTCTTGGAAAGAGTCCAGCGGAGGGCCACGAAGATGGTGAAGGGCCTGGAGCATCTCTCCTATGAAGAAAGGCTGAGTGAACTGGGTCTGTTCAGCCTTGAGAAAAGAAGACTGAGAGGGGATCTAATCCAGGTTTATAAATATCTGAGGTGTGGGGGCCATAGTGGTGAGGTCAGTCTCTTTTCGTGGAGACAGGACAAGGGGAGATGGACACAAGCTGCAGCATAGGAAGTTCCACACGAATGTGCGCAAGAACTTCTTTACAGTGAGGTGACGGAGCACTGGAACAGGCTGCCCAGGGAGGTTGTGAAGTCTCCTCTGGAGATGTTCAAGTCTTGCCTGGATGCCTACCTGTGTGACCTGGTGTAGGGAACCTGCTCTGGCAGGGGGGTTGGTCTCAATGATCTCTAGAGGTCCCTTCCAACCCCTACAGTTCTGTGATTCTGTGACACAGTGTAGCATTTAATCCAAACTAGTTCAGAACGTATATATTGTTCTTGAATGCGAGTAGCTGCTACATTGTGTAGCAATACAAGGAAATCCTTTCCAAATTGTGTGCAGTGTGTTTGCTTAGCGTGTCCTTAGCATAGCTATCTAAAGATGTGCACACTTTTGAGGAAGAAACCGTTCGCAGGTACAATTCCACTGCAATACTGCCCGAAATTCACGAGATGGCAGCAAATACCAGGAATTAACGTTATCCTCCCTCAAGACAGAGGCAACGAGAAATATTTTGTTCCTGTTACTTCTGTCCAGGCTATGCAGGTTGTTGCCGTTACTGTTACACCATCCTGAGCATCAAAACATGAATGCTCACTGCTAGGATGTAATGCTGACTGAAATTTTCACCAGTGTGCAATTCAGTGGTGTTTGAATGTACATTGGGTAGGCTACAGAGGGAGCATAAGGGATATTTTTAACAAAGTATGTGTTGTCAATTTTATATCTTTGTCGTCATGTCCTCCTCCTGAAATTGTTAATAGCATTATGTGAGCTTGTATCTCCTAGCAATCTGGAAACTTATTCACATATGATACATACATTTAATTCAATATTGATTTTTCTTATTCTTGACATTTTATATTAAACAGAGGAGAAACCTTATTGTGTATAATGTTGATCACCTTCATGAAAAAGCTTACCTATCCAGAGAGTGTTCCTTTCAGCCAATAGCTCTTTTTCCTCACTTACACACACACATATACACACACACAGATATTAGGATAAAGTAGAAAGACTGTATGTAAAAGATGCCTGTGAGACTGACTTGCCCAAGAACAGCAGTGGAGCAGTGCCTTTAAGGTCTCCTCTAGTGTGGAGTATCAGCAGCCCAAATTCTGGTCTCCCAGCCAGCGCAGATCAGCTATCAGACCAGTGTTGTAGATACACCTTTAAGTCTCAATTCCTAGCAGTAAGCAAGCAGGCTGCCGATGTGCACCGCTTCCCCCTTTCTTTCACTCTCCCTTTCTGGCCCCAGGGTGTGGGCACACATAATATCGGGGCGATAAGGGAACTGGCATTACTAGGACTAAGCTGCTGGGTCACCCTGAAGCTGCGAGGAGCACCCCCTGACGTGGTAGCTGAGCCCCTCAGCGTTATGATCAATGCGCTGGTGCTGGAGTGCCAGAAGATGGCGATACCCACGCTAGAAAGGGAGATCTGACAGCACAGGGAGTACTGCCCGTAAGGGGATACTTAGACAAGAACCTCTGCTGACAGCTAAACCTGCGGTCCTTCATGACCAGAGATATCTACACTGCTTTCTTCTTCTTCCACAGACTGAAAAGTCCATGCAACTGAGAATTCTAAAAATGCTGTGCAACTATAAGCTACACTTATACACAGTAAGTTAGATAGATTATGAACTATGCTGATTGTAGCTTGTTTGTTGCTTTAAAGCAGGAATAAATCACTAATTTGACAAGAATAAACATTAATCTGCCTAGGGATCCCTAAAACAATTTGCCTGTCCTCCATAGCGTCAAGTGGCAGCCAGTCAACCTTTATTAGTACCCAAAAGTACAAGTTGAATAAGGCTGCGTTATTTGATGATACTAGATTTTTCTTTTACTTGTTAATGATTTTGCTGTCAGTTTTATGATAATTTTGTGCTAGCCTCCAGCACTATTGGACAGATGGCTGAGAATCTTGGTTGTACCGTAATGTGATAAAGGATTAAGAATATGAGGTCATCTTGTCTCCCCACTGGACCAGTGAAACTGTATTCCTTTGAGTACAGCATTGTCTGATACACTTTTAATAGCTTTAGTTCAAAATTTTCATCTACTTTCTGCACGTTGTCTATCAGCTCCCACACAATTTCACTCATTTTTAAGAGTTTTATATGCATAAAAGGCAGTGCCCAGGATAATGACGAAGTGAAGGTGAATATTTGGACAACAGTGAAAAATCACAGAATCACACGGGTTGGAAGGGACCTCAAGGATCATGTAGTTCCAACCCCCCTGCCTAGCAGGGCCACCAAACATACACATTTAGATCAGGTTGCCCAGGACCCCGTCCAACCTGGCCTTGAACACATCCAAGGACGGGGCATCCACAACCTCCCTGGGCAGCCCGTTCCAGGGCCTAACCACTCTCCTTGTAAAGAACTTCCCCCTAACATCCAAACTTCCCCCTAACATCCAAAGATTGGATTGGATTGGAAAAAAGATTGTTGGTTTTGTTTTGTTTTTCTTTTCACTGTAAATAAATAAAAGCAATATATATCTATATGCGTGTACTTACCCCAAATGGGATGCAAAAACTTTTTCTCATTAAATATCTTAAGGCAACTTGTACCCACTATGTATTTGGCTTGTTGATATCAATATCCACTGAAATACAGGAAAAGAAGGGGTTTTTTTATTACTTATAAATTGGACATAAACTCATTTTTGCTGTAATTGGCTCATCCCACTTAGATAACAATTAATAAATTAGAGAGGAACCAGAGTGTTTTTACTGGGAAAGTGCCAGAAGTGACTTTCTAGGCTCATGACAAACAGAAGAGAATAACGCTCTCCATGTTTTAGAAGAGAAAGTTCTAGAGTTTATTTTGATCTACTGTGAGATTGCCTGCACGTTCTTTGTTGCATGTAGAATCTGTGTTTTATTTCAGAATGCAATAGGTGGCAGTCTTTATCTTCTGTTTTCTTGTTGATAAGCATCTAACACGTCTTGTCTTCCACATCTGCTTATAATGAAACAACGGAAAGGCTGTAAAGCTTATCTCTGCCAGTAATCCAACTGGATATCAAAACTGACAAACATGATCCTGCAAGCAAGTGGTATTTAACCATTGCTGTCATTTTTTGCACTTGTCTGATTTGAAGGGCTGAACTAAGGAAAACGTACTTGCTTTCTTTATAAGGCAGAAATGTATTATTTTCTTTCAAGTTTGACCAGTGAATGTGACGAGGAGCATTGTTGTTTGTGTGTTTGTTATTTTCACTATTGCCAGGAAAAGCATTTCTCTGCACAGGAAGAGTAGGGTTAAGAGGAAGCATTAGACCCTAACTAGGCAAGTATTTACAGTAGGTTACCAAGAAATAGCAAAAAAGCAAATTTGGGCTATCTGCTGAGAGTGATTTGAAACCATGAAAATAAATTGATTTGGATGAAA
Organism: Tetrao urogallus; assembly: GCF_951394365.1. Lineage (NCBI taxonomy): Eukaryota > Metazoa > Chordata > Aves > Galliformes > Phasianidae > Tetrao > Tetrao urogallus. The sequence continues at coordinate 47,068,087 of NC_136816.1, forward strand.
TACTGTTGCTGTTGTGTTGAGGCTTTTGTTTGTTTGTTCACTTTTGTTTTCTTTTTTCCAAAAGCAGTTCTGAAACTCTTCCAACCAAAAGAAGACAGCAGTTGGACTACGCCAGGGTTCTGCCACAAGTTGACCTAGACATCAGTCTGAAGTCAGTCTGTCTGAAGGCAAGTCTAGTACTTCTTTGATAGGAAGCAGAAATTGAGAAGGCTTAGTAAAGAGGTAGGGGGAGAGAGTGGAAGCATTCTCCTCATCTACATTTGTTATTCTGGATTGTTTTATTTTGGTTTTAATAACCCTTTATGCAGTAATGTAAGAAGAAACTTTATTTTTGGTTCATTGCATGGAACAGTTTTAATGGAAAAAAAAATTAACCAAGTGTATACAGCTGAGAATGTTCCCTCAAAACTCTATTTTCTGTAATTGGCTCTAGCTTTAATATTCTTGAAAAACTGAAGATAACTATGATTCGTACTGACCGAAAGTTGCAATATTTATAATTCTTAAATTCTTAAATATAGTATCTTACAACCTACAGTGATTGTAGAAAAGAATATAAACTTGAAAATTCTAGTTAGAATTAACATAAAACTGATAAATCTTACTACAATTGAGATTTTTAAAGGCCAATCATTATGAGAGTTAATGAGAAGTAATTGAAACCTGAAACACATTTTGACTTGATTTTAACACGATATTCCTTATTTATTTATTTTCAATTTTAAAGTCTTTACAGAAATCTTTGCCAGGATCATATATGTATGAAATTAAATTTAAAGCACATATTGCTGTCACAGCTGTGAGAAGCAACATGAATTCAGAGCCTTTAGTATCTGACAATATATCAACCAAGAAATTCTTAAAGATAAATATATTTCTGACCCCACAGATGATTTTATGCAGCCTTTAGTGTGCTTAAATGCAGCCATCCATCCCATTAATAGTGCTGTATTAATACATGCAAGATCACAGTACCTGAGGAAGACCAAGAAATATTCTTTCTGTCTTGACTTAACATAAATGATTTATTTATATTGGTGCTTCTATCTGTAAATCAGTTAAGCATTTAGTGTAGTGGACTCAAAACAAAGATTATATTACTGATGTTTCTGGGATGCAAATAGGAAAAAAAGTCAATATGTTTCAAGAGGAATGGTGAGAATTTTTTCCCCCCTGCACTGCCTTCTTCTCAGAGCAGTTGTGCAATACGTATACTAATCTGCTGGATGTCAATATGACACATGCCATGAACAGCAAGATTCTTTCCTGTCCTGCTTTCAAGGCATTAAGGAACTTTCAGATATGCGACTAGGGTAATGACAACATTTTAAGAGACAATAGTTCAAGGATCTTTGATTTGAATGACATCAGTGACAGCTCCTATCCAGAGGTCATCCAAGGAAAGATAAGAAAGGGTCACAAGTTCCAAAAAAAACCAAAAGTCTTTCATCAGCCTGATTTTCTTTCATTTCTGCCTTTTCACTCAGCTGTGCAAAGTCTGACAGAATTGCTGTTCAGCTCTAAATTCCCATAAATAAAAATCCTGGCACGGTGTTAGATTACTATTTGGATTACTCTCGGAGAAGAGGTTTAGAGAATAGGGAGTTTTAAGCATAGTTCATTGATGGAAATGAAATCTGTTCACATCACTTCCATTCTCCTAAGATATCCAAAACTTTAAAATGCATGAGCTGTGTTACGGGTTCAAGACAAATCCATTTCACTGGGACTTGCACAGCTGGCATAGCTTCTAATTTTTTTAACCAGATGAAAATCTGAGGACATCATAAAATTAATTATAGGACCAGAACTCAAATTAGAACTTCTTTTCAAAATGAGCAAATCAGCTGGCTTAAGTGGGTTTTTGGAAACTCTCATTACTAAATTAGTGTTACTGTGCTCATACCTTTTATTTGATTTTTTTTAAGAAGCAGATTCACCATTTGATCTCAGAACCTATTGCTACTAGTAATATTCTTTTCCAGCTGAGCCACAGCTAACATGCCTTTTATTCTTTCTCCTTTGCGTCACTTTTATCACCTCAGTGTGCTCTTCCATGTGTTGCAAAGTACAGATGGTGAAATGTGTTGGGTCATCCAATGTTGTCTTTTAATTCTTTTGTGAGCTGTGGTGCCAGCTAATCTGCATTTTTCAATTTCTGATGAGTCCTGTGCAATCAGGCTCTTTTGATTTAATCATTATGCTTGAAATAAAGAATGGCTCTTAACAGCTAAAAGTCAAAGGCACTGAGCCAAATTGTTCTTCCACAGACTTTCTTGTGATTCATGGGCTTTGCTGATGCTAAGAGGAATAGGAAAAAGGAAGAATTTACCCAGTTTTACACAGTGATGAACTCTTTACAAATATTAGAAATAAAGCTACAACAGCTACAGTATGTATAGAAGAGTAAATGTTCCAAACGCACATTCAAATGTAACTTATGTGATATTTTACTGTTAAGGAAAAAGGGAAAGAAAGCAGCAAATGACAAAGAAGCAAACTGTGTTAACAAAGGTGGTATTTGTAAGCAATGGCATATGGTGTTGCAGTAAAGATCTTGAAGTAATGTTTTGTACTAAGACAAGGAATGTGAAGCATAGGAGTGTGCATGTTGCTTAACTTTAACACTGGAGAAGTAAGCCATTTAAAATAAAACAATAAGGTTACTAAAACACATATTCAAGTCCTGATGATGGGCTGCATCCAAATACCATTTCAAAAAACCTAGTTTTATAATGAGAGCAGGTACTCTATGCATTTCAAAGGCATAGCCAAACAGAAGTGGGGCATTTTGATGGTGTACACTGCCACCTTTTATCTTCTACCCCTAAATGTGTCAAGCTGTGGGTGGAATTTTTGTTGAATACAGGAAATTTTTGCTATGATGGCTTAGGTCAAGTCAACATTTTGATCCTACTGACGTGGAGGAAGCCTCTCTCTCTTTCTCTCATGCCATTAATCAAGCAATTTAAAATCTATATATATAATTTTCTCATAAATCTGAACATGGTAGATTTCAGTACACATAAGGGGGTGTAAAGAAATATCACAAAACCACCAGGCACCTGGGGTGAACAGAAGAGAAACTGAAATCCCTTATCTTGAATGGTAACCAGTTCAAGCTGTTGCTGGTCATGTGCTTCTCTTTGTCTGTTGATTTATCCATTGATTTTTATCTGTAGTCTTGAACTTGTCTGTAGCCTGTGCAGTTTTTTCTTTTGCTTGTCTTTTAAAGACTCTTTTTAAAATCTTTAAAATAAATTAAAAAGGTAGCATTTTTCTCAATCATTTCTGCCAGAATAACACAGGGCATACTGTTAAGAAATCTGGTTAATTGAGATTCACACCCTACACTGGATAAAAGTAAGCTGAGCCTGATCACAGTTGTCAGCTGCGGTTCTCTACTTTCCATTTTAAAAGACAATGTGGGAATTCCTGCATTCTTTAAAAAATATATTGTTAACAGTATCCAGCTATATAGGTGGACGTACCTTTTTTTACTTCCCTTTTTGGTGTTCTTCCAGTGAGAGATGTCACGAATATACTTCACATGCATGCAGAAATTAAATGAGCTGCTTTGATATGTATATGCAATTTCATTTAGTCTTCCTCTGCTATTTGTCCCTAATGTCCTACAGTCCAGGTATCAGTCTCCCTGTTCCATTCTAAACATTACTATGTAGCAGCACATACTGCTGTATTTGAGTTTATATTCTTTGCTGCTGCATCCACAACAGATTAACTTCTTCATCTGAGCTGGGCAGGCGAAGGTGATGGCAAGCTTATAAATACATGGGATGCTGACAAGACACTGATATTATTGAGTAAACCTTGTAAGATCTGTTAAGAAGTTATTGAATATTCCAGGATCTTGCTCCATGATTTTTATAAGGGACTTCCTTCCTCTATTCCACAATGCAAGTTAAGTGCAACAGCTGTGGCCACCACTGCAGCTGGTGACAACCAGGTCTACGTGCTGTAGCTGTTGGATGACAGTAACTGGCCGTGTAAGAGCAAATGGTAAAAAAAAAAAAAGTGATTTACAGTGAAAGCAGTGAAGCAATTTATTCCAGTGTGTTGGCACGAAGTTGACTTTTTCTTTCTTTTGTGGAAGGAAGAATGCTGCAAAAGAATTTCCTGAATGACTCATACTTCTTTTTATATATCCTATAAGTAAGGGTTAGGAAGTTAATTTACAGATAGTTTTACAAATAATTAAATTAAATGAAACTGATCTTCACAAAAAAAAAAAAAAAAAAAAAAAAGATTATTTTTCCTTCTCTAAATGAAACAGCTGAGAGATGCTTTAAACTTTTTTAGATTATGACTACAAATGTGCTTTTTAGTGAATGGAAATCCTAAAATACAGTGTGAATGGATCTAACAGTGTGTTGCTGTAGCACACGCTCTCTTTGTCTCTGCCAGACTTCTTTGTTGACTGATCCAGAACATTAACCAAGTAGAATACTAATCCAGAAAAAGAAAGATGTATCCTGCACAATCACCATGAAGAAATGGTTCATGATCCAGAAAGGAAGTGGAAACTCACAACTGAGGAGAAGAGATGGGAAAACGTAAGGAAGGGTGACATGACTGCAGTGAGATATAGCTCTGCTAAAAATAAGACTATTCAGATCTTATCAACTTGCAGTTTTTGTAATGCTGTGTTATGAATCAATACAATATTACTGTAGGGCAGAGCACTAAAGCTAGTTTTGCCAAATAATAGAACATCTGTATAATCTGATACTATGAGAAGCTGAAGATGAAGATGCAGTCTAACAAGTCCTGCTAGCTGTTGTGCGATACAGTAGGTTTTTTTTAAGTCAAAGATTGTAGTTAATTCAACAAAGAGCCAAGTATATTAAAGTTATGCCAACATTTCTGAAGAGAAAATGGTGTCTTAGTCAGTGCTGTTATTTTGATCCACAGAATTAGAGTACAAAAATGAGAGTTAGGATAAAGTAAGTAGCTTCTGCAGAAAGATGTCCAAAAATATACTGAAAGTAAATAAAGAGTGCTTAGTGCATAGTTGTGCTTAGTCAGGTCTCAGACTGTGTTTCTATTTGTGGAAGAAGGAAAGATGACAAATCTGATAAAAGAAAAGAAATAATAGAGCAAGGAGAAAGCTGCTTTGGAAGAAAATTTTGAGGAGAACAAATTATAACTGAGAATCCAAAAGGAGCAATAAAGTGAGGAACATGCAAACTAAAAATATTATTACAAATTGTAGACGCTAGGATCTCTGGAATGCAATGCTACACTCGTTTTAGGCATGGAAGGCAAGCTTTTGGAATGCCCTGCTGCTGTGTAGTGTGGCTACTGGCTCAAAACCTGAATGGCTCAGAGGATGGAGCACCAATCTGCTATTTCTGCACAGAAGGACTAATTGTAGTATGAGGTTGCCATGACAGCAAGTAACTTTCTTCCCTGTTTGGCTGAGCTTATGCCAGATGAAAGAAGGATTTGAAGTTTTATTCAGTATCCTTCCTGTTATCCTGAGTAGAAATGCACAAAAATTAGATCTTCTTCCCATTATCTGTTTTAACTCAGTGCAACTTTCAAGACTTTTTCTCTTTACACATTTGTCATCCGAAGCTCGTTGGATTTCAAAGTACAATCTCATAGATATCTATACATATATTACGTATATATATTAATGATAAATGTACAAAATATATACCTTTTTCCAAAATTTATTATCAAAATGCCACATACAGTGCTGATGGTCAAGATCAGGCACTTAAGAAAAAAAATGGAATAGGTCTGATCCTGCTAATTTAGTAAACTGAGCCTTCTACTTTCAATCTTGCTACTGAGATATGAGAAACTAGACACACTTCTGTTTCATTGGGCTCAAGCAACAACCCCTGGATGGATTAACTGATCTAGAGGTTTCAAGAGAGGTAGGAAAACATAACCATATCCATTATAGAAGAACAGAAATTTACAAAGTGTGGGAAACAAGTTGCCTGTGACAACTTTTCCATTATGGAAAAGGAGATAATCAGTTTCTTCTTTTCTATTTGTGAAAAGAAAAAGTGTTGGTAGCTTAGCGAGAAAAATATTTTAGTCTACATAAAGCAAAAAACAGTGGCAGAACAGTGGTATTGTATCTTACTTAATGGTTGTTAAGATAGAATATGATTTCTGGATAAAAGCTTTGGAAGATAAGATTATAATTATTTCAATTTCAGATTTTCATGGAAAAGAGTTTTAAAAAGAAAAATGTTTTGTTAATGAAAAGAAATGACAACTCTGAACCTATTTGAGTAAAAACTGGAGTCACTCAAGGGTCTTAAATAAACTGAAAGTACAAAATACTGGCCTCATTTCAGAACAATTGAGTTAAGTTTTTCAGTGTTGTGGTTTCTAAAAGCAGCTATGGAACAAACATTTCTCCCACTGGTTATCATTATTTTTAAAGCTGGCATGGTATCCATTACTGCTCTGTAAAATATTTGTATTTCTCTCTGAATCAATGCAAAATGACTCTCATTTAACATTCTGTTCTTTCTCATGCCCAAGCAAACGCAGATGATATTTACTTATCAGATGAGCTGGCAGATCCCTTCCAATCAAAGGCCCTCGCACACTCCATCCCAAAGGCATTTCTGTGGCCCATTAGCTCCCTGAAGCCCTCTAAAGCTTGTGAATGGAATACTCGGATTTGTCAAAAGGCAAAGATCATGAAGGCATTAGGATTCATACCAGCATTATCTTCCTAAATCCACTATCAAAATGAATTTCACGGGGCAGAGGAGTGTATAAGTAAATCTGAGACTGGATTGTTGAGTGGGAAAAGGAGTTTAGATTTTGTATTAACTTATCATATATTGCTGTCAATTTGATGTTAAGTTCTCTGCTAAAAACTATAATTTGACTGATTGTGAAGACTTGTTCATGAAAGCTTGAACAAGAAATACTAGTTTGCTGGGGAATAACTAACTTCTGAATTCATTGGGAAGCAAGTTAATTTATGTAAATGGTTTAAAGCACACAGAAAGAATCATAAATAGAATCATGAATATTTTGTGTGTTTATCAAGCATGTATGTGCATGAGCTGTGAATGGGATTAAAACCTCAGACAAGTAAAATTATTTTTGTAGGGAATAAAACCCTTCAAGCTGTTTTTTAATTAAACAGACTGTTGTCAATTTTCAGTTTACCAGTGAAAAATATCAAACACTTAATTGCTGTATTCATAGTTATTACTTTTAAAATGTTTTCATAGGTCAACCACTCTTGTTCTGAAAGTAATTATACTGCTTTAAAGTCATAAGTCTGTAATTATGTGAGATCTCCTGATCCACTGACTGTTACATTTCTACAACTATTTTCTACTTCACAATTAGTGAAATGTTCAGTAAAAAAAGGTTAAATTAAAAAAAAAAAAAAAAAAACAACTTAGAAAAAAACAACAAATGTTAATGGAAGATAACCAATTTCAGGTGTTGCTATCTGCCTCTTTATAGTCATAGAATCACATAATCCTCAAGGTTAGAAAAGACCTACAAGATCATCCAGTCCAATCATCCACCTTCCACCAATATTTCCCCACTAAGCCATGTCCCTCAGTACAACATCTAAACATTTCTTAAACATCTCCAGGGAGGGTGAGTCCGCCACCTCCCTGGGCAGCCCATTCTGCTGCCTGACCACTTTTTCAGAGAATGAATTTTTCCTAACGTCCAACCTGAATCTTGTAACTTGAGGTCCAACCTGAGTCTTGTAACTTGAGGTCCAACCTGAATCTTGTAACTTGAGGCCATTCCCTTTAGTCCTATTGCTGTTCACATGGGAGAAGAGACCAACTACCACCTCACCACAACTTCTATTCAGATAGCTGTGGAGAGCTATAAGGCCTCCCCCAAGCCCCTTCTTCTCCATGCTAAACAATCCCAGTTCTCTCAGTGTCTACATATAAGACCTCTGTTCCACACTCCTCAGCAGCTTTGTTGCCCTTCTCTGGACATGCTCCAGAGCTTTGATGTCTTTCTTGTACTGAGGTACCAAAAACTGAACACAGTACTCAAGGTGTCACCTCACCAGAGCTGAGAACAGAGCTGATCACTTCCCTGCACCAGCTGGCTATATTATTTCTTAAACAAGCCAGGGTGCCATTGGCCTTCTTGGCTGTCCAGGCACACTGCTGGCTCATATCCAGTCAAGAGCTGACCAACACTCCCAGGTCCGTTTCTTTTGCACGGTCTCCCAGCTACTCTGCCCCAAGCCCGTAGTGTCGCATGGAGTTGTTGTGGCCAAAGTGCAGGACCTGGCACTTGGCCTTGCTGAACTTCATCCCACTGGTCTCAGCCCAGCAATCCAGCCTGTCCAGATTGCTCTGTAGGGCCTTCCCACCCCCAAGCAGATCAACTTTCCCCTCTAGCTTGGTCTCATCTGCAAACTTACTGAGGGTGCACTCAATCCCCTTGTCCAGGTCATTAATAAAGACATTGAATAGAATAGGCCCTTATACTGACCCCTGGGGAGCACCGCACATGACAAGTTGCCAGTTGGATTTAACTCCATTCACCACCACTCTCTGAGTCCAGGTATCTAGCCAGTTCTTCATCCAGCAAAGTGTTCATGTCCGAGGCTGCCAGGTTTTCTAAGAGAACGCTGTGGCTGACAGTGTCAAAGGCTTTGCTGAAGACTAGGAAGACTACATCAACAGCCTTTCCCTCAGCCATCAGGCAAGACACTCAGTTATAGAAGGAGATCAGGTTGGTCAAGCAGGACCTACCTTTCATGAACCTAATGGGCTACCTAATCATAATTCTTTATGCTTTTTCATTTTTTACTGAAGGAGTTAACAAAGGAGGTGTGACCAGGGAAGCAGAATCTAGTCCTTACATTTCATTACCAACCTTGTGTTTTATTGTTTTAAGAGTTCCTGAGAGCCAAGTCCCATTAACAGATGTATGTTGCTTACCTTGATTAAAAATTGCTTAGGCAAGAGGGCACAGGCTGCATTAGTCAGTGCTCCTTGCCCAGCATTTTTCCACAAATGAGCATAAGCTGTTTCTTTAGAAAGGCATATTTCTATCTTGTAAGTTTACTCTAAATTGGTATTGATCAATAGAGGTTTAGTGTTGAAGCAGTGAGAAGGATCCCCGGTTTTAATTCAGATTATGTGGCAGAAATTACTGTGGTGGCACATTGTTTTTAAAAGCAGTTGTCACTCAGATGAGGAAGTGCAGTTGCACTTTGCTTGTTTCTGGTTTATGTTAACCTTAATCCAGTAAAAAGTAAAGGTGAGTTGGTTTTATTATTTAATCCAGCTTTTTTAAAAGGTTGCCAAAGACAGAGTTGCATAATGTCATTTTGCAATTGGTATACGTAAGTACAGACAAGATACATTTTAAATATTTGCATTTAGCAGATTATATTAGCACTGAAGATGAAGGTGATCTCTAGTATTCTCTTCACTACACCAACAAATTAATAGACTGCTCTTAAGTAACTCAGTATCCACTGGAAAACCAAGATGCATGTTTCAGATTAACCTGTGGATAACAGGCAGTGTAGTCTGTATGAGTAGGTATAATATGAAAATATATAACTTCAGAGGTGCTGTAACACTGTGGAAATTCCAACTCCTTCTTGTTTCTGTTCATTGATTAATGAATATCTTGCCAGGTATTTATTCAAGAGAATGGCTATAATGACAAAATATTATGAGATAGTGGATCCTTGCTGTGTCATCATTATTTTTAAATACACTGAAGGAGCTGTTAGTAGCATCTGCGATTTCTCAGTTTCCTTCATCATGGTATATTTCTATGCTATTTTACCTTTTGGCTGGGACATAACTGTTACATTTTATACCAAAAAAAGATCTGAAAATCATTAAATGAAAATGTATGCTTGCTTTTGCCTTTTGAATCTAATCACTAGATATATGCAGCAGGACACTGTTTTAAAATATTTAGAGTCATTAATGTCTCCCTAGAGCACTTGCCTTATTTAGAAAATAGGGAAATAGGTAGTTACTTGCTTTTTTTAAAGCAAAACAAAACAAAACAAAACTTTTCTTTCAGAGCTACACTTATTTTTATTCCTAACTCAGTTCTTCCCTCTTATTCTCCTCTGCTGATCAGTCCTGTCTCATCACTATTTGCTTTTTTTCCTTTCACACAAACCTTATTTTCTCTGGTCAGCATTTTCTATCGACTGTGAGCTGGAAAGCAGCATTTTTCAATTTCTTGCTGCAGTCTACTTTTGTAGATGCTCCCCAAATCTGTTATTCCTTTTTCACTTGAGATGGGATTTCAACTCAATATACTGTATGAAATAACAATTTTCTGAAGAAGATGTGGCCCATTATGGTGTTAAAGAGTCTTGTTAAGAAGCAGGGTTTGTGTTAATGCATCACTGCACAGAGCCAATTATTTTCACACGGCTCTTTGGCCAGAGCTGCAGAGTCGTGACCGTACAAATCATGTGCCATCAGTGTCGAGTTCAGGGAGTGTAAGTGAATGTTAAGTCATGCTGAGATCATGCCACCTGAGGTAGTGCATGCTTGCTGTAGCTGTAGGATTTACATAAGTTATGGCTGAGCTCTATAAGAAGTCCCCAGTGAGTGTATATGAACCAGTTAGTTTAGAAGCTTTTATCTTAGACACATTCAGTCATTTTATTTTTTCATTTTTTTAATACAATCAAGGAAAGGATATATCTAATACCAGAACCAGACCATTGCAACGTTTTCAAGCTTTTTCCAAGTTATATGTTAACTAAGACGTTATGTAACATTAAAGTATTTATTCAGTTTTGATTTCAGAGTCAGATTTTTCAATACTGATCAAGATTCGTTCCTGGTTTGTGTTGATGATCTCTCATAGCATAGTCCACAAGGCGTTTGTAAAATATCAAATAAATTGCAAATGTATTTAAAGAAGATAGGTGAATCAACACTAGCAGCTGCTATCACAAAAAGAATTTGTTTCACTCCTCTGTCCTTAGACAGTCTTGCAGTCTCCCTTCTGCTAGCAGTGATATTCATCCTCAGTGATTTATCAGACAGATAGCTAAGCACTTATGTACTATATCTGCATATCTATATTTACGTTTATCTCTCTCTCTCTATATATATATATGTATATATCATATGTATCAAATATATATGCAAATATAGTCCGACTATGATCAAACAAAATGCCATAATCAGTTGTAGGCCACCTAGAACCCTATAGAAATGTTGTTTTGATGGCATTGCTTACTTCATTTGCAGAACATTTTTAAGCGATCTCTAGAAGTGTGTTGATAAAAATCATTAAGTCGTTACATCTCTGGAAGCAACAGCCTTTTTTAGTAGATGAAAACTCAGAAACTCTTCTACAAATTCCAAAGGAGTTGCCAGATTTCTTTTTCCCAAATATTTTACTTTAAGCTGTAAAGAAGAAAGAAGCATGTCCTTAACACAAAGTTTCTGTGGTTTACAAAGAGTGCTTCTTAAACCTTTACTTCAAACAGAGCAGAGTAATATCGTTGTGTGACTGATTCAGTATTGCAAAGAGACTTTATTCAAACTCTGGAAAAATAAAAACTCAGAAAGATAAGGACATGTGATCAATTCTGTAAAGAAGGAAGGAAATTTAGTCAGTGACTTTCAAACAGTTGTTTCCTTTCATTAACACCTGTTTAACTGAAAATCTGAATAGATTTGTGAATCAGTTTTTTTGTTTTGTTTTGTTTTGGGAGGGAAGGGGTTGTTGTTGTTATTGTTTCTGTTTGCTTTGTTTTATTTGTTGTTTTGCTGTTGTTTGGGGATTTTTTTTTTAACTTTTTCTGAACCTGTCATCTCAGCTGTTTGTATTGGTTTATTTTCTGAAGTAAAACAAACAAAGGTTATAATTCCATTTCTAATACAAAAATACTGAAACAAAACCCCACTTGTATGCAAAACTGAGTCCTCTGAAAAATAACATTTTAGACTTCCTGAATTTTCAAACTCTACACAGTCTGAACATAATAAATTTAACAGCTAGATAAGAACAAAAGAGGAAACATGTTTACTTCCCAAAGAATATCTCGGAACCTTGCTGTTGTGATACTGCTGTTAAGGTAAGCAGTATACGGTTCTCTGTGCTAAGAAGAACTTCTTTATTGCCTAATAAAACTAGATAGGGCAACAGAAGTTCTTGCAATGCAATGTGCATTTCATAGGTATTCATAATAGATAACAACTACAGATATAAATTATTTGAATAGGCAATGCTGTAATCATAGCAATATTTAGTATTTAAAAGCCGTAGACACAAATAACTTGATAAAGAGTGTAATGTAACAAGTATTAAGTAACCAAATCAGTATTCAAGATTACCTTTGAGCTCACCTTTGAACCAAGTTAAAAAAGAGCAAGGGACAAAAAGGAAGATTTAGAAAATCACCCAGTCAGCAGTGAATAATTCTTCCTGGCCTTCCCCTCTGGTGGGTTTACAGAGGATGTTGGTAGGACATCTGTAATGATTCATAGCAGATTTTTAAAAGCAGAACTTCAGTACCAAATACATGCTAGACACAGGAGCTATGATAATTAGGAAAACAAAACAAAATAAAACAAGAAGACCCACAGTCAATTGTAATCCTATAAACTTGGGAAAAAGTATGTGCTTGCCTGGAGACACAGTGGCAGCTGTGCTGCCCCAGACGTGTCACAGAGATGTGAGGCAGCTCAGCTTGTCAGTGCGAGGGAGCATAGTGGCAAATGGAGAACAAACCCCACAATGTTTGGAGCCAGTGAAGTTCTCTCCATGTGGGAAGCATGGGTGACTCTGTGCATACATGACCTTAGACATAAAAGGAGGTGGAGTAGGAAAACGGCTTGACTCTTTTAAGGGTGCTAGCACTCTTTTTCTTCTTTTTTTCTCTTCCCCAGGACACTGGAAATCAGTCAGGAGTTTAAAAAATATTCTAAAAGCTTGTGGACAAAGTAAATCTTCAGAAAGGCCCTACCTAACTGCTGTTATGGCTGCTTCAGTTGTCAGAGAAAGTCAGGGCCCCACGTGCACCAGGAGGCTCTGCAGGCCCTGGCCTCACCGGGCTGGAGCAGCTCAATTTCACCTCACCACAAGCTCCCAGCCGTCTTGTACGAGCACTTGCCTCCAAACCAGCCTGGCCCACTGCCTGGTGGATATGCTGATCTTCTGCAAGTGCTGCCAGGGATCTAAGTTGTGACCTGGCTCCACATTTGTGTGCTGAATGGACTTTAAGTGCAAGCTGAAACCTTGTCTTTAGTCCTGTCTCCTGTTCTGTTGCCTTCCGCTCTTGCCTTGAGCTCATGCATGGTCCCTGAACCTGGCTTGTCCCTTACTTGGGACTGCTGGGGAATCCTCTTACAGGCACCTGGCTCCTCATCCTGCCTATGCCTTGCAAGACCTGGCTGCCATGTGCACCTGCATCTCAGACAGTTGGCCTTGCTGCTCCCCAGCAGAGAAACTGTGCTGAGGACATCCACTATCTTACAGGAAGCATAAAATTCTTGTCTTCCTCACTCATTTCCCCACATCAGAAAGGAGGCTGGGAGGGCTTAACTGAGAGATTAATAATCAAGGATGCTCGAGGATTCCACAGAACTTTTCTTCTGAAGTCTCGGGGATTTTTTAACATTTTTCTCCTCTTTCTTTCCTTCCTTTCCTCATAGCCCTGTACTTCCTAATCAGAACTCTTTGTGTCATTATCCTTTGTCAAAATAGTCATATCAGTAATTTATTTGATAAGAAAAAAATTGTATTTGATTATTTAAACAAAAATATGAAAGTTTATGCTCTCACTTGTGCCTATATATATATATATGTATCTGAGAAATATGTACAAGACCTTAGTAGGTACACTTGCTGCATTCATTCTGAAGAGAAGAAATGCATATGATTGCACACAATTCTCTGTGCCAATACTTCACTTTTATTACTTTGAGATATGGGATATACTTTTAGATTTATGATCTGGAATTGCAGAATATTCATCGACCGATCTGTGGACTTAGCAAGCATGGTACAGAGCAGATTTGTTATAGATTATATATCCAACACCACAGCTGAAACAGAAGCTGCACCCTGAAGCTGCTGGAGGTATGGGCGTGTGAGTGATAAAACAGCCTTGAGAGGAAGCACAGCGAGCTTTTATTGTAGTTCCAGTTGACCAAATAACTGAAAACAAAGGCAATTTTAAAATACATGAATTGTCAGCCCTAAGTACTGTACAGGGGTATTTCTGAGTTTGGAACAAGTAAAGGACTGTATTGCCCGAGGGCTGACAGTTAAAAACGATAGTTTTAAAAGCTTAAAGATTTATTATCATAAGACATAAGGCTGCACAACGAACATTTTACTGAGGATGCTTCACTGCTGTTCATAAAGAAACAGCATAGTACAGTACTATTTGGCATGATAATGTCATGGGTTCTTCGTTAGGAGGAGGTTCTTTGAAGGAGGCCCTAAGCAAAACCATAATGGTCCCTGGGAAATTCACCAAGCCAACCTTGTTACTAACATATACCTTGTTTTATGATCCAGCTGTGGTCATTGAAAGTGTAACAGTGTTTAAAGACTGCAAAAATGCGTACTACTTTCTTTGGCAGTAGTGGCTAAATCAAGCTCTTGAGGACTACTTAAGAATTCAAAAATATCTCATTGATTCTATCCACTCTTACCACAGCACTGCCTATTGTATTGCATATTCTGCTGCTATGTTATCTGAACAATGTGCTGTTATATTTAAGGATGTGACAGCTACTGCCTAGGTACAAATTCCACACAATACACAGTGCTCTTAACTTTTACTGGTATAGAAGTAGGAAAAAAGCAGAGGTGGTAATTCAGTCATCACACCATAAATTCTGTACACGTAGATGTACTGTTGAAAAGTAATTTTCTCCCCACTGATTTCAAGTGGGAATTGCTTATGAGAGAAATATGATGTACTACTTCTCTAAGTGAAGAAATAAGCTTAGGAAAAAAAAACAACAACAAAGTATTTGTGGCTTGATGTATTAGGTAAAAGCCTATACTATTTATATAAAAACAGCTAGAATCCTTTTTACTTTAAGCAAATAATCATGCTAGAGTTTAAGTATTTCATGAGGATAAAGAATCTTAGTAAGGACATCTCAAAAGGTAGTGATCACCACAGTACATCTGTGTATTGTAACTTTTGTTTTCTAAGGACTAAGTTATTTTGTTTCCTATTATTTATCTGCCTACAAGCATATGTATAAAACATGCACACGAAGGTTTTTGCAATTTGTTTCTCCTTTCAATAGTTTAGTATTGGAGGAAAAAGGGAGAGAAGAAGAAAAATAAAACAACCAACCAAACAAACAAATGACATTTCCAAGCCGTAACTTGTACAGATTCAGTGCAAATAGAATTAGAAATAGCTGTGCTGAAGCAGATGTCCTGCACCTCTTGTGTTTCTGCTGGTAAAGTGATTTCATGATTAGTGTTAATGAGGATGTCCTCTATCTGGATTGACTTTCCTGGTAAGACTGGCAATTGAGAGGCTATTTGGTAGGATTCCTGATATACCAGAGACCTTTGAAAATCCTGGTCATGGCTGATAATTTTATTTTAAAAAGCCAGCAGAAGTGATCATTTCAACAGAAAAAAAAAAAAAATCTTTCTGTTGAGCAATTTCTATGGAAAAAAATCTTACATCAGGGCAGAGGTCAGCATATATCAGAGTCAGTCTGCACTGATACATACATGTTTTGTATTGTTTTACTTGTTGCAATGTCCTTACTATTTTAATAGTTTTTTGTGGCTTTAAGGAATATTAGGCTGTGAAATATAAAGTGACTGATCTTGAATAACGACCCATTATGTTGACAAAACTGCTTAAAAATTAATGCCTCCTATTTTATTATTCTGGCTCATGGTGTCAGAGGTGGTGGCTGGTGGTACAGCAGTAGAGGTTCAACATTCCCACCAATATTCCCGTACATTTTGTTGCTGTGTGACAGATGGCAGCAGAAGGGAAGTCTGAAGACATGATGTCTGACATGGATGTGCATATGAAGCAGAAGTGTGATTTAGCTCCTCTACAGAGAAAAAATTGCACCACTGACATTCATCGACACTTGCTGAACATTTCTGGAAACCAAGCAGTGGATGTGAGCGCAGTGAGGTGGTGATGGTGTGTTTCAGTAGTGGTAACAGCAACAGTGGGTTGCTGCCACTGGTGCAAGAATGGCATGAGCTCTTTTGTTCATCACTGGTGAAAATGCATATTTAATAATGTTGACTACATCGAAAAACAGTATTTTGTATCTGAGAATGTGTTCTATCAAACCGTGTCATTGTGTTCTTTGTATCTGCCGTACTTTCCATGGAAATGAATAAAAGACATTGCTTTTGGAGCATCCTGTGTATTTCACTAGAAGTTTACAGTGTTTGGTTGGCAGCTCAACAAATTTGAGAAATAAACTTCAGATTTCTTTATCTATCTATCTATCTATCTATCTATCTATCTATCTATCTATCTACCTTTCTATAGAGAATTCTCACTGTGCTGACTGACTGATGAAATACTTGGGACAAGTACCTATAACCTTTTTTTACTTACTTTGTATTCCTCTTTAGGCATCTGCAATCATACAATGTCAGAAATAGGCTTCAGAGGTGCAGAAGGTTTATGAAGAGGAATAGTATATTCTAGGCTCTTTGACCACTACATTTTGGGTTGCTCTAAGCTGCTTCTTATTGATTGTATAGCAATTCACCAGGGGACTATTCTCATATAAATTTAGTTATGTTGCTGCTACCAATTACACACTTTTTCCAGCAGAATCATATCAAAGGTCAAGCTTTGGGTGTCCAAGCTCTGTCTAATTACTTGAGTGTGCTCACGAGGTGAATACATAAGCATCTCTGATCTTTTTCAATTTAATAGCCTTAGTAGGAAACACTGCAATCCTATCTTTTCTTCTGGGAAGTTTCCTTCCTTCTCATGTGTGTGTAAAAACAGCTACTTCTATTGCTTCAAGTTTCTGAAATTTATTTTTATATACAATTATAGGCAACTGTTTCAGTAATATCCCTCCCTATTCCACCACCACTGTCTTCCTGCAATGCTGTGATGATCAATGTGTTTAGTGTTCCTAAACAACCCATCTTTATCACATTTCTTTATCTCACACTTGTAAGATACTTTCAACCTCTGGAAGGCCTAATATGTTATCCTCTCACTCCAGACTTCAGCACAAGGTAATATGCTGTGCAATTCCTATTTGAACAGTCATTCTACAAACTACTGATTCAAAACTTTACTTTGTTTCAGGTCTCAGTCAGTATTAAATTCTCAGTCTCTCTGATACCTACTTGTAAACAACAGATAGTCATCTGAAGAAAAAAAAATGAGCTGAATCATAATGCTTTTATTCTTTTCTATCACACTTCCTTTCTTGATTCCTCAGGATTCCATAGGCATCCTCAGGCCCATCTCATGCTTTATTGGCAATATACTTTGAAGTGATATACTTTTTTGAAGCTACAGGATCGGATACTTTTTTTTTTTTTTTTTTTTTTTTTTAATCTTGACACCAGAGCTCCATTTCCTATTACGTCTCTCATTCAGGATTGCTATCTTGATTGTTAATGCCATCATACAATTTTCAGGAGGCAGCTAGAGGTTGGCCAATTATTCAAGATTGGCCAGTCTTCTATCTCTGCCACAGTGACAGCGCATAGCCTGAGCTGAAATGAGTTTCTGAAGGAGAAAGCTTAGTATCAACCAACCACTCTGACTGTGGTTCTTTCCAGATGAAGTGTCTATGTCTTGAGACTGCAGCCTTTTTCACCTCCACACTTTTCCAGTCTCACCCCTCTCAGGCATCATTTTCAAGTCGAACTAAAATTCGATTTATTTCTGCAAGAATCAGCAATGTGAGTATACATGGTTTGAGATTACTTGTAGGTTTCTATATTCTCTCAAGACTGCACTTTCTAGAGCAGTATGTGGTCCCATTTGAGCAAACAATCCTATGAGAGCTACTAATTCACATGAGCTGTCTGTAATGGCTTATTTGTAAGAAATACTTTATAGAAGAAATTATTAGTTATCTCATTATATTCAGAAGGCAAGCAGCAAAAACCATCATGCAATCAGGATGAAGTCAATGTATCTATTGGGAATGTACTTTATCTGTTATTGTTATTCTGTTTAAAAGTTGGCCTCTCCTGAAAAGCCACTTTGTTCTGTTACTTGTGTATAAAGATAGACTTTTGTAACTACGTGGATCCTATCTGCAAAGAGGCAGAACTGAACAGAGGAAATCATGACTCCATACCTCACTCTCTGACCCAGTGTCACCCCAAGCTGAAGCAGGTAGAGGCAGATGTGCAGTATGCCTTATGCAGGCATTATGGCCTTATGCAGGGCACAGCGCCAGATGGTGATCCCTTCCTGCCCTCCTCTCTGTCCCCTCCACCTTTCTTACAGCTTCACGCCAAACCAGAGGGGTGAGTTCCTGAGGATTTTTGAGCTAGCTTGTGGCTAGGGATTTCTCAACTGCTGCTCCTTCCTGGGGCTCTCTGTTGTACATAACAAAGAGCCATCACTGTGCCACAAAAACTGCCTCAGAATGAGGTTTAAAAGGTGAGATCCACAGTACAGAAATAATATACATTATTTACAAAATGTTATCCAAATAATTCTGTTTGCATCATCACTTTAAAGTCAGCTGATTCCATATTTCTGCTTATTAATGTTGGGTCTATTCAATTCAACCCACAGCAACAAAGAAAATACTATCCAGTAGTGATTTAATTATCTAGAAGAGTGATTGCTTTGATTAGAGAGATCTCAGACACCTATAATGAAAATTACATCTGTAAAAATATCAAGCGCCTTCAAATTCTGTCTTCTGAAAGCTCTGCTGGAAAACAGCTCTTGAAGACCATCTATGCTTTGAAAGGAGAACAAGATGATCAGAGTGTGAGAAAAAATGAGAAACACAGACCTGTTGAGGTGCGTCCAGTTGAGGGCCACAGAAATGATCCAGAGTATCACAGTATCACAGTAATGATCAAACACCTCCCTTAGGAAAACAGGCTGGAAGAGCTGTGGCTGTTCAGCCTAGAGAAGGCTCCAGGAGACCGGATAACTTTAAGTATCTTAAAGGGGGCTATAAGAAAGAAGGGGTCAGATTCTTTAGTAGGGTCTGCTGTGATAGGACAAGTTTTTCAAACTAAAGGAAAGATTTAGATTGCGCTTAAGAAAGAAATCTTTTACAATACACGGGTAAGGCACTGGAACAGGCTTCCCAGAGAGGTGGTGGATACCTCATCCTTGGAGACATTAAGGGTCAGGCTGGTCAGGGCTCTAAGCAAACTGATCTAGCTGTAGGTGCTCCTGAGTCAAGGGCATAAAGTTGCCAGAATGCCTTTGCCTGTCTCGGTGGCCACCAGCATCTCTGCCCAAGCCACCTGCAGATGTTCACTGTAGGGAACTGCAAAGATTTGGGTACCACAGTGCTGAGCAATGTTAAGGGGTTGGACACGTCAGACGAAGACACAGCTATGCATGTATACATACGTACACAGCAACACAGTGCCATCTTTAACTGCTGGGTCCACTGGGAGAATTTAACAGTGCTGCAAAAGTAAGAGAAGATGAAGGCTGCGGCGGCCCTTTGCAGCCCAGCAGAATGACTAAATGACCATCAGCGGGGCGGCCAGGCGCGGGGCGGCCTTGTCCCCCTTCAGAGATGCGCACAAAGCGCCGCGCGGGAGAATTTTTCCTTATCTGCTCCGACAGTCCGCGGGCCGGAGAGCGACGCAACGCCCGACCACCTTCGCATCCCTCGCGGGGCCGGAGCGGGGTCAGGGCCGGGCGGGTCGGCCCGGCCAGGGGCGTGAAGATCAGGTGGCGGCGAGGAGGGGCGAGCGCGGCACCGCCTCTCCTCCCCATTGGCGCTGGCGGCGGGGGCCGCGCCGCACCGCCCTCCCCGGCCACAAAGCGCGGTGCCCGACGGTGGCGGGGCGGTGTTAGCGGGGCCATGCAGCGCTGCGGGCGCTGGTGGGGGCGGCTAGCGGCCCGCGGGGCGCCGCGGCACCCGAGGCCGGCGGCGGCGGTGGCGGGAGGCCCTCCGCGGCAGCAGCGACGGTGGGGCAGCGGCGAGGCGGCGCGGTGCATCGAGCAGCTGCTACCGCGGCACGATGACTTCTGCCGGCGGCACATCGGCCCGCGGGAGCGGGAGAAGCGGGAGATGCTGCGCGCCGTCGGGGTGCAGGTGGGTGCCTGCGGCAGGGGCGCCGCGCAGCTGCGGCGGTGCGGGGCGGCTAACAATGCTGTGCGGCCGCCTCTTTGCAGAGCGTCGAGGAGCTGATGGATAAAACCATCCCGGCGAGCATCCGGCTGCGGAGACCGCTAAGGATGGACGACCACGTCGGTAAGTGGCCCCGCTGCCGCCCGGGCGGCCTCCGCGCTCGGCGGCTGCGCCCCCTCCCGCGTAGCCCACCCTCCTTCTCCCCGGCTCAGGAGGGAGGAAAACTCGTACGAGTCCGCTCCCTGCGATGCGATGCTACTGCTTTGTCCCAGGAGCCCCATACGGAGGGAAAGGCGTGGCCAAACACCGTGCCTTCCAAGTGCTGCTTCGGGTGGGCTGCCATCTGTCTGCAAGACTTCTTTGTGTGTCCTTCCCCCCTCCCCGAGTAGCGTGCTGTAACGGCGTGCTAAATCCTGGTCGCCGTGTAACGGCCGCGCCCGAGAGCGGAGGCAGTGATTGGGGGGACGGGTGAGCTGCGGCAGCGCGGAGCTCCGCGCCGGCTGTTGCGGCACAGAACGGTTCAGCGAGCTGCTGTTCAGAACTGGCGTTGCTTGGTGAATTCTCAAATACTGACGCCTTGAAGTTATCGATCACTGCGTGAAATCTCTGTCTGCAGTCTTAACATACGAACATCGTCCTGCGAGCCCAGGAAGCGAAGGAAACACTTAAAAACACACTGAACTCAACACTTCCACCAAAATTTACGGAGTGCAGTGTCCGCTCAGGTACCGGGGTGTTTCCATCAGTGTCAGCATCACATCTGTACCAGGATCCTCTGCCCAAGTTCTTAGGCACAGGGTCCTTACTGCTTGGTCACTGCAGGCCTCCAGGGCTCTGTGTGAGTCCCATGTGGCATCACCACTACTTCCAGTAATAGGATTGTGGGGGAAGCTGGGGCCTGTGGGGATGCGGCCTAGTGTTGGTGGGGGAATGGGTCCTGCTGGTGAAACACCCTGTGAGTGCCTGGTACTTTCCTGTCGTGTGGGAACAGCGAGAGAGGTGGAATTCAGTCACTTCCTTTCGTCTGTGTGAATGCTGCAATTACTGCTCAGCGTGTTTTGCTATGGTTAATATATGTGGGTCAGGATTTTCCCGGACTGATGAGTTGTCATTATTTAACCCCTAGTGCAAGGAGCTTTTTAAATTTTATTTTTTAAGTAAAAAGGAGTGGGGGTAAATGTAGGTTGTCAGTAATAATCACATCTCAAATAAACCGCCTCTCCAATTCCTGGATTTAATTTGAGGTTGCGAATGTGCAGAACTGTGATACAGCACAGTTTGGCACTACAGTAATTGTGTGCTAACGAAATACAAGTCAACAATGCTGGCTTAAACCAAAATCCTTTTGCAGTTTAATGTATGTGAATGCACACTGGTCTGTTTGAAGCAGTTCCCTCCCACATCACCATGAATTAGTGATGTCCTGTTACATGTAGGCTCTCACTGTGCAGTGGGACCTGTGAGCCAGTGGTGTGTTTTCCTCCATTTGTTATGCTGTTCAAGTTCCCTTACAGCAAAATCTGACAGAACGTGGCTATGATGCCATCTTGCACTACGTGCAGTGAGTTCTCAAGAGAGATGAAGCGCTGAAAACCTCTGTCTGTGCACTGCTGCTTGTCTTTGTTCTCCCCTCAGCGTGGAGGCTGACTGCCTTTGTAACTTACTGTGTAGCTTTCCCCTCTGTTGGCAGTGGGAAACTCTACAGATTGTAAAAGAATAGTTGGAGGCCTCTACTTACAGTGCAACTTCTCATTCAATATTTTGGACCCAGAGCTCTCTATTCTGAGTAAAGCTTACCTCCCTGTTAATGCATCATTATAGAGAACACTGCTTTCTTATCACTAGTGTAGGATTCCTTATGTCAGTATGGTATATGATTTCTCTATCCACTGCCTTGTATTAAAAGGAGATGGCAAAACTAGGAAAGTGACATGAGAACTTTTGTCCTTTGGAATCACAGAATTGCCAAGGTAGGGGAAGCCCTCCGTCCAGTCCAACCATCCGCCTACCACTGATATTACCCTACTAATCCATGCTTTAAACATGTTCTTCTCATTTGGGTGAAAATTCTGCTCCCACCATCCCCAGATATCATTCACGTAAGGGAGAACAGGGCAAGACAATTCAGAATGTGTTGTTCAGTGACAGCTTATCAAGTTCCTGATATATCGATTCCTAACAGTTTAAATACATCATTTCTTTTTCTGTACAAAAAAGCAAACAATAAAGCCATAATGATTGCCCAAATCAGCCTGCAGCTAGGCAAATCAGCTGCATTCAGCCTGTTCCTTCATACAGGGAAATGCAGCTGAGCTTACCCTGAAGTTGTTACTTAAGGCTCAAGTTATATCTGTAGCCCAGGAAAACCATGCATATACCACCAGTGTGATGGATGAGTGTCATACGTCTCTGTAATTGTTTTAATTTTCTGAAGATTTTATGCTTTAGGCTTAGCAGGTGTGAACATGAAGTAACAGAGCTACGATCCTAATGAACACTGCTACAGAATTTTGTGTGACCCAAGGATTACATAGGAGAGCAACTTTTGTTGCCACACTTGCTATACACTTCTATAAATGATAGCTTCCTTTGGATGGTAGGACTCAGCACCTGGAGCAGGCTCTTGTGTGCTGTTCTGCAGTGTTAATGCATGTCTGAAAGTGCTTTGGAACTTTTCCACTTCAATATATTGTGGTTTTGTTAAGAAAATTAATTTTTAATGCAAGAGAGCTCATGGCCTTTTTTCTTGTAGCAACTGCTGTGAGGATCTTGCTTCCTTGATATCAGAAGGCTTAAAAAAAAAAAATAAAGTTTGAGGCCTGGCATAGTGTCAAAATGATGAAATAGTCTCCTCCCTTTTACACTGTAGATTTTAAGTTGTGTATCTCAGTCTTCTCCTCTTGTCTTGATTCCTCTCCCTTTCCCAACCTTGTTGGGTACCATATTTTTTTGCAGATACCAAATGAAAAGCAACACTGCTACACTAACCACTGAAACGTTAGCAGGAATAATAGTATTGTCATTTTATGACCAAATAGCTCATTCCCACGTAATATTTTTGTGATGCATTTTGCCTTTTCCATCTGTGGATGTCATAGTAGCAGTCCTGAAGTATTCTCACTGAACTCCTAGTGGGAACTTCATTGAGTTTTCCCTTCAGTTATTTGATAAGAGTAATGCAGGATCAATGAACTTTCTTCTGGTATACTATCTCTGATCATGTTATCTGATGTAATGATGAGGGGAATAAAGATCAACTGTAATAACTCACCTGGGAATTTTATTTTCTGCTGAATAAGGTTCCTAAAGGATTTGTAGACTATTACCAGTGAAGTGAATTCCAGATAAAGATGTTTCAATCATGTTGTTTTAGAAAACTGGAAAATATCTCTGTGCAATGGCCAGTTTCCCACTGTTAGCAGTAGTCAATTCTTTTTATTTCCACATTTTGGATACTTCTTTATCTCTCTCATTGCTGAGGAGAGCTTAAAGAAATTGGAAACCTGACACTGAGGTAAGTGTTTTTAATGCACATGTTTTGAATCTTTATGAAATACTAGTCTTGTTCACATATATTAGCTTTAAATACACACAAGAATACAGTGTTTTGCTATGCGTGCCCCAAAGTCTGCATACTATAGAGCAGAAAGAATCTGTAATTCTCTGGATTTACTCATGTTCTGGCCAACCAAACTGAGACCTCAGCCATTTGGTTTTAAATATGAGAAGGGATGTTTAGGTATACATAGAACTACTCATCATTGTTCTGCCTTACTGCTATTGTTAGTCATTTACACAGAGCAGTCAGTGCAATGCCAGCCCCATTTCACAGGTCACCTTATGGGAACATGCCATTAGTTAGGCTAGGTGCAGTGGGGAATGCCATAGCTGATGCTGATGGGCAACCCTGATTAAAAGTAATTATTTGACTGTCTCCAGGGATAACTTGTACAACTACACCTAAAATCAGTGTTGGGGTCTGCCTGTGCAGCTCCTCCAGGTGAATGCCATTCTGCCTTTTGCTTGGAAGTTTAATTGCTGCTTGAGCTGCTTACAGTCTCACTAAGGCTCTTTCCCTTGTTCCTGGGATTAGTATGGAAATGTTAGTGTTATTTCAGGGAGCAAAAGTTCAGTGTGTGCATGTGATAGTTGTTAGCTGTGTTTGCTGAGGAGTAACTCTTAACTTTCTAGATTACCTGTTCAGTGAGGCAAAGGGAGTGCTATCAGCATACAGTACAGTACTTGTGGTATGTGCTCACTATGGAATTCATGCTCTTAATGCATTGTGGTATGACATCAGGCTAGTGGGCAAGTTAAATGATAGCCTGCCTCTGCCTTTGGCTCAATTTGGAGTCAAATAAACAAAGACATTGGAATTTCCAAAAAATTGCTGAAGTTAGAATTTTGTAAGAATACAATGCTCTCCTTCAAATCAAACACAAGAACAGCTTTCTTTTTGATAGAGGAAAGTATCCGTAGTGCTAAAGCTTTCACTAAAAGAAAAGGGAAAAAAGGTGGTAAAAGTAGTAAAAAGAAAAAAAAAAAAAAAAAGTCTGGAATAAGCAGTGTAGCAGGAGTATGGAGGAATGGAACTTCACTGCTATTTAGAAACTTTGCTTTGGACAGGGCTGAGATCGAATAAACACATGACTCCTGAGCATCCAGGAAAATTGCAACAGTTCACCAAAAGCAAGAAATCAAACATTATACATTAAATGTAACAGTGACTAAGAGGCAGAGAAAGGATGAAGAACATTGTGACTGAAACTGAAGATCTGTAAAAAAAACAAACGAAAAACACCTTTGTAGAAGTGTTACTGCCATTTAGATGACTGTGGAAGAAACTAATCGAAGGAAAAAAATAATTAATTTTTTACATATTAAATGAACTGTCAGCTCTAGGAGTAAAAGGGGAAGTACAAGTTTTGAAGTCAGAGATGAAGTGATTGTGTCTTATGTCTGCAGAAGATAAAAAATTCATGAACTTGATGTTTCCTATGGAAAATAATTTGCCAGCAGATTCTAGAGTATCAAATATTTGATCTCTTCTGATGGAGTAACCCGCAGTGAGAAACAAATTTTGAAATATCCAGGGCTCAAGTTTTTCTGTGTTGGTGATTTATAGCCTCATATTCCAAAGTCTGACTTTCAGATTGTAATGCAGAACAGACAGAGTAACTCAGTGCAACTACGGTACTGCTGCTGCACAGCAGTTTCCAGGGTCAGAATTGGGGAAAAGTAACAAAAAAGAATCTTTCCAAGCACCTCATCTAGGAGGCTTGGTGTCCAGTTTCACCAGGTTTGTTAGGTTGGGCATGGTTATCCGTCCTCATATTGTTACAAAGCTTACTGACCATTTTCTGCATCCTCAAGTAATAAGATTAAGGTAGTTGGTGAGTCTTTCCTTTTGGTTGGTGTTCGTTAGAGTTATTTGCTAGAGGGTTTGCCAGTACATGATTTTTGTATGGGCATATGATCAGTGAGAAGCATGTTGAAGCAAGAGCAAAACTGGACTGCAGCTGGGAGAGACAGGATGTGCTTTCACCTTTCATCTGGACACTTCAAAGTGCTCGATTGTAATTGCTAAGCTAGATTGGCAGATTCTAATTCAAGCTAATCTTGAATGGAATTTCTTAAGCTAGAAATGTCTGTTCACTTTTTTTTTTTTTTTTTTTTTTTTTTTTTTTTTAATTAAATAAACCTCTGAAGGAAACTTAATATTGAATGAATAAAACTTTTCCATTTTATCAGCTGTTTAGGGAAAGTGCCTAACGTCTGTAGAGGGGGGAAAATAAAGTTCTCTGATGAATGGTTCCTTCTGAGACGTACTGTAACGCATATGGAAAAAACCTGGAATGCACATTGCCTTACAGCAAAAAGAACTCCACAAGACATGTTTCTCTCATTATCATTTTCACAGTGGTGAAACTGCATTTTCTGGAGAGAGTAACTGCCTAAAATGGAATATTTATGACTGAGCTGTCAAATCTGATTCATGTGGTAGGACAATAGAGGAAAAGTAATATAAATATTTACGTTCAGATGTATCCATATCAGCTGTTTCTTAAAATTAATGGGGACAAATGCTCATATTTGGTAGAATTTAAGCTTTCCCATAGTGCTTTAACATTTTGGCCTCACTCTGTTATTGTTCCTGTGTCAGTCATTACTGGTAAGTTTCTGTATGAGGGAATATTTTATACAAGGCATTTTAGTTAAAATCTGTTAGTGTTGTGTGTAACTGAAGTTTTCTGATATTGCTTTTTCTCAATTAGGTGAAAATGAAATCCTTGAAACGTTATACAGTATAGCAAGCAAGAACAAGATATGGAGGTCCTATATAGGCATGGGTTATTACAACTGCTCAGTGCCACAGCCCATTGCACGGAACCTTTTGGAGAATGCAGGATGGTAATGTACAGCATTTTCATGCTAAATACGTATTTATAAAATTTGAACATGTTTGAAATTCACCTTATAACTACTGCAGACAGATATGGCCCAAATCTACTTTTATGATTAAGGCTCTTGTGTTTTACTTTATTTTTATGATTAAGGCTCTTTGTGTCTGTACTAGTGTAGGGTGTAGAAAATGTCTTGCTGTTATTGAAGCTAGAGAGAGGAAAGAAAATTTTTTGACTTTAGAAGATACATTTTCTGTAAAATATTTCATAAAATCATAGAATATTATTGACCTAGAAGTCATGACTTCTATATACAGTTATCAAACCAAGAATGTTTTAGTTTGCTTTAAGGAAGTGTAAAAACTTAATTCTTGAACTTAATTAGTTCTTTCACAGCTTCTGCTTAGAACTAAAGCAGCAGCCTCCTCCACTGTATTTTTGAATGGAGGAAGTTAAACAACATGCGGTAGTTTGAGTATTATATTCTTATGAGGTAGAAGGCAGCCTTGGAAATCTCAGAGGCTTTTCATCTTAAAATTCCATCCCCGTGAATCTGGTGAATCTGTATCCACAAAGTATGTTCTTGTCTGAACAAATAATTGATTCCACTGATGCCTGAATGTAGGTAGACAGTGATAGCTGATAATTAGTTTTTGAAAAGGCAGAGGGCATTTTGATCTTATCATTCAATGAATGTTTAGCTTTTTGAGACAAGCCTGACTTATGGACTCGAATTGGACTCATTTGGCTTTTCTCAAATGTAAAGAGGAAATCTTTTAATGCATTAATTTGTATTTCATAAACAGTGTTAGTCTAAATAAAAGTGGGATCTTTAAGTTGCTCATATTTAGAGGTTGTAAAAAAGCGCTGCTTCTTAGACACTGTATCTTTTGAGTTTCCATAAATGGATCTCTGTATCTGCAGACTTCCAAGACTTTGGAGTGTTTGCTTTGAGTGCTTCATTTGTGTCTCAGATTTTTTGAGTTGACTACAGAGTTGCACTTTTTGTATCTAAGGAATCTACACAGTGTATATAAGCCAAATTTTAATTAGTCTCATCCCGGTTCTCTTTTTCAAAACATGTAAACTAAGTATTTCAGTAGAGTGTAACAAGTAACCACTTGTTAAAGACGGTAGAAAGTGGACCAAAAGGAGCTGTGTATTTTGAAATCCTAACAACTTACGTAGTAGTATTAAAATGACTGGTAGATTGTATCTAGAAATCTGTTCTTGCAGTGTCCAGTAAAATCATATGGCTAAAATCCTAACAGCTAAACCTACAGAAGAATAAAAAGAATTATGTTTGCTGGGAGGACAGAAAGAGAGAAAGTGTGAGGGAAGTAATTCTCCCTCACATGCAGACTTTTTATAGAAGCTGCTTTAAGAAACCACGGCTCTCCTTATGTCATCTGAGTGTTTAACTATCAGTGTTAAAGCAGTGTGCATTATGGAGCTGGGGAAATTCTGCAAGTGCAGGTTTATTGTTTCTTCCCAGTTCTGGCTCTCTCACATGACTGCTTGGCAGTCATTAGAGGAAAGCTTGCAAGATGAGTTTGAAAAAGAATGCTTGTAGGAGACTGAGCGCAGAAATGGAGGACTTTCAGTTTTTTGAAGCAACTGAACTTGCTAGAAGGAGGCAGGAAACGCAAAGATAGATTTCAGGAGAAAATTATTTTTGAGCAACGTATTTGCAGCTGAAAATGAACCTACTCAGTAGTGGATCTGCTTTCTTTGAATTTGCCAGAAACATCTTCCCAAATCTCAGGTTCTGCTAAGAAAATAACACTGCTGGAGTTTCAGAAGTTTCTGACAGGACAACTGCGTATAGTATCTGTTTGCAATATAAGCTTAACTTTGAATAAAACTGTCTGACAGTACCATGCACTAATTCACTGCCTAACAGCATTAGAAAAGATTGGACATCCTTACCTTTTAAGCCTGAATCCCATTTGAAAAAGATCCATATTCATGAAAGAAGCTACTTGAAAACCTTTTGGATAGATATTCTTTATACAGTTTTATATCCAACAAACACTTTGATTCAAAGAAAATAAGCAGAAAACCCTCTGTAGTGAAACAGAGCTTTACTGGAATGCAGCAATTAAAATTCCTGTCTTCTGGTGAGGCATTTGATTTAGTCACAGAGCGTACCCCTTATTTTTGATACTTGGTTTGCTTTTGGTCTTGATGCTAGCTGCTAACAATTCCTTGTTCCTGGCACTCTGTAACTAGCAGTTCTATATTAATAGTGGATGGATGCCTTAGATGTATTTTCCATACACTACTGAGTTGTTAAGAACAAAAATATTAGCCTGCTTTTTTAAAAACCAGAAGCAGGTCAGTATGTATACTTGCTTTATCTTTAGAAAAGACAGCGCAGACAGAAGGATTTGTTTGGGGGTATATTACCCATTATGTGACATCCAGCACAAGCCCCTCAACTACATAAATACCCCACCTGTCTACTGGCTTGAATGAGTAGTGTTTATTCTGCTGTGTCTCATTTTCACATGAGTTTTTTTACACCAAATGTGCTGAACTCTTGCCTAAATAGCACTCAACTTTGTCGTTAATGTGAACATAAATGAATGACTAAAGATATGAAGGATATTTGGCTTCATAATCGGCTTGTAGGGTGATTAGGCTTTTTTGTTAACATATGAGTTTCTTATTAAGGTATATATCAAAACAACATAGTATTTACATTACTACAACAGATACAAAGAGCACAGTGACACTATTTGGTAGTATTTTGTAGCTGAGAATTTGGTCTATTTTTCAACACAGTCACCACCATTAGCTATACATCCTCACCAGCGATTAACAAAAGTGTGTGTGCTGGGCCTGTACCAGTGGAGGTGACCCACTGTCACCACAGCTGAAACACACCACTCACCACTTCCCTGTGCTCACGTTGACTGTTTGGTCTCTAAAAACATTAACCAAACATCAGTGAATGTCAGTGGCTGCCACTTTTTCTGTGTGGAGGAATTCAATTCTGTGCCTTTGCTTCTTATGCACTTGCATGTCAGATGGATGCCATTTTGTCATACTGTCCCTCTGCTGCCATCTCTTGCATGGCAACAAAAGAATAGAATCACAGAGTGGTTTAGGTTGGCAGGATCTTGAAGACCCCTGGTCTGGATGACCTGCCATGGGCAGGGCTATCACCCACTAGCTCAGGCTGCCCCAGGCCCCATCCAGCCTGGTTTAGAGCACCTCCAAGGGTCAGACATCCACAGCTTCTCTGGGCAACTTGTTCCTGTACCTCATCGCTCCCTGAGCAAAGAATTTTTTTCTCAAATCTACCATATATTTCCCCTATTTTAGTTTGAAGCTGTTTTGCTTGTCCTGTCACTATCAGACTGTGTAAAATGTCAGTCCCCATCTGCTTGTAAGCTCCCTTTAAGAACTGGAAGACCATAATGTGATCTCTTATGCAGCCTTCTATTGTCCAAACTAAACAAACCCAGCTTCTTCAGCTTTTCGTGAAAGAGATGCTCCAGATCTCTGATTATCTTCATGACCT
The DNA here is from genome assembly GCF_951394365.1 of Tetrao urogallus. Classification (NCBI taxonomy): domain Eukaryota; kingdom Metazoa; phylum Chordata; class Aves; order Galliformes; family Phasianidae; genus Tetrao; species Tetrao urogallus. The sequence goes on from NC_136816.1 coordinate 47,098,290, forward strand.
TCTTCTGGACCCAAACCTGCAGCTTTCTTGTACTGGGAACCCCAAACCTGGACATAGTACTTCAGATGGGGACAATAATCCCCTTGACCTGTTGGCCACCCCCTCTTTTGATGAAGCTCAGGATAAAGTTGGCATTCCAGACTGCAAACATACACTGCTGCCTTTTTTTTCCACCAGGACTCCCAGTGTAACTGAACGTTGGTGGGAAAATTCAACTTCTATAGTCCTGCCATGAACATACACCTCTGACGCTGTGGTCTGATGTAATAAAGTAGGAGGCATTACTTTTAGAGCAACCCTAGTATATTTGCCTATCTATCAGGCCTTGAAAATCTGTGAGACATTTTGTAACATCTTGCAGTGGAGCATGGTGCAGAGATCTCCAAAGTACTTCACTTTTTTTTATCCACAGGCATAAAGTATGTAAAAGTGAAGTAATCATACCAAGGATATCAGCAGTCTTAACATCACCTCTGTAACATAGTAGGCAGTAGCACTTAGCTCTCATGCACTGCATTGTAAAATTTACTGTATATGATACAAACTTTAAGCAATTATCTTCCACTTGCAGACTAGGTACAGAAAGCTGCACAAGCAACCCACAGACCATGCCAAATTGGCAGGAAATTCAGTGTCTGTGCTTTGACTGGAAACTGGCATGTCTCCATGCCTATCACAGGACCATCCTGCTTTCTCAAATCCACAAGTAAGATACTGCTTATGTAGGTTGGTTTGAAATTATGCAAGAGGTCTGTCTTTACTTTACATTCGTGTTAGTTTACTGTCAGATCTCAAAAAGAAAACTCTATGACTGGAAATACAAATAAATGCCAGCTCTGGCAATACATGAGATTCATGTTGTGCATGTCTAAAACTGCAAGAACATATGTTATAGTCGAAGTATGATGTTGTTTATGAGTACAATAACTTTCCAGATATTTAATAAAACTATAGAAGAAATTACTGTAGGAGGTATATGGTGAAGTGTTTTGACCGTATGTTAGGAAATAACTTAAACATACCTTCACATTTTATTGACTGTGCACTTGCAAGTACTGATCAAGAACTACTTCTCTTGAGTGTTTTTTGCTAATGGACTCTATGCACATTCTGCCATTTCATTAGTATTTCTCAAAGGAGATATTTTAAGGTGAAGTAGAAACAAGAGCTAACTTTAGAATAAAGAAGCTGTAATTGTTATTTTTGCAGTGAATGTATTGGTTTTCCTGTTAAATCTAAAACAACCCCAGCTCCTATGTACAAAAACTGCTCCTTTGTAAAGCAGGATTTTTGATCAACAGCCTAGCTGTGGGCTAAAAGCATGTTTCCTGGATACAGCTTGCTTCGATGCCAGGCTGACGATGCCAGCCTTGCAGGGACACAGTACTTAAGTGTCTTTCTAAACCTTCCTCAGTGTTGAAGTTTGTATTTATGCAAATGTTTCTGAGTGCAGGATGAGGCAAAGAGTGAAAAAAATACCTATGTTTGAAATAGCTACAAAAGCAACAGCCATTTAACATCAAACTGTCTGACACAGGCTGTAGAAGGACTTTGTTAGCTTCCTGTGGAAAGTTTCCTGTGTTATGACCCATCTGCCATTGTGAACTTGTGAGCCCAGGTCTGCAGAAACACTTTTGGTCCTAAATGATATCAACTGGAGATGGTATTTTCCTCCAATTTTCTTGAAGAAAAAAAAAAAAAAGGCAGTTTGCAGTTTGTATTCCTTGTCATTACAGTAATTTAATTTGAATGTTGATGCTAGTGGACTTCCGCATGCAAAGTAGCCACTAACCTAAGCAGAAGAGACATGCTAGTTGGTTTGGTTTTTTGGCGTTTTTTAAATGTTGCTTTGATTGAGGGATAGTTTAGTGTACTTCTTAGATTTGATCTCTGCAAATGTTTACTTCAAAAATGAGTTTTGCTTTTAAGGATTTGATTTGTAAATGACTTTAGGAACATCATTTAACATGAAGTAAACATTGTCATAAATATTCAGGCAAGAGTTGCGTTGCAGACTAAAACCAGCTATTTTATTTGAAGAAGTAGTGGAGAAGTATCGTTATTTTGAGAAAGTATTCAGATGCTTGAACAGTGCCAATCAACCTTTAAAGAGAAGATTATGTGTTTAAATAAATGCTTCAGTCCTACTGAAGATTTCTTCACTAGTGAAGCTGTTAAGCATGAGCAATGGTTGTTTGCTCTAGTACTGGAATTAAAGATTTCACTGTTGAACTTCGTGTCCTTACTGAAATTGGTCATTTTTATTTCAACCATTTTCAGCATTCAAAAGCATAGCATTTATCTGGTGTGTTATCCTTTCTCTGCTGGAGCAGTAGGATTGAGAACTATCAAATTCGCATCTGTTTAGTTTCAGAATGGATTAAAAAAAATAAAACAACAAAGAATGGTGAAACTTCATTTAAAAACTGTTTGATTATAACCTGTGAGTAGAAATCCTTTTAAAACTGCCTACTTGCAGTTCCATTATACTAATTGTCCATTCTCAAGAAGTGGTGTGTTGCTAAGCCTGAACCTGAGAAGTGCCAATTGCCTTTCCTCCCGTGAGTGCAGAGTACTTGGCAAGCACAAGATTTCAGAAACAGCATGTTGACAGACAGCGACAATACTTACATACGCTTGTTCAGACACAGAGATGTGACTCAGTTCTCTCACACTCTGATCCTTCTACACCTCTCTCTTCTCCAATAACCAATCCTATGACAACTTTAGAAGTTATTTCTCTTTTCAAAATGGAGGAAGATAATTCATCTGTAAAAAGCCAAGTCAGAATGAAGTGAGAAGATACCCTCAGGTTTTCAGGAGAATAATAAATTATAACAACCTAAAAATAAATGTTTTCTAATTGGTGGATCATACTCAACAATATCATTTTGGGTTGGGTTTTTTTGTTGTTGTTGTTGTCGTTGTTTTTTAATGGTATAAACCTGTTAGGTATTCTGTAACCAGACTCTGAGTTCTTTCCTTACAGGGTTACCCAGTATACTCCTTACCAACCTGAGGTCTCCCAGGGCAGACTGGAGAGCCTGCTAAATTACCAGACTATGGTGTGTGATATCACAGGAATGGATGTGGCTAATGCATCTTTGCTGGATGAGGGGACAGCTGCTGCAGAAGCTATGCAATTATGTCACAGGTACTATGTTTAAATTTATGGTTAAATTACAGCAGGAAGGAATTTGGTGTTTGAAAGACATGTCGGCTGTGTAGGCATGAGTAGTTTGAAGTTGAATGCAGCCTTTTCACTGTGAGCAGATTGCTGAATAGCTAAGGCTCATGCTAGTAAGCCTCACCAGCATTTGCCATTGTTAATGTGTTTGAGAAGTTTCAAGCCTTCAGAAATGTAAGGACCCGAAAACTAGAGTGAAAGGCTGGAACAAGGAACACTTATCCTTGGTGGAAGAGGATTGAATCAGGGAGTATTTATGAAAATTGAGCATACGTGAGTCCTCAGAGGCTTATAGAACCAGATTTCCTCTCCAGAGGGGTCTAAAGACAGCATGCTCCAGTCTTCGGTTGACTCACCAGGGACTCATGGACCATCTGACTATCCATCATATGAGTCCTCATACTGGCATTCAGACTCCCATATGCACACATATGCAACGCAAATGTGGAGTGCCTCGCCCAAAGAAAGGAATTAAACCAGAAGAAAGGAAGACTACACCATTCAAAAGTGTGACTTATCCAAATCAGCCAGCAGCTGGCCCCTTTTATCCTCTTATCTCTCAATTTTTTCGTACTCAAAATCACTTTGATCTATGTTTTCCTTTGATTTTTCCTACTAATATCCCATAGTAAGCCCTGAAATGCCTTTCTGCTGCATCCCATAATGTATCCCACACTTCTGGGATAGCACTGAGGTTGCCAGGCAAGGTATCCCTTCTTCTGATTCTTTATCTTGGTTCCCACCTCTCTCTGTGCTTGCAGAGGTCGCTTCTAGTGGACTGGTGTCTCCTCAGATGGATCTGGAAGTAGCAAGAACAAGGTGTGACCTGTGGTCTTCATCTGCCCTTGCCTTGCAGTGCTCCCTTATGGGGCTGCAGGGGAGCTTAACCTAACAGTCTGTGGCATCAGATTCTCATGTCCGTATCCAAACATACTTTTAAAGAACTGTACTGTAAGGGTATTTGAAAGGAATCTGTAAATCAAATGAAGTTTGAGAGGCATTACAGAAGGTCACTGGAGTCTCTATTATCAAGGAGGAGACTATACTGTTGCTCAGAATGTCAGCCTGACATATAGTCATGCCATTTTACTGGAGAAAACCAGGCAAATATGCAAGGTTCTGTTTTATTATTTCAGTAGCACCTGTTTAGTTATCCAGGGAAATGCAGATAATCTGCATTGGAGAATGCAATTGTACTTCTTTATGAGAGTAGTTGTGAATGGAGGCATTCTTGATGCTTTGTCAGTTGGCTCCTGGTCCTGTTTCATAGCCTGCTTTAATTTTTATTACGTTTGAATCTCACTGGAGTGTCTGCAATGAACTTTGTTATTCTAAATTGCCTAGAACTTTCATATACTTAACGTACTTATGAACATCAGAATTTGCAACTTCCTTTTTACTTTATGAAAACTAACATTTAGAAAACAGGTTAATTCCATAGAAAAAAATGTATTCTTAATATAGGACTCTTTTTTAATTCCTTTTTTTAACAGGCACAACAAAAGAAGGAAGTTCTATATAGATGCCCGATGCCACCCACAGACTATAGCAGTGGTCCAAACTAGAGCAAAGTAATGTTCTTCTCCATCTTCCACTGTATCTTTTAACTTAAATTGAATCATTTTTCATCTACATGATATGCTTGACATGCTTGAACTGTAAGATTACGCTTTCTCAGCAAAATAGAAGCAGAAATCTGTTAACATTTGGTGTTGCTTCTAATTTTCTATTCACATCTAACTGGTGAAGTAAACCAAGATGTTTAAAAAGAGACTGAACATATGATAACAAGAAAATATTTATTTTTTTCCTTAAATTTCTGTGTGCAGATACACGTGTTTGCTTTTGAATTCAGTTTGTTCATCTCTTTTTAGCTGGGAAATAACTAAGCTGAGATAGTAAAACTTCCCTTTTAGTAAAAATTAATTCCATTCTGAATTTGAAGTCGCTATCTTTGAAAAATATTACTTCTTTCTGGAAGTTAAACTTGCAGCAAAACCTTGGTATTAAGTAGGTTATGAATAGTCTGCTCTTCTCCTCTGCATATTTTTGATGATGATATCATCAGATGCATTTATTCTTTCTGAACTTTCTGAATGTTGTTGGTGCTGAGCAGGATCAATTATATGTATGTTAAAGAAAAGATTCCTTAGTCCGTAGAAATATCTTGTGAAGTATCACTTCAAGGCAGGAAATAATTTGAATGTGTTGTATTGTACACGTTCTTGTTTTCCAGTTATACAGGTGTTATCACTGAGCTCAAATTACCCCATGAGATGGATTTCAGTGGAAAGGATGTCGGTGGAGTATTATTTCAGTATCCAGACACCGAGGGAAAGGTGGAAGACTTTTCTGAACTTGTTGAAAGAGCGCATCAGAATGGGGTAAAGTAAATGTTACTTGTCTCATCAGATTTCACTCTGGCGCATAAAGCAGCCGTGGTGTCTGTGCAAAGTGTTATGTGAGATACTGTGTAAAGGTTACCTTGCACATCAGCGCTGTGCAAGTGAAAAGAAACTGTTTGAAGGTGTTAGAACCTAGCTCCCATGCAAGCAGCATTCCTTCAGAAGAGAGGCTGACTGCTTTGTTCACTTCCCCCCTCAGACTCTTACCTGCTGCGCTACTGACCTTCTGGCTCTCTGTATTCTGAAGCCTCCTGGGGAGTTTGGAGTAGATGTTGTCTTGGGCAGCTCCCAGAGATTTGGCGTGCCACTCTGCTATGGGGGACCCCACGCAGCATTCTTTGCCGTCAAGGAAAACCTAGTGAGAATGATGCCCGGCAGGATGGTGGGCGTTACAAGGTAAAGGCTCCCCTCACCTTTCATCTCTTCAGGGAAAACCCAAATGAAATAGACTTTACAAATAACATCTGACCTTATCATTGTACCAAACATCTTTATTTCTTGAAAACCAGGAGACTAAAGATTAGCTTCAGTTTTTAGGAAGCAAACTTAAAGCATTGCATGGAATGATGTCGTGCTGTGCCCTGCCTACAGTGCTTGCTGCCATGTGGGATGAAGAAATAACCTACACTGCAGAGATAATTAATTATGATGGAGTGAGGCTGTGCAAGCTGATTTATTCTGCCTGTTTGTACTGTAATATCCCTTTCTCTTACACTAAGTCATCAAAAAACTGGGAAGTAGAAAGTACAGTGACTTGAGGAAAGTAGTCTGGCTATTCATAACCCTACATATGTACATATATACATATGTCCCTGTGCATTGCAGGGGAGCTGGGCTGGATGACTTTTTAAGATCCCTTCCAACTCTAAGGTTTTTATGATTCCACATATGCAGATTTCTATATATGCGTAGAGTTCATTCTTCTCTTCAGTGTCAGTGAAAGTGTTTGTAAAAGGATGCAGGGCTGGTTCTTAGTTCTCCAGTCTCAACATGCTGGGAAGGGACCCTTTACAGGATGGACTGACCATAGTCCTTTTAGTTAATCCGTACGGCTGTGTTGTGCAGGTTACTTCTATGTACGAACCCTGCATGCTATTGCTGGACATAAGAAAAGATGCTTTATGATTGGTGTTCACAGCAAGTCCTGGGCTACATTCATTAAAACATTTAAAGCAGGGACACTCTGTGATACCTTAAGGAGGGTACCAGATTTTGGTAGAACACTTTCTATGCACTGTTCCTGGCTGGGCAGACTTGCCAGACATGATGTAAGAACAAATCAAGAGACCTTAGACCCTGTCTGATGTTCCTTCTGTGCTTATAGGACAGTCAAGGTTAGTATGCATAGAGCTTGGTCTCTTAGCTTGCTGTCATTTTGAAGTAGCAAAAACAGTACTTTCCTGTGTGTCTTAGAGATGCAAATGGAAAGGAAGTTTACCGACTGGCTTTACAAACCCGAGAGCAGCACATCCGGAGGGATAAAGCTACCAGCAACATCTGCACAGCACAGGTGACCCATCTTCTCTGCTTCCGTAATATAACTGTAATGTTGAAGTCATAACACCATAGTATCATGGTTTGGCTTTCCTTCTGAGACTTTTTATTGAAAAAGGAAGAATGTTGAAATATACTCCCTCATGTTTATGTTTCAAGTCCTTTGGAAAAATGGGACTATGCTTGAAGAGAGGGTAATAGTATGTATTTCTTTTTAAAACAACTTGAGCTCAGAATGAGCCCATGTATCCCTCTGCTTTGCTGAGTAGTGCTGTGTTTATTACAAATGAGACAGATTTTCTTAATAAATTCTGATCATCCGAAACTTGCAAAATTCAAAGCAAAAATTCTGTTCTGAAATTCAGAGGCTACTTAGACATAAATACAGATTGACAACTTGAATATGGGATTTGATGCAAAAATACTACATTGCCCCCAAACTCTCTTTAAGTAAAATATTATGATTAAATTTGCAATTACTGTAAATAGTTATCTTTAGCATCTGCTAGACAAGTTTATAAACTTTTCTGTTCCTACTGATATATTGTTCACACTCTTAATGTTGTGCTTTATTTTATAGAATAATTGTTATTGTTAAAAGAGCTGATCACTTAGCATTCATGGGATATTCCATAAAAAATTTATAGCAATACTATACATCAAGTTTCTTACAAGTCTAGTTTTACTTACGATTCTTCAGCCTTTTTTGTCGCAGTAAATGAATTTTGATTCATGTTAACTGGCAGTTAAATTTCAAAGGGCATTGAGTTCATTGCACCTACAGTTTCATAAATACACTTTGTGTCTCCCACCTTTTATCTTATGGGCAATTACAATAAAATTGTAACATCAGCTGGGGACATGTGACTCTCCTGGTACTAAAGAAACATCCCACCAAAATAATGTGAAGTAATATTTGTAAATAATAACATGCTAAACTGTATTTGGATCCTAGGCTCTCCTGGCTAATATGGCAGCCATGTATGGTGTCTACCATGGGTCTGATGGATTAAAGGATATTGCAAGACGGGTACACAATGCTACATTAATCCTGGCCGAAGGTGAATATTTAATGATTGCAGAAGCCCTTCTTCAGACCTTACACCTTCTTAAATAAGAGACTCTTGTGGTTTGCTTGTTTGCTTTGCCAGCTGGTGTCTTTTAGCTCTCTCAGATAAAGGAGTATGTTTATAGAAAATTCATGGCTAATGTTTTTCTTTTCTTTTGTTAATGAAATCCAAGAATTAGATACATATGCAAAATGAGCTTGCAGGTGTTCTATTTCCTTGGGAAACTGGTAGAAATCATCATAGCAAGTCTCCAGATGATAATGCTGCTTTCCATCTGCAAGACCTGTGCTTTGCTTTTTGGACCATTCTGGTTTACACCCAGAAACATGCTAATAACATATCAAAAATAGATAATAAATGAGATTAAAGAAAGGGGAACATTTCAGTTCAGTTACATGGAGTGTCATACTCCATACAAACAGTAAAATCCCGAAGCTTAATAGCTGTCTGAAAGAACAGCATTTGCAGTAGTAAATAATGACAGCAGCTGGACTGCGGTGTGGAATTTCTTTTAACTGATGCGACTGTCATTGCTGTCAGGAGGAGCTGTGCAAAGCTGGAATGCTGTGAGCTGGAGAGGGACAGAAGCAATTATCCATGCACTGTTTGCCAGCTTGGCTAGAAGACTGCTTGCTGCTTTTGAAAAGCACTAAGCCTTTAAACTTTGTAATAGCAAATTCCATGACAGCTAACACCTATTTATGTAGGAAAATTTTGCTTTCCAATCTTGCAATTTTGTCCTTATTTAATTTGTATACTTATTCTTCTGAAGCTTATGTATTTACAAATCTGTTGGATTTGGCAGAAAGGTCTTCTGTCAGATCAGTCTGCATTACTAACTAGACCTGAATCTGATACAGATGCATTTCATGCACAATGGTATTTTGCTATTAAAGCTGGTGATTTCACTGCTCTGTGCACAAGGGGCACGTCTCTTTTTAGTGTATAGCAGCATTTACTTGCAAGTCTGATGTAGTGTTGCTGTGTAAGCAAGCACTAGAGCAGACGATAGCATTAACTTAATGTGTTTTATAGGTCTCAGGCGAGCTGGTCATAAACTGCATCATGATGTGTTCTTTGATACCTTGACGGTCACATGTGGATGCTCGGTCAAAGAGGTTTTGGACAGGGCAGCTCTTAGGAAGATCAATTTTCGGATTTACAGTGATGGCAGAGTAAGCAACTTTAAACCTTTCAGAAATTTTGTAGCATGACTTTTTCCACTCATAATGTGTTGAAAAGAAGGAAGTTAATAATTGATAGAAATTGAATAGAAAAAGTTTCTTGTAATTTGGCTGGATACAACAGTCAATTATAAAGACAGTACAAAGAATGTGCCGAATTTCCAGAAAGATGTACTGTATTTTCATTTTATGCTTAATAGGTTTTCTAATTATTTCATTTTAAATATTCCATTAAGGGCTCTATAGAGAGAATCTAAACTGTGGAATTCATGACCTGCAAATTTCAGGTCCTTTGGCTCTAAAGACAGATGATAATATAGCCCACGTTATGGTAGCCACTAAGGACTGTGAAAAATCTTGTTCTTTAAAATGAGATTGGAGTGGCAGTGGTCTAGCAAAATAGGAGATTTTCCAGTTTACTTAGAAGTGTTAGAACTGAAGTCACGAATTATCCAGCTTGTGATCTGTTCAGTGTGGATGGCTTAGAAAGGGAAAGGTGGGAATCAGAAAATTATACATTAATAAAATTTGTGCATCTGTTACATAAAACAATGTGACATTTGCATACTGTTGCATGCAGAGATTTTTGTCTTTTTCTTTTGTCATGTGCGTCTGGAATGTCTTTTTCTTGGCAAAAACAAATAGAGTATGCCCCCAGAAATGACAGCTTTGATTAATGAGTGTTGCTTTTGTCCGTAGCTTGGAGTATCACTTGATGAAACTGTAAATGAGAAAGACCTCGATGACATATTATGGATTTTTGGTTGCGAGTCTTCAGCCGTAAGTGGACAACAGAACATGCATTAAATTAATCTGAATGTTTCAGAAATGCAGTGAAAAACAAAACTGTGTTTTCACGTAGGGGTTATCTTTATGGCATCTGTTCGCTAAATACTGACAATTTCAGATCCTGCCTTACAGCGAGAGACAGAATAAATCAACAGTGATGTATTCAGCTGGTTATGAAGCTTAGTTCTTTTGGTCAGTCTAGACACACTATGTTAACCCATTACTTGCTTTGTGGAGTTGAGGGCACGGAGGTCAGTTATCTTTGTTCCACAGGATTATTATTTTTTTTTTGCATATCACTGGTAATTGGCAGCAGTACTTCCAAGATGAGGGGACTACTGAGACTTCTGTGCCAGTTTTACTATACTGTTGATAAGCTAGATAAAAACATGTACATATGCTAATAGTGTTTTTACCTGGAGAACTGACTATGGCTTGTGGTATGCTGCTGATTCAAGATATTTCTTCTAGAAAGTGAAGATGAAAAGAGAAATGTATTTGAAAGTCTCTGACTTTGTGTTTGTTTGTGTCAAAGGAACTAGTTGCTGAAGGAATGGGTGAAGAAACCAAGGGGATCCTTAGCACCCCGTTTAAGAGAACTTCCAAATTCTTGACACATCAGGTTTTCAACAGGTTTGTGAAATTGCTGTAAATCTGAGTTTTAACATGGAAACTGATAATATTGTCTTTCAAAAGCTGTACTGGGAAGTCCATTGAGTATAGTTTTGTATCTGTAGTCACAGTCACTTGTTACTAATTGAAATAATCAATTTAGTAGCATTTTTAGACAACTTTTAAATTTTAAATGAGCAAAGCATGGTCACAGGTAGAATGTATGTTTTCATCAGTTTGCTACATTGTACCAGTATTATTTGAGACCTAATATTGGCAGACTTTCTTGAAATTGCAAAGTCAACGTTCAGTGATAGCATTTCTCAGCTACCGATAACAGCTGCTTTTCATCCACATTATGCCTAGGTAGCATAAAGTAACGATTTGAAATAAGTATCTAATAAAAACTAAAAATTAAAGGGGTGGGCTGCACTTACACCTGCATAGTCTTACTTTTTTATTATTAATTTTTAAGAATTATTATTATTATTTTTCAGTGGTGTTTCCTTTTCGGAATATAGATCAGCCTGGTGGTAGGGCTTCTCTTGCTTGCCTTAACACCGTGTTTTGTGTCCTCCAGCTATCACTCTGAGACAAATATTGTGCGGTACATGAAGAAGTTAGAAAACAAAGATATTTCTCTCGTTCACAGCATGATTCCTTTGGTGGGTATTTGCCAACAAGAGAAAAAAAATTACATACATACGTAGATCATCCTGAAAGTAATGCCTCCTATTTATTTCCATGGAAATTACAACAAATACGAAGAGCACAATAACACTGCTTGGTAGAGTAAATTTGCAGCTACAAAATACTAGTTTTTAGTGTAGGCACCACCGCTAGCTATTCACTTATACCAGTGATGAACAAGAGCCTGCATGCTGTGGTTGTAAAGATCTGCACAAGTGGAAGTAACCCACTGTTGCTGTTGCCACTGCTGAAACTCAGTGCCCACCACCACTGTTGGTCTCCAGATGCGTTCAGCAAGTGTCAATGAATGTCAGTGGGTGTAATCTTTTCAACCTGAGGAAGTCAGTGGCACACCTTCACTTCATCTGCACTTCTACGTCCGTCATCATTCTGTCAGAGTGTCTCTCTGCTGCCATCTGTTACACAGCACCAAAATGTAACAGGGTGTTGGTGGGAAAGTTCAACCTTGACTGCCATACACCATCTGCCTCTGACGTGAGCCAACATAGTAAATAGGAAGCATTACTCTCAGAGCAGATCTCTTAATATATACTGACAAATGGTTTTCCATTTTTAGGGGTCCTGTACAATGAAGCTCAATAGTTCAGCTGAACTTGCGGTAAGTTGCAGTAATAGTGTCTTACCTGCAACCCACATTATGCAGCCAGTGTCAATGAAGACACATGAGAAGTACAGGGTGGCATTGCTCTAGGTCTCCATAAGGGGGAAGGGAGAGGGGGGGAAGTTTCAGAATAAGCTAATGGGGTTGACTTTGTCTTTTACTTTGAAAAAGCTTTAAGAAGTTTGTAAGGAGTGCAGCAAAAGCAAGAAAGTGGCTTTGAAGGCTTCATGTGGGAAAAAAGAATAGACATGTATTTGTAATATATGTAATAAATATTAGGTGTTACATTCATGTTCCCTAATGCTGTTGCTGTACCTAACTTCTAGCTGTTTCACAAATCTTACAGTTAAACACAGTTCTTGCCTTTAGACAATTTGCTGCTCCTTAGGGGAACAGTCCTTGGTCTCAGGTGAGGAGTTGGAGTCTCCATCTATCTTCATTTCTTTACAGCTGGTATCAGCTTAGCCAGCATTGGGTACTGAATACCCTTAGATTTTTTCCTCTCTCTCCTTGTTGCTACTTGCTTGCTAGATTTCTCCCCCTCCTCTCAGTCATTTCTGTACTTGTCCCTACTTTTTTTTGTCTTTTATATTAAAATTGAAATTAACAGAAGTTTATGAAGCAGATTGTTAGGCACTGTTCCTTGAATCATCTCTTTTTGCCCTGTGATCTCACAGCTGCACATAAGCACAAGTAACTGAAAAGAAGCAAGTGAGGATTTTAAACATTTCCTGAATGTTAAAAAATGTTTTTGAGAATCATCCTTCACAGAGGTTGGGAACTTATGTTGACATGCAAGAAATACTTGGTCTTTATTTGAGCAAGGGCAGCTTATTTTCTTTAGAGAAATTAACAACAAAACAGAGTTGTCTTCAGAATTTTTTTTTTTACAATCACTTGAGGATTTTGTTTGTTTGTTTGTTTAAGCCGATTTCATGGAAAGAATTTGCCAGCATCCACCCTTTTGTGCCTTTGGAGCAAGCTCAGGGGTATCAGCAGCTTTTCAGAGATTTAGAGAAGGACCTGTGTGAGATTACTGGCTATGACAAAATCTCCTTCCAACCAAACAGGTAGGAGGTTTTTTTTTTTTTTTTTTAACATTTGCTCCTTCACGAGGACTCCAAAAACTTATTCCTGAAGAAAATGTGAAAGACAAAACTGGCAGAAAGCTTCTGCAGAGTGGTAATCCGTTCTGACTCATGTTCTTTCTTAACAGCCTTTGTTTTTCTCTTGCAGTGGAGCCCAAGGAGAGTATGCAGGTTTGGCTGCAATCAAAGCTTATTTAAATGCAAAAGGAGAACGCCATAGAAGTGTAAGTGTCAACGCTTGTCTGGGGAGGAACTGGGGGTGGGAAGTGGAGACCTGAGAGTTGGTTTGGAAGCTAGGGCTCACCCAAAACTAAGTTCAGTGTCCTTGTCTCTGACAAGCCTTTTGTTATTCACTGCTTTCCTCACAGATCATGTGTACTGTATTAAAAGTATTAATTCACTGAATAAGCAGTGGGAGTGAGGAAAAGTTTTATCAAATGGTCTGGATCCATTTTGAGTCCGTCTGGGATGGGGTTAGCTTTGCTCACAGCAGGCCGTGTGGTGCTGTGCTCTGCATATGGAGCTGGTAAAGCACTAATAGTTACACCGTTATTTTGTCTACTGCATGCAGAGTGCCAAGGCTCCTCTTTCCCATTCTGCCCTGCACCCCATCCTCAAGTGAGTAGGCTGGGTGGGCAAGAAGCTGGGAGGTGACACAGCCAGAACAGCTGACTGAACTAACCATAGTGGAATTCCACACCATGTAATGTCATACTCCACAGTCAAAGCTCAGGAAAAGAAGGATGAAAGGGGCAAGTTCATGGTTATGGAATTGATTTTCCCAAACAACCATTAAACATGCTGAGGCCCTGCTTTCCAGGAGGTGACTAAATATGTGCCTGCTGATGGGAAGTAGTGAAGGAATTCCTCTTCTTGGTTTGGCTGTGGACACAGCTTTTGTTTTCCCTATTTAAATTATCATTATCTCAGTCCATGAATCTTCTCACCTTACCTCTATTTTCTCCTTGTCCCACGGGAGAGGGGAATGAGTGAGCAGCTGTGTGGGTGTTTGACTGTTGGCCAGGCCAACCCACCACTGTCCTTTTTGGTGTCCAACGTGGAGCTAAGGTAATTACAGTTTTGATCTGAGCATGCCAATCTGTTTATTGGAAGGCTCCCTATGCTGGTCACAGAGCTTGTTGCTTTACTGTGTATCTGAGCTCAGGGCTTTTAAATGGCTGCTTCCAGACCTTGCAGTTTGCTATGCTGCTTATCACTTCATTTTGCTGTGACTGGGAACATTCTGATAAAAGCAATGGCCATGTGTCTGGGCTGACATATGTCCCTGGAATGATGCTGTTCCTGTTCTGTGTGAGCTACCCTGCGGAGACGAGGACTACACCTCGCTTTTCTCCTCAGCTGTTGATCTGTCCAGCTTTCTTGCATGAGCTCTTGAGTTTTTTGTACATCCTTACATCAGATGTTTGATTTTATTATTTAACATCTTTGGCTTGTTACTGTGTGTGTGGAACCTGTTTTGGTGCTGGCATAAGAGTGAAGAACTTGTTGTTGAGGTGACAGAAAAATGTGCCCCAAGAAGGTTGAACCCTGTGAGACAGGGGATGGGAGGATTTGGGCTTTTACCTGGTGCTGCTGATACCTCTGATATCTTGGTACTGTATACCCAAATGGGCTTGTGATCCCATTCCCAGCAGCTCATACTGTTTTGTGCCTATCCAGCCTCCATGTAGCCAGAGCAACATGGTAGGCAAGGCACGGGGTCTGACAGCACCGCATTTGAGACAAGGCCCATTAACAGGAATCACCTGTATCAAGGCTCATCCAGTTCTTGACTATTTAAACTGCTTCAAATAAATTTCTATAAAATATGTGAAGATAGCCTTTCTTCTCAAGCTCCACAAAGTTCTGGATGAGTAATGGAAAAGAGTTTTCAATTATAATCTTCAGGTGGTAAGGCTAGACTCAGAAGTCTTAATTTTTATTCTCTTCAGTACTGCCTACCTGAAACTTTGACCTCAAGGAATCACTTTCAGCTATACCATTGAAGCCTGATAAAAGAGAGTTCTTGTAAACCTGAGTGGTGATATAGTTAACCCCAGAGACGAACCAGTTCTTGCTAGGAACCATGTTTAATAGTTTTAGTTCTAACTCTAGAGATTAACTGTGCAGGTACTGCAGCTGCCTACAGAATTTATTCAACCTTCCTTTGTGGAGATGCTTTTGTTTAACTGTAACTAACTGCTGGTTCTGTTTTCTCTGTTTCACATTGGAAGGCTACTATGTATGCGATGCAAAGAAAGCCTTATATAGCCATTTTAAATTTAAAGCAGTAGTGAAAAGGGAAAGAGTGAGTGGCAGGGCTCGTTGCTGGTAGGCAGCCTGATCTCTGTTCTAGACACATGAAGAGGCAACAGAAGAAGGTCTGAAGTGTTTAAGGTTAAAGTCACTGCTATGAGACTTCACTACTACTACAGTGTTTAATACATGACACTGTAGCATCACTACTTTCTATGAATTAGCGTCTGTCCTTGTAAATTTCAAGTTCAGATCTGTTTCATTTCACACCCATTTCTTTCCATATATTGACCATATTATAGAAAGTAGAGGTGTTCTCACTAGCTTCTTCTGCAAAACATACATAGCGTTGTGCTAAGAGATTAGTTGGGCTTTTTTGTTTGTTTGTTTTCTATTGTTTTGCTTTCTTATTTGTTTTGCAATTTAGGAAAGTAAACTGAAGCAGCTGATCAAGCTTCTTGCAGTCAGCCTCATTTGGATCTGGTGCCCTCTTCTGGAAAAAAGACCTACAACCTTACATTCAATTACAGCTCACAGCATCTGTTTGCTTTGTAGTCTAATCAATAACTTCTGAATCCAGCAGCTGCAGATACAATCCACCAGGACTGGGTGGCACTTAACATTACCATTTAAAATTACCATGGATGTGTCACAGTGGATGTGTCACCAGTAGAACCGTGATCTTTGTATTTCTTTCAGCACAGCTGCACGGTGAAACACTGTTATTTCAATGCAAAAAGAGCGAATATCCATCTGCTGAGACTGAGTGCTTAGTAGCTTGAAATAGCTTTTGAAGTAATCAGCATTTGTCTTAGCATCTCCATGGAGCATGAGGTAGAGGTCACAGTGCATTTTTCCATGAAATCATCCAAACAAACAAACAAGAAACCCAACCAACAGCCTTGATGTTAGTTATTTAATACAGCTCATATTGAGTAACTTAATGAGCTTTGTTAAATTAATCTTCTCAAGAGAATCGTAATAGACAAAATAGACAAATATTTTAATATAACCACTTAATAGAAGCAAAGAGCTTAAAAAGAAAGAGAGAAAGAAAGAAAGAGAGAAAGAAAGAAGGTGTATTTATTGACTTTAGAATGGATGGAGTTCCTGATAAGTGTCTGGGAACTCCAGATCTCTATTTTCCTAATTGTCACTGATAAGAGCTAATATTTATATAAGTAAAAGCCCTTCCTTTTTTTCTCTCTCTTTCTCTCTCTCTTTTTTTTAACTGAGCTGTATAGAGGTTGTAAGCAACTGCCTGAAACTTGTTATAATAAAAGAAATGGCAATAGAATAGAGAAGGAAATGCTTAAGTCAGTTGGGATTTAGTGGAAGGTTAGAATCAGGTAGTTTTTCCTGCCAGGTCACTATTCTCAGCACCAGACTGGAAAATAAGGACAATAGATAAATAATTGCAATAAAAAGTCTCTGAAATGATGTTCTGGAAACACATTTTCCACAGTTTCCTAAATATGATTTATCGAGCAAAGGAAACTTTGTTTTCCTAATGGGTATTTTGATGCTTCTGCCTGGTTTCTCCAAAGAAAACTAAGTTTCAGTGTTTGATGCAAGTAGCAGTTTACTGGTAAACATTTCCTTTGTCTCCCTTTTAAGAACTGTGATAATGAGTTTGTGCTGAGTATGAACCATAGTATTCAAAGACTTGTATGACTGGCTGTACTATAGACCTGCTTCTTTTTCCTTCCAAGGTTTGCCTTATTCCTAGATCTGCTCATGGTACAAATCCAGCAAGTGCACAAATGGCAGGAATGAAGATTCAGCCAATTGAAGTGGATAAAAATGGGAGCATTGATATCTCCCATTTAAAAGCAATGGTGAGTGTTTAATCAGCTTTAATGTTCAAGGCAGGTGCACTCCTTCTCCTCAACAGGTAATAGTTTTGACAGACAAATTGGATACTCATCTGAGAGAAAATAGGGCAGAAAATAGTGAATGTGTACTTGAAAGGAATAAGTATTTCTTTCATTTTTTCCTCATTCAGATTCAAGCCATGTGACTTACGAGATTTCCTTTAATTTGAGGATCTTTTGTGCAGGAGTGGCTGACTGAGTCTCAGCAGGCTCTTTCACAGCAAAACGTTCCCATCTGCGTTTAGTATTTGAAATGAAAGGAGCGTGTTTGTGAGGCTGAGACCTTTCAGACTGCACTGTAGCATTCACTTGGTTAAATTCAAGAGCATCTCTGCTGGAGAGGGTGTTGCTAGGCAACTTTTTTCACTTTTTTGAGTAGATTTGCTGCAGGTGAATCCTGGGAATCCAAGGAATTAGCAGGACACATTTCTAAAAACACGTATTTGAGCAGCTTTTTATGGCAGTAGTAGATCTATGCTGCTGAAAACAAAGCTATCACCTGTGGATGACATTACCTTGAAGAGCAAGTGTTTCACCTGGTTTGTTTAAAGGTCTCAAAAGTGTCTGCTTTTTGACTTCTCATACCATGCTTCTGCAATTTAAAATTCTGACCTATCAAGAAAACACTCCTTCTGCTTAGGTGTTGGTGAATATGAGAGCCCGTACTTTTTGCTTACTGTAAGTGACTTAGGCTGATAGACATTAGCTGAGTAGAGGTCTTGTCTTGAAGGAGCTTTATGAGCCTCAGTGACCTTTTCCTCTGCCTGCCTCTCTGCCTCCAGGTGGACAAGCACAAAGACAACTTGGCAGCCATCATGATCACGTACCCTTCTACCAATGGTGTATTTGAAGAGGAGATCGCAGATGTGTGTGATCTGATTCACAAACATGGAGGCCAGGTTTACCTGGATGGAGCAAATATGAACGCCCAGGTATATGATCTCCTAGGCAGATATAATACAATTGAGCCTGTAGTTTCTCTGGGAAAAAAGTATCCTGGCAGTATTCAGTTCAGACTATAACTTCATTACAAGATGATGCAGGGCTCAGGGGAGGTGGTGAGGATTCCTTGAATAATAATAGGAGTTAGTTGCTGGTATACCTTTTGTTTATGTAAGTTTGCTTTGGAATACCAGATGATCACTGTGGTCCTTTTCAACACAGGCCATTCTATGATTCAATGAAAATGACTTAGCCTGCCTAATTTTTGTCAGAGGCATTCTTTAAACATGAATGAGAATTCCTAAAGCAAAAAACTCACAGCGTTTGCATCGATACTTGTTTGTGATGCATCATGTTAAAGGAAAATGGGAAAATGTGTAACATCTCTTACAGTGTAATTTTCTTGAGGGCAATGGCACATCTTTCAATGCCAGAAGATCAGTTCACATATAAGTATTCACTTCACAGGTGGGTCTGTGTCGTCCTGGAGATTATGGCTCTGATGTCTCTCACTTAAACCTTCACAAAACATTTTGCATTCCCCATGGAGGAGGAGGACCTGGAATGGGACCAATTGGAGTGTAAGTATATTAAATTAAGTTTTTTTAAGGAATTTATTTTAAAGAAAATAAATCCAGATAGCAAACAAACAAAATCCCTTAATGAATCCTGATTGACAGTTCTTTTAGGTATAGAGCTATTCGTGTGAGAAGTATATTGCTGTTTGTAAACTTTAGTCCTTCTCCTGGATAATCATGTCATAGAATCGTGCTGATTTGTTGAGTGATGAGGCTCATCGGTATTTGCAAGCCCTGACTGCATGTTGGCACTTAGTATGGATGGCAAATCCTGCTCAGCAGTCTGGTTTTTGAATGGATACAGAACTGATCTGTGGGCCTTGAGGACTGATATTGTGTACAGTCCACTGAAATGGTGGATGAAAATCTTGATTCCATCCTACAGACCAATTTTATTGTTAAAAAAAAATAAATCTTGTTCCTTTAAAATATTATTTTTATTTGGATAGCTGCATGAGTATCTTCTGATGGTCTATAAAACGAGTGTCATCCTACGCTGGCAACAGTTAAGCTACTACATTTTCTGCCGAAGAAGACACTGACCAGATCTCCTAGTGGACTGTGTTTGGAAGGAATGTGAAGAGAATCTATTGCTGAAAATGTTCAGGAATGGTTACACAGCAACACATATTTAAGTTTTAAAGTCAGTCTTTCTGTTTTAGGAAGAAACATTTGGCTCCCTACTTGCCTACCCATCCTGTCATCAAAATTCAGACGGATAAGGATGCTTGTCCTTTGGGTACTGTCAGTGCTGCACCTTGGGGTTCCAGTGCCATATTGCCCATTTCCTGGGTGTATATAAAGGTGTGTAGACTTTTTTTAAGGCATATCAGCTGAAGGGCTGTTTCTCTTTCAGCAGACCTGAGTACCACTATCACTAAAATCACATAGACAGTTTAAGCGCAGTGCACAGACTGCAGTGCACCCATGGCATAGCCAGAGATTTTTAAAATCCTTTGAATCTCCTTATTTTCAGGTAGAAATGCCTATTGCCATCTGTTACAATTATTAATATGGCAGGATGACAGCGGTGTTGTACCTATACAGTCTGCTTCATTCTTCTGACTCTTGTCAGTAATAATTCTAAGACAAGTGGACTTGTGGACAAGTCTGTACAGTCAGGCAAAATCTGCTGTCAGCCTTGTCCCTCTGCTGTCTCTGACATTAAATTTTTGTTTAAAAGCTGGTTGGAAACTACTTATTTTCCCAGTTGTCCCATCTACAGAGAGAACTGCAAGGGCTGCTTTGGCATTCTCCCTGTCAGCCTAACTCAAAGTCAAATACTAATTCCAGCCCTTCCCTCTGAGAATTAAGTATGCAATTGTATTCAGTTGGCTCTAATCTTTGTTAATGCACAGTTTCATCTGTGATATGACACCAAAGCAGTGTCTGTTCCGGCAGCAGAGTCTGCTTTTCAGGCAGCTCTGTGGGTGCCTTTTGCCTGAAGATGCAGGCAGTGGCAGCGGCACAGGCAGAAATAGAAGCCGCTTGATGAAATTCACCAGTTCTGCTCTCTTCATTTCAAAGCTGCTCCATCTCTGGAGTTGAGTTACTCAGCTGTTTACTTACCACATGTGGTCTTAGGCACACAGCATTCTAACAAGCCATGTCTTCCATGTGCTTTCCTGTGAGTCCAGTGTGGAAACCTGCAGTAGCAGTGTGCTGCTGTAAATGAGCCACATGTGTTCCCACTCTGTCATTTTGTTGGGATAAGAACATGCTTATCTTGCTTGAAGAAACAAGATATTGTTTGAAGATATAAAAACATTCTCATGTTGTTCCTCTTTCAGACAATGGGAGCAAAAGGTCTTAAACATGCTTCTGAGATCGCTATATTAAATGCAAATTACATGGCAAAGAGGCTAGAGAAGCACTACAAAATCCTTTTCAGAGGAGTAAGAGGCAAGTAGTGGCAATTTGATTTCTTCTACAAAGCTCTTTTCAAAATGTTTTGTGTAAAAGCTGGCTTGCAGTATAGCTCTTACCTAATGCTATGTGGCAGCTGAATCTCAGTCTTCTCCTGTTCCATACACAAGGAGAGGAATAGCCTGCTACAGCTTCTGTGGAGGTACCGCAATGGAACAGAGGTAGCTGGAGGCAGAACTAAAAATGCTTTTTTTTTGTAGTTAGATGAAATGATGGCAGGAGATGGAGTAAATGTTGGAAAATCCAACTGTTCTCCTTGAAGTCTAATAGTAAATTAATGACGCATTAGGAAAAAAAAGAAGCAACAATGTCAGGCCTCCAAGCCTGTCCTAATCTCTCTATATCCCACATAACAATGTAAGAACTTTTCATCATAAACTTTCCCTTACATACAATCCTCTGAGAAAAAAATGAAAAATTTCTATCCTCACTTTGTTTCCTTGTTCTGTTTTATAAGGAGGATGAGAATCTCTTTGACAATGGGAAATACTTCAGCTACATTCCAGCTCCCTAATGCAACTCTCCTGTCCTGTAAAAGTAGGGAGTAAGAAAGGACACAATTACCTGTCTGTTACACTAGACCATCATAACTATAATAAAATGCTATTTTGCTTGTTAAAGCCAAATGGCACCGGAGAAAACCTGAGTACAGTATGTATGCAGTTCAAAACATATTTATTGAACTTAAGAGTACAAACTGATTAAACCTGCAGGTTGCATTTTAGGAGAATATATAATTTCCTCACAGAAGTAAATAAAATTTTCAAATTTTGAAGGATTCACTAAAGAAATGGAACATAGTTCTTCGGAATTATGACTTTGGATAACTTTGGTCTTTAGCCTATTTGTAACAACAGATTTGAGCTTTTCTCTGATGTAACATGAAATCAGTTTTCTTATATGTGGCTAATTTGAAAAAGACTGTGATCCAAATGATGTTGGGCTACAGACAAATCCATTTATTTTCCCAGAGCTTACATATCATATGGAGCTACTTGGACTACCCTCTCCTATACATCTTGGAAAATGAGGCCTCTTAAGCTCATGTGGGTCTTGGAGGACCAGTGTTCACATGCTGGGTTGTGTAGCTCTTACCTGGTACTTTCTCTGGGTAGAGATTTTGACAAAGCAGATATTTTTTACTTTGTCTCTTTATCATATTCTACACAAAACCAATGAGGATAGACTGCTCAATGGATTGTGCTATTCTCCCAAAAGTGAACCACGTTGTTTTTCTTACAGGTTACGTAGCTCATGAATTTATTTTGGATACAAGACCTTTCAAAAAAACAGCAAATGTTGAAGCTGTGGATCTTGCTAAGCGACTTCAGGATTATGGTTAGTCAAATGTCTTTTAAACAGCAGCCTAAATGAGAAATTCACAAATCTATTCTGAAAGGTTCCCAAAACATCTCATTCTTACGGATGATGAATCTGCCTTGATCATCTCATCATTTTTCAACATGCTCATTAAGCTCATTAAAGAGCTTTTGCATCCATGAAGTTGTTATAACTACTGAAGAACCTGCTGCTATTCCCCGCCTTTGTAAACTGCCCTCCCAATTTGCAATTACATGACTGGTTGGGCACTCCAAGGTTGTTTTTGGTATGCTTGCTCTGAAGAATGTGATCTGCAGCCTAAAGGCTGTGTTTAGCAGCACTGCAGGAAAGAAATGATAACAAGCAACCCATTTTTTAATTCATCTCCTACTGCACAAATCTGTATTAATCTTGCATTGGCATATGATAAGAGGATGTAGGGACCAAATACTGAAGTGAGCAGCAGGGAATGGCAATAAACCTGAATAACGGGGCTGTTCAGCCTGGAGAAGAGAAGGCTTTGAGGTGAACTAAAAGCAGCTTTTCAGTATGTAAAGCTTCAGGAAAGAAGGGGACAGACTCTTTAGGAGGGTCTGTGGTGACAGAACACGGGGAAATGGTTTCAAGCATAAAGAGGGTAGATTTAGCTTGGATATAAGGAAAAAGTCTTTTACAGTGAGAGTGTGAGGCACTGGAACAAGTTTCCCAGAGATGTGTTTGCTGCCCTATCCCTGGAGACTTTGAAGGTCAGACTGGATCAGGTCCTGGGCAATCTAGCTGTGGACATCCCTGTTCATTGTAGGGGAGTAGGACAACATAACCTTTAACAATCCTTCCAACTCTAATGAACCTATGATTCTGTAGGCCAGGCTGTCTCTCCTCTGTGCCTGGAACAATTATGGAATATTTCTTCCTGAAAGCCCTATTAAGACACATGGAAAATAAAGATGAGATTCACCAAGGCCAAGTCATGCCTGACAAACTTGGTGGCCTTTTATAATGGGGTTACACCATCAGTGGATAAAGGAAGAGCTACTGATACCATCTACCTGGACTTGTGCAAAGCATTTGACACTGTCCCACGCACCATCCTAGTTGCCAATTGGAGAAAGATGGGTTTGGTGGATGGACGACTTGCTGGATAAGGATTTGGCTGGATGGTTGCACTCCGAATGTGGTGGTCAATGACTCAGTGTCCAAGTGGAGACCGGAGATGAGTGGCATTCCTTGGGGATCAGTGCTGGGAGCATCTCTGTAGTGGACGTGGACAGTGGGATCCAGTTTTCAGCAAGTTTGCAGGCACTACTAAGCTGAGTGGTGCAGTTGACATGCCAGAGGAAAGGGATGCTATCCAGAGGGACCTGGACAGGCATGAGAGGTGGGCCCATGCCAACTTCTTGAAGTTCGGAGGCTGGAGCACCTCCCCTACAAGACAGGCTGAGAGAGCTCGGGCTTTTCAGCCTGGAGAAGAGAAGGCTCCAAAGAGACCTTGTAGTGGCCTTCCAGTACCTGAGACTGAGGAGGGACTTTTTATAAAGGCATGTAGGGACAGGATGAGAGGAAATGGTTTCAAACTGGAAGAAGGTAGATTTAGACTAGATATCAGGGAGAAATTGTTTACCATGAGAGCGATGACTTACTGGAACAGGCACAGAGAGAGGCTCTGGATACCCCTCCCTGGAAGCACTGAAGGCCAGGCTGGATGGGGCTTTGGGCACCCTGGTCTAGTGGGAGGTGTGCCTGCCTACAGCAGGGGAGTTGGAACTAGATGATCTTAAAGGTCCCTTCCAACACAAAACATTCTGTGATACTATTGAAAAATAATATGTGTTGAGTTAAAAACTAACAGAGCAAAAAGCGCAGTTTTTAAGATCATTTCATTATCAGTGAATAACTTTAAACCCTTTCGTAAATAACATAATAAAATTGTCTTTTAAATACTTTAAAATCTGTCTGTACACTACCAATCCATCCGTTCACTCCTGTAAAGATTAAAGGGCTGAATTTTGAATCCATTGCTAGCTGTGCATGTGTTGGCTTATGACCCGTTGTCAGTGACTGATTCTGTTTTCAGGTTTTCATGCTCCAACCATGTCCTGGCCAGTGGCAGGGACTCTCATGATTGAACCAACAGAGTCTGAAGACAAGGCAGAGCTGGACAGGTTTTGTGATGCAATGATCAGTATTCGACAGGAAATTGCTGAAATAGAGGAGGGCAGGATGGACCCCCAGGTTAACCCTCTGAAGGTAAGAAGACACGTAGAGCAAGTTGCCAGCTCCAGCTTTACTCTTGAGACTTACTTAAGCCCCTTTCCCAGTCTTTCAGTACTCCAGAAAATAGCTGTGTGGCAGTGCAGTAGCAGGGGTTACAGATTGAAATTCTTTAGAAACCTTGAAAGTTCTCATAACCTGGAATTCTGACTTTTTAAAGTAAAAGCTCAAACTTTGCAGACACAGTAGAGAAAGTTACTGAAGGAAGCATATGATCTCTACTTTTGGGGACCATCTTAAATTAGTGAAGGAGTACTGCTTACTTATTTATTTGATTTAAGAAAGGAAGTGAAATGACCTTAAAGCTAACAGTTAAATGAAGACCAGATGAATTACTTAAGCTACTATGGCACAATACTGCTACAGGCTCAAGTTCTGGTTAACTGTTGTGAGGCTGCACTGAATTTTTAAATACTGAGGGAATGTGGTGAAAAGCTGGAAGCACATTCACATCTTGGGTGATGTTGGACAAAATGGAATGCATCTAGATACTGGCTGGCTTCCTGTTTTAGATCCACTCCTTTTTTTTTTCTTTTCTTTTTTTCCCCCGAGATACATTGTGTCTCAAGGAGATACCAGACAGCAGTCTGTATTATTTTTTCTGTAATGATGTGAATCTTAAGGAAGAATCTCACAGATACGTTCAATTGAATCCAGTAATTTCATGTCATACACGCCTTTCTGCTTGCAGATGTCACCACATACTCTGAACTGTGTCACTTCTTCAAAGTGGGATCGCCCTTATTCCCGAGAAGTGGCAGCATTCCCACTGGTGAGTAAACGATGGAATGCTAGTGATGTGGTAATGCATGAATTTGCTTTCTGCTCTGTGGTTTTCTGATCTATTGCAGAAGAACTAGTCTGGTAGGAATAAACACTTCAAAGTACTTTTTGCCATTACACAGTTTGTTTGTGTGAGCTCTACAGCAGTTCTAAAGTTTTCTTTTTCAAGACAAGGAAAAAGATCTTTAAAAAATCTCTAGACGTGAGGGAAATGTGAACTTGGATTTGTAATGTCAGCACTTGGATATTGGTTATTCTTGGTGGAAGCAAGTTACAGCTCCAGTCCCTTCAATTCAGACATACTGCACCACAGCCTCTGAAAACAGAGACCACATTTAATGTTCAGTGCTCTGCTATGAGGAGTTTAGAGGAGGGTTTGATGAAATGGAAAAGCAGCATGGGGCAGGCAGCACCAATGCAAGTCAGCTACAGAGGACAGACTGGGATGCAATGTATCTGATTTCTTGGAAGCACTGTGTAAAACTGCTTTTTCCACAATTTTGTCAGTAACTTTTCTCACCTGAAACTGAACTGCATCTACTTTACATCTGCCTTATTGCCATGTACTGTTTCCAAGAAGAACAATTTAACTGCACTTAGGAAGTTTACCACCTTATTATATTTGTTTTACTTTTTTTAAAATGTAAATTATTACTGCAATGAACAGCGCAGATCTTGATAGTCTCTTTCACTTTTCTTTGGTTTCCGCCCATTAGCCAGTAATTCAAGGGATCACAGTTTGTTTATTTCATGACTGCTTCTTTGCAAGCTCGGGTCAGAGGACAGAGATGCACTTTTTCGAGAATCTAAATTTTCCTTTAACTAACTGCCATTTTTGTTATACATACTTGTTGACTTTATGGGATTGAAAATGCACCGGAGGCTTGATTTCACACTCCAACTTTAGTTGTTGAAACTTCAGGCGTCTGTTACATTTACGCAGCTGCTTAGTGCAACAATTAAAATAATTGCTTTTTTTACTTCTGCATACAGCCTTTTGTGAAGCCTGAAAGCAAGTTTTGGCCCACGATTGCTCGCATTGATGACATATATGGAGACCAACATCTGGTTTGTACCTGCCCACCAATGGAAGCCTACGAATCTCCCTTCTCTGAGCAGAAGAGAGCTTCTTCATAACACTGCTTCCAGCTCGAGTTTCTGAGTCCATCAGGATGGCCTTTTCCTCCCAGACCTGATAGGGGATTTATATACTGTGTATATTTTGGATAATTACCACATTCGTTAATTGAATCACCACTCAGTCAAAATGTAAATACAATCAGTATAGTAGGTATGAACAAAACGTGTTTGTTCCACAGCAGTTGATGTTGAAGTTGCCTCGATTCAGCATTTTCTCTGCTTTGTGCTAAAGCTTTAACAGTTAACTCCCAGTTTGTGATGTGGTATACAAAATAGGGTTACAGAAATTAGAGAAGGTGCAGATGCGTAAAGCTATAGTAATAAACATTAACTGTAGGACTAATTGTTTATATTCTGTAAAAACAGATGAAGTAGATTGTTTAATTCATGTACTACCGGTAGCGTTGCTAATGTTAATATTTTGTGCTGTTTTTTATCTACCAATGTTAGTATTCTAATAAAGTTGGTCAGAATTTAAGTATCATAACCTTTTGAATTTTAACTCTTAAGCTGGTTTTTTTTGTATGGAACTGAGGCTTCTGAGTCTGAAGTTCTAATTTGTCAGAACTGCCACAGCAGTAACAGATTCTACATGAAGCAAAATGCTGGCAGGGATTGAGATAAATCTGTCATTTGCAGTGATTAGGTTTACTGAGTGGTAACAAACTTACCTTCTGTCTGTATCACATCAATTCTTCCTTGTAGTTCCATCTACTCCTCTCTTCTTATTCCCGAGAAAGCATGAGACAACTTCTCCAGTATACTGTGAAGTGCTTAGTTTGAGTTAAATCTTGTCTAACAAAGTATTCTCCTTACATCATTTCTCAAATATCTTGTTCAGGATTTTGGTTTCAATGTACTTAGCTTGCTTTGTTTTGTAAATCTACACCCTGTGTAAACATTATCCGAAACCTGAACTCTAGCAATCCAAGACTGCTAATGGTGCACTCGGGCCAGTTTCCTGTGGGTATGCATAATGCCATATTCAATTAAGTAGCATGAACTCAAATGTTGAAGAAGGTCATCTTCTAATCTGTTCCAAGTCATGTTTTATAAAACCTAGCTCTCTAGTTGCACTGACAGATAGTGCACTTGACACCAAAGAAATGCATCCTGGCTTGTATCAGGAATTGCAGGACTAGGGAAGTAACCCTGCTCCTGTACTCAGCACTGGTGAGGTCTCGCCTTGAGTACTGTGTTCAGTTTTGGGCACCTCACTATAGAAAGATACTGAGGTGCTGGAGCAGGTCCAAAGAAGGACAACAAGGCTTGTGAAGGGCTTGGAGAATGTGCCTTATGAGAAGAGACTGAAGGAACTGGGGCTGTTTAGTCTGGGGAAAAGGAGGCTGAGGGGAGACATTATTGCTCTCTTCCAATATCTGAAAGGTGCTTACAGTGAGTGGGACTGGTCTCTTCTTAGTGGTGACAGGTGACAGGACAAGGGAAAATGGCCTCAAGTTGCACCAAGGTAAGTTTAGGTTGGGTATCAGGAAAAACTTTAGGAAAGGGTTGTTGAGCACTGGAATAGGCTTTCCAGGGAGGTGGTTGGACGTGTTTATAGACCATTTGGATGTGGTGCTCAGGGACATGATTTAGCAGAGGGATGTTAGTTAGGGTAGTATGGTTAGGTTATGCTTGGACTCAGTGATCTTGAAGGTCTTTTCCAACCTGAGCGATTCTATGATTCTATGACTTGGAGTAATGTAGGAGCTGGTCTGTGCAGATTGAGTTCTGTTTGACACAAGCGGGCTCCCAAGCCGTGACAGCCTCATATGGCCATGTGAAGCAGGATTTGGTAACACTCAAGAGAGCACTACATTTTACAACCAGGAACTACACAACCTCTTCATGAAGGTGTACACGCAGTCATGACCAGGGGCTCTCTCTGAAGGGACACAAACAGCAGCACCTCAAGTACTGCACTTCTTCTGTTTTGGCTTTGCAACGTTTACATTACTTTCCATAGGACTTTCATGTGGAATTAGTTAACCAGAAAAACAGAACAAAAGATGATAGGAATGGCTTCCATTAAAGGAAGGTTGGGCCAGGTTTATCTGCACATAGGTCCCCAAACGTCTACATATGGAGAGAAAATTAGAATTTTCTAATGTAAAACCTATTTCCGAAAAGGCAATTATTCTTCAGGCTACTGCTGTAGCACTGGGGAAGGGGGAAGAGATAAAAAGATATGAAACACCAAAACACTGCCATAAGCACCACTTGCAGTGTGAGGAACAGACAGGCATTCGGACCTACCAAGCTAACTGTACAAAGCCTTCCCAAATTACTTTTACCGTTCGGTAAAGAGGCACTTTCATGGTGCCTGATGATGTCTGCTAACTGTGTCTGATAAAGACATTAAAAATCTTTTTTTTTTTTTTTACACATTTGTATCAAGTAATGAAATCTCCACTGTTGTCTTTAAACTGACAAATCTGTAGCTGATGGTAAATCAGCAGCAAACTCAATAACAATAAAGTAATTAACAGAAGTCAGAAATAACCACGTTTCCTAGAAGATGACATTTACTAATTGTTCTGCATTAAAAATAAGTTTTTATAAGATAAGACTTGCAAACATAAATCTGAACTACTCACTTAAAAGTAACCATTCACATAATAAATACTAAGAATGCTACCAACATTCATGTTAGACTGGGGCACAAATTAAAAATCAAGTGTTCCTATGCACAGTTGTAAGAGCTTTCTCTCTCCAAATGGTGCATAGCTACTAAACATAATTCTCAATTGGTAAAAGCTATTGAACAGAAAAAAAAGTATCTTTGCTTACTGCAAAAATGCATACCATCCTTACAGAGGTTGAACTACATCTGTTTCCCCATAAAATGCTGAGCTACCACTTTGTAAAACACAGAATTCAACAGGATGTAAGACTGTTTATAGCTTTTATGAAGCATATGCTTAATACAAATTCACCTACTGCACAAAGAATGTTCATTCTAATAAGCACAGAAAAAGCCAAACTGCTCAACAACACCTTATTTTTGTTACATTATGAGATACTACCAACATTTGGTATGCTAATGGCCTCCTGAGGAGAAATGGGGGTAGGGTAAGGGTAAGTTCATTGGAATGACATGAGTAGGCCACTAAACTGACTTTTGGCCATGAAAAAGCCAAATATCACCAACATCTGAGTGAGTGGTTATGAATGACCAGAGGGCAGCACCCAACTGCACCAGGCTGCGGGCAGGGCGGCCTTACTGCTCTCTGGCACATGGAGTGCAATCCAGCACCAGCTTTCCTTCAGACAGATGCTCAGCAGAGACCAGAGCAGCTTTATGACAGCTGCTGCTGTACAGGAGTACACATGTTGGGTTGTTGTTTTCTTAACATTCTTTTTTTTTTTTTAAAATAACTAATAAATGTCAGGAATATAAAGCTTAGAAAAAAAGCCACCCACCTAAAGAAAGTATGTAGCAATCTGGAAAAAAAATCTGCTATAAAAATATAATTTACATAAGAGGATAATAGTGAAAACAAAATTAGCGATTTTTCTGAATCATAAAATATTTAATAAGGTATATTTGGGGGAGATATATTGTATATAAAATTTCAGATCACAATATGAAGCGATTTGAACCCTCTCCAAGCTAGCACTGCCTTCAATGCTGTGTAGATGTATTGCCACTGATACAAGACTTACTAAAAGCATACAGTTTAACTAATACAGAAGTGGCAGTTCTTTATATGAAATATTTTTTACACAACTAGAGCGGCTTGAATACCCTCCTTAAGTGCAAAAAACACAGATCACTTTACACTAATGTAGCAACAATGCATTCATATTGTTCTCATTAGTCATTAGTAGTCAACTTGCATAAGATACAAGAAAAGCACAATGAAGCTCACAAAAATAGACTAAAAATCAGCCTGTTCTTGCAAAAAAATACAGCATAATGGAAGAAAAAGACAAAAAAGGATTATGCACACCACATAATTTGCTGTTCTTTACTCCAGCTGGCTTAAGTGCTGTTTCTGTTTTTTGCTGTTTTTGTGGGGTTTTGTTTTGGTTTTGGTTGGTTTTTTTGTTTTTTTTTTTTTCCTCTTTCTTTTTTTTTTTTTCTTTTTTTTCTTTTTTTTTTTGTAAATCAAACTACACGGACCAGGCACAACTATTATTCAGGAGGCAGTGTGTAGCTAAAAATTTGCTAACTTTTTGTCATCCCCATAATTTATTTTCCTCTGTCCTGAGGTAGTTACAAAAAAAAAAAAAAAAAAAAAAAAAATCATAAATCAAGCATCAGCTAGGCCAGTGGGAGCTGAAGCTTTTCATCTTTTTCTTTAAAAACTATTCATTAACTGGCCCAAACTACCCTTTGATGTTAAAAGACAGCCGAGAATTAAGAGATCTCACTACACCAAAAAGATGGCTATGAGGGGAAGAGGGTGAGCTGCTTCAAAATGTGACAACATATTGAGTCCCATCAAGCTGGCTGGTCCACTGTTGAATTTCCCACGTTTATTCTCCTTAACTGTCTATAAAGTCACTGGGAGGAGTTCAGAAGCATCTGAGCACATCATCGTCCTTTACTGTAACCAGGGAAGAACTGGTCCAACAGGGTCTGCAGGATCTTGTTAGGAACCATGGTGTAGCTCTTCCCCAGGTCGTAGCGGCAGGCAGGGCAGGTGAAGACCTCAGCTCTGAAGGAGCGCTGTAAACAGCTCTAGGACAGACAAAAGAGGAGTGAATTGTGGGAATTCTCTTTTACACTAGCAGCTTCGTCAGCCAAAACGAAGGAGTTACCATAAACTAAAGACACGATTTTTTTGTACTTCCAGAAAAAAGAGGAAGTAATTACTGAGCCCCTTGGGGCACAACTTTGCCTATGTGACTAAAGTGATCTAAGAAAAGAACTTCGAAGCACAGAGCCTGGGAAGGATTAAAACACAACCCTGCTGATATTCCCATTAATGTCTTCCTGTGAATCAGAGCCACAACTGCAGCTGTTTTCTAGCATCCCTGTTTGACAGCAACTGTACTCCAGACATTCCCATCAAGCATAAAGTGAATGTATATACAGGTCGTAGTGCTTAAGACACAGCCTTCATCCACCTCATCTGACAAAACTCAGTTACTCCTTAAAGACATATTCAGAGTGATAGAGTTGTTTCTAATTAACCCAAATAATTTTCTGGTATTTACTCTGCATCCTTTCAACAACTCTTGGTTAAAATGTTACTCACTTTTACAATCCGTCTTTAATTCTTTACCTACAGAAAGTTCCTTTACTGTTATTCTATCAACATCTGACTCCTGGGCTAAAACAGCTCCTAACATACCTCCTCTGATCACAGTGGAATGACAGCAATGCAAAGCCCAACTCATCGCATCTGGGTTTATACTAAGCTCACTTCCACTCATTATTACATAAAATTAAAATTACACAGCAATCACTGAAAGCAAACATGCAGCAAGTTACTGCCCAGAATTCTAGGCAGTAATTATCATCTTTCTAAAATACATTTTGGCTCCACTGTCTGGAGTTTCAGAGCCAGGGCGACAGCCCAGAGCATAACCAAGCTTCTTCTTACTTTACAGACGTTGTGGAGGCACTCTGTTGTCACTGGCTGGTAAACCAGCTCCTGGCAGCAGACACACATAAAGGATTGTTCCAGTTTCTTCAGAAAATTCTAATGTAGGGCAAAGGAATAAAAAAGACAAACTATTAAAAGGCATGCAAAAACAACAACAACAAAACCACGAACAAAAGTATTTTTATTTTAATTATATATGTTATATATAAAACTATATTGCCCAGCTTTGGTAATTACTATATACATTTAAAACGTTTATGAATTTTCGTGTGAAATTCAACTCTTAGATCTAAGCCGAGGAAATGATAAATTCATTTGCCTCTGAAAATGTGTGAAATCTGTGGATTAATTCACAGCAGGATTCTTGTGTAACCCCGCTGTTGTTCCCTTCCCAAACTCACTTACCAGTAAGTAAAAAGATTACAGGATTACTGTAAGTTGCTAAGCTTAATTTATAAAATGGTTAGACGTAACTTCATTCTGCAAAGAGACTGCTTTCACTGCAGCTCTTCTAGAGTAATCTTCAAGACTCAGTCAACACTGAATTACCTACCAGAGACAATCAGCATCAAGTATATATTGATAAGATACATAAAGGGAATTTTCACGCCCTCTGTTATCTGCATTTTGCCCACATTTACCACACCTCTACATACACCATCTTCCTTCTTCTCACCAGAATAAAATTCTAGCCACATCTCTATTCAAATTTAATTAAACAGTTGATGGTTTCCACCAAAAAGCTGTCATAGCAGCTACCCAATGTTTGCAGTGATTCCTATTGCCTTCAGTGGCAATCAAATGGAGATCTTACTAAAACAATGGGTATGAATTTGTAGAAAAAACGACTTTTCAGTAACTCAACTGCTCTTAAATTGCCATTTTCTCCATTTAAAACCGTGCATCTCTACTGCTTACCAACAATTTTCAACTGAAATTCTTTTCAATCATTATAAACATTGAACAGAAAAGAGACAAAAGGTTCTAACTTTATAATAAGAGGAAAAAAGCACTTCTAATGCTTTTTAGAAAAGAAGACCTCTACTATGGAGGTGCCAAGCTATCAACAGCAAACCCTACAAGGATTTGGTACTAGACTGCTATAATACTTCAAAATCAAAGCTTTACAAATAAAAACAATGCTAGAAGCAATCTGTATTCAGCAACCGTTCAACAAGCAAATTATGTCTTAAGAGAGACCAAAGATTTCTCCTAGCACTTTTCTAAAGAAAAGTAAAAAATAAAAATCTAAGCATGCAGCAAACATACTGGTCCCTCCTTCAGAGAAGCAAGTACTTCATCCCACAGTTTCTGGTTCATACAATCTTCTCTAATCAGCCACTGCTGTTCTTGGGTCAGCTGAAAAGCTTCTCCTTTCCCTCCATCTCCCATTCTCATGGCTTTAGGTGTATTTGTAGGTTCCTCAATACCTGCTCAAGATGATGACCATCAAACACAGTAATATCTTCGTGTTAGTCTAAATTAATACAGGGGAAGGCAAAACTGATTCTAAAAGGGAATAAATGAACTACACCTGTAAAATGTGTCAATCAAATGCCTACTCAAAGTCACTTCAGCTCAGCACTGCTTTGAGCTGTAAAGTTCATTTTCCTACTGAGCTTAAAGGAAAAAAGCCTTACAAGTACTAAATAAACTCTCAGGATCCCTAGGCTGCTACTTTATTACAGAATATGCACTGCAATTTACATTAGTATTCCAAATAACTTCATGCTTCTGCGAAGCTTTCGTGCTACTGGCTCAATAAACACAACATGACAGACTCCACTGCTGAAAGCTAAAAAAATAAGAAGAAATACCATCATCAATTGTTCTTTTCTGGTTTCCATTACTCTGGCTGGTTGGCTCCTGTTTCACAGTTTGCTTTTTAACCTTATCTTTCTTCTCCTTACTAGCCATCGCTTCCAAATAACCTTCTGGATACTAAAATAAAAAGCACAGATTTAAAACAAAACCCACTGGCAAACAGAAATTCCCAAATATGAACAAGACTAATTTCTAAAAGACTCTAAAACCATATGACAACATATTGAAATAATTTAAAAATAATTTTTAAAATCCTACATGATGGAAAAAAGTTTTAAAGTAGTGTCTGTTTTCCAGAAAATGTAGCCAAGTTAAAAGATCTAATCTAGATTGAACTGTATTAAAAGGAAACTGACATCTAAATCTATGCCCTTCTAATTGTGTACGTTAAACAGTGTAGCCAGCAGACTGAAGCAGTTTATCCTCCCCCTCTGTTCTGCTCTGGCAAGGCCAGGACAGAATTGTGTCCAGTCCCACGCTCTTTAGCTCAAGGCAGTCAGGGTACTTCTAGAGAAAGTCCAGTTGAGGGCCACAGAGATGTTGAGGGGACTGGAGCTCCCTGGTGAGGAAAGGCTGAGCAACCTGGGACTTCAGCCTGGAGAAGAGAAGGTCGAGGGAGGTATTTTAACCATGCTTATGAATATCTGAAGGGCACGAGTCAAGTGGATGGAGCCAGGCTCTTTTCAGTGGTGACCAGCAACAGCACAAGGAGTATCAGGGATAAACTGGAAAACAGGAAGTTCCATACAAACATGAGGAAAAACTTATTTGAGGGTGACAAAGCACTGGAACAAGCTCCCCAGAGAGGCAGTGGAGTCTCCCTCTTTGGAGATATTCAAAACCTGCCCAGAAGATCTCCTGTGCAACCTACACGACAGAACCTACTTCAGCATGGAGGTTGGACTCAATGACCTTCAGAGGCCAGCCCCTATGATTCTATGAACTACACAAAGTTTTCTCCAAAGGCAAAGTTGAATATGATGATACATAATATGATAAACCATTGCCTTGATAAGAAAAGAAAGTTTAGTGATTTTTTCCACCTTTCACGGTGGAAAAGGCTTGAGTCCTTATGGGTTAGTTAATTTTTACATCTGAAATAGCCATATGAGCTCCTCAGCTACACATAGAGAAAAACATACGAATGCACATATCTTTTGATTTCTCAGATAGACTCAACTGTAAGAACAATTACTTGAAAAAATACTGTCCAGGAAAATTATCACTAGATTCAAACTCTTAATGTATATACATACTTATATGTATATATGTACACACACACATATATATATGCACAGTATTTCACAGCTACGACAGAAAACTTCCTTCTGCTTTGCTTGTTTAGATGGATTTTCCCAGTCTTTAGATAACTTTTTTGTGCGTTTTGTAGGTATCTGATTTTGTCACTGTGAAGTACAAGAAAAAAATAGGGATTTAACATAACTGATTTCTATTCTGGAATTTGTTTACTTGAATTGAGGAAAAGAAACCAAAACAGTTCCTGAGCGATCCTGACTCAAACCTGTACACTCAGACCCAGCTTCTTTGTCCTCTCCATTCCTTCAGAAGTCCAAGGTGCAGGCTCAACATCATCTCTCCTCAGAAGATAGCGCCAAACTAAAAATCCACATTTTCCAATTTCTGGCCAATATTTCACCACCTACAGAAAAATACAGAATTTCTGTTATTACTTTACCACAAGCCAAAAGTGTGTGCATGTACTCCCACTTGCATTATTCAATTAAAAAAATCAAAAAACTAAGTCAAACATTACTACAAAGCAGCTCTTCTACTACCTGCAAAAGTTTTTTTGATTTTGATAAACACAGTGGTATCTATTTCAGATGCTGAGAAGATTCTGGACATACAAAAAGCTACAGCACAATTGGAAGGAGTGAGGACGCTATCTGACTTCCATTGGCAAATATCATTTGGTAAGCATGTACAGCTTACGTATTCAAGTTCATATAAACTATTACGGATTACATTCTATTATCACTACTCTGACTAATTTCACTACTTTACAGAGTGAACTATGGCTAAAATGCTGTCTTGGAGTTAAAAGAATTCTTTAAGTAATGGCAAAGAATTTACAATGTAAGACATACAAAACTTTCTAAAATAGCTCTAGAAAAATGTGATGTTGTACCTTGTAGAAACCAAAATACCTTGTAAATGCCATCATATCTGTTGCCTTCCTCTGGGGCATACTTGCTGATCCGCCGTCCCTTTGAACTACGTACCACTCTCACTGGCTTACCAGCTCTCCAGTTCTTAGACTCTGCCCCATTTTTATCATCCAGTGGAGCATCACAGTTAAGAGCCAGTGCCCTAAAAATAGATATATCAAATTGCTTCATAAAAAATATTTCTGGGAAATAGTGTAATTATATCATATCTATTTCTGATACTTATTTTGCTTTATCAAGCAGCACAGAACTTTTAAGTATAACCTTCAACAAGTGCAGAACTGATGGATGCAATAAGTTACATGTACAATTAAAAAAAAGGAACACAAAATATCTTGCTGCCAACGGCCAAGATGAAAATACAGATTATATATGTAAATGCAATTAAAAAAATCCTCCTTTCATATTTAATATCCTTCATTTTTAAAAATAACTCTTTCCTGGGTAGTATTGAGAAAAGTAAGAGAAATTACAAAGAAAGGAAAACGTTATCATTATTCCCCAGTAACAACAGATTTTTAGACTTTTTAAGCGCAAACATGAAAATAACGAATATAACAAAAAATGCTATATAGTAAAAAGCACCAAAACTTTCCAATAATCTCTGTGCAACTGAAGTTCCTCACACAGCATATAAACAGCTTAGAGCAGGAGTTAAATAACAGCAGCTAACTCAAGGACAAGCATCATTTTATCCTTCATCATTTTATGCATCATCTGTATTTCCGGGCTTGTTCAGCCTGGAAAAGAAAAGGCTCAGGGAAGACTTCAGTCTAATACACTTAGATAATAGACTTTTACACAGTCTACCAGCGATAAGACAAGGAGGAACAGTGTTTAACTACAGGGGGGGAAATTTAGGCTAGATGTTAGGAGGAAATTCTTTACTCAGAGGTCAGTGAGGCTCTGGCACAGGCTGCCCAGTGAGGTTGTTGATGCCCAAACCCTGAAGGCGTTCAAGGCCAGATGGAGTCCTGGGCAGCCTGAGGTGGTTTGGGGCAGCCCTGCCCACGGCTGGAGGGTGGAGCCTGATGATGTTTAAGGTCCCTTCCAGCTTTAACCATTCTGTCTCTCTCTCTCTCTCACCTCTAAATGCCACCAAAAAGCCAGAAATAATTCCTCTCTACTCTGCTTGAGAGCAGCACATCACATCAAAATGGAAGCCTAGCAAACAAATGTCTCAGTCAGTTCTGGCACCCCAGAGTTAAGTGGTCAGCTACTTAACAGACATGCACCTATATTCATGTAGCCTTTTTAAAGGGCACAAAAACACTATAAGAGGATGTCTAACTAATCTCTTTGGATACAAACGCTCTTTTTAAAGCATTGTTTTTTATAATGCAGCACCTTAACTCCTTATTTTTTTCTGCAATACTACAATGGAAGTACAGACTATCTAACTACGAAAGATTTTTTTTCCAAGGGAAAATGAGCATTCTCTCTTCATACTGAATTTTCATAAATCAGTCTGATAGAAACATCTGGAATAACCTCGAAGTTCTACCCAAGAATTTTGACAAACTTCTCTAATTTAAAACAAGGTGCCTGAAGAAAACGCTGGGACAATTTCAACCAGAGACATGGCTAATGGCTGTGACAACAACACAACAGCCTGCTTCATTCAGATGCAAATGTTTCTTGAAACCAACAGAATATAATGCTTGATAAAACACCTCTTAACAGCAAGAGGCACCACTGTTTTCACAGAGTAGCACGTACAATAGAAAACAAAATAAATTTCACAGAAAGTCTGTTCTAATTAAAGAACTAGAGCAAAGGTTTTGCAATACTTCCTAATTTTACTTGCAAAACTTACCTATTCATGTGTGTTAATGTCTGATCAAATGAATGCTCTCCAATTCTTTTATTGCCAGAAAGATCTCTACCTCCACTCCCAGTGTAAGTGAATTCATCTCCTCGATCCTGCGCAAGAAGGTTGGTTTTAACACTCCAAATTGAAGCAAATAAATAAATTAAATTTTTTTTTAAAAAGTGACTTCATTTGCTCATTACTCTTACAGACAAAAAATATACTCCAAGATATGGAAGCACATGTTTTCTGTTTCACTATCACTGTCCTACAATACTTGCAAAAATCTTCATTAGAAAAAACTGCCTGCCTTGAAAAAATTGACATTCACAGTAATTTTCAAAATTACTTTGAAAAATAAAACATTTATTTAATGACCCATTCTCCCAAGTGGTGAAGCACTAAGTAGAGCCTTTTTTTAGTTTACAAGAATATAGTGTTTGCAAAATACATCATAAATAGCTTGGAGAAATCACTTCAGTTTGTGCAAGGGACTGAGCTCTAAAGTCAGAGCCATGTGTACTTAAATTCAAATTAGATGCTTTAGTATATGAATAGTTTAGTTCAGGTAGAACTAAACTACTTCAGGTATTCTGAACTAGTAAGAGGTTAAAATCATTCAGATTCACATTTTAAGCGGAGGCAGTTATGTAGTAGAATTCCTATAGGGAATTTTCTTTAAATTCAAGATAAATTGATCAACCTCTCTTCTGCCATCTTCTGCCACGTACAAAAAGAATGATCAAAATCAAGTTATTCACTTCCTTCGAAACAGAAAGTCAGTCCACCCTGAGAAAATTCAAGAATTTCTAGAACGATAAATTATTTAAAATGATATTTCATGGAGACACAAATTTTGTGCAAAGCATGAATCAATAGTATAAAGTAAATACTTCTTAGGAAAGTAATGTTTCCATGAATTTTTACAGTAACTTTTTGAACAACTCAGTCAATTTCTTAACAGTATTAAAATCCTGACATTATGAATCCATTGCTAGACTGTTAGAGATATTTCATGGCTGACAACAGCAGAACAAAGGAAAATTAGGAATAGAAATGTTGGTTGTACAGTGCCATAAATTAATTATAGAAATTACCTAATCTGTGTAGGGAAAACCCAAAAGAAATTCAGTTGAAGCATTTCATTCTAAAGATTCATACAGATGCAAAAAAAAGCATGTGCTATCACCAAGTTGAAAAAAAAACAAAACACCTCTCTAAACCTAACAAAAATATTGTATAAACTCTAGTTTACCCTCTCCTAAAACAGCCTGCTTATCTCCAAAATGAATCTGCAAAAACAAACAAAAAACAAGCAAACAAAACACAACTAGAATTGTGTTGTACAAGGAAAATGTATGAAACAACTTCAAAAGAATGAAAGACTAAAAAGACAAGAGGCATTTATTAAGCAAGGACATTAAATAAATTGCATTTAAAAAGATATCACAGAATTGAGTTGTTTGGTCTTTTGTCAATGACTGCTAAATAAATAATGGCAAAAGAAATGTGCACATTACACAAAGATGATTGTGGTGATAATAACAAGAACAGAGACTGATTTGTTTAATGAATTAGCCCATTCTAAGAACTGAATAAGTTATTTTTGCAACGTTGAGGAAACCAAATTGACATATTGGCCAAGGTTTGTTTCTACATACAGAATTTGAATGTTATTTTCATTCTTATTTTATTTCTTACATTCAAATAAATGATTATCATCATAATAATATTATAAATGATTATCATCGTAAGAATTAACTTCATATTAGTTTTCATGCAAAATGAAGTCCTGCGGGAAACTTGTGGCTTGATAAAATGGAAAAACTAAGACTGGTAGAGTTATACTGATCCTTCAAAATTTTACGAAGGGAATAGACTGATGATACTAATATAACTAACATTTCCTTGAAAATATATGAATACAGCAAGAAAGAATCTCAGCAAATTAGTCATTCATGATCAGAACTCATGTGACACAATGTAAAACTAGATTAAAAAATGGAAATTAACATTGCCAATGTTTAGTTAAACATCCTTTTTTTTTTAAAAAAAAAAGAAATATGCTGTCTGTAGTTCTCTTCTCATAGAATTCTTTGGAAAAAAGGTCTCTGTCCTTTACCTAAGGTATTCTTAAAGAAAACACTAATTTCAAAATTATTTTTCAATGTTTTTAAATATTCTTCAGTGTTTTAGAAGCAATCAAATGAACTTTGGAAAAACATGGATAGGAGCAGAACTAACAAAGGTTCTACACCCAATCAGAAAAGCAGCAGACAGATAGATACATAAGATTACTATGACAGGCATAGCTCTAATAGTCAAAATTGACCGAAAGTTTCTCTGCAACAAACTAAGGCTTATCAGAATGTGAAAATAATTCTGGATATAATGTAGGTACATATAGGACAATGAAATTCAGAAAATGATACCAGAAATGTATTTTTTAGCATTAACACCTTGTATGGAGTGGTAACTAGCAATATGGAATAACAGAAGAGGTGGACAGAAGACTGTCACAGAATACGAGCTGTTCTGCAAATTTGAAATACCAGTAATAAGTGAGTGGTGAAGCTATTATCCAACAGAGTATGTCAAGAACACCTTTAGTATCAGAGGTAGCAAGAGTGGGTGAATAATAATTAAGAGTGAGAAGAAATATATTTAGTGTCTATTGTATAATGAGACATTTGAATTATCTCACGTTACATCTGAGTTACAAGGGTACCAAACTAGTTCGGCCCTGAAACCTCGAAAACAAGGCAGCATTTGAAAACAGCAGGATTCGTGGCATCGGACATGAGGTTTTCAGCTCTTTATTCAATCCAGTTGAATAGTGTAAAGGCTGTGATGAACTTATTATGTTGGATTCTCAGTGGTGTAAAATAGAGAGAAAATCTGCAAGGAACTGTTTCCTTGGTAACATAGCAAGGAAAGATAATACAAAAAAAATTGTTTAGGACTCAATTTCTCTCTTTCAGGAGAGCTCACACTGAATTCAAGAGATCCAGGTAAGACTTACAATAAATAAATAATAAAGCTCTATACCACTCATATTTCTAGATTCTGTTAGTCATGATGCTCTTTACATACAATAATTAAAGCCTCAAGAAGAGAATTAAGACGGCACATTAGCAGACTGTGTAAATAGTACATAAATAAGGTTATAACTCTACAATAAAACAATTTTTCAAAGTGCATTTATTTCTCAGTCTTGTGAAAATTTACACACAAGTTAACTATGTCATATTGTTGCAATTCATATAAGAGCTGCCACTCTTTTGTTCATTACATACAATAAAGTAGCTAGAAGTAAGCAGATTTTATCAAAATTTTCATTTAAAATTTTCAAAGGAGGAAAGAAGGTACTTATAGTCTTATTTTTCTCTGGATATTCATGTACGAGTTTCACTTCAACCTTTTCGCAAGAGACAGGTGAAATGGAAGTAAACTGAAAATTAAAATTCGGGATATGAAAGAAAAATCTGAGGAGAAATGCACCTGGGAATAAAAATTATTTCCCTTGCACCTTTGTTCAGAAAAGTGATTTAAAAAAAAAACAACCCTGACATTCATATGCACTTTTAGGTATTACTTGTAATATTTCTCCCCAACTATTCTTTTTGAAAAACAAGTATGTCACCAAGGCTAAGCCTAAATGTCCACAAAATCCATATTAACATAATACCACTTTGTTGAACTGGAAAAGGCATGCAAAAGATCCAAATAAGTTTATTAAACAGTACTAACTGAATAATTATAGCTGCAGATATAAGAGAACATCAGTATCAACACCAAAACAAACAAACACACACAACTCGAAGTAAATAAGTATCTTCAGCATACCAACAATGCAGCTACAGTTACTGAGCATATTCTTAGGATTCACCAGGTAAGGTCCTAGAGCTTGGGTTGGGGTTGACTCAAAAGAAATATTTAAGTACCCCAACACGAAGTACCTCCTCCAATGACTGGCTCAACAAAAAGACATGTTCAGAGACAACATCTTGCAGCAGCATCAGAAGGTAGGTGCTGTTGCCAAAAATACATTACACTCTGACGCTATTTAAGATGCTTATCTCTTTCTCCAGAACCTTTCTCTTGGCAACTACCAGTTACACATGCTGTCAAAACAACAGGTTGCTTACTGCTTTATTCTTCCCCTGATGCATGATTCAAAATCCCACCTGTGGAAGAGATCTGCAGGAAGGGATGTAGCTTTATAAACATCATTTGATTGCAGAGAATGGCAATCTATTCTTAAAGAAGTGTTTGTCAATGTAATGAGAAGAAAATTGGACACGGTTACTGTTTTGTTTAGCAACACAATTGTTTTTGTTGCTCTATTTAGATGGTAACACCAAAGTAGAAAAATTTTCAGCAACTTTAGGGATGGCAATAACAGTTACTGAGACTTTCCCAAGAAGTTCTGAAAGCATCTACCAGTAGGAGTCAAGAGCCTCAAAACTTCATTGAATCTTTCATTGAAACTTTTCATTCTTGCTTCATTAAAATAAACACATTATGTAAACAAATCCAAAGAATGAGGCATCTATCTGACTTAAAACCAATAAAAAATGTAATACGTCTACATAAAATGTAGAACTTGCACTTAATTAAAATTTTTGAATAATGCCAAATTCAGACCCTGAAAGCATACTGAAATTTAACTACCCTATGTGACGTAAAATTTGGCTTGACTTTTTTGCTTAAGCATACA
Organism: Tetrao urogallus; assembly: GCF_951394365.1. Classification (NCBI taxonomy): domain Eukaryota; kingdom Metazoa; phylum Chordata; class Aves; order Galliformes; family Phasianidae; genus Tetrao; species Tetrao urogallus. Next base: position 47,140,622 of record NC_136816.1, read on the forward strand.
CATAAGCATTCCCCCATAAATATGTGTATTTCTCCTCAAAACACTGAGAACTTCTGATTTGTTACCAGAGGTTATTCTTCTCACAGTCATGTTTGTACAAGCAGGAAGGCTCATAATCCTCTATCTTTGCAAACATTAGTGTATTATTAGACAGCAAAATCAATTGCTTAATAAACAACATACCACTTCATCTTCAAATCCTCCAGCTAATACAAGTGAATAGGCTCCATCATTACTGCGTCCATGAATTCCACCCACATGTGGTCTGTGAACACCTGCTTCGCTCACCTGGTAACAGAAAAAAGCAGTTTCTAACATTTTTATCCAACTAATCAGCCATCTACAGTCATTTTAACAACGATCTTTCAGCTTAAAAAATTGTACAGGTGTAAACAGTTAATGTAAAACTGCCATTAAAGGTGATAATTTCATTTGTTTTTAGTGAAGAAAAGCCAAAAGTAAGGTCACCTAAAAAACGGAAGGGCAATGTACAGCAGTAGTGACACTGGAAGCTGAAAATACATACTTTCTTCTCTGGAAAAATCTTCCATTATTCTTTCCGTAAGCAGTATTTAAGATTGGACTTACTATTACAGTCCATTTGCAGAGTCATCTAGAAAAATTCAGTGAAAATGGAGATCTGCCAGTTTGGTAACATTACGTATCTGTTTATTACGGAAAGTCACAGTGACCTATGTAAAGATCACTGCGTCAGGTACCACTAAGTAATATGCTACCCAGTAATTTGTGACCAACTCAGAGGAATACTATCACACAGCCTAATGAAAGAGAAGAAGTCACTGCAATAAAGTATAGCTCATATCCAACCAGGATTAATCTCAGGTTATGAATATGCAACTAACCTGCAACCAGACCACCTGAGAGCTGCTGTTGTAACATAAACCTTCAACATCAGTAAAGCCTGCTGGGATACACTTCCCACAGAAATTCATGTATTAACCATATATTTGCTACTTTCAAATTACATTTTAAAAACTCTTTGTGAATTAAGAAGGGGACAGCATGTTATATTACATGTTTTCTCAGTATATTATGCAAATTTACAATTAATAGAAGTAAGACAAACAGCAGAAAAGCAATTACGATCCTCCTTCATATCTGCCCATACTCCTTCAAATCTAGGTTTCATCTGTTTCTGATTCAATCCCTCTCAATCCTATAACCTTTTATCCATTCAGTATAATTAAGCAACTTCTTTAAGAGTTTACATTCTTTTGGTGCAGCCTTGCACATTTATCATACTACAACAGATCAGATAAAATGTCCAGATGGCAAAAAATACTGTTTCTAACAACAGATAAGAGAAGGCAGCTGTGCACAGTATGAAAAATATGCACGGATACAATGATACTTCCTTGTACAATTTCTCAGCATCTAGCTGTCTGTGGCTCTGGCTTCCTCAACTTCTTAAAAATTCTCGAATTATAGTACCTAAGAGAGAAGAGTACTGCTTGTTTTATGAACTTCAACTAGCTTGTTTCATTTGAGTCAGGCACCTGATCTTTTTTGCTCTGATGACCCCTCTTCTGTATTACAGAAGTATGTATGTATGTTGTTCCATAATTATGTCTTTCATACTGTACAAACTTCATTTCACAAACTTCATCCTCCACTGCATCATTTTAGCTAACGTCACACATGAAAAGTCTTTCAGCTGATTTTAAATCATTCCATTCCATAATAGTTCTGACTGCTGCTGATGATAGTATCTGCTGTTTTCCTAGTCCTTCCTTTCATCATATTTTAACTCTTGATTTACCTTTTTTTTTTTTTTTTAAATCATCACTACTGAGCATTAAGATGGCATATTTTCAAAACTAGCTATTAGAAGATTTTTCTCCTAAATAATAATGATGACAGTAGCTGGAAGCCCAACACAATTCATATGAAGTTAAAACTGTTCCCCATCCCATGCTTACTATGCACGACAACTTAGAACTCTCACCTAACTTCATCAGTTATTTGATAATTTTTCCAGAATATTTATGTGCTTGCTGATTAAAAAGGCCTCACTATCGCGATCCTCCTTCCCGCTGTATCAAACATCCTTTCATTTGTTCCTCCCTCCCTTCTTTCATTTCAGGGATTTATTAAATTAAATCTGGGTTTCTGTTAGATGATTCACCCCAAAGATAAGTTCTGGTAAGTAATTTATGCCAAAGATGCTCTTCAGATGCTCTCTCCAGAGGCAATACTTTTTTTTTTCCCTCTAGGGAAAAGAGAGTTTGTGTCATGAAAAACTAAGCAAATAAAAAAAATAAAGAAACTACAGACTCAAAATTCTCATGGATCTGCTGAGACAAACCTATTTCTCATAAAAAATACTGGTCATGAGAAATATACAAGTGCAATTTAAATGCCTATGTAGAAAACATTTCAATCCTTTATTTTTTAGACTAAGTAGAATGGTTTGGTTTGTACAAAAATTAAATGATTATGTAAAAGTGATAATTGCTTTTTGCTCTCTGTTACAACCACATAGATACACAAAATCATCTTACTTTGCTCAAGTTTCTGGCAAAAGCAGTTATCTAATTCTGTTCCTTTTTCCAACTAGCACTAGAATCTGAAAATGATCAACTTTTGTGTCATCAGTGGAACTTCTAACAGAAATATGAACTCAAAGCTTTAATTACTGCTCAAGCAGTGAAAAAACTTGGTTTTGAGATTTTCAGTTTGCATAGTGGACTTCAGAAGCTTCTTGTTATCTGATTTTAGAAACCTCCCTTATTTATGAAACCATGCTTAATCTAGAAACTAGTAAAAATATAACTACTTTAATTCCTTTCACAAACAAAACAAACAAAAAAAAAATACAACAAACAAAAACTGAAAACACAGAGAGGTCAACAAAATATCCCAAAGAATGAAAATGGCATAATGGCATTTACTTCTTAATCAATTAAATGTCTGTTAAAATCACTGGAATAATGAGCAGAATAATTTTACAGTACAAGACTAATTAATAACAATCTTTGTATTAATGGTAGCATTTACATTAAGGTGAGAAAGAATCAATTAGATTAGTTTTCAATTTCATCATTCTGGTTTCTATAAAGAAAAGAAACTAAAAACTGTTGCCATGAAAATACGCGCTGCAAACCTTATCAGCCTTAAAACTTGCACAATCTCCCAAATCCTGAATTCTTCAGACAGTATGAAGACACCTCAACTGGAGAAAAACTCTGTTAAGTGTTTTCCTCTAACAATTTAATAATAAAACATTTCTCTTCTTCTCATAAGAAAGCAGGTGATGAAAGATTTAAAAAACAAATCAGGAGAAGCTTGTGATGCTCCTCCTTAAATACAGAAAAAAAACCACCTCACTATTCTTCCAGATAATATGGAAAACACTCAGTTACCATCCACAACACATGCAAGAGACAAAGAATTAACTGATTTTGAAAATGAAGAACTATCCATTTCCTGACCAAATCAGCGAAAAATCAAAAATAAATTAAAAACTGGAGATAGCAGATAAGACCACAGTAAAGTCTGTAGTTACTGTAGGACATCTCAAAACCACAAAAACTAGCAATGGCAAAAAAAAAAAAAAGTTGATTCTTCCACCCCTTTTTCATATAAAGAACACACATATACATGTATGTATTTATATTTATTTGTATGTATACAAATGAAGTGCCTATCACCATACTGATAAACATTCAGTCTCTCTGTGTATTGCCACAGTAGTTCTATAACCAGCATGTGAAATGGACTGGGAAAATTAACTGCCCTTTCAGCCCAGGTGACATTATTTTCCAGTCAGATTTTTTACCCATCTAGTTTACCACAAACCCTAATAAATACTTGCAACAGAAAACAAGTACATAAGAAGTAGCAAATTCTGATTGATCAGATCATTATCTAGCAGTATGGACTTATGTTGGTTTAAGATGTTCATCCACTTAAATGAAGAGTTGAACATAGTTACGTCTGAACAACAACAAAAAAACCACAAATCAGAGTCTACTTACAGTTATATGATCTACTATTTTTGAAATCCACAGCCTAAACCTCCAAATGGGATGACAGTTCACTAATGTCCTACTTTGAGTTTTAACAGGTAAAATTTATCTATCCTAATTAAAACAGGATTCAGATATTTTAAAAGACTACTTGTTAGCTGTATTGTAAAATCAGTACACTTCTACTACACTACAATTGTCATCACTTCCAGTATTGTAATATATTTGTTTTACTTTGTCCTGGTTATCAATTTAAACTTCTGTTAAGGTCAAACTCACATATTATTATTCTTAATTCAGCTACAGATAACACTGAAACAACATACCTGAACTCTGAACTTCCAAGTTGTCCCAACAGGAACACCAGGTATGGGCCCATAATGATTTGAAGGAACAATAGTGCATTCCTTAGTGCGACCAACACAGGCCATGCCCTAAAAATACATCCAACAGAATGAATTAGGACTATAGTATTGAAGCTTAGTTGCAAAATGAGAGGCAGATGTCAGGAAATCTAATCAATAAAGACATACATTAAAATGCATTAAGAATTGTTAAAAGGAATGTTTTAAGTAATGTGTTCTTACAGTTTTTGGGGGGGATTGGGAGTTGTTGTTCTTTTTGCTTTTACCTCTAGTCAACTCAATAATTCTTCCACCTCTTCAGCTGTCAATAGACAGTGGGCAGGATTCAACATTGTCTTATCGTCTGTGCAATCCAGTACTGAATTTTGTGTAGTGCATATACAATTACAGATGTAGCACATACATGAACAATTAGAGTAATAGCTATTTCTAAAATACACTCTACCTTGCCCCAGTCTCTCTGGCTTTCAGTACTGGCAGATGGCATCTTTGCTTTCTTTTTACTCTGTTTGAGCTTTTCTCCAGCCTTTACAACTTCATTAGAATCATTTTTGCAGGAAGGACAATACCTAAAAAAACGGTTTTAGTAAATTCTCAATTACTTCATAATAATGGCAATACATTTCCTGTAGCCAAAATAGTGTCAATCGGTTTATCTTGACTGAATATTTCAAGCTAGCAAATATATACCACTCTCAAGCAGCTAAAGCCTGCAGAAAAAAGACAACCCAACATGAACAAACACTGTCAAATTTAAAATAGGGCATTTCAGTATTTCTGAAGGTAGAGTGTTAAAGGCAATAATTTCTCTATTCTTTCTCACATGATGTGTGAGATGTCCCATGTTTCCTGTATTCTCTCTTCATTCTGTCCCCTCTTGTTCAGGCCATGTAAAGAAGATAGGCACAATTAGACTGTGCTGCTGACCAGTGGTTATGGTTTGTTTGTATGTCCTACCCACTCTACCCTTATTTTCTGCTTCTACTGCCATACATTTCATTATAGACAGCTAAATGTGAAACAAAGCCACTCTGAAACGTGTAGACAGACACACACACGGATACACAAATGCACACACGCTCAATCCTACCCCACAATGCCTAAGGCACTTGAAATATAGCACTGGAACTTATTCCAACTAACACAAAGCCAACCTGGTAGGAAAGAAGGAGATAGCAGTATGTAGTGACTTCAGCAGAGAGAGAAAAGCAGTGCTCTGGTTCTGTTACTGTTTCTAATAACCTTTTCATCCCATTCCAAGAATGCCAGTGCAAAGGCGACTGTCCATGTTTCCAGCTGCTATAAGTTAAGTTTGGATACATACACATACGCCTTAGAGAAGAAACCTGACTTTAAAAGCATTGATAACCTAGTTTAGATGACTACCACTACGACTGTCATTACAGCTACTATTACTACTGCTACCATTGTTTTGAATTGATTAATGAACTTTGCATTTGATTATGAGCAGGAGAATTAATGATCAACATCCACAGGAACAGCCTTCACTGTTGAAAGTGTTGAACCATTTAGATATTGAAACTACACTGATAAAAAGAAAGAAAAATAATACAAGATGCTGAATTTCTCTATCGCTAAAGCTCTGAATGATATTATAGTTGTTTGAAAAAAAGCATGCAGTGCCACCTTCAAAGAAGGGACATCTCCCCTGCGGAGACAGGCTGAGAGAGCTGGGGCTTGTTCTGCCTGGAAAAGAGAAGGCTCTGTGGATAATCGCAGTTCAGTATCTAAAGGGGAGCTGTAAGAAGGGAAAGACTCTTTAGCAGAGTCTGTTGTGACAGGACAAAGGGAAATTGTTTCAAACTACAAGACAGAAGATTTAAACTGGACATAAGCAGAATTTTTTTTACTAATTTACTAGATTAGGGTTGTGAAGCAAGGTACCCAAAGAGGTGGTGGATGCCCTGCTTATGGAGACACTCAAAGTTAGGCTATTTGGGTCTCAGAGCAACCTGATCTACCTGTAGGTATCACTCTTCACTGCAGGGAGATAGACTAGATGACCTTCAGGAGTCCCTTCCAACTCAAACAACTCTGTGTCATTAATATAAGTTCACAAGGTTAACAATGACACTCTCTGCTTCATGACAGGGTAACCATCCTACCTTCACACTTTTTAAATTGAGGTTTGTATGGAATATTAAATAGTGTGGCATCAGTGCTAAATTGATAGCCTCCTCTCTGAAGAAGAGCCCTATAATCTTCTTCAGAGAATGAAACAGGTAGTTTGCCTTCTAAAGTAAACTAGACTAAGAATGAACTTAAGAATCACAAGCCATCACCATTTGCTAGTGTGACAGAATACTAGACAATCTTTAAAGTCCCTTCCAATCCAAGCCATTCTATGATTCCAAGAAGTTGTGAGGACACAGACATCCTCTTTGATAGGAGACACTGTTTTGCCAAGAGTAACGGCACAGCTTCTACTGAACCAATCATTAAGACTGCAGAGGCCTGGTATCACTAAGTATCTCAAAATTAACAATAAAAGAGACAACATCTTCATAACAGCACCACTCCCATCCAATGATTTAATTCACAGATGTGGTGATTTAGTTACTTAAATAAATCTTAAGGTTCATATTGTTACAAAACAAAAAAAAACATAGGGTAACTCCTAAGAACATCTCCTAATAAGCTCCTGAAAAGAATGGATGCCAGTGAATGTCAGAGCAGTAATAACTAATCATAACAATCATTTGGCACTCAGCTGGCCAAGAGAATCTTAGCACTCTAGAAAGAGACACCAGTGGCTGGTGATATTTCAGGACTAGTAAACCAATTAGTAAACGCACTGTTCATTTGAAGATGCAGGAGAAACTGGTGAAAATAAATTGCTCTCAGAGTAAAATGAATGATTTGGGGGTTTTGTGGGAGGGGGGGTCATATATATTTGAAGCATATATATATATATATATATTTTTTTTTTTAAATCAGAAACTTTATAATGACTAAATATTGCTGTAGTATTGGATAAGAGCAGAAGAATGCATGGACCAAACATTATGAATGAAATCAAGTAGGAACTTCTTGGCTAGTATGCCCAAAAGTTGAGCACTATTAGATAATAACAGTGTTCAAGGACTGCAGTAAATAAATAACAAAAAGAAACCACTTGTGTTGAGAACAGTCGCCAGTACATGATATCAATTCATCAATGCTGGCAATTAGTAGGAAGTAAGGATACGTCATGTACAGAAGAGCAATCTGCCCTGATCTTGGAAATACTTAGGATTAATATGCTGCATAATAAACACTGCTGCATAAGCATACTGTCATTGAGAAGAAGTGGAAAGAACACAGGCAACACTGAAATAAACGGTGTTTTATGTTCCAACAACCCATACCTATTTCCAGCAGGCATTTAAAATATTTTTAGATACTGTTTCAAGCCAGCAATTCTTCCAAGAAACAGTGAATACAATTCTTCTCAATGAAGCAATTCCATAGGAAAAAGATACAATAATATCTGTGAGGCCAAATGTACACACTGACACACCTATCAGTTTTAGTGCTCTCAATTGCTTAATCGCACATCAGCATCAACACTGACGTAGCTCCTTAAAAATGCAGCACCATAGAAAACAGGCACAGCATTAGATACCAGTACACAAACCTACTTTGAACGTGGCATCCACTACAGTATAATAAACTGAGATTTATTTCCAGAGAACGTTGAAACTTCCACACCAGTTAATGGAATTTTTAGGTGAAGTGTACGGTTCCTCAAAGATTAATCACAAGGCCCGAAAACATTCCATAAAATGTTATCTGTTGACACCTTGGGCATTTAATGATGTCTACATAATGGAAAACTTTATTAGAATGAATTTCTATTTAATAGTCATTTATAAAGGATTAGCACCTCATTTAAACCACAGACAGGTTAAAAATATGAATAGTGTAAAATGCAGATAGCTAGTAAAGACAAAAAATGGCACAGCCCAAGATAACTTAATGGGCTGCTTCTGGCTCTGTGCAGACTAACTTCAAAATACAAATATCTTGATTTAACAATGTGAGTTAGCTTAGTTTTCCTGCTGACTGAGCCAGGGAGAGTAGAAATGGAGAATGACAAACTGGTGGAATTCCTACAGTGGAAGAAAGGAATGGGGTAGAGGCAATCAGAAGACAGACAAACATCACAGCACAGGGCTAGTAATACTATCAGAGGATGAAGGGAAAGAGGAAGTTGAGGAAACTGAGTTGTTCAAGAATTTTGAACAACATTAAAAGGGAACAACCACTGCAGATAAATACAGGTCAGGCAATATAATAATGATTAAAACGAATAAAATTAACGTATCAGTTTTTTAAACCCAGTAATGACAATTAAAGCTTACTACTAATCCTTTATGAATGATTTTTTAAAAAATATCTTGACAGAAAACATAACGTATTTATATTAAGTAAACAGATGAAAAACAGAATTATAAATATTTTTCAGTTCTGTCCCTCATGAGGTGCAAATAACAAAGAGGTACCTTGTGCATAATGGTAATATAGATAAGTAAATCATCCTTGTATATTTACCAGTCCTCATCTTCTGGTATCTTGCTTAAGGGAGGGTTCAGGCAGTATATGTGATAAGCCATATTACATTCATCACACAGGAGTTGCATGTGAGCATCCTGTTTTCCACCACACAAGTAACACGAACAAAACCGGCATTCCTTATCTGGATCAGCCCTACAGTGCTTGCACTCAGGGCCACTTTTTCCTGTCAAAAACAAAGAAAAAGTCAAATGCCATGTATCCTAGATAATAGTATTACTGTAGCAATAGGAAACAATTCTTTCTGCACTCCAAAACCACCCTCTTCAAAATGGATTCTTTCCACACTGATACTTATATTTGACTATCCAGGCTAAAGGGATGTGTTCTTCGTATAAACAAGCAGCACTGACAATGCCCAAAGAACTTCTCTTTTTTTCTCTCCCCACTAGCCCATCGTGCCTCAGCACCCCCAAGATGCCATCTGCAGAGTCTCCCTTCAGATAAAACCTTGCACAACCTTTAGTTGGAGGATTCTTAAATACAGCCATGAAGAATCCGCAACTAGGTAATTGGTACCAACCAAATAAAGAAAAAAACTACAATCTAGAACAGCTGTTTCCCCCTTAAAACTAAGTTTAGAATTGCACAGAAGAACTGACTAAGAATCGTCTAAATTCATAAGCACCCCAAAATCATCAGTTGTTCACAATAATGGTTTAGTTTACACACAAAGAAGCACTAACTTTCTGTTTCAGCTTGCTTGGAAATTTGGACTCAAGAGATCACATAAAAAATCCCAAACATCAGCACTGATTTTCCAAAAGATGGAAAAAATGCTTTTATAGAATAGAAAAGCATTTAGTAGCTTAAAACAGATGTGAAAGAGTACAGAGAGGAAACACTAAATACATACAGGAGAATTTACAAGATTAAAAAAAAAAAAAAAAAATTGAAACAAATGGAAAGTCCAGAGAAATGCGAGAACACTCCAGAAGAGAACATGATCACTGCTGAAGCAAATCTTCATTAAAAGAAAAATAAATAAATAAAATCATAGGATCACAGAATATCCTGAGTTGGAAGGGAACCACAAGGATAATCAAGTCCTTACATGCTCATGTACATGTTCTTTGTGAAAATCATGTAGAAATGCCATGGAAGTGAATTTGAGCTTAAACTAACCCAGTACAATGATTGAGTACATCCAAACTGGCCTAGAAATATTTGCTTATCTGAAAGAAGGAAGTGCTTTTGAATCAGGAGTTAAGAAAGACTAGAAACCTATTTGGAGTTCAAAGTTTGCAGTAGGAATCTAGACAACTGAAATAATTCAGAGATCTTTTTCTAAAAGTTTACAATATACAAAATTAAAAAGGGCTACTACCTAACTTTCTTCACCCATTTTGTGAAGTCTACAACTTGAACTTCTGGCCCTTAGGCCCTAATACAACATTCTGTAATTTTATCCTCTTAAACAGATCTGAAGCTTTAAAGTAGCTGTAGACTGTCAGAAATATTGTATAGTAGGAAGAACAGACTTTTCTTTCCAAAAAACAAAATGTGTTATTTTACATTTTAACTACTGATAATGGCCTTCAGTTTGCAAGAGTACTTTAACATGTACTCTCTTACTGTAATCTAACTGGAAAAATCTTAATGCAAACTCAGAAAAGGGAATAGGGAAGACTAAGCTAGCAAATATTCTTTTGTATACAATTCCGGAAAAAAATTGACCATGAATTACAGTAGTTCAGAAACTGAAATAGCTGGAATACTAACACTTTAGATGAATTTTCTCGGGCAAACTATCTGAGAAACTTCTGCATTGTTCGATAACGTCTAGTCAAAACGGCAACTTGCCAAGAAGAGCAGCATGATCAGGACAGGCAAAATTATCCACATCATAATCTTTGCCAAAAATAGCCCAAGTCATTAGTCATACAAAAACTGCCACTTTCATTCTCTGGAACAAGCCTCAGAGATTATGGCCATGATGTCACAAGCAAATACATTCGGAATAAATCTGACAAGGAGGTCTAAGAATATTACACAAATAGAGAGGGTACAAGTGAAAAATCATAAAAATTGTCTTTCTCATAGAAGATTTATCTATAATCCTTAGCAAAACAGGATTTCTTTCATTCTAAAGGACTTGTGCCTTTCAGACACACTTTATAGGAAACTGGAATTTTCGAACTCTAGAGTTCTTTGACTCATGCAGGGCAACACTGCTCAAGCACAAGCTTTCATCTTCTCTTAGCTTTAATTCTTATTTTTCTTCACCATGAGCTATTGTTTAAGTTGATGCACATAGAAGCTGGAAAGCTTATTAATTCACTGTAGGTTAGCTTGCTTGTATAACATAAACCATCAATACTTCTTTTAAGAGCTGATTCCTGAATAGAAAGAAAAATGGTTAATTTACCAGAAGAGTTCAGGATACTTTTACATTTTTTCTAAACATACAGAGAGCAAAAAGAATAACTGAAGGTTCACGGAAATACCATTCGCTTCTTGGGAAAAATCTGACCTCACAACATAATAGACATTACAGAAAATGTGGTCAACATGAATAAGATATCAGCATAAAAATTCTGTGGACAGAAGAAGCTCTAGACTGAAAGTCTTATCAGAAAGGGGGACTGGAATGCTAGACGTTGTTTTATATCAACAGTCCTTCTGGGTGATCTTGAGCAATGCTTTTCACAAGCGAAGGAGTACAGCTACCCGCAATTTTTAAGACAAAAAACAGAAAAGTTGAAAAACTTAAAAGAATGTCTGAAAATGAAAAATTACCAGCTACAAATAGAACACCTAGTGAGATACCATGGAAACATGATGAGCAAATCTGTAAGGCTACCAGCACTAGCTCTCTGACTGAGCTCTCCTTACAGAAACACTGCCTCATCTGATAAATAGCAGACAAAAAAAAAAAACCTTTTTTATCTGTATCTTTGTATTGTGGGTTGCCTAGGCTTACGAAATTTACTCAAAGATTAGCAACAATCTTAAAAAAGATTAATCAATAAGCAAGTAGAGGTTGATGTATTTATTCAGTTCAATGATACCTGAAGTTTTTTGACATTCATCAGTATACCTATGAAATTCATTTTCATTACCTGACTTTAATTTCTTACATTTCTGCCTTTATTTCATCAATGAAATACACTGAATATCCTTGGTCATATCGAGACAGGCCTGTTTGTCCCCAGCACATAGTAGCCTTGGGTTGCACGTATTACTTTGCAGTCTCTTGTTTTACTTATTTTATAACTTGTTTTATAACTCTTCCGAGTTATCCCATGTTTATTTCACTCATTAATCCTAATGGAAATAATGTATCTTGATGTCCAGCTTTTAATTTCATTTTACATAGAAATACTTGATATTTAATAACAAGAACGTAACTACTTAATTTTCTAACAGCTTTTAGCTATGATGTTTTTCCTGTACTGCAGAATTTAGGCTCTCATTCAATTATTATAAAATAACTGCCTTCTATTTAAATGCAAAAGCTAAACTTACATTGACACACCATACACATTTTTCCTACTTGACACACACAAAGTCTAAGTAACATATAACCACAGACAAACAATTTTCCTGCACTGTTTATCCAGCTGACTAGTTATTCTAACTTATGGAAAGACACAAACAGGGGCTTAATATAGGCAAAAATACAGTCAGTGCATTTTCTGATTGTATTCACAACAATCTAATGGAGCATTTAAGGCCAGTTAATTTCACCTGCTGTTGTAACAAGATTATACCATTTTTCATAGCATACATATAAAGTAGTTGTGCATGCAGATATATGCATACATATTCAAAATGTTTAAATACAAACTAGACTGGACTGTATTTCTCTAGGACTAGAGAAATACAGTTGAGAGGCAAAGACTGTACTACATATGGCTTATAGCTCAACAGATGTGCACTGTTCAAAAGTGAGCAATGACAAGACAGCTTGCTACAAAAAACAGAATCACATGAACAGAAATGAATAGGGCAACGATATAAGTGAAAATAAGGAGCCTGAATTTGAAGCAATAAAAACGAAAGTCAGCACAAGAAATAGAGAATACAAAATGAATAAATACCCACTCAGGACTCAGATGGTCCTACTTTGCCAATTTTGTATAATCAGCAATATAGAAATTATTCATTTCCTTAACACATAAATACATTTCAAAATTAATTAATTAAATAGAATATGCGTGGGAAGAACAAAAAAAAATTATGCCTTTTAAAAAGTTTCATAAATAATTATACTTGCAAACTAAGTAAATATGTTAACGTAAAGTAGTATGTGTAAAATTTCTCATGATACAATTTATAAAAATACTCATTTTTAGATGTTGCAAAATCCCTTTGATTTTACTAATAAGATACACACGATTTTTTTTTTGTGAGCCATTTCAGGAAAGTAAATCACAAGTAATAAGAAAAGAGTTGTGAAAAATTCATTTACAGAAATTAGTATTTGTATTTTCAGGGTATCACTTCAAATGGAACGTGTTTTCTAAAAAAAATTGTTTCTTCAGATGACTGCAAATTAGCAGTAAGCAGATTAGTTCTTGTGCATTCAAAGCTACCCATAAAAGCTCTGAAAAACACCTGGAGTCTGTATTTAAAATATTATGTAACTACCTCATTTTTTAATTCAGAAACATCCACTAGTAAAGGTGGAGATCAGTCTCTCAGTCTCATTCACTATTGTGAATAGTGAAACTACAATGTATCTTTAAACTTCGGACAAAATGCCACGTTGTGTTTTATATATGCTACCAACTCCTTCCTTTGGTTGTGGGGAGGATGAGGAAATAAGGCAGTTGTTTTCAGAAGGTTTTGCTGGGCCAAATAACCATTCAAATACTAAATATCTGATTCTTTTCACTAACAGCTGTACTAACAGCTTTGACATACAGTCCTTTATTTATTCATTTATTTATATACAATTCTTATGTAATGACAGGGTTAAAGAGTAGAATCACAGACCGCTTCTGTCTTTGGCATTTATTGATTTATTAGAAGATTGAATGTGTATCAATTGTCATAGAAGTTCTGGTAATCTGAACAACTGTTTAGTAACTTGACTATCATTATGAACTCATTCTACACAGCTTGTCTGGAATGTTCCCACTTCCCTGCTCATGACTCATAGAACAAAGATTTTAAAAGACACCTTACAGTAAATACAGTTTTAGAACAGAAATCTAAAAAGAATTACATTACTGCTTTCCTGCACATGGAAATATTTACTACTACTTTTGCATTCCAGTTCTTATTTTTAAAGAAGCATCATTCAAGTACTCAATTTTTAGGCCTGTTCAAATAATGAAAAAAAAAAAAGAAACACATACTTTTGAAATCTCCATCACCAAATGTCAATGGGTAAGCTCCTGGCTTTTCGATCTTGTACATTTCCTCTATAAAGAGGATTTTACAATCATTTATCGTGTCTTCTGGGCCTCTGAAAAATAAAAAGTACATTCAATTTATTTTCGCAGATCTGGATTCAGTAATTTATGAATCCTAAGCAATGCAAAAAATCTCACTGGTGTATTTTTTTTCAATGCTGATTCAATTCACACCAAAAATTCTATGTAATACTAACTTCTACCAAAGCCAAAATACACACTCGTTGCACTCACATGAACAAAAGACTCGCTCACTCTCCTCATATTACCTGGCTGCCACGTCAAGAATATAACTGAATACAACCTTATTGACAGCCATCCATAGCACTGCAGTTCCATCTCAATAACCACAAACTGTTTTGTTGGCTGAATGCAGCAGATGAGTAAAAATCCTATCCTCTTGAATAAAGTATAATAAACATTTTAATGAAAATATATTGCTAGAAATAAACCAAGACCATGTCTCACAATACACAATAACAGATGCTAGTTGGAACACGTAGAGTAAGAAAAGCAATAAAAAAGATAACTGTAAACTAATAGAAAGCTTCAAAAGGCTTCTAAAAATTTTTGGAAAACTAAGATCTAGTCCTGCAAACGATATTTAATTTTATTTACCAACAGTAATCATTGATGACAGCATTCAGTGCAGTCTCCACAACAGGCAAATAATTTATGACTCCAAAGAGTAAAGGTGTTCACTTGCTCACAGTGAATTTAATGAAATTCTAATTCAATTATAGATGCAGCAGGAAAGAAAAGGTTATACAACTCCTACGCTTTACAAATGTTTCCTTTTCCTCCCTCTTGATGACACTGTGCATTCTTCAGTGCACTAAATAATTTAGAGCTGATTGCTAATTTTCACTATAATCCAGACTGGAAGAATTTATTACTGAGCACATCCTAACTGCACTGAATCATGTGTCATTATCAGTTTCATAAAACAGAAAGGAATTTGCTTGCTGGACAGCTTCATTTCTTGCAGAGAGCGATACTCAGTTATTAAAACAAGATCTGAAGGAGATTAAGGTTTTGCTGAACTTCTCTTCAAAAAGTAGTCTTGCTTATACTGCTATATTCCTACTCTTTGTTCCAGCAAATCTCTTCAAAATCTGAAAATACAAAAGCAACTAAAGGAATACAGACCACAGATGTCCTGACTTGAATTACAAAAGTTACAAAGTTTAACGTTTTTCCACAACTGTTATGTTTGTAGTTAAAGTATCCATTGAGAATGCTACAACAAAAGGAATGTATTTTTTTCTTCTCCGCCATAGAGACATTAGATGCCTGGACATAATATAAAAGCAGTAGCACACGGCCTATTTCCAAATTAGACAGGCGTTAAGATTATACAGATTTTTAGAAGGCTTTGTTATGAATTAAAAACAAAACAAAACACACAAACTATTGCACTGTTCACAGTTCATTATTTGAAATAGGTTATGCAAGATTCTGCTAACCAAAACTAAAGTGCACTGTGTCATTACCCAGAAATAATGAAAACATATAATTAAAGATAATGATTAAATATTGCCACACTGGTGACAATTCTCCAAGCATAAACAACCAGTTTTGTTTCTTTCAAATAATTAGACTACATAAGTCCCTGAGAATATGTCTGAAGGTTGTACAAATTTTCTAAGCCTTATTTGTAGAGTATTTGTAGGAAATATTCACAGAGACAATTTAAAAGTCCTTCTGAAGACAGCCAGGTGGTGCATTCATACCAAAAGCTCTCAGCTAGAAAACTACATCAGACTATAGACAGGTAAGGAAACGATATTATGGTCCACAGTAAATGAGGTTAACCACAATAACAGAACATCTCCAAGACTTCCAGATGGGTAATCTGGTGTATGGAAGCAGTTAGACTGTGACCAGATTCACAGCTCTAAATGTGTGGGGGAACACGTTTACTACTGCTAAAAGCAATGTGGGAAAGAAATTTACGTACATATCTACCCACAAAAAAACATGCATCTAATTAAAGTAAATCCATCTAAATCTTACTACTGTTTCTGTCTGCTTATTACTGATGCATAAGAGTGGTTTTTACTATTAAAGCAGACTCAAAGCCTTCATGCCCTCCTAAGTTTGAAGCAGACAAATGAAACAGCCAATGGAAATGTAAATTAAGATGCTCTATTAAAAAGTTTCTATTTGTCTGTTAATAGTTTGTGGTAACTTGAATTTAGGACTTGACTTGCCCAAATATTTTGCTTGAGGGTGTGCCTCTGCTTCTTCAGTAAGACCAGAGTTCTCAGAAAAGAGGCCATCTCTGGGAAGAAAGAATAGCTTTGCTCTCTCCCTCATCTCATTGTCTGCTCCCACCACTTCCCTTGTGCTGACACCAGTTCTTGGACTCTGCCACATGCTGACTTAACTGAGGCAGAAGAAAACTAAGCCTGAGAAAAACCCACAAGCAACGAAACCCTTTGTGGTGGCCTTAAGCTCTGCAGTGGTTTAGATCTCCAAGGAACTAGAGTTTAAGAGGACTTTGATGGTGTCTTGATTCATTATAATTCTGTTTTACATGTACCAACATTTTGGCATCTGCATTTATTTTGACCCTTTCAACTCCTTTCAATGCTTGGAGGGTAGCAATTCCCATTGTAAATTATATGGCATACACAATAAATACTAGCAAATTTCGGAGTTTGGGGATATTTCAACAGAACATACAAATGCTACATCAATGCAAAGACATCAGTCTGATAAAGAATGGTTTGTTCTTGTGATTAAGAAAATAAGATATTTAAGATAATTTTCTTTTGCAAACTAGGTGGCATTGCTTAAAGCAGTTCAATCCACTGTAGGAAATATCCCTAAGATTTATCTGTATTTCTATACAGTGTAGTAAACACAGGAAAGCTAACTTCCTGCACCTCAATCTGGACAAGACTGTATGGTCCAACTACACACACTAAAAGGCTGGACTCCAGCTTCTGCTGGAACCCGAAGGCATTGCAAAGCATGCCACATTCTGTGAATGATTATAGCACTTAAATTCCTTCAGCTGTCACCACATCTGCAGATCTGCTCGAGCAAAATCTCCAGCTTTCGTTTAAAACAAACTATTTATCTAGAAAATCATCCTTGTAGCAGATCAGAGTACTTCTGAGAATGACTACCCCTTTAAAAAGGCTGTGGGGATCAGTACAACACTTCAGGGAAAGGCAGAATGGAAACTCTTCTCCAGTAGCGTGCAAAATCCCTTTGGATTATCTAGGACACAACCACAAGTTCATGGTCATAAAAAATTATGCATTTAGATACAAAAAGGAAAAATTGTACACAGTCTTGGTCAGAAAACACAAACAAATACAAATGGAGCCTCTCAGAGCATCACAGTTTCCCTGCTTATTTTTTGTGCCCTGGGGAGCATTCTCTTAACAACCCTATACTTTTTATTAGTCCTAGTTTCTTTAAAACAAACAAACCAGCACACCACTACAAAAATAAAATAAAATAAAATTTAAAAATCCACGAAAAAACATACATATATGCACAAACAACAACAACAACAACAAAAAACAAACAAACAAAAAAAAAAAACAAAAAAACCAGCAGCTCTCCTGCTTCTTTTCAATGCTATTAACCTAGCTAATTATGTTAGGGCATTCCTTATCTATACCACTGCTTGCTTTGTTTATTTGCTTAGCTATCCAGCTTGAATCCTCTAATTCCTAATTCTAATATAACACGTAAGTAGTGAATGTGTTTTAAAACTTAAGCACACAATTATGTCTTTTTTATTCTAAACAATATGAAATGTTATGTTTAACAAACCATGAGTATGGATTCAAATATCTGTATTCTTAGAATGAAAAATAAGCATACCTTAAAATTTAAGCATATCTGCGTGGTAAAGTGAAAGTAATATAAAAGTAAAATTGAATAATACGTTGGATATTAGTCAGTACGCAAGTACAGATGTATCTACTGAAAACTTGAAGCATAAGGCATTAAATAAGTTACAATTTTGTTAAGAAATGTTACTCTGATGCTCAATGTAAATCAAAACATCGCTGCTACAAATATGACTCATACAGAGACACGTCTTAAATTATAGTACACTTCACAAAAAAAATCAACATATTCTCAGAGCATATTTTTCCTATTTTTAGATGTTGTTCATCTTTACTATTTGTTTGCCTTTAGTATTCTATCACTATTATTAGCAAAACAGATACTAGAAAAGAAATAAAATATTATTTTCCTGTCTCTACACTGTCTTATTGTTTACAACTGTTTTACTTTAGTTTACCGTCTTTCTTGCAGCATTTCCTGTAGAAATTTTAAAAGTTGTTTAAAAAAAAAAATAAATCATCATAAGTACTTCACTGCATACAGTTTTTAGAAAAGAAAAAAGGTGGAAGAACACCATAAAGTTGTGGTAGTAATCTATGGAAGCTCATGCTATTGGTATCTGTATCTGTGGGGAAGAAGCCAAACTTGAGTTCTGCAGAATATTTACCAGGAGTAAAATCCACAGACATCAATTAAAATATGAAAACTACTTTTAACTCCACAGATTAATACAACATTTTGTTCAAAAATGTCAGTAAGAGATGCATAAATTAGTTGAATGATGTGAGTATACCAAAAGGTACTATAATAAAAAGTCTGTTAAATGCAAAGAAAAGAGATTAATCATCAACATCGTTACTGCAAGTCATGTCTATACTATGTTAACTTCGAAGTGTTGAAGCTCATCATACTGTTTTCTGTAATTAACATAATACAGAACCGTATTTAACTTCTACCTCTAGAAAGGCACTTGCAAAACAGTGCAAAAAATGTTTAAGCTACCATGTGGTTTGGCAGCAGCACGCCATATATCCACGATTAAAAAAAAAAACTAGGATGTTAACAGACTGAACAAATCTTAGAGGGCAAAAAATCTCTTCAGAAAACACCTAGACTGAGGTGTTAGACTAAGTTTCCACTAAAGTGTATCTAGTATTTGAACTAGACAAAACATGGTATTTTCTGCTTTGAATAAGGTAAATATCAAGCAAAAACTATCAAAAGTTTTAGACAAAGCTAGCATGTTCCAATAAACACCACAGTTGCGGAACTAGAGAGGAAGTTCAGATATCACTGTGACAAATGATAGCTTTCAGGTTTAGCCTTACCAAAGCTGAAAAGCTCAGTTCAGCTCGTTGCTCTTAAGTCTAATTCCATTGCCAAAAAACACGCACAAGAACTTCAGTGATCAGACTATGCATAACTTATCTTTAAAATATCTAGTAAAACTGTGATTACATTCTTTTGTAAAGAATACATAAGAAACATTCTGACACAAGAAAGGATTTAAGTTCTTCATCTTACCACAGTAAAAATGGGGTGTAAAAAATCTTACACGTTGAGCATAGTAAATGAGATTGCATTTGTACTTCATGTAAGTACACTAAATCCTTTAAAGAAATTAAATGCCAAACCAGAGCCAAACAAACCCTGCAATACAGCAGAATTGGTAACATAAGATTTCCTTTTTGACAAATTAGCCATAGTGAAAAAAAAAATCTTCAACTGAACATTCTCATTTCTTTCCCCCTCCATACTTCTTTTTGTTTACACTTTCAAGTTGCAAAGCACAGTAGACATATAATATCATAGTTGACTAGAAGCTTGTTATGTGGCCATTATCCTGGATATTTCAAAGGTCAACTCTCAAGAAAGCAAGCGCTGCTAGAAGACAGTTACCACACTGTGAATACTCAATCAGTTCTTATAGCTTTAGAGATTTATTTAGAATTGCTGCATCTCTCTCTGGAATTTTCTGGCTTTAAAACTTTACCATACTGAAATTAGGAAAAAAAAAAAAAAAAAAGTAAAAGAAAAAAATCAACATGCACTAAAAGTCAAAATACAAACTTGAATAAAAATAGTAAAAAAAATGAGTTCCTAAGCAGAGCACATGAACAGTGTTTAACAGTCATTATTTTAAAAGCATTATGAGTACATTAAAATCATTAGCCTAAAGGACCGTGTCTGTGTCATTAAAATAAACAGTCTCTATGGAAATATACTCTTGACAATGGAAAACATCTTACGATATTCACTTTAATGTATTTAAACATTGCAAATATCAGAGGAACAGGCTGCCCAGGGAGGTTGTGGATTCTCCTTCTCTGGAGGTACCCAAGACCCACCTGGATACCTACTTGCGCAGCCTGCTGTAGGGGGCATGCTTTGCAGGGGGGCTGGACTCGATGATCCCTAGAGGTCCCTTCTAACCCTTACAATTCTGTGATTAGAATGTAAAAATTACTACTGCTTGCTTTACATTAAAACATAACTATAACTTTGGCTAGACCGCAAACACATAATGTTTGCATAATTAAATAAAGGCTAAAACATACCCACATAATTACAGTGCTCACCAGACATGAATAAAGATTTGCTTTTAAACAGGCTTCTTCAAGATGACTTACTAGTATCTTTCCACATAAAGACTGCATATTGCAGTGATGATTTTACCAAATTTTGCAAAGATGAACAAAATTACAAAGAAATTATTTTATTTTGCACTAACTACAAATATTAGACAGTATTATCAATATTATTCCAGAGCATTCCACCCTCGTTTGGCTTACCTTGAAAATATAAGTGCACAGCTACAAAACGGAGTAGTAGCAGCTATGCTCTTTTGTTCAGCTTTATTTGTATTATATAAGCCACTATTATGGCTCATACATACATACAAACAATTTTTCAGGATTAGTAGAAGACCTTACTGTTAGAAATGTTATGACCTAATAGGTACAAATAAAGTAAAATAAAGTAAAGCAAAGCAAAACAGAACACTCATTACCCCACCTACCTCCCTATTACTAAACTTTCACATTCACATTGTGAATGCATACATAAGCCAGCCAAGAAATTACTTTTTTAACATCAGAAGTAAGCATGATGCTTCTTGCATTTATAAAATAATACATTATAGGTCATTACACAAAAGAGAAGCTTTGTTTGCAGGGACTATTCTTCTTCATTAGTTTGGGATCTGTAAAGTAGATGATTATTAGAAAAATATGATAGATAAAGTTCATATCTGAAAGCATGAAAGCACGAGCTTTAAAGGACAGCAAATCACATTTGCAAGTCCTAATAATCCATTTATCAGAGTAGCTTAAGAGCATGATTGCCCTAAGCCATGAAACCTACCGAGAAGACAGAGGAATAGGCAGTGAAGGAGGAAGGACAGGTCCCACCCTACGCGCCGGGACCTGCACGAGGCGCACGTGCACTGAGCACCTGCCTATGGTGCTGTAGAAAGGCCCCCGGCTCAGAAAATGGGAGGGGAAAGAACCTGATGTGGGTTACAACACTCCACTCTTGTTACCAGTTAAATGGTCATCCACAGATTGCATTGCCATATGAAAACATGCAGCTGTCAGAAATCTATAAAGTACCAAGAAAAAAAAGAAGGGCTGGTTGAAGATACACAGGGATGGAAACCCAAAGGCTTCATGTTCGAAAAACAAAGATAAAGCAGTTGTGCTTAATCACAGGACATGACCTAAGCTCAGCCCAGTTCTCCATTTGCCCATGGGCTGAGTCACAAGACACAGAACAACACAAAGATAGCTCACAATATCATTTCAGGGTATCTGGACCAATCAACAAGTTCTTTTACCTCAAAAAGAGGCAGTCAAAATTAAAGTTGACAGTTACTAGAAGACATTACAAAGATCTTGTTTTCTTTCATTCCTGATAGCAGGCACAAAACAGACTTCTAAGGAATTTAGATGCAGTCATAACAGAAGATCAATTTTGTACACAGACTAAGAATCTCAGTTCAGAAAGACAAGAAGCACTTCCATTAATACTAAAAACATCCATCAGGATATAGGCCTATCAGAAAGCAATTAACAAAGAAATAATCTTGAAAATACATGAACAATAACAAAAATACTAGAACTAAATAAATAAATAAGTAAAGTACTTGAAAAGAGAAACAAAGAGAGAAAAAGAAACAGGAAGGGAGGGAGGGAGGAAGGAAAAAAGAGTGAAAGAGATGGTGGAGAATTGAAGGTACCCACTTTAAAACAGTAAGAACAAAAAAAACAAATACTGATCTGAAGGCAAATGAGAACTGCTCATGGACTAGGCCAAAAACACATTCCCAACCTTCAAAAAATCAATGACCAATGATTCTTGTGTTTTAAATATACACGACAGCATTAGTTTAAGGAAAAAAAAAAGACATCCAGGGATCTTTCCTCTCAAAACAGGACAAATTTCTTATCACCAAGAACTCCTGAAAATTAGAAAGTATGCAGACTGACAGAAATTCATAATTAATTGGGCATTTAGAGGGTCCTTCATTATAGATGGTCCTCATACTTCCCACTGCTCAACTTTCTTTACACAAATTAAATCAGGTAATTGTGCCATGATGGCAAATTCCATTACACACAATATTAAATCCACCATTTAAGTATCTAATAGCTATTGCACAATGGAAGTATAGCGTTTTTAGTTCTTCTGTGCATTATTTAGATTTGGTGATCACAGCATTATTACTCATTTCTAGGCAAGCATGTAACTTCTGGGTAAAACTGTTGAAGAGATTCCTTCAACAAACAAGTGAGGAAGCTGTGAAGGAGGTAAGCAAGCAAACAATATGGTATGATCAGCAGGAACACAGCAATTAACAAATCAAGGCTGAAGTGCAATCACTTCAAGGGTAGATATTGAAAGAAGGAAATGCCAGCAGACTAGTCTTATGGAGAGAGCTCTTTTGCCCTTCCTGGGGAATCAGCACACTTGGATGCTTCCTTGAAAATGACTGTATGCTAATGCACGCAGCACGGGGAACAAACAGGGAAAATTACAAAAGTCTTGTAATTATCACACTTACAATCTCACTGGGAAGATGGAAGCAAGGTGGAATAACTCCTGTGAGTACTGTGATGAACAGATACACACTCCTCAGGAAGGGCAGGCTAGAAAGGGAGGGAGGGAAGCTGAACTTTATGCGATAACAGATCAGTAGGCAGTTGAGAGTTATGGGTCATGATTAGCAGACAGAACAACATAGCAATGCTGCAGTGAATATCTGCTATGTATGCTTGAAGTGGGAGTAAACATTTGAGGCTTTCTTCAGGCAAACAGAAGTACCACATCCACGGGGTCTGAACTTAAAGCACCCTGATAGTGGTGGAACACACACAACCTAAGAAATATCTGGAGTGTACTGACAACTTTGATGTAGGTGATCGAAGAGATGTGTCTAGGCCTGATAATAAACAGAAGAACTGGTCAACAGATGCAAAAGTCAAGGCCAGCTTTGGCTACAGTGATGATGATTTGACAAAAGATCCTTAAAGAGGAGTAACAAAATTCAGCAATACTGGATTTTGGAGAGCATGCTATGATCTCTTCAGACATGTGCTTGGAAAAATCCTACAAGATACAGCTCTTTATATTCAAGGATCATATCCTCCAATCTCAAGAAATGTTCATCACTATATACAGGAAATTAAAGGCATCAGGAGGCCTGCAATGATGATCAAAGAGCTAAAGCCACACATAAAAAGAAGATAAGAAATGAAAGGAGGATAGCTAATGTAGGGAAGCAGAGAGCTGCTGTCCAATTGCATAGGGCTGGAGCTGGGAAAATCTACTTCATGCTGAATCTCACAAGGAATACGAAGGGCAACAAGGAAAGATTCTACCAGTATAAAAATGGCAAACACTACAGAAAAAGTGTGCTCTGTGCTAAAGTTGTGTGTGTGTGTGTGAAGTTCATGGTGGTGGGGAAAAAAACAAACAAAAAAAAAAAAAAAAAAAAAAGGGGCAAATGTACTCAGTGCCTTCTTTACCTCAGTGTTTATTAGGTAGAACTGTCTTCAGTAATCCCTAGTGCTTGGGATCAGAAGAAACACCTAGAACAAAGATGACCTCCTACCAGTGAAGGTTATGGAGCACTTAAACTGGACATAGTATAGCCTATGGAATCTAATAGGTTGCACACACAAACTCTGAGAGAGCTGCTTTTTGTCTGTGCAGCATCACTTTTGGTCATCTTTGACAGGTCATGACAACCAGGACATGTTCCTGCAAACCAGAAGAGAGTAAGCGTCACTCATCTTCAGGAAGGAAGATCTGCTGACAGGCTGGTAAACCTTGCCTGCATCCCCAGGAAGTTAGAGGAGCAAATAACCCTGGAAACCATTTTCAGATTTAAGGACAAGAAGGTGACTGAGAATTGTCAGCATTCATTTTCAAAGGGGAAATCATGTTTATCTAGCATGGTGGTCTTCTACAACACAGCGACATGCCTGGACGATGATAGGTGAGCAGCCAGCTGGAAGCTAGCCATTGATCTACCCCAGTCATTGATACAGAGCCAGAATTGCAGAATGATGCAATGAATGCATTCTCAGCAAGCTCATATAATACAAAACCAGGAATGGCTGATACACCAAATAACTATGCTGCCTTTCAGAGTGACCTGGGCAAGGTAAGAAGCATAGAGAAATTTCATTATGTTCAACAAAGGGAAACACGCAGAGCTTACATACAAGGAGTACCTCTTCTCACAGTACAACTGGCTCTTCATCAAGTGGCTGGAGAGCAGCTTAGCAGAGGACCACCCTGAAGTTTTGGTAGACAAGATGATCATAAGCCAGCAATGCGATTTAATAAGTCAAGAAAGTCAGTAGTCTTCAGGGTTGCCTAACGAAGAGAACTGTAAGTTACAGGCTTACTGGAGTGATTCCAGAAGAGAGTCTGTCACAGAGATGCTAAGATGCTAAAGGGATTGGAGCATTTTATACATCAGAATGTTTAGCCTGCAGAACAGAAAGCTTATTAATAGATGTCTCTTATTCATGTGTATAAATTTCTAAGAGGAGTGTATATAGAATGTAGAACCAGACTCTTCACACAAGTACCTACTGTCAGGACAAGAGCAACTGGCTCGAATAAAAACACATGAAATTCATACAACATCAAGGCCTTTTTTTATGATCTTTATGATCTTAAGCATATGCATATATTCCAGTACTATCCCTTTCTCTATTATTTTTCATACTGTTTTTCCTGATATGGTGGTCACTTTTTTTTTTTTGCACTGACATTTATTCTTCCACTTTCTTCTGTTACTTTCCTCAGTGAGAAGACAGTTAAGTTGCAAAATGCTCCTAAAATCACCTCCTAAGAAGTCAAAAGACTCAGTGGTTCCAAGTCCATATGTTTATTAGAAAAAGGAGAACATTACAGTTACTGAAGATGCTTTTATTTTATGGTAATGAAACAAAAAAATATTCTAACTTTTAACACTTCCTACTTAAGAGTATGATTTGGGTGGGTTTTGTTTGTTTGTTCGTTTTTAAATTAATGTCTTAGTCAGTTTACCTCACTTGTGATTTTAGTCCATCATCTCTACTCTACCAAACACGTATTATTGGGCTCCCCAAACCCAAGAACCAACAAGTTCTTTTCAGCAAAGTTGCTTCCTAGCCAGTCCAGTTTTAACCTGCACAGCAGCAAGAAGCTCTGCCTTTGCAGGTCCAGCAGGATACTGCATTTATCCTTGCTGAATTCTGTAAGGCTCTTCCTCATGCCTATTCAAGTTTCTCAGACTTGCAGTACAATCTTCAACTGCATCCAGCAGACTCCAACAATTTGGTGTCTCCTTCAATGCAAGTGAGAGTGCATAGTCTTGCCTTTACCAAGCCACTATTAAAGATATTGTATGGTATGTACATCTTCAGTTCTTCACTTAACACTTGGCAGGTTGTGTACAACTCATTAACCGCTGTTCTTTGAGACTGATCTTTTTAAGAACCATCTGGTTGTCCATCCACCCTGATAGCGTCACCTTAATTAGGGCAAAATATTGTGGAACACAGCTGAATGACTTGCTAATGCTGAAGTAGATTACGTGTGTTGCTTTCCACCTAGATATGGAACTTACTCATTTAGTCACAAAGGCAGTGAGGCTCACAAGGCATTATTTGCATGTGGGAAAAAAAAGTCTATCTTGGCTACTTAAAACATCAAGCGTTTCCAACAAGACCATCCCATAGTTTTTCCTAGACTTAAGTGTGGTTGGTTGGCTTGTAACTCCATTTAGGCATTCTTTGAAGGTGGTTGTTTGTCCTCTTCCCACTGAAAAGGGCTCTACCTGATTTCCAGCAAGATTTTCCAGAGATACTAGAAAGCAATGTCACTAAAGCACCAGACAGCTCCTTTGGCATTGCCAAATTCAACCAATCTGGTTCCAACGATTTGCACTGGTCACGTTCTAGCAAGCGATGCTTGATTTAGTCCTTGTCCATTGCTGGTAGTTATCTTCTTGAATGATTTTACTAGGTAGAGTTATCAGAAACATCTTGTTGGTGAAGACTTGAGACAATGAAGGCAGTGTCTGCTGTTTTATATATATATATATGTGTGTGTGTGTGTGTGTATATATATATATATATATATACATATACATATAAATACATTATACAAATAGACAAATATATATATATAAATATATATATCAATATATAAATATATAATACAAATATATATAAAACACATATATATATATAAACATATATAAATATTTTATATATATATATATATGTGTGTGTGTGTATATATATATATATATATATATATATATATATAATATGTTTTATATATTATCACTGTCATACTGAATCATATATCCTATTTACAAACACATCCATACTTCCTTACTCAGCTTTCTACTGTTAAGGCAGTGGTAAAAGTTCTTTGTGCTGCCACTGATATCCCATACAAGTATTAACTCCAGATAAGCCTGTGTTCATTTAGCATCTTTATATGTTCAAAATCCCCAGGTATGTCAGTTTTCAGAAAGAAATTGATGTTTTCTCTATTGAAGTAGGGAGCCTGTACTCTGGTACTCCTTCCTCACTTCCACCAAGATCTTGATACATTTAATGATCGGTGTAGCCAAGGTTACCATTAATCATCTTATCTCCAGACAGCTTGTTAATAAACAGCAGACCCAGCTGTGTATCATCAGTTGACCTATCCACTATCTGTAAGATGTAGTTCTCTGACATAATCCAGAAATTCTCTTGACTGCTTACATTCCAATGTGTTGTCCTGCCAGCAGGTGTCCAGGAATTTTAAATCTCTCATGTGAAGCGGTACCTTGTCATTCAGACAATGTTAAATGAGGCTTAGTGCACTTTCTCAGCCTGATCAGGTCAATTACTACAATACTGTCATCCTTTTTGACCTGTAATCCCGACTAACAGCCTCTCAGCCACTGTTATCCCACTGAACATCCCCTGATCCCCTGTATATACAATATTTGCATACATGCATTTGAGATGAATCCACTCTTTAGCAATACCAACATCACTCTTATCTCCATACCAGTGCCCTTATTTTCCACGTACATACCAATACCCTTAAGATGGGATCATAAACCCTCTTCATTACCTCAAGCATTACTCACCAGGTTTATCAGCCTGTTGGTGTAGATGCACTCATTGCACTTGAGAATCAAATGCTTTCAGCTAAAGATTCAAATATGAGATTCTGATATGGGTCCCATGGTATCAAAAGTCAAATTTCTGGTTAGTTGCACAACTAGTGTTGGAAGATTTTGATTCACAGGATAGACCTACTCCTTTCATTTAACAAGATCTGTCCTTCAAACATTTTTTCCCTTTACCAAGAGTACTGAGAAGTTCCTACTGTGCTAACTCATAAAGGTCTCTTCTTTAGAAGATAACAGTTGCACTGCAGTCATAAGTAGGAGAGGAAAGAGTGAGACATTTATTCACTCTTTCACAGTTTTGTCATTTAAAGAAATAGACCATTTTTATGTCTGCAAGAAATCTGCAAGTTCTTCTTACCAAGTATCTTATTACCAGGATACCTGTTGATACCTATAAAAGCTATTCTGAAAAAACAGCTATAAATAAATCTTGTCAATATTCCACACATAAGCAAAACAATGTATTCCAAGATCAACCAACATTAATCAGAGATATTAAATTAAACAAATAAAACAGCAAATTATTTTGGGTAGAGAAACATATCACAAAATGATAAACTATACAGAATGAAAATGCAGGTCTAAAGAAATACTTGGTATCAACAACTACTCTACTGGAAATCAATCAGATACGACAACAACTGTGACATGTTGATTATCATAATACATAATAAGGATAGAAAAATAACAGTAATGCACTTCGTGAATGTTAAAAAAAGAGGTGCAACTGCCAATAACCTTTTATTATTATTATTATTCCTGGACACAAAATTTCTTGATATCAGCCAGGAGAGTATGCAAAGCTTGTTTCACTGTTAGTTCACTGTTCTGTAATAATATGTTTAAGTTCCGTACGCCTGTGAAGCCAGAAAAACAAGTATTGTGACTTCAAAACCAGAAATTAAATATAAATGGGAAAAAATGTTTGAAAGCAGAACAAGGTGTTGAAACAGTGCAGTCTGCATAAGTAGCATAAAATTTTCAAGAACTGTGGTACATACTGCAAACTGAATTTAAATCAGTTTTGAAGTACCGCACACGGAACATTCTGACCTGCAAGTGCACAGTCAAGGAAGACTCGTGGACCCAGGTCTACTTTTGGTACACACAGAACCACAGTTTCCCACGTATTTCTATCTAAGATGCATTCAGTCCAATTTGGAAAGGTCTCAAGCATCCTATAATTACAAATTCTAGTTGCAATACAGATACAGTACAAATGAAAACTACTCCGTGGTTAAATCTTTGGTAATCCTTTTTTCAGTCTCACTTCTCTTTAATAATGTTCTCTAATACTCATCTGTTTCCCAAAACATGAATTAATGATGACAAACTGTACAGGACATTTCCTTTAGGTTACGAACGAGACATGACTAAAAGTAATACCCAAGAAACATGCATATCAACAAATACAGCAAAAAGCAAGAATTCATAGTACGTTCTTACCATCCCCAAAGCAATAACACAAACAACACACATTCTTGCTATTTCCTGCCACTGAGCCAATAGCTTCACGAAATCTTTGTCATAAGCAATCAACATTAATGTATTAAATCTTAAACAATTCTGTACAAAACAGGTTATTTTACACAGAGCCCCTTTAATATAACACCAGAAAGAAAGGGGAAGAAGTCATGGCTGTGGAATATGCCTGAAGCATCTGTAAGATCACTGCCTCTTTTTACTATCTACTAAGGTTGTTCTTAAGTGGCGCACAAAGAATTAGCCACTAGCATATCATCAACTCATGACTAATATATATTCATAAAATATTTGTAACAGATCAGACCTTTATTTAAAATAATCACTAATGTTAAGTACCAATGGCAATGTTATATTAACAATATCAAAAACAGACCGATTTTTATTTTGCAAACCAACAGACGCAAAATGTAAACTGAGTAAAGTTTATCAGTATAAACACTAGCACATTTATCTTGTACGTTTACTTTTAAATGAGAGGACCTACTGTTAATTGAAAGGAATTATTTATGTAACGCAGGTGGATAAGGAATTACTCCTTGATGAATTACAAAAAAGATTCAGATTGCAAATACTTTCTGCAAACTGCATTTGATTAGTTTCATATACAATCCATCAAAATTTAAATACATTCTTAATCAGGAAGAAGATTCACAAGATTAAGATTCTATTTAGAAAACAGACTTAAGTTCATCATTTACAAATAAAGTATTTGTCAACTCTGAGTCTTTTTCTTGGTTTGAGGGGATAGTGAAATGTCAGTACTATGGGGAATCCCACAGTACTTCACCTATAATGATCACCTTCAAATTTGAAGATAACTGTCATCTTAGTTAGATTTTTAAAAGGCTATTCTGTCAAGGTCCAATCAACATGAGCAAATTTCTTTTCCTTCGGTATCAGTTTAAATTGGTACTTGCTTTAGCCAATATAAAGTATGTTTTGATTATCCTATTTTACTACGTGGGAAAAGCTTTGGAAGAATCCCTGCAGACAACAGTTTTAAATAACTCTCAGTATACATCTACACTTCAGGTAAATTCATACAGTTCTGACGTAGAGGACGAAGTTCATTTCTGCAATTCACTGTATGTCATACAACTATTAAATGCCTTATAATGGAAACCTTCATCTTTCAAGCCTGGACTGAAGTTTTTAATCTCTTCTCTTTTGCCAAGTTAATGACTAATATCTATTCAATTTCTTGCTTTATATTTGCTTTTTTTTTTTTTTTTCCCCCATTTTAGTCTCCAAAGCATGTCCTCATGCCAACTTCACTTAACACAAGAAGATTGTAATAAACTGATTCCATTAAACTCCCATTGCTCTAAAATTAGATAACATTCACCAAGACAATTTTAATCTACTTCTATGATAAACCAAGTCAACATCCTTTTAATTTCCCAGTACTACTTATGACTGCATTTAAAATGAAATACTGAATTGCACCTAATCACAGGTCTGTGTCTTCATTCCAACTAAATGTGTCCTACAGATAGAATAATTCTTCTTTTTCATAATGAAGAATATTTATATATCACTCTATTTCAGTTAAATAATATACTCCCAGACTAATGACACTACTCACTGAGTATTATGTGGCACACGTCACCATTAAACCAATCATTGCTTAAGTAGAAAAAGACATATCACTTCAGTTTGAGTTTAATTTTAAGAGTAGTTTCAACCTTAGCACGTAAGCATTCCCTAAAATACACATATCCCTCTTCTGGAAGAATGGGGTAGCAGACTGGATCCAACTGTCTTCAGTTCTTTTATGCCAAAAAGGAGAATGTTAGAGGTGCAAGAAAAACTAGTGGGAGAGGAAGATTATACTGAATTCTTCAAGGAGACAATAAAGACTGGCCATCTCTTCACCCCTAAGAAGGCAATCAAACAGCTTACTGAAAGTTGCATCAGACAAATTCCTGTAGAAAACACTGTTCCCAAAGAACCATACACAAGTTTTTAGAAATCAAATAGAAAAACCAAACCAAAGCAAAAATATTCTGGTAAATTGAGCCACTCGAGAATTAGTGCAACTTGCAAATCCACAGTTCCATATTTTACCTGTCATAAGCAATAGTATCTGCATCATGATTTTTTTATTCATCAAAATACTAACCAGCCAGTTCAGTGACTTACCTACAAGCTCTCAAAGTTCTCAGAAATTTCTGAAAACTGATGTTTCAGCTTCGAATGAAATTATATAAATTAATATAGATTTATAATTAACTAAATATAAACATATAAATACAAATAAAAACATATTTAGATCAGGTGAAATCTTGTATTACATAAAACCCTGTAATTACCTTCAGCAATTGCATGAAATGCAGAAATTACAACTTACAGTTTGCACAATTAAAAACTGCGCACTGCAATTCCATGACTCAGACAGCTGTGGGATTGAAGTGTCACATTAATTTTAATCTGGTGATGACTAGTAGACAGAAAGATAATTTATATGGTATGTAAAGATCTTATGAGTTGATCAATCTTACCCCAGCAGAATTTTAGCATGAACCTCTTTGTTAGTCCTTGAGATTTCTCTCAAAGAGGTAATTTCTGCATCAAACCAAAATCCTCTTTCTTCTGGAGTCTCAACATTGTAGTTAACCATCACCACGTCACCCACTTTTAATTCACTCCACTTCAGAATTGTTCTTGCTCGGGGTCGAAGATTATTGATGTCCATTTCTACTATGCCACTCTCTGGGTACCTTCAAAAGTGAAACCAAGAACAGTAGCAATTACTCTTTCTGTACCAATAACTTACAAGCCACAGATAACACTTCAGGAAAGTAAGATTTTTAAAAATGTCTTATGGACATATAAAAAACTATATATAGTATAACTATATAAAAATCTAATCTAATATCCTTTTCAAAATGCAAGATTAATATAAATAAAATCCACTACTTGATTAATTTTAGAGACTGTTCTTCCCATCTCAGATTATTTAAAAAAAAAAAACAACAAAAAAACACACAACACCATAAATGGATGATTGTTTTCATTTAGAACACAATCAGTTCCAAGTTTTAGCACAGACATAACCCAGATTTGGTCTCAGTGTGGTCCATATTGTAAGTAAATCAGAGTAACAAGGTACTAAAGATTAATTATTTTCAGCATGGAACATTTTTAATTTAACTCTGCCTTCATGCACTCATTACATTTCCACTACAGCATCGCATTTAGGACAGATCTTTTAAGAAGTCTAACCCTACCAACACAGCTTATCAAATTCATGTGATGGATCTAGCTCAAGTACACATCCTATGAACATGTTTAAAAAATAGTTATCTACAAAATCTATTAGAGAATAAAATACAGTAAAGCTAAAATCTCTAGAACAGAAAACATTTATCTCTTAATTATAAAAGGAAGAATCTAGTAAACTAAATGGGAGATCTTTTTTTTTTTGACAACTTATCTTGAAAAGATGCAGTGAGGAACCCAGTGCTTTAAGCAAAGAAAGTAAAGATAAATGGTTCACTAAATCACAACTAAGAAATTTTGATCAATTTGTTATTTTTCAGTTAAGATTTCTTTTTTAAGGCAGATTTTTAGACAATATTATCTGCAAGTTATTAGATTTTACAACTGATGCCACAGTAGCACAAGACAAGCAATCAGTACAAAAACAAAATCAAACAATTATGAATAACATCTGAATGAATAACATCTGAATAACATCTGAAGAGCTCCAATTTCATCCCAAACTGAAACTCATTTAGTAAAGTTAAAGGTGATATGAGCAATACAGCTAAAAGAAAAAAAGAATACTAAAGAAAAAAACCACAAACTTTCTAAGATCTAAGATGTTAACTTTTCAGTCTAACGATATAGCCTTCACAATTGTGTGATAATTCTTCAACATTAGCAGTACTTGTAGGATTTTCACATATGCTATAAATACAGCACAATAAAGACTTTATGAAAACACTGCTAGCAGAAAGTAGATGGCCTGCTACAAAAAGAAGTGCTAGACTAAAATGGTGAAGCTGTTTAGTGATACTGCACATAAGCTAAAAAAAAAAAAAAAAAATGCCCTTCTTGGGCAACCTGTTACAGTGCATCACCACCCTGTGTGAGAAAAACTTCCTCCTAATATCTAACCTAGACCTCCCGTCTTAGTTTAAAACCATTTCTCCTTGTCCCATCACTATCCACCCTCATAAACAGTCAATCTCCATCCTGTTTAAACACTCCTTTTAAATACTGGAAGGCCACAGAGAGGCCAATTGTGTACGTTTATTTTCATTTGTTCAACATTTTCTTCTAAATTTAACATACCAGTCTGCTACTACAACACTTTCAGACCCTAATTATCAAAACCTGCATAATGGAAATTATATCACGCAGAGAGAGGTGATTGAGATAGAGTCACTATGCAAGTAACAGCCTCATACGATCTAACTTTTCAAATTTGCAACACTTTGGCTTCAGTTTGAGGGTACTGAAAAGCCATTGTTGGTATGCACTTTTGTGCTGCAGCTGTCCGTTAGAAGAACTATTCTACAACTGCACAATGCTCATATTGCAGTACTGTACTATCCTCCGAAAATAAAAGCAAGAGACTCACCTACAGCAATACACAAAGCAACGATGAGGTGATGTCTGTTTTACTGAAGGACCTACGTAATGGCAAGGCATTATAGTAGAACAGGCAACTGAAATCTACGGACAGCTAAGCTTGAGCTACTAGTTCATTCAAATCATAACAAACCCTTCCTAAAGTTTGAAGATAACTGTAAATAAATGAAAAGACGATGCACTTGAACTGAGAAATAAAAACAGGTCTTAAACATTAGAAAAATAAAGAATTATAAATTAGACAATGCTTAGGTACACAAAAATAAGTAAGAAGTATCCATGAGATTATAAAAATGTTATAAAAATAACGTGAAAAAATTCCAATGTCACTACTGAAAAAATAATCAAAGAAATGTAATTCACAACAGCATGCATTTATAGGAATTTTGACTTTAAAAAAAAAAAATCTATTCTCTTTTAAAATTAAGATTTTTTGGTGTCTGTTCTTCCAGAAAGGTCTTTGAACAAATAACTGTAATTTAATCATCAAAAATTATTTTGTGCCAAACTCTGCTTCGTGTCATCTCTGTACCCAAGAAAACTCAGAACAAAAAGCTTCCTCCTGTTTGAGAGCTTCGAAGATTTCCATTGTTAATTACTCCAACTCTGCTCTTGGAAGTATATAGATAAAGAACCCACATAAAGAAGAATCCACCATTAATAAAATAAGATACAGAAGATACAATCTGTCGTCCCCATTTACAGACAGAAACCTACTGCTTTCCAAAGCAAGTAAAAGGTAGAATCTTCACTGAGGGAATTTTTTACTCATTTTTTACTCACTAGCTAGACAGAACCTTAAGCTCGCAAATCTTCCTTTTGAAGGACAGTTTATGAACAGGCAAGATTTTTCCTTGTCAGATTTCATACTCTTCTCCATCAGGTACCATACACAGAAAGTTTTGCTGCTGTGCCTCTGCACACCAAAAGGCTCTGACAGAGCAGCCTTTGGTAAATCCTAACAGATATTTGACACTTGTCCATAATTCATACCCCAAACTAAACAGATGAAACAGCATTTTGAGTTTAGCTCAAAATCACACATGCAAATACGTTAAGCACAGCAACATTACTCCTCATTATACTGAGTAATAAGCAATGAGTACTTCCACAATAATTTTGGAACCTCCGTGTAACAAATGCCACAGTTTACTTCGGTAGGAAAAAAAAAAAAAAAAAAAAAAATCACACCCAACGTTAGAAAGTGCCATTCACTCCATGCTCTCCATGCTAACTTTCTAGAAGTTGAGAAGCCTTATTTGCCTAAGACACATTATGCAAAAGATGAAGTTTTAACTTATGCAAGAATAATATGTAACTACGTATGCCTACTTTCTGGTATTGTAGATGTATGGAGATAAACCAAAAGACAATTAATATTTATTCAAGCCTTTAACAAACCTCAAGAAAGAAATGAAGAATTCATTCCAAGAACTGCAATCAACAAGTGATAGACAGGAATGCTTAGAAAAATTATTTTCTCACTGCATTACCTATAAAATCCTGTGATGTGATTCTCAAATAAAAACAGAAGCAGTTTCACAGCTATGTTCTAATTAGACTACTTTAAGTTTGTTAAAGTTTTAATGATCATTTGACACAATTCAACCTTTAAACATTATAGACATTTCTTGTCTTTCCATTTTTTCACTACACTCTGCACCTAATATTTGAAAAAGCAAACACAGTAGCAGTAAGTATTATCCAAACACTGATGCTACACTGAGTACTGCTCACTGGAAGTTTTGTATTCACTACCAAGGCACATTCCCTCATAATTTTATTTCCCTTTAATTTAGTTTTCCTGGTAATATTTCTAACTAGATAGTACTATCAGCATAACAAGGCTTACCTCTGATTTATTTCATTACCAATGAAGTAAAAATTCAGGTATTTCTTGGTATCCACTCATTCCTAAGGCATTCAAATACTGAGAAACATGAGTTTCACATCAGAACATAAACAAGACTTTTCAATTCACTGAGAACTTTCAATGTATCCTTCAAGCCTCTCCCCAAGTGTCGCTAGAACAACTGAAACTGGAAACATAAAATAACCGAAACAAAACGAAAAAGAAGTGCTTCTCTACCTTACTCTGCCATTCTGTGCAGCCACCAGCCAAACTCATTCGAGAGGATGAACAGTACTGAGGATTAGTCTTTTAAACACACCAGGAGGCAAGAACATTTTAGAGCCATACAATCAATACATTCTACAACACTGAACTATCAGGCATTGCACACCTGGGAAATAAGGTAAGAGGAAGAAGTAGCCACCTCTTCTGAAAAAAATAACTCTCAATGCTTGAAGAGTGTCTTTTTGTCTCCAAAATTCAATTTATCAACAAGTTGCAGTATGATAACTGTCATCTATCAAATCCCAGACTATTACATTTCAAGGTGAAGTGTGCAAATAAATATTTTGAAAATAAAGCTATTAAGTCTCAACTTCAAACCATTTGTTAAGAAAGCAATAGCAAGTTTAGACTATTATTTCGCTGTCTCTTCAGCTAAGAAGGCACTTTAAAGGAGAAAGTGTTGTAGTTTTTATGTCCCTGAAAAGGTTGTTCTTAAAACAAGAAATGATGTGGCTCTTTACCTTGTAACTTTCTCAAAATGTTCTGTGCTCTCCAACAGCCTGAAGTTGTAACTTCGATAATTCAAGATTAAGCTACCCATAACAAAGTTTACAAGAATCTCAATCTGTCTGGGACATTTCTTTGAAGGCATACAGAATTACTAAAATTCCTGACTTTTAATTACACCACAATGAAATTTTTTCTTAATATACCTATGCATACATACACACTCTTGAAGAGAATGTAGAATTGTGTATAAATGTGTTATTTTTTAACAGGTTAACAATAGCCTGGACTATCCATAAACAAAGAAACTTGCCTGAAATATGCAAAACACAGTTAGTATGGATAACGCGTGCAGCAAGACAGAGCGTTTTGGAGTGCCAGCCTTTCACAATCTTTCAGACACAATGTTTTGGGGTTTTTTTTGCTTTTTAATTGTCCCCTCTCCTTCTAAAAAGGATCAGTAAAACCTTTAAACTTCTACGGGAACTGTTACTCCTTATACAGCACTCTGTGACAACTTCTCTTACTGTCTGCAATCCCGATTAGTCTCGAATAAACAGGGCACATAGAAGAATTAAATAAATTAGTAATCTAGTTGACAATACCTGAAATGCCTTCTTTTCCTACACTTATAGAATGTTCAAAGATTTTACAACAAGAAAATATTTATTCATTTTATCCCTTCATTATTTTATTTAGGCAGGTTGAGACCTAGGGAACTAGTAAGCATTTTAAAGAAATTATTTCCAGCAGGATTACCTCATCTTCCTTCTTCTTAACTACCCTTTCATTATGCATCATTTCCCTGTCCAAATTGAAATTTGTTGCCCAAGTGTGTATTTTTACATCCACTTCAGCCAGCATGACATACCTACACTCCTAACATAACTCAAACACTTCAAAAGCAAAGAATCTTAGAGACAATCTCACAAATGCTTCTCAGACAGAAGCAAAGCAAAAATTAAATCTTGAATACTGACTTGGTGGGTCAAGGCATTTTAGTACTATTAAACAAGCCTTTCCATTCAAAATGGAAGCTACCACTGACAGACTGAGGCAACTGTATTAGCCCTATTTCCATTTAGAAACACAGAGCCCAGCTCAGCCCCAGATGACTGAGATTAGTCCCTTACAATTACAGGCTACCACACACACACTCGTATTTTCTTGGACACCATTTATGATCTACGAATCTAAAAGTATTACGGTATTTTTCACAGTTCACTTCATTTTTATGACATTTTACACAGTTTGTAGAAAACTAAATGACTAATGAGAGTTAAGTTCTGAGCGACGCTTACTTACAGGTTCGGTAATAGCACATTCCTGGGTGCCTTTACCATCAAGCAGGCTGTAATCAATTCAGGAGTAATCAGACTTCAAAGAATACTGCAACTTTAACCCTGCCTTAGCAGTCTTGCAGCAGATTTTCAAATTACCATCACCCAACCGTGACAACTGGAAATTGCTGTACCCTTTGATTTTCCAGCTAGTGGCATAAATAACTACAGGTCCTAAAATAAATCTTGCAAAATTACAATTTAAAAAAAAAAAAAAAAGCAAGCACAAGCAAGCTGTGGCTCTCTGTAGAGAGTCTCTGATGGTTAACATCATCTAACAGCTTTCTACAGCATTAATGATGAAGATCCCTCACAGACTGCAGCATTCTCTTCAGACCAAAAAAATATTAAGTGCAACAAGATAAGTCTGAGAAACCCACTGAAAAACGGTGCACAGAAAGAGCAGCAAATACTAATGTAATTAGTAGATCTATCTTCAAAATCCATCAGACAACCAAAGCTGTAAACAAAACAACTTCTGTTTGAAGAACATAGTTGTATAACATCTGTTAACCAATAAAATCATCACCCATCACCAATAACCAGGTCTTTTTTAACAAGACCAAAACATTAACTGATGATATAAAAATCAGTTTTCACACATCTGTAGCTGGAAGTACTTTAAGTTCTGCCTGCATAGAACAAGCAACTTAATAAAGCTTACAGGAATTATTACCAGTTGTAACTGCTATCTGACCACCTAAACTACCTTAACAAAATTGGGCACGTTAACTCACTGATAATCCTGCTTCACGGTGCTTATCTGACAGGCTCTTTACAACACCAAAGACAAGACATCCATGAAAATTCCACCAGGTCATAAACATCCAACACACATCCCAGATAGACAAGAAACAGACCTGACTTTCAGTGAAAGAACTGTCTCCTTGACATTAAGCTATAAGCTTCACTGCACAAGAAAGTGCAAAATGAAGACATTAACAAGAAATTGCAAGCTTTTACTTTATACCAATATAAGACATCTTTGCTGTACAAACTACTGAACGCCCTGCTCCTCATATAGTAATTCTTAAGCAGGTAAACGAACTCTGGTAACTACCTACAGTCCCGTCAATTTTAAGATCCAAACATACACAGGATTTATTCCAAGTCCTTTCAAAGAGAAGAAAGCTGCGTCATGTTAAAGACAGGTTTATAGTCTCTTTGCATTAGAAAACAGTTGCCGGAGGCAGAAGAAATGGATGATAGTAATGTATGAAAACAGACAGCACACCTTAACCTTAATATCAAGAATAGCCATTATACACTTCAACCCATGCAAAGGTGAAACAGAAATACACTGAACAAAGTGGCAGAAAGGGAGAATGACAACAGTGGCAGAAACAGGAACACCTGTTTGAAATACTGCCTCCAGGCAAAAGGCTGTATTAAGCTCACTACAGAAGGACTTAATAGGTAAAAGCACTATTTCAACAGATGGATACTAAAGTTGATACCAGAGGCCAAATGAAGCAAACAATTGATAAAACTCTACTTTAATGAAAACAGTGCTCTTAAACAAGAGCCACTAGTGTTTTAAAACCTTTCAAAATAAAGAAGGG
The DNA here is from genome assembly GCF_951394365.1 of Tetrao urogallus. Lineage (NCBI taxonomy): Eukaryota > Metazoa > Chordata > Aves > Galliformes > Phasianidae > Tetrao > Tetrao urogallus. The sequence continues at coordinate 47,179,997 of NC_136816.1, forward strand.
ATATCCCTTCTTTATCCACATCACTAGCAGTCACAGATGGCAGTAAATCTTGTTTAGCCATTAGGAAATTACCCTTATGAAAGCCATTCTAAGCCCTTATTCACAAAGGTTAATTTTTCTTCATTGCAATCCTCCCTAGCTAAGCTTTGCCACTGCCCTCTTGTATTCACTTTAATTGTGCCACTTATACAGGAAACAGAACGAACAAAGGAATAAATGAAAACCCTGACAATCAAGAGGAAGTACATTTCTGAAACTATTCAGTCCAAGAATTAGAAGTAGTTTTAGCAAGTGTAGAATTGCAAGGGCTTGGGCAAGACTAATATATAAAACAAGCAGCACCACTTCTAAAACCACTTAAGAAAGGGACAAATCCTGCTTCAGACTCTAAGAAAAGTCATTTCAAGGAGTGACCCAAAAGTTAATTTAATAATAATTAGTTGGATTCTTCACTTGATAGCCTATCAAATATTTTCAGCTAAGAAAACAAAGCCAGAATTTACCTGAAATCTGTTGATACTAGACTTTTTCAAGGATCAAATGTGGAATACACTGGCATCCAATAAAGATTGGACTATGATGCACAACCACAGAATAAAGTACAATCAGTAGCTGGGGCAAAATTAACCTTTACTGAAATTCATAAATACAATTTCTATAAACATTTTGGCTAAAAGAAATTTTACTTAGTTCTTTGCTCTGACAGATTGTCTCATCCACATGAAAAGTTTGAAAGCAGAAGCATGCTTTGGTATAAATTACTAAGGTGATGTGTGATGTAGCTTAATAACACAATTTCCCTGAGAGGTGGTAGTACAAGAGAATGACTGAGGTGAAGCACCACTTTTGAATAAAATTCTCTGCAACAGACTTCTCAGACAGATGTATCAAACAATGCACAAATCTGTCCTGAACCTGTGAACACAGTGTGAATACTAACGACTCCGCTAAAAAAGAAGGAAGCAGCAGTTTCAGTCCTTCATTTAAGCTAAGATATGTAGGATCTGTGTGTTTCAGAGATAGCAAGGCAGCTCAGGTCTGCACTTGAGGACTTCACTTACAGGGACAGAAAGCTGTTCCTGAAATGGAGTTGCACGGTACTCTGTACTCTTATGTAAGCACTGCTATCAGCACTACAGGTTCAAATGGGAAAAAAAGAGGGAAAGGATGTTTGAGCACCTTTTTCTTAGCAGAATAAGTCTACCACAAAACAAAAAACAGGCATAATAAAGTGTATTTGCTATTTATCAGCAAGCCTCAGAGAGAGAGAAGTGGAATAGATCAATTTAATATATTACACGTGCTGCGTCCTCCAGCTATAACCTTTTTGGTGATATTTTCTTCCAAACAAGCAGAGGGAAAATGCATAAGCAACAATGACAACTTAAAAAGCTGTGGATGTGTGTCCACCTCTGACATCTCTCCATTGTATTCAAGTAATTTCGATAACCTTGCACACACCAGGCTTATGATTTACATTCCACTAGCCATTTTCTTTCTGTTTCAGAAAACTGCAAGTATTTTCATCTCTTGGAAGACTACACTTATTATAGACAAGGCAGAGCTGAAACTGCCCTACCTAAGAGAATCGTATCCTTCAAGAGCTGGAGGATAGCTCCCTCAAGACATAACACAGTAAGAAAAGACAAGACCATAAAAAATAAGCGAGGTAGCAGAACACACAGGTTTAACTTAACAAAAAATCCACCGGAACATCCAGGGACAATTAACTGTGCAGAAAGAGAACAGAATATGAACCTCAAAGAAGTGAGAAGTTAAATTAGACTTGACAAACTCTGGAGTAGAGAGGAATTGCATTGGAAAGTACATCATGCTTTCCTTATTTATCCATAGGAAGCCTACTGGTAGCATGCCACATATGTGGTCTACAAAGAGGAAAACACTAATGTATGCAAATCAAGTGCTACAAAAAACACACAACCATTAACACTGAAGAGAAAAGTGAAACATTTGCACTAAAGGTCAGCAATACTCCTCTAAAATAAAGTAACTGATAGAACTTCAAAGACTTCCTTTCCAAAAAGCCTTCCCACAGCTTGTTTCTGAAAGTTCAAGCATTCAATACCTTACACTGAATTAGTGATTAAAGGCTATGACCTACTGAACGCAAAACTATGTTTCTATGTTTATCTAATTTTGCTGGCAAGGAACACACAGCTGCTATCCATCATCTTACAGTAAGAAGATGATTGTCTCTACTTGCTAGAGTATACATAAGTGAAGGTTAGTTCTATTTTTTAGTATGGGTATGCCAAATAAAATCAAACATGTTGTGCAACATTTTCTACTTCAGTACTCTCACTCATGGAAGAAACTAAACCATTCACAAGAGCAGCATAATTCCTCTTACAGTTAGAACTATTTCTAAAAATTTTTTGTGCATGGCTCAACTGTATATAGCTACACTGTTAGAAAAAAATAAGTAATCTTTAAGACTTTGAAATCAAACCACAATGCACATATGATTACAATAGAAAGTATTTTGATTATATTTCATGATTAAATTCTTTCTGTGTACTTCAGTATCTGATAAAATATTAGAAAATTAGAAAGTTTAAAATAAAAACTTGAATACTTCAACTTACACAGTTACAGAGAGTTTTATCTCTGAATTTAAGAGTTTTAAAAGTCTGTGAAGTTGTAACTGCTGCTAACAAGAACAACAAAGTGTACTCTATTCAACATGAAAATATTTTTATTTTTCCTTGCAAAAGCAGATTCAGTTACATATTAAAATAACTAAAGTTAAAATAGCTGCTCTAAAAACATCTTTTGGAGATCTAGTTAATAACAAATATACTTTGCTTTTCTTTACATCCAGCTCAGACTGCACAAACTGCAGTGGTTCTACCATTCTCAGTAACAAAAATGTTAAATTCTCAACAATTCTACTCATTCAGATGTTTAACTTGATGTTTCAGCAAATGTTACCTAAGGGGTAAAATAAATAAATAAAAAATAAATAAGTAATCAAGGCCAATTTCTCCAGAATGAAATGATGCAAAACTTGGTTGAAAGAAATCCCTTTAAACTTAGTAAGCAATATGAAGGCTTACTCCAATGCAAACACTGCAGGTGCAGTGTTTTTACTGGAAAAACAGAAGAAGAAAAATCACAAGAAAAACACAGCTCTCCCTCAGTGCAATTCTGAATGAAATTTCATGCACTCACGTCATCAAGTTCTCTAAAATAATCCTTTACCAGCAATGCAGAACTGCTATTTTGTGCATAACTATTTCATTTATAATAAAGTTCATCAACATTGCATACCCAAATTTGCTCACGATACTCCAATGAGAGGAACTGAATAAGCACAGAGAATAGATAAATGATATTTTGTTTGGAAAAAAAAAAAAAAAAAAGTGAAAATTCATTTAAATAATTTCTTCTTCTCACATACAAAGGATGGATTTTAAAGTTTTATAAAGACAAATTAGGACTTGATTATTTAGGCATGAATATAACAGAACTCCCAATATACTCACTATATCCAACCAAAAAGTGTGATTAGTGAATATTTTAATATTCTTTCTTGATACTGAACTTGCTTTCTTTGATTACAAGTTTCTTCAAGAAATTCTTGGTTTATTTATACAAACCAAATAACAGTATGTGATGTCCTCAAAATATTATCAGGAGCACTTACTCATCATACTTGATATGATAAATAGCTTCTTCAGCGTCCATACAGTCTGAATAAGATGTAGATGGTGTACTGTCCAAATTATTTGCATTCTCTCTAGAATGATCTTGACTTAAGCTTCCATTAGTCCTTTTGTAAGTATTACTGCTCTTTCCTTGAGCTTTACCATTCTTATGTCCCTTTGTTGCTCGGGTAACGTTTTCTATATGAGCTTCAAACCAGGCTCCAATGCTGACATCACGTGCATCCACCAACTCATTTATCTGAAAAGAAAATTCAATAATGAATTTATGCTTCTCTTCTACAATCTCAATTAAGAATAAATAAGGCAACTTACCATAAAACTGCTTAACCCTATTAACCTTACTCTGTATAACATTCAACAGCATTAACTCATTTAGCTTGAGCAAGTGCATAGTGGCAGGACAAGGAGAAATGTCTTTAATTTGGAAGAGAATAGATACAGACTAGATATTAGGAAGAAATTCCTTAGTGAGGGTGGTAAGACACTGCAACAGGTTGCCCAGTGAGGCTGTGAATGACCTCTCCCTGAAAGCATTCAAGGCCAGGCTGGATGGGGCTTTGAGCAACCTCGTCTAGTGGGAGGTGTGCCTGCCTGCAGCAGGGGGGCTGCAACTAGATGATCTTAGAGGTCTCTTCCAACTGATACCTTTCTATGATTCTACAAAACTCTATAACCTTGTCAATTGCTATGTGCTAATTCTTTACTCTGAAAACTTCATGTGAACTACTTCAAAATTTGCATCAAAATATGAAGATTGATAATGAGATAAATAATAATTGCTGCTGCAGTTTAAGTGTAGGCATAAAACTCAGAAAGAGCAAATTCGCATTGTACTGTTCAATAGGATGGTTCTGCTTCAAACTGATACTACAAAATAACTCACAGGAACATAGAACAAAATACTGAATACAATCAACAAGCATGCTTTTAATTACTAAAGGAAAATACTGCATGCAAATAGAAATTATACATTTCTGGAAGCAAAATCCTAAAAGACTCCATTTTATGCCTCTACATGAAAACCTTCAAATTAAAAGGCTCTGAAGGGACAAAGTAAAGGCAGCAAACAAATCTGGCTCTTAGGGCTAATAAGAGAGGTACAATACAACAGAACAACTACATAAATATCTGCGAGTTCTAAAGGATGTCACAGAACAGTGGAAAAAATAAACCAAGCAGAATCAATAGATGTGCCATGACAAAATGAAATGAAAAAAATTCATTCTGATTTTCACCAATCACTAAGTTTTAAGGTACCTCAGGAGATCTATAGTCCAAATTCCTGCTCAAAACAAGTTAAAATTGAACACATAAATTTGTCCAGCACTTTATCTGCTTGCTATGTCTCTCAAACTTCTAGGGATAGATATTCCATACCCTAAGGCAATATTTCAGCTCTTAATAATCCTTATAGTTAAATGGAATCATAGAATCTTTGGAGTTGGAAGAGATCTCCAAAGTAAAAAATTTATCCTTCTATTCAACCTAAATCTACCCTCTTTCAGTTTGAAACCATTTCCTTTTGTCTTTATTATCTCTTTTCAAAGCCCATCTTCTGTCTTTCATTCTCCTGTTTCACACCTCAGTAAGAAGACTTTTGCATATTTTTGGAAGGTCCTTTCTCTCTCAAAGCCTTCTCTTTCACAGGTCAGGTAAGACCACTGTGGTATTCTCTTTAAGATGGAAATGCTACTACATTGGACACCTCTGTGACCCCAGCTGAGCTTGCCGAGTTTATCAATACTTTTCTCATACTGAAGCATCCCACATTTGATGCAGATGGTGGTACAGCAAGTGGCAAGTTGAATTACCACTTCCTCCAACTAGCTGGCTATGCTCCTCCTGACAGAGCCAGTTCCTGCAGACGCACTTCTGACATCCAGCACTGCCATGGTGCACTGAAAACTTTTTAGCCAGTATTACTACAGCTCCAGATGCCACTACAGCAAAGCCACTCCCAAACTGGCTGTCACTGCTCCAGCCTGCTCCACGGGAAAAGGTCAGCTCAATTCAAGTGCAAGACTTGAACTTCTTGAGGTTCAAAAGAAGCCCATTGCTCCTGTTTACACAGACCCTTCGGCATGGCAGACTTGACTTCACACCAGCTACACTACCCAATACATTGGTGTCATAGTCAAAGAATGAGCATTTCCTTTCCATCCTGGCCACCGGTAAAGACACTGAACAGAACAGCTCTTAGATTAGCATCAAACAGAATAAGAAACAACTAACAATCCAGTTCTCAAGCCAGATATCACTGACAATTCTCATTCTTCATGAAAAGGAAGAGGAGTTGAGAATTGTTTCACACACCACCAATTCTAAACTGTAATTTAGATAATATACAGTGACCACACAGAGGAACTGTTTAAATAATTATTTTAACCATTCAACAATAATTAGAACTTTTGTTTTTTTGCAAATTAACTTCTACTTTTTTTTTTTTTTTTTTTTTTTTTTTTTAAGTGACAGATTCTATACTGGCTACATCTTTTCCTTGGTAGTTGAAACCACAAAGGAGGGCACAAAGACTGATGCTGTCCGAACACTGAGTAAGTAACACGCATATTGAGCCTAGCTGTAGACAGATAACCAGGAATGCACAAGACTTCGTTCAGCTATAAAAAAAAAAAAAAAAAAAAAAAGATTATTTCTTCCTATAACTAGATAACTCCTTATTGTCTGACAAACAATGCAAAATAATAAAATTAATCCATGTATATAGCCATCTGATATGCCTTAGGTTATGGTCTTTTTTGCTGACTTTTATTAAACAAACCTTGTACCTCTGAATTACATTACTTGTCAGAATTCTTAGAGTTTCTGATTCTACAATCAGAAATCTTCTAGGCGTACCTACTTGTCATCTACAGAATACCTAAGATCAGAATGATTGTACCCTTCCACCAATTATTTTCTTGCTAGATATACTAAAATTATAAAGCTGGCTCAAAAAGTTACAATTTCACTGATAACTAAGGAGAAAGTGCTAGGTCTCCAGTATTACAGAAGGCAAAATTTCCAGGCAACTTGATAGACCAGGTCTCCTTGACTATGTTTGTCAATACTACCATTCCATTTCGTTTTCCATTTTAATTCCAGGAAAAAATGGAGGAAAAAAAAGAAAAAAACACTTCAGAGAAACTGAATATCACTTAGCATTCTTCAAGATACTCTTTAATGTTCCTTTTCTTTGATCAGCTTACCCTCTATGACTTTCCATTCCTCCAGTTTCTCCCTATTCTATTACGTATAAGCCCTAAGCATAAAGGGTAAAACATCACAATTGAAGAATTGGGTTTATTTTCGTTGTAATGGATGTAGACTAAAAAGAAAGCAAGGATGAACACAATCTTGTGTCCTAACATTTTAAGATGTCAATTTCACATCTCCCTCATTTTTTCCAACAATGAGCTATAAAACTAATTGCACAGAGTACTGCTGGAATATATCGTAACTTAGCACTTAACATCTGAAATGTGGTGTAACAGTTTAAATCAATCTAACAGTTTCCCATCTGGATGACGGGTTTGAATATGAACATTCCTTCAAATGAGACAAAGACATAGAAGTACGGCATTTGCAGCCTTCTCTTCTCTTGCTGAATAATGTCCATTACAAAAAGAATAACAGATACTTCTCAGGAAAGTACAATATTACCATTACCTGTATATATACATCCTTCTAAATACTCAGCTACCTAGTAAATCTGGAAATTGCCCATTTTCTGTTTAAATTAAGTTTCTGGTATCCTAAATGCAATCCTACGTAACAATATGGAAAAATTCTGAAAGGTACAAGAACTATCAATAAAAAAGACATGATTACTAAATAAAGTAATAAAATCACATACATTGTATCACATATGAAGTTCTAGTTTATCTCATACTGACAAATATTACTATTAAAACTTGTATTTGATCAGAGTGAAAATAAATAAATAGGGAAAAAGTCACACTTTTTCCACAGATCCCCTCCCCATGGATTTTTCTCCTCAGTTTACACAAAGCACTACTGCTTTCCAGGTACCTTAAGCTTACTAGAGGACACAAAACACTTACTGAAAAACAGGTTTAGGAGAAAATATTATGTTACAGTTTAGGAACACACACAAAGGCTACAACAGCCTGGTACAGGAATACATGACCATAAATCACAGAATTGCAGGGGTTGGAAGGGACCTCCAGAGATCATCGAGTCCAACACCCTGCCAAAGCAGGTTCCCTACAGCAGGTCGCACAGGTCGGCATCCAGGCAGGTCTTGAACATCTCCAGAGAAGGAGACTCACCTCCCTGGGCAGCCTGTTAAATGAAGTCATTTTAAAAAACCTAACTATAATACTACCCTCAAATAACTCCTGAAAATCAGATTATCTAATCAATATGACTGAACTTTGAAAACACAACACTCTAAATTAGACATGAAATAGTTAAAATTTTAAGTCAGTTCTTTAAATCAATTCAACACTAATAAAATATCCATCAGTGAAGCTTCATGAATCTGCACAAATACCTATACAAGTTCAGTCTAATTTACTTTCATCCAAGTGGGAAATTATTTCAAATCATGAAAGACAGTAATAAAGACACATACCTATATATATATAAACATGTATATATTGACATGTATACATATCTATATACGATTAAAAAAAAAACTTGAACAGTAAAACTAAACCTGAAAGTAAAAGATAAGTTTTCAGTTTTTAAAGCCTTACATACCTTGTACAATCCTATGCCAGGATCAATGAGAAACGAGCGAGATGATGTAGATGGCTGACTAGGTGATCCACTACTTGGTTTTTTTACTTTGTTCTTACAGTTAGAAACAGCACAGGGATTGACTTCTCCAACTTGATCAGTCACAGAAGCAGCGGCAGGAGCTTCAGATTCAGAACGTATCAAAAGCTGAACAATGTCATTGAGTCCAACATTGTAATCAAATAACGTGTGTCCATCTTCTAGCTGTCAGAGGAAAACAAGGTGGAATTTTACAACTATAGAAGTAACTGGTTTACAAATCTTTCTTTCATAGACAATAATTACACCATTAGACCATAAATTTGTGTCAAAGTTATTTAAGGGAGAAGCCAACTACTTCAGTTAAATAAAAGCCTGTGTCTTGAATAAATGCTGAGAGTGTGAAATTAGAAATAGACATTTTTACAGACTTTGGATCTTCTTTTTATAGAAGAAAAAAAAGCAGGAAGGATGAAGAAGCAGAAAAGACAGAACTAGGAAGGAATTCTCAATCCTCTCACTGGCAGTCTTCTATTACATTAAAATGATCTCAGGACAGACAAAAGAAGAGTGAAAGTTTATTCCTTTATCCTCTCAGCCTCTTCAAGGCAAAAAAAAACACCCATATGGAAGGATGAAGTACAGTTAGAGACAAAGGCCGCACTCAAGATATGAGTCAGTTTTCCTTCCACAATGGTAAGACCTGTGTAAAAAAATAAAAATATATGATGAATTACTCTCTTTACTCCTGTTAACTAGCACACCCACAGTGCACTGCAACACTGTAGTTACCTACAGTTGATGAAGTGTGCATTCCCCTAAAGCCCAGTGCACTGAAGTCACAAATGAGACTCCAGATGTTTCATTCATTGTTTGGTTACACAGTAGCCTAAAGCAGGCAGAACTAAATACAAAATAAGGCTACTGATTATTCTCTGTTGTACTCTCAATAGAACAACTGTTCCACATTTGACAACTATGGGAACTACCCAACTTCAAAGTTTTCAAACCAGTTAGACAAAAAGCATACTGAAGATCTTGATGATATGCTCCATCAATTTCAGTTATCAAACAAATTGAAATCTCAAGTATTCTTCCAGAGGTGACTGCCAACACTGACTCAGGTACCCAGAGCCCTAGAATTTCATACCAACTAGCAAGCTACTTACACAAATTCAACTAACCTTTCTCCTCCCACCATCTAGCAGAACCCCACACTTCTGACAAGTCTTGAACACATAGGATACAAGAGTTCTTGCAGCTCTACGACAATCCATATTTGTAAGCTTTTCATACTACCAGAGGTCTGTGTTATTACTGTTAAGGTTATTGAAGTTTACAAAAAAATGGGGATTCTTTCATTCAAAATATATATAAACCCAAAACAAATACAAGTAACTATCTTGTAATAATATATTTGATGGGAAAAATGATACACATTTCAATGAATTTCTGGAGCTGTTTCTTCACATTATTCTAGGCTCATCTTGAAGACTCAACCCTCCTGCAAAGAATTTGTTTTTGAAATGTCTTATAAAATTTCACCCTACATTTTAAAGTAAAAATAAAATTCAGCAGTAGTTCCAAAAACTAGGCTACTACTGGAATAACAAATCAGATATTACTGGAGACAACATAACTTTTGCTTCATCTCGTCTATTCCAGCTAGACCGGACAATCTCTAGATTGTTAGATAATATAATCTCTGTTAGCATAATTTCCAGAATCCCATGGAATAAGGGAAGCTCCTGGCAACCAGTGTAGTGATGGGTAAAGTACTTTGCTTCCAGTAGACTGGAAATATATAGGCAACGTACAAGTGGGAACAAATAAACACCATTATCGATCCCTTTTTAAAACACAGCATATATATGCTGACAGAAAATAAACAGTGCCACAAAATATCTGAAGTCTAAAGCCAAGTCAGTGAAGAACTAAATCTGAACAGCTTGAATGTTCTACCATGATTAAGTAGTGTTAACAGTTGTCGAATGGTTTACGGGCTGGCTTGGCCCAGTTCCTTGACTAGCGGGGCACAGGGATCTACAGATCTGCGTCTCTGGAAAGGGGAAACAGGGGGTCCAGAATGATTAAAAACAGCGGCAATGATCTGAAGAGAAACAAACTAATTTACTAAATATGGAATAAGAATGCAAGATAAGACACTACAATACAATATAATACAGCACAGTTAGAATTGGAACTAATAAATCAAATATAATGAGAGAGAGTGTTTGAAAGGTGGAAAGGCCTCACCATAACACTGAGGTGAGACAAGCAGTCAAGTCAAGTAGCAGGGAGGAGAGTCGAAGGAAAAAAGGGCATCAGCTGACCCTGACAGGGGTTTTACCTCCTCTCTGACCACAAAGCATTTTGGGGGATTTAGTTCTCCTCTTCCAGACAGGTGCCTGGAACTGTAGCACTAACTCTTCAACTCCCAGTGCACTACATGATGTTATGATGTGGAATACTGATAATCAAAAATCATAAGACCATGACAAGCACAAAATTCAATGTCTAGTTATAACAACCTGATCTAGCTGCCAATCTCCCAGTTTGTTGCTGGGAAGTTGGGACAGATGACCTTTAATGGTCCCTTCCAACTCAAATGATTCAATGATTCCATGAATTGTGATTTATTTACCAATTATGACTCAGATTAATTTGTATATTCTGTCCACAAACTAGTTATGTCCATTAGCATGAGAAGGAGTTAAAGAAAGGAGAATGCTTGAATTATAAGTAGTCTGTCTAGGAATATGTACTATGTTTTAAGAGTCACGCAGATCTATGCTATGTCATGAATAGTCCATGTCATGAAGAAGAAGCCTTTTCCAACAACTCACACGCTAATTATCATACAACGACTACTCACACTCCTTAAAAAGAATTAAAGTAAGACCTGGTTAACATTAATTAAATGGTCAGACTAACCCAGTGATTTCCAAGTCATTTATAATAAATTAGCATTCTGCTCGCAGTTTGCTTGGGTTTTTTCTTCATTTTTTTTTAATTAGTTTTCTTTCCAGGAGTAGTTTATGATTATAGACTGATCTATGACTAGTGATGTCATGTTTAAATCTGAAAGCAAAGTAACAAAGATAAGATTACAGACTTCAAACGAGGCAGGATATGGAGTTTGGTATAGTGAGGGAAAGAACATCTGTTTGTACCATGAGCAAAAACATATTCCTGGAATATTAGCAAAAGGTACAGATTTAGACCAAGTCAATGACTTGTAATATTGCCTTATTCTGTGGACAAGGGTGTTCTGTTTTAACAAAACAAAGCCTAATAAAATCAAGCTCACGCAATTTGACTTACATTAATCTAACTAATGTGTGTATCTACAAGTCTACCTATACCCAGCATTATTGCATCACTGAGAATTGAAAGCTTAAGCGCAACGAAGTTGGAAAACAATCAGCATTTAAAGAGCTCCATGCAACAACCAGAACAATAAAAAACTGCTAGACAATGCTTCTTGAATTACTCTTGACACTATTCTGATGTTAACATAACAAAAATCTTTGCTAATAAGGTCCTATCCTCAGACCTCTGTAGCAAGAGAACAATAACGTATCAAATTACTCTCCAGCCTATCCGTCCAGCCAGATCGAAAATTTTAAAACCATCCCAGAATACAATTTTTCTTAGCAAAAATAACCATCAGGAACCCCCCTCTCCCCCCCCCCCCAAAAAAAAGACCCCTCACTCCTCCTATTCCCTGCAAACAATGCCCTATGTTATCAGAATTCACGGAAGCATTACAGAATTGAATCCTCCCACAAATATAAGTAATAACCCTCAGAAAAATTAAGTATCCAACATACGAAAGTAGAAAAACTTCTTCAAAAATATTATGGTTACTTGTTGGAATGGGTGCTGAACCAGTAATTCCACAGTCACCTTTGCAATATGCTCAGTTCTAAGAATACTTTTGGCATGAGTATACAAACTCATCACACTGCGCTACATAAAGGTACTAACAGGAATCCCTGAAAATACATTTGCCTGGACAGCATGTTAAATGAAAAGAAAGAAATATTATTTGTTTTTTTTTTCCAACCACTGAGTGTTTAAGGACACTCCTGTTCTCAAGTTCATAAACACAAATGACAAGCAAAAGTAATCAGGCAAATACTAGACTGTCAAGCTATATCTCAATTTCTTAATGGGTTGTTAAAGCCTGCATGAAAGCAAAAACAACAAAACAGGCAATTTCAGTCTTTTTTTTTTTTTTTTTGCTAGCTCTTCTTACACAACAGCCATTAGAAGTATTACTTAGCGGCAGATGCCACTTTTAGTTTTCATTCTCTTTGTGACTGGCATGCTTCAGAAGCATTTAAGGTCTCATTAAATTACTTAGAACAATATTGAAAGTGTCACCAAATAGCAGTTAGATTTATGGTATCTAGTAGCCCTCTTAAGATATTACAAATATCCTTAAGTACGGAAACAGATTATATCCTTCAGATCTATTTTCCTAGTGTTAGAGACACTATCAATTTAAAATACTCGTCTGTAGAAGGTTGTTATAAATACTTAAAAGTAAGCCAACACTGTGCTTATGCTAGTACACAAGAGTGGCTGTTGCAATGCAATACTGGAACTGATACCTACCACCCATGTTAGAACCATGTCCTGTAACATCAGGCCGTAAATGACTTAAAAAGCATGCAGAAGCTGCAGTTAAACTTGAAATGATCATGCAAAGTGCAGTATGTCTTACTGCTTCAAAAAGATGTCGAATAAGGAACTCATATCACTAACATTCATATCAATTAATACCATTAGTTTGTCTATAAGTACCAGCAGAATCACAGCTTATTTTGTGTTATACAACACAGAGAAATCTTAAAAAAGCACGTAAACGTTCTGGAACACTGTTTTTTATCCAAAAGTGTGATCTAAGTAGCTAAGCTCCTAGGTCGACTTAATCCAGTCACTCCACTTGGAAAACAAGACCTTTCATCATTCATAAAGGTGTGCTTTTGAGCATCTTCTGATGTTGTATTTTCCAAGAATTAGATCTAGCAATAAACTTGAAAGGAATATGGAATGCAATAGAGCTCTTTAATTAAAGCAGTAAATCGAAAAATTAGGTGACATCAACCTTTTACACAGGTGTTACACACTCCCTACAAATTTCTTTAAGAAGAAAAGCAGAAGAGTAAACAGTTCAACTTCAGATTAATTAATAGACATTAATAGACATAGAAGCCAAGTTTGTTTGAGTAAATTAGAAGAATCTAAAACTTCCTCCAAGGTGCTCATTAAAGGCAATTAAAGTGGACAATCAGAAACTGATATTTTCAGCCTGAAAACTGAGTGTACTTTGCTCTTCTTGTATACAAGGTTGCTGAAATTGTGAATTCCATTTAGTGCTTTTACAGAGTGCTTCAAACACATCGCCAGTCGGTTTCTAACAACAAAAAGCCCAGCTAAAAAAATAATACAATTTGGAACACTGAGTTCCGAACTAATGGGACCATCTCAGGTCAAGAAAATTACAGTAATCTTTAGTACAGCACAAAGACTTAGCTTGTAAACCTCTGCCATCTGGATTTGCTTGTACTTCCAAAGCTAAAAAATAACCTGAACAATACTTTTAATCCAGGTGGTAAATTATGTCCTACACCTGGATTATCTTGTATCTGAAGAAAATGATTAAAGATTATGGGATATTTAAGTTCATGAAGTAACCATATTAAGGACTAAGACACTGTGAAGGTTTTTAAAATGACTGTGTAGTGGCACTGTTTCTCCAAAAAAAAAAAAAAAAAAAAAAAAAAGGCTGTCTTAATTGCAATGGACATAAAAGCTAAACAAAAAAGGAATTTATGGTAATTCTATTTGGTTGGCTATGCTTTATATTAACTGGAATGTTTAATGCATACTGCTTTTAAGCTTTTTCAACTCCAGAAGATCCAGTTCTTCATCAAAAACTCAAGTTTCAATAGTCACTGCCTGAATTTTCAAAGATTATACCAAAACTCAGACACTAACTTGCTTTGGAACCTGCTTTGGCAGGGGGGTTGGACTCGATGACTCTGGAGGTCCCTTCCAACCCCTACAATTCTGTGATTCTAACAACTATTAGTCTCATACAAAAATTAACTGTATTACAGGTTTACTTTCCAAAAAACATTGGTTTTTCTTGGAAAGAAATACCAATGGAACTCCAAGTTGTCTTCATCAGGCTTTATGTCCACCACTCTCTAACAAGCTCCTTAGCAAAAGCATAACCCATTCTGAGGTGGAGAATTAACTAGTCAATAAAAAGAAAAAAAATCATTGCTCTGCCATGTTTATAATCCGTCAACATTCTTAAAACAGAATACAAGTAGGTGAAATATTTGGACATGGAGGTTGCCTGACAGATTACAGATCCATACTCCTCTAGTATACAAGATGGGCAGGTTACTTTTTTTTTTTTTTAAACGATAACTAAGCAAAATATTTTTGTTTTAAGAATACAGACCAAACCAGGCTCAGTTCTGTCACTCTTGTTGCCAAGAGAATCACACTTCAAAGCAGTCTACAGGAAGAGGGCCATTATTCCATGCACAAGTATAAATAAAATCACACCAGTACATTTACATGAATTAGTTTTTATCAGAGCATGCTCCTTTTTGACTGCTTGTGTGTTTTAATGGAACAGCTAATGGTTCGTTTCTTACCAAAGAAAAAGGCAGACATAATACTAGATGATATAAAAAGTCTTACTTATAGTCACTCATAACCTAGACATATACCATAGTTCTATATGGATTCCGATAGTATTCAGGAGAAAGTACACTCCAAGTCCTCTGACAGAGGACAATACATTGAAATTCCAAATATTTAAGAAAGTCCTTCTTTGAATCAAAATGTCAGTTATCACCACGCAAAGAGTGTAAATACTGTTTGTTCAACTCCATACACAAGAGGAAGTCTCAAATGCTAGAGAAGAGACACAACCTAGGCAGACACTGCAGATTCCTGATGATTATATTGTCTGTAACTGCACCTCAATCTCAGTAAACACACCATGATGAATGTACATTTGTCACCTGGGAACTCAATCAATGTGACTAACTTCTCTTTTCCTCCTAAAATAAGCACTGAAGCCTATAGCTTAAGGCCTTAGCCTCCAATTAAAGGTTTTTATTAACATTGTTAGTAAGAAATTGTATGCAGAGTGTACCAGTGGTACCACTACATTTTACCTTATGGTTTGGACTATCATAAAAAAAAATCCAGAGTACAAGATTACTGTCAATGAACTGTCATGAACACAGTTGAAAGCTGCCAAAAGAGACTTGTCATAGAACCACATAATGTCCTGGTTTGAAAAGGACCAGAATGATCACCTGGTTCCAACCCCCCTGCTATGTGCAGCGTCACCAACCAGCAGACCAGGCTGCCCAGAGCCACATCCAGCCTGGCCTTGAATGCCTCCAGGGATGGGGCATCCACAGCCTCCTTGGGCAACCCGTTCCAGTGTGTCACCACCTCTCCCTGAGTGAAAAACTTCCTCCTAATATCTAACCTAAACCTCCCCTGCCTCAGTTTAAAACCATTCCCCTTGCCCTATCGCTATCTACCCTTGTGAACAGCCATTGCCCCTCCTGTTTATATGCTCCCTTCAAGTATTGGAAGGCCACAATGAGGTCTCCCCGGCACCTTCTCTAAACTAAACAAGTCCAGTTCCCTCAACCTTTCTTCATAGGAGAGGTGCTCCAGCCCTCTGATCATCTTAAACTTCTCGACTTAATCAAAAGACCAAGGTGAAGGCAGCCACTCAGCCTCAACACACAATTCTTCAAGATTCACATCCAAAACTCTTCCAATTTTTTTAAAGTAATAACTCCAGGTGTTGAGAATTTCTTCCTTTATCACTAGGCGAATGTGTGAGAAAAATACGTATCATAGCCTGAACAGGCAACTAGCCTGTAAGAGCTACTTAACTTTGGAACACAGGTAAACTGCTTTCAGTTTCTGAATTAGCTAGAAGAAATTTGGGAGAAACTGCTCTGTAGCTGTAACTCAGTAATCCTTGGTTTCTGCGAATGACCTTGCTTTCTTGAATGCAATTGCTTCTTGCTTTTACATGTATGGCAGAAGGACTAAGGAGTTGCTTGGATATCCTAATGGCCATCCACCACCAGTATGTGCTGGGGGAGGCCCCAGAGTTGACAGACATTCTACCAGCTGGTCACCACTGGTAGCAATGACTTGGGGAAAGCTCAACTGCCAAGCCACCCCTGGTAACCAAGTATTTCTTTATTAAACTGATGAATATTAACTTGCCTTTGCATGTTTTCTTCAAGATCAGTAAACCTTCTACAGAAGCACTAGCACTTCTTCATTAGAGCGGGATTAAAAAAACGTGTTAATTTATATAAAATTCTTTTCTTAGATGCAAGTTTCAATTCCATTACAGGAACAACTGTTTACTAATTTGTAGTTTGAAGATGAACTTAGAGCAGTAAGTTTTCTTCTTCAGTTCCCAGGAGTCTTCTAAGTAGGAAAACAAAATTTCATGATATCTCCTGTCTGATACTGAGGATTACTTGACACTTGTAATAGAAATGAATGCCAAAAACATAAATTTGTACTGAAATTCTAAGAAGCATGGAAAGACTCACCCATTTCTGTTATTATCAGACTACAGTTATCAAGTACCTCCTCTATGATGGTATGGACTTCTATAGCACAAGCAACAGAAGTTCAGCAACAGTGGTGCCAGGGAGTGCAGATGGTAATTTGCAGCTTTTAAGGACACTTGTAATGAAGTTGTTACCTGAACCTCCTGTAACCAATAACAAATCTAAGCAAACCTAACAAGTATAAATCCTGATATAGCCTACTTTGACTTCAGCAAAGCCTCTGACCCTGTCTGCCACAGTATTCTCCCAGAAAACTAGGCAGTCTAGAAAAGCCTGACAGGTCACTCTTTGTTGGGTGAAGAACTGGCTGGACTGTTGGACCCAGAGAGTGATGGTGAATGAAGTTAAATCCATCTGGTGACTGGTCACCAGTGGTGCCCCAGGTGTCAGTACTGTGGCCGGTTCTGTTCAATATCTTCACTGATGACCTGGACGAGGGCACTGAGTGCCCCCTCAGTAAGTCTGCAGGTGACACCAAGCTACCAGGAAGAGCTGATCTGCTTGGGAGCAGGAAGGCCCTACAGAGAGATCTGGACAGACTGAATCACAGAGCTGAGGGCATCAGGGCAGTTATTTGCATGGAATTTATCAAGTGATTACAAACGTACATCCAGCGCATCTCCAGTTTTAGAGCATAGAATTCTTATAAATGATACCAACATTTGTCACTGGCAGGCAATCACATTAAGTGCTTTATGTATTTAAGGGTGTTGAGGAAGGGAAGAAATTTCTTGCTTTTTGTGGGGGCTTCAGTCACAAACATTCAGTTTGCAAGAGCATCCACCTTAAGAAAAAAGTGCAAGTGCTAAATCAACACAGCCAGGTTCCATACACATACATGCCACAAAACAGAGCCCTCAAGCTAGCTGCTATTTCATACAAAAGCTGTTACATTTTACCAATTTCCTAATACTGAAGTCACTCAGTATAAAGTATTCTGCTTTTATTCTTTTTATTCTGTTTCAGCATTTCCCTCAGTCTGTTTAGGTGTCCAGAATAACAAAGCTAATGGTAGAAGGGACTGCGGAGTTGCCGTAGTAACTTTAAAAATGTAACAAGAAATCAATTTCAGTAAACAATTTTGCAACCAAGGAAAACTGCTAATGGGACTGCCAAGTAAATTTTAAGTATAATCCATGAATGTTTCAGGAATTTCTCGAATGCAGTCTGACCACATTCGCCCTGAAGACTCCAGACTGTGCTCTTAAATCAAGCTACAGAGCTACTTACTACCTTGTTTTGTTGAAGAAGGAAAATCACTCCCCTTCTAAGGCTTCTCTAAATTTATTTCTCCAAGATGTAAAGCTAACTGCTCAAATTGAAGACTTCTCACACCCGTACTCTGCCTGAAGCAGATTGGTTTTGGACAGCTTCAGTTGGAAATGTTTGCAATTTTCCAAACAAAGCTGGGAAGAAATTGTATTAAGTAACTCGATTGTTTTATGAATAGGATTGGCGCTCCCATTCTTTGGGGCAAAACTCAAATAAAGCTTTTCTGTCCTTCTGGAAATCCATCCAAGCTGTTAGTAATTAAGAAGCCTTTAAACATACAATTTATAAACCTGAAACTTAAAAGTCTCATGAAACTCTGTCCAACTGCCAGTTCAATTAAAGACATATCCCACTGCTAAATTAATAACTATGTGTTTGTCTAAGGTTCAAGAGTCAAGGCTGCTTTAACACAAGAAGGCTCACATGCAAAACTACAGTGCCTCTACTCCTGCTACTCCTCAATCTTTTCAATTTAATTTACAAAAACAAAATCCTAAGCACTTCAGAATCATAGCAGTGACCCAAAAAATTATACGTGAGTCAACTTCAACAGGTAGGAAGCAAGATGCATGCTGCTACACCTTTTTTGTGTATACGAGCAGAGATGCATTTCCTTTAATGAACCTGATTTGCTCACTTACTTGAATTCCAGTCTGATATCAAGGCACTGAATAGCTTTAACATTCCCACCTCCACCTGCTCATTTCACCAAATAGGTTTGGAACAACTTCTTTACCAAAAAGAGAAAGAGCCTAAAAAGCAATTTTTATCATTGCTTATATTGAGCTTACATAGCATAGTTTTGTTATTACAGGGACCGCAGGGATAGTCTCTGCAAGAAGCCACCAGAAACTGCTCCTATGTTTGACTGAGCTAGTTCCAGATAGCTGCAAAAGAGAATCACCACTGGTCAATATTAGTTTTGCCTCTATTATAACGTATTTAAGAAATACCAAAAAATTAAAAATTAAAAAAAAAAAGAAAAAAGGAACTGTAAGAGAGGACTGAAAAAACACAAGAAAAACAGCCCTGCAGACACCATGATCTAGGAAGAAATAAGGGGGTCAACGGAGAGGAATGCTATACAGAAATTGTCGCCATACAGCCCCTGGGCACCAAACAGAGCAGGTCTCTATGTGCAGCCATGGGGAAGCCCACAGTGCAGTAATGCATGTAGCCTGAAGAACACTGCAGCCCATGAAGCAGGCCCTAGGCCTAAGCTTCAGCCCAATTGGGAGCAATCCCCTCCTGAAGGATAGACTCATCCATGTTAGAGTAGCTCCTGAAGTCCTGTATTCTGTGGGAAAGAACCATACTGTAACAATTCATGAAGGACTGGATCTAACACAGAGTCAGTCCCACCATAGGAGCTGAGGAAGAGTAGAGGAGAGAGGAAGCAGAAGAATCAAGGCTGAAGTCAAGCTTGGGAAGAAAGGGGAAAAGGGGTATTTATAGTTTGTCCTTTTTTCCTTTCTTACTACTCTTAACAACTGACAATAAATCAGTCTTAATCAAGCCAAGTCTCTTGCCTGTGATGGTAACTCATGAGAGACCTCCCTCATCCCCAAACCAAAAATTTGCTCGTTTTCATCGTATTTCCCTTCTCCTCCTTTTGCTGAAGAGAGGGAATGAGAGGCTGGCACCTGGCAACCACTTGTAGTTAACTCAGCACACTGATGCACATACAAACCAGGAAGAAAAACACTGGGGTTCCAACGTTCTTGCTTCTCTGCTCTGGTAAACACTAGAAAAGAGTCACATGAGATGACTGTCTCTGAAAGGACAACAGGCATCCACAAGTTTCCACAGAAATCAAACTGTAACAGGGTGGGAGGGAGTAATGAAAAAAGCAAAGACAAAATAATTTGTTATATTCCACAAAGAATGCATAATGCTATAGTACAACAGCATTTGTGCTTACTGCACAAAAAAAAAAAAAACACAGAACCCAAGTTTGTACTCATACTCTTGTGGTCATTTGCACAACTTTCAGTTTTCTGGTGAATTTTCAAACTCAAACTTCATCATATCTTTTCCTGCTCAATTTTTCCAGCATTACTACTCAAATCTAGAAATCACACCGATGATTACTGTTTGGGCACATAGAAAGTCTGCCCTGTTAGGTCACAATGCCAAGAATTCATCTACTCTGGCATCTCTTCCATTTTTCATAACGAAAACTGTATTTTCAATATTCTCACTAGAAAGTGCTACGCAAGTTTTCTAATTAGGACAGACAGACAGCATACTGCCAACAGTTAAACTGCTTTGTCTCAACTTTCCGACAGAGAAGCTCCATACGCTGCCTTGTAACTTAGGAAGTTTATTAGGTTGCTGCAGCACAGCAAATAGCTGTGCATAAACTCTCCTACGCAATTTTACCTTAATCTACAGAAAAATTCCACTTCTTTAGCTGACAGTTTAGCTCTACAAAATAGATTCTCAGAGTCAGAGAAGTCTCTGCAGATCAAGTAAAGTAAGAGAATAATACTATTCCTGTTCACTCTTCAGTGCCACATGTGCACAGTAGGTCCTCTTGGCAGGAAGAGCTGAAAACAAATCTGTTCAATCATGCAGTGCTTTTCAGGATTATGCAAGGAAAAAGTAGTAACATTGAGTATCATATTAATCACAACGCTAAGTGTTCACCATTGGTTCCAGGGTATATTAACCCTTAAGAGCAACAGATGAAGAACTGCTGATAGTTCCCACTTCAGTGTTAGAAGACCAGACCCCAGCAAACTACAGTACACAAGGAAAACTGTATAAATTGAATATGGACACTGCTAGTCCAAGAGATGCAAAATGAAAGCCAAAGCTTAAAACAGTAGTTGAAGCTGAGTTCATACCTACTGCAAGTTAAGACCACGGAGGTGTTGAAATTTAGCCCATAAACTGTGACCCACTTAGGTTTTAGTATCCATACAACCTCATACAACTCCCACTTTTAAACAAAAGGCAGTTATTTAACCAGTCGGCCTGCACCCAGTACTTTGGAGGTCCAAGCACCTCTACAAGGTCCCAGAGAGACTACATTAAGTACTGCCCAGCAGCTGGATCACAGTTCTACTAGCAGACCACAGAGATTAAACCATATCAAATGCTAAACACTTGAAATAGGAAAAGAGAGTGTGAACTACATGTTTTTTTCAACAGATGCACTAATTTTCATTTTTTTTTGTGTTGTTTACTTCAATTGAATGTTCTCTGTTTACTTCAGATTTAACTGAAATATCCCCTTTATCCTGATTTTATCATGTTATTGAGAGAGTCGCAGCTGTTTACACTTTCCTTTGCTCCTATCTCTCTCTACGCTCAGTTTTACTTGTGCAAGAGCAATCCTTTTGACCTTTTTTCTACTTACTAACGCAATGGGATCAGAAAAAGCAATTCATAACCACTAAGAAAACTTCAGACTTAATTGTAAGAAAATGGACATACACAGTCATGGAATTAGTAAAGCTACAAAAAAAAAAAAAAAAGCAAAGAAATCCCTTCTCCTTTAACTCTTTACTAAACATCATCCCAAATGAGGCCTGGGCTGAAAGAACTAAACACTGGACTAACAAATGTTACTAACATGTTGTAACTAAATGTTACTAACAACATGTACAAATGCAGGTGTAATATTTCACTGTTCAGCCATTCCGTAAAGACATCTGCCCATGTAAGCACCAAAGCTAGTTACTCCAGCCACTGGCAGATGATGCAGAAGGGCACAGTTCACTACTGGCTCTCTTCCCTGCTTCTCAGGTAAGCTCTGTGTTCCACAGCAAATCCTATGTGGGGGGATACACTGGGGCAGCACAAGGTAAGCAAGTTACACAACATCAGAGTCGACGTTCCTTATTTGGCCCCTTTTGAGAAGCAGGAGGCTGTCCACGGTGTTCCTGATACGCACTGTCTTCAAGTACTCAGTCCCATCAATGGGCACATGCAGGGTCTGCCCAGAGCTTCAGAACCCAGGCTTCGCACCGACCCGCTGCAGCTCACCTCCTGGTCATCTCTAAGAGAAAAAAAATCCCTATGCCTTACTTTATTTTTTCCTGTTGGTACAAATACACCCCTCGTCAGTCGTATGGCACAAGCCTCAGTGCCGAGCTGGAGCTAACAGTGCGGCAGCGCTCTGCGGGAGAAGCCGCACCTCGAAGCCACGCTCCGGGAACACGCCGCACACCCCCCCGCGAGATGATGGCTGCGCCTCTCAGCAACCGAGCGCCGCGTACACCTCCTAGTTTATGTAATGCAGCACACAAGGTTACACCCTTCGGAAGGAACACACAGCCCGAGGCGACGTATTCCACTACAGCACATCTGGAGAGGCGGCGGCAGCGCGCTCCGGACCGGCGGCGCCCCGGTTCGGTCCGGCGGGGGCCCGCGCAAACCAACGGCCCGGCCCGGCCGGTCACGTGGCCGCCCCCCGCAGGGAAACGGGAGCGGCGCCCCGGGAACCGCTAAGCGCCGCGGTTCCCAGCCGGCGCGTCGGACGGGACCTCCGGGCTCGCGGTAACGGCCTCGGCAGTAACGCGGGAAGCCCCGGGCGCCCTCGGCCAACCGTCACTGTCACGGAGGTGCGGCGGAGGCAGGGGCGGAGGAGGAGCCTCCGCCGCTCAGGTGGGAAAACACAAACACAAAGGGCCCCGCCGGCACCTGCCGCCCCCGGGAGCGGAGCGTCCCGGCAGGCGGCCACCCGTCTCCCCACCCCGGGCCCGGCGGGACGGGAGTCGACGACTGCCGACGGGCGGGCGGGGCGGGAAGCACACAAAGAGCCGGCCGGGCCAGGAGCGGGGGGCGCGTGGGGCAGCCCCTGCCCGCCGCCTGAGAGGCGGTCCCGCTCACCTGCTTGCCCCGGTAGAAGAGGCGCTGGCGGTCGGGGCTGACGCGGAAGATCTCCTGGATCTTCTCCCGCAGGCACTCGATCTTGGTCAGCCGGCTCAGGTCGTCGATGGTCTGCGTCTCGGTGCCGTCGATGGTGCGCACCTGGATCCACATGGCTCGTCCGGCCGCTGCGCGGGGAGGCAGGACGCGGCCGCTCCGCCGCTCTCGGGGTGCGCGGCCGTGGCGTGTGAGGCAGGAGGGGAGGGGGCCGGGCGCGTCCCCGCTCTTTGTTCGGATCGGCGGGGCAGGGTTTTTAAATCGCGCGGAACGGGCGCGAGGTTCCCCGCCCGCCGGGCCGCCGGCCCCGCTCGGAGGGGACACGGGGAGGACGGGACAGCCGAGACGAGCGGCTCCGCTCCGCGATGGGCCGTGCCGCGCCGCCCCGAGTCAGCGCGGGGCGAGGCGCGGCCGGACGGGAAGCGCCGCGCCGGGGCTAACGGGCGCCGCCGAGAGCCATCTCCCAACCCCGGGGAGTGTTTACCAGGCGCCGCCGCTCTCACATGGAGGTCACGGCGCCAACGCCGCTCTCGCGAGAGCCGCCGGCCGCGGTCGTAAAGAGACAACAACACCGGGGCGGGGGGGGAGTGCGAGGGAAGCGGGCAGCGCCACGCCTCCTCCCGCTGCGCCCGGGCCGCCGGCCCTCGCGCCGCATTCGGCGCCACGCGCGGCCCCGCCCCGCCCCGCGCGCCACGCCCTCTGCGCGGGCCCTGCCCGCCGGCTGGCGCGAGGCGGCGGGGGGAAGGGTTGGCGCGCTGCGGGGAAGCGACCGTTACGTTTCCATGGCGGTCGCGCGGGACGGCTCGCCGCTCCGTCCTCCGCCCGCCGCGGGGTTCGCCGTCTGCGAATCCGGCCCGGGGTTGGCGGCGCTCGAGGGGAGAACCGTGTTTAGGCGAGGAGTAAAACAGGGGGACGGTAGCACGCGAGCCCCCGGCGTTTCTGAGAATGTAAAATCTCGACTTGGCCCCATGCACGGTCCCTCCAAAACGCAAATTAGGCCGAGCGAACCCGTTACGTGACACACAGGCAGACGTGTGTGGGCCGGGGCAAGGAGCAGCAGTCCTCATTTTTACCGCGGATCTGGTACTGGTTCACTTGCCATCAAAAAAACTTGGTGATTCTACAACTTGACGTCAGAAAAATGGAGATCTGCCATCCTGCCGTGGTTTAACCCCAGCAGGCAGCGGCACCTTGCAGAAAACCCGTGGGCTGAGATTAAGAGAGATTAACAGTTAAAGCAAAATCTGCGCCACAGGCAAAGCAAAATCAGAAATTAATTCAGCACCTCCCATCGGCCCGCAGATGGGTGCTCGCTGCTTCCGTGACCGCAGCTCACATTAGCATCACTTGGGAAGACAAACGCCATCACTGTGAACGCCTTGTGCCTTTCCTCTCTTATGTCACCCTCATACCTTCCATTGCTGAGCACGGCCACGTGGCACGTAACGCCCTACTGCTGGCCTAGGCCGGCTCTCGCGTCTGTGCCCCCTTCTGGTGTCTGGGCACCCCCAGCTCCGCAATGGAGACACGGTGCAAAACAGAAGGTCGTGACTCTGCAAGCACTGCTGTAAAACAGGGCTATGTTATCAGTGCTGTTTTGGTCAGAGATCTCAAACACAGGAGCTCTTGTGAGGAAAATTAACTATTGCAGCCAAAAGCTGTACGTATATATACTAGCAAAATGATTCGATGGAAATGTGTCTGATAGAGAGCTCAGGAGAAACTAGGAGATGGGTGAACGATTGCATCTGGGAGTAATTCAGAGCATTTTTATTGTCTGAGTGGTAACGGGATTAAAATACAGAATTATTAAATACAGACAGATCTAGAGGACCCCTGTGCATTTTTGTGGCTTCTTTGTGGTAGGTGTTGAAAATGTCACTGACGTAGTACTGAGTCAGAGGGAGGAACAGATCATAACCAGTGTTTATTAGGAAGCCTTTCACTAATTAGACTTCTTATTCATAGCACATAACTGCACAGCGCTCACTGTTTCTCCCTCACAGAGAGCACACACAGGGTTACCCAGCTGCAGTAGCAGCAGAAATCCCATCCCTGGTGCTCACGGAGCAGCAGAGGATCCTGCCCATGCTCCTGGGTGTCCTGTTCAGTACATCCCTCACAGGACGCTCATGCAGTAGCTGCACACATGGTGCTGCCCTGCAGTCGCTGTGAACCAGCAGCAGCCACTGCCTCTCGAGGTGTGGTGTGGGTTATGCCACCCATCCCAGGCAGCAGGCTGTGCTGAAGGCCTTGTGCTGGCCTCGCACCAGCTCAGCATCCTGAGCTTAGAAGTTGCTCCAAACATGCTGTTGGCTCTTGAGAAGATACTACCTGCCTGCTTGTACTTTCTCTCTAATCGCCCTGCTGTTGTTTGGTACCATGCACAACTGGAGGTGCCTATGGAACCCATTCACACAAACACAGATTTGGTGGCAAAGTATGGTAGTACAGATTCGTACGTTTCACTTCTAGGTTTGGGAATTCCCACTGCTGTTCTGAGTGAGTTAACTTGGGCTTGATTTTGGGGCATGTGCAAAAGCAGCTGAAACAATTAAAAGTTTCTCAATTATTTTGAAAATCTGCTCCTTTCTTTCTTATCCTTGCTAGTCCGTTTCCACTTTACAACAACCGTCTTTTTACTTGACACAGCAAGTTGCCGAATTGCCCTTTATGCAAATCCAGATTTTCATTAGCCATCCGTGGTTGTAACACAGGCTCATACTCAAATGGTGAAGTATGCATCATCATTTTAGCTCTTTTGGCCCCAGCTTTCTTAGGCTTCTTGAAATATTCAATTATTGTTTAACTTAGAGGTTAAGAGGTTAAGAACAGTTTAATGGTTATATCTGAAATAAAGATAAGTCGTCTGCAAATTCATCTTAGACACCGTCTTAGACACAAAAAGAAAGGAATTTCAGAATAAATCTGTACATAGAAATTGATCTTTCTGTTGAAGCAAGCACTGAAATGTCTCTCTTCAACAAGCAAAAAATCTGAAAGAATTCTGAAATGGAGTATGTTTTCCCATACTAGAGAGAATAGCAGAACTTTGTGCTAGAGAAACTTTGGAAAGCACATGATGGACTGTTAGAACAGGAAATGTTTTTTTGTAGGCGGCAAAAAATGAATGAGGATTGATTTGTTACTACACTACACAAGGAAATATATTTTGTGGCAGGGACTGTAGAGAAAGGCAGATCAGATTGCTGCCACAGGAGTGACTGAGTAGAAGGAGCACACACACTTGTGAAGTGATTGTGCTGGCATTCTGCTTTATAGTATGTCTCCTGTGGCATGGATACTAGGGGTAAAAATTAGTAAAAAATAAAAAATACTTGCTTGAGAATCTACCAGTGGATGTGAAAAGAGACAGTTACTGGGTGTTCAGAAAACAACAATGTCCTCTGGAATAGGGGTGGACTGATACCCACATTATGGTAAAGCAGAAACTGGAAAGCGTATGTGGTGGACTGGAGTGGTAGTGGCAGAAGAAAGACTAGAATGAGCACAGAACAGAAATAAGTTAGCTCTGAAAGTGATGCCTCCTGTTTTATGACGTTGGCCCACCCATGTCAGAAGTGGACATTGGTGGTATAGCAGTAGAGTTTGAATCCTCCTGCCAATATTCCATTACATTTTGATGCCATGTGACGTAGCAGCAGAGGGGCAGTCAGACAGAATGGTGTCTGCAGGGAAGCAAAGGTGTGTCACTAAGCTCCTCCACATGGATAAAAAGGCACCCACTGACATTCATCAATACTTGCTGAATGTTTCTAGAGACCAAACAGTAGAAGTGAGCACAGTGAGGTGGTGGCAACAGCAACGTTAAAGACAAGCCATGTTTTGGATGGTCATGCAGATTTTTACAAGCAAGCATGCAAGGTTTTGTTCATCGCCGGTGAAATTATGTAACTAATGGTTGTGGCTGTATTGAAAAAAAGCATTTTGTAGCTGAGAATTTGCTCTATCAAACAGTACGATTGTGTTCTTTGTACCTGTTGTCATTTCCATGGAAATAAATAGGAGATGTTGCTTTTGGAGTAACCTATGTATATTCCTTGTTTACCCATAGGAGATCATCTATTAGTTTGAATGACTTAATGTAGTTAAAATCATGGAAATAGGCAGAAAAAGCCATAAAAATGCTCAGCAGACAGACAAATATGTATGAGGAAGAACTGGAAAAATGGAAGTGTAAGACAAAGCCGAGGAAGCAGAAAGAAAACAGCAGAAGAGGGAAACACATGCCACTCAATTTCAAAGAGAAGCTGTGCAAGAAGGAAAAGACAGAGGACATTTTGTAGGATTATTTTTCTAACAAACTCTATGCCTGAGAGCCTTTCAAAGTTTTATAGGCAATGCAATAACCTTTGCTACTGTTTTGCTCAGATGTACCCATCTGTCTTCCAGGGAAGAAGTGTAGAAGTAAATTGAAATTGTGCATCAACTGTACCTAGTGGAAATGTATCACTCAGCTCCCATGACATCAACGTGACCATTTGAGTTTAAAGACGTTGGGAAAGAAATGAGGCCAGTTGATTTAATTAGTCTGTTTTAAACTTAATGTAGAGAGAGAAACATCAAATGCAGTATATTTTGTTGCAGATAATGCAACACACGTGCATGGGAATGATACCCTATATGTAGAGCTGACTATTAATTCCGTCACATAATGGAAAACAGCAACCTATGAGTAAGAAATCCTAACGTATATACTTTTATTTGATTATTATGAGTAAAGAACACCTGATGTGTTTGTCTCACTGAAAATAATACACCTGCCAGAAAGGCTGGGGCATTAGCAAATGTGGGTTCTGCAGCACCTGTAATGAGAAAAGACCCCGATCAAGAGTTCTTGGCATCAGAGCAGTGACTGTTTTGTCCCCATTAAGGAACAGCAAATATTTTTTATTTACAGTGAGAAAAGACCATGTCCTGAGAACAACACAGCTGGGTGCCAATTCTACATCTTTCTTTAATGACTTGTACTTGCTTATGGAGAGAGGTCTCCAGAGTTCAGGAAAGTGACATGAGCCTTAGATTATACTTTATAGAAGCTGTATTACAATTTTATTCAATTTCTGTTATGTAAAAGGTAAAGAGAAATAAGCATAAGGGTACTACATAATTTCAATAATACCTGTCTAGAGTAAAGTCGAAAGTTTGTTTCTTCATGTAACTCAGCTAATACTAGCTGTTATTTTAAGAACTAATTTATCTCAGTGTATGCTTTTAAAAGCTACATCTTTCATTTTATTAAGATTGTGGTCTTTTTTCTTTCAGGTGTCAGGTGTATTTCTATAATGAGGGTAACAATGCATAGGATCACAGCCTATGTGTGATTTGTTTTTGTTTTTTTCATTAGTTTGAATTGTTTGCAGTAGTTTAGGTGTTGATGTGGTATAGTGCAACATGTAAGCAGCTGATTTTCTTTTGGAAATGCAGTGATTTTATCAAGAATTATTGTATTATAACTGTGTTATAAATCCTACATTACTGAAATTAGAAATGATGTATTATATTTTGTTTTAGGTTTTTGTTTATCAGCTGTTTTGTGTAATTTCCAGATCTAATGGTATTGCAACTTCTACATGCAAGTTTCTGTTTAGCTTGTGAGCAAAGCTATCATGTTGAATGTAGTATTTGTAGTTATATGGTTTATAGTTATAATATACATAAATATTTCATGTGCGTGATAAAAACAGCCTTCTACAGATATATAAATAAATGATAAATTATTTAATAGCTACCTATGAAATGTCAAGTAATGCTGCTGGTGCTTAGTTGGGCAACTGGGAGTTTGGAGGTATTAAGGCTGAACTTTTCATCTTCCATGTCTCCTAACTCTTCTTATGAGCATCGAAGATAGAAAATATAAAGTAAACATAGTCAAAAACATTCACATTTGGTTATCGTAGAATCGTAGAATCATTAAGGTTGGAACAGAATTCTAAGATCAGCTAGTCCAGCCATCCACCTACCACAAATACTGCCTGTTAAGCCATGTCCCCAAGTACTACATTTCCTTAAATACCTCCAGGGAAGGTGACTGAAACCCTTCTCCAGGCAGCTTATTCCAACGGCTAACCACTCTTTCTGAGAATAAATTCTTCCTAATGTCCAGTCTGTACCTCCCCTGTTGCAACTTGAGGCCATTCCTCCCTGTCCTATCACTAGCTACTTAAAAGAGGAGCCTGACTCCCACCTTACCACAATCTGTTTTCAGGTAGTTGTGGAGAGCGATAAGGTCTCCTCTGAGCCTCCTTTTCTCCAGGGTGAGCAATCCCAGCTCCCTCAGCCGCTACACATAAGGCTTCTGTTCCAGACCCCTGACCATCTGTGTTGCCCTTCTCTGGATATGCTCCAGGGCCTCATTATCTTTCTTGTAGTGGGGGCCAAATCTGAACACACAGCACTCAAGGTGTGGCCTCACCAGAGCGGAATACAAGGAGACAATCAACTCCGTGCTCCTGCTGGCTGCACTATTTCTCATACGTGCCAGGATGCCATTGTCCTTCTTGGGCCACTGCTGGCTCATGTTCAGCTGAGTGTTGATCAACACCCCCAGACGCATTTCTTCTGCACAGTCTTTTAGCTACTCTGCTGAAACTCTGTAGTGTTGGCTGCCTAGAGTTGTCGAGGCCAAAATGCAAGACCTGGCATTTAGTTTTGTTGAACTTCACTCCTTTGGCTTCAGCCCAGCAATCCATCCTGTCCAGATCTCTCTGTAGGGCCTTCCTGCTCCCAGGCAGATCAGCTCTTCCTGGTAGCTTGGTGTCACCTGCAGACTTACTGAGGGGGCACTCAGTGCCCTCGTCCAGGTCATCAGTGAAGATATTGAACAGAACTGGCCACAGTACCGACGCCTGGGGCACCACTGGTGACCAGTCACCAGATGGATTTAACTTCATTCACCATCATTCTCTGGGTCCAACAGTCCAGCCAGCTCTTCACCCAGCAAAGAGTGACCTGTCAGGCTTTTCTAGACTGGCAGGTTTTCTTTTTCTAGGAGAATACTGTGGCAGACAGTGTCAGAGGCTTTGCTAAAGAGTAGGAAGACTACGTCAACAGCTTTTCTCTCACCCATCAGCAAGTCACTCAGTCATAGAAGGAGATCAGGTTGGTCAAGCACAACCTGTATTTTATGAACCCATCCTGGCTGGGCCTGATTCCCTACTTGTCCCACATGTGCTGAAGGTTTTATAACCTTCCCTAGCACTGAAGTCAGGCTGACAGGCTTGTGGTTCTCCAGATCCTTTTTATGGTCCTTCTTATGGATGGCAGCACATTGGCAAGCCTCCAGTCATCTGGAACCAGTTGACCAGAAATGCTGATAGAAGGAAAGTGGCTTGCCAATCAGCTGTCATCTCCCTCAACAGCCTCAGGTGGATCACAATTGGTCCCACGGACCTGTTGCAAACCAGGTGGAGTAGCAAATGTCTAAATGTTTTCACCTGAATCATGGAGGGTTTATTCTGCTCTTCATCCCAGGCTTCCAGATAAGGAGGCTGAGTACCCCGAGTATAGTCTATCTGACTATTAGAGACAGGTGTAAAGAAGGCCCTGACAACCTCAGCTTTTTTCCTGTCCTCAGAGGTCATGTTCCTCACTCCTCATTATGTGGAGAGATTCATACCTAATTTATGCTATTGTCCTTTCTTTCTCTGACTCAGAAGTGGCAGCCCTTGTGAGGGGGCTATATGATTTTTGGGAGGATTTGAAAGGATGAAACTTTGAGGCTACATAATGCGTCCTATAGAAATGTTATCATTATGCACTTGAGGATTTCCCTGTAAAAGACAGAGTGATGTAAACACAGTCTTATCTGAAATCCTATCCAGTCCTCAAAATGTTCTGCACTAGGAGGAAACCCAGAAAAACCTTGGGCTCTTCTAGAAGTCTCTATGTTTTTTCTCAATGGACTTCACTTTTTGAGATTCTTTTTCTTGCAGTTCTTCTTACACATTTTCTTCAGTTTTTCTCATTGCAACAAAATGCTTTCCAAAGTACTAAAACAGTACAAAGGAACAATTATCAGTAGGTTTTTCACATCTGAAGTCAGGATAAGTAGATTGTCTTATTTCCAAATAATGTTGGTGAGCAGTGCTATTTGAATTTTCAGTTGATGGTCTCATGAGATAATTCAGCTTGGAAAAACAAATAAATAAAAAAGTATCATAGAAATCAATAGATCTTCATATGACCAAATGTGAACTTTGCTATAAGCTACTGTACAATTACTGTACAAATGGAAACATTTCTATTTCCTTCTGAAACTGTATGATTCACAATGCTGATTTTTACAGCTCTGCTACGCTTTTTTTGTTTCAGGTGAAAACTCGTTATCTCATGTTATCAGTAGGGTATATGTCACTATGATATCTATTGCACAAATACAAGACATACAACTTGTGCTGTTGGGAGTCAAAGAATGTACATTAAATACAAATCCAATAATCTCCTGTTAGTCCAGATAAAATATGATCAAGATTTAGTGTTAGTCCAAGTGGGATGACCAAGATTTAGTATTAGTCCACTGAAATGGTTACCAGCAATTACAGTTCAGGCTGTCCACAATTAATATTGATAGATGCACATTTTTCTAATCCCTTTCTTTGATTAGATGCTAATCTTTCCACTCACCCTCTGAGTCTGAAACATTAATGGCTTCAATATGAGCACTGCATCTGGAGTTCATCTTTGAGCACGATATTGATGGGTGCAGTTTCTTCCTTATCCTTGCTAGCAGAAGTAAAACATAGATGCTGATGGTTCCTTTCTCTAGGATCTCTGTATGTTTGTTAGCATAGTCTATATATAGCTCTTTTATTTCATAAGACTGCAGGGTAAGTTGAAATTTACTATAGGCTGTGATTCACCTATGTTGGATACTTTTGCGATGGCCATAAGTCTGTTAATAGCTAGCAGCATACTAGTGACCTGCCTATAGCCTGAGCACCGTAGTATGATTCTGTGCCTGGGTGTTCAAGGTATCTGCTCTCATCTGGTTTTTCTACTTCTCTATCCTGCTTTTTATTGCAGGCTCATAGATATTTAATCCTGCAGAAAATAACAACATGCTAGTTCCAGAAGGCAGCAATTATAAAACACATTATAACAGGCAACAGTGCAAAACTAACCAAAAGGTAAAATATACTGGAACGAGTGTAATAATCAGCAATAGATTATCTAGGTAAATAATAGTAACACTATGTAACTGCCAAAAAAGTTAGGCAATTGTTCATAGTATAAAGTACAAAACAAGCTAAGAAAGATCTTGAGGTGAGCCAATCTAAGACAAATCCACAAATGTTCTAGGGCTTGAGCTGTTAGCTTAACGAGAAGCTTGTGTCCTATTACAAGTAATGACATTTTACATTTACCAGGCTTTAAAGCTGCAACTTGAATGTCATTTAAGGCTAAAGCAAGTACACAAAACACTATATATGAATTGGCGCATCTGCAGTTGCTCAGAGTAGTGTTGGCATTAGGTGGACCTTCAGGCCTTATATCTGCAGGACCTATATTTTGAGGAGGCTCCTCTGCTAGGGACATGGTTTTCTAATCACTCCAATGGCCATGCAAATTAAATTGGGCGTTGTTTTTTTATTTTATTTTATTTTATTTTTTGGTCTAAAATACAAATGTAATTGTACTGTATTTCTCAAAGCTTTAACTGTCATAGCATTTATAGCGTCCCGTGATGCCCACCACATCAAACCATTTAAAATCTGTGAGAAAAAGAAAATTCAGCCTCATTTTGTGTAACATATGAGTGTTCTGATGTTAGGTCTCTTTGTTAATTCCACTTCTTGATTACAATCTTAGCTAGATTAAACTTTCTAAGCTGTTATGTGATTTATGTGACTGGTATTCATGTTTGGAGTTACAATAGACCAGATCTACAAAAACAGAAGAATAGGTGCTTGGATGCAAGATCCTTGGACAAAATCTTGCATATCCTCTGCTTTTGTTCTGCCTGTGAACCTCTGGGACTTAGCCCAAGTTTATTCTAAAGCATGTCCACAGTGAAAAATAAAGGATTGTATTTCCAGTCAGAACCTAGTTCTTTTCACTGCTGCTTGATGCAGCTATTCTGTGTATGAGCAGACCAAGACTTGAGTTTATGTTAAATATATGTTGACACAACAGTCAACAGGGAAGGTAGATTAGATTCTGGCTTTGTTTATATTATAATGACATTGGCTTTCCATCTTCAGTTTTTTTGGGCTGTTTTTGTAAGTGGTTCACTTAACAAAAGAAATACATTTCAGGTTCAGCCTGACTCTGTAGCTGAGCTGACCACTTAGGGGGACCTATTTATTCTTTATGTAAGACAGTTCTATCTGATGAGTTGAAATTCTACAAATGCTTGTGATTTTGTTTGCAGTGATGGCATTCTGAGCATTTACGTGTCTAGTGTGTCATAAAGCTATTGGTCTTCAGAACACCACGGCAGTCATCCTTCACTTCTGCAAGAATAAACATTTTTGAGTTTACCATAATGCACACACGTAGACATTCATTATGTTCAACGCACGGACAGTAACACATTCAACATACCAGATGGTAACTGCAGTACATTAAAGCAAGCCCAAAAGGAGAAAGAAGAAAAGAGATTAAATGTTATTGAATGCAATAGTAACATTGCAATATTCATTAAAATAATTCTTGAACACTAGTGGACGTTTATATGAGGAAGGCCAATACTGAGAGGATGTATCTGTAATTAGAGACAGCATCACACAGTCATTCCTGTTATTTTTTATGATATCTTTACTTTGAAGTGTTGCTTATTCATCTGGTATTTAAGGGAATTATTTGATGCTAAAAGGAATTACAAATAATTCTATAGGATTTATATTAGAAATGTAAGATATTAGAAATCTAAGATAATCTAGGATACATTCAGGGGTTTATTACACATATAAGTGTAATAAACAGAAGACTGTTCTACCATTCAACAGGACCTCGACAGGCTGGAGATTTGGGCAGAAAGGATGTTCAACAAGTGTGGAGTCCTGCACATAGGGAGGAATAACTGCATGCATCATCAGTACAGGTTAAGGGCTGAGCTGCTGGAAGGACCTGGTTGGACAATAGATTGGCCCTGAGTCAAGAGTCTGCCCTTGAGGCCAAGAAGATCAGTGTTATCCTGGCATCCATTGAAAAAAGCATGACCAGCAGGTCGAGAGAGGTGATCCTCCCCCCTCTTCTCTACCCCATCTTGGTAAGGCCAC
This sequence comes from Tetrao urogallus, assembly GCF_951394365.1. Classification (NCBI taxonomy): domain Eukaryota; kingdom Metazoa; phylum Chordata; class Aves; order Galliformes; family Phasianidae; genus Tetrao; species Tetrao urogallus. The sequence goes on from NC_136816.1 coordinate 47,214,470, forward strand.
ATATGGAATACTGTGTCCAGTTCAAAAAAGACAGGGAGCTCTTGGAGTCCAGTAGAGAGGAGCAAAGATGATTACGAACCTGAAACCTCTCCCATACGACAAAAGGCTGAGAGACCTGGGACTCTGCAGTCTGGAGAAGAGAAGACTGAGAGGAGATCATATAACTATTTATCTGAAGTGTAGGAGTCGAGTTGACGGTAGCAGACCCTTTCTGGTGGCGAGCAACAATAGAACAGGGCCAATGGGCAGAAACTGCAACACAGGAAGTTTCATTCTAACAAGGAGGAATTTCTTAAAAGTCTACTTATCTGAAGATATTCAAGACTCCCTGGAAGCCTACCTGTGTGACTTGCTGTAGGAACCTGCTTTAGCACAGGGGTTGGTCTCCATGATCTCTAGAAGTCCCTTCCAACCCTTACAATTCTGTCACTCTGTGATTTGATTAGGCAACAGAAATAAAATCCATTAGAAATACAATTCAAAGTGGAAAAACAGAAATAAAAATGACTTCAGCCTTATAGTGCAGAGAATATGAGTTTATGTTGCACATTATGCACTCAAACAAGACTATGCCTCATGTTATATTGTGGAAATCAATCGATTTTACCATCTGATCTAAACACATAATCAGCTGGCTGATCTGACTTATCCTGCAGGTCTATCTACTGTTAGATCTAACTAAAGAAAGGGGTGAGCAGTACTGCCTGTTTTAACCTGCTGTTAAAAGTAGCATAAATTCTCAACTGCATACTTGAACTGCTGCAAGGACTGTTGCTACACTGACCAACACCTCTCCTTTTATTATTCTAGATTCATACAACCCAGAGTGTTTTCTGTGTTCCTTCTTCTCATTTTTTCTTGGCCAATATTGACTCCACAAAGTTTTCAATTATGAAGGATTACTTAGGGTGAGGATGACTATGACTGTCATTGGTTGTTGTACACTGTAAGAGCACAGTAATGTCAGAATGAAATACAACTCATTTCTGTATTTTGCCAGTTATACTCTGAGGGGTTTTTGTTGTTGTTACTAAAAGTAGCTGTCCTACAGTTCTACGTACTCAGAGTTTTTCAGCTAAACTTTTTTTTTACAGGAAAATGAAGTTCATTGCTTTTGGAGAACACCTTGCATTTGCAACTCTGTGGACCACAAGTAAAGATACTTTTTCATTTGTTCTAAGGAAAATTTCCCCTGGAAATTGACAAGTGGAACTTGTCTTGAAGTTACAGTCTTATATAGTGGTCAGCGAGAAACAGAAATGGAATGGTAAGAGAGCCATCCTGTGGAACACTGTGAAACACACAGGCAAGACAAATCAGAACTAAATCTGAGATGGTTTTGTCTTCTTGATTTTGTGATATTGAGTGTTGTCCTTTGTGTCCAAACCTGCATATGCTACTGAATGCCAAATTCCTTTACTTATTGTGTTCATTTTAAATAACCAATTTTCTCAAAAATGTGCAAAGTTTTCAAGGTTAAGATAAGGAGCTGCATTTTTTACAATATAAATCCATCTAAGTTTCATACACTGAACTCCTTTCTTTTTGAGTTTAGTTTATAAAACGAAAATGAGGTTGGAAGATGTTCATTCATCCCTTTAATTTCTATTTTGAAGTAAAGTTTTATTTTAATTCGTTTGTAGTTTTAGGTGTTTGAAATTTTCACTTACGAGTTTCCAAATTATTCATTAGGGATTTATTTAGAATCTCAGTTACAGATTATTTATGGATGGCTTAAATGGGTTTGTTCACTTACCAGAGTAAACTGAATAGTCAGCTGCATTTCAGTGCTTATAGCAGCAGAAGACCTTCAATCTAGAGTAGTTTAGATCACAGCTCAAGGAGTAGGGAGAAATTGCCACTCTTTCCTTAGCTTCAAAAAAATATATTAATTGAAAATAAAATGGGCATCTTAATTACCAGTAACATAGCAATTGTTGATGTTTTCTTTTCTCTGATGATAATTTTATTTCTTGGTTTTGCTTCTTGTTTTTTGTTTTGTTTGTTTGGGATTGATTTTGGAAGTATTAGCAATAAAAATATTATTTCTTGCCTGTGCTGGTCTTCTTTGTATGTTGTGGGAGGAAACATCAACAAATAAGCCTCCTGCATTGATTTCTAGCAGAACTGATAGCGGTAATCCAAAACCTATCCTAAAACCTATTCTGTTTGTAAAAGTCTGTGGGATGAAGAATTCAGCCTTTATAATAACACTTCATAAAATAATGGATAATTCAGGAACATGGAAACATCACTTTCCATGATGGAGCTAATAAATCAAATGTTCACACTAAAATGAATGCTCGATTGTAGCATATATTTCATTAAGTTAGATTTCCTGTTCGAAATTCATCAGTTTTAAAGATTTATTGTGACAATATGAGCAACTTAGAACCAGCTCTCATAGCTTTTTCCAGCATCTAAAGCAAAACTGGGCATGTCTCTCCATCCAGACACTCAGATTTTATACCATTTTCCCATTCAATTGTCAGCTATTATGAAGAATCTTTTCCTAGACTTTGGTTATGTGGCAGCAACAAGCTGTGTTTGTTTAATCCATTTGCTAAATTTACCAGCTACCTGACTATGCTTATAGTGTACCCTGAAGAAGAGATGCTTTACCAGATCTTCAGCCCTTGAAATCATATTTCACTTAGGCACCGATTTTCAAAATATATTGGTTTCAACACAGCAATCAAAATTGCTTTTGATTTTTTTGTCTACTTCTGGTTTTCTGCCAAATTGCAGGCTTCAGCATTGTATGGTCATGCTTTAAGCAGACTTATTCTCTTGTTGCTGTATTACAGTCTCATTCAAACACAAGAGGACTGAATACAGTATTCACTCTGCTGCTGATCTGGCATGGTGTTCAAGAAGCACAGCAGTTACTAGGAGATCTAAGACATCATAATTCAGAGTAGCATTTATGGCTTTCTCGAGTCTGCCTCTGCCAATATTACTAGGTTCCAAATCAAAAACCTCTGAGTTATTTCTTCTTAGTTCCAACTCCCAATCCTGACATTCCACCCGTAGCGCTTTACTATTGCAAATGTCTTTTTAAAATGTGTTATTCATTTTAATTATTTAGGCCAAAGTGTAAGTAACATGAAAAGCACCAGTGTTCAACATTCAAACCTAAGTAAACCAGTGACAGTGGTACTACTGTGTTCAGCTGTACAGCTGTACTTGTTACCTTTAAATGCAGCTAAGCTTTAAGATTCCAGAACAGAAGGAGGAGGGTTCGGGGTTGTTCTTCTATTAAGGTAAGTGGAGCTCATTACAACTCCAATTATAACATAGATTACCTTAGTAACATCTGTATTTTCTACATACATGCTATATAGATGAAAGAACCGGTCCTAACGCTGGGCAATGACGCTTGGTGTCATAACCACACAGAAGTACTGAGATGTATCTTCATGTATTCAGTATTCAAATGTATTCAGGGAGCCAGGAACTCACTAAAAAGCACAGCACTGTTGTGTATGAGGTCAGAGCTCACGTTAGAATCTCTCACTCAATAAACAGCCTTCATCTACAGATGAGTAGCTTGCATGATAACTTTTTCCTTCGTAATAAGGTTATTTTAATATTAGCCATTTATTTATGAACACCTTGGTGCACAGCCAGTGATTTCTTTTGTTTACTAACTGCACATCCCACTGTGGTATTATTGGGTGTAACAATGGAATTACACTAATATATCCATGGATTCTGGCACTGGCAGCTTTCTAGACAAACAGTAGTCCTGCTCATTAGCACTAATACTACAGAGCTGCCATCAAAACACTCCTGCACTAACCCCGTGCTGGCAGTAGAAGAATTGTTTCTCGACAGCTTACTTCATCCTTGTTTCTAGAAAATATTATCAGAGTTGTGAAAACATAAAGTAGCTCTTCATATTTATTTAGTAGTTTAGTCTGTGGTCAGAACTGGGTTCTCCCTGAGGCGTTACTCAAACATATTTTGTTTAGACTTCTATTTTAGGTGCAAGATGACGAAAGAATGCAACTGATAAAAAAGAAGGGAATTACAGGCACGAAAGGACAAGCGTTATAGAATGTTTCTGTGTTTGAACTGCTGTCTTCTGTTGTGCGTTATGTTTGTGAGTTTTGATACTCTTTGCATGACTTAAGAGAAAGCATAGGGAGTAATGTCCTGGACTAAACAACTAGAAACTAGATGTCTATTTTACACAAGCCAGGCCTTAAAACTCATCTGATCCCTTTGATTCCATAGATGTTACATTGCTAGTGACTAACTTTCAATAGCTCGAGGTAAATTCCTGTCCTTTGAAATTCAGTTTCAAAGTTAACTTTGAATGATGCTGTTAAACTCATGGCATTGCCAGATGGAAGCTGGAAAAAAAAAAAAAAGACAAATACATTGAAATTATTCTTAGGCTATAAATGAAAAAAAATCATAATCATGAAATTAGAAATTGGAGATGACTAAAAGGCAAAAGAAGATGTAGTCATATTGTCTATTTTCCCATACAAATACTTGACCCTGTCCTGCCATTAAGTCTGAGGACTGAAGGACAAGGCACACAGACTTCAGTGTGACACCAAATATACCGACACTTAGGTTTCCAGATGGTTTATAATGAAGACATGATGTGTATTTATTTCTGTGTCAGTTCAATCTTACAGTTAAAATTAAAGTAAAATTGTTTTAACATACCTTTATGACTTCTTTAAACCATGGTTTGCCCTTATTTGAGAATGTACTTTGCTGTGAAGAAATGGCTTGGGGTCAGATCCAGCCAGTTTAAGATGTCCTTTTTCTCAGCAGACAGATTTTTAGGCACAGTTAATGTAGGTAACTCTTCTGTTTATTAGATTTCTAGAAAGAGGAAGGAATTGCATATGGAGTCACACTACTCTTTCCGCGCTTTTTATTTTCACATTTTTACCTGATCTGTCTCCATTTTGAATTTTTCAGTACGTTTCTAATTCCATACTGTCACTCTGTCTTCCTCTGTTCTCTTTCTCCATGCTTCTCTCTCCAGTTTCAATCCATTTTCTAGACTTCCTCGACTCTTTTTTTTTCCATATACTTCTCACATTCAGTCTCTGTAAAACACCTTAGAATGCCTTTATCAACAAACTGACAGTAAAGACATATTCAGCAATGTTTTAGGTTTTTTTATCAGTGCCTGCTGGTCAATTCAGGTACTTTCCTTGAGACCAATTAGGCTTGAAGCCCACCACTATGGCTACTTGACGAGAGTACTGAACATCTTATTGCTTTCTCTTTGTAAATATTTTTACAGAAAAGCTGTGAAAATGACATTTTTCCTGTTACCACCTAATGGTACAGCCTTAACACTGCAGAAAATGTGATGTTTTGGGGTAACATCTTCAATATGCAGAAGAGAAATCTGTTTATTTCAAGAATTAATTGATGTGATAGTCATTTGTACAACATCTGGAATCTAGGCACCATTTTTAGCCAGGTGTACTGGATCTTATATCGTAATGGGATTTTTGATGTACATTCTGATACTTTAAATAGAATTGAACTTATTTTTTATTTTTAAAAAGTGCAGTGGAGGAAATCCTGGCAGAACTGACCAGACTTCAGTGCAGTGGGAAGTACCTGCTGTTTTTTCTGTTCCTTCAAATATCAAGAACATTATCACAAGAAAAACTACAACACATATAATCAGGAAGAATGCAGTAGCTTTTAAATTGCCCTGACAGGATATATTTTTTTACTTTTTATTTTCCAAATGAACATTTCTTCTACATACAGAGCTTTCTGCTCTGAAAGAAGTGCATGTTTTGTTTTGAGTTTTCCTGAAGACGGAATCTGCTTTGCCAGTGAATTTATCTACCCTCAGGCTCAAGCCCACTTGCAGTCATGAATGCATTGTGCCTTGGGAGGAAATCAAGACATTTCATTTCATTTTATGTGCTTTTATGTGGTTCTTCTGTGGCTCTTCTATGTGGTATGTTTGCATAGTTTGCACTGCACGCTTTGCTGTTTGTAGTAAATATTCTGTCAGTTGTAACACGTGGAAGCTGTCTGAGAGTCATGATATAATGTAATTTAGATTGGAAGGAACTCCTGGAGATCATCTTGCCAAGCTGCACGCTCAAAGCAGGTTTACCTTCAGTATTTGGTCAGACTGCACGTGTCCTTGTCCAGTCAAATGTTGGAAAGCTCACAAAGACTGCTTGAAATTCTACATGCATATCCTTGTGATTTTCAGATTATTTTTGTAATTCACAGGCAGAAAGGCCCTTGCAACTACTCGTGACTACTGCTTGTGGTCTTTTTGTCGTACACTCTAAGGAAAAGTTTGTTTCTGTCCTCTCCACAACGCCTCCAGGTGAAGACTTTTAACCTTCTCATCTCCAGGATTCTCCTCCCCAGGCCTCGCCTGCCCTGGGCATGCACCGAGTCTCTCATCTTTGCTCCAGTTTGTACTGGGAAACCCGAAAGTGAGAGAAGCGTTCCCGATGTGGCCTTGAAAATGCTAATAGAGAGAAACTCTTCCTTCCTTTGACATGCTTGTCAGCCTCCTCCTGTCACTCCAGACAGAAGATCTAGGCCTTGTATCAGATGGAAATTAGTTCCGCTGTGGGAAGAAAAGGTGAATGTTCTCGGCTTTCTGCTGCTGAGATCTTTTTTCTGGCTTGCTGATGCACAATCTAGGTACAAGTTTACCACTGCATTCCTGCAGACCACGAGATGGTGCCAGAGACCGTCGGATCTCGGTGTATTGCTGTGGGCCCGCCCACCGTGCCCGCCCACCGTGCCCGCGCACAGCCCCTGCAGCGCGGCGGGAGCGCCGAGGAGCGGAGCTGCGGAGTCCGGCTCGCCTGAGCTGCTCCCGACAGAGGGGCTGTGAGCAGTGCTGCCCAGCAGGCGCGAATTGCAAAGGCGTTTAACCTGACTACGGGTTCTTTGGTTAAACAAACTACGGATGAATGGAAACAGAACCAGGAAGGCAGTTTTTCGTAAAATCTCCATTGATGCTCACACTGTAGTTCAAAATATGTACTTAAAATCTATGCTGAATATAGAACAGTGTTCTGTCAACCTCAGTGGGGAAATGTGAGGTTCGTATATCAGTAAGTCTCCCCATGCTAATGTGTCTATTGAAATCTAAGGCAGCAACAGGACAAGGGGCAACTGGTAAAAAAAAAAACTGCTACACAGGCAGTGCCATACCATTATGAGGAGGAACTTCTTTACTGCGAGGGGGGCAGAGCCCTGGGACAAGCTGCCCTGCGAGGCTGTGGAGTCTCCCTCTCTGGATATATTCGAGACCCACCTGGAAGCTTCCCTGTGCGACGTTTGTAGGGAACCTGCTTTAGCAGGCAGGTGAGTGCGATGATCGTCAAGAGGTCCCTTTCAACCCATATGGTACTGTGATTCTGTGCAGTGGTGATGCCATCACATGTCCCATCAAAGAAAAAGGGTGACTTCCAGCAAGAACAACTAGAGGGCTGGCGACTTCGTGTCAGAGAGGAGGAGAGAGAATCTTTGTCTATTCCTTTATTGTGCTACTGATTAGAGTTAACAGAGTAGATGGAAGCGTACATAGTATTTGATAGTGTTCCTTTAATAGAAAATGGTTATTTTGAATTAATTATAGGTTTTACAAGTTTTTAGTACTGTTGTAACCGCACTCAAGCTAGGTCATTTGCTTTTGTTCCAACTGTAAAAACATTCATTAGACTAACAATTTCTGATTTTGATATATAGTTCATAATCCACGGTTGTCCATAATGAAAGTAGTATGTAACACAGTGCATACAAGCCATGTATTTCAGGCCTAGCAATGTTGGGAACCAATCTCATGCTTTAATGTACAACAGTTGATCCTAAGCAGACTTCAATGCAGTGATCTTTCTGCCAACCTTCAGTGTTTTTCTACTGTGAGTGACCATTCCCTTCTCCAAGGAAAAAAGAAATCCAGTCTCTGGATTAATTAGCACATAGATCCTAGGCAGGCGTGGTCACCACTTCTTTATACTTTTTTTCCTCCCCCTTGGATTAACTAGCATGAGAATCACATTATTAAGTTATGTTCTTTTACAAATTTTATTCTAACAGGTCACAAATATGGTCAAAGTACCAGAGGCCCATGAAGCTACACATGAAGAACACTTGTATTAAATTATTTTCCTTCAAACAGAACCCATTATTTTCTATTAGGCACAGCTTTTGAAGTTCAGAAAAGCAAAACTAATATATTTATATTAGTATTTTAATAATTATCATATCCGCAAAGTAAAAGCTTAAGAATATCTGCCTCATTTTGAAAATAAACTGCAAAGTAGTAATTATGTTTCATATTCAAATGTTAGACACACTGGATAAATATGTTTTTTTTCCCCACTGTAAAGCAAGGAGGCTATATTTTTAAAAAGAACTCACTGGCATAAGTTTTGTATTTATGTCTAAATAAAGGTAATATATGCTTTCTCCCTTGTCTGTTACTTGTTCAGATTAGTTGGAAGCTGAAAACGTCAGTTTACAGGTTTTGCAAGTGCAAAGTAAGAGTCTGGGAAAGATGAATATCCATGAAGTGTTGATCTGATTTCTCATCACAGAGCTTTATTTATTATTATCTGAAAAAATATTGTCAAATAACATTTTGACTTTATATCTTGAGTCTACAACTTCACAAAACTACCAGTGCTGATATCCAATAAGGATTTAAAGTATTTTTAAAAATCTTGTTTTTAAGGTAGATGGTAGAAGTGCAGCATTCTACATTACAGCCATAATTTAAGCTTTGACTACAGAACAGAATCAGTGTTCACGGAGTTTGAACACATTTTTTGCAGACATCAGCAAAGGTATTTTATCAGTATGCTTCATGCAAGCTTTGTGATGTGTTGTAGCAATTTCATCAGCTGTTGTGACTGAGTAAGGTGATATCCTTACCATAGGCAAATACCAGACTGTCTCAGTCAAATTATTGCACCTAATACACCATTTAATTCATTGTTTGTATAGCATAATAGATTATTCTAAATAACTTACTTCTTATGTAACATCTGCTGTAGTCAATATAGAATTGTAGAAGCACAGAGTCATAAAATCACAAAGACCTCTAAGATCATCCAATACAACCATTCACCTATCATCAATATATTCCATTAACTATGTAGGTTTTCTCATTGTCATTGTTGTTGGGATTGGGCTGTTCTTGTGTTTTTGTTTGTTTCCCACCCACTGACTTCAGTGAACACTTAACAGATCTAGAAGCCACAGGTACTGCTCACAGGTAGAATACTCAGAAGCTCTCTTCTGTTCTATCAGCAAAGGAAGCAACAAAATGATTTTTGCTGTTCCAAATATAGTAGTCCAGCAGTGAAGCACCACACTGCTGTTACTGAAAGAAATATAATATTGCCTTGTTGTAATGCACACAAATTGGATTGGCTGATGTTAGGATTCACTGGCAGTGAACAGCCATGGCAGGACTGTTTCACTGCAGCTAAGCCACAGCTCCTTGCACAGGTGTATGACACCTAGCATTGTGTTAAAGAAAAGTGCCACCAAATGGCAGTGGGACTGCATGCACAGCAACTGAGAACCAGACTTCTAACACCTAATGTGTACAGCTTTGTTTTGTTTCCTCTTCTATTCAATGCGTTTTGTGCCTCGCAGAGTGCAATGCATGTGCTCTAAGGAGCAGCATCATCCTCCTAGAATTGTGAATCATTAAGGTTGCAAAAGACCTTTAAGATTATCAAATCCAACCCTGATTCACAGGACCCTTTGCTGTAAGACTGCTCCTCTGATGTGGTGTGTGTTTTTTTCAGTTCGCTTACTCACTTCCAGTTTATTTAGTCATTATGAAATTTGCAGCCAAGCACTGACTGCGCTTCCCCTGAGGCCCAGTTGAGGCTGCAGTGCTGCCAGGCTGAGTGCATGCACTCTCTGAGCTGCCAAGCCCTGACCTCCTCCCCTGCTCTCCTTGAGATGAGCGACACTTTCCTCAGCTTTCCCACAGCTACTTGGTCAGTACACATACATATGCATTTAATGACTTCTAAATGCAAGTTCACTGCAAGTTCAGATAAGCTTATAAGAAAATTATTTCTTTAAAGTGGAATATTTACACTGTGGAAAGCTATGCTTTTCTATGCCTGTGCGTGAACCTTTCTCCCTTGTCCTTGAAATATACCCAACGTACTTTTTCCTTTCAGGGAGAATTCAGCTTCAGAAGTCCATAATTGTGCAGGTACAGTATGAAAGGATTAGTTACTGTTTTTCAAATTTAGCCATTATCTCTTCCTATTGTAAGTACAGAAAGAAAAGATGTTACTCATACAAAATGGTGATTGAAACAACAAGAAAAAAAGAAGTAAAAAATAAGGCAAAATAGAAATGAGTTAACCTGAACCTCTTGCCCTCTCTGTATAGATTTTGACAGGAGCAGTATTGGCACTCAGGCCATTCAAAGGTAGAAAAAATAATTTTTCTAAAAATATGTCACCTTGAAGACAAAGTTTCTCTCCCCGTCAGGGTCATCATGATCCAGCTTGCGTATGTCAAGTGAGTGATCATTCACGTGCAGAAAGTAATTTGTGTCTTCATAGCACTGGAACTTCACCGAATCTCCTTCAGAATGCATGATGAAAAAGTGATTATCTTCCTTCAGCTATGAGAATACACAGTGCAAAGAACACAAGTTATTTTATAAAGCTTTTCTTTATGGTCCAGTATGTTATGGAAGTTCAGGGATATTGCTATCTTGGTGTATGTTAAATGGTTTTCTCTGTGACATTTGTTTTCCAGTGTTCATCATAAATCTTACTAGATCTTACTAGAAGATCTAATCATTTGGTTTAGATTCTATGCGGAATGAAAACAGAACAATACCTGCTTCCCTCAAAGGACTGAGTGCTTCCAGAACTGCAATTGCATTCCTTTGCTTCCCAAAAAGACCAGTGCAGGTTTGCTCTGCACTGTGCCAGTTATTGGAATAGTATAGGATTTTCTCCTGGTCATTTCCTTACCTCAGGCCTTCCAGGTCAGCTGCCAGTAGAAACAACATGTCAAGTGACAGCTTCCCTTGCCTATTTTGTTATTATCTGAATATGACAGTGTTTATTACTCTTAATAAAACCTGGTTTATTAGGTACCATTTGTACTCATCTCAGGTCTCCAAGAAATCTTCTTCTAAGATCCATCTTAAAAAGGAATAGCTATTGTCCAAGCAGCCTCTTGGTAAGACTCAATGTGTATAAGCTCTCCAGGTGCTCCTGGGTGAGGATGAAAAATGTTACCAGAAGACATCACTGGAAAGAGGAAAGGTAAGAGATAATCCCCAGACTCATCAGCTCTGGAGTCCATCAGCCTTTTGAAATAAGCAATGAGAACTCTGATTAAGTCAGAGGAGATGCTAGGCCTGCCCCCCAAAAAATCAGAAAGGCTCGGGATAAGGCTCAGAGAAAGAGTAGTCAACAGTTCCAACTATGCTGGAGATTCCAGCAAAAAGCACCTTGCCATAGAAAGAGAAATGTGCCTTTTCAGCCCAACTGACAAGAAAGGAAAGAATATGCCCTGTGGTTACTGTAGAGCACAGAAAGTGAAACATGAGGATACACCTCCTGTATTAATGAAGCTACTATGGAAAGCAACTAAAAAGCCTTATCCTGATAAATCAGACTAACAGCACAGTATTTGCAGCTTCAAGCCAAAATTTATGTTTTAAAAACAGGAAAGCTGAGGAAAATTTGTCATTAAGAAAAACACCTTCTGGTAACTTGAGAATGAAAACTGTAAAATGGAACTGTACGTTTAATGAAAGAATCTGATGGATTCATAGAGAGGGTGGAGAGAGAAGACCCTGGGGAGAATAGAGAGAGAGAGAGCTAGAAGAAGCAAGGAGAGGAATTAGTGTGTGCCATGTAGAAATTCATCCTACAAAGATGAATAGCAAGGGGCACTCAAATGAGATAGAACAATACCTGCCTATCTGCATGAGGTGATGGAAAATCAGGTGGGGAGACCATCAGAGGATGGTTTGGGTAATGATATGTGTGGGTGGGAGAGAGCAGCTGTGTGCATGAGCAGCCACTGCTGGAAGTGCTGACTCAAGAGTGCGAGATGCCACAGTTCTGATGACATTGAGGAATATTTACAACTACGTTCTACGCAAGAAAGCAGGAACTGGGTAATTTTCCATTATGGCCTGCTAGGAAGGCAGATGACGAAACCCAGGGAAAGACTTCTTCCAAATAGTTCTTTCTGAGGTTAGCTCATATTGCATCCAGAAAAAAGCTCCTGCTGCAGCAGGCACGATCATTTGTACGATTTAGGAAATTAATAGGTGGTTTTCAGTTACAAATCTGTTTCTTTGGCATTGCATTAGAGGAAAAATAAATCTGCAGGTTTGCTTTCATGAAAAAAATACACCTTACTCATGCCCCACAGGTAAGTCACAGTGCTCTTGTAGTAGCAGCATATGCCCAACATGTGGTGACTCAACAGGCTAAAGAAAATCTGTCCAGGTATGTGAATAATGTTTCAGAGGAAACAGTGTGAGAGAGGAGTATCAATGTTTTAAAATAAATCAGCACAAAAGGATTCAAATGAGGCACAATTAACAAAAGCCCAGGTTGGGTCTAACTGCTGCTCTCTGAAGCAGGAATCAGTTAAAAGATAAGTGGCTGAAAAGGACAGCTGAAGCAGAGCAACTCACCATACACCATCATGGTATCTACATGGCATACTATAGCACACATTTTGCCCCACATGAAACAAGGAAACGTTAATCATCATAAGCAACAGCTGATGATAAACAAAATAATAAAACAGAACAGCCATCTCAGCTGCCTCAGTGAAGTCATTGTTCTTGGGAAATATTTCAGAAAAATATGATGCTTTGAGTTGAGACTGGAGCAGGGCTGATGACACATAAGTTGATGGCCCAGTGCTTGCTCAGCATCAGGAAGACTTCTTTTTCTCAAATCCAGCCCCAGGGAGCAGGCTGGACAAGAGGCAGGAAGCAATGCAGCCAGGACAGCTGGCCCCAACCCACCAAAGGGGGGTTGACTTCACGCCATATGACTTCATGCTCAGCAATGGCGTGCAGAGGACAGTAACACTGAGGGGACTGTTTTGCCTTCCAAGGTGTCTGTTGCTCAGAGAATGGTGATGCTCTCTATGCTGTCAGTCTCTGCTTTGACCGATCTGTTTATGAGAAGGGGAGAGTAATTGTTTTTGCATCACGTAGTGTTGTTTGTTTGTTTGATTGCTTTTCCAACCTTCACATATTATACTGTCTTTATTTTGACATAAAAGTCTTCTTATTTGTGTATTTCTCATCTCTCCCTATCCCACTGGTGATGGAATCATGCAAGTGGCTGCTCTAGCATGGCCCTTATCTTCTCACAGCTGGTCCTGTCCTGAAGAGCAGTAGGGCTGTACTTTGACCCTGAGCAGTCAGTTCCAGATGCTGTGCACTTCCCTCCACATGGAAGCAAACTGGCTTATACCTTGCCATCCAAGGGTTTGAGAACAACACTTCGGTGACATCAGTTATAGCATGCACTTTGACTACTGCTCATACTGGACTGTAGGATACCTCTTGCAGAAGAGCTCAATAGTGGTGTGATTTTGTTCAGGCCACTTTGTCTAGGCGCCAAAAAGGACAGCCACAAATTGACCCCAGCCAGCAGCTAGGCACAGTAAATATGGCATTATCACTGACAATCTACAGTTCTGAACCAAAGTAATTCTGTTCTCCTCACTTCTTGTCAGTTTGGTGCTGTATTTTATTTATCTTAGTCTATTTGACTGGAACCATGAGTAAGTCTCACAGTAAGGCTATTGATGACTGCATAGCTGCCCTCTGACTCTGTCTTGCTTAGCTTTGCCTAGCTACTCAGTGAATTATAGAAGACCATACAATAAAAACTAGTCAGGTCTTAATGGAACCGTGTGAGCAGCCCTTCAGTTCTGGAAAAAATGCTGTCCAGCGGTAACAACCTAATAAACCCATCAGGGAACAACCTGAGGAGAAAGAGCCAAATCTAGTGATAGAATTGTTGACTTCAGTCACTGTTTAAGCAAGAATGTCAAGGCAAGAAGGAATTTAGGAGGGGTATCAAGCAAGGAAGGAAATAAAAAAAGAATGAAACTGAAGGAAGACTGAGCACTACTAGTGCTTAATAAAAACTGAGAGTGAGCTGAGAGGCTCACTGTTCTTCTGCCTGTGCCATAAGGATACAGCTCTGACACCATGTGGCTGAATAATTCTGGTCCAGACTTCTGAGGAAAATGTTGATTTGTGAGACAGAATGCAAGAATAAGAAGAGCATCACACGTAACAATCTAGTTGAGCACTTCAGGTCAAATCAATACATTAATGTGAACAGTGAATGCTAAATGACTTGTTTCAACTTCATAACCTTTGCTTTAGAAGAAATGACTGGGGCTAACATTTCCCTAGGCATGCATTACATCAAGTGGCAGAGATTATAAATGTAATCTTACTTGGGCTGGAACAGACAATATTAATCAGCAGGAGAAATACATGAGTGGTTGGAAGCATCCCATTGTTGTCAACATGTCATGTGGGCGTACCTGGAAGCCTTTCCTGTGGTGGAAGGGAGGGAAATAATACTCCACACCTCTTACTACAACCCATTACATACTTATCTGCTTTATGATGTGGATAACTGTGATAAGCAAACTATACTATAGGGTTAGAATAACTGCTGCCCAGTCAATGCTGGGACTCGGCTCCAGGTGGATGACCACCAGCGTGTGCCTTCTGTGAGGGAAGAACGATGTGTACTATGCAAACTTCTCTGCGATTAGCAGCATAGCATTGTAATACACATTGGTTGTGGTCTGTGTTACCTGCCCACTTCAATCCTCCGTCATTTTTAAGCTTTCATTGCAAACTATTATTTGCCGTTAGAAACTGTTATTATCTTATGATAACAGGCTAAATAATAAAAGATCTTTTAATGAATATTGATTGTTAGCCGTGACTCCACAAGCCTTGATTTCAGAAATGGAAATCTACAGCACAGCGGGAAAATCTTTCTGCTGGTGTAATGGCAGGCTTCAGATTCTCACTTTTCTGGTAATTCCACCAGCAGTTTTCCAGTAACAAACAAAATGCCAGTTTTTAGCACTGGCGAAAACTAGCAGACAAAATACCATGTTGTGGTAGCACGTAGCTCAGTCAACCACTTCTGAGCCTGGTGCACTATGGAGGCTTAATTCACTGTATCAGAAAATATTTCTTGTTTAGGGCACTCATTGTAGAAGGTTGACAAGAATTTCGAATTTCAGGCAGGGCAATGGCACTGCCTCTTGGGCGTGACCCAACTGCAGGCTACTCATCTCTCTGATGTAAGTAACACAATTTCCTACTTGAGGGTATTCGCAAACTGTGATGGGCAACTCGCTAGCTGCCTTGTAAGTTGTGTAACAAATATGTTCTTAGAATGATTTCTTAATTCTTTCTCTACTATCAACTCTACAGGAAAAGGCATGTCTTCTATAAAAAAGCTTTCAAGATAGAGTTATATCATGCAAGGAAGAGGCTAGAATTTGTCTTAAATATTGTCTGCCTTGATGTTTTCTGCTTTTGTGTAGAACCAAGGAATGTTTCTGGTAGGAACCTCAGGAGAAAAGTAAACTGAAGGACCGAATTGTTTTTTCGCTAGAACTCAGTTAACTAATTATGCAAACAAACGGGGCAATAGATGTGTAGCTTTTACCTTTGACAGATCATTTCAGAATGACTTCAACAAGAAACTAACTGTAATCTCAAGTTGCCAGAATTCCTTTCTGACTTTGGAGAAATATTAGAAATGATATAAATTTTAGGCTGTGAATTTTAGATGTTCAGTATTTCAGTCTGTTATTATGAAATTGTGAAACCGATCTGATCCGTGTTAGCTTTAATTTTCCTTACTGAAATTGGAAATACTGTCTTTTCATCCTCTTGAACGGTCAGCTGGAGCACTGCCGTAATGAAAAATAATTGTTCTCAACATTTTCACGGCTCTTTATTTTCTCTGCATTAGAATATCTGTTTAAAATATATTAAAGGACAACCAAAGTATCATCCTTCCCGTGCTTAAAATGTTTTATTGTTTCTATCTATAGAAGAAATGGCAAAATCAAACTTTGGTCACCAAAATTTGTGAATTTTATACATCACTACATAAGTGACTTGGCTGCCTGTATAACATCAGATACACAGTGTGTTACTCCAGATCCATAGTCATCCACTGACAAAAAAATTCAGTCTGAAAGTGCTCTGGGGGTTGCTTATTTTTAATTTTTAATTTATATTAAATATTTTGTATTTATTATGATTATTTCTTATTATTATTATTATCCATATTTTGTGTTTTTATCAACTCAGTAGGCTTTTGATACATGGGGATTCGTTTTTGTTAAAAATATCATTATTCTTACAATTCGAACTTTCTCAATCTGCTAATGCACTTATCAGGATTTTCTAGACCTTGCAAAGTAATTTTCAGGCAGCATGATTTCTTGTACATCTCCCCACATTTTAGAGAAGCACAATAATACAAAAATCATGTTTTCGTCATTCATGTTGTAATTAAAACTCAGATATTTGGCTGTAGATTGAATAACATATTGTGTACACAAGCCAACTGGAGAAGTTGTTCACATTGTCTTTTTCCTGAGGAAAATGCTAAAAATAAATACATAAACGTTCATTTCATGGGTAACAAAAGAAATGTACTTAGCTGCCTTTTTTAAAATTTTTTTTTACATCTATGTTTGCATATGTTCTCTCTCATACATACGTTTTTATTAATTGATCATAATTATATACCTTTTTGAAGTCAAGACCTCTCTTCTTGCACGTTTTCCTGTTGCTTTTTTCCACTGAAGTGTGATCTGGCTCGGAACAACATCCCTTTAAAACCTGTGTTTACAACCATGGAAATTGGTGATTTTGCCTCCACATTTTCCACTTCTAATGCACAAAATGCTGTATTAATTCTATTTTTTTTTTTTTTCCCCAAAGCTCACTTGTACTTAAACTTCAGTTATCTGAGATGAATAAGTTTTTAAGTTCTCAAATATATTATGAATTGGGTTGGAAACAAACATCAAAAGAAAATCCTACAAACTGTTCAATGCCAAGATTCTATTTTGCAATGCAGCTGAGATTGCAGCATGCCATAACCGAATACAAAAGAAATAATTGCAGATAAGGAGCACTGTCACCTCACAAGATTTCCTGTCAAAAACAAAGAATTATTCACATTCTGTTGGAAACAGAATAGTCAGCAATCTTTACAAGGCTTTTACATGGTTGGGGGATAGCAAGGACATCTTACGCCATTTTTGGTTAAGAGCTGCTCTTAGTCACACTAAGAGATGTAATCTGCTATTATTCCATACTTTTGAAACAGGAGTTGGAGCAGTAAAATCTATTAGCACTCAACACTCAGTTCTTTCTCTGATTTGGTGGAACACCTTTCATATCATTAATTTATGAAAAATTATCTCTGAAACAGAAAAGATCTTAAAAAATAATTACTCTTCCAAGGAAAGTAAAAAAAAAAATCCAATGTGGTAATATGCTGTAAACATGATTAATGTATCTTATAAAGCATATTTCCAAAAAAATTTCCCTTTTCTGGAAAGTCCTGAAATGAAAAAAAGAAAAGAAAAACACAGATTTATTCAGAAAAAGACATTTAGAGGGCTGGAGCACCTCTCCTACGAAGAAATGTTGAGGGAACTGGGCTTGTTCAGCTTAGAGAACAAAGGTCTGGGGAGACCTCACTGTGGCCTTCCAAAATTTGAAGGGAGCATATAGACAGGAGAGGGTATGTCTGTTTACAAAGGTGGATAGTGAGACAGGGGAGATTTAGGTTAGATATTAGGAGGAAGTTTTTCACTCGGGGAGAGGTGGTGACGCACTGGAACAGGTTGCCCAAAGAGGCTGTGGATGCCCCATCCCTGGAGGCATTCAGGGCCTGGCTGGATGTGGCTCAGAGCAGCCTGGTCTCGTGGTTGGTGACCGTGCACACAGCAGGGGGTTGAAACCAGATGGTCCTTTTCAACCCAGGCCATTCTATGATTCTATGATCATTCCTTATCTTGGTATAACTTGGGGAAACAGAGTTCAGATCTTTCCCCTGTTGTAAAGGTTAAATTCTTACATGAAATTCTTCCTCAGACAGATAGTGAGGTTCGTAACCTGAGCATACCACAGGGAAATCTGACCTTGACTGCTCCTCCCACTATAAATAAACCACAAAGACTGAAGAAAATGGGAATGCTCTGACAACAGATTCTTGTAAGTCAGGCTGATTAGGAGAAAATAATTCCCCTCTTAAACTCACCTTGTTTCATTGCGGTATCCCAAGCCCAATTATTTTTGCAATAATCTATTTTAAATATTTGTCTGGATAGCAGAGAGGGAGGCAGCCAACTTATGCAGGGTGGAAAGTGATAAGGAAAGGAAAACCAATTCAAAAGGGACTGTGGGAGAAATTGTTCTATAGAGGGAAAGAGCACTTAAAAGTTACAAATTAAACTACTTCTTACCTTCAGGCAGAGTTGATTTTCACCCTTGCTCAACAGCACAAATTCATTACACTTTAATCGCTGCATGAGGACCACCACGTTTTTAGAGTTTGGTTTTCCTAGAAGAAGAATTGCAATAACATGTGTATCACTTCATAAAATGAAGCACAGATGAAAGCAGTAAAGCAGACAACATTCAGATTGGCTTTACACTGATAGGGACAGGAAGAAAAACAAATACAATCACTCAGTAAGTCTTTCCTCTGAAAAGTATTTAAAGTCTATGACTTCATGACACTTTAAACTTAATTTCTCTCCGAAAAAAAAATGAATATGGATAAAAAAATGATATATGGAGTATCAGATGTATGTGAGTATAAGTACGCTTATATATATAAACTCATCAACTGTGAAGGCGCATTCACATTATTATGGTTATTAATGGGTATATAATATTATTACAGGTATACAGGATACTGGTTTATATAATACACCTGACCATGTGCAAGACCCTACAGAAAATACCGGATTTTTCTGTTTTATTTAGTGGGTACTTTGTTGGTTAAAATCTTTCCACTGTCAGTGGGTGCACTGGATACAATTCCTTTCTGAAAACATTGTTTTCTCAGCTGCAGGAAATAGGTGTATACAACATGGGATAATTTTCAATCTGATAAAACAAACACTGCCTTTGGATGGTTCAAAGTTCCAGATCCAGAAAAACAAAAAATAAAGCTACTTTTTGTCATCTATTATGTGACACAAAAGCATTAGCTAGCAAATAGCATTACCTACCATAAATATCTGCCTTGCAGATTTATTTAAAATAACACTACTTGTGCTTTTGAAAATATTTCTAGTGTGCTGTTTATGACAAAAAACAAACAAAAAGAAAAAACACGAAAAACCAAACCAAACCTAAAAAACTTATTTTTTAAGACCTTTTTTGTATCAGGGATAATTTTTTCATAAATTAATCATACGAAAGGCGTTCAAATCAGAGAAAAAAAAACTACATGTCCATCACCACAGCAAATGAATACAGAGCATACAGAGTTACAGAGGTTAGTAATTAACAGCTTTAACAGGCTGCAGTTAAAGAGTTGTGTTTTTTTTCGTGTCACTGAGGATATTTTTCAGCCTTTGAAGGTTATTCTGAATCAGCAGAACATACTAATTCCACAGGACCTATTTTATGTTCCCTAATCCTACATATTATTTTAGCTAGCCTTTCTTACCCTAGCTATAAAGCTTCTGTAGAAGTCTTCCGAAGGAATTTTGTCTGAACCAGTAACAGCATTGAAAGGGTATAAAAATCCTTGATAAAATTTGAGTTGCACTTCAGCACATTGTGCTCAGTTTGCGTATTTATAAATACATTTGATGAATGTAACATCTGAAAGCCTTCCCGCTTCATTACGTGCAGATTCACCAGTTCAGACTACCCCAGTCAGTTGTCCAACATCAGCTGTAGCACATAGGTGGCACATGAGCTGGCAAGAGATATTTCATACCCAAGTCATAATTGTGTTCTGACTGAAGGGAGATGAACTGTCTAAATCACATCTGATAAACGTGACAAATGGGCTATTGGATAGATGGCTGCTGCTAGCCAAAGTAAGGAAGTTTTCCATGATTTTGTACATGCTGCTTCCACTCTCTGTTGGGCTGTGGTTGAGCTGTTTGTCTTCTCTGATTTCTAAAACCAGAGTCTTAGGGGATACTTTTACAAACTCGTGCTAAATTGAATGCCTTGTAATTGATGAAATACAAGGTGTCATTTCTTGCTTGGGGTATCCCTGAAATGCAAATTGTTGGGATTTAGGCAAGTACTGAATGGATGGGTCAGTATTTTATAGTCTTCCCTAGAAACCTCCACTTGACCACTGGTCAAGGTGCAATCCTGGATCACAGCAGTTCTTTGTGATTGAAACTGAAATAAATTAATCTTTTATTGGAATACTGGAACTAATATATCCTTCAGTGTACCACTCATCTGTTATGCTTACAATGGGGAGGTTCCAAAAATATGTCTTCTCTTTCTTCATACACTTTTTATTTTCCCCTTCCTGTTACAACAGGTCTTTGCTAGCTGAGACTCAAATGCCAGCAATATAGCACATGTTTTTCTTTTAAAAATATTGATTCAAGATTGAGTGCATTCTATTTCCTTGTGCAAAGACATTTGTCTTCTGTTTAAGCCCTTATTCATAACTTGCTATGGCAAGTTTTGTGGCTTTTAAGATTGTCCAGTAGCCTGACCTAAACGAACATCTGGTTTAATATATGGCTTCTGATATGATGTCTTAAAAACATTACAAACTCATTTTAAATCAGTCCCTAACAAAGAGAATGAAACATTTTCCTCCCACATGAGTCATTCAAGTCTTACCTCTAACTGCTGGCTCCTTGCTTGTGAACAGGCTTAACCATGCTGTATCTAAAACAAAAGATTTGGAATTAGACAGAACCATCCTTCAAATTTAAAAGCATAATGATTTGAAGAATTGCTTTAGTGTATAGTCTGAGAAATGGAGAAATGCTTTGGAGCTGCAGTAGACATCAGACTTCATTTCTTGCAGGTTTCTGAATTCACGTGGTGCCACTAGGACTGAACGGTTGTACCTGTACACCTGTGCACATACAGCCTGAATTCTCATGTGCTCTGAGTCTAGTAAATATACTGACTGGACGTCTTTTACAAAAGAGAATACACTTGACAAAATGGAGGCCAGTGATGAAACGATATCAAGTAGAAATCCCTAGGGTCTTTGGGCAGTAGATGTGAGACTCCTGACACAAAGTGAGTAAGATTGAGAAGTAGCAGGTAGCCATGGAATGGGTGTTGCAGCATTTCTTGCATCAGCGTGCACTATGTAGGCTGCGCTTTGGTGAAAGCAGCACCTACTCAGCTCATAGCCACAGATAATAGTATAACATGGAGTTGGCTCCTTATATGGTGCTATCTTGATGACATTATCATGAGTGTATGTTTGTGGTACTTGTG
This sequence comes from Tetrao urogallus, assembly GCF_951394365.1. Taxonomy (NCBI): domain Eukaryota; kingdom Metazoa; phylum Chordata; class Aves; order Galliformes; family Phasianidae; genus Tetrao; species Tetrao urogallus. Next base: position 47,235,999 of record NC_136816.1, read on the forward strand.
TTTACATATATAAATGTATCACATAGAATTTCCTCTTTTCTGTTGTTTCTTTTTTTTTTTTTCTTTTCTTGGAGAACAGCAGTGTCTTCTACAACAGGATTCTAACACCATGAGCATACTCACAGATCTTACAGTTTTCCACTTTTTACTGTATTTTCATAAGAAATCTGCCTAGTTTATTATCTCTATTATCTCATCTTTGGAAAACAAATAATTCTAGGATAATTGCATTTGTTGTTACTTGCCTCTTACCAACGAACAAATACCCCAAACAAACCCTAAGAACCACTTCTGTGGTTCTGTGTACCATTTTGGGATCAATTAGAAAAGACCTGCCTGAGATAAAAGAAGGTTTACATGAAAAATGGAATAATTCTACAAATTCCAGAATGTCTCTGTTTTTCTTAATTTTGCCCTTGTCTCTGAATGTTTTCTTTGCAAGGTGCTGCACTTGAATTGGGGCAGTCCCAGATTGGTGCACAGACTGGGAGAAGAGCTCATTGGGAACAGCCCTGTAGAAAAGGGCTTTGAGGTTCTGGTGGACAAGAAACTTGGCATGAGTCAACAGTTTGCACTTGTGGCCTGGAAAGCCAGCTGTATGCTATGTTGCATCAAAAGAGGGATGGTCAACAGTCAGAGAGGTGACTGTCCTTCTCTGCTCTGCCTGTTCAATATCCTCCCTGAAATACTGAAACCAAGACCGGAGAAGACATGGAGCACCTGGAGAGGGTCCAGAGGATGCCATGAAGATGATCAGAGGGCTGGAGCATTGCTTGTACAAAGAAGAGCTGAAGCAACTGGGCTTTTTCAGCCTGGAGAAGGCTCTGGGGAGACCTTGTAATGGCCTTCATGTACTCAAAGAGAGCTTACAAACAGGAGGGTGCTTGACTTTTTAAACACTTTGATAGTAACAAGGACAAAGTTTCCCCTTTGAAAAGACAAAGGGGAATGGTTTTAAAAGAGATTTAGATTAGACATTAGGCAGAAATTCTTTACCCAGAAAGTGGGGAGGCATTGGCACAGGCTGCCCAGAGAAGCTGTGGGTGCCACATCCCTGGAGGCATTTAAGATCAGTTTGGATGTGACCCTGATGTAGTGGATGGAACTGGATGGTCTTCAAAGTCCCTTCATATCCAAGCCATTCTATGATTGACAGCCAAAAATGTAGATTTCCCAATAAGTTAGATGGAGCGAACAAAACAATCTTTTTTGAAAGATTGTTATGTATACTTACGCACTTAACAGTATGTATTATACTCACCTATTTAAAACTGCAATAAATGTTTTCATATATCACTATCAATATTCGTAACAATGCAATAAAATGTCATCTGTACTGGCTCATGAACAGACTGTATAAAAGTGCATTCAACAGCTTCTTGTGATGCTACACAAACAGTTCATGACTCCTGGTCCAAAAGGCACACTACCTGCAGGGTGTTGTGAATCCATGGTTGATATTTCATGACGACCACATTCATCTAAGTTGAAATGCACAGTTTTTGAATCTTCAGTCTGTATGTAGCACCTCAGTGTTCTCCGCAGTTGAAGCTCTAATCATAAATGAGTTGTAATTAATTGTACTGATAAGAGAAAAATGATACAATTACCTAATAAAGTATAAGGTGTATTTTATAGCTATTTTTGCTTGATAATCAGTGTAAATTTTACATAAACTATATGTACATTAGAATAGTATGGGCAACATATAATTATATTTAGCTTAAGCTGCTTTTTAAGGGGCTTGGTTGCTGTGGCCAAGAAGGAAAGCAAGGATTTATTTGCTTGCAATATATCCCAATGAGAACATGAGATTTAAGCTGAGCTTTCTGGAGAGTTACCCCATTTGTGCAGAAACTTGAGCTTGCAAAAATGTCTTCCTACTCGAAAGGATGCTGTAAACCTGGAGGTTGGAGTTGCGGACAACCTGCAGATAGCTGTGTTGGAAGATGCTGAGAAGGACAGGAGGAATTTTCACACACACAAAAAGAGGGGGTCTAAAGTAGCAATTGGTGTGGGAAGGCAAAACAAAGTAACACCCTGTGTGGGGGCCTACACATGTAGACAGCACACTGTTAAGGTGTAAATTTAATCTGAACAAAGGTAAAGGTGAAGTGAGGGAAATGATTCTGCAGCATGTTGTTCCTGGACCAGTTTCCTTCCTGTCATAAGTATGTACCTCCCTGTTCCCCAGTTTTCCACTTTGAAAATCGGATCTGCATACAAACAAGTGTTTTAGGGCGCATATGGCTACCTAAATTGGCAGCCTTTTTTTTGGAGGGGCAGTTGGAGGCTTGGATGGGCAGGAGAGGAGGTTGTTCGGAGTACCTGGCATCTCTTACTGAAAAAAGAAATATACTATGACAGCAAAGGTATTTATAGGTAAAAGTTCTTAGGCAGAGAAGTTGTTTTCCCCCACAACTGAATATAAGTGTGCAGCATCTACAGATTAACACTGTAAGGCACAATTTAGATTTTACCAGACTGAGTATTTTTTCCTGGGCCAGGTTTGCTACTTTCCAATTCAGTACAGAGCTGAAGAAGTTTTGGTAACAACATAGATCTCTATAGTAAACAAGTGTTGTAAAGTGAATTGTCCTTCCTGAGCTGCAAAACTTAGACAAGTGAAGCAGCAGGATACTGAAAATGCGTTAGCTATGACATAATGCTCTGGGAATGCTTGACCTCACTGCAAGCTTTTATTAGTCCTTTTGAGTTGGTATAGTTCCCCTGAAATACCTGCTTTTCAGCTGAAATTTTGTTAAAAAAGAAGAAAAAAAAGAAAAAAAGAAAAAAGAACTGTCTTTGAGAAGTTGTCCCTGTTTCTGCTGAACAGCAACAACATGTTCTTGAAAAAAGTGAACCAAAATGACAAGAGATGTGCACTCTGAGCCTCCTGCACTGCAACTCTGACACATCCTATGCTGGACCTTAGGCACATACATGGGCAGAGGCCTTTTCTTCACTGGTTTGACAACTTGAACTACAAGGCCTCCAGAAGAAGCAAGGGTTTTTCTGAAAAGAAATTAGCAGAGCAACACTTTCAGAAAGACCTGTGATGGTGCATTATAGCTCTTACATTTTAAGAATTCTGATGCACTCTAAGAACTAGTACAGTACTCAGAACAGTTGGCAGGCCTGCTATGACATTCAGTCTCTTCTAGGGAGTTACAGATGTACTTTAGAAATCACCATAATGCATTTGGTCATATGAAAAAATTAATGTCACTCCTTTGAGGAGTGCTCATTTTTTTTAAAGCCAGGTTTCGCTTTGCTATTCCTTCATGTATTTTCAATTTTGAGCTGCTTTTGATACTTGATTTAGTTGAATTCTACCTTGGACTGTCATCCCAAGATTACAAACACACCTTTCACTCAAAAGGAGAAGTTACCTGAGTTGTCAGCAGCTGCTGATCTGGCGCTCACCGGAAATCTCCTTCTCACTCTTCGCCTTCCACAAGTAGGCACTCTGTATGGCTTCTCACGGCCTGAGCGGAGCACCATTTTGCAATTCGTTGAGAAGCTCTGGTAACCTGAGTTGTCTCTCATTCCTAGTCCTGAAGTATAAGTTCATATTTCAGTTGAGAAACAAGTTTGAAAATGGTAACATTTCAATACGTGACATTCAAGGCAATCAGGATAAATCCAATAAACATGATAGCCTGGATGACTCAGGCTTGTGTCTTAAAAAGCAAGAACAGTGTTTCTGATGGCAGTAATTCAGTTGGATACATCTGAATTTCTACTAAGATGTGTATATAAAGTCGTGTTAAAGGAATGTATTGAAAAAAAACTTACCCCTAGAAAGAATATGACTAGTTTATGTTATTTCATTTTTAAAAATTTACACTTTTCACCCATAGCAATCTTTCTGCAGTTCAGTGGCCGGACTGAAAAAACACACACTTTCTGTCCCTCAGAAATACCTTGGTTTTAGATCATTTTCAAAGCATTCATAAATGATAGTTTAGGATGCTAACTTCAACATGCTATAGCCTAAATTTCAGTAAAGACAAGCAGCTATTTCGTAATCTTAAACGGAGAGTCAAGAAGGAGAACTGGAGTTTGTAAACTTGAGCAGCATATTAGAATAATTCATTCATGACTACAACAAGCAGCTGCAAGAAAAAATTCAACCTCAAACCATTCGTGTAACTCAGATAATTAGTGATTCATCCACAATATAATCATTTGACTTCAGTGTATTCTGCATCTTTCAAATGATGTTGCACTTGTGATTACATTAACTAAAACAACGCGTTTCTCTTTTTGAATGACAGATGAATAAACGGATTACCTCAGGTAGATATCCTAAGGAAAGGCTAGCATCTAAGAATGGGAAATATACTGATGAGTGAACCGCCCAGCCAGCTAGTAGGCTGTTAGCTTGAATCACCGCACTTCAGAAAAGCCAAGGATAATACTTCAGTTTGAAAAAAGGGAGGCTGGGCTTCTCACATCTAGGTAGCTTTCTGAAATCAACAGTTTGTGAGCACTACTTATGGCAAAATGCCATAAAAAGCCACAGAAGACACCTGGCTTCAGTTATTTATGGTCCCCTGGGAAAATGATCTAAGTGAAGGCAAGGATAACTTCAGCCCCATAATTTTAGCTTTGCACAGAGTAACTGAATATCGGCTAGGCCAGACAGCCTGTGGCTATGGCAGGACAGAAATAATTTATGAAATCGTTTAGGGAGGTGAGTTCTGTATTCTAGTTTGATTTATTTCTTTGGTGCAATATTTCACATTTTGTTATTTATGGGAAATGGTAAAAATGAAGGACTTCTTTCACTTCACTTCTCCTATTAGTAAATTACACAAAGCTAACTAAAGTTCTTTTTTACTTTTTGGCTCAGTTAAAAACGAACACTGAGTTAGCCTATGGAAAAGTGAAATATCTCTAGTAGGAAAATATTTTTTTTTCCTACTTCCTGAATTTCCTCATTTTTCAAATGTCTGGTAAAAAATAGCCGGGGTAGAAAGTAAAGGCAAGGTCTTCTTCATCTTTCTGTAACTGCTTCATCACTGAAGTAAGCTAAACAAATAAAGAAGACCATTTGCGAAATCTTAACAGAACCTGACCTCTGCAACCTCCTGCGTCAAGCTCTGCAGAGCATCTGGGAAATAATACCAGCTTGTGGATATTCAGAGGCATTGCTGTGCTAGGAGTTCAGCCCCTACAAAGCATCAAGACCTAGTCAGAACTAGGGATGCTCAAAAATAGGCATTTGATCCCTCTTTGAACATTTCTAATGAAAGTATAAGTTTGACTGCACTCGATCAGAAGTCAGGAAGATTCAAAGTCCTGATTTTTATGACTAGTGAAACAGCCAGGGAAGTATCTTATGATTCCATTGACTCTGGACTTCATAGACTGCAGTTATTAATTGCAACTTATTTTCAGATAGGCCTAAATGCTTACTGAAGTGGAAATTAATTTTATGAAGAGCTAAAGTGACACCTTGCTAACCACCAAGACACAAAGAGTGTTTCATCTGAATTATTTATAGTCATCACCTCCGCGAGAAGACAAAGACAATACAAGCTAGGACCCCAAAGAACTCCTGGGGAGCACAGAGGAATGATTCTTAGAAAACTTTCTGCTCAGAACAATGGGTATATTCAAGTTCTGAAGGACTGTACTCCAATTCAGTTATTTTTCGTTATTTTTATCAGCAGACATTTAAAAATGAGGAATTGTAAAAGTTTGTGTTAGATCTTAGTTCTGCTGGCACTGTAGGATAAATAAAACTCTCTACAATGATTTAAAAACACACAAGCTTCCACAGCTTCAATTTCCACATGCAACCCACAGCAGTGTGCGAAATAAAGACGCTCGCATTCTAATAACCCTTTCCTCTTCCACCATGTACTTACATACATGCCACCTACTCCCACTCTTTTCATTTTTATTCATAGTTGTTTCTGTTATGTGTTTTTGTTGTTGTTGCAATGTCTTTTCATGCCCTTTTCTTCAGTTCACTAATTTTCCACTTCTGTGCGGTATACACTGCTTGAGGAGGGCTAGAAAGAGGAGGTGCATGTTCTTGGCTGCAGAACAGGTCAGACACCATGTGTTTTGGAGACAGTGGTCTCTTTCATTTTGTTTCACATCCACACTAACTGGAAGGGAAGCAGAAAACTCGATCCTTGGCTCTTCAAGCTGCTGGAATCAGCTATACTTAAGCACACTGGTGGTCAGTGGCAGCAAGGTCACCCTGAAAGCACAGGGGGTTTGAATCTTTTTCCTGCTATGTACAAGTCGATGCATTTGCATGAAGGCAGTAAAGAAAATCCGTTTTATATAAAATAGTACATAATCTGTAAAACTTCCTGCCTCTTTAGTAATCTCTTTTGTTCTTAGGCATCGTTCACTGTTCCACTTATCCCAGGCACATCTCAGTACATATAAACAAAACTTAAAAAACTTGGAGTCCATTCATGCAGTAGAATGATCCAAATATTATCTAATTCTATACCGATACACTCACAGCAAGCACTCCCTGGGACCATTAGATGAGATCTGTTTTTATTGTGTTCAGCTGCAGCTGACAGCCCTGCTTTCAAATAACATAAGCAACTTCTCAAAGTTTCTTTTTATTTAACAATTTAGAAGTAGATTAAAAGGATCTTATGCCAATCTATGGTTAATAAATACTGGGGATGCAATTACTGTCACATCAACTAGCTTTTACAAAATCTAGAGACTCTAAAATAGATATAGAAACATACAGACAAGATGTAAAACAGGTTGCAGAAGAGGCTTTGGAAGAGAAGTTTAAAGTGAGCAGATAAATCAGTGTTTGTTAGATTCTAAGCAAGCAGTATGGTAAATAAAGTCTTAATCTGAAACCTTGAAACCCATTCAGAACCCTGCTGTAAAGGCTTTCACTCTTGCTTACCTTATTGTGCCTGCTTCCGTCCCCTTGCTGGGATACTTCCACTCGGCAGAATGCTACTAGCTGCTTTGCAGCAGCCAATTTATTTCATGAAAACATGGAAGGGAGCCAAACCTCAGAGTAAAAGAAAAGTCTGACGTGGATCTATTCTTTTTGATCTTTATAACCGCTCACTTACATCAATATTCTTACGACTCTCACAATTCTTGGAATGTCCGAAATGGTAAATGCAATTTTCTTAAATTTTATTTCCTCAAAGTGCTGTAGAAAATGTCTTCCCTGGAACTTCATGCAGTTTCTTAACCCGCATTTCTGCATAGAGTCTGAATAACCCCAGAATTATTACATTGTATGTCACTGGTATTGTTGCTACTGTCTTTTCCTTCAAAGATTGATCCAAGGGCAGATTCTGGGTTTCTGGCAATGCTCTCTTTCTGCAAGTAAGAGTGAAGCCTCAGTTGCAGGAAGCTTGAAGCAAGTTAATTGCTCAAATATTTACCCAGGTATTAAAAAGTGATTTGCAGTCTATTGTAATTGCAATACTTTGCTTCTGGTGTGAGTGTGAACTTGTTTAAAGTGGATGTGCTGTATTGATCTGCCTATAAAGCTCAAATAATTTTTTGTCATGAGAGGTTTACTCTGTCACAATCTGCTACGTTCAGTTGACTTTGTTTATTTACTTCTGTCAGACAGTCCTTTTTATTCATAAGCATTAGATTTATTTTAATGCAAGCATTACATTTTTACAGGAGTGAATCAGACATCCGCGCACCTCCCTGAAATAATGAAACTCTGCTAAGAACAATTACTACTCCTTTTTGCCAGTTTTCTAAAAACTGATATTCAGCAAATCCAAACAGAGCTGCTCCTTTTATCCAGAATTTGTATGCAATGTCAAGAAATTTCTCAATTTTATCTGTATCTGATGTATAAAATACCTCTTTTAGTTTGTTAAGCCCCAATAGGCTCTGGAAATACATCAGGTCAGTATGAAGACTTTCTAAGAAGATACATTTTGCAACAAAGCAATGCAGAGCTTTGAAATCTCACACTTTTGCCTGTCACTCAGGCAGACACAGAAATGTGGGTATTATTCTAAATGCGTGACTGTTTAGTACAGGACAGATGCAACTAAAAATGCATATGATGCAGCAGGAGCATTTTTAGAATACACAGGTTTTCAGAGCCTGCTCTGGGGTTAGAGCTGATTACCTGCAGCAGCTGTGTTTGTTGTTAAAAGTGGCTGGATCCAGGTTGCATTATACAGACTCTATCTCCTACGAACAATTCTGACAGGCTATATATGATCCTGGCCCCCAGATAATTATTCCAGACCTAGGTGAAGTGCTTGTGCTCCCTGAAGCTGCAGCACAGAACAATTTCTGATTTTACACGAATGACTGAACAGAGGCGATGCACTACACCAACACTGCTGCAGAATAACCGAGTAATAACATACAACAACAGCCACAAAGAGAAACTATTTAAAATTATTTGTAACGGATATGATCTGGGTAGGTTAAGCCATGTAGATATTGAAGATGTATCAACATCACGTCTGACTTCACAATTAACAGACTTCAGAATTTATTTTAAACATTTTTCCTTTTCGATCTGTACCTGACCATGTCATTGAACATTCCTGTATGTGAAAGATTCCACAGGGTCTTTCTAAATTCACATCAGCAGAAGTCTTTGGCAGTAAATGAATGAAGTTTTAGTTTAAAGTAATTCAGATTTGCGACAATGTTTTTCGGGTGTTGTTCTCATGCTGTTTTTAGTAATCTTGGCCTTGCAACTACAGACATGGCTACGTTGGGCTATAGGAAGCAACTGTCTCTGGAATTATCCATTCCTCCCCTCCCTTTTCCTACCATTTGGTTGCAGCTCCCGTTTTGGCATCAACAATTCTTGCAGAAAGTGCAGCATTGAACCTGCCATGCAGCACCTTCCCCAGTCAACATTTTATTCCACCAGCGGTTACAGCATCATAAGCAGGAGTGATCAATGGGGGATCTGTGCATGTCCTGATGAAAAATACTGAGTTACTGTGGGAGAAGTACTGTGAGGGCGACCACCCATTCTACTGGAAAGAGTGCCCAGGGTAGGACACTTATCCAGGAAGCCCCAGCGTCATCTCTTACCTGTGTGTCTCTCCCTTCCTCCACCTTTCTCTCTCCTCCGTGGTGCCCATATCTCTCACTTTCCTTTTTGTTCTGCCCTCTCTCTCCCTCTTCTTCTATGTTCTCTTATTTTCCGCCAGATATAGCTTCATCATTAGAATCACTAATAAATCTTCATTTACGTGAACTTAGGATGCTTGCTGTATCCTTACTGTCACTACAACAGCTTCAGACCACCACAGGACATATTTTCAAATTCAAATGAATGTCTTGCGTCAAATCGTCTTTAAGGGGAGTAGCCTTTAGAAAACAGTTTATATTTAGAAAAAAACATCAATGAAATTACTACACATTGAGTCTTAGTGTTATTATCAGTTTCTAAATTATTTGTTTTGTAAAGTCTTTTAACAAAAGTGCTCGTACAAACCCGCTTAAACTTTTCATTATCATCCTTGTTATTATACCAGGTGATGCTCAATGTCTTATGGATGACAGAGCAGTGAAAACAACATACAAGCTAAAACTTAACTACGTTAATGAGATACAGGAAGTTTTAGGATGAAAAATAACATGGACAACAACAGAATGATACTTAAATACTTTCTTAATGTAAAACGACAATAGTCTGCAGAAAGCCAATATTTTCAGTAATAACAACAAAAAAAAAGTTTCTGGTATAATATGCTGTTGCTTGATTATTGAGGATAAAATATCAGCAAATACATTTTATCAGCCAATAAATTTGCAAAGAATTTGCAGGAGAAATAATTCAAAGTCTCTCAAACAGCAGTTCAATTAAAGCATGGGCAATGGACCGTACTAGAAACAAACATTTATTTCAAAGTCTGTGTATTGCCAGATTTACACTGGAGAAAATCTGATGGCAAAAAGCACTGTTCTAAAGAAAGCCCATACTATGTTTTTCAATGAAGAGGACTAAAAATGTTCAAACAGATGTGAAACATAGGAATTTCAGATTTTGAAGATAACAGGTTAAAAATTCAAAATTAGCTCTAGATTTGAATAAAGAATTTCTGTTCCAAAACCCATTAGAGAATATAGATTATGTTTTCGTTATACCAGAACGTAAATTAATATTTATATCAGACCTTCCAGTTTTACTTCACACTGAGTTCTCCCCAGTCATGAAGACACCAAATTCAATACATCTAACAGCTTATTGAAACAAACTGACACAGCAATCTGACAAAACTTCTTTTTTTTTTTTTTTTTCCTGGAAACTGTAGGCTTTTTTTTAATACGATAAGTATATTTCAATATTAGAATGTAACAGTCAACTTTATCTTAATTCATATCCTGTTTTCATGGCATGCCAAAGACATATATAGGACTGAATTGAGTCTGTTGCCTACTATCTATTGCTCCCAGTACTTCCAAACCGTCCTTAAATAATTCTACAGTGAAGATTTCTACAGTGCAGAACATCACATACTTAAACCACCATGTGTTTCTTTATACAACAGAAGACTATTCACTTAGTAATGCCTGAGTTGACAACTGCTGTTCTTTAAAACACACTCACAAAAGTGAAAAACAGCTGTAGAAATGGTAGATTTTTTCTCAAATTCCATTTTGCTATTTGATGTTTCTCAAACTCTAGAACTCTTACACTGGATGTTACTCATTATGGGTTACATCAGTTTTGGTGCTTTCAGGAATTATAGAAGGGTGTTGTCTCTTGAATCTGAGATCACAAACATTACACTCTGTTTGCTCTCTAGGGACTACACAGGTATGCAGATGGAGCTGAGCAAAAGTGCTCCATTGCATTGCAGTACACTGAAATACACAGCACACACCTTTTCATTGCATACAGAAGGCCTGGAGGCTATCAGGATATCTTCCAGGACCTCAACAGGTTCTCCTTCATAAAAGCAAAAAAGAGGCATTTTAACTTTGGTGCTAGCCATTCTGTTCCTAAGGATAGTGGGAGTAACACAGTGTAAGGAGACTTAATAAAAGTTCGCATGTGCTTATTAAAAGTTATAGAAAGGGTGGCCAATTTGTATCATAAAGAAGTGGTCCTTTCTTGTTTACTTAGTTCTCTTGATTTCAATGAGGATTTTCAGTAAGAGGCAACATGGACACGTGGTTCAGAAGAATTCCGCTGAGGAACTTTGAAAACAAAAGGATGGAAACAAGCGCTGTGGGAGTTAACAGAAGCATGCACAAGTGCTGAGGGAATTCACAGGCATCACTGTGGGGCCAACCTTTCTCTGAAAATTCATGGAAATTTGGGAGAAGTTTGCAAGGACTGGAAGAGAGCAAATGCCACTCCTGTCTCCAAGAGGAAACAATGATAGATCCTCTGAAGTAAAGGCCGGTCGACTTCACCTTGATCCCAGTGAAGGCAATGCAGCAAATAATATTAGAAAGCATTTCTAAACTATATGAAGGACAAAGTGATGACTGGGAGTAGTCAGTATGGCTTCACAGAGACAAAATCACCTTCGTTCTGTTGATCGCCACCTTCTGGGCTTGGTGATTCACTATTACTAATGATATTTTTCTCCTTCATATGCTTGGAAATGGTTTCCAGGATCACATTTCCGAGGCTCAAATTGATTCTGACTAGCCTTATTCCTCAGATCCTTCTTCTTGCCTTTCTTGAAGTTAGGAGTGGCATCTGTTCTGCTTCAGACCTTGGACACTTTTCTCAGTTGCCAGTCAATGAAAGATGATAAAGAGTGGCCTCACAATGACATCTGCTGGCTCTCTTAGCCCTTGTGGTTGCAGGGCCTGCAAGTATGTTTATGTAAGCATTTCCTGACTGACCACTTTTCACAGAGAGTATAACATCCTTGTTCCAGGCTTTTCATCTGTCTCCAAGACCTGAGTTCTTGGAGGTCAGTGTTGCTGGCAGACTGAGGCAAAGAAAGCATTCAGTACTTTGGTGTTTTCTCCATCTATGCAACCGGGTCCCCATCTCATTCAGCCCATATTCTCCCTTTTTCATAGAAGTCTTTCCTGCTGCCTTGACATCTCTGTTCAGATGTAACTCTTTTAGAGCTTTAGCTTTCCTAGCATCACCACTGAATATTTGAATAGTTTCTGTGTTCTTTGCAGGTTATTCATCCTTGTTTCCACCCTCAGTGTGCTTCATTTTTGTGTTCAAGTTTGTACAGGAATTTCTAATTAATTCAAGCAGACCTTATGGCTTTTTTGCCTGATTTCCTCTTTATTGCTGAATCTCTCTTGAGCTTGGATGAGGTCACTCTCCCAGCTGGGGGCCCCTCATCTGGAAAGCTACTTGCTGGAATTGAGCAGGTTGTCGAGAACAGATTAGAGACAGATTGTCTAAAAATGCAGGTCATGGCCCAGACATCATACGTCTTCTCAGATTCTGTAGAACATGGTCTTTACAGCTAGTGATTACAAAGGAACTGAACGGGAAATGTTTTAGTCATCTGAATATTAGCTTTTCGTATACTTTTAATGTCCAGATCTATCCTCACTTTTAATCTCTCTTTGCCATTGTACTTTTTTTCTCCACTCTTCTGCAATGAAAAAGGGGAAAAGGGGAAACGACTGCCTAAATTTTAATCCCTAAAATACTGGGACAGTGAAATCTCAGCTTTTCAATATAATATTGAAATTTCAGCATAAATAAATGGTAAGTTTGTGAAACAGTCTAGTGGCTGCCTTTCTCTTGTTGGGCAGCTGTTGATGAAATATTCAAAGTTGGATATAACTAAGTCCCTGTTAGTTTTATTTCCTAAAGAACTGAGGCTGAAGTAACTGCGCTCCCTGTTCTTCCAGCCTCTCTAGTCACTTTTGAACATGCTGGATTATTTTGACCAAGTTTGCTGAGTACACGGAAGAAGAGGCAACCTTAGCTGAAAAAATACACATTCATGAACATTTTGTGAAGATCAGTAGCTGGATAGCTGGGAGGGAGATTCTGAAACGCATAACTGAGTGAAAAACTGCAGCCTGATCTCACCTGTTGTCCTTTCTCTTGGACTGAGGAGTTAATTACTCAATTTGTATATACCAGCTGGCTAGCTGCAACAATAAATGATAACCTACAGCGAATATAAAGACTGGATTTGATGTTAGAACTCAAGATATCAGGGTTTCTACACTATGTGATTATCTGACATGCTCATTTGCTCACCTCCAGCATCATCATTCCCAAGTCCCAGCTTGCTTTTCTTGTAGGATGGTCTCTGTTGATGCAGAATGCCTATGCAGAAAGTCACATTGGTTCCCTCTGAGCTGCAGCTTCCAGTTTTGGAAGTAAAATTTTACTTCTGCTTTATCTCTTATTGCTAAAGAAGACATTTAATGGATACCTGCAATTTTTCAGCCATTTATGCTGCAAAAATTTGGGTGCCAAGCAGTTTACACGTTCTAGAACTCAGAAAAAGAGAATACCTCTACAGCTTAAAATAGGATACTTTCTCTGTTAGTTTATGTAACTAACTTGCAATGAGATGGTATTCACAACAGGAAGCAACACTGTCTCCCTAATGGGAGGAAGATCCCTAATGGCACTATAATGTGTGAGAGGGTGAAAAATATCACCAGAATGCATCTGGAACATTTCAAAGAAATTGACTATTCTCACCTGCCAGAGACCGCTCCCCGAGAATTATTGCACAGCTGACAAAAATGAAACCTTGGACGGCAGATCCTCAAGGGAACAGAATTTTGGCAGTGTTTTCCAGTGTTTTTGCTCTTCTCCCTAGCCTCCTTCTGTACTATTACAGTAGAAATCACCCTTTTTTCTTCATCTCACACCTTGACACAGGTAGCTTCAGACCTGCAGCAAAATCTCCCAGTGGTTTATACACACATTATAATTCAGCCAACTTAGGCGATTCTTTGTTATGGAACAGGTACTGTCTTCTTCATAAGAAGGCTATTGTTCATTAACACATTGGGATAGAGAACAGCTGGAGCTTGAAAAAAAATGTGAACATTATGTTCGGAGTAGTTTTTGGTGAACTATTTTACACATATTCTGAGAATTATGTATAGATCTTTGAGGATGCATATATAATTCTGTTCTAAAAGAAAAACAACGGCAGAAGGTAAATTATGGAGTTAAAACTTATTTATGTGTCTTGTAATTTAACATATTCTATAACATCAGTAGCCACTGGATGTTCATTTCTGGCTTAATAACACTGACTCCAGTCTGAAGTCAAATGTAAAGGCAGTGTCAAGCCAGGACATAACGTAAATACTTTGTAATAACACCCAAGTCAAGTTGAGAAAGTGCCTTCATTTCTGAAAAGGTTATATATTGACATAGTCAATGGGTGCCTTGGTGCACTACAAATCTAGTTTTGACCCTGACTGCCAGAACTTTCAGTGGACAAATTAACTGATATTTCAAAGGAACAGATGATTTGTAGAAGAGACAGACACAGCAGGCTTGGGTCAGCCCCTGATAAAAGCACAAGCTGCAACAGCACCGATGTATAGTAAGTGCTAGCAAAAAATACACGCTATCCCAATTATTCTTTACAAAGAGCCGATGCACAGTGCTTACCAAGATGTCCTTATCTTGATGGAGTAAGAGCAGTGCAGCTTCCCATCACTTATTTCTCTTCAGTCTCTTCTTTTCTCTTCTCTTTCTCTTCTTCACTCTGTTTCCCTAGATATTTTCCCTTCTATGCCAAATCGTATCTGTTTCCCTCCCCGGGGTGACGTTTAACACGATTTGAGTGGAGAGCTGAGTACAACAGGCATGTATGCTTAGCATGTTCTTAAAGCTCATTGTAATTCTAAGAGTTAAATTTTAATACTAATTTCAAGGTTAACGAAGCAAAACTCTGGCACTGTGGCCTTAGAGAATCTTTGTTGAAACTGTTTATCTCCTTATTCCTGCAAGCTTTTGCCTAACCAGGATTGTCTTGCCACTGCTGGACTCCCTGCATTTGGCTGTTTTTCACACCAGCCTTTCCATTTCCATTTCATGGTTTATGCAAGAAATAAGCAGGCTCCTGCATTTTACTGCCTTACGTGAAAATCTCACGTCTATAGAAATTGTGGATGCTTTCATACTCAGCCTAAAATATTCTATTCAGATCCCTGAATTTGACCTGCTAGGTTTCACTTTACCCAGAAGTCAGAAGCAGGGAATACTGGTCATGTCTGATAGGTGCCTTTTATCCTCTATCCTTTGTGAACTGCAACTACAGTTTGCAGTGTTTGTTTGTTTTTAAATATTTTATTTTGTTTGTTTTCATTTGCTTGTTTGTTTAACTAGAAGAATATTCCTCCCAAAGCATAACTCACATTTCTCCCATATGGTAAACCTTTATCCATGTGATACTTGAACTTTCCCCTTCACGTGTTCACAACTTCACGTGTTGTGGATAACAGAAAAATTTCCTGCCATTTTCTTCTGATTCCTTAAGGATGAGTTCATTCCGTGTAGCATTCTGTCTTTCAGAGGAGATCATGCAGACTCACATTTTCAATTTCTTTTTAATCGTTAAAATGATACAAATCTGTACAATGGCATTTTACAAAACTTGCACATCTAATTTTTATTTTATTTTATTTTTGGAAACAAACTAGTGTATATTTGCTTCAAGCATTAAATTCAGCAATTATGTTTATACATTTATTCTTAACTATGATTCTTCTGATAGGTGAGTGATAGCTCACACAGTTAATACCTGATGTGGCAAAACACAACTCTTTTTTGTTACATGTCTTCTACGGTCCGTTTGCTTTTGCTGGCAACGGGGTTCCAAGTCTAACTGAAAGTAGGACATGATTATAATGCCACAGTGCACTCATGTGGCAAGACTTTCAAGTACAATGATGGACTATTTTGGGACTGGTCAAAGTGAAATATTTTTTCTTTTTCAGTCTAGAAGGCAAAATAACACATTAAGATTGCTATAGTTAGATACTGTATTCTGTTTTCTAGTATAATTCATTTTAGATACTTTTTTTTTTTACTCTTTTATCCTAATTTGAGTGCTTACCTTGAAAAATTTATCTTTTATACACTCTCTGTGATAAAAGTGCCAATTCCCAATAAGGGCAATTGTCTTTCCTTGTGATCTTCTTCCTTAATCCAGCCCCATTCTTTACTGTAAATTTAATTCCAGAATGTAATCTTGATATTTATATTTCACTCATCACCACAGACTGAACATGTTTTCTAAGAAAGTTGCCTGTAGCTGAGATGCTATCACACCACAAACTGGGGACATCAATTTTTATGGTGTCTTGGGTATTTATTCATGAATTGTATGTGAAAATCTGACAAAAATTCTCACAGTCTGAACACAGGGATAGATATTAGCTAGGAGCATTAACTTTTATTAGGCTACTTCATATTATTGGAGAACGTATAAATGAAATTTCAGGCAAAGAAGCCCTTCTTCAAATTAAAATAAAAATAAAAATTAAACAACCCTACAAAGTTGAATATGCCAGATATCATGAAGAAATTCTTTACTGTGAAAGTGGTGAGACACTGGAATAGGTTGCCCAGTGAGGTTGTGGATGCCCACTTCCTCGAAGCACTCAAGGCCAGGCTAAATGGGACTTCAAGCAACCTGCTGTAGAGGGAGGTGTGCCTGCCTACACCACGGGATCTGGAACTAGATGGTCCCTTCCAACACAAACCATTCTATGATTCTATTTTGTCTCAGTCCTTATTCCCAAGTGAGACCTACAAAACACTTAAAGAATATAAGCATTGAATTAAAACACACATATAACTTGTTGGAATACATAAAAAAGGTGAAAAACAGACACAAGCTATGTAGTTCGTTACAATTCCTCCCCCATCACAAAAACGCATATTTGAGAGCTCACAAATTCTATTTTTGGTTTTCATTAAGAAAACACCCACCTTAAAGAAATTGTGATAGGCACCTGCACGTTGAGAGCCTTTAGGTGGCTGGAAAGATAATAATAGATTACATGATTCAAGTTGAAAGAACTTTTTTGTTGACATTAAGAATCTTTGTGATGTAGTGTGTCTGGAAGAGGCCTTTGGCGTACATGTGCCGTACATGGCAATTGTAAGAGAGTGTAGATTGATGTATGTCAGTGAGCAGCTTCACAGCAGAAAGATGGCCAGGAGCAAAGAGACACAAGGCACACAGGGCAGAGTCCATACTAGTCATGGCTACACCACACTAACAAGAGAAACATGAGATATATGATCACAAAAAGTTAGATAATCCAGTTCTAGCCACTCTGCCATGGGCAGGGCTGCCGCCCACCAGCTCAGGCTGCCCAGAGCCCCATCCAACCTGGCCTTGAACAGCTCCAGAGATGGGACATCCACAGCTTGTCTGGGCAGCTGAGCCAGCACCTCACTGACCTCATTGTGAAGAATTCCCTCTGAACATCTAATCTACATCACCCCTCATCTACTGTAAAAATATTCTCCCTTGTTCATCTCGTGGCCCTCCTCTGAACTTGCTCCAACAGCCTTCTTGTTTTGGGCCTCCAAACCTGGATGGCGTACAGCAGAGGAGAGGAGCATTTGAGGAGGATAAACATCCCTTGCCCTGCTGGCCACTTCATACGTCTCCGCCCTGATGCTAAGAGGCGTCACGGGCTAACTGAGACAGAAATAATTCACCCTTAGGTTGCCAGTCCAGATTCACCTGGCACTGGTGAGGCTCCACCTGGAGAACTGTGTTCACTTTTCAGCCCCTCAATACAAGAAAAACATTGAGGCCTTGGAGCACATCCAAAGAAGGGCATCAAAGCTGGTGAAGGGTCTCAAGCACAAGTCTTACGAAGAGAGGCTGAGGGAACTGGGATTATTTAGTTCAGAGAAGAGGAGGCCATAACTGCCTGAAAGGAGGTTGTGGTGAGGAACCTCTCCTCACTGGTAAACAGTGATAGGACTAGAGGTAATGGCCTTAAGTTGCACCAGGGGAGGTTCAGATTGGATATTAAGAAGTTCGTATCAGAAAAAGTGGTAATGCATTGGAACAGGTTGCATTCCATCCCTGGAGGTTTTCAAGAAAAGGATAGACGTTGCACTTACAGACACAGTGTAGTGGGCACGGTGGTGACGGGCTGATGACTGGTCTACATTGTCTTAGTAGTCTTTTCCTAAATTAGCGACATTAAGATTTCATTATTGAGTCTTAGCAACCTGATCCACGTGGTGTAGTCAGGTGTTTTTCTGACGTTTTTCAGTGGTATAACTCTTGGGTACTTGGGCATCTGCTTGACGTACTTCTACAACCCATGCAGTGTTTTTATTTGTTGCCCAAATAGGTTTGCATTTGCACTACCAACTGCTGTAACAAATGAGGCACCTGACACTACCATGAGTAGAGGTAGAACACAGGCCACACAGGACTGTTAAAAGGTGAGTAACTCTTGCTGATCAAAATCAGCTTATGTATGGGGATCGGGGAGTCTCAGCACCATCAGCGCACTGTGGTAGTGATCAGCACTTCCAGTTCTATTCTTAGCAACCCCATACATAAGGGTTCTCTAAGAGATCAGGCAAAGTACACAGCTGTCTGATGTTCTCCATCTCCAAGGCAGCTATACTAAGAGGGTTCACAGTGGTACTCTTTTGGGCCCTTGAAGAATCCACTCCTGAGGTAATCTATACCAAGGATGCATAGAGCCTCTGGGAGAGTCACAGTAGTTTACTTCTGCCACTCATTCCCAATTAGGCTCAATTCAGCTTCCAACAGCTGTTGAGATCCCTCTGTCAGTCCAGAACTAGAGATGCGTTCTGCCCCTTTGTATCTTCATGACACTAGGGTACACTGTATGTCAATGCCCGCTAGACCCTTATACTCCTGTACAAGGCCATCAAATCCACACAGTCCCATAAATTAGATTGTGTTTTTCCTCCATCTGGCTGGAGGCAGGACCTCTCTAATCCTAGTTATTGTATTCATTACTCACTTCATGTGGATGCAAACCAAAAAGTTTGTTATCAAGCTCAGAAATAAGATCAGTCCATCATCTGTGTCTTGGCGACTGCTCACTGGAAACTGGAGTGGCCATTTTCCTGGAAGAATCTCCTTTTACAGTTGTTCTTCCTTGCAGCTCATATTCCCACGCCTCTAGGATTTTCCGTCCTACTTCATATCTTCTCCATGTTCACAAGGTAAAACTATGTGGTGGCACTTGGTGTGTACCCACTGTATCTTCTCAACTGAACTGAAAAATGCTTGCTTCTGCTAACTGAGATGCTGGTATGTGCAGGTGGGGAGAAAGATATATTCCATATGAGTTGCAGAATCTCCTGGGACACCTTATCCACAACTGAAATGCAGACCCATTTGAAAGAAGAGAGATTTTCTTTGTATTGTCAGAGTTGATCACCAATTCCTTCCCTGTTTGTTCGTCTCTATCTTTCCAGGTCATTACTGCCAGTGAGTTGGCATTAAGCAATGGTGAACTCTGTACAGACTTCCACCACACAGTCTGCATGCACCAGATGCTACCTGAATTTGAGAATAATTGATAGTTGTTCAGGTCAACATTATATACCATCCTCAGCACAGCTAATTCCCTCAGATACTGGATGTTCCTTTCCATAGTGACCAAGTTGCCTGGCTGACGTGTAATATTGTCCCTGCAGGAGTATCTTCTTTCTCAGCTGACAAGAGTTGTATCAAGAGGAGGAGAAATCTTTCATATTTTGCAAACACTCTGTCAATGTGCCCTTCCCTAAAGAGGAATCCCAGCTGCCTGGCTTCCATGCTCACTAAGTCCATGTTATTATCCCTGCTATCCCAGCATCAGGGCAGCCAAGTGACAATGTACTTGCCTGGATAACAGTGAAATCTTCCTGCATATCTCACAGCTCACCTAGGGACAGGAATCGAAGTTACTGGCTCAACTATAACTTCTGCCTCTTCCTTCAATTTTCATGATGAACCTGCTATGGATTAGCCTTCCTCATTCTCCCTTCCATGGTAATGAGTTGATTTTCACATCCATTGTTTCTTCTTGCGGTCAGGGGCGATGGATGCTGGCACAGGTTGGTTCTCTGGTTCGACCGCAGAGCCTGTCATGGGGATCAAGTCAGATCCAAAGGGATTTTTTTCCTTTTGAGGATGCACAGTAGTGTTGAACAGTGTTTGGTAGGTGCAGGCCAGAGCAGTGCAGGTAGCTATAAAAATTTGGCATTGAAAATCTCAGGACATACATTTTTAAAACATTCTGTCAGCTTTTTAGGATTCTGGGGTGAGTTCCAGGCCTGTCGGAGGTGATAATCATGATAGACACCTACATATGTCCAGCCACATACCCTGCAACCCACAACCACTCTTCCTCAGGGTAGATCTCAGGATGGAATTTTTGAATAGTTTCTAAGCCACAAATAAAACTGGAAAGACAAAGCAATAAGAACATGTTAGTTTGAGTATCCTAGGTACACTCTACATTTTCAAAACTGTTTTAGCTAGCTTGGAGTAGAGAGTGTACTCTTTAAGAATTTATGGAGTATATTTTCTGAAGTGCAAGAACGATGGGACTACAGAGTACAAATACCAAATTAAATCCATTACTGATACAACATGAGCACATACTATATATGAACTGGCAAAAACATAGGTAAGCCTACACCAGCTCTCAGAGACTATAAACAGCCTGATTGGAGTTAAGAAAAACAATCTTGAAAGCAAGTAACACTAGACTGTGAACAGCTATTAAGCTACTACAGTGCTTTTAACAATTTTGTTTATGTACCAGTTGAGTGCCAAAAGGACTGTTGTGGTTTTACCCGGCAGGCAGCTCAGCACCACACAGCCTGTTTCTCACTACCCCCCTCCTCCACATGCCCCCCCCCCCCCCAAATGTGACAGGGGATAGAATTGGGAAAAAACAGTAGAACTCTTAGGTTGAGATAAAAACTATTTGTTAAGACAGAAAAGGAAAAGAGAAATAATAGCAGTGATAACAATATATGCATATATTTACAAAACAAGAGATGCATACTATAATTGTATGCCATCTGTCAACAGAAGAGCAGACAGTCTCTGAGCAGTGGAAGCCTCCCCTCAGCTCATTTCCCCCAGTTTTATAGTTTAATCACATTATGTCATATGGTATGAGATGTCCCTTTGGCCAGTTTAGGTCAGCTGTCCTCGTTCTGCCCGCTCACAGCTCCTTGTGAACCCCCCCAGCTTCTTTGCTGTCAGGACAGTATGAGAAGCTGAAAAACTGCAATGTTCTTGGTCCTGTGCAGCACTGCTCAGCAACAACTAAAACACTGGTATGTTATAAAAACTGTTTTTCTCCTAAAACCAGAACACACCATCAGACCAAATGCTATAAAGAAAATCATCTCTGTTCCAGCTGAAGCATGGATAGAGGCCTCTTCAAAGCTTTTTCCAGGCTGAGTAAGCTCAGCTCCTTCAGCCTTCCCTCAAAGGAGAGGCACTCCAGTCTTCTGATCATCTTTGGACCCACTCCAATAGCTTCCTCTGCTGCAAGCCCCAGGTCTGAAGGCCGGACTCCACATAGGATGTCATGAGGGCAGAGCAGAAGGGGACAATCAGCTTCCTCCTCCTGCTGGCTCTTTTGATGCAGCCCAGAATGGTGTTGGCCTTTTGGGCTGCAAGTGCAGACTGCTGGCTTGTGTCTAGCTTTTCATTCACCAGAAGATCCAAATCTTTCTCAATAGAGCTGCACTCAATGCATTCTTCTGTTTGTATACTCTTCTCTGGAACTGACCTAACCCAAGTGCAAAACCTTGCACATGACCTTATCGAACCTCACATGGTCCCAGTTTGAAGCTTGTCCAGGTATCTTTGGATAGACCCATTTAAGCTCCATGTGTCTTGCAGGAAGACCACCACTTCAAAAGGTAACCTTGCATACCGTAGCATCAAATGGGCCCTCAATTAGGGCATTATCATACCATGCAAACCCTGTCTGTGGAAGTGCTATTCCACATTTAGTTATTCAAGCTATTACAAGATTTTCTTACAACACTAACAAAGAAACAAAGAATAAATTCTCTAATAGTCACTTCGACTGTCAAACAGAATACTAACATGAGAACTTACTGCTGCAGATTTAGATAAAGGCAACACCAAGCAGATAGCATAATTACTTGCACAACATAAGTGGAAGCCAAGTGTTATGTGTCTCTACGGTATGCCCTCGGACTATGGGATACACATAGGACAAGCACCATGCAAAATGCACGTGGTTACACTCAGGTCAACTGTTCTATGGATTCCTAATTACTTGATGCACAATGGTTTTCCAGTGAAGATCACAGTGTCACCCTCCAGTGTGGAGGTATGCTACTTTCTCTGCTCTACTATCAGAACAAATTTTGTGATGTCTGATTTCATTTGAGCTCTTCATTCAAGAGGAGGTTTTAGAGGAATAACCTGGATAGTTATAATATCAGCAACCAAAAGTGATCTGAAGAGATAGGATCCAGATGAAATAATTTTGTTGCATAGGTTATAGCAGAGACTAGGATTAGGGAAAACAAGGCTATAGGGGCCTTCTGCCAATCTTCATGTTCTCAGAATCCTGACCTGTATCCAAAAAATATCCGAAACCTGCCTGGGAAGAGCAGCACTGTGAGCTCAGTACTGAGTACCACAGACTCTGCTCTTCTAGGAACATAGCTTGAGAGAAGCATCTATGAAAGCTGGCTGTGACCAAGCATGGGTGAACAGAGGGAGATTTCATGGTATCTGTAAAGAGTGCAGTAAGGACAGGGATAGTTCTGCAATACTTTGCCACAAAGCTTGTTTTGCTCCTGCCAGGACAGTGTCATGTTTGTTTTCTGCAGTGACCACGCAGAATGAACGATGGTGATCTGGAGCAGAGGACTGCTCAAGTAGAACGTTTTTGGTGTTTTGTTTCTTTTTGTACATTCGTTGTCTATCGCATAGCAAGGTACTCTATGTTCACGCATGTTCAACGCTGCGAGCACCAACACATTTCCCAGATATTTAATACTGCCGTGTCCAAGTGACGCTCCCCAGTTCGCTGCTGCCTGTCACAGCGCAGTGGCACTGGAGAGTGTCCACGCGTTCACAGAATAAGAGCACCTTCAGGACGGCTCAGCGCTGGCAGCCACCGGTCCCGATCCCCCCCCGTGCCTAAAGCAACCCCCAGCCCCAGCCCACGGCCGGCAACTTCCCCGCGCCAAACAACCGCGACTTCGCCTGTGCCAACGGCAGCCGCGCGCGGGCGCTCCGAGCGCGTCGCCCCCTGATGACGCCGGCTCACCTGGCGCCCAAAACACCCATCCCCCGCTCGAGCGCATGCGCTCTAGGTGAGACGCCGCGTCTCTTTCTCTCGCGCCTCTCCGCGGCCGCAGCGCCCCCTTCCCCCCTCCCCCGGCGCGTCGCCAACGGTCAGCAACGGCCGCCGCCGCCAGCCGTCGCTGTGGGGTGGGCCGCACCGTGAGGCGAGGAGGCGGGAAGGGGAGGTGCTGACGCGAGGGCCGCCCGGCGCCGTGAGCGCTGGCGCCGCGCCCGCCTCCCTTCTTCCCGTCGCTCGCGGGGGACCGGCGGGGGGCTCGGGGCGGGGTATGCGCCGTGCCCGTCGCCGGGGGCGGCCCCTGAAGGCGAGGGCGCGGCTGAGTGGCGGGCGGGGCCGTGCGCGCGAGTCCGGGCACGCCAGGCGAAGGCCGGGGAGAGGCGGGCCCAGCCGGCTGCCGGCCGCCGCCGCTTCCTCCTCCTCCTCCTCCTCTTCCTCGGCGGCCGCCGTCCTCCCCTCGGTGGCGGGGGGCAGGGCTGGGGCCGCCGCTAGGGAGAGCGGCGAGGGCTGAACCGCGTCTCTCTGCCTAGGTGAGCCCGATGTGGATTCCGCGGCCGGGCTCGGGGCAGCGCGGCCCCTAGCTGATGCTGAAGAGCCTGCCCGCGGCTGGCGGCGCCCCTGCAGCCGCCGAGGACCTGTGCGCGCGCGGGGCGGCAGACATGGACTCGGCGCGGCCTGCCGACGTCGCGGAGAGGACAGCGGGGCTCGCCGCGGGCGGAGACCTTTCGGCGGAGCGGGCCTCGGTCGGCCGTCCTCGGCGCCGGGAGGAGCGGCGGGACAAGGATGGAAGCGTCGCGGGAGGGGAGAGCGGCGGCTGTTCCTGGGAACAGAGCCTGAGCCCCGAGCTGCAGCAGGGATACCGCATCCTGCGCGAGTTCCTGCTAGAGAAGTACCGGCCTCTGACAGCGCCGTTTTTAAAGCCGCTCACAGATCAGGAATGTGTGAGGGAAGAAGGAGGAGCTGGCTCCCTCTCGGGTCATAATAGCAGCCGCTCCGCTCAGCAGTCACCAACTGGAATGTGGCTGCTGAAAATGGAAGAGAAATTTTCCAGCGGGCAGTACGCAGGGATAGCAGATTTCGTGGGTGACTTCCGGCAGATGCTGGAGAGGTGTTACCGGTTGCACGGAGTGGATCACTGGCTGTCCAAACAGGCTCAGAAGCTGGAGATGATGCTGGAACAGAAGCTGGCGTTGCTGTCCCGGTAAGTGTGGAAAAACTGTCGAGGATCTGGCATATGCCGTTTACATAAAGTAGATTATGCAGATGTATTTCTTTTTGGAAAGTAACCTTCTGTTCCTCTTCACATTCAAAACAAACAAACAAACAAAAAACAAAAACAAAAAAACCCAGAAACCTGAACTCCAGAACCGCGAATTGGTTTTAAAAAAACATGTGAGTGATTCCCAGCAGGATCAAACCTTCAAACTCTCAGTACTACCACAAAGAGGAATGGTGCCTACTGGCACCATTCAGGTCTTAATTCAGAATGTTTTGGAGTTTCTGAAGCTTGACATACTAAAATGCAAAGTAGGGCTTAGCATTTCCTGACTAAGGTTTTGCATCTGAAAGAAGCCTTTTAGGAACATGGAGACGCAGTTGTTTGGACAAGATGTCAAATGCTCCTTTCTTTATTTTTTGTTGGCAGAAACAAGTGCTGCCCGTGTATGACTACCTCTGTATGACCGTCTATTTAAAATTAATACCAATCTCAGTTAAAAATACATGATGATTTTTACGCAATTTTTGTGGTCTGCGAAATTTATACTGCCTTTAAGTAGGAATAAAATGTTGGGCCAAAGTACCTGCTTTGAAATGGATAATTTAGTGTCCCTATTTTTGGAAATAAGGAAATGGAAAATAACACCTAGCATTTATAAACACAGATTTAAATAACAAAATACAAATTGTGATATGTTTAAGCATAAATTCCTTCCTTGGTTTTAAGCCAAAGCAGCTGAGTGTGGAAACATTTCGAGCCATATAGTACAAAGTCCAATCTAAATCAAACTGAAATATGTTTTCCCTTCAGTTTGACACAGGCCAGTCACATTAAAGCTGTGGTGTCTTTTCACCCTGAAATTTCTACTGGTTTTCTGTATGACTTTAGTGTTTTACATGTTAAAATTCCCAAAAGATTTTTGGGAGAGGCTGAAGGTGAACAAGAAGGAATGGTATTAGCAGATATGTAAAGCTGTTCATGTCCATCAAGCTTAAACTTGCTAGTGACACAGGGTATTAGTGCCAGCTGGTAAGAAAAACCTTTCTTGTGTAGTGGGAACACTTGAGGAGTATGGGGAAGAGCTCAACTGAATAAGTGACTGTGAGTATGAACTGTGTTGGTGTGTCAGCACTACGCATTTGAAACAGTTGTGCCTAGCAGCAGTTAGGAGTAGATTGAAGTAGCTGTACATAATGGAGTGTGATTGGCTCAAGAAAACCATCTATATTGATTAAAAAAAAAAATCGTGTCTTAAAAGCTATTAACCCTGGAAAATAGATACCTAATCCAACACGATTTGAAAGGTTTATTCTAGATTAATTTCTGTATGTAGTATGACACAACATCTCAGCAATATTGGGCCACAGGAGTGTTTTGTGGAAGCCTCTGCTGAATTATGTTACTCTCATTGGACTTGATAGGATGTGAGAGAGCTCAGTGCTTTTTATTAGAGATTACATAAGAAAGCAAAGGCGAATTGTGCACAGTGCCATCATATAGTCATAGTTATGTTTACTGAAAAATGCAGTTGCTGTTGTCATTCTTTCAGAAATGCAAATGCTTTGGTTCAAATAAAAAATATTGAACAGGCTAAAACTTATTCTAGCCTTATCTGTAGGGTATACTACAGATGTACTGCTGTGTTAGTATACTCTTATACTAACACATCAGAGATTTATAAGGATACATCTTTAAAGTTTCTGTGTGCATGGTAAAAGTCATTGGCAGGGCTGCTGCCCACCAGCTGAGGCTCCCCAGGGCCCCATCCAACCTGGCCTTAAATGCTTCAGGGGATGAGGCATCCACAGCTTCTGTGCCAGTGCTACACCGTCTTCTGTGTAAAAATTTTACTCTCAACATCTAACCTTAATCTTTTAGTTTGAAACCATTCTCCCTTGTCCTGTCACTATCAGTCCATGTGAAAAGTTGATTATCCTCATGGTTGTAAGATCTCTTTAAGTACTGGAAGGCCACAATGAGGACTTCCTGGAGCCTTCTCCAGATGGTGCAAGCCCAGATCCTTCAGCCTTTCTTTGTAGGAGTGCTGCTCCAGCACTCTGATAATTTTTGTGGCCCTGCTTTGGATCTACTCGAAGAGCTCCATATTTTTAATGTCTTGGGGACACCAGGCTTGGATGCAGTGCTCCAGTTGGGTCCATATGAGATCAGAGCAGAGGAGGACAATTGCCTCCCTGGCCTGCTGACCACCCGTATCCCGATGCAGCCTGGGATACTGTTGGTACACACTGTTGACTCTCATTGTGCTTTTCAACCACCAGAACCCCTAAGTCTTTCTTGCCATGCTGCTCTCAGTGAATTGGCTGTGGATGCTCCGTCTCTGGAGGTATTCAAGGCCAGATTGGATAGAGCCCTGGGCAACTTGGCCTAGTGCCAGATCTGGAGCTTGATGTCCCTGCTTGTGGTAGGGATGTTGGAATTTAATGATTCTTGAGGCCTTTCAACCCAAGCCATTCTATGATGCTTTGAGTTTTCCCCACCTGTATACGTATCTGGGATTGCCCTCCTTTAAGTGCGACACCTTGCACTTGGCTTGTTGAATCTCTCTGGGTTTGTGTGGGCCCACTTTTCAAGCTTGTCCAGGTCCTTTGGGTGGCATCCCTTCCCTTTTTAGTATCAACTGCATCACTCAGTATCATTAGCAAACTTGCTGAGAATGCACTCAAACCTTTTTTCTAGATCATTGATTAAGATGTTGAAGAGCACCTGTCCCAAGGCAGACCCCTGGGGACGCCACTCTTGACTTCCTTCACTTGGACAGAGAGACATTTACTATAACCTGGCTGCAACAATACAGTCAATTCCTTATCCACTGTATAGTCCACCCTTCATATCTCTTCAAGCTGGGGATAAGGATGTGGAGTCAGAGGCCTCCAGGCAGGCAGTGTCGTTTGAGCTTCCTCTTCCTACTGATGTTGTCAGTCCATTGTAGTCCAGGTTGGTCAGGCACAACCTGCCCTTGGTGGAGCCATGCTGGCAGTCGCAGGTCTCCTCCTTGTCTTGCACGTGCCTTAACACAGCCTCCAGGAGGATCTTTTCTGTGATTTCCTCATGCACATTTGTGAGGCTCACTGATCTGTTACTCCATGCTTCCTTGCACTGTCCCATTCTTAAAAAATGGTAGTGATGTTTCCCTTTTCTCCAGTCACTGAGGGCTTCACCTGACAGCCATGACTTTTTGATTTATGGTGAAGAATGGCTTGGCAACCACATCAGCCTGTTCTTTCAGGACCCTGGGATGCATATCATTAGGACCCATAAACATGTTTACTCTCATCAGGTGGTTTTGAGCTTGCTTTTTCCTTACTGCGGGAGTGATTCTGTTCTCCCAAAGTCCACCTAGAGGTTCAGGGGTGGCAGAGTGGTGGAAGGACTGATTTTCAATGAAGGGTAAGGCAAAGGCCTTGTTCAATACTTTAGTTTTCTACACATATTTTGTTGCCATTTCCCTTTTCGTTTGTGTTATATTCTTATCAGTGTACCTGTGGAATCTCTTGATATTTTGACATCCCATGCCAAGTTCAGTTCCTTTGGTGCATGGGCTTTCCCTATCCCAGTTGGCTTCACGGTGATATTTACTCAGTCTTCTTCATCAAGTAGTTCAGGTGCAGCAATGTTGACTGTATGATTTTCAGTTACTACAAACTAAAGAGTATTACCTCAAAGTAGGGAGTAATTTTAAGAGGAGGTTGGATTTTGTTTTCTTCCCTCTTGTTTTCAGAGTGTGTGATAAATGTCGCTTAGAGCATTTTCACTGCATTACTTTGAAATACAGCATAGTGTGAAATGTTACTGCTCATCCACCTATGCTGTGCTGTTTTACAACTTCTTTTAAAAAATATTTAATAGTAATAAGCTGCTGTTTGAAGAAAGTGACAACAAAAAAAACCATTTTTTCAGTATTTTTAGATGTCTTCTAAAAAGTGTGGTTTCTTAAGTATTGCAGAAGTATTTTCTTTCCAAATATTTATCTAATTCTATGACTTAATGATTAAAAAATGGATTTAAGCCTCCAAATAGTACTTGATTCCTTGAGATAACTACCCATCATTTTTAAGAGACATGAACATATATGTATGTTAGTCTATTAGTTTAAATTATACAATTTTGTAAAGGTATTTCTGAAGGCAGTCCTAGTGATACCAAGAGAAGAAGTCCTGACTAAATATTCTTGACCTATGGATGGTGGTGTAGGCATTGTAGTGCAGTAGTAAAGGAAAATTATAATTGTGGATTGACTTTGTTTTCCTTTCTAGGCATTTAAGAGAGAAAACATCAATAGCAGTAACCTCTAGAGGATCCTATGGTCTAGAAGATGAGAAAGGAACACCATGCACTTCAACACGACGTCGTTGCACACCTCGCAATTTAGTAGGCTTGTCAACGGGCATGTTCGAGTCTGTGATGGTTCAGGTTCTAAGGCAAGAGGAACAGCTCAGAGCAAAAGAAGAGAAGAGGTAAAAGGAAAAACTGTGTTTTGGTAAAATAATCATGCCATCTTAATACTTGAGACTCCTTTGCATCACTAAACTTGGTAGTATTATTTGTCTTTAGTAAGTGAATGTAGCCAGCCTTCAGTATAATGTATCCATGGAGAAAGGAATTAGTTTTTAGTTTATCACCTTCTTGGAAAAAATACTAAAGCATTATAATCTTTGTAAGTAATTTAAGGCTGCTGCTGTTTTTGAACTGTAAAATTTTTAATAGTAACTGAAAGCATCTGCAGCCCAGTCATGGTTTATCCTACTTCTTAATGGTCTTTTTCCTATACAAAAAACCAAACAAAAAAACAAAAAAACAACTACCAATATGGTCACAGAAATAGACTGTAATTACGCTTGTTTGTACTTACCTCACTGACGGCAAGAGGCAAACTTCTTCTGCAAGTGCCATTCCTGTTATCTCACCAGTTTGGCATTTTACCTTTTTCGTTAGGTAAAAAATTTACAGTTTGTGTGTCGTTAACTCTGAGGGATTTTGCAGTTACCAAATGTGATAAACATGGAGGGTAGTGATAAGAACTTAGCTTTAGGAGATGAAATGCTTCTAAATTTTTTCAAATCTAAAGGTTTTAGAGATTTTTCCCGTATGTAATGAAAGCATTCTCAGTTTGCAGGTAAAAAATTTTTAACAGATCTGAAGCCATACAGTTTGGGCTCTGTTGCATGCTAACCAGTACTTCTTCCCTAGATATGATTGAGTCTTTGTTGTGATTCAACTCATTTTCAACTTCAAAAAAGTAAAGATTAGTAGAGATTTTATTTCTCTGGTGAATTCCCTTGAGCAGTGTTCAACTTTGCATTCCATTTCTCTGAACTTGATGTACTTTTTTTATGAAAAGGTTATGGAAATTGAAAAGGCCTGTCAAATTAGCAATACATTATTAATGGAGATCCATATAATATTGATATCATGTGTATTTTTCACAGTATTTTTATCTATAAATACGCATATTTGAAACACTACGTTGACATACCATTTTTCTTCAAAAGTATATTACAAATTCCTGTGCTTACATTGGATTATTGATAAAATATAGATGATGTTGTGTATATTCTATCTGTTATGAAAAAAATAGCTGTTCACCTTCTTTTTCTAGAAATCTGATACCCCAAGTTGCTACAGAGTATATACTTACCAAAAGGAGATATAAAACTTCTGCCTTGGGTGGTTTATTGCAGTTTACAGTGCCTTACTGTTAGTAAAGCCATTGAAGTGTTCCTTAGAGCTACAAACTTGATCCACTGGCAAATACGCATTTTACTGAATTTGCCTTTCACTCGTTCTTCATTTTTTGTAATCATGTTGAAGTTTGTTCACCTGAAATTGCATATAAATCTATTTAAAGCTTGTACTGAATTGACTGGGAAAATTCAGTTAAAATATGGGTTAGCAAACAATTATCCATGTTTTTCAGGCCTAATTGTTGTGGTGTATTTTTGTTAAATTTGTGGTATTAACTCTAGTCTCAGAACTAAAGCACTACCTTAGTAGATACAAATTAATCGTTTGAGTCTTATTACTATTACAAAAAAAAAAAGCATCCAAATCTGTTGCTGTAATACTGGCTATTCTGTGTCTAATTGTGAGTGGGTAAAGTATTTAAGATTTTAATTTCTACTGTATCAAACTTTGCCTTCCTCCCAGTCTTGCTCTACTACTGATTTTTCCCATGAAATGGTGTGCAGTTCAACAGCGTAACTTGCTTGTGTGCTGTCAAATCAGTTTTGAGCCGCTGTTTACCTAGCTTGCAAGTGAGTGGTCATCTGAATAAAAACATATTCCTTTTCTGGCAGTGCATCCAGTGAGTCAGCATGCATTCTTTCTAGTTATCAAGCATATTAGTTGAGTCTCTTGAACTGCTTGAGTTACTAACTTGCAGCGCTAGGATAGGCGAAGTTGCTGATGCTGGCGCCTTGCTAGAAAACACCCTCATACCTAAAGAAATTGGCTGTTGAAATCCAAGTTAATATCTAAATCTTTGTTCTAGGTACTTAGATAGTCTTACAAGACGCAGGCATTTTATGAAATGGATTTTTTTTTTAAATCATAGAATCATTAAGGTCAGAAAAGACCTCTAAGATCGTGAAGTCCAACCGTCAACCCATCACCAACATGCCCACTAAACCATGTTCAAGATTTTCTTAAGCTGCATATTTTGGAAGACTGAAACACTTTTTTTTTTTTTCTTTTCTGTAGTTAATTTTGTGGAATTCCTACTCTGTGTCTATTCATTATCTTTTTATGGGTATACTTTGTAGATAATTTTCTTCCTTGTTGTCTATTCATGTCTTGTACAATCTATTTTATCTATCAATTGATGGTTCCTTTTATAACCTCCCCTAAGTCATACATTAATTGAGGTAAACTTGATTTAGAACATGCCTTTGCAGCTATTAGTTTTATGTGGCAGCAAAAGACTTTTTTTTTCCTCTCTTCCCAAGTGTACTTACAAAAACAACCTTTGGAAAAAAAATGATGAGAAGGTTGGGAATAGCTCTGTAAAAAATTTCCTACAAGTATGATTGTATCGTAGTTCTAAAGGTTGGAATCTGGTCATGGTATGAAGCAAAAATGTGTCTTTACCATTAAAACTTAAATTCTTCTTACTATTAACAGCTGTTGGTGCTGATATGATTAATGATGATGTCCTGTTAGTTACTCTAGAACTAAATTAACATGTCTTGTGATCTAGTAAATTAGGTAGTAAGGTAATGGCTATCTGAAGTGGAAGCATTTCTTCCTCTTCAACTTGTTTCTTTTGACTGTCATGATAAATTTACAAGTAAAAGGAAATTGTTCTGTATATTGTGGTCATGTTTTTCTCTTGCTAATGTTTTGTATGGAGTCTGAAATTTTAAAGGAGTTTAACAGGACTCGTATTGCCAATAACCTCTTCCTCTGAATACCCACTATTTCTGCTCTATCCTTTTCTTAGATAGGGGACCAGAACTGAATACAATTTTTCAGGTGAGGGCAAACCACTTATTAATGTAATGACATCTTATTTCTAATGTCTTTTTCCATCACATTCTTCATACAATGTAATATGTTTCCTTTTTGACCACTGTTGTACACAAGCTAATAAACAAGCCTCTACATGGGAGGGATTTTCACATTCCTGCATGAGAATGAAGCACTTAAGTTAGACAGAAACAATGAGATTACAAGTTAGGTGACACAAGCCACACAACAATTTGGAATTAAGTTACCTAGCATTTGTATTAAGAGATGTTTATATGGGTGGATGACAAGTAAAATACTGTTAATTGGAAATACTGAAACACAGCAAAAATAAGGGATTTGAGAACTAAAGAGGGATATGTTTTATAAATAACCAAATATTGGTATGTATTGTGTTCCTTATTCCTTCAAGATGTGTATATCATACTGGAGTTATGATTTTTTTTTCTCCTGTTTCTTTTAATTCAACTGATACCTGATTTTTTGTGGACTTTCTCCTAATAGGATGAGAGAGCAAGAAAGAAAAGAAGCAGAAGAAGCTAGTCAGAAGGAAATAGAAGAATGGGAAAAGTCACTTTTAGCTCAAGCAGCACCTACGAGGATGGAGACGATGTGGGAGATTCCAGCTATTGGTCATTTCCTTTGTTTAGCACAACAGATTTTAAACTTACCTGAAATAGTGTTCTATGAATTGGAACGCTGTCTTCTCATGCCTCAGTGTAATGCTTTTTTATCTAAAATAATGACTTCTTTGTTAAGTCCTCCACATCGCAGATCTACATTACATCGTAGGCCAACACTTTCTTACAGGGCTTGGGAAGCAGCACTAAGACAGAAAGTCCAACACTGGTATAATGTTGTAGGGCAGACTGACAATCCTAATAGCTCTGCAGAAAAACTTGGATTGTGTCCACAGTTTTTTAAAGTCCTTGGAGAAGTTAATCCCTTACAGGAAAAACCGTTTCATGAACTACCATTCTACCAAAAAGTGTGGCTGCTTAAAGGTCTCTGTGATTTTGTCTATGAAACACAAAAGGATGTTCAAGACGCTGTTCTGGGTCAACCTATTCATGAATGCAGAGAAGTAATTCTTGGTTATGACTACTTAGAAAATGCGTATGTTCATTTTCCACAGTTTTGTGGTGCAGATGTTCGTATTTACAAACAGAAACCTTTTCAGGCTCCTGAGTTTCCATCTCCTCCCATCAAAATAAAAAAAGTGACACGTACAAAGGTAGAGAAGGTAAAACATGAATATGTAAGCAAAAGTAATGGAGCTGTCAGCTCTGGCAATAGAGGAGATCTGCTACCTCGTTCCAAGTCAGAAGTAGGGAAAAGTGTGGGTTCCATTGCTGGCTGCCCAGAAAAAGATACACATTTAGATGGCTTTAGTGTCACTACAGAGATTAAGATTAACTGTGAAATGAAGACCTCAGGAGTCTGTGATATTAAAAAAACTTGTTATAAAGAGAACTTGAGGCATTTAATTAGTTCAGGAGAGATTGTGAGCATGGCCGATCGCTTTAGTTCAGGAGAGAGAAAGCCTGCAGAGAACAGACAGGGTTGTGCGGAAATGGCCAGAGTAAAAGTTGAGATCAGTCCATTCAAAGAGAACACACTGAAAGCTTGTCAGGTGCTTGTCAATGGCACTCATAATGACAACCAAGACACAGACTACAACAAATCTGCTAAAGAAATAACGCTGGAGAACTCACTTCGAAGTAATAACAATAAACTAATTAAGTTGCGGGCAAAGAAGAAGAAAAAGAAAAAAAAGAAATTGAAGGATATTATAAATGAAAATCTGCAGAAAAAACTTGATGACTTGCAAAGAAGACGTGAGGTTCATCTTTATCCATTCAAATCTTACAAATCTGAGATCCAGAGCAAGTTATTCAAAAAGAAAGCAAAACACAAGAAACACAAGTCAGGTGAGTTGACATTTTTACCTATAGTAAAAACTAATGAAATACTGATTTTTGTTTATTTGTTTTGAAATTTGCTTAGCTGATCATTCTGCATTTTGATTCTCGAAACTGGACAGCATTATTGCTTTACCTTGTTCAGATACCAGCTTTTTGGTGAGAGTTTCCCTTTCAGTTACGCAGGCATATACTACAGGCTTGCAAGGTGATTGAACTGTGATTAATTTACGTAATACGTCTAGAGAGAGTGTAACTTGTAAGAATTTGTGTGTTACAAATAAAATTTAGGTGAGTGAATCTGATTGATTAGCTTCAGAGAGATCAGACAAGCTTGAACTTGTTTTTTGCTATGCTATCTCACAGCAATATTTCCCCTTTCTGGTAATATTACTTTATTCATGTTCAGAAGAATACGGAGTAAATGTGTGATATGATGATTCTAAAATCATCACTCCTAGAGATATACAGTGTTAGGTTTGGTTTGTACAGGTATTGGTTTGACTGTGGGCATTAATCATGTTTCTGCTTAATCAAGCAAATAGGATTGAGAGTTTTTGCAGTTGACATTTTTGTCATGTATGTGGACACCATGTAGTTAAATGCTGTAGGTAGGTGGAGGATTTCAGTTAGCTCACTGAAAAACTTAAAAACAATTTTAAAATAGTGGAGGTACACAGTTGTTGCATCTCTTCAAATTATTAGGTGGCTGCTGTATATTTTTGTGAGCTACTATAAAGCAGTTTTGAGTCATGAGCTTAGCTATGAATGTAAGATTTTAGCAGGCTGCTTCAAACACTGCAGCAGGCCTAGTTTCAGAACAGTGTCAACTTGCAGGTAAATACTCATTTTCAGCCATAAAGTTAAGCAACAAAAGATCTGTGTTTAACCTAACAGCTTGTGAAAGACAAGTGCATTCAGAAAATTGTTGCCAATGTAGGTTAGTTAGAGCTTCCATGGAAATTTAAACCTAAGAAGACAGGTAACTTTTTTAGATCCTAAGTATCTGTGCAGAATATTCAAAACAACTGTCTTACTATATCAATCAGTCATAAACCCCTCCCTCCAAAAAATTTCAGTGAACATAAATTTCATCTGAACATGAATTTTAATAGTTGCAGTTCAGTTTCATATATAGTGTTTAGCAGCAATAATGTATTTTGCATTGTTAGCTTTCCAAATGTGTTACTGTTTTCATTTACTTTAAAAACAAACAACAAAATTAATAACAACCTAAATTGTAGGTGAGGGTTTTTAATTTAGATAACTATTGTTTAAAAGTTCCAGGCTGGATGTGGCTCTGGGTAGCTTGGTCTAGTGGTTGGCATCTCTGCCCACGGCAGGGGGGTTGAAACTACATGATCTTTATGGTTCTTTTCAGCCCAGGCCATTCTATGATTCTATGATCTTATGAAAAGTAAATAAATAAACAGATTTCTGTGACTGTATTTAAGTTACATTGCAGTTTTTGCTGTAGATGTTATTTTACAATGCATACTTTAAAATCTTCTTTCTATGAATTGTTTTTTTGAATGACAATCGCCATTAGCAAAACATTATAAAATGTGTGGAAGTAGCTTTTGAAACTGCTTTATAGAGGTGATGTTTATTGTGCTAACTGCTTTTCTTATATGCCATTTATAAAAATAAGAAGGCTTCAAAAATGCATGTTTGCCTCAGTTTTGATATTAGATATACTTAGTGGCATGTTAGCAGAATTTTTTTATACTTACAAATCATATTTTATTAAAACTGAGAAGAGGAGAAAAAACTGGTGTTAAATGAGATGTAAATATCTCTAAGTTGCTTTTTAAGAAGGGCATTACTAGCAGTTCTCACAGAATAATTGTATTTATAAGAAAAATACATTCTAAAATAATTGGAGCACTGGTGAAGTCATCTGTGGAGACTCACCTGAACACCTGGGTTACATGTTGTAGGGTACTTGCTTTAGCAGAGGATTAGACTCAGTGATCTCTTGAGATCCCTTACAACCCCTGTAATGTGGGTTTTTTTTGTTTTGTTTTGTTTTAATTTCTGGTTTCTGGTCTGTAATGTTAAAGAATTCTTGCTCCTGAGTAGATCAAAAGCTTAATCTTGCCCTGGAAGTAGAAACAGTATTGCTCACTCTAATGTGGTGAATAGCAATTTTTAAATATTTTATATGTACACAATTATTATATGTAATATATATATAATTCCTGTCCTTCAGTTGATATTCTCTCAAGAACAAACTGTCTTCCAGTGAGTTTTTGAGTCTAACATATAGTTATTCAATGAATAGTGAAAATGAAGATAGACATGCCTGGCTTTTCATTACTTAGTTATCTTACATATGTTAACCAATACAGCTATAACTTCATTTTGTTTTCTGAGGTGTTAAAAAAAAGTTTGGATTTTGTTTGGATCTTTTTTCCAAAGACTTTGCTATTACAAGACTTTATTACAAGATTTACCTAATACTGGTTTGATACTGGAATATAACTGAGATTATTTACACAGGCATCATACTTTGTGCTTTATGCTGAAGTTCTTTAGAATGTATTTTAGGACACAAATATGTTTCACAGCCTACCACTCTATGCCACTAAACACAGGGGAGCTAAAACTATTATTCTTTCAATGCTGTGTGTGTTTGTCCATGACTTGAACAGTAAATTCAGCTGTAGGATGCTGGGCACTTCTGTTTTTCCAGTTCCTTGTTGTATTGTGAGGAATTTAATATTGTCAAAAGTTGTTTAATGCAAATAATAGTGTAAAAAAAAAATTTGTTAGGAGTCAGTTTCTGTAACAGTAGACCAGTATATATGGAGAAATAATACCATCAGTTATCTGAACTTAGGTTTTAATTATACATACTTTTGTTTTTGGGAACACTGTGGATTTATAGTTACTTACTTTCATTATCAGTTCAGACAGGCGGAGAATTGTCGTAGAAGGAAATCCAGAAGAGATGACCAAAGCTTTCTGCTACATGTTCTAATGGTGTTTGCACAGAGCTCATGTTTGTCTGTTGAATGAGAAACAACAGAAATGCCTCTTATCTACTTTCACTTTTCTTGTCCCTACTATTTAGTCTAATTTATGCTGAGGTGGGGAGAGTAAGACAACGTTCAGGCATTCCTCATCTGTAAATAAGAGGCATTCCTAAGCATGTTATGAAGAGTCTTACCTCATTTGATGTTTTCTTCTTTCTCTCTCAAACTTCGGGGAATTTCCTGCATTATTCTGACCTTGCTGGAGAAAAAATTTCCTAGGTGATTAAATATTATGTGATAGAGCTTATGTTCCTTTGCTTATGAAGTACGCATATGTACTCAGCTGAAATGGATAAGGAAGAATTGGATTACAGGAATGAACTCACACTAGTACCATTCTACAGAAATTGCTGTTCACTGTTTTGTCACTTTTTAGTTTAAATAGCATTCCTCAAAGTTCTTCTGAAATTTGTTCTTTTCTTGAGGATATCATTACAGCGTACAGTAAAAGAGACTTAGTATAGCCACTCTGAATTCACAAAAAACACTGATTTAAATATGATCATAGCAATCACTGTTCTTCACTATGTTCCTTTGTATAATCAATGAATATAAAGATGTTACAGTTATGAAATAAACAAGAGAGTTAGACAAAGCAGGTCATAATAACTAAAAGAGAATAGATAGGACACTTACCCGTATCCTGGGCTGACTTACAAAACTCCAGCAGAGCAGATCTCCAGAAGAGATCCTTCTGCACTGGTAGCCAGCTCTTAAATGGGTCTAGGAGAAGGGGAGCCAGTAGTGTGTAGAACAGATAATCATGAAACAGATAATCATGAAAACAGAAAATGGAAAGTTTGCTTTAGCAAGATGCATTTTTTACATATAGATGGATTGGGTTGTTTTTAGCTGAAAGCTTCACACAATCACAGAGTCTTACAGGTTGGAAGGAATCTAGATATCATCTAGTCCCGCTCACCTGCTAAAGAAGTTTCCCTAGGGTAGTGTGCACGGGAAAAGGAATATTTTTAATATCTCCAGAGAAGGAAACTTCACAATACCTCTGGGCAGCATTTTCCAGTGCTCTGTCTCCTTTAAAAGAAAAAAATCTTTTCCCCATGTTCAGATGGAAGTTGCTCTGTTCTAGTTTGTGCCTGCTGACCCTTGTCCTGTCGCTGGGCACCATTGAAAGGAGGTGAATGTCATTGTCTTGACACTCACCCTTCACTATTTATAAGCTTGCATAACACAGAATCACCCGGGTTGGAAGGGACCTCAAGGATCATGTAGCTCCAACCCCCTGCCTAGCAGGGCCACCAAACATACACATTTAGATCAGGTTGCCCAGGACCCCATCCAACCTGGCCTTGAACACGTCCAAGGACGGGGCATCCACAACCTCCCTGGGCAGCCCATTCCAGGGCCTAACCACTCTCCTTGTAAAGAACTTCCCCCTAACGTCCAACCTAAATCTTCCCTCCTTCAACTTGGAAGATTCCCTCTTGGTCTTTTTCTGGTTGAACAGTCTCAGGTCTCCCAGCCTTTCCTTATGAGAGTGATTCTCCCAGATCCTAATCTGCTTTGTAGCCCTCCCCTTGACTCTCAGGTAGTTCCCTATCTTTCTCTAACTGTGGAGCAGAGACCTGGACACAGTATTCCAGATGTGACCACTCCGGAATAGAATGGAGCGGGAGGATCCACCTCCTGCTGGCCACACTCTGTAATGCAGCCCAGCATATCATGGCCTTCTTGGCATCATGGGCACATTGCTTGCTAATGTCCTGGTGTCAATCAGGACACCTAGCTCCCTGTCTGCTGAGCTCTCTTCCAGCAGCTCAGTCTTTAACCTGTACTGATGATGCAGTTATTCCTGCCCAAGTGTAGGACTCTGCACTTGTCCTTGTTGAATCTCTTGTTTCCTCCGTAATCAGCTCTCCGACCTGTGCAGGTCTTGCTGAATGGCAGCACAGCTTTCTGGTGTGTCAGCCACTCTTCCCAGCTTTCTATCATCAGCAAACTTGCTGAGAGTGCACTTTCCATAACTACTGTGAGGAAAACTACTGGAAAATGCAGCCATATTGTAAGCATTGCGATAAGTAAGGAACTTCTTTATAAGTTATGAAAAGAAGAACGTAATCACTTTATTGAGTCTTTGCAATGTGGTTAACTGTGTCAATATTAGTGATAGAATAGTACTGAATATGATTGTATGTGTAATCAAGATCTAAGCTTGAACTAGATCAGTGTTTAGTGCTCTGAAGTAAGAATTTCACTTCCCAACATTTTTACATTCGCAAATATTAACATTCTTCTGGGCTTAATCAATTTTTGTCTTGCTGTACATAGAGACTAGATGTGAAATGGCATCTAAACTACAAACAACCTCATGTTTCAAGATAATGAATTCTGAATGGTTGACAAGTGAATGTCTTCCTTCCTTGACAGGGAATAGACTCTTTAGCAGAATCTGTTGTGATAGGGCAAGAGGAAATAGTTTCAAACTAAAAGAGGGGAAGTTTAAATTGGATATAAGGAATAAATTTTTTACTATAAGGGTGGTAAGGCACTTGAACAGGTTGCCCAGAGATGCAGTGGATGCTCCGTCTGTGGAGACATACAAGATTAGTCTGGATGGGGCTTTGAACAACTTGAGCTAGCTGTAGATGTTTCTCTTCATTGCAGGAGAGTTGGACTAGGTGATTTTTTAAGGTCCCATCCAACTCAAATGATTCAATGATTTTGTAATTCTTGGCTTTCCTGTTGCTATCTCTGCTTGTCTGGACAGCATTCCTATATTCTTCCTGAGCCACGTATCCCTGCTTCAGTTACCTGTGTGCTT
The DNA here is from genome assembly GCF_951394365.1 of Tetrao urogallus. Taxonomy (NCBI): domain Eukaryota; kingdom Metazoa; phylum Chordata; class Aves; order Galliformes; family Phasianidae; genus Tetrao; species Tetrao urogallus. Next base: position 47,275,692 of record NC_136816.1, read on the forward strand.
CCTTTTTATCCCTCAGCTTGACCAGCAGGTTGTTTTTCCTGCTATATTGATTTCCCGCTCTTCCTGCTTTGTTTTGAGCACTGGGGGATCTACAACTCTTGTGCTCTCAGAAAGGCATCATTAAGCTCTGCTCTGTTCCTTTGTCCCTAAAGAGCTTCCCAGGCAATCTTATCCAATAATTCCTTAACCAGCTGGAAGTTAATTTATTTGAAGTTTGGTGTCTTGACGTAGCTCTTTACCAGGCCCATATTCCTCGAGATCACAAGCACCTCTAGGACATCATTTCTACATCCCAGTCCACCTCCAGTCTTAACCTCTTTAATGAGTTTGTCTGTATTGGTGAATAGCAGGTCCATAGCACTTCTCCTCTGATTGGTTTATCTAGTACCTCGAGCAGGAAGTTACCCTCGTTGCACTCCAGGAGTCTCTTGGATTGCTTGCAGCCTGCTGAGTTGCTTTCCCAGGAAGTACTCAGTGGTGGAAATGTCCCGTAGAGATGAGAGACTATGTGCACAATGACTCTTGTAGCTAAGCAAAAAGGCCTTGTCACCAAGCTCCTCTAGGGCCTGTAGTAGATCCTACCACCAGATGTCCTTTGTTGGTCTTGTCCTTAATTTTTACCCATAAACTCTTAATATATTCATGACTGTTTCTCAGAGGTAGCTCTTTGCAATCTATCAGTTGGTTAACATATAGGGCAACTCAACTGCCCCTATTTCTAAAAAGCTTGAATCCCATTGATCCCTTGTATCCTTACAAATAGTGTTCTGGTCATGTAGTTTATAGAATGGCTTGTGTTGGAAAGGACTTTAAAGACCATCTACCCCATTGTGGGCAGGATTGGCAACATCCACATTTCTAAGAGCAATTAGGACATAGTTTTCTAATTACACTATGGTTTCCAACTCCTCCTGCTTATTTCCCATGCTATATACATTGGTGTAGTGGCATTTCAGCTGGCCTATAGGGAGTGCTACCTTCTTGGAGGAGCCCTCCCTAATGGCTTCGGAACAAATCTGAGTTTTTTTTTTCCTCCTGCTTCCTTAAGTGAGAGTTCCCTGGTTCTTTTCTGTAACTCATTTTTTGTAACTAAAGAGGTACATTCCCTTTTCCCATCAAACCTAGTTTAAAAGTTTGCTAATTCAGTGCAGTCAGATTCCTGCCTATCTGGTCAGTTGTGTCCCACCTGACATCATGTCCTGGTCTATCCAAGATGTATCCACTATCACAGAAGTCAAAGCCCTTTGTGTGGCACCATCCATGCACCCAGATGTACCTGTTAAGACAGTGAGGCACAATCAAGCATTGTAGTGCAAGGCACAATATAACAACATAGGAATTTTGACTTTGCTTGGAATGCAGACTGGGTGAAACTGAAAATGTGCACAGGGGTGATAAAAAAGAAAGGATGAGAGTCTGATTGAAGTAACTCCATGTGCCTGAAGCAGAGGTTGAAGTAAGTGTGAGTTCAATCATCTCTTTAATGATTAATAATTCAATTTGTGTAGAAAACACCTTTATAGCGTACATCTTCTGTAACCACAGTGATTTGTTGAAATGTTATCCCTTAGAAGAACTTCAGTGTAAATACTGTACCTGTGCTTTAGAAGATTCATAGCTATTTATCTTCTTAAACTTTATTTCACAGTATATTTTATTTCTTTGAAGTATCATTAAGTTTTGTGTGCAAAGTCAACATTTTCTTGAGTGAGAAGGAATGAATTTAACAGCCTGGCAGCTGTTTTGTAGTACCTGGTATGTTTTTGTCTTCAGAATAGTAAAGACTTCGTTGTAGGTTTCTGACTTCTTTGTGTGGAACAACCTGTTAACAGTTTAAACAGTGTTTAAAATAGTAGATGTGGTTTCTTTTCCTTTGTAAGTTGCAACCAGATTCTCAGTGCATCAAGCTGTAGTGCCAGTCAAGTTTAGTAATTCTGGACACTTGCCTCTGTTGTGGGTTTATTTGCATTGTTCTTTAAATCACCATAATTAATGCATTTGTTCAGATCTGCTTTGCCATTGTAACTTTATAAAAACATTCTCTACGCCAACATGGAAGATCTAAAAAGTCTGTAGTAATGCTTCATTTTCTAGATAATTGCATGTGATATTTTCTAGAAGGGGGAGCTGTTGGGATCAACATTGAAGATCAGTACCGCAAAGTCAGGACATGCTCAGTTTCACCAAACCTTTGAAATGTGTGAAAATGTATCTTAAGTGTTTGTGAAGAGGAAAACTCTTGCGAGTTTTTCCATTTTAGAACAGTGGAGTTGCATATAGAATGGGATGAGCAAGCAGGAATTTTTTTTGACTTTATCATGGTGAGTATTGGTGATGTAGAGTAAAATACCAGCTTTTTTGTCCCCAGGGAGATTGCTGCTGGGTTGCATATGCTGCAAAAATTGCATTACTGCTCTATGATGATGTCACTTCGTAATTTGTAGCACAGATTGTTATCTTCAAACAAAAGCCACAAGATCTCACAAAAAGTTTTACTAGTTCTTTAGATATGTTCCTCTTTTCAAGTAAAAATGATTTATGTTCGCTAACTAATAAATGGTCTGTATTACTCTTGATGAAGTGATTTAAGACTGTCAAGAGCATTTCTAAGAATTTTCTTAGTGCTGCTGGGAGAGCTGTTAGCTAATAAGGTTGATTTCCAGTAAATCTTTGAACAGAAGTATTTAAACAGCATTGTTATTTAAAATGAGTAAATGCTGGAAGATCTGTAAATGTGAACTTTTTTTTTTTTTTTTTTTTTTTTTAAACTTTTTCACTCCTAGCTATCACTTTGATTAGCAAATGGCTTGATCACAAACCATAATTACATAGAGTCACAGAATGTTAGAGCTTGGAAAGCACCCATGGAAGTCATCTTGTCCAACCCCTGTATACAAACAGGGCCACCTTGAGCAGGTTGCAAGTAGTCACCTACACAGTAAAAATAAAAGTTCTACTGATATTCAGACAGGGAATTTTTTGTTTCCCTTTGTGCCCATTGCCTCTTGTCATGTCTCTGGGAATCATTGAATTGGACCTGGTTGTTTTCTTTGCAAGCGCCATTCTGGTACTTACATACATTAATGAGATCCCTCCTACCCTTCTCCAGGCTGAGCAGTCTCAAGTTTCTCAGCCTGTCTTTATGGTAATGATGCTCTAGTCCCTTCATCATTTTCATGGCTCTTTTGTTGCACTCTGATGTACCCTCATCTGTCTTTTACTGGGGAACCACAGTGTTCCAGCTGTAGTCTCATTAGCCCCCAAAGAGAGGAGAAGGGCCACCTCCCTTGATCTTACTGTCCATACTTTGTCTAACGTAGTCCAGGATACCATTAGCCTTCTTTGCTACAAAGGTATATAGTTGGCTTGTGTTCAAGCAGGTGATCCCCAGCTGCTTTCCTTTGAGGTAGCCCCCAGCCCATTCTGGTGCTTGGGATTGTTCTTAACAAAGTGCAGGTCTTTGCACATCCCCTTGCTGAACTTCCCTTGTTTCCTGTCAGCACATTTCTCCAGACAGTCCAAATCCCTTTGGATACGAGCATGATCCTCTGCCCTATCAGCTCCACCTCCCCATTTTGTGTCATCTGCACATTTACTGTGTGTACACTTCACCCTATCATCCAGATCATGAATTATCATACAGAACAGTATTGCTGACTGCAAGGTTCACCACCAGTTACTGGCCTCCACATAGACTTCATTCCACTAACTACCACCCTTTGGGCCTGGCCACTTACCCGGTTTTCAACCCATCTCACTGTGTGGCCGTCCACCCCATAAAACAATATCTTTTCTTTGCAGACCTTGTGGGAGGCAGTGTCAAAGGCCCTACAGAAATTCACTGTTTCACACATTTTCCCACATTTAGCAGGCTGATCACTTCATCATAGAAGTCTGTCACACTGATTGAACATGATTTCTCCTTCGTGAATTCATGCTGACTATGAGGAAAGAAGCGATGAAGGAGAATAAGTAACAATTAGCACTTAATTGTCTATCAAAAGTATAACATTATTCTATGTTGGAATTGAGATTTGAATGGACAAATTCATTCAAGACAGAATGAATTCATGGAAGTCATATTTCTTCGGCTTCACTTACTATGATTATTCTTCACTATTAATTGAGAATTAACAATTAAAACAGCAATATAAAAACTATTCAGTTTTTAATTATATTGCTAATTTATTTTGGTTTAGTTTTATGTTTGTTATATAAAATACTGTCTTTGGCTGAGGAGCCAGGTATACATCAAACCTGGAATACATTGTTTCAAGCAGCATCTCAGTCATACAAAGAACATTAACCTCCTTTGAAATCAATTTTTCTGAGAGCAGCGTTTATTTAATATTCATTTTAGTGCTTTCAGCTATCTCTTCTTCTCATTTATACAATACACAAGTTTCCTTCTTCATCATCCTTCAAAAACCAAGCCATGACAAGAGGACAGGAGAGTATCCGAGTTAAACATTACTTGCATGTGCTCAGCATACATGTGCTCTGGCCCCTTCTGCAGGTGAGTAGGGGTATGCTCTGTGGGTGTATAATCAACAAATATAAAGATGCTATAATCATGAAATAAACAAGAGAGTTAGACAAAGCAGGTCATAATAACAAAAAGAGAATAGATAGGACACTTACCCCTATCCTGGGCTCACTTGTGAAACTCCAGCAGAGTGGATCTCCAGAAGAGATCCTTCTGCACTGGTAGCCAGCTCTTAAATGGGTCTAGGAGAAGTGGAGCCAGGCTCCACCCCTTCCGGCAGCACAACTGAATTGATCAATCAGAGGTTCAGGCTGTTATTCAGCAGTTCCCGTACAGTGGGAAGGCCTGTATTTAGTGCATTCCTGACGCAAGATGGAGTTTGTTTTCATTCAGAAAAGCAAACAAGGAAATGATAGATGAAATGTTACTCAACTGTACAGCCCTTATTGCCGATTGTGTGCATTTTGACAGGAGTTTGTGTTAGCAGGTAAAGTCAGGTAATATACAAATCAAGCTTTTCTACTGTGATGCTGCCAGGTCTAGGTGTAGATTTGCGTCTTTTATTTATGAGAAATATTATCTATTATTAATAAAATTTTTGTTTTATATCCATACATATCTGGACTATAGTTTCATTTAGGGTAACATGTTGTAGTTTACTTGAAGAATAAGGCAAAGTGTTTTCCCTGTATTCTCTGGTGGAGAGTTAAAAGAGTCCTTCTGTGCTAAATGAACAGGGCTCTTGCCTTAGATGTTTTTAGTTTTTACCTCTCTAACCTCAGGAATGTCTTAATTCTGTCTGTTTTGGAAGTGGTATAAAAAAGAATTGATTCTCTCCTGCACTATCGGAGGGAGAAAAGAGATGAGAAAAGCTGCTTTTATCCAGGGTAAGATGTCTTATATCCACTTCTCTGAACTGAAACCCCAGTGAGATGTGAAGCCTGCTGGAAGAAGCATTGTGGAGACATTAGTAATTGTGGCCCATGTTAGTGGGTGAATAAAAGAGTAGGCAGGAATAATGCCGGCTGACATTTCCTAGTTTCACAATTCTTTTATTGTAGCAAAGTAGAATTTTATTAATATAGTTTTGATAAGTATATATTTGAAAACAAGTCAGTTTCCCTTGTTTAGTAATATTGTATGATTTTGATAAAAGGCAAAGAGTTTTTTTTTCTTTTTAAAGAAATATTGTCATATTTGAAATTAAACTTTATGTAAAAAGTAAAATTTTTATCTTCTTAGGAGTATTGCCATGTGGTGCTAGCAAAAGTGAGGATAAATCAGTATTTACTTATTCATCTTTATAAAGATTAATCTTTATAAAGATTGAGGTTCTGGAGCAGATGCAAAGAAGAGCATCAAGGCTTGTGAAGGGCTTGTAGGGTATGTCCTATGAGGAGACACCGAAGGATCTGGAGCTGTTTAGTCTGGGAAAGAGGAGGCTGAGAGGAGACCTTATCGCTCTCTTCAATATCTGAAAGGTGATTATAGTGAGAGTGGGGTTGGTCTCTTCTCACTGGTGATAGGTGACAGGATGAGGGGAAATGGCCTCAAATTGCACCAGGGTGGATATCAGGAAAAACTTCTTTACAGAAAGGGTTGTTAAGCACTGGAATAGGCTTTCCAGGGAGGTGGTTGAGTCGCCATCCCTGGATGTGTTTATAAACCATTTGGGTGTGGTGCTCAGGGATATGATTTAGCAGAGGGTTGTTAGTTAGGGTAGTATGGTTAGGTTGTGGTTGGACTCAGTGATCTTGAAGGTCTTTTCCAACCTGAGCGATTGTATGATTCTATAAAACGTTTATCAAATACTTGTAAGTATTTCTCTGCTGTGCAAAAAAAATAAAAATAATCTGTAGTAGCTGTTGGATTCGGAGACCATTGGGAGACCACTGTTAATTCTTTAAGATAGTAGTAGCAACAGCCTTTGTGAAGTTGCAACTGTTGAGGAGAAGACCTCTTCAGAAGTTTCTAGATCATTATTTTACATGGACTTCTTGTTGTAGTTTGGGTAATAATTTATTTTGAAGGGAAACTATTTCATGTTTTTATCTTTTCATTCTTAACGTGATTGGAGAAGACAACTGTGAAACTGGACAAAACATTTTCTGATTTATCTTCCATCTGCGCATTGCACTCTAGCACTATTGATTGCTGTGTGTTTGTTATATCATGTGTGTTTTCTACAAGGCAGTCTTTTATAAGCAGCACATTGATAGAAAAGTTGGTTGGAAGGAATTTCTGGAGGCCACATAGTTTGGCTCCTTGTTGGAAGCAGCACTTTTAAAAATGGCCACATTGGCTGCGACTTGTCTACCTATTTCTTGAAGACATCTAAAGGTAGAAGTCTATCTATTGAGTTACCTCATCCCTTTATGAGAATGTTTCTACCGAAATGACTGCACATTCACTGCAGAAGTCGTGGAATCTGCTTCTTGGAGACGTTCAGAAGATGCTTGAATGTGGAACTGGGCACCCTGCTCTCATGTTTCTACTTGAAAAGGACTTCAAACAGATGGTCTTCTGTGGAAGACTAATTTTTCATAACTTCAGAAGATTTTCACTTCAAAATATTCAAATTCACTTACGCTAAGGTACCAAAGGTAGTCCGGAAAAATGGCACATGCGTAACTGCAGCTGCATTGTCTCAGGAAGTACTGAAGAAAAGTTCCTTTAAATGCTTATTTTATCATGTTTTGTTTGTTTTTTTATTTTTTTGACAAGCTATTAGAACAAAAATTTCCTTTGTAACTTAGTGACTAAGGAATGCTTTTTTTTTTTTGAAAACCCGAGATTACTCTTAACCAAAAAAAAAAAATATATATCATTATTGCAACAATAGCTTCTTTCTTTCAAATTTGAAATCGTTATTTTATGAGGATGCTATTAAAATAGACAGTGACTTTCCCAAAGTTAGTTTGTTATACATAATGATTTTCTTACATAGTTCAAATGTTTGTTCAGTTTTCTTTTTCGGTGCTGGCACCACAGGACGTCTGGTGTTTATAGTCTCCAAATGGTAAAGAGAGTATGGTGCTGTGCAGTACAAATATCTTACTAATTCACAGAGTTATGTCAGCTTGTTAAATAATTATTAGTCTTATGTATGTATATTTTATTAGACAGCCATTGATCACCCTTATGTCAGACTTTTCTTTCTTTAGCAAAAAGAAAGAAATGAAATTTTTAACCCTGATTCAGATTAAAAACAGGTAAGAGGTAATCTTCAAAATGTTTGTAATCAAATTTTCAATTCTTGCTTTATTTGCTATCCCAATCTTTTCAATTTCAGATGTTTCTGAAAATAAGAAAGATTTACTTGGTCTTTTGGTATTTAATTATAAATCTTCCTAATTATTTTTGCCCTTTTTTTGGAAGTCAATACTGGTGCTAAGAGAGAATATATTTGTGTTACCACTTGCTTTTTCAAAGTATGCTGCATCATATAATATCTCATGTTGAAAATATTCAAGCAAATATTAATTAAAAAACGTTATGTTGAAAATATTCAAAACTAGATGTTTCTTTTAGACCATTCAGAACTGTCTTTATATAAAGAAAGATAACGTAGGATTGCCTGGCAGCCTCATGTTTTTATCCCTTCATGCTCATGCCAGATAACATTCTTTTACAGCATTAGGTAACCACTTTGTGTCCAGACATCTTCAGAGTTTGTCACAAAAACTTGTATTAGATGTCTGCTTTAGCTCATTTAATGAACAGCACTGTTTTCAATCATACCAAATATGTTTTTAATGCATCTGAATCCCTAAAATGTGTACTAAAAATGTTGATATTTTGGATTTTTTTTTCATGTTTTCAACATGTGTAGGTCATTGTTTTAATAAAGATGCACCTATACCTTCATCACTCTTCTCTAATGTTAAGTCTTTGAGTGTTGACTTTTGGTAGCTGAGGACTCTTTAAATTTTCATGCATTTCATTAAGTGGATTTTCAGGTCTAGGTTTATAGCAGCAGTCTGTCCAATCCTGTACCCTGCCCTAGCGCTGTTCTGTGTCAGATTCAGCTAGAGTGTTTTGAAAATCACATAGTATAGTAAACTAAAAATAAAATTTTGATTTTTCTGTTCCCATTGTTTTGGTTAATGATTGATAGAATGTCTTGAGATATGGTCAGTATCTCAATGTATTCTGTTTAAATTGCCTCTATACCTACATCGGTCACTGTGAAAGTAAAGCTTCCTATTTATTTCCATGGGAACTACAACAGATATAAAGAGCACGATAATACTATTCAGTAGAGCTACAAAATGCTGCTTTTTCAACAAAGGCACTACCATTAGCTGTGCATTTTGTGAACAACAGCCTAAATACCATGCTTGTGAAAACTGGCTCCAGCAGAGGTGACCCACTGTTTCTTAGCAACTCGTTGCTAAGAAGATGTTGCCCGTGCAGTCCATCTTTCATCAGAAAAATAGATGGAAGTGAGAAAGCATCAAATCTGAACTGTGCAGGAGGTGTGATAGGACAGTCTAGGCAAGATCGGCATTGTGCTTCATGGTCTTCAGATTAGTATAGGGCCTGGTGTTAGTTACTGTATTGCATGAGAAAGGTAGTCTTCTCTGGAAGTTCAAGCCTTTAGCTTAGTCAGGGCTGTGGTCTAGTGATCAGAGTTCATTTGTCTAAGTTCCAGGATATCCAGAAGGATATCCCTTTCCTATCCCAAAAGAGATAATGCACATCACTACCCACACAGGACTGTGTTCTGAGCATGTTCTTTGTTGGGGAATGTAGTTGTTCACTCCATGGTTTGCTGTTTTGACTGCAGCTCGTAGTGGTGACATCACATCTCATCATCAGTTATGATGCAATCCACAAAACTGCCATCTTCAGCCTTATATCAGTTCAGTAGGACCTGACAAACTTGAATATAATGTTATTTCTGTTACCATGTGAGCATTCATGGGACCCACTTGGCACAAACTTTGCAATATTCAAATTTTGTCACCATTGTTTCCAATGCACTGAAGCTCATACTGAGCTTTGTATAGTTCCCTTGTCATAAGCTGCTGATTTGTACAGGTGAGCTGATTGAGATGCTCTTCCTTTGGTGATGCGACAGCTATGCATGGCTGTCAGGAACGTGGCTTGCTGTTCATGCCACTGTCACTACAGCTGAAGCACACTACTGACTACCTCAACTGTTCTCACATTCACCGTTTGATCTCCGCAAACATTTGTCAAATGTTAGTGAAAGTCCATGGGTGCCATTTGTTCCACATGGAGGACACACCTTTGCTTTACACGCATTTCCATGTCAGATGCCATTTTGTCAGACTGCCCCTCTGCTGCCATCTGTTGCACAGCAATAACATAGCAGAATGTTGGTGGAAAGGTTCAGCCTTCAGAGCCATACTACTGACAAAAAACTTGAGTCATGGGTCAATATAATAAAATATGAGGCATTACTGTTTGAGTTGTTTTCATATAACTTCATGTGTGTATTTGCACATACATGTATTAGGAAAAAAACCACCACAATTCTGGACAATATTTTCAAAATTAAAAAATTAGTGTTTGTTTTTTTTTTTTTAAACCAGGTGACATGTGACGACTATGTCTAACAATAAATTCAGCATATGTCATGTGACTCTTTAGGTTTCTAGATGATGTTTAGAATGTGAGCATGGTGGTAATCTTACAGTGGTGGTTTTAGTTTAAATGAACTTGTCAGAAGAGGACTTGTTGCAGTTTACCATATAAATATAGGAATAAGGAAGTCACTTATATGAAGCATACATAATTCTGGGTGATGCAACTACTTGATGTGAGAAGTGTTCACAAACTATCAATCCTGATACTTCAGGCATTACACCACTTGTCTTGCCTAAAAGAAAGTTAATTGTTATATCTGTATTACAATATGGCACAATTGTGTGGTGAGAACATGAGGTTTCTTCTAAAATATTATGCTTTGCCACTGCCAGAATAACCCTGTGAGTATTCTGATTTCATTGAGAACTTCACTATATCCATTTGGCAATTTCTAGATATTGTTTGTTCTTTGAGGGTGTTTTTTACTGTAACATGTAGATGTCCCAGACCCTAAGGTATGATTCACTTCGCAGTGTCAGAGAACATACCTTGCAGGTAAGATACTATATTTCTTAAGTTTGTGGCATAAGTTCTGGATTTTGCTCCTCCCAGAACAGTGATGTGAACGTTTCTTCTATGACTTAAATAGTTTCTTGCAGTGTTCTCATAATTTTTAGGTGGCATATTATGAGCATTGTAATGAGTTTGTTCTTTGCTCTTTTTTTTTTTTTGTGTGTGTGCGTGTGTGAAAGAACTGCCCCACAGATACTTGTAGTTTAATGTTTGCTCTTGCTGAGTCTAGCTCTGATTCGTTGTGTTTACATGACGCGCTCGTTAGCAATCTGGTAGTTACAGTTTAACTTTAAAGTCTGCATGTAATTTAGTTTTATTAATGAAGTACAACAAACAGCATTATGAAGCTTTTCTCTTTTAATCTTAAAAGGAAAAAAATCGGTTTCTAAAAAAGCAATCACAAAGAAGAGGAAAGGTGTCACAAAGTCTGCCATACCAGAATTTCAGGTAAGTGATTTTAATTCTTGTTCTAAGTTCTTGAAACCTGAATGCCTGTCCCTCAAATTAAGTCCCTCATTGTCTGACATAGATCTTGTAAATCCTAGTCGAGAGGTGGATTTTCCTTTTCTTGATTAAAAGGTGTGCTTCCAGTAGAGTTTTTAAACACACACTTCACGTTTTCTTGGTAGAGAATATTTCAGCATTTTTTATTACATGCATCTTATATAGTACATAAAAAGTTTTAAGATCTCAGGTAAGCATGATGCAGGACCAAACCTGGAAAACAGAAGTTGTTGATGTAATTTGTAAGATACAATCTAGGATAAAATTACTAATGTTTTTACTGGTTTGGTTTGATACGGTTTAATGATATGTTTCACTGTGCCCCTTGAATTGAAATCTAGCTTAATTTATTCAAGAACTTGGAAAAAATCTGTACCTTCACATGTTCATCTTGTCTGTAACTTTTACCTCTTATCTGCGCATGAACTTTAGACCAGAAAGCACAAAGAAGAGGGTGGTGGTTATAGCAATGTATTTTTATGGTGCTGTAACTGAAGTATGAAAGCATATAAGTTGTAAGTCACAGTTTATATATCCATACCTACTTGAATTAAACGTCTCGTTTGGTGGCATTTTTTAAGAAAAACTTATTTTTGGGATAGCAGTCTGTGCTATTCTAAGTAGTCAAACCTCATAAAACTACAACTGTCGTGTAGACAGTGTCTAAGAAAGTGTATTTTTCTCAATGCATTCCCTGCATGCTGTGGGTATATGTAGTTTAGTTAGAAATTGTCTAAAATGTTGTCTAAAGCTTGGCCTAATTTTATATCTAACCAAAGTAAACTGTTTGTTTATGTATCCACTTAAAAGCTAAATTAACATTTTATGCTTACTTATATAAAATGTTAATTAAAATGTAACTGAGTAATTTCAGCTCTTTTGATAAAAACTAGGCTTTAAATCTGTTTTAGATGAAGGTAAGATATATCGTCAGTATGGGCAGTTTAATCTTTTTAGGGAACTTTTTAATTATTTATCTGCTTTTTTCAGGAGGATAGATAGGGCTAGTATGACTGTTTCAAATATTTTCATATTTTATACCATATTTGCAGATGTGAAACTTCTAAAGCAATGTAAAACGTGTCTTGATATTCTTTTCCACATGCATGAATTGCCAGATACAACCTAATTATTTAAAGTTGAGAATATGTTTTAAAATATTTAATGAAACAAGTTTATACAGTGAGATATGCAAGGGAGGGTACAACTGCAAAAATATTGCTATTCATATGTAAATAGCAGCTGTTTTAGGAAGAAGCAAATAATTGAAACCTTTTCAAAAGTTTATAATCTCTTTTATATGCCTTCAGTGTACAAATGTAAGAAAGAAAGTAATAAAATAAAAATAGCCACAGTAGATCTTATTGCCTAGGAGTAGATCCTATGCTTCAGTATAAATGTGGGAATTCTTTACCCGAAGGTCAAAATGCAGCATTAATGCTGAGAAAATTTATTACGTATTTTAATATTTTGAATCACAGAGAACAAATGACAAACTGTGCATTAAAACCAGTTACCAAAGTAACCAAAATAACTGGTTTTAAAAAAAAAAGTTACCATCAGTTTACCAAAAAAAAAAAAAACCCAACCAAAAAAAAACCAAAACAAAACAAAATAAACAACAGAATATATATAAGTATGCTAACTAATCCTAATATTTACAATGCCAGTTTTAAATATCTTTTTGAGGAAATAAATTATGTGAGTTTTCTGTTCACTTTCGTAGTTCAAATGTCATGGACAAGATGTAAAAAGCACATATCAGTGCCTACTAATAAGGCATTTTCAGACCTTATACTAAGTTCTTAGCTGAAAGCTGTTTAAAAATAATAATAAAAAAAGAAGCAGACGTAAATTAAATTATTTTTTACCAAATACAAGCACAAAAAAGTGCTGTTTTTAAAATTATGGAAATTATTTTTAAAAGTGAGTTGACAGCTCATGAGTTTGTAAGTTGGGTTCTACAGTTTTTCTTTTAATAGAAATTCTCATTTCCAAGTTTATGCTAATGTTTCCTGTTAATGTTTAAAAAAAAAAAGACAATAATTATACTTCTGTACTAAAAGGTTACAAAGTTGGTGTTGTTGTTTCTCTCCCTGACCCATGTCTACTAATGTATTGTTCTAAGTGCTTACATGTATCATAACCAAAGAAGGAACATGCATTGTAAGGAGCTGGGCTAATGTTTTGGCTTTTCTGTGACTGTGTTTAACAGTCTTATCTTTCATCAGCTGTGGTCTGCAATAAATACAGATCTCAAATGGAGAATAGCTGGATATTTTCCACTATGAAATGGTTTCAGTAAAAGAACAGTTTAATGAGAAGTTAAAGTATAACTTAAAATCATTATGCAGACAACCTGAAGTGGGGAGCAAAACTGCACTAAAGTGCATTATGTTTAAAAAGGTTGGCTGAAGTTCCAGCTGGTTAAAGAGAACCAAGGAGGGGGCATCCGTAATCCAGGGCTGTACACAAGGTGTATATTTACAAACAGATTTACAGATTGCACTTTTAAAATAATGATAAAAGTTTCATTCGTAAATTCTGAGAGATCACTTAGAATGGTACTAAGTTAGAATGGTACTCATATTTCCTTGCAAAAATCTGGAGAGATGTTTTATTCTTGCCATTCCTCCTTGAAGATCCAATGAGAATCTTTGAGAGATTACTAAGATCTGAGATTGTATCTAGTGGGAAAGGTTCAACACCGAATTTGAACACGTACTGCAAAACAGAATTTCTGAAGTTTCCTTTATATTCAACTGAAAAACAGAATACTTATTTCCTGCGAAAATGCAGTCCTGTGCTTGATCTGAAAATGCCTGTGTCAAAGTGAGCATGTACATGATCAGTGTACAGGACATGTACATTAACGGAAATGCTGGCACCCCGGAAAGTTAGGATACTGCGTAATATTTTAGAGAATAGGGACTAACTTTTCACTACCTTCAAGTAATAAGCATGTATTTCTCTTTAAGATTATTTGTCTCATGATACGTAATTAGAACGCATGTTCTCCAAGAGAGATAGGAAGATTAGATTGTAACTTTAGTATGTTTCTTATTATGATCACATAACTCACTTGTAAAAACATGCAAACCAATTCAGAAAATCAGTGTTCCTTGCTGGAAGTTGAATTGCTGCATTCTGGCAGTTAACAGCCACGAGCAAAGAGCAGTGAAACATCAGTGTGTCACACTGTGAGACACAATAATGTCACATTATGAGACACAACAGGAAATACCTGCTGTCGTGTAGGAGCTCTGTTGTAAAGATACAGTATTTTACCAATACAGTTGGTATTTTCAGGACAGCGTTCAACTGATAACATCCTTAAAATCTTAAGAGGAAATCATCCTTAAAAGGAAACCATCCTTAAAAACTCTTGCCTTACTATATATGAATCTCTAAGCAAAGAGTTGGATTAATGGTATCTTCCTTTGGTTCATAGTTCTGCTTTGTCTTTGGTCATTGACTCATAATACAGTGGGAGAACACAAAAGGCAATGATGCAATTTGAAAAATGAATTCCAAAGGAATGGATTAAAATTGTGTAAGGGAATTCTCTGTTTATGTCTTTCTTTACTTACCAGGGATGTGACAAACTTGCAGATTTTTGTATAATTACAATGTATCGTAGATTTGCTTGCCAGCTAGGTGGAAGAAGAAAAATCATCATTTGCCTTCTGGTTTGCAGCTACATATTTGGAACTTCCTTCCATGCAGCTCATGTCTGTTCTATGTTATAGTAATGAAAGAACTTGATGTGCTTTTTTAAATGAACTTGTTCCAAATCTAGAAATTACAGTATTTAATGTATAATTGAAGTTAAGATGTATTGTTGTGAATCACTAATAGGGGGTAAAAATTGTATCATGGTAGCATATTGGTGGTTCTTTTTCCTATTTGGATTTGACTTTTCTTATGTTATTTCAAAGACTTTTTCAATTCTAATGAAAACACTTCTACATAGAGATGTTCAGAAATAAGCAAGTCTTAACTTACAGTGACCTGAATGAACCTAACAGCTTAATAATTTCCAGTTTAGTAAGTCTGTAATTGCTGTAAGTGACAGTAAGCCAAAACTTAAAAGATCATTATTGTTTCTTTGAAAATTTGTTAAAGTAAATAACAGACATTTTGTTACAGGAAGAATGTAAAAAGCTGTTTTTTAAGGACAGAAATAAGAAGAAATTCGAGAGCACTAGATATACTGCTTTTACTGAAAGAGATAGATTTTATAGATACGGCTAGGTTATGAATTCTGCACGTAAAATAGATGAGGTTCTGTTCAGGTGAAAGTTGTAACAAGAGCAGCAACATTATAAGAACAGCTTAGTGCAAAGCTAGTACACTTAATTCTGCAGGCTTTTGTTTGATACTCAAACCTGTTCCAGCTCACTGCTGTACTTGAGACAAATCTGGTAACTTGTTTCATTCACTGCAGCTTGGAGGAAAAACCTACACTGTGAAAAGGAGGCTCATATACAGAGATATATGGTTTGTATCTGAAGTGTGTTCATTTCAATAAGATCTTTAAAAAAAAAAAAAAATACTCTAAGAAAATAAAAACCAAATGGTTGGCACTGTATAATAACATGAGCTTTTAGATTTTATTTAACTTCATTGTGTATTTTTCAAGTCCTACATTACCAAGTGTTTGTGTTCATTTTTTTTGTTTTTTTTTTTAGCTTATTTGCACTAATCTTGATGAACTCAGGGAATTAATCACAAAAATTGAGAATGAACTCAAAGATCTGGAGGACATTAAAAAGAAATCGGTATGTGACATAAGTTTTCTCTTGTATGAATGTGAAACTGTGCCAGTCAGCTGAAGATTTTTTGCCTTCTCATTGATTGCATGAAGCCTCAGTATGGTTGGTGCCTGTATACTCTAATCTTAATCTTTTCTGTATGTATTGTTCTGTTCGCAATTTTCTTATAAGGGAATTAATTAACTATATTTTAACACTTCTCACTGCCAGAAAAAAATTGCAAGCAGTTGTGATACCTTAGAAGAAGCAGTCTATTTCGATTAAATGTGTGCCCTCTTCCCTTAAGACAAACTCTTACCAGCAAGTAATTACAAGGCAGAGTTCTCAAATCTATCAGATCTTCCCTGAAACCTCTAAGATGCATATTAGGATTCCTAATCCTGTTTATTTTTTTGAATAAGCTATTAAAATAGGCTTTGCTGAAGTGTTCCAGCAACTCAGTATCTTTTTTTGCAATGAGAGGCCCAAAACTGGGCACAGTATTCAAGATGTATTCTCATCAGTGCTGAGTGCAGAAGGAAAAATCACTTCCACGGTCCTGCTGACGTCGGTATTCCGGATGCAGGTTAGGATGCCATTTGCATTTTTAGCCACTTGGGCATACTGCTGTAATCATGTTCAGCCAGCTGCCAACCAGCACCCTTTGGTCATTTTCTGCCAGGCAGCTTTCCAGCCAATCTTCCACAAACTGATGTTTGTCTGGAGAATGCTCATTGTTCTCTACAGCTACCTGAAAGGAGGTTGCAGTGAAGATGTGGCAAGTGACAGGATGCAAGAAAGCATCCTCAAATTGCTCTAGCAGAGCTTTACATTGAACATAGGAAGAATTTGTCCATGGAAAGGCTGGCAAGGCTCTCAAATTGGCTGCTTAGGGAAGTGGTGAAGTCACTATCCCTGGAGGTGTTTAAGAGATGCATGGATTTGTTTTTTAGGGATGTAATTTGGAGGTGAACTTGATAGTGTTAGATTGACCTTTGGGCTTTGTGGTCTTCAGGGGCTTTTCTAACTTGAATGATTCTGTGATTCTGTGTTTTGTATGGAAATAGGTTGAATAGGAGAGTATATCTAAGTTAAATGGTCCCCTACAGCCAATTCTTTCTAATACTGATTCTTTTTTTTCTATTAAACTTTTGGGAGAAGTTTCTGTGACATTTCTATGGATAGTAGTGGTTAAAAATTTTGCTTTTTCTGTACCTTGGATATTTCGTCACTAATTTGTGTGAATGTCCCTTAGTCTGGATCAGAAGTAACTTATATTTTTAATTATATGAGTATTGGAGAGATGATAGAGGAGTATAAGTGTAATAGCTGTTACGATATCTAAAGGAATAAAGATAGATGACACTTGAAGTTAAAGTTGCTAAATTGCAAATTTGTTTTAATGTAGGATTGTCCAGTGGTTGTCAAACAGACTGTGTCAACCATAGAAGAAAAAGACAAAAATGAGAGTACACATTAGCATACTAATAATACAATTATAGATGAGACTTTTCCTACTGGTAGAATTATACCAACAAGACTTCTTCAAGGGTATACAAATGCTAAATATGTCATAATCGCTCTTTGAACTGAAATCTGATAATGTCATTAAGTAAATAAGTTGCATGACTTCAGCAGGAATACTATGTTTAGTTCTAATCACACCATCTTAGAAAACCAACAAGCTCTTAAATACAGGGTTAAGATACAACTCATTCAGTGGTCAGAAGTTGTGAGGTAAGAACAATTTTTCTGTGTGCTCACACATTTCTGTGTTTTGAGTCTTTAAACATCTATGGTGTTAGAAATATTATGTGAAGAAATAAGAGTAGAATTAATTGCTGAAGAAATGATTAAAAAGGAACAGTGAAATGTTGATTTTAAAAATCATTCAGGTTGCATACTTTAAAAAAATACAAAGATTTTAAGTTAGGTGAATAGTCAGCAAACTTGGCTAGACATTTTGCAAGGGAGGTTATTAAAATTGCATTTTGTATGTCAATAACACCATGCATAATTAAGTTAGGTAACTTCAAATCTGGAGGAGATGCAGATTTTCTTTATTCATCTTTGATGTAATTGACAGTGGCAGCCATAACAGAGTTTCTTGCAGGTTTTCTGAAGTTTCTAATGTTTTTCGTAAAACTTAGCTCTCTCATAATGCAAATTTGGCTTAATGTGAAAATGTATTTTAATGCGATATATTATGATAATTTTGAGGCTTTCGTGGCCTTTTTTCTTTTTTGGACCTGAAGATGATGAAAATGGTGGTGGTCTCAATATATTACTGCTTTGTAGTAGTTGTTTTGATGACATAAAAGAAATCTCTACTCCAGAACTTGGAAGTATTGAGGCTGTAACAGAAGAGCTGAGCTGTAAGACTTCTTTAACATGAGTAAACATGCTGTTTGCTGGCAATTTTTGTACATAGTTGGACTGGTGGTATCTAACACTAATCTGGTATCTAACCACTAATCTGGTATCTAATTCTGTACTCACTTGAACATCTCCAATGCTTTTTGAATTAACTGTAATATAACATTTAAAAAGTTTACATTTCTGTTTGATTGCTGATGAGTTCATTATAACAACTATGAGATTTGCATTACTACAAGCTTGAAGTAACTGTTTAGAGAAGAAGACGAAATTTGACCTCAACTCTTCAGCATTAAGCTGAGTCTTAGTTTTAGCTCTTTCCAGGCTACTTCACTCTTGAACTCTAGCCACAGCTCTGACATGAGGCTGCAATTTCACATATGCCTTCAACTGACATAAGCAAAAACTGCTGCCAAAAAACAGTTCCTATTCTCCATGTCTCTGGCAGCTTCTATTTTCTCTACCACCCTGTAAGGGAGTGTAGAAAAATTCTTTGTTTAACTGCATGAGAGTCTGTTATAAACGTAACTTCTCTTTGACTGCTGCTGGGGTAGTTTTAAAACAGATTAGTATCCTTGAGCAGTTTATCCTGGAGTTGCACAAATAACCACTTGTGTCCTGCCACAGCTCAAAGGATCATTCTGAGGACAGAATTGAGTATCTGCAGGCAAAAAGAAGTCAAACTGCCTTTTGAAGAAGTGCTTTTCTGTGGCAGTTGTAGTAGTTACTGATATTACAGTCTGAGCCAGGGGTATTCTGAAGTTCTCAATCCCTTCAGCTACTAAACAATTCAACTCCTTACCACCTAATAAATTTCAGGATGGAGAGAAAAAATTAAGTTAAGCTGATTTATTATTTATTTGACTTCCTTGATGGAAAAAAGTAAGCTGAAGATGCAGAAGGAGGACTTACTTGACTTGAATCAAATGGAAGAAGTATAAGTTCTGAGCATCATCTAGTAAAACGATGGAGGATTGCTTTACAAAGAGTGTGTAAGATACAGTGTCTTACAGCTTTGGTGCTTTGCTGCTTGTCATAAGTATTGTGTTCTGTTACATCTGTTGTGTGAGGAGCACTATAAGGGAAAACAAAGGGAAAATGGCATATTAGAACTTGAGAGAATACTTCAGGAGTTGCCCTGTGGAAAGGTTCCATCTCTTACATAATTGGTAGAACTTTTCCAAGGGCATCTCCTGAAGTCTAGGCAAAGGATCTGCCCACACTGTATTCTGAAATGATATGATATGTCATTGCAATTGTAAAGAATTTGTTTTGAGTAGTGAAGATCTAAGTTTTTAGTCTACCTTTACAGGAAAGTACACAATACTGGATCTCACTTTTCCCATTTCCTTATTCTTATGATTCTCTTAGAATCTCTTAAAGTTTTCATCAGGTCAAATGTAGCATGCAGTGTGGAGGCGTGTCACAAATGAGTGCCAGCACTGAAATAGTAGAGCTTTTTGTCTCTGCCTCTGTTTAGTAGCCTTGCTCACTGCTAAAATACAATTATATTTTGGGTCTCTAGTGCATCTATTACACTCAATTATCATTGAGTGCTAGGTTTCATTGGGATAGTATCTTAGATGATGGCTTTTAAACTGTTCTCTCATGCCACTGCTTGGCATGGTGGAGCACAACAAGTTTTTTAACTGGGGAGTTACAGTCAGTCAGACCTTGGTCAATTGCCTTAAAACTGTTGATGTAAGCTAAATTTCTGGTAGTTTTAATTTTGCTGCGTAGAAAATGTTACACATTTAAAGGAAATCTAAAATTGTACCCTAGTGCTTTTTATTTCCCCTGAGGTGTGCTAATTTGTTAAGCCATTTGTCAATTGCTGTGTTTTTTATTTGGTTTTGTTTGTTTCCTGTAGTTTATCTGAAAAGTTAGGAAATAAGGAACTGTTTTAAATGAGGAACTTGCATTTTTAAAAAATTAGAAAGTGTTATTTACTTTTGTGGGCTTTGTGTGTGTGCATGCTGGTGTAAATGCCACATATTTTTAAAAAATTCATCCTGCTGTGCTTTCTCTGTGTTACATTTGGTAATTAACGTCCTTTCATTTTAAAGCAGTGTGAATAAAAAGTAGCATAAAAATTGAATGGATAGGGAAATAAATTACAAGAGAAAAATCAGATTCAAATAAAAACTTTCTGCTATGTTGCTAATACTGTGGTGGTTAAGATGCAGTGGAAGTTACCACTAGTCAGTAGACAGCCATAACTGAAGTAGAGTGTGCTGGCTAGAGACATTTCCCTTGAGATTGTACGCTGTTTTTACCTTGTGTTTGCTGAAAATTTGGACTGTACATATGAACACGACAGTTTATTTGAATTTAGACATTTAGACAATTAGGCATTTAGACATATGCTGTACCTAGCAAATGAATTAAGAAATGCAAAACAGCACTTTCTGTCCTGATAAGTACACAAGATAACTATTGTTTTTTGACATTTTGAATCCTTTTTTTTTTTTTTTTAGTATATTTTCTGATTTGTCAGGTAAAATCAGATGAAGGTGTGAATGGAAATTTCTTTGCTGCCATTCAGATAATTCAAATAATAACTTCTTTAGACATCTGGAGTCACTGGAGTTTGCTTGTGTGAAAATGTTAAGATGCTCTGTCAATCAGTTCTGTGTATTTAACTGTTTTATATTACAGCACGATTTAAATAATCTTTATGATTTCTTGCTATTGTTTAATATGAAACTGTGACAAGATTATAGATGCTTGTATGAAGTAGTGAACTTTTTTTTTTTTTTTTTCAGATGTTATTTTGAACCTAACTTTATGGTTAACATGTTTGTAGTAAAATGAACAGGGCTGTGACAATGTTAGTCAATTCTAGACACTGCTCTATGTTTATGTTAGAACACAGATCACCTGGAGGAAGCATAAACACTTACAGATTCTGTGTTTCCTGAAATGCACAACTGTATTTTAGTAGCACCATTGGATTTGAATCATTACTTGCAAGCCTGATGGTAAGTGTCTTTGAGGGTGAAGAGAGGCTGGAGCCCAGGATTCCCATGGTTAAGTACATAAAGTTAAAACGATAAAAGGCAGGGTTTTCCAGAGTAGAAGGCACCAGACTGTCCCTGCAGGAAACATCAGACAAAGGTGAGAGGAAGGATAGAGAGTCAAGTTCATGATTAACTAGGGTTTGTAGCAAAAAGACTGAAAGTTGTATTATTTTGCAGAGGTGTGTAACAAGCTGTGTTCTTGACTTCATAGTAAAAAAGAGATAAAAACCTCCTTTATGAAGGTTTTTCTTTTTTCTAATGCTGTTCGTCAAGGTTTCAGTTAGGCAGCTGTACTGCCCATCACAGATGAACATCTTTATCTGTACTTTCAAACAGTGAATATCTTTTAAGTAGATGAGTCTTGGAAGTGCAGAATGCACGCTTAGGCTCTGTGCAGCCCTTAAATCCACACCAGCTATGGAAATCTGTATTTGGGAGTGCATCTGAAGATTCAAAAACCCACTCATTCAGATCAGAAGTTTTTAGAACTTCAGACATGAAATAGTTTGTGAGATCACAGAGGAATCCCACAGGAATACGTTGGGCCAGGGTAGAACAGTATCTTCTCTGTCTGCTGTTGGTTTGCTTTTTTTTGAAATTTGAAACAGGCTGTTGTTAAATTTGCTCATAGGAAATGCAAGTATCCAAAGTAAGGGAAGAGTATTTTCTTTTTTCACTGATTTGCATCATATTACTTTAAAAATACAATGTTTCTATATGGCAAAAATAATGCAAATTGGCTAATTTACTAAATGAGTTTTTAAAATGTTCTCTCTGTGTAAAAAAATAGGAAATATTACCGTCTGTTGGTGGTAGAGGCACTGTGTTACTACAAGGTTGCGCAGGGATTTTACTGGGTTAAATTTTCTTCAGTTTTTAGCTTGATTTAGGCTTCTTTTCCATATTCTTTTCCCTTCTCATTCCTTCCTTCTTATTCCTTCGCCAGTGAAATATGAGGGCTGCTCCAAAAGTAATACTCCTATTTTATTATATTGTCCCACAATATCAGAGGCAGATGTTGGT
Organism: Tetrao urogallus; assembly: GCF_951394365.1. Taxonomy (NCBI): domain Eukaryota; kingdom Metazoa; phylum Chordata; class Aves; order Galliformes; family Phasianidae; genus Tetrao; species Tetrao urogallus. The sequence continues at coordinate 47,297,984 of NC_136816.1, forward strand.
GGAACAGCAGTAGAGCTTGCACCTTTCCTCCAGTATTGCATTACGTGTTGATGCCCTGTGACAGATGTCAGCAGAGGGGCACTCTGACAAAATGGCGTCTGGCATGGATGCGCTTACAGAGCAAAGTTGTGGAATTGAATTTCTCCATGCATTGATATTCATTCATTCAGTACTCATTGGTATTCATAGACACTTGCTGAATGCTTATGGAGATGAAGCAGTGGATGTGAGCACAGTGAGGTAGCGTGTGGTGCATTTCAGCAATGGTGACAGCACAGCTAGGTCACTTCCATTAGTGCAGGTTTTTATGAGCACGACATGCAGCCTCCTGTTAATCACTGCCAAAGATGAATACCTATTGGTGTTGACTGTGTTGAAATCCAGTATTTTGTAGCTGAGAATTTGCTCTGTCAAATAATTTTATTGTACTGTGTTGTGGTTTCCATGGAAATAAACAGGAGGCATTATTTTTTGGAGCAACCTATGCGTATACTGTACTTGAAAATTTTGAATGTAAGGAGCTTCTGCTATACTTGTTTGCATTATATTACTTTATTAATGTACATGCAAACAAATAATATAGTATGAGAAATCTGTGTTTGCTATTAGTTTAAACTTTAGATTAAGAGATCTTTGTTGCAAGTCTTTATGGAAATAACATAGTTTTAATAGACCTGCTTGTAGTCTTGCACCTCAAACAAACTGTTTTAATTTCAGCCTATGTTCTGTATTGCTATGCAGCTTCTATTGTAATGGATCTAATTCTCATTTTCCAGCCTTTCTCCTAAAAACTTGATTTGTATTTTAATCACTTCCATAGTAGTTTCTTATTACTTCTTTCTGATTTGCTTGCCTCTTTAAAGGACTCATAGGAGTCCAAAATGTTGAATTTGGAGTCTGAAATAAGATTTTTCAATTCACTTTTACATTCACACAGTTTTGCATATTTCTGAGGAGAAATTGAGATGTACAGTTTTTGAAAAACCAGTTGGCTAATTAGTTGCACACTTTGAAGGAATATAACAAATTTTAGGCTTCAGATTTTTAAAGCTTTCCACAGAATTACTTCCCTGCTATTTCTATATTCTACATATCATTTCCACACTTTTGTCCTATTCTTCAGTTTTTCTTAGCTCCTTCAGTACCTCTTCAGCGCTACCTGTACTAAGTGTATTTTTTTTCACAATTGCTTTATCTTCACACAATTTTTTATGCCTTTCCTGGTATATAGATTAGTCTGCAAATAAATGTTTGCTAATATTCTTCACCTAGGCCACTTCTATCACATATATTTCACAATTCTAGATGTGTAGATATGAATTCTGCCAAACATATGAGTAGGTAGTCATGCATTTAATGTGGAACATTTTCATCGTAGAGATACTGCCGTGTATTCAGAATATTTTGTAGTGCTTTGGATTTTGATCAACCAGAATATTTTGAAATATCAGGTAAGACCTGTCAGCACGAACGGGTAGTTACAACAAAACAGCTGGCTTTAACATGGTCTGCTGAAGAATACTGAAATGTTTGTGTATCTACAGTTAAGAAAGATGAAATTAGTGATAAACAATTAATAATTAATAGCTTAAAAGAAAAAGTAGCTTTTTTGTAAACAAGATGTTGTATGCATACAGTTTCCTGATGCATTATGGAAGTATAGGTTAGTATATATAAGCTCTCATACTTAAGAGTGAAATGTGATAGTGGTGCTTAATTTCAGCGTTCTGAGTTAGTTCGGAAAAAGCAGTGAAATCATGCTGGTAATGAATTTTAAATTTGGGAGATGATCAATGCAGTGATAATCTAGTAGTGATTTTGCCCAGATGACTAAATGTCTGTCTAAAGAGCATTTCATAGAGTTGTTTGAGTTGGAAAGGACCCTTAAAAATCATCTATTCCAGCTCTCCTCCAAATAAACAGGGACGTAGTAATGAAGTAAATAATGAGATGAGGACATGCCAATTAGCAAGAATTATTATTTTTTCTTAGGATATTTTATGTTTATTTTCTCATTTATTTGCAATATTTGACGAGAGTCTGGGATACCATTCCAGGATATACTTTGGTTGGATTCCTGTAATGGAAGTGCAAGCTGAAGTCTTGCAAAATAGCAACAAAAAATTTGCGTGCTGACGTAAGATGTTCACCAGTCTCTTTGTTGGTTATAGATAAATGCTCAAAGATATAATTGATAAAGAGGTGTCATGAATGATTTTGTTTTATTCTTTTCTGCCAGCCATTCTTCCTGACTGTTCCATCACAGTCTTCTAATAATGCCAGAGGCTAGCTGTTGGTAGATAAAATGCTCAGAAGGACTTGCCAAGGGTAAATACAAGTCTTTGACTTGAAGGAAGTTAAACTTTAAAAAGTAACGCTTAAACTTTTTCAAGATGAAAACATACTGTGTTACAGATGTGGTTGCATAGTGTGAATGATCTCATTTATTCCTTTTTTTTCATCAAAGTTGTCACTGAAGTTCTGAAATACCACAATATGGCCTATAAATTGATTAAGAAGAGCATTCAGTATCAACCAATCTTTGAATTGAAGAAAGTTATTAATCTCTTTTCTTTAGGTATCTGATGTCCAAAGCAGCTGCAGATCAACTCCCTCTCCATGTGACATCACTAGAAAACGCTAGCCTGGTGATGTCACATATACCACAGAACCCCGCTGCAGAATGGAGCAGGCCTATTAAGGGTAAGGTAAGTTTTCTCCCTCCACCACCACCCCTTTTCAACAATATTGCATGGTTTTATAAGATTTCTAATTTTCTTAATTTTATATCCGCAGGATATAAAGTAAAGACTAAAGAAAATCTTGTAAAACTGCATAATATTGTGGTTGTGTGTGTGTGTGTTTATTTAAACAACAACAACAACAACAACAACAACCAAAAAAAAAAAAAAAAAAAAAAAAAACCAAAACCAAAAACAAAAAAAACCTCCCCTATAAAGTTCAGTCCTTACCCCATATATCAGTATCCTGGCTCCAGTCTGCTTTGGGGTTCCATGATGAGTATGCCAGAATAGTGTATGTTGGGACATCACGGAGAGTGGAGTCAGCATTCCCTGGCTGCTCTGGATGTCAGAAACCTAATTTTAAAAGGTAAGTTTTCAGTTCAAAATGTGTTGAATGTCTCTGTGTGCATATATGGAAACATTCAGCTCATTTCTTCAATTTTTTTTGTATTTGTATTTTAAAATTTTAGTTGTAGAACGGGGTACGAGTTACATCTTGTCCTCTGTCTAGGCCATTGTTGTTTTGTACTCAATGCCATGCGTTGTATTTCTGGAGGCAAGTACACGGTTTTGCTCATCACTATTTGAAAGAAAATAGTAATTAGCAGTTCAGATTAATGTATAGAAGCAGTGCTATTGGGAATGTAAATTACAAGCCACACAAGAGCATAATTCTGCACACATCCAAGTTAGCTACTGGATATTTCTGCTTACATATTTGGCTTGGAATGTAGACTGTTAAAGCTTAACGAAACTTAAAATTAGTTCCAGTACACTGAAGAGGAACAGTTTTTTCACACATATTAAAAGCAATATCTTCATTGACAGAGAACTTTTTCCAGCAAAGACTATCTTGGGTTGATGTGATTGAGTATTTTTATTTCATGTCTACTAATAAAGCCCTATTGGATTTCATAGACAAGTAAGGTAGTGCATCCAGATCTGCAGATCTACATGCCAACCATTTATGAGAGAACTGAATTGTGAAGCTGTAATAGCTATTTAATTGTATAAAATCTTCTGTTCCACTACTTCACTCATTGCTGAATTTCATATGCAACTACATTTTAATGTCTTTGAGTAGAAAGTTCTTTGCTGTTCTGTGCTGGTAAGTACCTTTTGTACCCTGAGGTGTTGCATTCTATTTATTTGTTAATCTTGTTACCACATCAAGTCATATTCAAAGGCTTTGTCTTTCATCTGAAGGAATCCACTAGAGAGGGACCACTGCAGGTCTCCCTACCTTCAGAAAGCACTATTACTGTTTATGCAGCAGGTCAGCCAAGGCCTGATAAGCTGAAATCTGAAAGCAAAATGAAATGGAAACTCAGCAGCTTTTCTGGGACAAGCTGTTCTAACTGTAGGTTTCTGATGAAAGTATGTCTTCTAAATTCCAACCTAAACCTTACCTGAGTTTCAGTTTGTGGATGTTTTCCTGCACTTATATCATTTAGTGTAACTGAGAAGAGTCTGCAACATACCTATTTGTAAAGGAAGGTTTATGTTCTGTAGAAAGTAAGCTGATATGTATTGCTGAAGTGAGAGTTAAGTTATAGCTTCATCAGTCATTGATTAGCTTTTTACCTGGAGAAACACTGGGCTATGTGTTGTGGTTTAACCCAGTTGGAAGTGAAGCACCACACAGCCCTTTGCTCCCTCCCTCCACACAAGTGGAGTAGGGGAGAGAATAAAGGTAGAGAGGAATGTAAAACATACGGGTTGAAATAAGGACAGTTCTACCAGAAAGAAAGAGAGCAGAAAATAAAAGGATATGCAAAAAAAGTGATACACAGTGTGACTGCTCACCACCACTGACCAGAGTGCAGCCAGTCCATGAGTAATGGTACTCTCTGTCCTCAGTGAGCTCCCCACAGTTTCATTCTGAGCACTGCCCTTACTGCTTCTGAGTAAAGGATATTATAATTTGTGTGTGTTGTGTGTATGCCAGAGATTTATTACAAACTAATAAACCATAGTAAGAAAAGTGAGTAGTTAAGATACAGGAAAATAATTAATTTTAAAAAAGTTATTGTATTGGTACATAACTGCATTAAAAAGATTTGGAAGCATATGTGGAATTTCAGATTTAAGATTACACTTAACATTTGCTACAGTTTTCAGGAAAAGCCTATCCATAGCATTGTGTTTCTGTCTTTTTATTTTTCAAGTAAGGAGTAAAGTAGCCTATAGTAATAGCCTTTTTTGAAGTGATAATGAAGGCAGTAACATTTTAAGACTCCTTCTTGACTAAGCCCTATGCTTGTGTCAGGCTATTCAATGCATGATACTGTTATCGTTTCAAAGCTTATTCAATGATTCAGCTGGTATTTATCAGGCTCGTAAAAGCTCCCTTTTCTCTTCTTAAACCAAGATCTTACTCTCATTTAAAAATAAATTAGCTTCTCAGAAATTGACTATTTCCTGTGAACTCTGTAGTTGTTCTTAGTATAACTGTTCTTGTTATATACTGTGTTTTAATACATACCATTCTTTGCTTTATTGGATGCAGGTACAGCATTTCCATACCTTGACAGTAGTGGCATCATTCATATTTTGCTTTGGCAAAAGTGTAAAAATTAATTCCTTTTAAAACTTCCTGTAAAATGTTTTTTATATATCACAGGAAAAATAAATCTGTGCACTAATTCTCTCATACATTTAATTCTCTCATAGCAATTAATTATATTTACTTCTGGTATTAAGAAATTATAACAAATGCCTTTTGTAAGCTGCAGTATGCACAAGAACGGTTTTCTGTTGCAGTGCTCAGTGGCAAGTTTTATGCTGCACTGTGTTGTTTGAGCAAATCTGACTGGCCAGAAATTGAAGAAAGTAGAACGCAGTTTCCTAGCTTGTCTGTGGGCTCAGCACTAAGTGTTACGTTGTAATGTGGCATAATTTCATACTTAAAACCTTTTGATTTTTCTTTTATTTTAATTGGAGAATGAAAGAAGAGCTGTTCATTTTGTAATGTAACATGTAAATTATTACCCGTAAAAATAACTAAGATACCTGATCTCCAAAGCATTCAGCCTGATTGATTTTGCTGCACTTTGGAGAGATCAGCTGAAATTGATAGAAAGGAATTATTCAGTAGTCCCTAGAAATGTCATTATTGCAGACTGCTGAAAGGCAGTTAAGTTGACATTTATGTTGTCTTTCCTGCCATAGGTTTCTTTCTATGCTGGACCGCAGGAAGCCGTTAAAGATAAGAGTTCTATCAAAAGGAAAACATATGTATAAAAGAAATAACTTCCCAAGTGTTACTTCTTTTTCATGCTGAACCGTAATCTATTTACTGTCTTAACATTTTCTCAGACAAGTCAAGAGAGAAAATCCTCATTTATGTAAAATGCACAAAATTTGTAGAGTGGCAGAAGAACTGACGAATACCACATCCCTTTTTATAGCTGCTTGTATGTCACAGAATCATAGAGTATCCCAATTTGGACAGGACTACCCAAAATTCAAATCATATTTCTGAGAGTGCTGTCCAGACACTTTCCAAACTCCTGAAGTCTTGGTGTTGTGATCTCTGCCATTCCTGGGCCATTCCTGACCACCCTCATGGTAAATAAAAACTTTCCTTATACCTAACCTGACCCTTCCCTGTTGCATCTCCTTGCCATTCCCTCAGGTCCTGTCTCTCTTACCAGAGAGCAGAGGTCAATGGCTGCCCTTCCATTCCCCTTGTGAGTAGGCTGCCATGAGGCTTCCCTCAGTCTCTAATTAACTGAACTAACCTAGGGACATCAGCTGCTGCTTATATGTCTTCTCCTTTAGACATTCCACTATCCTTGTTGCCTGCACTAGTTTTATGACTTCATATTTTGGCACCCAAAACGGCATATAGTTCTTAAGTTGAGGCTGCAGCAGTGCAGAGTAGTGTTACATTCACTTGTCTTCACCAGCTAGCAGTGCTGAGCCAAATGCATCCTAGGATATAGTTGGTCCTTTTGGCTTCCAGGGCACATCGAGTCATGTTCATCTTGCCATCAGCTAAAATCCCCAGATCCATTCCTGTGGGGTCGCTTTCCAGCCTTTTTTACCCTAGCCTTTGCTGGGATTGTCCCATCTCAAATGCAGAATCTACCACTTGCTCCTGTTAAGTTTCACACAGTTGGTGATTGCCCATCTCTCTAAACTGTATTGTCAAGGGATTCAGCAGCTCCTTATTTAGTTTCGTCTGTAGACTAATGCAGTATACATTCAACTCCTGCATCCAGGTCGTTCATAACAATGCACAGGAGATCTAGCCCTAAAACGAAGTCCTGTGGAACTCCAGCAGTGACTGGCCATCAGCATGATAAAGTCCTCTTTAACCCTTTCAACCTGACTCATCAGCCTATTGCCCACCCACTGCATTACATATTTGTCTAACTGTATGCTGGACCTTTTATCTAGTACAATATTGGAGAAAGAGTATCAAAAGATTTTCTTAAATCAAAAAAGATTACATCAACTGTCATCCCTTAGTCTGCTATGTGTGTAATCTTGTCATGAAAAGATACTAAGTTTGTTAAATAGAACTCTCCCTTCCATGAGCCTGTCTTGGCTATGACCAATAACTGCATTGTCTTTCAGGTGTTTTTCATAAACTTCAGAATAATCTTCATAATTTTAACAGACACTGAAGTGAGACTGACAAACCTGCAGTTACCAGGGTCTTCTTTGTAATTCTACTTGAAAACTGTGACATTTGTCAGCTTCCAGTTTACTGGGACTTCTCTTACTGGGACTTCTCCAGATTGCCAAGATCATTGACAAGTGATTGAGGTCTTGTGGTGACATCGGCCAGCAATTTGAAGATCCTGGGATGAATTCCATTGTTCTCCATAGACTTATATATATATGGTCAGAGCAGAAATTTCCGACAAATGCAGGGTTGACTGGGAGTTTATCATTACTGCAGTAATCATCCTCTACCTCAGAGCCCATCATCCATGCCGAAGGCAGAGGTGAAAAATACATTAATTGTCCCTGCTTTATCTGTGTTCTTATTTATGAGATGACCATCCTCATCGTGTAATAGACCAATGTTACGTCTGGTCCTCCAGTCCTTTTTTTGCTTACATATTTTAAATACCCTTTTTGTTTTGTCTTATAGTACCAGCCAACTTCAGCTCTCAGTGATGTTTGGCTGCATTGATTTTTTCCATGCAGTGGCAAACAGCAGCTCTGTAGCTCACCCTTTTCACCTGATGTTACTTCCAGTGTCCATACATTTTCCTTTTCTGTCAGAGCTTGAGAAGAAAATTCCTGCTGAGTCAATCCAGACATTTATCTTACTTTAAATGACTTCCGATATTTGGAATTACCTCCTGCCCTCTTAGAAGATGGTTGTTAAAAAGCAGTCAGCACCGGTAAATCCCTGTACCTTCAGAAGCATATGTCCGGAGGACCTGGTTAACTAGTTCTTTAAGCAACCGTAGCCTACTCTCTCCATATCCAGCACCGAAATTTTGCTGGAAAAATTCAGTCCACAAAGGAATGTAATGAAGTTAGAGAATTATTGGGAAAAATTCTTAGTATGGATTTAATACTTAGTATGGATTTAATACTGTTTAGAAAAGTGTTTGGCACTATTACAAATACTGTGTTTTCTTCTCTTGCATTTTCCCTATTTAAGTGAATTACAACAGAAAATAGAATCATAGGATGTCACAGAATCGTAAAACAGAAAAAGTCCCAAGCTGGAAGGGACCTCGTGGATGATAGAATCATGTGTTGGTCACTCTGAAAGTAATGCCTTCTGTTTATTTCCATGGAAACTACAACAGATAACAAAGAGCACAGTAACACTGTTTGAAAAAGAGAAAACTTTCAGCTATGAAACTGTCAAAACAGAGTCGCCACTATTAGCAAAGTGTTTTTACCAGTGATAAATAAGAGCCTTCATGCCACAGTTGTAAAAATCTGCACGGCCATCTGGAACATGGCTTGTCTTTAACATTGCTGTCACTACTGCTGAAATGGACCATCCACCACCTCACTGTACTCACATCTACTGTTTGATCTCCACAAACATTCTCAGCAAATGTCAATGAATGTCAGTGGGTGGAATTTTTTCTGCGTGGAGGAACTGGATTCCACACCTCAGCTTCATACGCACTTCCATGTCAGACGTCATTTTGTCAGACTGTCCCTCTGCTGCATGAGTTGCACAGCAACAAAATGTAATGGAATATTGGTGGGATCATTCAACCTCTACTGCCATATCACCATCTGCCTCTAATGTGGTGGGCCAACAAAGCCAAACAGGAGACATTAATTTTGGAACAGCTCTCATAGGATGGCTTGGGTTGGAAGAATCCCGCAGGAGTCATCAAGTCAACTCCTGGCTTCACATGGGACTACAGGACTACCTGAAATGTGGCCATATTTCTTGCTGTCCAAATATTTCTTGAACTCCAGCAGCATGAGGCTGTGACCACTGCTATGGGCAGCTCGATCCATGCCCACCATTCTCTGGTGGACAACCTTTTCTAACCCCCACCTGACCCACCCCTCTCAGCTCTGTGCCATTCACTGGGGTCCAGTCACTGTCAGAGAGCAGAACTCAGCACTGCCCCTCTGCTCCCCTCATGAGGAGCTATACCTGCCATGAGGCCTCCTGTCAGCCTCCTCTGCTTTCAGCTGAACAAACCCAGGGTCCTCAGCTGATCCCCCTGCGTCTTGCAAAAATATATTTTTCCCTGAATATGTTTTATCCTCATTCAGCCTTTCCAGACTGATCAAACATGAAGATGGAAGATGAATACCGAATGAAATACAAAAATATAATGCAAAAACTGTTTTCTCCCTGAGAACTATAGTAAATTATTTTTGCAAGTAAAAATATAAATGATATCGTTTAAGTTAAATGAATTTATTGTAAGCTTTAGTGTATAAATTTAATAATTGAAAGTGTAATTGTATGGTTGGCTTCCCCGACTGGAGTGGACAACTATACATGTCAGTTACCAACATAAGTAATTTTAAATACATAGTGTTTTTGTAGGATTCTGTTTCAATTTTAATTTTAGCTGTAAAAAAATGAACATCGTTATTTTATTACTTTTTTAAGTAGGATGTTATCTGTCTGTGATACAGAAAATACAGAAATACTCCTTTGTCTTACATGCACTAAGGGTAGAAAAAGCTGTGGAACTTATTAATGTTCTTTTTCAGGTTACTTTCTTTCAATACTGCATTAACATGTACCAGGATTATTGTAGGACTGATGCACAATAACAAGATTCAGATTTAATGCAATGATAAATAGATTATATTTATGTTTGCAGGGAAGATGGTACCACCGAAAACAAGCAGTAAAGGAATTGCATGGTACGTTGATACGACTGCTTAATGAACTGTTGCCATGGGAACCAAAGCTAATGAAAGCATTTCAGAGGAACAGGTAATCAGCTACTCTTTTTTTTGTTAACAATGGTGCATGTAATAAAAACAGGACAAAATTCACCTTTTGAAAATAATATTAGTTGTCCTCTCAAAGAAACTGAAGAGAAAACAGGGAGGCATAGTCAGTGCTTTGGTTCAAATGTTTTTTTGTATTCCAGATCTAGTGTCTCTTAAGCAAAACTAAAGTTAACCCCAAATATTTTTTTGTCTAAAATGTTCTAAAATCCTTAATCATGCATAACCTGGTAGTTATAACACTACAAAGTAGGACTTGTATTGCTGTTTAGTTGATACATCAATGAATGAGGACTTACTGTGGCACTTTGTGTCTGACTACATACTGTCTTAACCTATCTGAATGAGTTGCTGATGAATTCTCTGCAAAGCAATTCAAAGCAATTATTAAAACATCTTTATAGAGCTGCAAGTTTAGAATTCATCTAGAATGAGATATAACTGAGAAATATCAGACAAGTAAGGAAAAGTGTTAGCAGCAGTTAAGATAGATGTGTAGCATCTAAATTCTAAGCCCTGGGGAGACTTGATAGTGATTTTATATGGTCATTTTATCTTGAATTATGGTGTCACTGTTGTCTGTTAGGTGTATAGTTGTTGCTAAAATCACATATCTGTTTTATCACGTAGACACTGAAAGAGTAGATAATGATTTAGAAGCATGTGTCAAATGACAGGGAAAGTTGGGCTGCTGCTAATATGTTAAATGTGAAGGAAACAACTTAAATAGTTACATGGTGCAGAACTAATTCTGAAAATGTAATAGGTATTACATTAGAAAAAAACCAAAGCAACACAGAGACAGTAAGAGTTGGTTCCTTAGTAGCTCAGTTCATGGGCATCACACATGAACAAAGATCCTTATTTGAAATCTAGGATGTTGTTAAACATTTTACTTTATATAATAGTCCAAAGTGCAAGTTTTGCTCTTTCCTATTCTTTTTGAGTTTCTATTCATTTTTCTTAGCTGTTCTTTTCTGCTTGTGTGTAGCAATTCAGACTCCTTCAGAAATGTGTCAGGTGTATTATTAAAAGAATTCCGTTTTCCAGAGTGCGGGCTCTCTTTTATTCCCTCATGCAAATTATCCTTCAGGTAAATTCTATTATGGAATAGGTTTTGTTTATCAACTGTGGTGCTCAAGTGAGCGGCCACATAATGTGGAAGCAGAACTATCATTTGTAAGGTGTATTCATAGGAGTACTGTATTTGAGTAGGTCTGACCAGTTTTTATAAGTGATCTGGATGGCTGAAGTCTAGCATATGTATGTGCTGGTAGCTAAGGAAACATGCATTTCATGTAGAGAATTGTTTCTCAAATGAACTTAACTCATCTTCCTCAATGTGGTTTAGGCTGAAACCCAAATTTCTTCATCTAGCCTAGTCATTTCTGAGACAGAACTATTTGGACGGAGACATAGCATACTTTTGAAAAGCTTGAAAAACAATCTTTACAAATTGAGAGGAGAGAGAGATGGATAGGGGAAGGCTAATTCAGTGTCCTGATTCATTATGCAGCTGCTAGGCAACAGTGTAGTACAAATGACAAGTGGTGAAAAAAGGTATCCTGAAAGAGAGAACTCAACTGAATAAAGGTTGCTTATGCTAGTATAAGCAGCAGCACCATTACAACTCTAGCTGCAGTTGCATTGTGTCATCCAGTTAACTCTGCTAATTACATGACAGTCTTGGCCTTCTTGGTTGCTGAGGGCTGTGCAGAACTCCTTCCATCATTGCAAGACCTCCATGTGGATTAAAAGTTCGGAGTTCTACCTCTTCTTCTTTGTAGTCTTGAAATAGTAGAAGTACTCTTTATGACTGAAATCCGTTTTTAAATTTTAATACAATAGTTGTTAACTTGGATCATTCTGTAGTTCCCTAGTGTACTTCTGCATCTGGACTTAAAGTTTGAAGTCCTAATGACAGAGCTGATGAAGTATCTCACCCTCACTACATCTTACATAATCTTCAAGGTTGTCTTATCAGTGAGAGTGTGAAAGCTACGATATACTAATAGGTCTTTCTAGGTCATATTACATGCCATGGGCCCAGAACCCCAATTTCAATTCATTCTGCAGCCTTTAACCTCTACCATACGAATGCTAGTTTCCTGCTCAACTACAGCAGTGCCCCTGCTTGGCCATGGGTCTTGCTGATCTGGCCTGACTTCAGCCTGACCTCAGACCTGCATCATCAACTTGGGCCTGCTCAACAATCACAGGACTAAGTAGCCATCACTGGATCCAGTCCTGACCAAAAACAGTGAATTGACTTCCCAGCTTAACCTCAGACCCACCTCATCACCAGGAACTTATCTGTAGATTTGAGCTCTTGATTGAAACCAACTACCATCTCCAGGACTGCCTTGTACCCTCACTTAGACATAGTGGGATGATGTTTTGACTTGTGAGTTTTCTGCTCTATCAGCTGTAATACTCTGTTTAGCTCTTCCTCCCAACCCTCACCTCTTAGGGAGCAGCTAGACATTGCTGCACTCAATGCAAAGAATTGCAATTTTAACCCGTAAAAATGGGTAAAATTAAGATCTTAATATCACAGAGACTGACTTTAGGTGCAAACAGGAGTCTAGATTCTCTTCCACACAGAATACTAATTGCTATCATCTCTTTATTCTTTTGCTGATTAATCCTCCTGGATATTGTGTTGGTTACCACCAGCTGAATCATGCAGTTCACTGTATTTGTACGCTAAAATATCCCTAGATCTCATCTAAACAATGGCGTAGAAGAAGGGACAATGGAAATACGCAGCAGTTTAGGAGTATCAAGATAAGTGTGCTATAAAGTGGATGTGTTTCTGAAGAGTGTTCAAGTGAGTAAAGCAGCTATGTAATTCCATCATATGTACATTCTTAGCGGAGTGTGAGCCTGTGAAAATGACAGTGGCAGCTGTTCACTTGACCCAGAAAATAAAAGGTTGTCTTAAAGGAGCAAGTTACATTATGGTCCCATAGCTGAGCCAAAAGCATGATGCATTCAAGAAAACAAGGTTTACCTAATTTGTCTAGTTGAAGCTGTTTTCAGAGGCAAGATTAGTCTTGTTGCATTTAATACTCAATATTCTTGTCACAGTGCAAGATGAATTAAGAAACAGAAAATAAATGCAGTTTAACAGTGATGGTCATATTTGACTCAGTCTTTTTTGCTTATTGTTTAAGGATTTAATGGCATACAATTCAATTTTGGCAAGGAAAGGGATGTTACTGTCACTTCACATTTTCTGGGTTTTAGAGACTTGCAGAGCTACCCTGAAAATTTCTTCTTCTGTGGCAGCAAATGCAATTAAGAGAATTTTAAAAGAGAGTAATATTTTTTTGTAAAGTTAGTTTTGTTACTTTCAAGGTCTAGATTGAAGAAGGACTACGATGAATTTAAAAGACATCCAGACCATGATAAATTTACCAGAGAATTGTGGAGTAATGATGAAAGTGAGGTTGATGCTGGCAAAGATTGTTTTGCAATAGTAAGCAGTAAATCTTCAGAGTCTGCAGAATATGTGGAAATTCCCAGAAAAGATCACCCAGACAATGGTAAGCATTTACTGGAATTTGATAGCCTGAACTTGATCCAGGAGCTGAATGAAATTGACTGAGGAGCTGAATTTTTCCATCTGGGCTTACATTATATTTTTTCCCTTAGCTACCATTGTGATAATACTGAAATATATTTTGATTTATGTCTGACAGGTGTGAAATAGGAGGGTGCAGACATGATCGAGATGAAAATTTTGATTTGTGGAAAGTTACTATTTTGTTGTTTAACTATTTATGTGATCATGCAATGTATCTGTTCAAAATTTACCTTTATGGTGGGATGACTCCAGCAGCCCACCCAGCCACTCTCTCATTCCCTGTTCTCAGTAAGACAGAGTAGAAGATAAGATGGGAGATCTTATGGATCAAACTAAAGAGAAGAATAGACTAAACATGTAGAAGATCAACTGATTTCCAGTTGGAGAAAGATGATCAGAAACAAAGATAAAACCTTGACCATGTCCATCCCTAACTGAGCTTTTTTAATTCCCAAATACTCCTTCCCTGCACTGAGTGGCACAATGGTGATGGAGAATGGCGGTTACAGTCAGTTCATAGTAGTTTGTCTTTCATTGCTCCGCCTTTATTCAGCTCTAGTACAGGTTGTTCTCATGGGCTGCAGCTCATTGAATTGCAGGATGGTCTGGGATTGAAGGGACTTAGAAGCCCATGCAGTTCCAGCCCCAGTGCCTTGGCCAGGGTTGTCATCCACTAGATCAAGTTGCTTTAAGTCCCATCCAAACTGTCCTCTGTCCTCCAGAGATGGACACCCACAACTTCTCTGGTTAACCAGGTCCTGGTACCTCACCACTCTCTCAGTAAAAAATTTCTTCCTAACATCTAACCTAAATCTTTCCTCTTACAGTTTAAAACCATTCCACCTTGTCCTGTCAGTATCAGACTTTGTAAGAAGTTGGTCACCCTCCTATTTCATAAGCACCCTTAAGTTCTGGAAGGCTTCAGTGAAGTCTCCCCAAGTCTCCTCCAGCCCGACTCCTCAATCTTTCTTCATAAGAGAGATGCTTCAACCTTTAGATCACCTTCATGGCTCTCCTCTGGACCAACAGCTGTGGGCCCAGGCTTGGATGTGGTACTCCAAGTGGGACCTCACCAGAGCAGAACAGAATGGAACAATCCCCTCTTTCACCCTGTTGACTACCCCTTTTTTAATGCAGCCTAGGATACAGTTGGCCTTCTAGGCAACAAGTGAACACTACTGGCTCATGTCAAGCTTTTCATCCACCAGAACTTCCAAGGTCTTCTCTGCAGGGCTGTCGTCAAGGAGTTTTTTTCCCAGTCTTCAGTCATGTCTTGGATTGCCCCAACCTGAGGTCCACAACACCTTGCATTTGGCCATGTTGAACCTCGTTAGGTTCACTTTTCAAATTTGTCCAGGTCCCACTGGATAGCATCTCCTCCTATTGTATCAACTGCTCCACTCAGTCTCATCAGCAAACATGACTGAGGGTGCACTCAATTCCACTGTCAAGGTCATTAATACAGAAGAGCATTGGTCTCAAAGCAGACCTCTTGGATACACCCCTTGTCACCAGCCTGGAAATAGAACTGTTGACCACAACCCTCTGGCTATGACCATCCAATTTCTTATCCACTGAAACTCCATCTTCCAAATCCATATCTTTCCAATTTAGAAATGAGAAGTTCTTCAAGAGCTGTTACAGTATGAGTCCACAGGTTACTATCTTTTGGAATAAGAATGCTCCAAAATCAGTCTTATTCTTCATGGATCCCAAAACGTATGAGGAGCCTAATCCAGTGTGAGCACTCCATGGGCTGCTATTTCCTTCAGGCTATCTGAACCTGCTGCAGTGTGGAATCTTCCATGGACTGCATGGTCCCAGCTGTATTTGGCACAGGGGCAGCTCTTACCTGTTCTCTGTGAGGCCAGTCCTGCAGCTTCCCCACTACCAAAACCTTATTATGTGAAACTGGTACATCACTGAACTGGAAACAACAGTCAGCACCTCAGAGACTGCTCTTCATAGTTGTCGTGGCAAATGCTCATTTGGTTGTTAGGAGCACATCTGCCTCTCCAGCAACCCAACCCAGGAGTCACTTGTGTTGGGCCACTGAAGCCAGTCCAGTTCACCCAGGGACTCCTGGTCTCTCGTCAGGCTGAGAGGTGTCCTGTTTGCAAGTTGAACCAGTGGCAAAGTTGAGCATGCATCCCAGAGAGAGAGATGCATATGCACACAACAGTGACACAGCTGGTCATGCAGACTGCCACAGACAAGATGCAACTTTGTTAGGGGCTCACATAGAACATAAGCAGACATCTGCTTTTTAGTTGGTAGATGCTTACTGATGAAAACACATACATGATATGCTCTAGGTTAACAAATACACGTTTGCCGATTCCCTCAGTGCTGGCATATCCCCCTCTGTCCACCTGCCTGAATCCTGGGTCCCTTTAGTCACCTCACAGTTTCCCCCTGCTCTCTAACTGGTCCAGCTTGATACTTGCTGCAAACACTTAGCACTCATATACATTTGTTTTGCAGGTACTCTACACTTGTTAGTTTCCCTGGATACACAGCACAAACCTTTCACCCACCTGATACCGTAGGCTGGACCTTAACCTCCTTCAGATCCAGCCTGAAGTTTGCTGTGAATTAGCTGTGCATATCCCTGTGCACATCCTGTTTGGGGAAGATGAAGATGCTTGGGCCTTCTTTCACAGTTGTTGTTAGCAGGCACATGGGCTGTGATATGTGGAGCAGTGTGGACCCCTAACTCACACCGGTTTCCTCAGTCATTGATTTTCAGGACACACACACACCATTCCCAGCCCACTGGCCACACTTGCTCCAGTATCTGACACTGCAGGCTTAAGATATGTACACCAACAGTCTGACTCCAGTAGTTAGCCTCAAATCCACTCACATTGGTATTCCCAGTAGCTGGCACTCTGGGACACAAATTCTGCAGGATCCTCTCTAGATCCATGTGTCTATGGCCCCTCCAGCTATTTATGCTGGGAGCCCTGCTCCCCCAGTCAGTGGTGCCTACTGCCATGGTCTAAGATCTCATTCACAAATACATCTCACTGCTAGGTGTCAGTTGGTCCTTGCAGCATAGACACACACGGATGGGAGTGAGATTATACAAAGAGATAGTTACGAAAGGATTTAACAAAAAGATCTAAGAAGGTAGGACTGTCTGTGGCGATCAGACACAGCACTCAGTCAAATGAGAGTACAGGCCACATTTTGGACATGCTGATCTATTCACTTTCCTGCCCACCTTCACATCCCCTACCTTGTTCCCTATCGTTCCTATCAGCCCCCTCTCCAGAATGCTTCTTTCATGGACTTGTCCAGCTCAATTTCCTCACTCCAGCGTTATGTCCGTGATTTTACCAGTCGCAGAGTCCAGACTGGTCTCTCTCAAAGTGGCACTTTCTTGAGAGCCCAAGGGATCAGTGAGATTGTTTCTGGTCATTGTCCCTTTGTTTTGTTTAGTCTGTGTATATTTTATTTCTGGTTTTCTAGTTTTCCCTACCTGTCCCAATTGACCAGGTCCCCAGTCGGATAACCTTCCTGGAAGAAACATTCTCACATTTTCACAGGCCTTCACCAATTAATACAAAGTTTGATTTTCCTCAGTTTCTCCTGTGCTGGTCAGGTTGTGTCTCTGTATGTTATTCCTTACAGCTTCCTCCTTTTCTTGTTATCCTCATTTTGCACTGGAAAAAGTCCTTGACCAGATGCCTTTAAAGGAGCAGACAGTTATCCTGCCCCTATCCTTACACTTAAACTAGCATTTTGCCTTCAGTTAAACACTATTAATTTGTTGTATGGAGATACCAGTTGCAGACTTGTAAAATGTGATTTCTGATTTAATATCCTTGCAGGTGAAATGAAGCTATTAGAGATGAATTTACCTGCTGGGAAAAGTAAACTTCTGAAAAAAGAATCAACTTCTAAAGAAATACACAGGACACTGCTCAAATCTGTTAAACGGCAGTCCAAGCAAAACAGTTGTCTGGATCAAAACACTAATGAGCTTTCACCAAGAAAGAAAGCTAAGCTGAGCACTAGTGAGGATGCAGTACAGAGTTCAGAAAGTAGCCTACAGACAGACAGTTGTTCAACTGATGTGAAGCAACTTGAAGAATCATCTCCAGAATCATTGTCTTTGGCAGATCCTGCAACATCAGTATCAAGCTTTCTGAAAGGGACCAAACCCATTCAGGCCTTGCTTGCCAAGAATATTGGGAACAAAGTGACCTTAACAAATCAACTGTCACCTCCACCAGGTGTAAATGTATCTACTTCTGAAAAGCCAGTTTTATCACCTGTTGAATCATCACTGATAAAACCAGCATTGCCGTGTCAGACAGGTTCAAAGACTCCTTTACAGATGGTATACAAAATGCCAAATGGACACTGTGTACCAGTAGACCTTCACAACAGCTCCATGAAAATTCAAATGCAACCTGTGGTTGGCCCTAAAACTGGAGAAAAAGTCATGCAACAAATTCTTATCTTACCTAAGAATTTTCTTTTGCAGCAGAAAGAAGGAAAAGTCATGTCCAAGGATAGTAATTTACTCCAGCAGAACTCTTCTGAGCTGCACTCTGCAACTTTGCCGGAATTAACAAATGTCAGCGTATCTTTAACATCTGTCCTGGTAACAACACCTGCAAATGTTACCTCTCACTCAACAAGTACAATTTTTAACAAGAGTATTAGCAACGTGTCACAAGGGACTGGTTCCACCAGCAGTACACAAACGTTGCCTGCTACCACAAGTAACTTGGTATCACCAACAGTGAAGGGGTGCCAAACTGAACATGTCCGGCGTGGGACTGAAGTTTCAACTGCCACATTCCCTGTGTTTTTGTCTTCACCTAGTATTTCCTCAGCTGCTCAGTCTCTGATATCAGCAACAGCATTAAGTGCATCTACAAACACTGCTACTGCCTTTCATTGTCTTGCATCACAGCAAGCAACTGAATCCTTTGAAACTAGGCAAGAGTTGAAAACCGTGTGTATAAGAGAGTCACAATCTATTCTTGTCACAACACGAGGTGGAAACACGGGAATTGTTAAAGTACAGACAAACCCAGACCAAATTTCACCTACTAGTATATCTTCTAGTTCAGTTTTGACATATGCATCTCAATTTAAGGCTTTTTTGGTGCCAAAAACCACAGCATTATCAACTTCTACGGTTCCATCTGTAGCAGCAGCCACATCTAGTCTCCCACATTTTGGACAATCATGTATTTCTGGATTTGCCCCCTCAGCAGGTTCGTCTTTTAACACTCAGTCTTTCCCAGCTGATTTTAACAAGGCAGTGGATAAAAGTATCAAATTCACATTACAGCAGCCAGCTATTGGAAGCACTTTGGGTCAAGTAGGACAGAACACCTGCCAGGTGTCCTGTCCTTCTTCATCCTGCATTTCGTCAGCTAGTAGCTCAATATCTGGAACTCCAAACAGTCCCATTAGAGTGACTAGCACTGGACAAAACAACATAGTTGTAACTGCAAATTCTTCTGTACAGCAGCAGTGTGATACTAAAACTAAAACAAATTCTGTTATTCAGTCGGAGTCTAGTTCAGTAATAAATGGAGATTTTATCAGTGGTACTCCAGTACAGAAACTTACTTTAGTCACAAATCCACCTATTTTATCCCCCTGTGGTGCGTCAGGAGTCAGTGTTATACCATCTCTAGCATCTACTGGTGTTAGTGCTCAGAAGTTAGTTTTCATTAACACGCCAATTCCCAATGGACCTTCAGCCACTAGCCTTGTAGCAGAGTCTCTGAAACATAACCTTCCTTCTATAAGCAAAACCTTTGTTAGCACCACAGAGCAACCGCAATTGGTTCTGATTCCATCTACAAAGGGAGCACCAATAAGAATAAATTCATCACCAACCATTGCTCAGGTAAAAGATGTGAAAATCGGACTAAATATCGGTCAAACCATTGTAAATACTAAAGGTAATGCACAGCAGACTCCACCAGTTAATATATTGCACTCTGCGATTTCTAAAGGAGAAGACAAAAAAAACATAGGCTTGGCTTTATCGTTGACAAGTACTAGTAGTTTTGTTCCCGTGTGTTCAAGTTTTATGAGTCAGAGTGCTGTGTCAATTAATGAATCTCTGTGTATTGCAGCAAAGGCTACGAATTCTTTTTCAGTTCCAACAGCAAATGCATGTCCAGAGTCTGTTTCAGTAGCACCAAGTGGGACTTCTGGGACACGGCCTACTGTCTTGAGTGGTGGAAGTGATCCCTCAAGAGTAAGGCCAGTTCTGGGTAATCGACTGTGTACAGCAACCATTGGGAATACTGTAGGTATATCAACTGTGAAAACAGGACATCTTGCTTCATCTGTGCTAATTTCAACAACTCAGCCAATGGTATCTTCTCAGAACTTAACATCTGCCTTGCCGTTTCCAGTCATTAGCTTGTCTGGATCTGTAGCCACCCCACGCAAAATGTTACATACAGTTCCTCAGTTGGCAGCAGTTCCAGCTCCTTCTCCGATACCAAAAAGCCAGCTGCCCACACTGATGCAGTTTCAGTCATCTGGAGTTACAGTTGCTGGGCCAAGTAATGCAGGTACTCAGAAACCTCAACGTTTGTTGACCCCTGCCTCACCAAACACAGGCAAAGTCGTTAGTTTCCCAAGTTTTTCATCACTACAATGCCAGCAGGTGCCTCCCAATCTAGAGAAACAAAATCCTGCCCACACTGTTGCTTCTACTGTTCAGATGTGTGCAGCTTCACCAGCTATAACAAGCAAGACAGGAGGTCAACTGAACGAACCTTGCATTCAACAGAAGATAGTCATCAACACTTGTATGCCTTTGGCACCTGGAACTCAGATAATGATTAATGGTACTTGCTTTGTTGTTCCACCACAAGGCCTTGGAGCTGGCAGCCATGTCCTTCTTCTCTCTTACAACACGAAACAGACTCCTCCTTTAAACATTAACCATGGCCCAGAGGCTCAAGGTGTACCAGCGGTTAATCCAATAACCTCAAAAATCATTCTAGCACCAAGTAATTCACTAAGTTGGCAAACATCACAACGACTTTTGAAAAACTCTACAAAAATTGTGAACTCTTTTGGGTCTGCAGATGCACTACCCATTGTACATGCAACACCACAAATACTTAGCACTCCATCTAGCTCGTGTACTCCGCTACCTGCAGCAACTCTATCTATGTCTTCAGTGATAAAATCTCCTGCTAATGTTCCAACTACATCCTCTGTGGTTTCTGCTGTTCATCCTTCAAACTCTCATTTACCCAGCAACACTTCAGTGTTTCAGTTGGACACTTCTATCAAAAAACTGTTGGTCAGTCCAGAAGGAGCCATTCTGAATGCTATAAATACTCCAGCATCAAAAGTTTCTTCTCTGTCTTCATCACTGCCTCCTGTTGTTGTGTCCACAAGCAGAATTTCTACCGCTGCCTTCCCTATATCTCAGTCATCTTGCCTTGATAAGCCTGATAACGCTGCATCCTGAATTCAGAGCAGATGAGCCACTTGGAAATTGTGGCACATTCTTTTGACTCTAGAAGTTACAAGTGTTGAATGATTTCTTACATTGTTTGAAACAGTTGATTTGCTCAAAAGTACTTAAGATTACACTTTCCAGTTTACCTATGGGGATAAGAAATAAAAATATATTTAGTTTGTCGGAGAGTTGTTTAGTAAAAAGGTCAGAAATGACCAATGAGTTCATTAAACAGTTTTGAAAAATCTAGCTTTTTGCACATATTCCATCTTACAATATGGACTTTTTGGCAGTGTGTCTATGACAGTGTGTGTCTCCTTTTTATTTGTCAAATTTATTTTTGATTTGTTTCTGTAAAAAAAATATTTATGCATTGTTAAAATGCAGTCTATCGTATAGAACTGTAAATATTCATGAATTCCTAACAATCTGTACTAAACTATATGTACAAAGAACTATGCTGTCTTATTTATGTTTTGTTTACATAATGTATAGTTTTTTAAGTATTTTAGTAACTTTGGACCAGTGTACTGTTTAGCAACAATGCAAAAGAATCTGCATATAATAAATCAAGTTGCTGTACTCTGTGGTGTTGTGTGTAGTTCAAAGATACGTGTATCTGTTACGATGGCAGAATACATATATATACACATCAGAATGCAGGGTTTTTTTAATATAGTCAAATGAAATTAGTATCTTCTGCTTCTCAACATGGCTTACATTTCACATGGTATGCTCAGAGTTGGAGAGAGGACATTCTTACTGAATCCTTCTGACACAGAGAGGGGTAACCTCTGGTTAATTGCCTGACATCTTCTATGAAAGGGTAAGACTGGCAATGGTTTCCCACACACCATTCTAAATCACACTGATTGCTGTTCAGGACTACCATATTTTGTCATAAAGCTTTTAGATATCTTGAAAATTCATTACTTTCTTTCTTTTGCAGGTATATGCATTTCCATGTGTGTGGTAACAGTAACAAGGTGGCTCTTTAACTTCCTGTATAGTGAGATTAAGCTATGCTTTTTTTTTTTTTTTTTTTTTTTTTTTTTTCCCCCAGTCATGCTTTCTAGATAGGTATTTTTTTCTTTAATTTTTGATTGGTCCAAGTCTTTATGAAAGGATAATGCTAAAACATCACCTCGTATTAAAGGGAACATTGTTACTATTGCATACATTTCTTTTCTATGAACGGTATTCAGTATTTTATGTTGTAGGTTCAGCATTTGGTGTCATAAAACCATTTCATTTTCAGCAGCTCAGCTACATTCATAAGTGCCTGCTGCAGTGCACATGGAAATGGAGAAGTTTTTTATTACCTTTTAAGATTTTTATGTGTCTTCTAGCATACAAAAAAAAAAAAGCCTTAGGCCAAACATCTTTGTACATGCGGAGTGTTGTTTTTATGGTTCATTTGTTTTAAGAATAATGTAGAGCAGAGGATTTAAATAGTTGTGAATGTCAGTTATCTTTTTAATAGTACTGACTTCTTCTTTTAATAGTACTGACTTCTTCTGATATCTTCCTCTAGCACTATTCTTGGGCTGATCTTTTTCAAAGACAAGGCCTAAGCTTTTCTTCCTCATCTTCTCTAGTTTTCTCCTCCTCTTCATTTACTGCTCACAGTTTGGTTCCCATTTTGGTATGAAGAATAAACCCACAGATTCCTATGTGCCAACTGCACTTCATTCTGTTCTGAAAAGTAATTTGGTAATTGGTCAACTAGAGTTCTGGGGAAGTACTGGCAAGAAAATATTATACGTTCCATAGATACCTTCCCTTTCTTCACTAATAAATATATATATTTGGAAATAGCCATTTTCTTTATCTGCAATATCTATCTTATTTGAGGGTTGGAAAAGACAAATTGTTGTTTTGGGGAGTGTGAGGATGTTTGCTTTCATTTCAGAAACAGTGATCTAGTACTCCTCACCTATTAGTCATTAAAGGCCTATAATCTCTTTTGAAGATTCCTGTTAGAAGAAGATGCCTGCATGCTGGACTTTGCAGTACTGAGGCTGTTTTAAACTAATTGCATTGTGCAGTTGAATGTGGTGATAGGTGACTTCTTTTTATGCAGAGGAAAGTGGCAGAGGATGGCACCTTGGGTACTATGAAAGTATGTATTGCAGCAACGCGTTTTATTGACATTTCAGTGATGGAAGGGACCAATCTTCGTGGATTTTTCTTTCCTCCTAGAATGTTTGTTTTCCTCTTATTTTTGCATTAGAATCAGTATCTGTGTTACTTAGAACACAAAAGAGTAGTTGGTAGGAGAAACAGATCTTGCCTGACGTTTTTGTTTGCCAATAATGTAGAAGGATACACAATATTATTCATTCTAATGAAGAGCAAATTAGAAAAAGCTTTACTGCGGAACTCGGAAGTCAAGTTATTTACGAAAATGATTTGTTAGATTTTTTTCTGATTTTTTAATAAATACTTTATAATTTGACAAGTATAGCCCTGTGCAAAGTTTGCTTCAGTCTGTTTGGAATTCTAATGAACTTTTATGCTCTACTGCACACATATTCAGATCCCAAATACTATTGGAGAAAGGCTGGATACTACTACGCAATAACTTTGAATGACTTTATTTTGTAGAAAAAAAAATTTTTGCTCATTTTTGTAAATGGAATTCATCTTCCCATCACCTTTCCCTGATATATTGGTCAGAGGAAAGCTTTCTTTCAAAGAAAAGTGAATTTCCATCAGAAGTTTGGAATGTCCCACTTCTTCTTTGTACCAAATACTTTATATTTACACAAATAATACACAAAAACTGAAGAACAAAACAAAACATTATATTTGATGGGGAATGTAAAAGCCCTTTTAAATGAAGTTTTTAAGAAATGTGATCACGTATGTGACCTAATAAGCTATGTACAAATCAATCTGTGAAGAGAACATGTTCAGAGCTTGTAAAATGCCTTGCATTTAAACCATCTCATCACTCCCTACAGCTACCTGAAAGGAGGCTGCAGTGAGGAGGGTGTCGATCTCTCATCAGGCTACGTGTTATAGGATGCAAGGAAATAGCCTCCAGGAGAAAGCTTAGATTGAGCATCAGGAAGAGTTTATTCACAGAAAGGCTGGCAAGGCATTGGAAGTGGCCACCCAGGGAAGCGGTGAAGTTGCCATCCCTGGAGGTGTTTAAGAGGCGTGTGGGTGTGGGTCTAGGGACATGGTTTAGTGATGGAACTTCATAGGTCAGGTTGATAGCTTAGCAAGATGAACTGAATGGTCTTTTATTTTGTTGTTCTCTACTGAAACATAGCAGCTAATCACCCTGAGCAAACAGGTGGTTTTGTGACTCCCACTGAGTGCTGGATCCAAATAGTAAGTGCTGGATCGAGTAAAGGTCCATCTTTTTTAGTATCGTGCCTTGGAGCCGTACACGGCAGTGATTGAAATCTGTGTAAGAAGGAAAATAGCTGCTGACACATTTCTGAACACTCTGATAGTATCCAGTAATCTGAACCAGCATTTCTTTCAACAAATTTATTATTGTTGTAATTGTTTTGGTTGTGGATGGTTTTTGTTCATTTTGTCCTAGGGTTTTGTATTTTTTGTTATTTTGTGTTTATCTAAGAGACATTAAAGTGCTTTTGATGATGAAATTGATCAACCTCTTAAATGCTTGACAAGTGTTACCATCCCCAGCATCCTGCGATGAAGAGTTTCACATAATATGCATATTATCACTTTTTTTCTGAACATGGTAACTGCTTATTTCATACTCAGAGCATTAATAGTGGGACTCTGTATTCATTTCTCCATGCAGCTGATGTGGACCTTTGCCATGTTGGTTGTCTCTTTTTTCGAATGAAGAAACATGGTCAGTTCAGTTATTTCCTTCATGGGAGTGATCTGTTACTGCCATTTTCAATTTTACTATATCCTTGAGACGTGGGAACAGAATTCACAGTTCTAAAGACAAAGGAGCACTGTGACTCTGTTCTGTACAAATCTTTTCACAGGATTATCAACTGCAAACCAAACATTTCACTGCCAAAAAAAGATACATCTCCTCCTACTCAAAAATTGCATGATTTTAAAGGAGTGACATTTAAAGGAGATTACTGAAACCAGTGCAAGTCTGTCACTCCTCTCTCTGCAGTCCCTGCTAGTGTTGGTTTTAGCATCTTCACTGTGGTGACCAATAGAGAACAGTGGTGGAAAGAAGAAAAGTTAATTTCCAGGCGAGCTGGGAGAACTCAGCCAGGAAATCAGGGTCAAGGAAAAAAGGTGAGCAGTAATCTGGAGAAGCGGAGCAGAAATAACTGTGGGCATAAAAACGGAAACTATTCTTTCATCTGCAGAAATGATGAGAGAGGTATATGAATGACTGCTAAAAAACCTCACGTTTTAGACAAGGATTTGACCATGAGACATTGTCGTGATCCTCCCTATTGGTGAGGCCAAACAGTGTATGTGTAGAGCGCATGGACAGCATATGCAGGGGTGTCCCAAGGTTGTAAGAACCACAGCCTTAAATCTGTGTTGACTCTAGAAATGTTCAGGAAGTAGTTTCCAGAGATGCTGAGGTAGGAGTAACATACTGCAATTCACAAATGGGGCATCTTTCAGCCTTTGCTAGGATGTCTTTCCAGGAGGTTAATATTCAGAAGTATTAACACATGCCATATGATTACAGAATCATTTGACAAATATTCTGAAGAGATTCAAAGGTTTTGAAAGCACAGTTAACAGACAAACAACAAGCCTAAAGTTCCTACCGCAAATAACTGCAGACAGTAGATCCTGCACTGAGCAGTGTTAGCCTGGACTTGAGTGAGGCCTTTGACACTGTCCTCCGTAACACCGTCATAGAGAAGATGGGGCTGGACAAGAAGAGAGTGAGATGGACTGAAAACTGACTGAGATTCTGTATCTAAAATGGGGGCTGTTTTTCTCCTGAGTACCAGTAAAGAGTTACTTGGGGCATAAGTGATGGCACAGAAAAAGAAATAAATTGCCTCTAACAAGGTAATTGCCAATTACCAATTGCCTCTAATTGGTAAAAGGCGAACTGGCCGATGTTGAAAGATTAAACCTTTTTCTTAGAAAAAACTCTCCAGAAAATATGAGTCTGCTCTTTTTCCAAATAGCTGCAAGAATGAAGATAATGATAACAAAGATAATTCAGATACAAACCAGGAGGAGGAAGGCTGGTTTTCTGTATAAGCGGAGAACGTTGTGAGCACAATGTGCAGCACAGGAGTGTGTTCCTTCCATCCAGAAATGAGAGTGAGCTGAGCTGAACAGTCCTGACAAAATCAGTAGTGAAAGACTAAATTATTTATATTAGACCATCACTTTTGGTCCTGCTCTGATCTGTACTTAGCTCACGCAGGGAAAGTGCAAAAGCAGCATGTGGTTCAGTCATGTGATCAGTACCATAGCAATAAAATGGTTTGGAAATGTGGAAGGACATCTGCTGCTCAAGCACTGCTGCAGTGCTTGGGTTCTGTGAGCCCAGCAAGAGTGGAGTGCAGCACTGTCAGCAAGCAAGAATTTTGTGGAGGAACTGGAGAAGGCAGTAACTATATTTTGTAGCTTAGATGTTTAAGATGTGCAACTGAGTTGGATTCTGTGTTCTGCTCTTTTTCTCTGGTGAAACAGGGGTCAGTAATCTGTATCTGCCTTTTGATGAGGGAGAGTTCAGCCTTGCGTGTCCCTCATATTCTCATATTCAGCGGGGAAACCGCTGCCCCAGCATCTTTTGCAACTTCTTTTGCATTGGCCCAAGAGTGAAGCACACAGGGACAAAATTTACTGAAGAACTATAGTTGTGCATTTGGAGAAGCAGTTCATTCTGTTTATCCAAACCTTCTCTCAGATTGGACTTTCTAGTGCTGTGTTTGATAGGACAAACCCTTGGATAGGAAACAGGAGATTACAGAGCCGCAAAAAACCATCAGCTTCAAGCTTGCCAGTTCTGCAAAAAATGTATGGAGCACATTCTGTTCTACATCTGGTGCCTACCAGCTCCAAGCTGGCATTTGGCATGCTTTCCTGTGCGTTGTTCTTCCTGTCACTAAGCAAGTCCACAGAATTTTTTCCTGCACAGAATCACAGAATGGCCAGGGTTGGAAGGGACCTCAAGGATCATGAATCTCCAACCCCCCGCTTCATGCAGGGCCACCAACCTCCCCATTTAATACTAGACCAAGATGCCCAGGGAGTGTGCTGAAAATGACAACTTTAAGACAACATTTTGAGTTTAAGTACTTCTCTACATTTCTAAATACATATATCAAATCATTATAAAAATAAATAACTTTAGACTTTCACAGAATTCACAGATATGTATTAACTTTGAACAAGTATCTGCCTAATGAGCATACCTTAATTTAGATGTATTGCCGTTGTTTGTTTTCTGTGACTGCTCTGCTTTCTTACCAGTAGGTCACGAAATGTGACTGCTGTTATATGCACTGACAAGTATGAAAGAACATGGATTATAAGCAGAAATTCTTAAGTTATGTGGATAAAACTTCGATATTTCATGAGGAATTGGTTAATTACAGATACATAAACAAGTGCTGTGAGGTATATGGCTGCTGTAAAATACAGTCTCCTTTTGCAGATTAATTTTTAGGGTGGCAGGGAAAATGGTTATTTTTCATATCAGCACACGTGATGAAATATTTCCGCCCACATTATTCTTACAGATTCTTGTACATTGCCTTCTATGGAATAGATTGTTTCTCTCTCTCTCTTTTTTTTTTAAATAAAGGGAGAGAAAATGTGGAAGATGAATGTGCAGCTGCCCACACTTGTCAATCCAGTTGATACCCAGTGGTGTGTTCTTAATACTGGTACTTCTGTGAAGCATGCAAGAAGCCAAAACCTGAACAAAATGTCTTAATCTGAACACAATAAATGGAAAACATAAAACAGAAGCACAGTCAGCTTTATTATAGTGTTTCATGAGCTACTTTAAATTGAGCAAGAGTAATTTTCAGCAATTGCTTATGAAAGCATGTTAGTTAATTTTTTATTGCAGTTTTAGCCTTCAGAAAGTTAAGAATGTACAGGAAATAAAGAGGGAGCATGAAGAAATTGAATGGATGTGCTCAGAGTTTAAGACTTATTGCTATCATGGTGAATAAGGAGGCGGTGACTGCTCTGCAGCAATTTTGTCATAGGCTGGTGGAGCATCAGGTACCTGTGGTAAGAAAATCAATGTGAAAGACGGAAAAGACAATTGAGAAGCCATGAAATGACATGAGACATGCAAGGAGTTATCTGCTTTCATATCAGACGTGGCACTGTAGCTTAAAATAGCTGAGCTGATTTATAGCGTCTTCACATTGTTTTCATTTTTCTTAACATGTTTCCAGGTCTTGCATCAGATTAATTTATATGTATGTGCATGTATGTATAATTCATTGTACAGGAATTTTAAACAGAAGATATATTACCTACTGAGATTTCAACTCCATCTAGAACTTCAGGAGTCTTGATGAATGCTTATTTCCAGTGATAACAATTAGGGTGGCTTATTTAATTGTAAGTTACCCTTTTCCCTATTTTCAGTCTGTTTAAACACAACTGTATCTTGATCTATATATTTTTCAAGCAAGCTATTATAAGTTTTTAAAATAATTATGGTTCCACAGTGTTTAGAGGGTCTACAACCCTGAAGTTTTGTGGTGCTCCCAGACACAATCTATTTGTCATCTACAAGAATGGTAGGGTATCTGTTAGAGCTGCATATATTTCAGCATTACCTCATATGTTACCTTAAGAATAATGACAATACAATTTCAGAATAAAGGTGGGTGAAAGTACAGGGATTTTTTTTAGAAGTATTAGGGTTATATTTAATTAAAAACGAAAAACAAAACAAAACAAACAAACAAAAAAAACCCACACCTTCTCAGAGTTAAAAATGTGCAAAACTATTTTTATTGCAGACTCAGCCTCGAGAGCACGAACCAA
The DNA here is from genome assembly GCF_951394365.1 of Tetrao urogallus. Classification (NCBI taxonomy): domain Eukaryota; kingdom Metazoa; phylum Chordata; class Aves; order Galliformes; family Phasianidae; genus Tetrao; species Tetrao urogallus. Next base: position 47,327,151 of record NC_136816.1, read on the forward strand.
GAAAGAAAACATCAAGTGAATATTTACCAAGATTATCTCACCATGTCTTATTGTATTTAAAGTAAATGAAGCTCAAGCTTTAACTTACCACAGAACTAAAGTTCCTGTACTCTTGCAGAGCCGTTTTGCAGTCTGGTGTTGCTCCCTCACCTACCACAGTTTGTATGGTGCCCATACTGATGCCTTTGCTCTGTGAGAGATCATAAAAAAAATAAGAAGTCAAAGTAAAACTGAACATGAATCTGGGGTGCACTACATATAAGTATGACTCAGTATTTATGCAGCATTTGTTAGGATGTGGGTTTAGGACTGGAAACAACAGCAATAACTAAGAAGAGCAATCTACCCATTGCTTTTTGCTGTCTCTCCTGAAACATGCTCTCCCTCCTGTATCATGCATTGCGATGTCAGCAAAAATGAGGATTGCATTTATTTTTTTTGGCCCGCAGTTACTTCTTGGACACCTTCTTTGCTATAAGAAGGTCACCTCCTTTTCTTTTTCCCATTCCTTTTCTTAATCTCAAACTCCTTTCTTTACCATTTCCCACTTCTTTTTGTACACCCTGTACTAGTTCTCCTCCTTCCAAAAAGCCTAATAAATTGCGAGGTTTTCAAAACCACAAAACGTCAGCTGTTAGATGGAATTGGAAAGGAAGTCGTGCTGTGCACAAAGAAAGCATTAAAGATGTGATGGTGTACATGTATTGGATCTGTCAGTGGGAAGGTAGCAGGGCAGTTATCAGAACAGCAAGGAAAGGGATTTGCTGGTGAGTTACGGCTTTTAATTCAAAACAGTCACATCTTTTTGGAAAGGTTAGAAAAACTAATATTGGGAAACTGGGTTTCCAAAAAGCCTTCACTTTGCATGGTTAAAAACTGCCTCCATTTCACAGCAAGAATGCTCTTCAGTGCCAAAGATGAAGATTTGAATGTTCCAACACCACAATGCTGTGGGACAGATCTAATTTGATTTTTCAAACATTTCTGAAGAAGGCAAGAAATAGCATTTTTAAGCAGTAATTTTTAGAAAGTAAATCTCAAAATCTGTCTTGCTTTTTTTTGCAAATAATTTTTAACTTTTATAAGAAAGTATTCTTGGTCAAAGTATTCACTAGCACAAGTGTCACATTTACTAAATTAATTGTAACAGCTGGTTTTTGTTTTTTTTTTGCTTCCTAGGCTTACTCCAATTGCATCTGTTCTTAGATGTAAATCTTTTGAGCAGCAAAAATGTTGTTTTATTCAAATGAAAAATTGACAGAATATGTGTAGATTTAAATATGCTTTCTAGAGACTAGATTTTTCTGTCATCATGTTGTGAAAAATTGAGCAATTGTCTCCACTTCCTTATGCTTATGTTTTCTCTGATCTGCTTGCAAGTTTTACTGCATTTCATATTCCGTGTTTTCACCTGTTAATATGTCTGAAACAAGGACATCTAATGGTAGCTGTAGTGTTGTCAGCATTAATGTAATGCAAATAATGATGGTATGCTGTCAGAATAACGTGTGAAAGTGAGCTGCCATGCTTACCCGTAGTCTTTTATAGCCACTGCGCCTTTTGTAAAACCAGCATCCAAAGATAAGCAACATAGCCAGCACCAAAATGAAGATCCCAATTCCCAGGGCTCTGTGAAAAGAAAAAAAGATAAGAAAAAATAAGTAACAGTAGAACTGGGTGCATTCTTTTGGGAGCAAGAATGGTTAGATCAGGAGCTTATATCTCTGTTCCTTTGCCAGAGGGAGGGATGAAGCAGGATATACCTCAGATAATAAAGCATCGGTAGCTTAATCCAGTCTCTGTAGATTAAGCTGTTAGATAAATTCTCTGCCCAGATCTAAAATATTCTAAAAATGAGAAATATTCGTATTTTTGAAGATAATAATCTACCAACAACCCATGCTTCTAAAATATCCTTATGTGTAAATTCAGCAAACTGCTGAATTATGAATTATGAATTATGATTTTGGAAGGGAACAAGAAGTAAAATAGGTGCCAAGCCTGCTGAGGCATCTCATGTTTGTTAAGTTTTTCCAGGCAGTAAGAATTGAGAGATGCATCCCAACTTGCATCATCCTGCAATAAATTCTGGCAACATAATTTTTAAAATTATTTGTAAAACACAGCACAGTTTCAAAAACCTAGTAAGAAACTTCAGTATTTTTTTTTTTTCATAAACAGCTCTGTATTTGTTTAGTTCTCGTTCTATGACACAGCAGGTACAGTGTTGTTGTCACTGGGTCATTTTGGGGAATATAGGTTCTGCACACTGTGCTGTAGGACATCTTTCCCACTGTTTAGGATATTAAAGAAGCAAAATGACAAAGTTACTGTAGCTTCTTAGTCTCAAAAAACTTGCTGTGCTAACGTGCTTTCTGTTAAGGCACTGAGCATTCACTCCTCATTTCTGTGATCTTTGAACATTTAGGAACAGAAAAGTCTGGGAAAGCCCAGAGGGATAAGTTGCCAGGAAAAGAAGAACAAAAGATGATATGAGTGAGGATAAATCTATCCCAGCACGCAGCCGTGTGTCGGGTACCCAGTTTCTGCAAAGTAAACCCTCGGGTTTTCCCACTGGGACCGAGGAGTGGGGAACGTCACGCATCAGAGACCCTTAACATTTACCTGCTCTCTTTTTCTATGATTCGGTGTTCCGTGGAGCATTCTTTCTTATGACCTGAGGACTCCGAATATGTGGTTCTTAATGGAGTTTCACTCAGAAATGATTTAGTGAGAGTCACATCGTGTGTACTGTTGTCTCCATCTGCTTTTAGGAGATTTACCCGGGGTTTCCACTGATATTATTCTTTAGGGTATTCCTTAGAGCAAAGCATTGTTTCTTTGAGGTTCTAAAGGGACATAAATCTTACGAAAGATTGCACTGTTACAACCTCCAATATGTAATTCCAAATGAGCCTCAACAACCCTGGTAACGTTATCATAAAGGTTAATATGAATTGTGAGCATCGGACCAAGCTCTAGATTCTTGAATTCTGCAGCTCTGATTATTCTTAGCCATCGACTGCTCTTTTAGATAATTCCATGACAAACATTTCAAAGAACCATGAAACGACCAAAATACATTTTTTCTTTCTACAGCCCTGATTTTTATTTATGTACTATCCTGGAAATTTCTTTTCAGTATAAGTTTTCTTTCCACACACATGCTAAAATAGGTTTTGCTTTATGCTTACTCTTCTGCTGTGAAATAGGTCCGTCCTTTTCCTCTAAAGAAGTTTCCATCTTGACGGTGGCTTCCTCTGGGCATTTTGAGATCCTACCTCTGTTCAAAACCACATATTAGAGCACAATAGAAATATCTGTATATGTTGATAAGTACTATCAAATTTTTGTTTCAGTGGGGGCATTTTAGAGAGGTAGAACAATATGCTATTCTCAGAATTAAGCAGACTGTTCCAATTTAAAAACTCAGAAACGCAAAAGTCAAAACTATGAGCAGTTCCACGTGAGTGCAGCAGGCTGTGATTTAAGATGATCATTTCAGGCACTAAGCAGTGACTGATTTATGAAGCAAAATCTCACAGGAATATAGAAAAAAAAAAAATAAAGACAATTTGCCTGGACAAGGAAAAATATTTGAAATCAAGAAAAATAATATTATGCACATACACATGTTTCTGTAGTTCTGTTACACCCTGTAAGAGTTCAAAGAGTCAGTCAGCACAAACTGTCACAGACCTGTTGGTTTTCAGATGATTACTATTGTATGTTGGCCAACAAGCACAGAGAATTTATAATCCTAATTCTCAGTTTTAAGAGAACAATCATCCAACTAACAATAGTCCGAACATTACAGAGGAAGAATCCACAAGTAATCATGTCTCTGTCATGTAAGCAGATCAACAGATTCTATTTGATAGCATCCAATTCATCTACTATCTCATACTGGAGTAAAGTGAGTGTAAAAAGCAGTGAATTTGCCAAATAAACTTCTATCCAAGGAATCAAAGCATTTTCAGACTTTCACTAAGAGTCTGTTAAGTCTCCACTAAAGCATAATTTTTAAGCAACATAGAATAGTTTGGGTTTAGGTAGAATAAAAAATGCAAGCCTTACCTTCTTCGGACCTGTACTCTGTTAACTAAAGGCATGTACAGCTTTCCTTTCCTTGACTTACTCTGTTTTTTTCCTTCTTTGATCTGTTCTCTTATGACTATCACGAGTTTAAATTCCTTTTAGTACAGCTTCTGAATGCATTAATTAGCATGAAAGGGGCCAGGAGACAACTTTCTTCTCACAGCCTGCATCTTTCCCTCCTAATAAGCACCTCAGAAATCAGTTATTTCTTCATGAGATTACCTACCTTGCTAGAAGGGGCTCAGCACCACTCTGCCTGCATGAACTCCTCAAGTGGGCAGCCTGATACTCAATAAAAGCATGTTTTGATTTGGGGCTGGTTGTTCTGTGGCTCCTGTCTGACAGAGTCAAGGGACTCATTTAACTAAAGCTTTGCTTATCCACATTTTATGTCATTGTAACACCGTGTAGAGGCCAAGACTGTTGGAGCAAAACTTAAAGATGACACTGGTACACCATGGTGGAAGCTTCTTAGTTTCTAGCAAGTAGTTTGATTCTGTACTGGCTAGGAAATGCTGCAACAAACAGGCTGTTCTGTGTGCTGCAGAACTAATGGAGCCCGGTTCCCAGTGGATTTGTGTGAATTGTCGTTGCGCTCACACACACACAGGCTGTAATAACTGCATTCAGAACATCAGGCAAGAAACAGCAGCCTGTAATGAATCCGGAACTCTGGGTTCTGTGGTGGGTCAGAAGTGTTAGTTACTGAGAAAGGCAAAAAAGATACAAGGACCATGAAGGACCATGTTCTGTTTGACATTTCTCTCAGTGAATCATTTGGGCCTCTCTATCCTGCAAAACTTCCTGTTTTAGTTTGGAATACTCTGGTTACCTTTGAGGCTGCGACACTGGCTCCAGACTTGGTTGAGAAATGGCTGTTTTCAGAAATGAGCATAAAATCAGTGATAGTGTGAGAGGTCAACGTCTGTTTCTTCAGGAAATTGGTTGAAAAGTTTTAACATCAATATTTCTAGTGAGCTCAGGGCTGGGAAGAGCCGGACCATTTCATCTGTTTACAAATTACACAGCTTTTTCCAGCAGTGTTAAAAATCTTACCTTGCCCCAACGCAATCTTTGTTTGGGCAGCTCTCCCCAGTGGTGCCCAGTGCCAGGGCAAGAGGCGGTGGGCACCAACTGGAATGCAGGAGCCTCGCTCTGAATGCCAGGCAGTGCTTCTGTGTTGTGCAGGTGCTGCAGATGGCACAGGCTGCCCGGGGGCTGTGGATCTCCTCCTGGGAGATCTTCAAATGCTGCCCGGGCATGGTTCTGGGCACCCTGCTCTGGGCGTCCCTGCTTGAGCAGGGTTTGCACCAGATGGACCCAGATGTCCCTGCCACCCTCAGCCATTCTGTTACTCTGGTTTTTTACTTGACAACTTAAGACCAAAATCTGAAATGACCTTTTTTCTAGAGTAAGGAAAGTCAAGGGAAGAAGAGAAACAACTGTGAAAAGCATAAATCTTCCTATTTGGGTAAATTATTCAGTGTTTCTTTTACATAATCCCAGATGAATCTAGTGGGAGTTTCAAAGGTGAATGAGATATAGAGAAACTTGCTGTAGATAGTCATGAGTGTAAAACAGCAAGCAGACACTATCACAGTCCAGTAAATTCCTGAAGAAGCATGCCAGCTCTTGTGTAATGCGTTGAAAATGTCACAGAATACCTTACTGAGCCATGTGTTTTCCTGAAAAAAAGGTTCAAGTTCTGTGAGGGGATGCTAACTGAAGACTACTGTTTGTTCTTTCAGAGTTGAAGCTGATACATACAGAAAATCCATGTGATACCAAAACCAGTGCTTCTCTGCCCCTTCCTTGCCTCAAGCAGTGCAGAGGAGAAAATGTCAATTGATGGAATAGTTTGTGTTCTGAAAGAATTTCTTGTTAATAGTATAACAAAGGGATGTGGGAGAAAACTTTGTCATAGATCAGTGGTGCCATCTGTTATCTAAATACACAGTGCTGCTATTGAGAAACTGGGTGGGTGGGAAGGTGAAACACCATGTCCTGGTTCTGATCTCAGTTTTTTTACTAAACCTTGTTTCTCTGAAGTGGCATTGCTAACTCTGTGAGTGCAAAGTCAAAGGAATTTATATGTGAATTCTACAAGTATTACCTTTTTAAATACTATATTTCAGGAGAAGATGATGTAAGCCCCATACCAGCCTGGCCATTTCTTTTAGCCAGCAGCCCGTGGAAACCTAGGACACTCTGATAAATCTCTATGATAGGTATGAAATGAATGCTCTAGTCTAACTGAAAATAACATGCCTGACCTTCTAAAACTAATGACTTCTTTTTTTATTCTGTTGATAAATGTGATTCCATCATTCCAGGATGACTTCACTTTTCCCTTCACAGTATCACAGAGCCCTGCTGCTCCTGCTGAGCCCACATGAAGGTCTCCAGTCCTGCCCTGCCTGGAGCATGACTCTTTATGATCAGGCTGGGCTGCTCAGGGCCTCACACTGGAGCAACGGGGTCCTCAGGCCAAAACCAGCCCAAACTGCCCGGGCCCTGGCTCCATGGCCCAGCCATCCTGGTGGGAAGAATCTTCTTCTCACCTCCAGCTTGAGCATTTCACTCGGTTTTTTCCGTTCTTCTCACCCTCCCACCATGTACCCAGCGCAGAACCCAGCTGTGTCTCCTCTGTCCCCTGTTGCTGGTGCTGGGATTTCTGCTGGGTCCCCAGAGCCAACCCCACTCCACACCTGAAGTATCCCACAGCCCCCCTGTAGCCCCAAGCTGAACTCAGTCATGATTGTCCATTTCTTTACAGTACTGGGTGCCTCCAAAATGGATGCAACCAGTGCTGAGCGGTGCATCTTCATCTGATGGGCGCTGTACCCAGAGCCCAGGAAGCTACCAGCCTTCTGCACTGCCACTGGCAGATCTCAGGATGCACCCAAACATGGAAATCAGTGACAGGGACTGTAATTAAAATACACGAGTTTAATAGAGAATACTGAATTGCAGTAGAAAGGTAATGTCCTATATTAAGTGTCTCCCCATTATTTTTCCTCTCCCACAGTTCCCCTGTGTTTCAAATGACAAGAAATAAAAATAAAAATGAAGGGTTCTTTTGAACATCAGGATACTGAAGTAACAAAAGAAAAAAAAAACTCTTTCAATAGAAATCTAAGTTTTAAATTGGCACAATTGACATAATTGACACGTTATTTTTCTGGAAATTCCTAATCCTTGCTACAGACCTTACACTGCAGATTGCGCCCCTTCCACTGTGTGCTCTGTAATCAAGCCCTTGCAGATAGTTGGTATATGAATAGCTGAGTTAATTTCCTGTAAATTAAATTAAAATTTTGAGTTAATTTTCATGGGACGGGAAATAAATACTTCAGATGAGCAACTGATGTTAAACTCGGCTACATGGATAAAATGTTTGACTGGAAAAATATTCTGAAGTTCATAAATGAGGCAGCTATAAATGCAGAGTAGCTTGGAAGTTTCTAAGTCCTATATTTTTTCCTCTCTTACTGTTTTTTTGTTTGTTTGTTTGTTTTTGTTTTCTTCTTAATGTGATCCAGTCCTAACTCTCTTTTCTTCTCTTTCCCAGGTAAAATAAAACTACAAAAAATGTGATTTGGGTATAGTTTCTTCTTAATCTAACAAATCAAGTGTTTTCTTTCTTCAAGAGCATTAGGATAACTGAAAGATACTACTGAACAATTCAGTATATTTAAATTCTCAAATCTCATCTATTCTCTGATATCTCTCTGTTTCTGTAGCCTCCTATGGTCTATTTCTATGATTAGTGTCTAAAATTAGAAAGTCTTTTTCCCATGAGATATCTCTGCCTTGCTGTGAGTTATAGAATCATATCATAGAATCATAGAATGGCCTGGGTTGAGAAGGACTGCAATGATCATGGTGTTTCAACCCCCTGCTCTGTGCAGGGTCTCCAACCAGCAGACCAGGCTGCCCAGAGCCACATCCAGCCTGGCCTTGAATGCCTGCAGGGATGGGGCATCCACAGCCTCCTTGGGCAACCTGTTCCAGTGCGTCACCACCCTCTGTGTGAAAAACTTCCTCCTAATATCTAACCTAAACCTGCCCTTTTATCAATTTCTAATTGTCTATACAAGAAAAGGAAATAATTGTGCCTACCGTATCTCAACCTATTACAGATTTGAAGACTGTTTTCATTTTCAGTATAAGATTTTGTTTTTTAAATTGGACAGACTTTTTCTTCTGGCACTTTATTTTTAACACTTATCATTCTTGTTACACTTCAACCTCTGCATTTTATGCACCCCTTCTAGTTAAAGCCTTGCAAGCATTGTTCTCTCAGTTATCATACTATTGCACAAAGAAATATTTATTAGTTTTAATATACTGTTACATTTGAGAGTCTTGTTTTGTTTGAAGTCCACCATAATTTCAGGTGTTCTACTGTTAATTAATTGTCAGTCCTTCTCCATTTTATGTAAGTGCACTTTTCTTACTGCTTCAGATACTTAGGACTACATTTCTCTTTGCTGAATTATATTGTTGATGTAATTTTCTCCATTTATGATGTTTGTTTAGATTCCAGGCCTGCTCTGTAGAATAAGTGTAAGCTATTATCTCAAAGCTAGATTCATGTACTCCTGGTTTTATATCCAGTCTGTTCAATGATCACTCTGAATACTGCTTCTCCAGGCTAAACATCTGTGAGCTGGGTCTTTTTCTATTTGAAAGTGATCTGTACAGATCTGTGGTCTGTATTTCGAGGGGAAGGTTTCTGCCTGCTGCAAAAAGCTTCGTGGTAATTTTGTTTAGATCATAGCCTCCCTATCACAGCCTTGTGGGGCTGTGTTGAAGACTTGTGAAGTCAAAACGCAGCTGCAACATCAAAACAACATTGTGGCAGTGGTTATAGGTGTTGTTTGCTTGTGAACTAATGACTTTCTTCCTCTGTTTTACGCACTCCTACTCAAAACACCCACTATTAAAAAGAATCCTAATAGCCTAATATTGATTTTCAAGAAGTTGCATGATGTCCAGTGTAATCACACCACTACATCATGGTCTTGGTACCTTCTTTTCTGAAGTTTCAGAAAATGGAAGGAAGTATAAGGTAATGATAATTTTTCTGATTTAGTACTTGTATGGTTTCCTTTTTCACTTCTTTGTTGAAATTGATCTAAAACAACTAAAAATACAGCTGCTAGGATGAGAGTGGCTCCTGCCATGTAGAAGCCCGCTCTGTAGTCTCCAGCCATGTCCACAATCAGACCTGGATAGGAAAAAAAAGAGACAGTAATGTGGCTGACAGAAAACAGGCCAATGTGAATTAGCTCATCAGTGTGAACAGGTCCTCTCATAAAGGGAGCACCCTGACTACATACCTTTCTTGCAGCTTTCCAAACTATGAAAGCGTAAAGCGTCGCCACGTTATTGCACTTGAAAATTTCACAGAAAATTCTCTGTTCATCTACCTTGCAGACACAGGTTGTGAAACAAAGTGCTACTAAGTCTGAAATACTTTCCAACTCACAATTTATCGGGCGATAAAGACAATGGCGGAAAAAATAAATTAATCATGCGGCTTTGTGTCTCAGGATCTTCACATTTAACAGTCACGGTGAGTTGGACAACAACTGTAGAGCATGGGAGTTTAAAAAAGGAAAGAAGAGGCCCTCTGGTGGCGACAGACTCTGGCGAGTCACCTACGGCGTTAATGGCTTCCCCGTTAATCGTTTTTCAAAAAATCGTCGACGTTAACAAAAGAAAAGACCTCCGTTTTTACACAGCTTTTATGCACACAACACACCTGAGACATCGTGCGCTGTACTGAAGAAACAGAAGTACAGTAGCAGTGCTGTAGCAGTGCACGTGGTAGCGCTGGCTGCTCAGTGCTCACAGCTACAGGTTCACCTGGGGCTGGCAAAGGCTTCTTCTTTGTTCAGCCTCTATCCAGTAGCAGGACCATTGCATATACTGCCTATTCTCCAGCCCTCACTCCAATCTAACATCAGTCCTGCTAGGCAAAACATCTTTGAAATAAAATCTTTTAGGTATTACTCTGAAAGTAAGAGAGAAGAGCTAGGTAAGCACCAAGGTTTCTCTCCTCTTCTGCACTTTCTTTTCAGCTTGCTATGCATACACAAAGCATCACATTGATACCCAAATAATCAGTGCTAATGAGCAGGCATTATTTCTGCAAGTCTTGTTACTGTAGTACTTTATTCAGATCTTCCTTGACTAAATCTGATACCACTCTCTTTCAAATCCTCTATAAAACTTCCTAGTCTTTGTGCTTTAAAGTTGAATTAAAATATTACAGTATTCAGTTTGACCCATTTGTATCCTATTACACGCTGTCATTGCCACAGAAATCACAGTAGTCTGTGAAGTCTCTGATTTTATTCAGTGCACTTTGGATGAAGACTCAGATTCACATGTTACGTCAGTCATTTTTCTACCATACCGCTTAGTAAATTTCCTACAGCCAGCAGCTAATTTCTCTTGCATTTTCAACACTGATGAACACTGTATTGCTGCTAACAAATAAAAACCATATGCAATCTCACTGTCTGCTTTCTCTTCCCACTGCTTTTTCATACTGATTCCCCATACATTATTACACTGTTCAGCTGAAATGCTGTCTGAAAACAGCAGCATCTTTGTGAATATTTCCTTCAGGTACACATAGCTCAACGTTTCAAGCCATTAAGTGTGACCTTCTGTGGAAACCTTCCCAGCAATAGCAACATTTATGCAGAACGATTATTCTCAAATTCCAAAAACTCAGCTGCTTTTTTTATGAAAATATGGATCTGTTGTTTGTCCCAAATATGTATTTTTATTATTTGTTTGTCCAGGCATTCCTGAGCTAATGGAGAAAGAAATCTGGCTCCAGCTCTAAATATTTCAGTTTGGGTAACCATTCCTCATTATTCTTGTAAACTGTATTTAGCAGAGTATACACTTACCAGCAAGAGGAGGCCCCAGAAATCCTCCAGTGCTTCGAATAAGCATGAAAAGCCCTAAAGCACTGTCAAAATCTGACATGCCCACAACTTCTGCTAGCACTGTAATGTGAACAGCAACTGTTGTGCCAAAGAAGAATCCGTAGAAGCCAGTGAATATTGCCAAGGACAGGTAGTTGTTAGCCAGTGGCAGAAGCATCAAGGAAGTACTGATCAAGGTGATTGTCATTGTCAGTAAGTGAATAGTTTTCGTAAGGTGGAGATTGGCATACCAGCCACATAGCAGTCTGCCTGCAAAATCCACCATAGCCAGAATGGATAGGAGAGATGCAGTCCAAGATTCGTCTATTCCCAGGCTGTAGCTTAGTGGAACTAAAAATAACGGAGGAACAAAGAAACTCATTGCAGCTAGTATGCCAAACATGGCGTAAAGCACAAATTCTGCTCTCCTCAGAAGCATCCAGTTGAAGGTTCTGTGTGTGATGATAGACTTCCCTTCTTTGTCTGTCTTAGAGGCACCACTGCCAGGTGTTGGTTCAGGGCGGCTCACCTCAGGGTGGAAGCTGCTTGTCAGGGGTCGCATCAGTATTCCACAGACACAGATGTTGAGTTGGGTGCCACCTATGATCAAGAGGGCACCTTTCCATCCATACTGACCAATCAGCCACTGGAAAAATGGCCCAAATGTAAATGCAAACACACATTCTCCAGCACTGGCAATAGCATTGGCCAGAGCTCTTTTCTTGGAAAAATAATGGCTAACAATGCTGATGGCTGGTGTCCATGAAAACGAAATCCCAAGTCCTGAAAAACACCAATATGAATACCATCAGTTAGATAGTGCTGAAGTATTCTGTTAAGCTGGAAATTAAAATGGTCAGTGCTCCTATGTTTGTGAAGACAGTAACGGGGAAAATAAAAATATTTTCTTGCCTAGTGAAAGAACCAGCTCATTTGTATTATGTGCTACAGTGTATAGTTGTGGCACTTCTTCTGTAAGCATAGGTTGTAAGATAAGAAAAGAAAAAAATAAAGAGGAGAATGATGTATACACGATTATATTCTCACCATAAAAAAAATAGCAACAGTTGTTCTGACAAATTTGAAGATGTTCCTAGATTAGATCTCTGGGTTAAGCTCAGCTGTGCTCAGTGCCAGAAAGTGAAGGAGAACGTGAAGGAAGCTGGTAGCACACCAGCTATGGGTACTGCTCACTGTCTTGCCAGGCTGCTTGGTTTCAAACCTGCTCTCATTTACTTTAATTTTAATGGCTCTCTATAATCATTTAGCAGGCCAAAGAACTCTAATTCCACACATTTTCAAGTATCCAGCATAGAACTGGGAATGTTACTTTGTTAAAAATGCTCAAAATGCTCAACATGTAAGATCATGTAATAGAAAGTACAGCGTCTGGGAACTCTAGGTCCATGTACTTCAGTATGCTTTAGATTCCTCAGGCCTTCATAGAGCTATCAGCCTCTGATAAAGAAGTATTCTTTTCATTTTCTGGTTGCATATAATTTGCAGATACAAATTACTAATATCGGTTTTCTACTTTGTCATGCAGTTTTCTAGCACAGATTCTTACATCCAGAGTGGGAGAAGAGGGAAACAACCTTCGAATAAGGACACTGGTTTTAGATGTTTATAAAACAGAAATCAGATTTTAAAACTCCTGCAATTAGCATCCTCGAGTAAGGACTCTGAGTTGCTAGTGCAAGAAACCTGCAAAGCCACAAAGACATACCTTGTAGGAAGCCAGTTGTTGCATACATCCAGACCATGTTGAGCCCAAGACATCCCAGGGCCATTCCTGAAAATGCAAGGAGTCCTCCAGTGATCACAACAGCACGGTGGGTGTATTTTACACATAGTGAGCTGGCAACAGGGGCTAAATCAACAGCAAACAGGAGCAAGAGAAACACGTTAGAAAGCAGAATGACATGTCAGAGCAATCAAGTAAAGCATGTGAAGAAGTAATATCTTTACTGTGCATGTCAAACCCAATGGCTGTCACACACATATGAGGGAGAGATGGCCTACTTCTGTTGTATTCTGCTGTACACGAGGGTAGGTCGATATCTGGGCTGATAGAGAAAAGGCAGCACAAATTTAAATAACAAAACTCCCAAATTCATTCCAACTATCACCCGTCCTTTGGCGGTGTTTCCTGTCAGCAGGATATATGCCTTTTGTGAAGCAAGAATGACCACTAGATGGAGCCCAAGTAACACAAATCACCTCTCGTTCCGTTCTCCCTCTTGGAGGATACACTTACTCTGCTTCACATAAACCGAGATATCAAGAAATTCACTTAATGAGAGTTTTGTTCACAAAATGAAAGAAGGTGGGAGACAAAGAATAGATGGCACTCAAAAAGGAGGTTTTATAGTAACTTGTAGGGGCAGGCTATTGTACTTTCACCTGTGATAAGAAGAAGTGACTTTGATAAATAAAACAAGTAAAATAAACCTGGCTGAGAAGTATTAACAGCCACAGAAGCTGCAGGACATATGCTGTCTGATAGAAGAAAAGCAAACAAACATTATTTCAGCATTTGCATCAATATTACAAGGATTTGGTAAGCGATGATAAGAGATGTTAAGATAATTCAGTAATGTTCTGTCAGAAACAGTGGAAGGGATGAAGCAAGAAAATGTGTATACAGCTGGAGACTCATACAATGAGTAAAACTGGGAAAAGTAGTCTGAGGACAACAAGAGGTATCCGTGACGGTTCTTAATGATGGAAGTAAAACCTGCAGCTGGAGAAGAGTCAACACACAGGGCAATTTATTATTATTTTTTTTTAGAGAATGAGAAAAAACAGGCAGAAATTGAACATGGGGTAGCAGGAGGAAGAAAGGAGCTAGCCACAGAACTGGAAATGAAGAAGATAACAAGGGAACAGAGTCTGGAAGGATAAAGGGCAATACTCAGAAAACTTGTAATCACAGTGCTAGAGAGAGAGGAGATGGAAGAGGCACCTAATACCAAAAGGAGGTCTATGTGATGGGGAAAATCCTTGCTCTTGGTAAATCAAACAGCTTGTTGCAGATGCAGATCCTCAGACAGAAACAAGGTCTCCTCCTATGCAAGATGCAGAGATGCAGTTGAAAATATCCAAATAGGAAAAATTAATAATTCACTGATCATCCTTCATACTGAGCCCAATGACATTGAAGGTTTCACAGTGGAACATGTTAGGAAGAGCTAAGCAAGGCCAGGAAAGATGCTTAAGGAACTGGAGGCTCAGGTGATCTTCATCAGTAAGTCTTCTGGTCCCTATAAATGAAGCAAAGGCAGAAGGAAAATTACTGAATGATGCAATAATTCATAAAGTGCTGTGTGGAAGAGTTTTAGAATGTTTGATCATCAAGCTCAATTCACTGGAAGAGGATTATTTTCAAATGATTTCAAAGAATGAGGAGCGGTTTCTGCTGAAAACCATAACCATTTTCTTTGAAGTACACTAGACTAAGACCTATCTAGGCTACTGCAATTTTGCTGGTATATAAAAAACAAAAATAATAATAATAATTTATAAAACTATAAGATCTGGAGTTCTTTCATCCTCCTACATTGCCTTTTTTTTCTTGCTGCTCTAAGTTCTTATGTCTGAATGACATAATAGTATCACAATTAGGTCAGTGGTAAGTCTGATTTGTAAGCCAAGTAGATTTTCATAGAAATGGATGAAAAAGCAAGGACTTTTCAAATAATTATTTCTGTCAGAATGAAAGAACACTGCAAATCAAGCTTCAAGTGTAACACCTTATGGAACTAATAAAAACTTGGCAGTGCATGATTTGCTTTATCTTTTGACTCTAAATTTGAATGACTGTTTTGTTCTTAATATATTTTTTCCAAGAAAGATCAGCTCTTCAAAGTCTTTGTAAGCACTAGGTGTGGACTGAGTAGGATGTATATAATTACACAGTATCTATGCAATGAAGTGTCTCCACAAACAAAATTGTAATAAAATTTGTTATGTAAGGATACCTACTTATTGCAATTACATTTCTGCATGAGAATATCTGGACAGGATTTCTCAAATTCTGTGCAGTTCTTGCCTGCACATGTTTGAAAGCTTTACCACTATGGTAAAGCATGATCCAGATCACAATGGCACAAAAGGCTCTGATTAGTAAGTGAAGAGCCAAATGCAGTATATTTTAGTTTCTTCACTTCTTGCTTTGGTAAGATGGAGTATTTAACCTGATCCGATTGCTCGCGGTATTTGGCTGATTTATAGTTCTCTCTTTCTTCCCTTATTGTCTGCTTACTCTCTTTATGGTCTTGTTTTCTCTACAGATGAATTGATTTTTTTTTTTCCTTTTAATCTCATGAGATTTTTGTTAGATAGGGAACAAGGAATTACTTTAAGGGAGGAAGGAGAGCCTGAACTGAACTGGGATTAGGCATAAGGAGAGGGAAGCTTTGTGGAGTAAAAAAGGAGAAGGAATGGGGGAATTGATGTCACCGTTGTGGTAGCATACAGCTTATCTAGTAGGCAGGATCACTGTCCTTAGGTCTTAAAGCACTTGGAAAAATGGTAGTCACTGTA
Organism: Tetrao urogallus; assembly: GCF_951394365.1. Classification (NCBI taxonomy): domain Eukaryota; kingdom Metazoa; phylum Chordata; class Aves; order Galliformes; family Phasianidae; genus Tetrao; species Tetrao urogallus. The sequence goes on from NC_136816.1 coordinate 47,342,744, forward strand.
AAAATCAGTGAACTCGCACAAACTGGTTTAGAATTTGATCCAACAATCTCTGAAGTTCTTAGGATTATCATCCCTGAGTTTGATACAAAGTCTGTAGGAAAACTGAATTATGAGACTAGGTACATAGAGTTCTCTAAGATAACCAAATTTCAGTGCATACACAGACTACTCACTGTATCACTTAATGTCTGAGGCATGGATACATTTTTATAAGAGGAAGCAAATGCCAATTTTTTGAAGAGAAGAAAGTAGCATTGACCCTGCATGTCTTTATTTTGTAGTTAGAATTTAAAACCAAAATGCTAAAGGGAAACTTTCACCTACCTCCTAAATGAAAGGTGGCAATAGTTATCGATGTGATCCAAGAAATGGTGCTTGCAAGCTCATCAAAGTGCTCCTGGATTTCAACAAAGAAGAGACCAAAAGTCTTGAGGACAGCAGCAGTGAGGCCCATCACTATGAAGGCTGACACTACCACAACCCATCCATAGCCACCATCTGGTGGACTGATGTCTTTGGTCTGCATTTTTCTGCTTCTCAAATCTTCTCTCAGTTGTGATTTGGTTTTGTTTTGTTTTGTTTTGTTTTGTTTTTGGTAGCAGTTGTGACAAGGATCTTTAAAAGATCTGCAAATTAGTAGAAGGCCAAGAGTTAAACAAGTGAATTTGAATAGTCTTGGAATTTTTTATACAAATAATTATCAAGTGAAAATAAATTACGCATTGCAGTAGTTAGATTGAAAATACTAACTGGCAAACAGATGCCATAGGACACAGAAAGAGGAGTAGAAAGTACAAGGAAGAAAGTTTAGAAGTTACAAAAAATATTCAGGCGAGAAATGTTACAAAAACAGAATCATGACAAAATTGAAGTGGGTCAGAAGACCATGACAGGCTGTGCTGAATGGCACATTGATTGGCACTATGGCACTGTGATTGAGCAATGTGGTCCCGCAGAAAGCATTCCTGCACATAGCAGGTGGGTTAGAAGTGGATAATCTTATGGTCCTCTCCAGCCCAAACTACTCTGTGACTCTGTGATGACAGATGTCAGTTCCAGGAATATAGCAAATCGTTGTTTTTTTTTTTTTTAAAGTTGTGCTTTGGTTCTAAAATTCCATGTGATGTGGCAACTTTGACTAAGGAGTGTAAATGTATAAACCTAACACAAACTCATGAAGATTATTTAGAATAATGCTTTTGAATTTTTATATTACTCTCTGTGTTTCAAATTCAAAACCATTGCATAATTTCTCAGAAATTTCAGGGGCAGTACATCTTCTGTCTACATAAACAAGACGTATGCAATCTCAAAAAATTGTATTAACATGAAACTGCATGTTATTCTGGTCTCTAAGCCACACCTTAAAGAACCAGGACTAGATGTGGCAGTGGAACTCTAAATGCTAACTGTACGTCTTCAGATTTTAGAGAACCTCTTCACAGCATGCAAAGGGTACTAACAATTTTTCCTGGATACCACAGATAAAACTGTGTGGCAGAAACCTTTGGAGGAATATTTTAAAAAGGTCTTTGTCTCAGGAAATCTCTAAGCTGCAAGTTGTCAGAAACTTTATGCTTATGCTGTTCTTTTACAAAAACACCTTATCTAGACCTGAACCAGACATTTTCATAGTGCGAGTAAAATTGCAAGGAGTAATGCGTAAGAATTTTGGAGTGATCTTTGTAATACTTGCACATTTATAAATATGGATGGTTCCAGAACTGCTAAGATTTTGAATAAAAATATGGGGCATTTGTCTACTTGTGAAAACTTCCTAATAGGCAGGTACATCTTAATTAATACAAAACTGAAAAAAGCACTGTTAAGTTTTTGTTACATACTTGGAGAAACCATGCAGTACACAGAAGATGTAGGATCTGTCTGTGAGAAGGATTCTTCGTGGATATTAAAAACAACCACAAGTGTATATCTTATACTAAATGCATGAAACAAAAAAAAAACAAAGAGACATTGCACAAGAAACAGCTTTATTCTAAGAGGGAGAATGAGAGTTAAAAACGTTCGTTAAGTACTTACGTTTATCTTTGTTGTGTGCAGCAAGAGTTTAGGGAATCCATACCACTAGAAGCCATCCAGCACAAAGCAAAAGCCACCATTCCAGGAGAACCTAAATAACGGCAAAAAGGTTGGGGTGAACAGGCTGTCAGATCTTTGTAGGAATCAGGAGCAAAAACATCCTGCTGCCTGGTGTCTGGCTCAAGCTTCTGGCTAACACATGGCACTGGCTGCATTTGCATGACAGACATAGCCAGACACATTCATCAGTTGTGGAAGGCCTCAGAAACATCCTGAAAAATCTTAAAACTCAGACACATGAGAGGAAAGAATGTCTTGTGCTTGGGCCCACGTGAAGGAATCTGGTTTTAATTCCCAGTTTCTGGGTGACCTTGAGCAAAACATTTGCTCTTGCTATATTCTCTCAGTTGTCAAATGCAGATGATACTCTCTACGGTCATGGATTTTGCAACACTAAAAGCGTTAACACTTGTATTAATGCTCAGGTGCTCCAAGAAAATACAGGAACTTTATCAAGCTGTAGCCATGTCCTATACTGCTGTGCTGAAGTGTCCAGGTTATGATTTGTTCTGAGGTACTGGAAAAACACACACAAAAATGCTGCAGCAACACTTTGGCGAAAGAAGCTTCTTATGCAGAGTAGTCACGATACTGCTGCACTCCGCATGGACATTCCAGGGAAAGGATTATGACTTGTGCCTCAAGACAGATATAAGAAATCCTGCTATTTACCTGGCAGCACCTTGAACTAAAACAAGCATAATAAATCTACTACTTCCTGACACCACCCAAAGCTCTTCACCTTCATTAGGCAAACTCTGCCCTAGGAGGAGTATAAATCAGGCTTTGCTGCTCATAAGACTTAAAAGAAAAGCTTTTTTTCTTATTACAAACAAATCTTCTATGTCACTGTTCAGAATTCAGTCTCCAGTCTGTTTTAATGATCACGGTCTTACATGTAACTCCAAAATGAAATTGCTATTCTAGTGAAATTTCAGTTGCTTCCAAAGTGAAATTGCTATTCTGGTCACTTGATTAATTAACATTTTTGTCTCCTAGGTGCCCTACATATTTGGAAGTAGTGCAGGTACATAAGTAGGGAATTGCTAAAGTGCCTGAGCTGAGTAAAAGAAGGCTTAGATGTTGCAACGGGTGGACACATTCCTGAGCACCATATTCTGCTTTCTTCATTCTTTCAGTTGAAAGTTGGCTAGAAGCATGTAAGAAAAACACCCTGGATTTCTTTTTACTCTAGACTATTCAGCAATGTTAAGCAGTAAGTTTTTAATATTTTCACCTTTTCCCCTTGCCCCTGAAAAAGACTTACGCAGGAAAGACCTAGAGGTAAAACTGCACTTGTCCATACAGGATATCACTCATGACTGTAAAGCCCTGTGTGGAAGAATTAGTACACTCCCTAGCATCTCATTGCCTCTGACCTCCAAGCTTTTTCATGGCTGTTAGAATGCATGCCCTGTGAGACAGGAGCTATGGCTGTTTTGATGACAGTGGAGTGTACATCAGGAAGAGCATACATGCCAGAAGTAGCAGCCACCTGATGGTGAAACTTGTCAGCAAGGATGCACTGGCAAAGCATAACCTATTTGCAGTCAAATGCCTACAAAAGTGCTCACACTGCATGAGTAGAGGAGTTATCTATTCACATTCTTTCAGTTCTCTGAGATGCTTCTGCTTTTATTCGTGTTTGCTTGATAATAATATTGATAATAGAAGATTGATAATAATAAATATGAATATTGTTTGTTTGCATTTTAGTGCCATATAATGTTGTGAAGACTGATTATTGATTATTTAGTTGAGTTTTGTGGTCTAATTTGCATACTACAGGATAACACAACAGTTTGATGTCAGAGAACATGTATATCACAGAACAACCTGATAGTGGAACCACAGAAAGACTATTGTTGCCAGGAACTTCTGGTCTTCTTGTTCAAGCAATGCATAAACCCCCAAAATAATTGTACAATTTCAGTCTTTCTTAGAGTCTGGATGGACTCCCTAAGAGAACAGCACTTTGCAGAAGAGCACTAGTAAGGCAAGTATTACCTTTTTGCACACTCAGATGAAGAAACATCACTTGCAACTTGTTTTTTTTTGGCTTTATCTTTCAGTACAAATGTGGTACTTTACAATGGATTTGGACTTAAAAATTAAAAATAAGAGAAAAGAAAAAGGAAAAATAAAATAAAAATGATACTAAGCTATGTAAACAAAGGCTGAACTATTTCCACTAAAGGCTAGTACTGAGATACAGCTACTACTAGAATGAATTAGATGTTGCCCTTCCTGATACTATTTAGTACATTTTGGCTTTAGGAGAAAAACAATATTGATAATATACCAATGTTTTAGTGCTGTGCAGAGCCAAGGATATTTCAGTTTTGATCTTCTCATATTGTCCTGACAGCAAAAGGAGCTAGGGAGCACACGGAGCTGGGAGGAGACAGAACTGAGACAAATGACCCAAGCTGTCAAAAGAGATATTCCATACCATATGGCATCATGTGAACTGGCTGGGCATCAGCTTGCAGGTGATGAGCAATTGCATTGTGCATCACTTGTTTTGTAAATATATACATATATAATGATCATTACTATTATTTCTTTTTTTTTTTTTTTTTTGGTTTATTAATAGTTTTCATCTCAACCTACAAGCTCTACTTCTTTATTTCTGACTTTCTTCCTCATCCCATTGGGCAGGGGTGTGAGGGAAAGGTTGTGTGGTGCTTTCTGGGTTAAACTCCAGCAGATCTTCAAAATATGTTAAGAACAGACTAAAATCATAATTTTTAAAAATATTATATTAAAAGAAAGATTGAAAGAATTAAGGAGACAAATGGTAATTCATACTGAAACTTGATGTATGTGCCTTCGTACAGAATGATGGAACAGGTACTTATTATGTTTGCCAAACTCAGATACCTTCTGTTCTTCATCTAAAGCTCATACTGATCTGCTGATGCACACACACCACTGCAATTCCAAATACATCAGAGCTGTGCTAGTTACTGTTCTTCAAATAGAAAATCAAGAGAACCTCTCCACAAAAATATCCTCTCTAACGTCATTAGCATCATCTTGGTAAGAGCATAATGAATATAATCTGTAACACAATTTACTGTCATATCACATCAGGATGGAACGAATGCTCTAGCAGCCAGTTTGAAGTAACAAAAATCAAGTACTGCATAAAGAAATTACCTTACTCAGATAACCCAGATTTGTGCAGGAAAAGCTCTTCTTTTATCTTGCAGTTGCATGTATGCTCTTGGGTGGTGCTGCAGACCACTGGGTCATCTTATGCACTGTTCCTTGTGTGCACAATCTAGATGAACAAGCCAATCCATCTCAGTCAGGATGGGTAAGTTGTTTGACTTTTTAAGAGGAGCCCATGACCACTCCCCAGAATACATTTGGCTCCACCTACACTCAGAAAAGCCAAGTTCTGTCACGAACCAGAGATTAGAGAAATTAAAATCAGGAAGGGGTGAAGGGAATGGTGTGAAAAGACAAACTTCATTGTATATCTATACTGTATTGTTACTAGACTTGAACTGCTGTCCTAAGTTTTTATCAAACTCAGTTATGCAGCCAATCAAACCATTCAGATTTGTCATCCAGCTCACTCTCCCTAGTATTTTGGGGCAGTTACTGCTAGTATTTGTTCAAATATGAAATTAATTTGTCATTTCTCTCCTGTTGTGCTCTTGGACAGATCTTGGTTACAGTCGAGCATCATATAGCCTGCATCAGCTACAGATTCCAAGCCTGCAACATGCATGATCAGAACATTCTGCTGCATTCTTCAGGCATATTTGCCTTTGTTGTCTGATTTTTCTATAATCTTCTTTTTTTTTTTCGTATGAATCCCAGTTCCTGAAATACTGTACTGCTCTTATGGATTTCAGAAAGCTTTTAGATCTCAGCTATTTTATGGAGATTACTTTTGTATTTTCTAACAATCTGCCTTGTACTGTGCTCCTGCCTGTATTATAGGCTACTACTGTAATAGTTTGGGGGTGGTAGTGAAGAGAGGTTTGTTGCAGTAGTTGGTCACTTTGTGTCATCCTTTTGTTTATGTGTTATTCTGTTTATCTTATGACTTGACAAGTTATCTCTCTGCTTTGTGTGAATTAAGGAGGAGGGTGAATGTACAAATTGGCCAGTTGAATTACATACTTAAAACAGATAAATATTCTTAGATTCATGTTTTTTTATCCTGTGATGTACAGCATGAGAGACAAAGAGCTCCATAACTTCGGGGCTTACATTTGAGATGCTAAACAGGAAAGGAAAAGCATTTGCAGTTTTCAGTCTGAGGACTGATAAAACATACCAGCTGCCATCAGACTGAATGTTTTGTAAGGCTGGAGAAGTCAAAGAAGGAGCAAAGAAAGATTGTATAGTTTTATAGTTTTTAAGTTTGTTAAAATGTCCAGTGCTGACAGAATATTTGCTGCCATCCCACTCTCACCTTGCTGCTGCCATGTGGACTTTTACACAGTGAACCAGATGAGTGAACAGATCTATCTGGGGAAAACACACATAGGAGTAGTTCTTCAATTTGGAGAAATTCATTCTGTGCCTTCACAAGGCAGAAGGCAGAGAATAGTGGCCATGAAGTAAACCTAGTGGATAAGGTTGTTTAATCCAGCGCAGAGAATCACTTGGGAAATGTAGGACTGTTGGTGTATTAATGCACTCTGTGAATCTATGAAGCTGTTAGTCTAAGAAAGTAGTCGACTCTGGAGGTACAGATTTAGATTATTAACTGAACTGTGAACATACTTTAAGACAAAGTTTCACAGTAATCTGTCAGCACCAACACTTCCCATGCCTCCTCTCACCTTCCTTACTCCTCGTGTTGGAGAAAAATAGGTGTAATTACTGCAACACTTCTATCTGCAAGCCTGAGAGGCCTTCAGTTGAAGATATCTCTATGCTAGATAGCCATATAAATATGTGCATATATATATGCATACATATATCTACTGGATTGGTAGGTCTTGCTTTTGCAGAGAAGATTCTTTCCCTCCTAATCATGTTGACCAGCATTACCTTTTGGAGTCCCACTGTGATAAAATTTATCATCCAGCAACTGCATGCACATAGGTGTGTGAAGCCATAGACCGTTATGCATGTGAGGACTGTGATAAACAAAGCTACATCTCACTTAGAGCTAAAAGCCAGATGGAAACAAAGAACAATACAACTTTTTATTATTCTTCATAGCAGAGACGAACATTCTATAGTCTCTCTGGACAGTCTGTGCTAGTGTTCTACCACTTTCATAGTGGTTTTACTTTTCCCAACGTCTGGTTTGAATTTTTCTTGTTGCAGCTCATGACTTAAGCTTGTAGACCTTTTGCTGTGCCACTAAATGGAAAGCAAAAAACAATTCTTTATATAACCACTGCAGGACAACTGGGGTTTTGAGGGACTATTTTACCCTAATCATCCGTTTTCTTCACATTTTAAATTTCAAAATTAAATCTGGATGGTCTACCAAATGAAGATCTCAATTAAAAAAAAAAAATAAAATTATGTGATAAAATACTTGGAACAAGAACAGGATTCTTTGTGGCAAAGTGTTGGAAAGACATGCATGCTGAGTTTTTTATTCATGCAGATCTATTCATAACTCCACCACTTTTACACACTTTAATCATGGAATTTCAAGTCTATACACAAAATTGTAATCACAGGAATGGTGCACCAGTCACTCCATGTGGTTACTTCCAATGTTCTGTTCATTGAAATTATAGGAGGTTCTGTGTGTGAGGGAAAATTCCCATGATTGTGGCTTACAACCAGAATATTCCTATTGATAATGCATTGAATACTCACTTTCTATGGTCCATCTTATTATATACATTTCATTTTTAGTTATAGCACATAATATGAGTAATCCAGAACTACTTTCATATCACTATCATGTTACTATTACTATCAGAACAGATTTTTGCTCAGTTTATCAAAAAATAAACTAAAATATCATTTACACAATTTTCTGTCAGTATAGTTTATATTATGTGTGCAGCTCTGTAGGATACTTCTCCCTAATCATCTGTTTTCTTCACATTTTGAATTTCAAAATTAAATCTAAGACTCCCTCATTTCACCCCAAGAAATAAGAAAAAAATCACTTTTATAAATGCAGCTTACATTTTTTTCTCTTTAGAAAATGGTTGTCTGAGAGAGCTTTCAGTTTTCAGTTCATACGCTGAAGAAAGCAGTTTATTCCAGGTGGCAAGAAGTTTGTTTTCTATTTAGATTTAGTTTGTCAGTTTAGCTCACAGTAAGCCAGAGTGTTAGTTTCCACTTTAAGTGCTTGAGTAAGCACAAAATGCGTTCATAGGTGGACTGCTACGTTGAATACGTATTTGGTGTGAATTGAAATGAGAAACTGCCTGGAACACCTGCACTTCAGAGAACAGTGATGATTCAGAGGTGATTATACTTAAACTTTGCCCAGTGATGTCACAAAAAATTATTTAACCATTCAGGAGTTATCTGGTGCCTTGGATTTTACCAGCAGGTTTGTAGAAAACAAACAAAGAAACAAACTGTAAAGAGTTTAAACATAAGCTGGCTTAGATGTTCTTTTTGAAATGCTTTTTATTGCTAGTCTGAAAACTGCAATTGATGAATCAATTCTCTGTTGCCATAATTGGTTGCATTTCCACCAGTTTCAAAGGTGCTTCACCATTTTCACCCCCCAGAAATTGTCTTCATTGATTTCTCTATGGGAACAGGGATGCCTTCATGGAAGATACAATCTATCTATCTATTGGCTTTTTGCTATTTTCATAGAATACGAGAGATGTAGTATACAAGTCTCTAAAGTACAGTTTTTATTTAAATAAACTTCACTAACACAAAAGGCCAGTCTGCTATAAATACTCACACAATCTAGAAAAGTCAGCTTTACTCAGGTGAAAGAACAGAGATCTAAGGAAACGTGACTCCTATGTTCAGCAGTCATTGATAGTGATCGTTCTCATCTCTCCATATGGAACTATTGGCTCTGATTGTCCTTTTTTTTTTTTTTTACTAAAACCCTACAGAGAGTATTGTACAAACAGATAGTAAGCCAAGATAAAAGGTAGTAAAGTCACATGATTTCTTAATTAAAGAGCATATTTATCAAAACAACTGAATCAAAATGACTTTACCTTTGGTGTGCGATGAATTGTCTGAGGAAAGATACTAGCATGCAAAAGAATTAGAAGAATACACGGAAGAGATCAACAGGCTGACAAAAGAGCTAACAGAATGTAAATCCAAATTGGGTAAAAAACTTGAGTGCGGTGTGGCTTGCAGTCTTGAAGGAAAACCAAAGAAAGAGTTTAATCTTGATGTGAATGAAGAAGGCACCAGGGAGGTGATTCGGTTGCATAAAGTCACAAAGTTGATGGATGAAGGTGGTAATTTCCATGCTTGTTTATTTTTTAATGTATTTATTATTTTTGGGGGTAGATAGGACAGCTGGAAGTTAAAATACTGAAGCAGAAAGGTAGCAATCTATTTATTGAGTGATTAAGGTTTGGCAGAAGCTGTCAGATTGCACAAGAAAGTGAAATATTTAATAGATAATAGAAGAAAATATTGTTTGCATTTGGGCTGGGTTCAGATTATCATATTTGCTTCACAGAATCACAGAAAGGTTGATGTTGGAAGGGACCTTCAAATCATCTAGACCAACCTTCTTGCTCAAGCAGATACCTAGAGGAGGTTACTCAGCTTAACCAACTATCATTACTTTAAAATTGACTGAACATTTCCAGGCTGAGGTCAAACAAAAAAGCCTTCTGTCATGGGATCACAGCAGATATGCTACCTCTACTTCCCTGCCCCTTCCTCTTCTTCACTGACCATTCTCCAGCAAGACCTTGCCTCCCTTTAATATCAAAAGGAATGGTGAGACTGAATGAAAATGTATCCTATCCACAGAGAGGTGAGTGACATAAAGGTCGAGATGAAAGGATATATCTACCTGAAGAAAAGTGGTTTCGGTTTCTGACAAGCAACAGTGATTTTTTCTGATTATAGGCTATGATTACAGCTCCCATTACACAATAAGCAAGTAAGGGAGAGAGTACAGAAAATACGTTTCATTAAACAAGAGTGAAAAGCACTGTTTAAGCTTAATGGCTAAGCACAGTGTTGATGCAAACTACCACCTACCTGTGCCCTATCACTCTAAAAGCTGTGATTTTTTCCCCCCCGCTTCCAGTTCCTGAATGAGTGATCATGATATTACCATTCTGCTTTAATTACAGGATGAAGGTAGTAATGTCCAATTCTTGGGGATGTGTGGAAGGCTGATGAGACATTTGCTGCTGCTGCATCTTGAAAAAATGAACTTGTTTAGCTAAATGGACTCTAAATGTCCTCTGGTTGATGCTTGGATAAGATTTTACAAGGATTCAGTTGAAAGTACAGACATCAAGGGAAACCAGCTTGTTAAATTCCCTGTGCTGTCTTCTTAAATGACACTGTCATACTCAATGCCATCCATGGGCTTGATGCTGTACTGTAGGGTTGTGCAATATAGTGAGGCAGCAAAGACAAAGAAGAAGAAATGTAAACTTTCTTGGTAACATGAAGTGCGCCTGTGCAGAATAGTTTTCAAAGAGAACATCTGGTTATACTTGAACTGAATAAATTACCAGCAGTCCCAGATAAGTGGAGAGGTCCCTAGAGGCTGGTTCATGCAGCTCCAATTTACAAGAAGGGTAGGAAGAATGGTCCAGGAATTAAAGGCCAGTCAGCACGTAGAGGACAATTGAGTGATTAGAAGCAGCTAGCATGGGTTTATGAAGTGCAAGGTCTGCCTTACTAACATGACCTCCTTCTATGACAAGATGATCTGCTTAATAGATGAGGGAAAAGCTTTGGATGTCATTTATCTGGATTTCTATAAAATATTTCACACTGTTTCTGACTGCATTCAGCTAGAGAAACTAGCTGCTCGTGCTTTGGACAACTGTACAGTTCGCAAAGTGAAGAACTGACTGGATGGCCAGGCTGAAAGAGTTGTTGTGAATGGAGTTGAAGTTTAGATTGATGGCCTGAGTCCAATCACCTAACATTCAACAAGGGTTAATGGTGTGCAACTTGGGACACAACAGCCCCGTGCAGCCGTGTAGCCTTGGGAAGGAAGAACTGGAATGTTTCTGGCAGAAAAGGACCTGGGGATGCCAGCTGACAGTTGAACATGAACCAGTAGTGTGCCCAGGTGGCCAAGAAGGCCAACAGCATCCTGGCCTGCATCAGCAGCAGTGTGGCCAGCAGAAATAGGGAAGCTATTTTTTCCTTCTATGCATCACTGGTGAGAATAGTACCTTAATATTTCATCCCCTTACCATAGGGATTTGCTCTGTACTGTGCGGAGAAGAGCAGTGAAGCTGGTGTAGGGACTAGAAAACAAGACACATGAGGAGCGGCTGAGAGAAGTGGGGTTGTTTAGTCTGGAGAAGAGGAGGCTGAGGGGAGACTTCATCACTCCCTACAGTTACCTGAAAGGAAGCTGCAGTGAGCAGGTGTTGATCTCTCTTCTCAGGTGACAATAATATGCAAAGAAATGGTTTCAAGTTGCACTACAGGAAGCTTATAGTGGACATCAGAAAGATTTTTTCATGAAGAGGATGGCCAAGTGTAGGAACTATCTGCCCAGGCGAGTGGTGGAGTTGCCACTCCTGGAGGTATTTAAGATGCATGTGGGTGTGGTGCTGCTCAGGGACGTGGTTTAGTGATAAGACTTGTTAGGTTGGGTTGACTGTTGGATTGGGTGATCTTGAAGGCCTTTTCCAACCTAGATAACTCTACAACTTAGGATTCAATACAGGTTATACAGGACTGCCCTGTACTATTGCTAAGGTAGATATTAGTAATGAGTTCTTACAGTGTACTTTCTGCTTCTAAGACCAGGATAGATACAGAATATGATCAGCTGTTGATTCAGAGCAATGTTGAATGTTTACAGTTTGCAAGATGAATACTATAAAGATTACAGCATGTATAATCAGAGGCAGATTACAGTTAATGCAAGGAAATTAAACCTTGGGAAGTAATGACCAAAAAATCTTGAAGAAATGATGGATACTGAACTCCTATTTATTTCCATGGGAATTACAACAGATACAAAGTACACAATAATGCTATTTTATAGAGCATATTCGTAGCTACAAAAATACTATTGCCATGCAAATAGTATTTTCACCAGTGATTAATAACAGCCTGAATGTCATGCTCACAAAAATTTGCACCAGCAGAGGTGACTCACTGTCACTGTTGCCACTGCTAAAATGCAACACCCACTGCCTAACTACGCTTCACATCCACTCTTCTGTCTTCAGAAATGTTCAGCAAGTGTCAGTGAATATTAGTGGGCACCATTTTTTCCACATGGAGGAATTCAATGACATAACTTTGCTTTGTTTGCACTTCCATGTCAGACACCGTTTTGCCAGACTGCCCCTTTGCTGCCATCTGTCACACAGCAACAAATGACAGAATATTGGTGGGAATGTTCAACCCCCACTGCCATTTGTTTATTTCTTAAGCAAGAAGAAAGTGTCCTACTGTCCAGCTTTGTTTTGCAAGTAAATTAGAAAGCAAAGCTTGAGTCCCTCTAGATGAGATGAGGTGCTGGATTTTTAATTCTTCTTCTTTTAAGGAGAAAGAAAACTGTTTCTTAGCTTGCCCAGTGACCAGGGGATTTTCCCATTTTGACATAAGATTTAAGAACTAGGTCAAGTATCCGTCTTCTAAACACAAAATCAAACAGAATATATGCTGAATCGTTTGCTTGGAAATTGGATCCAATTATCTTAAATTGGTCATTCCAGACTAACAGAGCAATAGAGGACACTATATTTGTTAAGAAGTTTGACGTATCATTCATGTCAAAACCTGTACACACTATACTTCCAGCTGAATTCACAGGGCACAGTGCCCTACCAAATGCTGTGCTCAGAACCGATCAAACAAGGGCTGTCAGTACTCCATATCAGAAGACTTTCTGACCTAAATAAGAAAATTACTTCTGCATTTTGGATTGACAGAACATTAAAAGACGTTTTCACCTGTACATCATGATTTTCACCAAAGTTGGTAGAATCGGATCTCTCTCTTAACCAAGGGTTCTTAATATCCAAATGTTGTCCAAAGAATGAAGGGAAAATGACCACTAGAGAAAGAACGAATGTCTTTTACTTACTTGAGTTCTAATCAGCAAGTAAGCATACAAGCAAAGTAAATGAATAATGTGTAGCTCTTGTTTTCTCATATTGTGCATCACCTCTGAGACCAATAATGTAGAGCCTGTTCTAATGTAGTCAAATTTGAGACTTGTAGTCAAATTTCAGCAGCATGTATTACTGGAGAGGTGCAGTCCCTGCATAGAAGTGCATAATTGAGTGTTTCAGGAGTGGTGGCCCCCAGTGCTTTAGCACTGATGATATTACACATGAAATGGAAATAGAAGATGAGAAAAATCCATACCTAGTTCCTTGTTTGATTTCTCCACACAGATGTAGGACCTACTTAAGAATTTCAAATGTGAAATGCAAATCTATTCTGAATACCTGGCCACATATTTTTAAAACCACAACTTCTTTGCCTTATTACCAGTATGCAGATTATTAAGATGACATTTTCAAAGAGAGGCTTGAATATTTGTATTACAAACATTGCATCAGACTGATTATGCACTTATATGCTTAAGAAAACATTTGCATTGGAACATTTCAGAGTAGAGCTATTTCTAGTGTAAAATTTTCTGTTAAGCACCAAGCCTGGGTGTCCATTTGTCCTGATAACACCGAGTCATTAAGACAGAGGTAACAACGTAAGCGAGAGAAATGAAGCAGGAATTAAAAGTAAACGAAGGAGAAAAGCAACCTCTCAGCTTACAAGGGCTGCCTGAAAGTAATGCCTCCTATGTGTTACGTTGTCCCACAATGTCAAAGGTGGATGTTGGTGGTATGGCAGCAGAGGCTGAACCTTCCCACCAATGTTCTGTTAGCTGTGCAACACATTGCATCAGAGGGGCAGTCTGACAGAATGGTGTCTGACATGCAAGTGCGTATGAAGCAAAGGTGTGGAAACGAATTCCACCACATGGAAAAATAATGGCACCCATTGACATTCACTGATGCTTGCTGGGCGCTCCTGGAAGCCAACCAGGGCGGTGGGTGCTGCGTTTCAGCAGCGATGACAGCGGGTCACCTCCACTTGTGCACAGCAAGGCATGCAGGCTCTTGTTCGTTGCCAGCAAAAATGCACAGCGAACGCGCATGTCAACGCACGGCGTTTCGGCGGCAACAACACCGAGCAGCCCTGAGGGAGGGCAGGGTGAGCAGACCTGGGCGGGAGGAGACGCCCCGCCCTCTCTGACGTGAGCGAAGGCAGGGGAAGGTGGGGCGCCTCCTCCCGCCCCCTCTCCCCCGCCCACTCCGGGGCGCTTTTCCTTTCTCTTTTCTGCCTTTTGACTCTCGGCCCTTTCCGTATCGCGTGTCAGCGCGGCGCAGCGAGCGCGCCGGCGATGGAGCGTGGTGCGGCGGCGGCCGTGAGGCGCCTACGCGCGCCGGGTGGCGGCGAGCGGGATGGCGACCGCCGCTCCCCGCCCTCTCGGCGAGAGGACGGAGAGGCCGACCTGCAGAGGAAGAAGCGGGGCGGGCCGCGGCGACGGCTGCTGGGCGAGGCGCGGGGGGCGCCACTGGTGTTGCTCTACCTGTTGGTGCTGCGGGTGCTGGTGCAGGTCTCGCACCGGCAGCTGCTCAGTCCGCCCGCCGGACGCGGGGAGCGCGAGTTCAGCGCGCAGCGCGCCAGGTAGACCGGGGGGGGGGGGACGGGAGGCACTGCCCGCGCTCCTGTGGCTCCCGCTTGCAGTGGCACGCCGTGCTGGTTTTGGGGTTGGCGTTGTGGAGAGCTGTGTGTCGGTTGAGTGCCGTGGTTGGCGGGGCGAGGAGTCCTGGAGAGAGAGCGGTGCTACATGGCCTCGTAGGTGGGAGGTCACAGAGGTGATCGGAGGGCTGCAGCTCTTCTCCTGTGAGGGAGCTGGGCTTGTGCAGCTTGGAGAAAGAAGGATTCCAGAGACCTCGTTGTGGCCTTCCAGTACTTAAAGGGTGCTAACAAGCAGGAGGATGCAGCTTTTCACGCAGGTAGATAGTGAGGGGGCATTTAAGTCAGATGTTAGGAAGAAATTCTTTACTGAGAGGGCACTGATGCCTTGGCACAGCTGCCCAGAGAAGCTGTGGTGCTCCATTCCTAAAGGATGGGCCCTGAGCAGCCTGAGCAGGTGGGGGGCGGCCCTGTCCACAGCAGGGCATTGGAACTGGATGATCTTTCAGTTCCCTTCCAACCTAAGCCATCCTGTGATTCTCTGGTTCTGTTATGATCTTTACTGTTACCATCTTGGATGTCTTGAGTAAAGTTACCAGTGTTAGTCTCTTACTGCAAACTTTGAATTTAAAAGATGTACAAAAATGTTAAAGCTAATCTTAAAAATGCTAAAACTATCTGAAATTAAGGTGTATACAAATACTGAATGTGTTGATGTTGACTGTACAATTTGTCTTTCAGGGGATACCTTGACAACATAACAGCAATCGGGCCCAGAACGGTTGGAAGTCCAGAAAATGAAGTTCTTACAGTTAACTACCTCTTACAACAAATTAAGGCAATAGAAACTGAAAGCACAGGTGCTCATAAGATATTTGTAGACATACAGAGACCCACAGGCTCCTTCAGCATTGACTTTTTAGGAGGCTTTACTAGCTACTACGCAAACATAACCAATGTTGTAGTGAAACTGGAACCTCGAGGTGGAGCTGAGCATGCTGTCTTATCCAACTGTCACTTTGATTCCGTACCAAATACCCCAGGTAGGCCCACTTGTTGCTCCTGTATTTCTCTGTAGTTCACAATCTACAGAGCTTGGCTCACTGTCTTCTAGCTAAAACCCTTATAGCCATGTGCTAAAACACTACATGTGTCAACTAACTTGTTTGATTTCAGTGAAATTCACTATGTATAGAGTGACAGGTTAGTCCTGTTTTAGTCATCGTGTTTTAGGATATAACTTGTTTTCTGGCAGGCAGCAAATTATGGATGTCAGATTTGGATTTCTGAGTTTTGTTATGTCTGCCTTTCTTTTAATTCATTCCTCAGGCATGTCACTTGTTCTGCTTCTACCTGTAATTCAGCTCTTTCCATACTTCTGTACTGATTTTAACTTGGTTTTCCTGTAATGGAAAATGCTTTGTGCTGGAGTCTGTTCCCAACTCCCACTAAGCAGTTTTTCTTCCCATGCCATCTGGTATGTTTTATCTCAACTTTTTAGTACTGTGTCCTTATGCTATACCTTTTTTTTTTTTCTTTTTTTTTTTTTTCCCCCACTTTTAAAGTTTCTCACTCAAAAGACTATGGTGATCAGAGATTTAAGGTACTGTTGCTTTGGCGGTATGTATGTCTCTCACTGCTACTTTCACCTCTGTGTGTTTCCTAGTTCTTGACCTTCGGTGTTTTTATAAATCTAATCGTCTTAAACAATTATTGCAACATGTTTGTAATCATCTTTGCAAGTTTGTGGTATGCCATTGCCAGGAAAGTATGGAACTAGAAATCATTCAAATACATTTGTTGTAACACATAGCCACAGGTGTATGCCACTTATTACAGCTGGAAAGTACTACACATTTCAGTCACTAACAGTAGTTTTACTTAGAATTTTTCATTTACAGCCTGCACTACATTTTATTCTGGGGAGTAAACTTTCTGTTCTTTAGCACACACAGATAATCCTCATTACTGAGGAAACAGTTGAGTCTTAGCTAGAGAAACAAAACATTTGCTATACTCTTTGTGCTTCTGTTCTGTCAACAAAGAGAATACAGGACTTCACTTTAACCTCTGGTCATATTTAGGCAAGATAGATTTCCAATTATATTTAATAACTGTGATTATTGTACAATATCTGATTTAGGAACTGCAGAGGTTATTATTACTGTATTTATAGTCCGACTAGTCCTTGACCTAAAGAATGCTCCACAAGTATAATGTAATAATGACTGTTTTTAGATGTGTAAGTGGTGTGCCTGTTTCTGTGGGTTGTTGCACAGGGTTATGTATCCATCAGTTACTTTCTTTACAGTTATTCAGTCAGTAGTCTGAATCAGAAGTATTTCACCAATCTTGCACAGAGGTGGGAATATCATAGAATGGCTTAGGTCAGAAGGGACCTTGAGGAACATTTGGTCCCAGTGTCTGTTTTATGGGCAGTATTGCCACCCCGCAGATCAGGCTGCCCGTGTGAAAAGCTCTTCCTTCTGTTTATAAGCTCTCTTTACGTACTGGAAAATCACAGTGAGGTCAGTGTGGAGAAGAGGGGGCTCCAGAAGAGCAAGCACAGCTCCTCAGCCTGTTTTCGTAGGAGATGTGTTCCAACCCTCTGATAGTCTTTGTGGCCCTTCTTTGGGCCCACTCTGGCAGCTCCACATTCTTGTGCTGGGGGCCCAAGGCCTGACCTCAGTTCTCCAAATGAGGCTTCATGAATTGTTAGTGAGAATCATGAAGAAGTTTATAATGGAACCAGAAATTAACCTATATGCTTGCCATTAATCACAGTGCATCCTTTTATCGCAGCAGTGAGGAACTGCTCTTTCATTTTCCTGCTGTGAAATTTGCACGTAACCTAAGCAAGAGCCTTTTGTTTTTTTGTTCTTCTGTCTTTCTATAACTAAGCTGATTTGAGAAAAATGTTTTGTTTAAGCAGAATCAGTATGACTTCATGTTTCAATGAATGGTATATTTGCAAATTAAAATAATAGTATGTGATCTGCTGTTAATGCTCATAGAGTTTTCCTGGCACGATTAATGATCAATGCATCTATTTGCATGCTGTTGGAATAGGTGTCGGCTAGGTATGAAGTTTTTAATTTGTTTCCTTTAGATGTTGGTATTACTCAAACATTGTAAAGCAGTTCTGATATTGAAATATTTAAAGTTTTCTTTAAGTTGCCACTTATACTGCTGTGTACTCTTTTCTTGAAATTCAAAGCAAGTGCTTTTCACTGTTGCTAATGGTGTAGCACAGTGCTCTGTTGGAGTAAAGAAAAACTCAATAAACCATTCAAGCTTCAGTGTTAGAAAGCTTTAGCACCTTTTTAGCTAGAGAAGAGTGTACAAAAAGGCTAATGAAGGAAATGGGTAAGCTTTAAACTCTTAACCTATTTCTGTTGTTTTAGTGGTACTGATTTTCAGTTTACACATCCTATTTGGTTATTTTCTAATAAACTTGAAGGTGGAAATGTTCTCGAAATTATTTCTATAGGTGTAGCTGACAGCAGGGTTTCTTTGTGTAACTGATGTTTGTCTTAAGATCTGCTTTAACTTGCTTAGTGTTTTGTTGTATACAAAGTGTTTGGGAATATTTTTCCTCTGAGCTTGTGCATGTGTTTTGAACCTTTGTTTTTCCTTGATTCACATAGAGACCATAAGTCTTTAGTTTTCAGCAAGATTTATTGCTTTCTTGTCCAATTCTTGGCACAGTATCACACAAAAAGAACTTAGCATGACTAAGAGTAGACTACTGGTAAATTCAGGCAGCAATATAATCAGGGTATTAAATCACATCTTTGTTGGAAAGCATTTTGCAAAATGAAGTATTGTTGAGAATTAGATTAAAGAACAATGTACGGGAAAGGTTCTCCTTGTATATGCATTTATATTTATTAGTTTATTTCAAAGTACCTGCATACAATAGACTAAAGTTTTCAGTGAGATGCACCCTTTTTGTGGAAGGGGGAGACATGTCTAAATTCTGCCAAGTTGCAAGCTTTGGAAAAGCTACATTTTATATATGAACTAAGAAGTTTCAGCAGCTAATGACTCTGCCTTAGTATCATTCTGATGCGGCTTGTGGCAAGTAATGCTTTACAAACTGCTGTCATCATCTCAGTGCAAGTAGGCATCATCGGAGTGATACGACATTTCTCCCTTTTGTTCCAAAGTTTTATTGATTAGAGTGGATAGAAAGGTGCTACAGCTGTACCAAAGTGAAAGAAGTGGGGCAAGGGAGAGCTAGAATATGGTTACTTAATCAAGAGGAAGGATTGATAGGGCGTGGGAGGAAGTTTGAAGAAGTGGGTGTAAGTTGGGAATAGTATTGGATCAGAATTATAAACAGAACATTGAGGCCAAAATGAAAAAGGATTTCTCCTCTAATGAAACTGAAAGGGTGTTAGAAAGCATTCTGCCACAAAACTACCACATTGCAACATATACTATTCTAGGGTGCTTTAAAGGAGTTCTGGTATTTGTTTGTTTTGCCATATTGTCCTTAATGTTACTTTCAGAATGTGTCCAGTTACTTACTTGTAAGAGGGTGGAATTCCTTATGGTCTCCTGTATGGGAAAATTTAGTTTTGTTAATTGTAGCAGGCTGTGAGCACTTTGCTTGTTTAGCACCTAGTTTGTCTAGTTCTCTTGAAGAATATTATTGGATCTGGTATTCTGTACATCACTTGTTTGACTTCTGAACATTAGTTTTCTTTCTGCTATTGCTTATAACTAATGGATTTGGGGTACAATCTATAGCAGAAAATATACTAAAGCTTGGCATAACCATGGCTAGATTAAATGATTGAGAGGATGTAAAACTTTTTTGTCTCAGCTCTTTGTTGCAATTTTGTGCATTTCTTATAAGTCATGCTGGTCTGCTTATTATTTTAAGGTGCCAGTGATGATGCTGTTAGCTGCTCAGTGATGCTTGAAATACTTTATACTCTCTCAAAATCATCAGAGCCCCTTCAGCATGCTGTCATATTCCTATTTAATGGAGCAGAAGAAAATATTTTGCAGGTAAGAGTGTGCCAGGATGATAAAATGTACATCAAAGTTGTGAATTAAAAGCCTGGTATAAGAGTGACTGCAGCTGTCACTTTTGTTTCATCCGTTGAAATATTAAATGCTAGTCTTAACATTCTGAGGAAAACGTATTTGCTATCGAAAAATATACTTAAATTAAGGCTATTGTTCATATTAATTTAATTGGAAGACTTTGATCTTCTGTTCTGTTTGTGTTACGAATGATCTGAATGCCTTGTCAGAGTTTGATCTGTGATCATACGTGATGGAAAATAACTCTTAGGCTGGTATGGAAGAGTATGGTATGACCTGTATTTTCTTTGTTTCTCACCAAGGCTAGTCACGGCTTCATTACACAACATGAGTGGGCCAAGTCAATTAGAGCTTTTATTAACCTGGAGGCAGCAGGTGTAGGAGGGAAAGAACTTGTTTTTCAAACAGGTAGGAGCACGTATTGTGTCCGGGGGTAGTTCTGGTAATAAGCAGTGCAGACTTGAAAGAGTATTGAAAGTATCTCGTAACTAGAAGACGGGAGAACTACCAGGCCTCTTTCTCAACCCTTTGTCGTAAGATGCTCTGCATCTTCAAGAACACACAGGCTGAAGCAGTGTGGCAGAAGTTCCCTCATAGATTGGAAACCTGTGTAGAGCAGTGCTATAGTTGTGTTTCTCTTATACATCAAGGTAGTAAGGAGACAAACAGATCAGTATCTTACTTTTATCTTGCATACTCATAAATCGTGTGCTTTATTTAATCTCCAGTCTACCCTTTCAAAATCTTTGCAGAGAGATTTAGGCATTAGAACTCAAGCTGCTGCTCAGAAAGCAGCAAAACTTCTCTGTTAAGCTTCAGCTCCATTGTAATTGAACTGCGTACTTCTAGTATTTTTGTTCTTCATCTAAATCATACTTCCTGCTACTGTGGCTGCCTCATTGTTTACTTGCATTGAATGCTTTAGCAGAGAGACTTTTCAGCAAATAATTTTGATATGTGATAGATAATAAATTGGAGATTCTAGTAGAGGCTGTGGTTTATGCATTAGTCCTGTGTCTTCTTTAGGAGAATGGCGTATCTATCTTGCCACTGAACACTCAAGACATTTATGTATTTTTCCACCTGTGACTAATTCTCTAAATTGTATGAGACGTTCAACTTAAATAAATGAGCTTAGTATACTTTGTGGGGCGACAGAGTTTCTTTGTGTGTTGTTGTTTGTTACAATATAGGTACCTGTCTTAACTGAGATTCAGAAAGTATTTGTTGTGAGCTTTCTGTTCATCTTCTGTTAGGGCCTGAAAATCCTTGGTTGGTACAGGCGTACGTATTTGCAGCCAAACATCCCTTTGCATCTGTGGTGGCACAGGAAATATTTCAGAGTGGTATTATCCCAGCCGATACAGACTTCCGGATCTATAGGGACTTTGGAAATATTCCAGGTATGTTATCAGAAAACATGTCAACGGACACTATGCAACCATTCATTTGTCTAAGCTTACAACAAGCAGGCTGTTCTGTTGCTCAGAATGAAGGGGGATGTGCTGAGTGTGTCATTCATCCTGTAGAAAGATTCTCTTTGATAATTTTTGTTTGCTTACATTGCAAATTATTTGGACATTTGAAGAGTTTTCAGACAGGCCTTTTGTAAAGTTTTTTTTTTTTTTTAATCAGTAGTAAAAAGGATACACTTGACATTTTGAAAAAGCGTTCCTGTGGTTCCACTGACACTGACAGTATTGCTGTCAGAGTGGATCTATTTCTATTGATGTATTTTTACTAAATATTTGGAAAGCAGTAAGTATACTTTTTTTTTCTGATGCTGATATGATTAACAATTTTCGTGGTTTTCTCCATTAGACATCTGTAGAGATTTGTCTGCAGGTGTCGTGTAATCAATATGTTAGTAACAACAGGTATCTTAAAATACATCAACTTGTCCTTTTAAAATACTGGTGGAATCTTAGTCTTCCTTATACAAAGCAAACTTGTTCGTTTTGGCAGAAAGTAACCAGGCTGCAAAGTAGAGCAGTGTTTTCTGTGAAAGTTATTTGAGGCTTTCATATTTATTTTGATATTTTTAGATTTACACAACTTATCATGTTTTTTTCTCTCTGTAGGAATAGACCTGGCATTTATTGAAAATGGCTACATTTATCATACAAAATATGACACATCAGACAGAATTTTAACAGACTCCATTCAGAGAGCAGGTTAGTTTCAAGAATTAAATAACAGCTACGAAATTCTCAAGTGGGACTACATAGCTGTTTCTTCATTTTGATGTAAGACTACTAACCCAAGAAATGCACTATGTTAAAAACTGCTTGTTGATGAGAAAAGAGTTAACTGAAAATATGCCTTTAAAATACAGAGGGAACGTGTTGGAGCAACTTGGGAAAATAAACTACCACCGTAACTAATGTTGGTTTGAAATTTTGACATCTAATTGAAGTTACAAGCCAGCCATTTGAATGGTTCCATTAATTTATAGTTGATTGTTCAACATTTGGCTTTCCTTTTTTTCTCAGTAAGGCCTGTTATTGATTAACATTGAACTTAGGTATTGTGTGAGATGAAAAAGTGGTTGGCACGCGTAGGCTTCAAAGGAAAAGAGCCTTTATGTCTCTACCTAATAGTCCCTGAGGGAAAGGAGGGCAGGTAATTCATAGCTGGTGAAACATGGAGCTGGGAGCAGAGGCAGAGAAAGAGGAAGAAGTTTAACAGAAAGTTTAACTCCTCTATTGACGCTTGGGATATACTGCTTTAATATGAGACTTGAAGGGCTTTTAGGCTGAAAGATAGATTAGTTCATTGACTGAAAAAGTATTGAAGTGTAGAAAGCTTTTGAAGCTTATTTAAAGAATAACTATAGATTATCTGATGAAAATACATAGTCTATACCTTCAACTAGGAATTCAAAATAATCAGCTGTGTATGAGCTTCTTTTGTTATGAATATTTCAATGCAGTTTTAAATGCATGAAATAATGCACTGTATTAATTCATTAATTCTGATACAGTTTTGCTGTGTATTTGCTCTTTTTAATAGGTGACAATATTCTAGCGATGCTAAAATACCTAGCTACATCAGATATGCTGGCGAAATCTTTTGAGTATAGACATGGAAATGTTGTATTCTTTGATGTACTTGGTTTATTTGTCCTGGCTTATCCTGCTCGTGTTGGCACCATCATGAACTACGTAATAGCAGCAATTGCTTTTCTTTACTTAGGCAAGAAAGTATTACAGCCCAAAAACAGAGGTAAATCTATTTTTTTTTTTCTTAATCTACTATTATGTTATGAAGAGTAAGAAGTACTCGGGAGATAAAGAAAAACTATTTCCTTATATCCTTTTGAATCATAACCATTCTGAAACGCTTCTCTGATTTGATAAACTTAAGAAGAAAATTTCAGGTGTGCAGGAATTACTTTGTGTTTAAGTTACTCAACTACGAATATTTATGATGGGCTGTGATTGCCCAGATGTCTACCATTCGTGAACTGCTATTATAGCTTTTATCCTTTCACAAAGATTTAGTTTAAACATTTCAAAAATCTTAAAAAAGAAAAAAAAAAACACAACTGCCTACCGTTTGTATGAACTCTGTTCTTAATGTGGGTAGAGCTTCAGAAACATGTTTCTTGAAGAGCTGGCCATAGGCAGGAGGAGATTGCAAAACAGAAAACAGGGGAAAAGATTGCTGTCACCCGTAATGAAGAGCATAAAGTCAAACCCTCTAATCAGACACTTTCATTTGAGGCATGGAACTGTATCTATTAAAAAAACAAAACAAAACAAAAAAACCCCACGTAGTATCAAGAAAACTTTTTTTTTTCCAGAGTAAGAAAAAATTATAAGCAAAGCAACTCTGATGTTTTCTGAGACTTTTCAGGTGGTTGGCTTCACCAGTTCCCTAGAAAAGCCGTTATCGTCAGTAGTGTGGTGACCAAGGAGGTAGACTTTCCTCTGGGGACTAATCCTCTAGTGAGAAGTGCTGCAGAATGATTTGCAAGAAAATAAATAGGCTGAGTGATTTAGACCATACAGTTAAGAACTCTTCAGAGTGAACTCCTTATTTGGTCATTACCACAATTATACTGTAATTTTAATGTTGATGATAGTCTGCAGTAGAATTTATGACTGTTGGGTGAAACGTTTTTTCTTCTTTGTAGCTATTAATAACCTGAAGAAATTCTTTACTGCGTTTGGATTAATACTGTTAAGTTGGATCTCCACACTTGTAACTGTCCTTATTGTGGCGGTGTTCATCTCTCTCGTTGGACGGTCTCTTTCTTGGTATACCCATTTCTATGTTTCTGTGTTTCTGTATGGCACTGCAGCTGTAGTTAAGCTCATTCTCGTTCACTCACTAGCCAAGAAGTTCTACTACAAGGTAAGACTGACTTCACTGCCATTGTTAAAGAACGTGAGTGTAGTGTTTAATCTCACTTGAGCATTGGGTTGTTGTGTTAAATGAGAGTTAGCAGCCCCTTGATTTAAGGCTTCATCCTCACTAAATGATTGGTAGCAGTTGATTCAGGGGAAAAAAATCAAAAGCCTTTTAGTAGACAATGTATTGTTTCTTCCCTGTGGCACACTCTTGTTCTCCCATCGCTTGTTGATAAGAGATCAAAGCAACAGCTGGAGAATTGAGTATCTTTATCTTATCATATCTTTAAATGTTCTTGAAGCTCAGAAAATCTGCAGCTATACTCAAATGGTCTTTTGAGTCTTTCCAAACTCTTTCTTATGAACATACTTATAACACTTCCCTCAATGTAACCATATGTTGGTACTTTTTATGTATCTTTTAGTATTTCTATTCTTTAATTCATCTAAATCATAACATAAACTTTGTCATGGAACTTGGTATTCCTCGTCTTTCTTTCCCATTCTGTCCTGTTACAAAGCAGAAGGGAAGTTTCTGTTTTCTAGTGGCTCTCACAGACAGGAGATAATTATTTGGTTTCAGGTGCTGGATCTAGTTCTTACCTGATGATTGTCTGAAGAACAGATCACTTGACTAGATATTATTCATCTCTCAGTTTTCTTGGCATGCTTTAGGTTACAGTATACCTCTGTAACTTATCTTATACCTAAGAAGATCTGCATAAAAATTTTGGAAGCTGATCTCTCATTTGGCTACGACAGGCAATGCTTAAGTGTTGATGAAGTAATGTGTTTGCTGTTAACAGTCCAGGAACAAGTGGATCAATAAAGTTTTTGTTTCGAGAAGAAACGTTTGGGTTACCAAATGTATTTCCTCACTGCCCCCATTTTTTCACATCCTGAAATGGAATTAGGTACTTCCTTAAAACCATCCAGGAAGGTGGTTCTTCTTGCTACTAGCCAAAAAAAACAACACAAACAACACAATCCATCATGAGTAAGTGTAAATGTCAGAGCAGATGCCTTTTAAATTTGAGTTGTCCAAGACAAACAATTCCATGTGAGAAATTAGAGTTTGTTTATAAATTCTTACAACATTTGATACATGAAATGTTTTTTGCTCAGTGGTGATTGATTCCCTTTTTGTTGCAGAACATGAATGACCAGTACTTGGGAGATGTGTTTTTTGATGCCTCATTGATGATTTGGTCTGTATTATTGGCAATGATTACTCACATTGGTCTTTGTTCAGCATTCATTTGTACGTTGTGGGTAGCATTTCCTTTACTCACAAAGCTGATGATCCATGAAGAATTCAGACAAAAAGGTATGAGTTTTTGGTGGGGAAGGCTACATTCAAAAACCTCTGCCCCCTGCTATTATATATTAAGGTGTTTTCTTCCAGTCTGTATTGTTTAAGCAAAGTAACTCAATTCAGGAGCAGAGAATTTTTGAAGTACATACGATGTTTTTGTCACAAGAATGTGTTCTTCAACCAAAGGCAGTCTGAAACTGTGGAGAATCTTTTTAGAAAAACATATTGAGAAGCATACTATATTTCAAGCTAAAAAGAAGAGTATTATTTGGGATTACTAAGTGATCAAATATTTTTTATGGTAAACATTTTTATAAAAATGGAACATTTAGAAAGTCTTTGGAACAAAACATCTGGTATATATTTTTTGGTAACATGAGAGTTGTTTTGCAATGTTCCTAGAAGAGTCATATTGACATTGGCTGGGTAAAATGAAGTCTCTGCCAAGGTCTTCATATTGTATGTGGACTTGCACATTGGCCTTGCAGCAGTGGATGGATATATTAGTAATGTTCTGCATTTTGTGTCCTGCAGGTGCCACAATGAAATTTGTTGTGATGTACATGCTAGGAATGTTTGTTCCCTATCTATATATGATGTATCTCAACTGGACTGTATTTGAA
Source organism: Tetrao urogallus (assembly GCF_951394365.1). Taxonomy (NCBI): domain Eukaryota; kingdom Metazoa; phylum Chordata; class Aves; order Galliformes; family Phasianidae; genus Tetrao; species Tetrao urogallus. The sequence goes on from NC_136816.1 coordinate 47,369,005, forward strand.
ATGTTTACTCCTATTATGGGACGAAGTGGTTCAGAAATTCCACCAGACGTAGTGTTGGCAGGATTTATTGTGGCCAGCACTATGATTCTGTCATCCTATTTTGTAAGTAGAATTTTAGAAGGTTTAAAACTTTTTTAAAGCTTTCTCTAGACTAGAAAATCAGTGTTTTTTCTAAGCTACTGTTTGAAGTTAATGATATTATTCAATATCTCAAATGTTAATACAAGAAAATTCTAGGAAATGGGGAAGATCCTGTTTTTCAGAAAGAGGTAATTGAAAAGGATTTCAAAATTCTTTTGCTCTATATTGATACAATAAAATGAGTAATTTAATACTGGAGTTTGAGCAGACATTCATGTTAGATGAAGTACAGTATGTACTAAACAAAATCTATGCAACACTTCAAAAACATTTTAGACTTTTTTATGGCACCCTTGCTGCATAACGTCTAGGTTTTTCTTGTCATATGTCTTACAAAAATGAGAAGTTTTTTTTAAACCTCTAGAATGTACTTTTTTTGTTTTCAAATATTGAGATTGCAAGAAAGTTTACTGTGTTAAACAGTATTCTTTCTAACGTACTTGCAGTTCCGTAATTGGATTTTAGAGTTATGCAGTGTATTTTATTTCTTAGCCTTGTAGTTTTATAACTGAGCTGTCTTTTTGTTCTCTAGATTAACTTCATTTACCTTGTCAAAAGTACAAAAACGACGCTAATAACTTTAACTGCTGTGTTTCTAGTCACTCTGATTCTCGTTTGTAGTGGAATCTTCTTTCCTTACAGTTCTGATGCAGCTAATCCAAAGCCTAAGCGAGTCTTTCTTCAGGTAAGAAGAGTCTTGCATATAATACTGCCTTTATGCTACGTGCAGGAGAGTTTTTGTTGTTATTTTTAAATGCTTAAACCTTTATGAAGTAGCTTTTCTGGTGCTTGCTTGATTTAAGGTGTAACAATTATTCTTGGATTTGAAAGAGCTGGTACTGTTTCTTATGTTCAGCTCCTGTGTTTGGTTCGTTTTTGTCAGGAGAAGAGGTTGTTTTGTGATCTATGTAATTGTATTCATAAATATTTAAGTATATGTTGCATACTGAAAATACAGTAGACATTAAGGGTTGATGTAGAGGATATTTGGGAATTACTTATAAGTCTTGCAAGTTTCACAAACTGCCAGCATCTAACTGTTTTTTGTTTGTTTGTTTTTGCTTTTTAAAATCTTCCAGCATATGAACAGAAGATTTCATGATCTAGATGGAAACCTGTTTAAAAGTGACTCTGGTATATGGATTAATGGATTTGATTATAATGGAATATCTCACATAACTCCTCATGTACCTGAAATCAATGACACCATTAGAACTCCGTGTGAGGAGTGGGCTCCGTTTTGTGGCCTTCCTTGGATTCTGCCTGTGCATTTCATGTTCCGGTTGGTGTGAACACTGCTTAATTTGAGCCACTTGGTTTGTGCAGTCTCCCTTTTGGAAGGGAAGAAAGATAAGGCTAATCTTGGCCAAAAAGTAAATTATCCTTCGCTTGAAAGGCGCTTTAACTTCTGTCTGGATACACTGTCTGCTGCCACAAACTGTGCTAGAGATCACTGGGTCTGCTGGAGGAGATTTGGAAGTTGATGTGTGGGAAAATTGATGTCAGCGCCAGTGGAGAGGAAAGTGAGGGGCCTTCTAAAGGGCACTTCAAAGTAGCAGTATGTGTGCTTCTTCCTTTCTTTCCCCCCCTCTACTCAGGTGAAGAAGGTTAAAGTAGATAGTTTCACCAGATGAATAGTAGCTGCTGTAACTGTTTTTGTACACCTGAGAAGTCTTGTGACCAAAAATAAACAATTTTGGAGATCCCAGCATTTTTACTTACTTTATTGGTTTGTAAATTCAGACAGGTCCAGATAACAAATAAGAACAGTGATCTTGACTGCTGTTCTGTTATTGTGTCTTTTAAGTGTTTCTCTGTAAGCTGTTAATTTTAAACTATCTTCTTCTAGCTGAAATAGCTTCTGAATATTTTATGTGTTGACAGAGCAGTCAGCTAAGTTGTACAAAAACTTACTCTTTTCATGTTTTAGTACCTCTAACTGCTGCACTGAGATAAAATTAAAATCTCATTTGTTCATTCAGGAAAAACTGGTATCTTCCTGCTTCAGAAATTTTTCCAGCAAGCCCCATTCACTTTGAAGTTCTCACCAAAGAGCTAACGCCCTGGAACTCGGTGAGGTTAAGCTTTGAAGTATCTGGTGAGTGACTGAAGCTCCTAATGTGTGATTTGTTTTTATTTTTATGCTCATAATAGATCAGATTTAATTCCAATACTGCAGTGTACAGTTCCACTCCTAAAATGAGTTTATTTGTGCCAGTCACACAAAGCTCACCAGTTTCAGAACACTGTGGTTGTCACCTTTCAGTTGTTATTTGATTGATACCTTGTCTATTTTGAGTAAGCCTTGATCTTCTTCTAGCAAGTCTCTTCTTAAAGTCCATTTACATCTAATTTATACTACTGCTTAGAAATACTTGAATACTCTTCTCTAGAGAACGCAGTTTAGCTCTGTCTTGATTTCAAGGTATATATAGTAATGCAAATTTTACTAGTTACTGTTTAGGAAAATATGTTGTTGGAATGAAAGAAAGAGGGGCAGATGTTCTTTCTCCTTTCAGCTGTTTTTACTTGCCTGCAGGTCCAAGTCACATGTCTCTGTATATTCGGCCACACGAAGGGTCAGCTTTGTCCACCTGGTCTCTTGGAGATGGAACGCCTGTTGCTAGTGTAGGAGGAGACTACTTTGTGTTTTACTCCCATGGGCTGCAGGCTACACCATGGCACTTCTGGATAGAGCTGACAGTAAGTATTCTGCTGTTGGAAACCTGGTGATTTCATGGGTTTTTAAGTTGGTTCCCTACTTCGTAAATCAGCTCACACTGATTTTGATGCTTTGTCCTCCAGCTTGCTGAACAGTCAAAGGGAGAATCTTTTCCTTGTTTTCACATATTAGGTCTTAAGCTTGCATTCTTCTCATTTTAACCTCATAGTTTTTAAAGTTCCCTCTTCATTATTTCACAGCTTTTTTCCTGTTGTAAATAGTTCCCTTTTCACATGCTTTGCTTATTTGGGAAAGTTTTTTTTGTAAACTTATCTGCCTGAAGAGAATCATAAAAAATTTTGTGATCCATACTTTATTTTTTTGGTTGGAAATAAGGCTTCTGTTAAGTACCAATGCAACAGCTTCCAGAATTCCTATTCCAGTAGGATTTATGATCCCTCATGCCCACTGTTAAATTGCCAATGAATAACTTTTTCTAGACTTGTAAGTTACCACTTTACTACTTTACCACATTACCACTTTAACAGTGAGATTTACTATAGGTTTAACATCAAGGAAATATTACCAGAACACATGAAAGTTTAGAAAAGCTCATTATTCCTTCCTGGATTCTATTATATAAGCAACCAAATAATCCTTATGAGGATACGTGATAAAGGCAGACAGGAATCTACAGTGTAACAAGCTTTGCAAGACCGAAAAAGCAAAGCTAGGCATAAAATACTTGTCATGCTAAAGGTTCAAAGTGGAAAGATCAGAATAAATACCGTGTTGGGGTTCTGTCTTGATTTATTGGCAAAATGTATACCTACAAATGAGTTTAGAGCATGTGCTCTAACATGTCAGAGCAATTTCAATTAAAATTGAGCTCATGATGATACTGGTTCAGTTGAAGATATGAAATGCTTTAACTTACAGAACCTGTGGGCTGTAGTTTGTTACATGGGTGTTAGATCTGTGGAAAAGTACATCTGGATTAATTTTATGTTTAAAATCCGTGAGCAGTCATAAATACTGTATTGTCCTTTCTCACTTACAGGCCCCAGAAAACCATTCTGATGGAATAGTCTCCCTTGCCATAGCAGCACACTATTTTTTTGGGGAAGATCAGAAATCACCTCAACTTCATGCCTTACAGGAGAGGTTTCCAAATTGGACGTTTTCTTCTGGATGGTCCTGCACTTATGACCTTTTTGTTTTTTAATGTTACTAGTAGTGCAGTGCTAATAGGGTAACATCTCTAACATTGGATACTGTAATAAACATCCTACCAAGATACTGGAGACTTCTGCAAGAGTTTTAAATATGTTGGATACCAGTAGTGTTTCTTTGGCAGTTTGGCTGTTCACTGGGGATAAGGTGATATTCCGTGTCAATGCAAATACAGTTCAGCTGGTTCTTCCACTGAAATGGCAGTTTGACTGGTGTGTTTCTGAATATGACAACTGCATTTGAGGAAGTAAAGTTAGCACGATACAGTGGTAATTGTAATGAAAGGGCCTTGACAAATTATTTTGAAATAGCATAAAATGTGACTACTTCATGCATATTCCACCTACGTTTAATGGAAATTCAGACTGGACATGAGGAAACACTTCTGTACTGCGAAGGCAGTCAAACACTAGAACAAGCTTCCTAGTGAGATGATTGATGCCCCGTGTCTGTCAGTGCTTAGAAGGCAATTGGACAGTGCCCTCGTAGACTTTAACCTCTGATCAGCCCTGACATGGGCAGGCAGTTGGACTCTGTGATCTTCGTAGATCCCTTCCAACTGAACTGAACTGTTCTGCAGGCTGTTGTCATGTACCGTCCTATTAAAGTAGAATATTCAACTAAGAGATGCTTGTTTACATGGTGGGGGAAGGGATAGCAAAATCCTAGATGGTGCTTTTGTTGCTGGACAAAGTTACTGAAAGCGGGTGCCTGTGTAGGTTGCACAATGCAGAAAAGCTGGAATTCTGGAATGTGGTAGTTATTTATTTGAGTGAAACCATGACAATCCATGTTATCATTTCCATTTAATGTCTTTCTGTTAAAAACATAGCTTCTATCTTTTGCCTGTCTTTTCAGTGCAGGAATTTGTGTGGGTAGGTTTCACCTGTCACCTTGTGCTTCTATTCCTGTTACGACTTTTTAGTATCAACGTACAAGCATGTACTCACTCTCTTGTATGTAAGAGTGCCAAGTCACCACTTCTTTGAGTGGATGTCTTATAATTAATCCACTCTAAATTTCAAGTTATCTTCTAATTTGTTAGAATTGGCTAAATTTTGGTATCTCCTTTGGAGAGACTTGTAGTAGTGTGACAGTATTGCACTTCTCTAATACATTTGTTTCTTTAAATATGGGTTGCTTTCAGTTTAAGGAAAAATACCAAGAAGCATCCTTAAAAGAATGTCTCCTGACATTTCTGAGTCGCTGTTCTTGTTTTTATTCCTACGGGATGGGGCTTGTAAATGACTGTGATTTTTAGAATAACTTTCAGTTTGGGCAGGCTTTGAATTGTGAAGCCATTGACCTGTTGTTGTTCAGGTTTTGTTTCTTCTTCTTTACAGCCAAACTCAATATAAAACTTTCTGTGACATCAACACCGTGCCATGATTAACACAGATTCACCTCCTCTTTGTCCCATGAATATTGCCAAATAGCATGTAAAGCAGATTTTGTGCATGCATCATAATTTCAAGTAAAAACATGCTAGTACATGCTAGAAGTTTTACAGGGCATGTGGAAGAAAACAGTTTAATTTGTGTGAGCTGTGATAGAAAGCAGTTCCCAGTTCGGGTATTTTTGCTTCAGGTTGATCTGTAGCTGTGTAGGTAAGTGTCAGGAAACAGTTTTATTTCTTGCAAGGTCTATTTGCAAGCATTGTTGACTGACTCTTGGACTGCGACAGAAGTTTAATTACTGTAATTATACCTAACTGGACATCATTATCTTAAATACTCTACAGAACATGAATCAATCATCACTCACTTGTATCAGATTGTATCTGATTCAAAAGAACAGTCTGTGTGTGATGCATTCATTATTTTAAAAACAAACTTGTGCTATTAGTGACTGGGGAAAGAAAACCTTAGTTCTGATTGTCTTGAATCTCAGCATTTGCTGTGTATTGCACTCTAGTTGGTGCACAGCAAGTTAACAAAAGCTGCACTGATATTCACCGTCCTCTCAGATTTGGTTTTTATGTTTTGCCTCTGATTTATAGCTTTTTAAAAAGTACTATGTGAAGAATTCATACCAAGAGCCAATAATGTAAAAATGCCTGTTAGTAATTTCTGGAACTTCCATGAAGCAATAACTTTTGCTAACTCAGGATTTAACCTTTATTAAATTATATAATCATAAGGAATGCCTAATTTGTTGTAAATTTCTGGCTTTATAAATAAAAGTGAAACTCAATCATTAAAACTGTGTGTTCAGTACGTTTGTTAGAGGCGTGCTTGAATTCTCTTCATTTGTTGTGCCAGTGCTGTATTTACGCTTTGAGTGCCACGAGTGCTAAGTGATGTTGGGAACATCTTGAGTTAGAGCTACGTGGATTATGTGCACTGTCAAGAAATATTAAAAAATTGTGTGAGATGAAAAATGTTGAAATTAAAATCTCTGGCTAGTTGCCTGGACAGGAAGATTCTCCTTGAAACAAGATGTGATGTGGGGAAGGAGCTGGTAGCAGAGTTGCTTATACTTTTCAGAACTAATAGTTGAGAGCAGATTTGCTGCTGTTGGTCACGGCAGCAAAACACAGTAGAAACTTTTGCTGTTTCAGTGTCCATCTATTTTTGCATTCAATAAAAGCAGGTTCATATTCTGCTACTGTGGTATCTTATTTCTTGTGAAAAGTATTACATGTGTTACTCCACAAAATGAACACAAAGCAGCTGGTAATTTTAAGGGCTGCAGTGCCTAAGAACAGTCTTTGTTCTTAATGAGCCAGTGAGCAGCTAGTTGTTTGGAAAGAATTCATTTTACTTGCACTTCTAGAAGCTTTTTTGCTTTGCTTTTGTGCTGGAGTTCTTCCCTAAATTTTGGTGGATTTAAGAATCTATTATTAACATACATTTAACATACATCATTCTGGTACATACCTAGAGGGAAAATAAATAAGCAGTGTACCACTTTAAGCAGATGCTTTCACAGGAGCCCTTTGTGTGTTACGATTATGCTTTGTGTGCTGTGGTTATGCAAACTAATGCAGCACCAGAGTATATCACTGTACTTTCACATCGTGTGTCTAGAAAATATGCAGGAAAAATAGGGGGATAAGTTCAGTGAACAGAAGAGTTTCAGGTACCGTACACAACAGACTGTTGAACTAGGTGGAGTTGTTCTGTGTTAGCAAAACATGTCTCTTAATGTCTGTTCAATTTAGGCTGGATTGTAGGCCTGCTGGAAAACACTAATCAAGGAGACAAGATCTAACAAGCCTCTACAGACCTAATTGTAGCATAAGGGACAGAGCTTGTGAAGAGTTTGCATGCATGATAATATTGTTCAGCACTTTTTTTTCCTTGGGGTCCGAGTGTGATCTGATGCTCAGTAATGGGCTGGAAGAAGCTGGCAGGATGACCCGACTTAGAACCTGATAGGCAGCACGGAAAGCACCGTGGGAATTGAATAGCCCTAAATTCTACCACAAAAATATGGTCAGAGAATATAAAATTGCATTGCAAGTAAGTGTGACTTGTATTTTGTACACAGAATGTACTCAGCTCATGATACAAGGCTCTGGGGGTGGAAGAAAGGGAGGGTGCAGATAGCAGACAAAATGTGGGAAACAAGCGTGTTAAGCAACTGAAGAACTACATCAGAACTAGAGCCACCAAAGAGGTGTAGAGTCTTAGCAATTGGGGACTGCCTCCTGTGAGGCACTGAGGCCCACATTTATCACCCAGGTAATCTCTCCAGGAAGGTTTTCTCTCTGCCATGGGCGCCAAGAACAGGCTAATGTATCTGACGGAGCAGGATGATTACTATCCACTCCTCCACACTCAAACTGGGAATCAGACGACTGTGACAAAGAAAAAGCAGAACATTAAAAGGGACTTCACATCCCTCAGAAGGACATAGAAGAGCTCAGAGTACAAGTGGTGTTCTCCTTTGTTCTCTCAGTTGGTGGCTGGCAGCTGGAGAGGAATAAGTCAGGTGAATGATTGCCAGGATGGATGGTGTCATGATGAAGGCTTTGTGCTCTATGATCTTGGATAGGCCTTGAAGGTGTGGGGATCAGATGGAATGCAACTGAGCAGGTGAGGCAAGAGATCGGGGAAGCAAGCTGGCTGGATCAATTACCAGAGCTTAAGCTAGGTTTGATGGCGGAAGGGGATGGAGTTCTATGTCACTAAGAAGGGACAGGGAATACTGCCATTTTAGAAAACAGAGGGGAAAACCTCTGAATTGTCCTAGAGGATCTCAAGAGGGCTCCTCACAGGTGGTAACACTGCTGATAGCCCGACTGAAGGGCCTCTACACCAGTGGATGTAACATGGGTGATAAGCAGGAGGAATTGGAAGCCATGGTGCAATTTGAAGACTAGAACTGTCTCTACTCATGTAGAGACATGGTGGGACGATTCATATGGCTGAAGCTTGATAGTGAGGGCTAGAAGTTTTACAGAAGATACAAGCAGGGAAAGTGGGGCAGGGAAGTTGCCCCAAGTTATGGAGGAGCTAGAGTTCAAAGAGCTGCCTCTGAGAAACAGCCACAATAAATTTGAGAGCTTGTGAGTGATAATCAGGGACCAGAGCTCTAAAGGATATCTGGTGGTTGGAGTCTGCTACAGGCCTTGGAGATCGTCAGTTTTCTGCAGTTTAACCTCTCTTTTGAAAATGTAGATAATAGTAAACACAGCATCACAATTTGTCAACGCAGCCTTTCAGTACCTAAATGGAGCCTATAAACAGGAGGGGAATCGACTCTTTTGAAAGAGTTGATAACAGCATGACACAGGGAAATGTTTTTAAATTGAGGAAGATTTAGGTTGGATGTCAAGGGGAAGTTCTTCACAGTGAGAGTGGTGAGGTGCTGGAGCAGGCAGCCCAGAGAGGTCGTGGATTCCCCGTCCCTGGAGGTGTTCAAGGCCGGGTTGGGTGGGGCCCTGGGCAGCCTGGTCTAGTATTGAATGGGGAGGTTGGTGGCCCTGCATGTGGCAGGGGGGGGTGGAGATTCATGATCCTTGAGGTCCCTTCCAACCCTGGCCATTCTGTGGCATAACATCAGAAGGTCTATACGTGGCCCTTTTTCCCAGTTCAGTGTTCAAGCATTGGGATTATTTTTGTCACTATTAGCTAGAGTTCATCTTACTAACCGCTAGTGTCTTCCATAAGTCTTAACTCTGAGCTGTAGGATGGAGGAAAGGTTTGAGATGGTTAAGAGTATCTCTGTGCTCTTTTTTTCTAAGTGCCTCAGCCACTTAGAGCGGAGGCCACTTATATGTAGGTCACTCTGAAAGTAATGCCTCTTATTTATTCCCATGGAAACTACAGCAGATATAAAGAGCACAGTTAGCACTGTTAGAGAAAATTCTCAGCTACAAAACACTACTTTTCAACAGAGTCATCGCCATCAGTTGTGCATTTTCTCCAGCAGTGAACAAGATTTCACAGGCTGCACTCATCAAAATCTGTACCAGCGGAGGTGACCCAGTGTCGCTGTCACCACTGCTGAAACACACCCCACCACACTGTGCTCACTGCTGTTCAGCAAGCATCAGTGAATGTCAGTAGGTGCCATTTTCTCCATATGGAGGAATTCAGTGACACAACTTTGCTCCATCTACTCTTCCATGTCAGACACTGGTCTGCCAGGGTGCCCCCTCGGCTGCCATCTATCACATGGCAACAACACGGAATGGAATATTGGTGAGAAGGTTCCACCTCTACTGCTGTGCCACCACAATCTGGCTCTGACACTGTTGGCCAGCAGTCCTTGCAAAATATATAACAACATAGTTGACATACATAAGCAATAAAACATTTTTCTTTTTTAAATTAAAACTTAAGAAAGAGTAACAAAATAATAAAACTAGTGGGATACATAGCCTTGTTTTCATGAAACTAACGCATCAGTCTTGTTCAGTGGCAGTGGCGAGGGTTCTGAGTGAGCTCTCAAGGTGCTCCTCAGAGATTTTTGATGACATTTTACCCTTCCTGTGCTCCACCCTTGAAAACAGTTGTTCACAAATGTAAGTACTGCCAAAAAGCAATGACACGAATAAGGCGTGATTGTGAAGCGAGGGATACCTCTCTCAAGTAAGAAAAAGCTTAATAGAAGACAGGCGAAGAGCCATGATGACATTTTTGAGTTGTGTATCTGATTGCAACCCCATACGTTCTGTTGGAAAATTTGTAGGTCATATATTTGTGTTAACTGTGCCCTCCCCATCTCAGCTGCAGCTCACATGGCACACTTGCACACTGACTTTTGTTGTTGAAAGTGATGAGTGTGTGCCCAGGGCTGGGCTTGGCAGCTTGGCAGGGCAGAGCCACTGCCTTTACAGTATGGGGCAGGGACTGGCTAGAGGATGGGTTGGGCCAGGCTGCGTGCAGCCCATGTGCATGGCATGGCTGTGTTATCTGGGTAAACAAGGTGAGACTCAACCTGCTAAAATGGCTGCTTTCTCCTGTTTAAGCTGAGGTAATAGCTCTCACTTGCATATGACTAAACCTCTGGTGGTGGGTTAACCTCATCTGGCTGCCAAACTGCTTGCACTCCCTCTTCTCAAATAGGACAGGAAGAGAACATATGAAGAAATTACTTCAGGATTGCGATGAGGACAGGGAGATATCTATCATTACAGGCAAGAAACAGACTTGACCTGGGGAAAACATTTAATTTATGGCCAATCTAAAATAAAAGTAGATTGATGAGAAAGGGATAGGACTAAAAATACCTTTCTTCCACCCCCACCTTCTTCCCAGGCTCTGCTTTACACCTGCACATTCCTAAGTTTTCTACTTCCTTCTCTCTCGGCAGTGCACACTTGGCAGGGCTGGGGAAGTCTCTGCTGCACCTTCCTCACTGTGGTTTTCTCCTTTTTCAGCGTGAGGTCTCTCCCACAGGGCTTCGCTCTTCATGGACCCCTTCAACGCAGTCGTCTTCTTCACAGGTCCTCCAGGAAAAGACTGCTCCACAGTACATGATCTACTCCACTACACCTGTGCTGTCCTAGCCTTTTGGGAGCTTGCACCCAGCATGGGCTCAGCACATCCTGCAGTAAGCAGCCAAGCCTATCCCCTGGCTCTGGCACAGGCTGCAGCATGGATCTTGACTCTGAAACAGTCATCACTGGCCTGCACAGAGCCTGCTCCACCACGCGTATCTCTGGGGCTGCAAGCAACTTCTGCTCCATGCCTGGAGCACCTCCTGCCCCTCCTCTGAACAGCCTCTTAGGGCTGCAGAGCCATTTCTGTCTCATTTTCCCCTCACTGTTTTATCTCTCTCAGCTGCTGCACACTACTTTTAACTTTCTGACATGCTATCAGAGGCACTATCACCATCAGCGATGGGCTCCGCTTCAGCCAGCGGAGGGTACGGTGGAGCTAGAAGGAATTGGCTGTTCGACAGGAGGGGAGCACCTTGTTTCCACTCACAGAAGCCACTCCTGCAACCCCTCTCTGCTATCACAGTCCAGCCAAATACAAGTTACTACATCTGTTATCAAAACAGTAGGTTTACTTAACTTGAAAGATGCACCAACAAAGCAATGTTTAACTTAGAAGCCTGATAATGTTCTGTAAAACAATTCTGCAAGATAGATATGATGCATCACACTACCACAGTTTTCGTCAGGCGTTTTCTGTTAGAGTTTACTTTCTCCAGGACAACATGCTGGAAATCGAGTAAGGATCACTACCATTACCTTGAAGTGTGATTTTCCACAGGAGTAACTTCAGGTAAAATTGAATGCATTTGTCTTTTAATTACAGTATAACAGCAGTGGAATTGAAATACAAAATTAGCACATGATTTGCATAGAGATAATTACTACTAGAGAAGTACAAACTTCTAAAATTTCACGACTAAAAAGATTTAACTGCTAAACAACAGTAGCACAGTAGTAAGATTTAATATCAAAAACTGTAGTATATCAGTTAATGTGTTTGTTCACTTGTACAGATCCAAACCTGAACTGCAGAAAAATGATCAGATTGAGCTTGACCTACAGCATTACCACAGAATCACAGAAAAATATTAACTTGAAGCACAGTTTTTATTTGTTTAACACGAAAACTTATAGATTAAATAGTTGTTTTTTTTTTTTCCATAAACAAAAAAGCCTTCTAAATATCCCCTTAAAACAACAATGGATTCTGATGTCAGATCACAACAGGTAGGCCCTAATTTGGAAGGAAGTATGACAGATACTACCTATAACCAATAGCTATAATGCAGACTAAACTTAATGCTGGGACTCCTGAACTGGACTTGTTTGTTGTAACTTTGATATTAGTTTCAACTCTTAGGTGAAGATTCAAGCTCCATTCACTAAACCTCCAGCTTTCCAGGTAATACTATTATTGCACTTGTACTGGTTGTACTGGCTTACTAAAGCCACTGTAAAGCAACCATTTATAATTTTTTACATTTTAAAGCACTTGATCTTATCTGCAAAGGAAACAGAGAAATAAAACCACAATTTATTTCAACTTAAATGTGAATGTTGTTAGTTTTCAGGGCTTAAATGGATGTGTAACTACACTATGAAAGCAACAGATGCTGCAACTACCCTATGATGGCTTGTTTGGTCCATGTCAGTAATCAAGTGATGTTATAAAAAATAAACCAGTTTATTTTGTATAAAATGACCAATGTTGCATTTTTGTTCAGATTGCACAGTACAAAGAAGCTAATACCTAAATTAATACTGTTACAGGTAGTTATTACATAGGGACAGCAGCTAGAAAAAATAAGTACCTCAAAGCAACAGACTTCTGCAGCCAGCTTTTCATAACGTTGTATGAAAGTTAAATAAGTCTTAGTTACAAGAATGCATATTATAAAATGTTTGAAAAAATGTTTAAGTATGAGCTTTTAAACTAATTTTTCATAGCTAGAGTATATGATGAATATTTACATTTAAAAAATCCATTTTTCAGAAAAGAATTTACAATAAAATAAATAACCTTCAGCAATCCCTTAAACCCAAGTATAAGATCTGTAAGTGGCAGTAAAACAAAAAAAAAAAGCCACCTTGTGTCTCTGCTAGTTCAGTAAAGTATGCTTCATCCAGAAAGAAGTGCAACTCTGCTTCAACTTTACTAACAATCTAGAAACATGCACAATACATATGGGTACCTTCAAATATGGTACAACCTTGAATATTTGTACAAGAGTATTCACAAAAAACATACAATATATTTTACACTCCTTTCATACAAAATATTGATATCAAACCAATTTGCATTGATCAGACATTTCTTAGGCAGGCGAGGTGAGAAGGAGAATAACTTTCAGATTTAACCTCCTCTTTACCTTATAAACTCAAGCAAAAAACACTGTAGTAACTTCTCCAGAATATATTTGTGATGTAGAGGGCCTTATGAACATCAGCTGAACCTGTGTGTTCACTGTCTCTCAGTACTATTAAGTATTAAAACCAAAAGCTTCAGTCTGAAGACTGCATTAAAAAAAAAAATCTACCTCCTTCTGACGTTAGCAGATGAAACTGCTTCTTAGTTATATTATCCCCATTTTAGATTTGAAAGATTAAAATATAAAAAAGAAATCCTACTCCAAATCATGGAAGCAATGTCTAGAGCTGGTTTGCTTCCTCTCACACCTGATGTTTGGGAAGTAGTTTATTTTCCACTTAAGACACAACGCAGTCATAACTGCCCTCTTGAAATGATTCCTCATCCTCAGTCTTGGACTTGTCCTCTTCATGTCTGCTAGCACTGCTATTGCTGGCATCACTCTGAGGATTAGTGCCATGGCTAGACGAAGTCCTGCTCTCCTCAGCTCTGATATTTGCTTGTTCTGTAACCTTAGAGGGATTCACGGGCTGAAAAGCTTCAGGCTGTACTTGCTCTTCTGCTATTTCACTTAGCTTCTGGATCTGTGGTTTGATGATATTTAGGAATGGTTTGTACCCAGGGCTAGAAAAATAATGGTATGAGAAACCTTTAGTGAGTTGATTATACTACTTCTGTTGAATGCCTAGTAAGCATTTGTTGGGAGATGTTTCATATAGAAGATCATCTTCTAGCATTCTTCCTATACAGAACCTGAGTTGTTTTTTTTGAAGAGCAAAAAGGTTGACCCCAACTCAATAGTCACTCAACCAAGTGACTATCCATAAATTTCTTGCAAAAGTGTTTTTTAAATAATTGTTTGTCTAAGGCTAAGATAATTCCAACTTGTTTTTTTAGGCAACTTACTGAGCAACCAAACCTCCATAAACGGAATGAAAATCAAGACGGAAAATAACACTTACCAATCTGTAGATGCCCATTTGTCAACAGCATACAGGCCAGTCTTGATATTTTGACAGATTTCTCCATCAATGTCAGAGGACTGCATTACACTGAAAACCTGGTTGATTACTGAAGATTCTCTGAGGATAAGACCTATGATAATACACCAATCCAAACATCCTGCTTCCATGAAGATATGTAGCAAGTACCTATATAGAGAAAAGCAACCTGCTGAATTACCAAGATTGGGAAAGATCTCCAAGATCATCTAGTCCAACCATCCATCTACCACCAATATTTTCCCATTAAACTATTTCCCTCAGTACAACACTTAATTGTTTCTTGAACACCTCCAGGGATAGTGCCTCAATTGCCTCCCTGGGCAGCCCATTCCAATGCATAACTACTCTTCCTGTGAATAAATTTTTCCAAGTAGCTAACCTCAACATGAGACTTGAGGCTGTTCCCTTTAGTCCCATTACTAGTTATGTGGGAGAAAAGGAGGACCCCCAGCTCACCACAACCTCCTTTCAGTTAGTTGTAGAGAGCAATAAGGTCTCCCCTAAGCCTCCTCTACTCTGGACTGAACAGTCAGTTCCCTCAGGCACTCCTCATAAGACTTAGACTCTCAACAGCTTTACAGCCCTTCTCTGGACACACTGCAGAGACTCAGTGTCTTTCCTACAGTGAGGAACCCAAGTACTTGAGGTTTGGTCTCACCAGTGTTGAGCACAGGGAGATGATCACCTCCCTGCTCCTGCTGGCAACACTATTTCTGATACAAGCCAGCATGCGATTGGTCTTCTTGATTACCAGGACACACTGCTGGCTTACATTTAGCCGAGCATCAATTAGCACCCCTACATCCATTTCTTTCACAGTCTTCCAGTCACTCTGCTTCAAGCCTGTAGCACTGCTTGGGGTTGCTGTGGCCAATGTGTAGGACTTCACATTTGGTCTTGTTGAACTTTTTACCCCTTCAAAAACAAAATCCTGGCATCCAAGTCTGTAGACATTTGTTTCTTTCTTGTAATGCTGAATACTATTCATTTATAGTTTCAAATGCAATGAGTATTTAACTTACCTCAGCTGAACTTGTGACTTGTGTGGCCCTTTACTAGCCAGTTCTAGTGAAAGATGTTCAAGCTCTGACTGTGTCAGACTTGGACTGGAGAAGTTTTCATCCACCATGGTCCAATCACCATCCACCATAGAACTTGTTTCAGTCAGGTCTGTTGCTGAACCAATGCTGCATTCATCACCTACCAAAAACATTCAGAAACAAAAAAAACCCACTTGCTTTATATTTCTGAAATACTCCCTATAGAAATTGTTGAGTAACTGCAAAACATTGTATTAGTTATTTATGAACTTACTACTAGAATTCACCCATCAATATTTAAGGATTTAATTTCAGTTTAAAACTAAATGCTTCAAAATGCTTATCAAAGTCCTTTGAACGCAAAGATCTTCATCCAGAGCAGTAGCAGACAGCAGTACAAGATGATGCAATGAAAAAATAATTTTCCTTCACATTTAAACTCTTTCTTTTTTTTTTTAGTTACACAACTTTTACTTTACTTTTCTAAAAGTCATGGGAAAAAAAAAATGATATGAGACTAATTTCTTAATTTTTCACTGTGTTTTCTTCCTCCCCCCACAGCCCAACATTATTTCACCAGCTGTGAGAAGCAACAATACAGCAATCACATGCAAATACTAGAATGTAGGTGCAATACTTTCAGGTGCATTTTTCCAGTGAGCAAACAGAAGGAAGTGTGACCAGTTGACCAACCTTTACTGAGCAAAGGAGAAAGGAATGCATCTTGCATGTGTGGTCCATGGGATGAAGCTGTGTCCATCTCTCTCTGAGAGGAGCTGATGGTGCCAAGCCAGCTGCGACTGCGAGGTGTATTTGAAACCCCTGTGTCCATTTCCATACTTACAAAGGTGTCTGCTGACTGAGACTTTAGCAGCTGTTCCCCCATGGC
Organism: Tetrao urogallus; assembly: GCF_951394365.1. Taxonomy (NCBI): domain Eukaryota; kingdom Metazoa; phylum Chordata; class Aves; order Galliformes; family Phasianidae; genus Tetrao; species Tetrao urogallus. The sequence continues at coordinate 47,385,237 of NC_136816.1, forward strand.
TGAAAGAAAAATAATGTAATGATCAAAAAGAAAATGTATAAAGTTCCCTTCAGGTATTCCAGGAATCTGTAACTTGCAACTAAGTCAATACTCAATTTGTTGAACTCAACAAAATCAAAAGAATATAGCAAGTTCAGGTATTTCAAGAATTTCTAATCAGTTTTTTACACCCGCACTGGCATAAAAGAACCATCAGGTAATACAGTATTAGCAAGAACAGAACTAAACTGGTGCTACTACCAGGAAGAAGAATACTTGGTAGTTAATATCAGCTCTGCTGTAAGAAGGTAAACCAGTGTACTGAGAGAGTAATAATGCAAAGGAGGTTTACAGCAAGATTTCAAACTTCTAGTCCTCTACAACATAGAAAATTTTAAAGATGAGGAATGTTACTTTGTGTTAATACAAAATAATTAAATTCTCATATAAAAACTATCTAAAAATGCTGCTTTTTATAATGTTATGTAGCAGTTACACTTCAGCAAGCAATATCTCAGTCCAACTAACTATCTGCACAAGTTATATCCATTCCAGTACACCCAAGAAGGTAAGAAACCTCAGTAGATCAGACTGAGTAAATCAAGTAGATTAACCTCACTAAATCAAATAGAAGGGATGAAGTCTATGCTAAACAAATTCCCTTCAGAAAATATACTCTATGTGAGAAGGCTACGCAGGTGATAAACCTCAGCCTGTATGCTTGGCTGAACTGAAGGAGACATTCAGGATGAGGGAAGTAAGACTGCAAAGGGGAAACCTAATTCAAATCAACACATATGTTACAGCACCTGTCTTGTACTTTCCATTCTTGAACGGTGAATTAATAGATGAAGCTGGCATGACTGGAAATGGCCAGAGGAAATCCTTGTGTAGTTTTTTCAAAGCAAAAACAAAGTCTTCCACACGGGCAGCTCTGGCTCGCTCCTTGCATAGCCAGCCAATGAGCTCAAAGCCCAACTGTGCTGCAAAACAACCCAGGTCTTTCAGCTTGATCTCTTCTAGCAGGCGCCGAGCATGTCGCCAGAGCATCATGTCAATGTACATATTCTCAGCACAGTCACTGTCTTTACTCCACCTATGGACAAGCAGACAATAGTCATGTAAAGCACTGAACTGAGTTGTATGGACTGCTGGCCACTGCCACAGTGCAAGTGGAGTTTCCATATGCGAAGAAAAACAGCTTCCACCATTCCTTCCTGCCATATATTCTCTGAAATATCGCAGTGCCACAATAGGTAAAGTGAAATAATCAAAGGAAATTACTGCAGCAGCATCCATGGAACACCAACCAAATCATGAGCAATACAATATAATAAATAAACACAGCAGATGACATTGCAAAGTGACTTCTGAGAAGCAACTTCAGAGAAAATTCAAGCATTAGTAATAAAATCATAGAATGTCCTGGGTTGTAAAGGAATTTAAAGATCATTCAGTTTTATCTCTTGCCATGAACAACTTCAGGGCATGGGGCATCCACAGCTTCTCTGGGCAGCTTGTGCCAGTGTCTCACCACCCTCTGAGTAAAGAACTTCCTCCTAACATCTAAACTTAAATTTAATGTCTTTTAGTTTAAAGCCATTCTTCCTTGTCCTATTACTATCTGCCTGTGTGAAAAGTTGGCCTCCCTCCTCCAAGCCCTCTTAAAGTACTTGAAGGCCACAATGAGGCCCAGATCTTCCTTCACAGGAGATGTGACTCCAGTCCTCTACAAAAGATGATCTCTTCAGGGTGTGTGCCAACAGCTCCACGCCTTCCTTGTGTTGGTGGCCCAAGACCTGGATGCAGTACTCCACGTGGGGCTTCACAGGGAAACAGCAGTGTAGCTCAGCAACACACTGCAAGACCCAGACATCCATCTCCCCTGCCCTACTGTCAACTTTTCTTGTGATAAAGCCAGGGATAGAGTTTCTTTTTCTGACCTGTGAATGCACACTGCTTGCTCATGTCATGCAGTTAATCCGCAAGGACCAACCACCCCATGTCCATCCTTCTCCACAGGGCGTCTCTCAATGAGTTCTCCCAGTGTTTATACATATATGGCTTGTATTTACCCAAGTGCAACATCATGCACTTAGCTGTGCTGAATCTCATTAGGTTCATTTTTCAAGCTTGTTCAGGTCCTTCTGGATGGCAATCCTTCTTTCTCTCATATTAGCTTCTCCACTCAGCTTAGTGTCATCCACAAACTTGTGGAAGGCACACTCACTCAATCCCAATGTCTATTTCGTTGATAAAGATGTTGAAAAGCATCAGTCCCAACGTGGAACTCTGGGGGACATCACTCATGACTAGCTTCTACCTGGATAGAGATTCGCCACTCGCTGCAGCCATCCAAACAAATCTTTATCCATCAAAAAGCAACACCATTTTTCTCCAATGTAGCGACAAGGATCTGATGCAATGTGGGACTACGCCAAAAGCCACGCGCAAGTCCAGGTAGATGACCTCAGGTGCTCTTCCTTTGTCTACTCATGCCACTGTTCCATCACAGAAGGCCACCAGATTGGTCAGGCACGATCTCCCTTTGGTGAAGCTGTGCTGGCTGTCTTAGATCAACTGCTCATCTCTCATGTGTTCTAATACATCTTCTAGGAGGATCCACTCCATTATCTTCCCAGACACAGACATGAAGCTCATTGGCCTGTAGTTCCCCAAGTCTTCCTTTCTTAAAAATGGGAGTGATGTTTCCCTTTTTTCAGTCATCAAGGATTTCACTTGTCAGTCATGACTTTTCACATATATGGAAAGTGGCTTAGCAGTCACATCCGACGGCTCCCTTATGACTCTGGGATGCAACCCCAATGGAGTTGTACATGTTCAGTTTCATGATTTGGTCTCTGACTTGCTCTGCTCTTACAGTGGGGGATTTTGCTTCTCTGACCTCCGGCTAGAGGTTTAGGGATGTGAGAGGTATGAGAAGTGTGACTGCCAGTGAAGCCCGAGACTAAACTTGTGGAGGACCTCAGCCTTCTCCATATTTGTTTTTGTGTATCCTGCCTTCTCATTTATCAAAGGGGTTACAGTCTCCTAGGTCTTTCTCTTCTGACCACTGTACCCGTAGAATCCCTTCCTGTTCTTTTTCACCTCTCTTGCCAAGTTCAGTTTCATCAGTGCTGCGGCTTTCCTGATACCATCTCTACATATGTGGAAATGCACACCCTTTCAAAACTCTTCAGATGGTGCAGTTTATGGAAAATTACTCAATAAAAGGATTTAAGTTGGTACAAAGATTATTTTGAAAGCCTTATATGGGAAAAAACAAATCCAAGATAATAATGAGTCCTATCTCGCTGTTTCTTCTGAGTATTAACAGTGAGTGGGTCAATAAGAACTCAGTACTGCAGCTTGAGAGGGATCCACCCAAAGGTATAAAATTTTCTGTGGGCCAGCAACACAGCGAGATCCAGATATGCACAGTATCACTGTGCAATGCCTTTTATGACACTGCAGTACTGTGAGTGGTTCATGGTATTTTTTAGCAAAACAGATTTTTCAAATAGAAGACATAAAATCTCACTAGCTATTTAAATTACTAAAAATGCATCCAGTTGATTCAGTTTTCTGGTGGTCAGTAACATCCATTTGTTTCCATTTAAGTACACATATACAGACACACATATATTTACACATGTGAATGCATCTTCATCTGAGAACATAAGTGAGGCACAAGCATTACAAGAGTCTAGAAATGACAAATACAGAAGGCTATGGAGAGAGATAACGATAAATTTAACTCTAGCATACAATACTTTGGCTTAAACTGGGAAGAGGGCTAGTACATTACCTAACAAAATAGAGAAGGAGAAGATATTACCTTTTTCCTGACGGGCCAGAGGGCATACTCAGTGTTTTTGTCAAGTTAAATTTGCTATGGAGATTCTCTGCTGATTGGGATAAACTAATGCTGCGATGTCTGAAGAATTCAAAGCCACTACTTGAACTAGGCTCCTAAAACCAAGAAAACCCAAACTTGCTATCAGTTGAGTAAACACGCTGTATAACAGTAAGATAGACCATAGAAAGTTTAATGCACAGTATTTGCTGTTTTCACCACAAACCTGAGTTGTTGGTGTAGCTGGAGGTGTCTCTGTTTCTCCAGAACCAATGGCTTTAAGGAATCTGATCATATGACGACAAAGATCCCACTTTCCCTGCTCTAAGGCAGTGTTAAATAGGAGAGTAGCATGCTGCCTACTAACTGCTGGAACTTCCATATTCTGCAAATAAAAAAGAACAATTAAGTCATTTGTGTTTGCCACTGAGAAAGTCAAACCTTATGTCACATTCAAAATTAACAGAATTAACTTTTTTCTGTAAAAGTAAGCTAGCTATTCACATTGCCCGATATTCCAATATTCATTACCACTGAACTTAAAATTTGTTCAACATAAGTAATTTTGGTATTTTGGAAGAATTTCTTTTTAGATAATACAGCTGCAACATAGAGCATACCAGTACCTGTAGGATAATGAGATAAGAGGCAGCTGTGTCCAAGTCCTGGGCCATTAAGCACTCTTCAAATAAGTCCTTTGGGTTTCCTACAGCAGCAAAAAGATAATTCCACAGGGCATACTCTGTCTTCCTAGCACAATGAACAACTGTCTGCAGGAAGAGGGGGAATTCCGTAATGAATTTTGCCACAGTGGGAAGCAGAGGGTCGGGAATGGGTTCCCGCGAGGTAGCTTCTTCTTCCAGCACTTCATGAAGCATCAGTTCTAGTACATGAGGAAAGTATGGTAACGTGGCACAGGAGTGAGCCAAAAGCAAGGCTTGTTCACCAAGGTTCCTAACCAAGAGCTGGCGTAAAATGTGATGGAGGTAGATCTGAGAGGTTCTCTCAACAATAGAGAACGGAAAGAGAACCTCCAAGTGTTCTCTAGCACTGGTTTGAGTGTACAAACAGTCATAGAGCACAGTGTCATTAACAGCACCAAGAACCAAGGCATCTTCAAACAAAACAGCCAGTGGGTATATGTTGATGTGGAAAGGCAGCATGATCCGTCTTGACAGAAAGGAATGCGGCTTTCGATGATCTCTGGGAAAGAGGGGAAGCCAGACTTTCATACCTGCCCCACCACAGCTGAGCCAAAGAGCTTCCAATAAGTGGCGTTTGTGTTTGTTGATCCTGCAGGTAGTCCATACATTTTCAACAGACTGGGCTAGTACAACTGGAGCACAAAAAGGCAGCTAAAAAAAAAAAAAAAAAAAAAAAAAGGAAAAATCAACAAAAAAAACCCCTGTGTGTCAAATAAATTGTTCCTTGCTTTTAAACCTTCAGAGGAACACTTTTTTGAGCCAAGAATTTCTCTCTCTGCAAGGCACCTGAGAAAACACTACTTATATTTACTTAGAAGATATCCTGTTCGTTTTTCTATTAAACTCATATTAATCAGGAAGCTAGAAGGATCAGAATAAGGGAGGAAAACAAAACCTGTTCTCTACTTCTTTGGTTAGCCTTAAAGTCCAAATGATAAAATCACTTTGAAGACAAGATTTGCTTGTGTTTGGACTGTAAACAATCCTTCATCTAAACTTTTCAGATTTTACTTTCCTGAAGTCTTTGTTTCATGTAGAGAAGAGGTTTTTTTCACCACCTCAGCAAACACTAATGCTTGAAGGTGCTGCTTTTAGGAACTTTGTAAATATATTCTGCAAAAATGGTAACATTCCATAAATATATAGCACAGTTTTAGATAGACTGGAGACCTTCTGTTACATATTTCGCACAGGCCTTTTATGTTAAAACTTGTATCTTTCATACAATACAAGCAGTAAATACTTTGGTTAGACAGTACCGCAATTAAGAAGCAACTTTCACAAATTCTTAGGGGGAAAAAAAATAATAATCAGGAAAGCAGTTATTTATTTCCAGCTAATAATTCATCCTGGAAAATTATATGTTGCCTTTCATAAACATCTACCCTCCATTTTAAATTCCTGAACCACTCTCACCCACTATTTCTCCAGTCACTGTCATCTTTGAAGCCATCACAACATTTCATGTTTACTCACATGCTTCCTTTGATTAGGATTACTATCCTTATCACGTATCTGAGGACCAGATCGATCCCTCTGCAACATAATGAGTTGTCCTGCTAAGTTTAGCATAATACTTTCAGCTTCACAAGCCTAAGGATAAATCAGAGTTATGGAAATTACATTAGGAAAAAAAAAAAAACCAACAGAAAATCACAGGATTTTTGCATACACAACCACAACATAATACCAGAATAAAAACAATAAATTGACTGCACTGTCTCTGCAAGAAAAGCTCACTATAAATAGCCATAAATTATAAGATGCTACATTTTCTGTTACCCTCTAAGACAAGTTCTGCCCAGAAAGGGGAGCAGTACAGAGTCCTCAGCTTCTGCTTATCTGGTAAAAATAAACAAACAAAACAACCAACCAAAAAAAACCCCCAACACAAAAAACCAAAAAGCCAACAAACCAAACCTATCCAACTTGTTCTGAGTTTTGCCTGCTTGAAGTAACACGTATAAACAGGGCATGCCTGAACTCCACACATCGCCTTCCTTAGCAATTTTACAAGAGTTGACAAGCTACAAGATAAGATGCTGTGTAAACTTGCAAGAAATTAGTTACATAGCTGTAACTATGTTAAATGAACTGCCAGCTCCCGGTAAACTTAGCGCCTTGTTCACACGCCCACAACTGATCAGAAGCTTCATGATGCAGGTGTATTTACATAATTCTTAATCTGAATTGCATAATGCTCTAATTTAAATAATGTTCCACAGAAAACTGCAAATATGTGCATTATTTTTGTAAATATATACATATAGATGTTGGCTTCTTCACAACCATTAGCCACGAGACTGTATTTATGATAGTGTGATACCTCATTCATAATGACATATCGTGCTAGGCTCTTTTCAGCAGTGTGCAACAACAGAACAAGGGACAATAGGCAAAAATGAGAACATGGAAAGTTCCATATACACATGTGATAGAAATTCTTTACTATAAGGATGCAGAGAACTGGAGCAGCCTGCCCAGAAAGGTTGTGCAGTCTCCTTTGGAGATACTCAAGCTCCTCTTGGATGCTTTTCTGCTCAACCTACTGCAAAGAAACTACCTTAACAAGGAGAGGTTGGATTGGACGACCTTCAGAGGTCCCTTCTAACCCCTGTGATTCTATACAGTAAATTGCAAAACTGGAATTGAAATAACAATTGTATATATATGATGTTAATTTATCATTCCAAAAGGAATAAAAAACATGAATATTTTAATTTGTTATGATTTTATATCCCTTATTTTAGCTTTCAGACATGTGTCTAGGCACACAATCTTTCAAATAACCATTTTATCTGTTGTTTATTTGTTTAACTTCCCTTTCAGACCAAATGAATTCACTTGATCCATACAGAGACGATAAAGTCCAACTCAGTGCAGAAGGAATCAGAAGACTGAAGCAGAACTGAGCACCTACAAACAGACTCAATTATACAGTTTTTGTGCAAAAGAGTAAATTATTGGATGCTTTGTTTACTAGATTCATTCCATGTATTTGTTACTGTCTAAAAATAAGACTATCTTTTTCCAGCTAAGTCCATGGACACGGACAAGCCATTAGTACTTCAAGAAATTTGAAGCATGAAGAATTAAGGTCACTAATGAGTGACAACACTGAGAAGTCTGACATGTTACATCAGGCTTACTGCTTTGTTAAAAGGGCAGTATAATATCATATTCAGTGCTAACGTTAATGGTTATCTTTCAATCACTACCAACATATCATATTTACATAAGTAGATAGTGTTGTGTAACTACTGGCTTGACAGCTTCTGTTTACCAGTCTGGGCTGTTTAAATCTGACCATTTGACTACGAGAGCTATTATGTCCTTTCAGGTCTTACTAGAAGAGAGGTAAAGATAAAAGTGAGACATCATTTTGGAACAGAAACACGCCAGAGTAAGCAAGCATCTGTAACATCTGCCTACTAGGAAAGCATGCAGTTGCAGGATTGACAGTTTGAAGATTATGAGCTTTTAGGAAGAAACGGTATAAAGTCAGTGTAAAGTTAAATATAAAATAGTAGCAGTGCTCTAAAAAAATACCAATACCTTTTCCTCAAAATCAAGAAATGCTAGAGGTCAGGTATTTCACATGTAAGGACACATCTCTCAGCAAAACAGACTAGGAAATGACAAGCACACTGCCCCTTATGCTTTTGAAGAACACATGGAAGTCTCAGCTTGTATGTTCTGCTTTATGGGACACTAAATTAGAATAAGATGAAGTAAACAAAACCTTCAGATTTTACACCTCTAGCAGAATTTCAGTGCCTGCCAGTGGCTCTGGTAAGTGAATTAAAAAACAAATTTTCATATATCTAGAGGCCTATCTAACAGCTAGTCCAACTTTACAACTATCTTAAGGTAACTGCTGTAAGATTATAGGACTTTATACTCCAGCTACTCAAATAACTGAGCTTATATCAGACAAAAAAAAAAAAGTTTTTCTTTACGCTGCACTTTTCAGAGGCCATAATTATTTCCTACAGGAAGACACAGCATCAACCTTACATCTTAGTCATAGTTTATCAGCTCCAGTTTTCAGTACTTAATATATAACAGGGAAACATACCCCTGGCTTTATAGCTAAGTTTAACTTTTCCTCCAAAATTCAGCCCCAAACTTTACAACATGACAAGTAAAGATATGAAAAAGTAGTAAGAGTTTACTTCTTTTTTCTTTCAGTTCTCAAAATCTACACAATAAGCAAAATAGAAAAAATACACAAGTTTTTTTTACTATACAGAACTGATTTATCATTTATTCATCAGTCAATTTAACTTTTGAGACTTAAGCTAACAAATCCATGCAACAAATTCTTTGTACCTGCTGAGGCATCTTCAAGCTGATGCCAGTCTCTGTCCTCACAGATGTCAATGTAACAGACACTACAAGGAAGGGGTGGGGTATGTATCGAGACATGGACACTTCTTGAAGAATCTGGACACTGGCAGTAGCGTTAAGACTGAAATAAAATATAACTATTTAGCAATTGTTTAGCAGTATTTTGCACAAAATTAGTATCCTGTAAGTAAACCTAACGAAAATAAGCAATTTAACCTCGCAAACAATTTTCTCTACAGATTGAAAACGATGCCTCCTCCTCCTTTCCCCTTTAACCAGGTATCCATAGGCTTGACTATTTGTACTACACTGCATTATAAAATAAGCTTACTAAGCAAGGCTCTTGACCATTTTGGGTAACAGAACTGTGTGAGTGGATAGAATACATTATTATATACTTTAGAATAAGACTCCAGTCACCCTTCAGGTAATTAGATCTAAGCTAATTAGGGTTTTGTGGAAAAACAACATTGAAAATATTTTCCTCTGCAGAGGAATAGCTTATTTTCTGTTAAAAGAGCTCCCTAACTACTGAAATCAAATATATAATGTGGAAGAAAAATCACCCACTCAGATACTAAAAGCCTATCTGGGAACCTCTCTTTTCTCCAGGGTCACTAGTCTTATTCTCTGAAAATATGTCTCTTCATTGCTGCTGCTTTTGCATCAGAAGAGTTCTCCACAACACCACAACCCAAACTTCTTTCCATCTTTGCTTTTCCTCTTCCACCCTCACAAATTACTACCTCTAAGTTAGAAACAGTTTGTATTGAAAATACTCAGATAAGTGGGTCTTATTCAGTATCTTCCTCTTCTGTCTATACTCAATTTTCAAGTTATTATCAGATAGAACATAGCACACATTTGTATAGGCATAGCTTGTGCTCCTCAGTCATTAACTCCGCATCTGCATCTGTGTAATTGAATATAGCCATGTGACAAAACTCATGAATTATCAGTTGTGTACACAGATAACACTTATCCCTCTAACAATGCATTTAAAAATGTGACTTAGCAAGTTTATTTTGCTCTAAGAATTTACTCAGACTGAGAACAGGTTTACAATTACACTACCCCAAGAAGCATTTACATACTAATACTCACCCTTCATGCCTTCTCTCGATACTGTAAAGGCAAATGGAACAATCTGCTCTGAACAATATTACAATGTCTCGGAAGACACTCAGTAGTAACGTGTTTGCTTGCACTTTGGTGATGTGCGCAAATGCGTTGTCAAGATTAGATGTTCGCAGGTAGATTCTCAGCTACAAGGAAAACCAGTAGTTTAAGTACAGGTACTGTTTACTAATAAACTGATAGTACTTCAAAATTCAATTATATTCATTTTGCTTTATGCTACTGCATCTAAACTAGTTAAAGAACAATAGAGCCAAATCTGAAGTACTGAACAAACTTCAGGAATTCCATTCCTTGGTTTGGAAAAAAAGAATTAATTGAAGTTTATCACATTTATACTACTGCTTTGGAATCTGATATACTAAGCAAGAGCTATTAACTTTGAAGAAATATATCTCACCTCTTCCTGGTGATCATTTAAATTATAACATGCAAGAACAATGAAGTCATTCCACCAAGCCAAGCCACCTGTTACCATCATATTTTGCTCCTGAAAAGGAAAGAAAAGGCAGGCAAATAACAGATGCATGTATACCTATATGAGGGCAACTCTGAAAGTAATGCCTTCTATTTTATTATGTTGGCCTGCAACATGAGGCTGATGTTGATGGGATGGCAGCATAGCTTGAACTTTTCCACCAATATTTCATTATATTTGGCTGCCAAGTGACAGTCTGACAAAATGGCATCTAACGTGGAAGTGTGGATGGAGCAAATGTATGGCACCCACTGGCATTCACTGACACTTCCTAAACATTTCTGGAGACCAACCAGTAGATGTGAGCAGTGAGGTGGTAGATGGTATATCCAGAGTAGTGACAGTGGAATCTCTGCAGGTGCATATTTTCATGAATGCAATATTCAGGCTCTTCTTCATTGCTGACAAAAATGCAGAGCTAGTGGTGGTGTTTATGTTGAAAAACAGTGTTTTGCAGCTTAGAATTTGCTCTACCAAGTAGCTTTTTATACTCTCTGTATCTGTTGTAGCTTCTATGGAAATTAACAGGAGAAATTGCTTTCGGAGGAAACTACATAGATAAACAAAATACGTATGCACATACACACGTGTACATTCTGCAGATAATCTCAAAGCCTGACACAATCTACACAAACTTTACTGATAGTGGAAACAAAATCTACAAAAGCAAAGTTTTTGCTGTTTGAAAATAATGAAATTACTGAAGAACTGTACATGAAGGATGAAAACCATTCTACAAAACTCAGCTTTCCCTAGTTTACTGGCAACACCCAATTTTCTCAAATCAGCTTTCTTTTGTACAGAACTTATTAGCTTCACATTCAAAGCAGAGTTGCACTCAAACTCTCAGACAAGACATAAGGTAGCACCAGACCAAATGCAGTCACATTTGAACAGTTAATAATCAGGTACGAACAATTACACTAAAACTACAAGATGCTTCAGGCATTTCATTGAAAAGATACAAAAAATTAGTGCATCTACAGACTGATAATCTTAAAAAGTACTTTCAATTTTCTCTGAGAATCACATTCCAACAAACACAACCTCCCTAGTATTCCCTAATAAGGTTGTTCATCCTCTCACCTGGGTAACGTTTCCAAACAGCTTCCATTTTTTGGTGAGTAAGGAATAATGTGCAAAACCAAACTTGCCAACAACAGCTACATTCTGCCCAAGCTTGTCAATAGCTGAAAACTGGTCAAAAGAAAACAAAACAAACTCATCTACATCACCATGAAGTAATGAAGCAATGCAAAGTCTGTGAAGTATCTTTATGTTTTCTACTTTTAATATCCAACACAGTCTTCTTTCTGTAATTTAAAACAACGATTTCATCTTTAAGAACTCATCTAATCAGGAAGAATGATTGTAAGAACCCAATACTTCCAAAGAAGAAAGAATACGTTCTTAAAAATCACTCACCCTTATTGGCCAGTTGCTTTCTAGATAAGTACTATGAATCTAAAAGAAAAAAACATCGAAACAAACAAACAAAAAATTACCATACCAAGCTTCAATACAGCAGTGATTAATTATAATACCTCTGATGTTGAGACTCCTTTTTTAACCACAATTACTTTTTCCCCCAATAATACTACTGAATCATAAATGTTAGACTGTTAATACAAGAAATATAGAAGTGCATTAACAACATACAACACAACTTTATAGATGAATAACTAACTTCTCTCCCCTGAGGCACTTCCCTTCCATGAGAAACTTTCATAGGAGGTACAAATTTTGATAAATGCAGCAGTCAGGAAGGACTTCCAGTGTTGAGATGAAATTTCTAATCCAATCAGAAACACAAACCAGCATGCTCAAAAGCCTTGTCATGAAACCACTTCCCTGGGATGCATCAAATTACACCTTTGCCCTGGATTCCTCATGTCACAAGAGATGACAAAGAGATGATCCAGAAACAAACTCCAGTCCTTGGTCTAACACAAAGTAAATGCCTTCAGTATGAACTGTTAGCTCTCAGAGATATGTTGCTCTCCACAAAAATTCCCAGTTGTCCTAGTTTTCTTTCCACAGAGAATGAGGATTTTGCTCTCATACCTCACTTTCAGAGTGCAGAACTGCTGTCTAGTCAGCTAAAGTGGAAATTCAATTGTATTCAGAATCTTACATATATGCTTAGTGTCACATGTTGCAATTATTGCTCTATGTGAAAAATAACATACTGGTACATAATTTTCCAAATAATTTTTTTTAAAAGATCTCAAATTCTAGTACGGAAGATGTTAGATTAGAGCATATTTAACTTTTCTTCTATGGCAGAGAAAGAAGAATCTCTGCTATTACTGATCTTGGGAAGTAATTTCTTCTTCCCAAGCTTTGTTTTGTGTGGTTTGAATTACATAGACAGATGCCATTTAAGACTACTTGAAATACAGCCAACATCATAGACTGTATTCATCAGTTTCATATGCTTAAAGAAATCTGCATAAACATACAAAGAACAAAACTAATCCCTAAGGATTTCTTGCATGTCACACTTACTCTCCCTCTCAAAGCACAGAGAAAGAATTAAGTTACTTCTTGCATCAGAATATCAAAAAGATATTCTGAGTTTCTCATTGATTAGACCACTAATTCATAACCACAAAGCAGAGATGGTCAATATTCCTTTATCATTTGTCAAGAAGCCAAAAGAAAGTAAAATGGCAACAATTTTGTCTAAAAACAAGAAGTATGGCAAAGACTGATGAGACTAACTGCAAATTCTAGTAAGCACAGAACACACAGGCAACCAGTAAGAAGTACCTGTACAACATGCCAATGTCGGTGTCCTAGTAAAGTGCTTAAACCCTGAGAATCTAAACTGCCATCTGAAAATGGAACTCTTTCCCTGGTAGGCTTATGTTCAGAGTATGCTGAAGTATTTCTTGGATTCTGAGCCTGTGTTGCATCCCCACAGTTCAAATACAAACGATCTTCTCCTTGCAGAAGGACTTGTTCCTGGTTACTCTATATTAAAACAAAACAAAATAAAATAAAATTAACCTTTCGCTCTGTGTACAGGAAAAAAAGGAAAAACATTTGATCACTGTATTAACAGATTAAGCAACATGAAAATCAGGCACTATAGCAGTTCTCAATCTTCGCATCTTTTTATACTGGTAGGTTTTATGTTACATTATTTCAAAGCCATATTTTCAAACAATCATTCCACAGACTTTACAGTGACCAATTTAACAAAGAATAACTCAATAAACAAACAAAACTCCTTACCATACAAGGGTTGACAGTGAGTGCACTCTTGATGAAATGAAACTGCAGAATACCACTTTGGTGAGCTTCGTTTTTTGTATCTCTGTCAGACTTGACGTTTTGAGAAGAATTTCCACAAATCACCCACAGATGATACCCTTCTGAACCCCAGGTCTAAATGTAAACAATAATAATTAAAAAAAAAAAAAAAAAAAAAAAAAAGAAAAAACAACAGAAGCATTTATTCTTACAAGCAACATTAAAAATAACGCTTTCCACACATACTTCATTACATAATAGATGAAATAAATCATCAGCTGTTCCTTATTCTCTCAAAGAAACATTTGCGTTAGGAAGAACGTTATACACACACATTAATAATTAAGTATAATAAATCCAAAGAAAGCCAGTTTGGTTTTCTAAAATCTGTTTTACTACAAATTATTAAAAAAAAAAAAAAACCAACAGGCAACCCCCTCTGACAGTATTTTTATATTCATACTTACCATAGAACTGATCTTTAGAGGATCCTTTTTAGTACCATCAGACTGATACCTTAAAAACAGAACAAAAAGAGTTGGCGTTTGGAATTACTTAATCAAAATAAAAAATTAACTTATCTTTGTATTGTCCTATGATTCTGTATTTACACTCATCTTCAACTATAAAGCCTAAAAGGTAAAGTGATGTTAAGTGATGTTAAGTGTCTACAGTAAATGTAATTGTTATTCCTGGAACGTATATATATATATACATATATGTATATACATACATACATATATATATATACACATACACACACACACGTATATACATGTACATATATATGTATATACATGTATATACACATATATATATGTGTATATATATATATATACACACACATACACATACATGTATATATATGTATATATATATACATGGGCACCAAGCAAATTTTAACAATGCTTTTCTGCCAAAGTCTACCTTCAGCGGAATTAGCTTTTATGGGCAGAAAGATCACTACAAAACTCCTATTCAATAACATTCAATGATTTCCATAGGTAAGGAATTATAAAAGAAAAAGATAAAAAACTAAGATAATGTATTAGTTTCCAATTATCTTAATTAGATAAATGAAGTGTTCTAATATAGTATTTTACAATTTAGTGAAAGAAAGATACTCACGCAAAATCACCTCCTAAAGTACAAATAAGCTGAGCACCAAAAACACTCCATAAGGACAAGCCTCCACATTCCCAGGTCACCATAACAACACAGCTATCAGGTGACCATCTGATTAGCTTAACAGGCCCTGTTTTATTCCAAATATCTGTTAAAAAACAGACAGTAAAATATCATGTGAAAAAATGTCATGTTCTCCAACTGCTCTCATTCACAGCAGAAACCAATTCTTCGCTGCTGTCGCCCACTTGAATAAAAAAACAAATTAACAATCAATTTTCTTTCAAATAAATTTTGGGTTTAATGGAAAACCAAAACCACATGAAAACAGGCCAGAAACACATCCTACTACGACAATCATATAATTGCAATTCTGGTAAGATGGTTTTCAGGGAAAAAAAGAGATTTTACAGCCACTCATGAAACTTCTTCCTCTGGCACATCACACGACTATGAAACTCTTATTTACCTTTTTTTTCTTTTTGTTGAAATTTACAGGCATGCACACTTCCAGTTCAAGACATAACTCATCCCTTTTTATGTTCCTCACCGATAAGCCTACATTAACAACTGGGACTGCTGGATTATTCAAAAAAATATTTTCTGTAATCTTAGGACTCTGCGTGTCACTTATTTCAAGTTATTTCAAGTGCCTCTTTTATTACATTCGTTATCAGTTTTGATAATAATTTCTGATTTTCTTCGTAAGTAATGGGAAAGTGATATAAAGATGACATGTGAACTACTGAGACCTGCAGCACTTCAAAAGGCACAACATGACAGCAGCACATGATCTGTCAGCTATCTGTCAGATCCGCTCAAAATAAAAAACCTCACATATGGAACACCCAAAACTCAGAAGCAAGCAGCAAAAAGAGCAAATACAATAAGAATAATTCAGTATACATGTGCAAGAGTAGTAACTAATGCTATCAGTGGTAACAGAAGAAAACAATTTGTAACTAGTTAAAAATATGGGGGTTTTTTTTTAGTACCCAAAAAGCAGCTGGAAAATTCAAGCAATAAAATTAGCTCACCAGGATATTGTTTTGGTGTTAGCTCCAACTTATGAGAAAACTGCATGGCTCCAGTGGTGGTATCTATTGTATAAACCTGCACAGAGCCACTGGAAGAGATTACAAACACTTTAGACTACAATCCATTTGAACTTCTCCTCCAATTTCAAGATGTTAACAAAAGGTTAACAAATGTTAAACACATCTTAATTTTCATACTCTGTTTTATCACTAACTCAACTTGTCCAGATGCAACAGAACAACTTCTTTACAAACTTGTTATACAGTACGTAGAACAGATATACCATGTCATGTTACATTTACATACATATTTTGAGGATCAGAAAAAAAAATGTTTTACAATAATTAATACACCAAGACTTTTTAATTCTCTGTAAACATATGTGTAGATATGATCCACACATTTTTATGGCTTCCAACTGCATTACAAGCTGTACGAGCAAATTCCATTTTTACTAGGTGCTAAGGGGTCATCAGGAGCGCAGCAGTGCAAACTAAGATCTATGTATTACAGTAAATGTTCTTCAAAGGCAAATGCCAACATACTGTATCATTACTACTAGAAGAACACTACTTTATAAAAGAACCGAAGACCTGTACAATCACAGTCTATGAAATACTCTGAAAATCCAATACACTTTTAAAACTGTAGTTCCTCCTATATTAAAGAAAAAAGTAGTAAATAAATACCATAGCTACTTTTTTTTTTAAGTTTAAATTCTAAATAGTCCTATATTTAAACAGGCAACATCCTTCCCAATCAAAACATACCATTCTGTCAGTTGGCTACAAAATGCTACTTCCATTCAATATAATTAACTGCTTAAAATTGACTTCCTAATGCTCCTTTGAAACTAACTGGGACAGTAGCACATTTCCAATCCTTGCTACTGGTCTAGACACTTTATTTCTCCTCAAAGCTGAAAAAAAAGCATCAATTGCAATTTCAGTTCAAGTAGGCCTTCCCTCCTGGTTTCTTGACACAACATAATATACTAGGAAGACTGACCATTTTCATTCTTAAACTTCTGCAACAGAAGTTGGTGAAAATAATCAAGTACTTGTGTTACACAAGGAAATACATATTTTTCCCCAATGAACCACCCCTACAAAACTTACTTGGCACATCCAAACGCCATTAGTCTGTATTTGTTATTCACTGCCACGCAAGTTCCATCAACCACATCTTGTGCCCAAACACCATGGAGTTGCTGTAAAGAAAGGAAGTCATAAAATGTTGAGTTAAACAGTGCTTTCATTCATAAAACCCACTTTCTATCCATGTGCTACCTATGCATTCCATATAACTGATTTGCTACTTGACTGTCATGACCTCAGTAAATTTCTACTACAAATACTGAAGTTAATGACATGGCTCAGGTAAACAGCTTCCCTGTACACTGGCATCCTTCTCTATTTTTTTAAATAAGTAATTATGAAACCAGGTTATATATACAGTGGACTTTATTTCAAAGTTCTGAATAACCAAAGCAAGTCATTACCTGTAAGATAAGTATATCCCTGCTACTACATAAAAACCAGTAGGTAGTACCAAGGATAGAAACAAAACACAAAGCAGGAGAACAAAACCCTCATCTGCAATCACTGAAACTGTAAATATTGTAAGACTGTGAAGGAGTCTAGGCCCAAGTAAATAAATTCTTTCAGTTGTTTTTTTTTTTTGTAATAGAATAAAATAGTTCAGCCAGAGGGGACCCTTCAGATCATCTAGTCCTTCTGCCTGATCAGAAGAGACTGAATGATAAAATGTAAGGTTTGTAGGCTGAGCTACAGAAAGAAAGTACATAGCTTAGAAGAGCTCCCAAGAAACAAATCCAGAAATATGCTTGTCACTATGAGAAGAATTATACTTAAATTCAGCAGAAAGCTAGAAATAGCTAAAATACTTTGCCACAGGAGAAATCTCTTTTTATCACTTCACTTAAAACTAGTAAACAAACTGTCACAGACAGTAATAGGACCTCAGAACTATGATGACATTCCAAAACAAACAATTTTACCTGCTACTAATTACTCTCTCCCAGTCAGGTATGGCTGCTGAAGCAATCTAGTTCAAATATTCAATTAGAAATATTAAGTACTAATATAAGTACTGCTCTTATGCCAATTCTTAAGGGTTTTTTTGTTTCGTTTTGTTTTAAGATTATTTCTTTGTATCTGAACAGAAGTTAAAATAGAAAGCTAACTGGAAGATGGAGACCAGGGAATGGGTATCTACTGTAGAATGTGTGCTATAAATACTAAAGAGAATATACCTCAGCAGTGAATCTACTTGACACTGGCGTAATGAAACCAACTCTGCCGTCATTAAAAACAACTGCAAAACCATCAAGCGTGGCACAGTACTCCATATCTCTGACATAAACATCTTCAAATCCCAAAAATGAACCTGCTGATTTAAAAATATGTCAACATAGTGACAATGCAAACCAACAACTTTTCAGTTACTTACTACTTCACAGCAAAAGCTGATTTAAACAGGCTATTTTGTCCACATTTTAAAAAGGCAAATTTTTCTAATCTCCATTTCAAAGCACACTGTATTTTATATTAGACAATATTTCTTCATCAAAAAGACCCCACAAAATATATATATACCTCGAGAAGATTGCAAGTCCACGGAAAAAGGAACAGTACACAGGTTGATGGCCTTTCTTCCATTGGTCATACCATCCCAGTGAACAAGATGGAGAAATCCATCAGCAGTAGCAACAAGTAGGTCATCTAACGTGGACTGCAAACTAACAAATGTATTTGTAATTGTCTTTAAAATTTGTAACTCAAATCAATGTCACAGAATTATCAATTAGTGTAACAAACATCACATTACTGCCTTTTGCATAAATAAGTTCCGAAATTATATCAATTAAGTTATAATTATATAAGCCTTTTAGACAGTAGGAAACCACACTTATAAAATACAGTACCTCTTTGTCTTATTTCATGAATCAGAAATTATTAACAGGTCTGTATCATCAGAGTAGTTATTTAAATGGTACACGAAGATCTGTAGATCATACTCATACTACTTTTATATAATAAACATATAAACATATAATAGAATAAACATAACATGTTGCAGACAATCAACTATTTATCCGTAGCAGAAAATTACCAATATCACCAAGGCTGTACACAATACTTCCCATGCTCTCATTAAGCTCATTAATTCAGCAGACGCTGGACTTCTCCTAAGTAATTCCCAAAAGATCTCTAAAATTCTGAAAACTTGTTAATCATATGTATGTAAATAACAACCTGAAGCCTTCTAGGAAAGCTCTTCCCAACATTTTTTACATGTATTTCAATATCCATTTTCTCCTTTGAAGACTATTTCCAATTTGCACTTTGTTGTTCTTCCATCCCACCCCAATACTATGCAGTTTCACCAATTCCTTACGTTAAGTAGGTACAGAAAAGGCAATCACCACAGAAAAGTTGAGGTAAACAAAATCTTGCAGATGAAACATCTGCAGACGACTGGAGGAAATGTTGAAATTCTGCCTACATACTTGCCTATGTACCTATGTCTCCATTAAATATCTAATCCATACTTTGAGCCCACATGCAAACACATTTTATAGTACCGTAATATGGAATATAAATGTATTATGTACTTTTTTATATAGTGAAAATACATTAGCAAGCACAGAAGGAAAGAATTCCTGATTTCCTGAATTCCTTTTTCACCTTCTCAAGCTTTCTAAAGCTTCCTATCCAGTTTCCTCTTCTCTTTTTAACAAGTAACTGCAATAAACAGAAAAGTTCCAATGCAATTAATGAACATACCTTGTGATAGAAGCTTGTAGGTCCAACACTTTCTTCATTTCAACATTTAAAGAAGGAGCACATTGTTCTTCTTTATAATGTGGGGTTCCCTTTATATGTGGGCTTCCTCTAAAACAGAAAGAAATACAAACATTGAAACAAGGAAAGAGGTAAGAGTTATTTTTAGAGTTCTTACTGATTTTTTCTTATGTATATCAGACATCTACTACCTACGAGCAACACAAGTTGCTCCAAAAATAATGCCTCCTATTTATTTCCACAGAAACTACAAGGGACAAAGATCACAATAACACTATTTGATAGAGAAAATTCTCAGCTACCAAGCACTAGTTTTCAACAGTTACCACCATTAGCTATGCATTTATGACTGTGACGCGAAAGAGCCTGCCCATCTGCACCAGTATAGGCAGCCCATCGTTGCTGTTACCACTTGCTGAAACGCAACACCTACTACCTCACTATGCTCACATTCATTGTTTGGCCAATGAATGTCAGTGGGTGCCATTTTTTTCACAAGGAGGAATTCAATGACACACCTTTGATCCATCCATGCTTCCATTTCAGACACCATTCTGTCAGGCTGCCCCTCTGCTGCCATCTGTCACATGGCAACATGTAAAGGAATATTCTTGGGAAGGTTCAACCTCTACTGCTGTACCACCAATACCCACTTCTGACACCAACATAATAAAATAGGGAGTTACTTTCACAACAGCCCTTGTACAACACAATTTTAAAGCAAAAATTGTGATTGGTAGTATCATCCTATGTGTCTGTAAGGAGTACACAAGCAAACTAATACAACGAGCCGACAATGAATGTTACAACAATTGCACATTCAATCTTTGTCAAAAAGCATCCCAGGTTTTGACTGTAAAACACTCATGATTCTTCATCTCCTTTTACCAGATCAATGTTTCCATCTTTAATGTCTCACAACTCAATAGGCAGACATTTATTACAATAATTCATATGACTATTACACTACAGTAAATTATCAGTAAGCCTTTGACCTACCAAGAAAAGGGATAAAACAGATGACTGAGAACTTCCTTAAAACAGACCATTAAACTTTATGTTTCTAGATAGTGAAAGCTTCTAGTGTATATTTTCCCCATTTTAAATTTCACACTCAATTCTCAAACTAAATATAACATACTTATTTGTTTAGTTTAGTTTATTCAATGTGCCATATGTTCACTTAATTAAAAAAAAAAAAAAAACTTGACCTCTGCAAGCATTGTGACTTGACATCATCCAGTGCTGAAATGAGCATCACTCTGGCTAACAAATCCAATTATGCACTTCAAAGACATTGTAAACAAGTTAGAGTTTTGCCTAACATCATTAGTCAGAAACAAATTTATACACAAATCTATGTCATCTTGGGTCTTAGCTAAGAGAATACTTTACCCTACAGCAAGGCAGCCAGTGTAACTACACAATACATACCTGCATAATAACAACTATATAATAACAAAGCAGCTGCAGTTTGAGATGTTTGATATCGCAGTGACACTTTAACCTCTTTCCTGACTTTCTTGATCTCAGTTGGCTTTACGTACCTTAATTTCATTACCATTTTATAGCAAAACACTGCATTCAGATAAACTATTCTTTGATGTATACTACACATATTCTTAAGCAAAGCTAAAGATTTATGCTAGCTGAGGTAAGAGAAAAGCAACCTTTAACAAGGTAAAGTTTACAGACTGAAATATTAACATGTTTTAAGAACAACAACATGGGGGTCACAGAAAAAAAAATATCTGTAAGGCTAGTTAATTTAATGTCCCCAGACTGCACACCTTGTCTAAACAAGTGTACATAAAAAGCATAAAAAAATTACAAAACACAGCTGACTTGGAAAAAAACAAACCTCATAGTAGCCAGCTATTCTTTAATCACTATGCATTTCTTGGAAGTTCCACCTGATTTGTCCTTACATCTTCTAGAATCAGGTATTTAAAAGATTTAAAAAAAAAAAAAAAAAAAGCTTAGTTCCTTCAAATCTCTGCTACTACCTGCAATGTATAATCCTAGGGATTGGAGAAGGGGACAGAAAACAACTAGAAATGACCACATGTTTGAGCCTTTCAGTCCATGTGGACACACAAACTCAGACAGACTGTTCCCAAGCAATATGACAGGACTGTTGCTCATCTAGAATCAGTGGTATAACTCAATCTCCTAATCAAACAAAAAAAAATAGACAGAAAAAGATTGGGTAACATATAAATGTTATTGTAACACATCATACAATGTGACTAACTGACAGGTACATAATCAAGTATAAATAGCAGTTTCGTGAAGGACAAAATACAAGCCAGAATGGGAACACCACAGCTGGAAAGATAGTTTTTTTTTCAGGAAGATAATATTTCGTTAGGGCAGACTTTGTTTTTCTTTAAACACCTCTGATTAAAAATAGTTTGTGAGAGTATTTCGGATTTCAGTTTTCTGATATTTTTTATCAACATATTTGTTTCAAACTGCAGAGCACATCTTCTTCCAGAAAGCTATTATCATGCTGATGAAACTCAAAAACTTCAGTATTTTAATTTATTGCCTATAGCTAATAATCCAAAGTAAAGCCTGACCATGGGTGCAGGGAGAACACGGTGCACTGTGTTCACACAGTCCACATCTGCATGAGTCAGTCTTACTAGTTCAGCTACTTTGACCTTTAAACAAAGAATTTGCTCTGCTGACAGAAGCAGGAAAGAATGTTTGGCCTGCATTGCCATATCAGCATCTGCTACTGTTGTATCCAAATTCTAAGTAAGTCTCTGCTGTGCAAGAATTGAGAGGAATGGACATTCCAGTAACCAACTAGCTACACTCATTTCACCTCTATTCTAACCTCATTAAGGAGACAACCGAAATCACCTTCATGAAGTTAAAGAACCTGTGCTTGAAACAATAGAGAAGAAACGGTAAGTGAAAAACTAAGTGAGCGGCAAATGAAACAGTGGAAAATCTTTATTATATTTTTCAGAGTTCAGTCTTAATTCCTGTATAGATGAAGCATCAAAGCATGTTTTTCTAGGCCTCCAATCATTAACTTTAAAGATACTGGCCATATCTGTTAACATAACTAAACTTCTGAATAAGTCTCTTAGCACTCAGAATGAAGAAAAACCTCCCACTTCATTAGTGATCCAAGAAAAACCCAGACATAGAATCATTTGAGTTGGAAGGGACCCTTAAGGGTCATCTAGTCCAACTCCTCTGCAATGAGCAGACACCTACAGCTGCATCACACTGTGCATGCAGAGCCCCACACAGCCCGAATGCCTCCAGGGATGGGACATCCACCAACTCTCTGACCAGCATGTTCCAGGGCCTCACCAACATTACTGTAAAAAAACTTTCTCATATCCAATGTAACTTCTCCCTCTTTTTGTTTGGAACCATTTCCCCTTGTCCTATCACAACAGACCCAGCTAAAGAGTCTGTCCCCGTCTTTCTTATAGAGCCCCTATAGACATTGGAAAACCACTCCTCGTTCTCCCCAGACCCTTCTCTTCTCCAGACTGAATAGTCCCACTCTCTCAGCCTGTCCTCACAGGGACAGTGTTTAATCACTTGGATAATTTTCGTGGCTCTCATCTGGACAGGCTCCAACAGGTCCATATCTCTCCGGTACTGATGACTCCACATCTGGACACAATACTCTAGGTCAGGCCTCATCAGTGCAGAGAAGAGGGGCAGATCACCTCCCTCACACTGTTGGCCACGCTTCTTAGGATATGGTTAGCTCAGGCTATAGTTAGCTTTTTGGGCTGGGAGTGGACACTGCTGGCTCTTGTCCAGCTGCCCATCCATCAGTACTTCTAAGTCCTTTTCAGCAGAGCTGTGCTCTATCCTTACTTTCCCCAGCTTATACTGAAGCAGCAGTTGCCAAATGCAGTGACATGGAATGTGTAGAGTACTGCGTTATTTATTTTTTTGAAGGTAGAATAAAAGCCTTTTAGTGATGTTTCAGATCTTGAAGATCAAAATGTATTTTTTTTTATGACCATATTCATTCCCTGTTCCATATTTTACATTACACTCTAGATGCTTATTCACAAAAAACTAGCATTATACATTTAAACAAAGACTCCATAAGATGCTGAGGATCTAAACAACTAAGTCTCATGAATGACTTTTAAAATAAGGGTATAGAAATATGGTAAACATAATTTCTCCTTTTCCAAAATTCATTCACTAAGCATTTAATTCACTAAGCCCTGGAGAAGAGGAGGCTCAGGGGAGACCTCACTGCTCTCTATAACTACCTGAAGGGAGGTTGCAGTGAGCTGGGGGTTGGCCTCTTCTCTCGTGTCATTAGTGATAGGACCAGAGGGAATGGTTTCAAGCTACAGCAGGGGAGATTCAGGCTGGACATTAGGAAGTATTACTTTCCAGAAAGGGTGGTCAGGCACTGGAATGGACTGCCCAGGGAAGTGGTGGAGTCACCGAGCCTGGGGGTGTTCAAGGAAAGGCTGGATGTTGTGTTGAGGGACATGGTTTAGTGGGAGCTACTGGGAATAGGTGAATGATTGGACTGGATGATCTTTTAGGTCTTTTCCAACCTTGGTGATTCTATGATTCTTTTCCCACGTTAATCTGATGTAGATTTCTAACCTGACTTTCCCCAAACTAAAGAGAAGCATATACGTAAGTGAAATGCTAAAATTCTTATTGTGAAGTCACATTCTGTTGCATTTATTTGATCCTGCAGAGAGAATTGGCTCTAATAATAAGTAATAAGTAAGTAAATAATAAAGTAATACTTTAAATCTATTAGAATGCTATGTTGAAAATAAAAGATACAAGATCCAACACTGATAAAATGGAAAAAGGAACTAAAAAGCAAAACAAAACAAACAAAAACAAACCATCCAACCCAACAGTATCATCAGTTCCCACAACTCACAGCTGCTTGGGAAGTAGTGGAGACACTTCTGAAAAGCACATTCAAAACTCTAGACTGGTTCATTAGGACATATATTTAGAACAAATAACTGAAACACAGGAAGTAAAATATTTTTATACATATTTTGGACTATCTTCACAGTTGCTGCTAAAGCGGTTCCTTCAGTAGTATGCTTTGAATTTTATATATATATATATAAACATACATATGTTTAATGTTTCAGCTAATAAAAACAATAAGCAGACCTAGGGAAAAACAATAGAACAAAGCAATCAATATTTGCAGATGAATTTATACCACCATCATCACCTTTAAATACAAGTCTTTAATAACAAGCCAGTGTCTACCATGCTTTTACGATCAGTTCTGAAATAAGTAAAACAAAATTGCACTATGAGCTTTGATTTCCACGTAATCTTAATTTTCTGACCTCTAAACTTCTTTATCTCCACCAGATACTGCAGCCAGCCATCAGCACATAAAATATGTCTGGTTTAGTCCACATCTATATGCATGCAGACAGAAAAAGCCAGACAATCAATGATTTAAAGAGAGCAAATGAAATAACTATGAAGAGTGAGGAAGGATTTTAAAAAGTAATTCTCCATACAGTCTTTTCTACCACAGTGAATAATAGGTTTCTGTGGTTTGAGAAGTACTGCAGTGTGGTTGATACAGCAGAAGGAAGGGATGCCATCCAGAGGAACCCTGATAAACCCAAAAGGTGGGCCTTGTGAACCTAATGAGGTTCAACATAGAAAAATACAAGCTTTTGCACTTTGGTCAAAGTAATCCCAGGTATGTATACAAACTGGGAGAAGAAATCCTTGGGAGCAGCCCTGTGGAGAAGGACTTTGGGGCTCTGGATGATGAAAACTTAAAATGAGCCAAGAGAGTATGCTTGCAGCCTGGAAGGCCAATGACATCCTGAGCTCCAACAGAAGAGGTGCTGCCAGCACAGCAAGGGAAGTGATTGCTTCCCTCTATTTTGCCCTCATAAGGCTACACCTGGAGTACTGCATTCAGGCATGAGGACCTCAGCACAAGAAAGAATTGGAGCTGTTTGTGGTCCGAAGGAGGCCCATAAAGATAATCCAAGGGCTGGAACACCACTTCTGTTAAGACAAGTTGAAGGAATCAGGCTTGTTCAAACTGGAAAAGAGAAAGCTCTGGAGAGACCTCATTGCGGCATTCCAATATTTAAAGGAAGTTTATAAACATAACTGAAATCAACTTTTTACATGGTTAGTGATAGGACAAGGGGGAATGTTTTTAAGCTAAAGGATGGAAGATTTAGATTAGATATCAGATGGAAGTTTTTTTTTTTTACTGAGAGAGTGGTGAGGTGCTGGAACAGGCTGACCAGAAAGGTTGTGGATGCCCCATCACTGGAAGTCTTTAAGGCCAGGCCGGACAAGCCTATGGGCAATATGATCTTAGTATTTGATCTACTGGCTGGCAACCCTCCCCGTGGCAGGGGGGTTGGAACTTGATGATCCTTCAAGTCCCTCCAACCCAAGCCATTTTGTGCTTCTAACTGACACACTAATCAACTATTACTTTTAAAAGTAATGTGGTGTCACAAGTTATTTCAGTTTCAAAGAGTTCTTAGTTGCTTCTGAACCATGTCCTGGGCTAGCAAATACCACAATGTTTAATAAAATTTTACACCTAATCTAGTTTTAAATATACATTGTCCAATCAATGCCAAAACCAACTTTGTTGCTTTTGTTAAAACAAGGAAAAAAATCACACACAAAATTTAGTGCAAGTTTAATCCCAAGAACAATTATTTAGTAAGTTAATTGTGTATCTCAACAATTATCCATGCAGAGTTTAAAGTTCAAAACATATCTGCACACTAATCTTCAGTGTACTGAATCAGGGGAAAAAATCCCAACTGGTGAGGTAATTTATGGCACCTATTAACAGTCTTGCTAAAGGAAAGGAAAAAGTTTCGAAAAATATCAAAAATAGTAGGGCACAAATACTCTAACTAGACATGTACGCATTAATACAGTAATATGAACTGGAATATAAGCATTAGCTCGTTAATGTGCTCGTGACAGTTGACATGACATTCAGACCTGATTCTAAATTTATGGCCCTTAACTCCCATGTGGGCTCCATTTGAGGATATGAGGAAATACGAGACGAAAATATCCTCAGTATTAAATTACCACACAATGTCTTTTCAAGTCTTAATATCACTATTTTTGCTGAAATTCTGACCTGAAATAATTAACAATTCAATAGAGAAAAGTCTCTACTGTGGTGAGAGACAGTACTTGCACGCCTCACCCCTGTGAAACAATCTGCACAATATCTGTACAAATTCATTTGGAAATTCCTCAAAAAACATTGTCACTTATGTGACACTACTTATGTGCACTACCACTTTTAAGCAGACCACATGCAGAGATTAATCATATTTTGCCATCCTATTATCACACACTCTTTTGTTTTATTTTGTAGCACCTTTAGTAATATGGTGATAAAATTAGACTGAACTAACTGAAGCGGGACTTTGTACTTGTGTTCACTTCTGGGAAATATCACAGAATGTGGGCTAATGGCCAACACTGATCTCTTCCAAGCCAGCTATGAACTGGAGAGAGGTTTTTAAGAGCTGGAACAGTAAAATAGTCTGAGGCAGTCTATTTTACTTTTTTTTTTTTAAATGTGTTTTTAGTCAAATGGATTAAGCAGGACTCAGCATTTATTCCACAGACTAGAAAGCTTCAGCGAAGTATTAACAGAGACAAAAATATTTCTTCTTTAGAGCAATTTCATCTCATAACATTCCTAAAATATTAAGACAGGCACACAATAAAACAAATATAACAAATGAACAGCACTATCAAGGGACTCCAGATAAAGTATAAAAACCTTTTTTCCTTTGGAAAAAAATCAGAATTCTGAACAGAATGCTGCTATTACACTGTAAGCATTAACTTTACACTTTAAACTAATTTTGGGGCTTGCATATAAAACATGCATAACACTGAACAGTCTCTAAACCCTCACCATATCTATTCAGTATATCTGAAACCAAATAAGCCTCAAAAAGTACAACAAACTAAAATTTAAAACAGTACATTGCAATGCAGATTGAAGAACAAGCAGCTAAAGTGTTTCCCTCTCTTCCCATGCACAAACTCCTCTACAGATGTTTTTTTGCTTGTTTGTTTTTTGTTTATTTGTCTGGTTACATTTTCTTGGAACAGTTCTACTATGAGTAAATATGAACAAGCACTTCAGGATCATCTTGCTTCATCATATATAAGAAAAATTTCATGTGAAAGATAAAAAAAGCAATGGGTTTTATTTTCAGCAGCTTTTTTGGTCCATTTCTTTAAATAGAGGCAAAACAATTATTTAAGGCATTTCAATTATCAACCAAACTCTATAGTTTGAAACTAGTTTTGAAACAAGCGTAACTTCACTGCATCTACCAATTGCCTAAAGCACAGGAATGTGAAAGAAACCCTGATGCCAAGAAAGTATCTTCTAATCTGCTTTTCTGACTCTTTTTATTTACTGACAATAAAACATGCACATTGTATTTAAATGAGAGCTAAGGTGACAGGAGAACTTAAACACAATATTTATTAGTTTTTTTTCCATCTTTATAGGAGGAAATACAATTGCAAGTTCAATTACTCATTAAACTAGAAAGTCTTGCACTAGGATTCAGGTGCAGCTGAGCAAGTCTCTGGCATGTACTGTCAGTGCACCGTGATCTCATTATGTTTACCTGCAGTGCCTAAGAACTCTTTTCAAGCTGAAGTAACACTAAGAAAGTTTTCTTTTTATTTTATCTTTTTTGTCAAGATGTACGCCATTTATGACTCAGAACTGGTTATTTAAAGAAAGGATACTGGAGGACTGGCCTCATTCTGCTTACAGAAAGTACATTTGGCCAGATCATAAACACCAAGCAGAACCTTATTCCGAATTTTAAGAATAGGACCAAGTCCAAACTTTAAAGAACACATTAGGATCTAATGTGTCTATTAGCTGATAATATTCTGCAAAATCTGTTAACTTCCTGGTATGTCATGGAAGTGGCCAAAGAGAAGAATGGTAGAGAGGGAAAAAACTTTGCCTCAGATATACTGCAGACCTACATTTGACCTATTTTCCTTTCATTTTTGTTTCCAGCAGCTAATTCTACTCAAAGGACAGTCTTCAATCTTCTTAATGTTCTGCAAAGCTCACATACTTCCACTCACAGGTAACTTAGGTATGTAACTACATAAGTCAGAGCTGGACAAGTCAGAATTAACGTTTGCATGAGTGTTAAAATATCACAAGCAACTGCTTTATCGTGAACTGAAGAGAATCACTGCACAAGTATCACTGGCCAGTTGCTCCATGCTCCTGAACTTCACAATCCTGCTAATGAACAGGAAATTCTAACAACCAGTCCTTGGATTCAGAGCTACTTCAAGGTCACCACTTCCTAACACCAGCCCTTCTGTTACAACATTCTGTTACAACGCAAGCTGAGCTACTAGAATCTCAGGGATGGTGGGCAAGGAGTTAAAGAAGGGAAAGAGACAGGTTTAGTTTCTCCATCAGGTCAGCAACCTAGCTTGCCTTAAAACACAGCTGTGTTATCACTAATCACTACTGCCAGCACTCAGGAAGGAGCCAAGAACGCACTGCTACAGTCGGAGAAAATAGTAGGGTGATCCCTTACAGGCACAATGCAAGAAGTATATGAGTCCTTACAATGATTTTTTAATTGCTTCATAGTTAACAGAACAGATTTGCTAAATTGTTCAGTCCTGCAGAAATAAAACACAAGTATTTCAGTGAAATAGTTTCATCTTTGGCAAACAAAACCATGCCCCCAAAAAGTTATAGTTTTAGTTCTTAGTTTTTTTGTTCAGTTTGTCTGCTGTTTAATTTTGGCTTGGGTTTGGTTTGGGAGATGGATTGTTTTTTGTTTGTTTAATATCTGGTCAACACAGGAGAAACTATAAAGCAGAACTAGTGAAACTACCAACTGACAAAGCATTGCACCTGCACAGGAAAAGTAGTTCATCATAGCTTACAGAATAATCCACAGTTAATCCCAGCATACACAGTTTACACACAAACACTACCGGCTGTCTTTCTTTTGATCTAATATAACCAGTAGTAATTTTAAGAAGTTTTCAAAATTGAGATCTAAATACAGATAGACTAGTAATCCCAGTAAGTTCAGTGAGATCTTAAGTCCATGCATTAGATTTAGGAGATTGTGAGCAACCCAACAAAAACACTGTAGCGACAAGCACCTTGTCTTTTTCATCCACAGAAAAAGCACTGTATTATCCTTTTGACTTGATAAATAAACCCTGAAGTCTTCATTCAAGAGACAACTCAGCTAACAAATACTTTCTCAAAAAACATGCACTTTTATGTTAGTCACTTTCCAATACTTATATATGAAAATTAGTCTGATATAGCTTAATAGCTATTTTCAAATCCCTCCTTAACATGGCACATATAAAGTTCCAAAATTTCTTTCACTCTTACTGCATAATTTATACACATTTCCATACAGTTTCAGATTTTACTAGTTAAAAATATATGCCCATTAGATGAAGATCACGCGATCAGTTATCATTTACTTTGTTTGCATTGTGTGCAGCAATAGACATGCTAATTCCTTTATTTATTTTAACAGTTTCTTTACCAGGTTAGGCTTCTCTAATTTTTCCCCTCTTCTTTTTTTCTGATGACAATACATGATAAATCAAGACCATTTCATTATTTCTGTGAACAAACATCAACAACTACACAGTTTGCCTATGTAAACACGCAAATGCACAAATACACCATTAGGGTTTTAATCTCTTCTACATAGTTTCATATCATGTCAAATCACACTAGAAGTCAGTGAGGTAAACCACAAATGCATCGTGTACAGTCACATTACATTTTAACAAAGGAAATGTACTACATGGTTCACAAGGGAAATACGATGATAACGACAACACAAAACTAAAATATTTGTCCATCTTACTAAAAACGGCCCGTATTATGTATAAGGTACAGGAAATTTGTTTCAAAAATATCTCAATTATTCTAAAGTTGGAGAGAAGAGAGGAATTTATAAAAATTTTAACCCTAATAATTCCTAAGAAACATGATATATTTAATTGAATTATTACTAAGAAAATATTAAAGCCTGTGAAAGATCAGGAATCCAAAAGAAGTGTCTTATATCAATTATAAAATTAGACATTATTGAGTCTGCTCTTCAGAATTTTGAGACCTCACGAATTGCCAGTAAGTGCCAGGAATCCTGCCAGTATATAGCAAGCCAATTAGATCAGCTTCTCCTCTGAACTGACTCTAAATCTAAAGAAAGATACTCTATGTAATCATCAAGGTTTAAAACACAAATAAGAAATAAAAATATGTTTGATCATATAATCTGCCCAGGACTTGTCTGGTCACATTTTCCTACACTGTGAGGATGCAAAGAAAGTTTACAATACTTACTTGGGATACATTGGCTCATAAAGATACTTGTCTCTTGCCGGAGGGATTTCAAAAAATAAGATGTATCCATTCGCAGTCTGAAAGAGAAATACTGATAAAATGCACATCTGGACATCTAGACGCACGAGTAAAATCTATACAGATTCCTGTCATTTCTATGTCTTATACAGAGTGAGCACACCTATGCATTTTTCAGACATACTAAAAAATAGTGCTTTGAAATTCATTCTATGTAAAATCCATACCACTTCTCAAAACCCACTGAACATATCACTCATCTGGGAGAAAACATGAAAATATGCTGTTGATGTAGGCATCCCACAGAAGTTTGTCTGACTCATACAGATCTAAATACATGAAAATAGACAGGTATGTGGAACTTAATCACCTCATTCCCAAAAGAAATGAATTGCTAACAGCATCATCTTGAGTATCGAATAGGAGAGAATTAGCTGTGCTTTCACAGAGAATTAATGCAGAAAGCAGAATGCAGCAGGCCTTCAAAGCAAGACCTCCAGATGCTTCAACACATACATACACCAAAGAAGCCAGGCATCGCCTGTCAGTACTAGTCATCCAGGTAGTTTTGAAAAAATCTTCATTGATCCATCTTTAGATAACACAATATATTTTTAAACTCTTTCAGTCTGAAAAAAAAAATCTACTATAATGCAAAACCCAGTTATATTTTGCTATTCTGGAAGACTGATCTAAAACTACAACACTATTCAAAGAACAAACACAAATCATTTAGTTATCAGATGTTCCAATCATGAGTAGAAGCTAATTGAGTAGAAGCTAATACAGTGCAAGATGGGCAAATAATCAGAAAAGCTTATTGTTCAAAATTAAGAAGTATGATTTGTCCAAAGCACAAACTTAACGTTTAGGCAAACTGGCAAATGAACTTCAGTTAAACAGTATTTTCATACAAACATTTCAATATTGGCTGAATATGTACCTAAAGCATCATTACTAAAGTTAAGTAGCACTGAAATAAATGGTTTCAAGTTGCTTTGCAAGGTGGTTTCCTTTTCTGTGAACAAAGGAAAAAGTAACACCTGTTAGCTTCGTTCATCAGTTCACAGAAATCATGTTTTCTGAAATGAATTTGTGCTTCAAAAAAGTCCAAAAAAAGTAAGAAGAGCACAATTCTTGCATTCAAAGCAAAAACCTTTCCTATGTAAAAGTATCGAAGCCATAAAGGTGATACTGAGACAGCCCAAAAAAAACTGGAAGATTTTCCATCAGCAGTAATACATTCCAGCATTATATAGGAAATAAAAAACAAAAAAAACCCAACCCCCCAAAGATGCTCATTTTTAGTATCTTTACAGTTTCTTTCCATTACATCATTAAATATTTAATCTCTAAGTTACCTTATACTGGAAGGAAAAGTAAAACAATACTGTGAAGTAATCTTTATACTGATACTGTACAAAGGGCCTAGATGAATCCCATTCAAAACACGAGTTACTATTGTTACAGGTTCATTTCTAGACAGAACCTCAAATTCTGTGAACAGCTGGCTGAAATGCAGAAAATTCAACCAGATACTTGCTGGAAATTGATCGCATTTGTTTCTACATTGCTTTATAAACACCTGTGCTGCAACAAAATTTAGTGAAGTTTCATCACTGTCCTCTATTCCCTAATCATTCTCACCTCTGACAGTCAAAACAAACATTCAGAGCCTTACAAGGGATTTCACTACATGTTTTCTCATCTGTTGCAGTGTTTCATAAAGTTGTGCTTTAGTTTTGGGAATAGACCCTGAAAAACAACCTGTACTGGAGGACTGCCCAAATCAGACAGAAGTCTAAAATGCCAATATTTTTCTCTGCATTGAACTGTACTGATGCAAGTTCATTTATTGGCTAGGTTCAGTTGTCATTGTAGTACATACTAATCTAAGCTCAGCAATACTAGAAAAAAAATGATTAGCACAGTAATATAAGAAAAGAACTTGCAAAATACTAGGGGATAAAAAAAAGAAGCAAGAACAAACTCTACCAAAAATGAACAGTGAACACCAATGGTGAATATGATAGTCCAAAGCAGGACAGTAGTTTACAAATGTACCAACAGTTTAACACAAGAAGATAGTAGTAGTATAAATGCTAGAATTTCCAGAGAACAACAAGTGTGAAAACTGCATAAGGTGGTTTAACTGCCTACCAGAGATATTATAAAGCCTTATGTGCCAGATCTAAATTTGCCTTCAGTGCAAACAGTAATTACCCCACACAGATGCTACAAATTGATTCCCCCCTCCCTGTTTGGCCATTTTAAATTTTACTTTGTGAAACCTAAGTTTGCAATATGTGCACATACAATCTGACATTATCCCCAAAATTGAACACTATGCATTTAACTGCAAAAAATAACTTGAAAGTCCAGTAACCAAATAGAAAAAAATAAAAATAGCCTCAACATTTGTTGAACCATAAGGTCTTGAGTAAACGGATCTCAACATCATAGAAATAACAGACAAATTAATTCAATATAACAAACTACATCGCTTATGAATTCCTACATTGTAACATGCTTAAGTAGTTTACTTGTGATTATATTCTGGGTTATAAAATTGAAGAATTATTAGTTCATGATAAATTTTACATTTTAAATTTTAAAATATAAAAAATTTTAAATTTTTTGCTACTGTAGATAAATACGATCATTTATAACCTGAAAATATAACCTGATGCAAACAGAAATATTAGAGTAACATATTACTGCATTGATTTCAATTGATCTTTTTAAACGGTTTAAACATTGTAAGGTAACTTATCAAGAAAAGAATATCCCAGTATTACATACAAAAATGGGATCTTAGGAATTTTATTAGAGGCAAGAACAATTTTATCAACCATCTAGTATTTTCCACTATGACAGAATGTCTGATTGGTTTAAAAGATGCTACAAGGACCACTTTAAGTATAGAAGATGGTTTATACTAGGAGGTGAAATCACCATACCAAACAGGACAAATTACTACACAATTTGAGATTCCATATTCCCAACTTCTGATGGGTAATTTTAATGACTTCAATCTTCTGCAGTTTTTCACAAGGAAATCCAACAAACTTGACTTTAAAAGCTATGAAAAAATATACAACTAATTTTAAACCAGTTTGTAACATAAGACCTGGCCCAAAGCTGCAAGAATCACATACTGTATTCCGAATCACTGTATTACTGCATCACATACTGACATTCAAAATGTCTGCTTTTACTGTGTCTTACACCTCCGACTTTTTTCCAAATATTGGAGCTCAAACACTCCAGTGAACTGCTGTGAGCATAGCACCAGCTATGAAACACAACTAAATACATTTTTCCCCACATGCAAAACATGAGTTCAACTTTTCATCCATTTAAGACTCACCTTTCTGAAAAATCCATAAATACTATTTATAAAGCCAGACATGCTTATGTTGCCTAATTCCTTAATTATTTCCTTCACTCACATCTTTATTCTTCATATCACAAAAATATTGAGGTGCTGCACAACCTCTAGCAAACACATATAAACATTTTAATAACGAACTATAACTCGTTCTTCAGAGAAAAAAAGCACTAGAACTACTAAAGAAAGTTTCTAGTATCCCCCTTGTTACCACTATCCCTTACTATTCATGCAAGATAAATAATTAGTTGTGTATATAAATTCCAGATTTCCGCAAGGAAATTGGTAATACAAAACTCTTCTTACAAATGATTTAACCACAGTAAGAATATAAAAACTCTACTTACTGAAACAGCTATCATGGAGCCGTCAGGCCGCCATTCTGCTTGCTTATAAGGTCCAAATTGAGAAGCTGCTTTTGATAGTTCCTTGTAGCTCACAATTAATACACTGGGCTGAAGGAAAAAAAAAGGAACACAATAATAATTACATTGTTTGTCTAGAAGAAATGGGAATGTAAAAAATCACCTTTCCTTACAACATGTTTCTCTCAAAAAGAAAAGTTAAAAAATGAGTATTTGACAATGCATGATACAACGGTGCTTTTAAAAAAAACTTAAACTGAAGCCATACCACATTGATGTTCTTCATCTCACTTTCAAATAAAAGACAATAATATAGGTTGGTTCGTTTAGGGATCAGTATATTAGTTTAAGGACCAATACATTAGTTTAGCAAAAGGAATCAATCAGTGCTAATTCTAAAACTTTTAATTTCATCTTTACTTGGTGTCAACAGCCTTGTTTTCTTCTAATTCTCCTTCATATGAAGCACTGGAGTCATAACAGACTACTTATCTTTACATTTCACAAGGTGCAAGGAAGCCTTCCTCAGATTTTCACATATATTCTTTTGGAAGTTGCTCATGATGGCATGAAACGGAAATTTGCCAAACTGGGGAAAAACAGCTAAAGGTCAACCAAAAGGTCACTGGAACAGGCTGCCACTGGAATAGGCTGCCCAGGGAGGTCATGGAGTCTCCTTCTCTGGAGATGTTCAAGACCTGCCTGGATGCTGACCTGTGCAACCTGCTGTAGGGAACCTGCTTTGGCAGGGGGGTTGGACTCGATGATCTCTGGAGGTCCCTTCGAACCCCTACAATTCTGTGATTCTGTGAAAAATTTAAGTAATTAAGCCAATGGTGGAAAAATGGGTATAAAGTGGGCACAGGACCACCCTAAATGCAACCACGCATGCCCAGAGGGACATTAGCATATACTAATGAGTTCTTGAAAAAGAATATGCATGCTAACGTATGCAGATGTATGCCTTCACGGTTTTTACGTAGAACCTGAACTCTGAGAGAATGTTCCTGTTTGTCAAGTCTTCTGGTACCATGAGGAATAAAGGAATGCTGCTTTCTAACACCACACTGCAGTTAGAGACTTTTCTTCCTGGATTTCAGATAAAAGCAAGCAAGCAAAAAAAGTTACTTCCGAGAACAGAAGACAAGGGACTGAAATTAAAATGAGAAAAGAAAAAAAATGAAACACTTCTAATAGGCTTGTATAATGAAATGGACTGTCAAATTAGCCAGGATGAAAAATTCTTCATAAAAGATTTGGTGCCGTCTACTCACACTGTTTCTGCTAAACAGATGGACCACTGTACTAAATAGATGATACCCAGAAAATTTTTTTCACATCTCTTCAAGAAAAGGTCACGAGAAACGATGCAGACAAACAACTTCTGTAGTTTGTTGAATTGATTTAGCATATGAAGGGAAGTGCCCATTTCTACCTTTATTCCTGGGTACCAGATCATGACTTCCAGTGTCATGAGGCTCAGACAAAGCTACCAAAAGCACAGTCTTCATTCCTTTTCGTGAAAACAGTTTAGAGCTGACATAAAATCCTAATGAAAGACTACCTCTTTTTGCTTCCAGGCTTAGAAACAGTCTTCCTCTCTAAACATACTTAAGACCTGTTTTCACTTTTCTCATTCTTGGACTAATAGTAGCTTTCAGCTTAGATAGGTATTCCCTTGTTTGCTGCCCTCCACCACTGGGAAAGAAGACAGAGAAATACATGCATATACATTCGTTCGAGCACGACCATGCTCAGTTCTTAAGAAAAGAAGAACTGAAGATTTCCTGTGAAACTAGTAATGATTCTTTCACACAAACTGCAACTTAAAGCTAGCAGAAGCTTCCCTGAATAGATGAGAAGCCATTTCTCAATCCATTGCAAAGAAAGTCTAGCATTTTAGTACAGTATATTTTGCTCTCAGTAAAGAATATCAAGTCAAGCAAAAGCAGAATCCAGAAGCCAGCACTTGCTTTTGAATTGAACAGTGAGGGAGGATGCTCAAAAGATACAAAAATAGATAAAACGGAAAAAGTGAGGGGAATCATTAAAAAATGCACAGTAATATCATCCACCAAAGATTAAGTTAATTCTCTAGCGTTCCTGTAATAAAAAAGAAATAAATAAAATACAACTTCCTGTTCCCGCAGTTAAATACACCACATCTCCTTCCTTTCTTATCCACCACTCAGTTACTTTGCCTATCTCACAAGAACCTTTTCCGCAGGTATCAAACTCTGAATCTTCTGTGCTTGATACTTTCTAACATTAAAAAAAAAGTTTTTTAATTAAAAAAGAAATGAAACATTTTGGATGACTAGTACTGAAACAGAAAAACTGCACTACCTATAAAACCCTTACTGTATAAAGCCAGCTTCACAGACAAAGACATTCAATTCAACTACCTGCTTTAAAACTGACTTCAATTTCATTACTAGTTGTAACATTGTTTAGTAAGAGCTCCCTTCGACTTTTAACTGAGAAAGATGGACACCACAACAAACACTCAGTGAAAGTTATTTGAAATCAATAGTTTTATTTAACTTTAACAAAGAGTTTTCCATCTTTCCCACTTCCTTTCTTTTTGCAAACAACCTCATAACATTGGATCATATGAATTAATTTTTAATGAAGAGGTCTATCAAAATATACTGGCCGTACATAAAAATCTCTCAGCAAACTAGACATGAGACATTATAGGTTTACTTCTTCAAACACAGGCATTCCACCATGTGAAGTGAATACACACTGAACAGACTCTTAAATGTGAACTGGCCACCTTTAAATAGCACAAGTCATACAGACTTGAACAGCAACTCTCAGAGGAGCAAGTACCTGCTTTTATTGAAGTGTTCAAAGGCTTCAAAATAATATGATACGTTAGCCAACTGGAGAGAGGTACAGTCACTGGTTGTTTGACAGAATGTAATGTAATGAAAGCATAAGTTTTCCTTAATTTGGATACTGTGGTTTGACTGCTGCGGGTTAGCGGCAAGCCACGCGTAAAGCACATTCAACACGTTAAATGGGCTGGCAAATACAACATAAAACTACTGGACTAAGCTTGAGAATTAAAAACCTAACAGCATGCGTAGATTCAAATACTGAAACCTGTTAACGATCCTTCATCTTCAGTTGCTCTCTCACTGAGAACTGACTTGAACAAAGGCAGAAAGAACAAAACAGGAACACTGCCATTTATAGGCACCCAAAAAATTAACAAAAGTGCGAAGTAACACTCTCTGAGGATTGCAGACGTTCCAGTAAGGCGCCAGCAGAGTCACGATTTTTACACAGAGCAATGAATTAGGTAGGACAGCTGAGTTAAATGCCAATAGCAACACTGTATCCTAAGCAAGGGTAACAACTTCACTGTCAAGCATTTATGCCCGAATGCTCGCCTACAACAAGAAGTTAAAGGAACTCTTTAAAATAGTGATGAAGTTGCATAGAAAGAGATCATTTCTGCCCAAATGCCTAAAGGCTTTGCAGAGTTCCGGATATTTTACTTATCCTACACACAACCAAGAAGTTCAGCTCTGATTCACATCTTTTTGCTCTCTGGCCACAGTTAACTGTTGAAACTCTTACATTCCCCTCCTCTAACATACTAGTATCTTAGACATAAAAATTTTACATCACTCAGAATTAGGAGGCCATTACTTTCAGAAACACAAATGTTTGTTTTGTCTCAAAATAAAAATTTTTCAATTCTGTATTAGGATGTAGGCACAAGATGAAAACCAAATGAACTATTCTGATGTGCTTAAAATTTAAGTGGCAGGCTGAAAGAAACAGAACGAAGGGCTGGTGACACTGAGCAGTGTATGCTGTCAGACAGCTTGCACTCCGCTTTGAAGGTTGAATCTTAGCAGGTTTATTAAGTAACAAATGCTTAAATAGAGGGGGGAGAAAGAGAAGTAAACAGAGACCATGAAAAGCTATTTTGTAAGTAATGTAAATATAAGATGGTTGCAGAAGGATCTCAAAGTAATGTTGATTATCACAATATCATTCTTAAAAAAGAAAGTTTAAAATCAGCAGCGTATCCGTCCAAGAAATAAAGCAACATAAACAACTCCAAATACTTTCTTTCTACTTCACAGAAGCTGCTGTGGAAGTAGAAAAACCAAAGTGCTGCAGAACTGCCTAGCTGCTGGCAATCACTGCCTCTCCCAAGCAGAAGTTTTCAGTCAGTCTACTGCTCAAAAACACTGCCAGTAAAAAAGGCTGTGCTCTTTGCTGTTTCCCAGTCCCCTGAATTATGAAGTGCTTGAATTTCAATTATGAAAAAACGGGTGTCTGGGATGAAAAGCAAGTTTACAAAACCTCTAACATAATACCCGATCATACGTACACAAACAATTTTACGTGCAACTGCTTGGAAACTCAGAGCTCAAAACAAAGATGCTATTCTCTTCAGGTAAATAATTTTGCAATGATTTGAAGGGTCATCTATTTGATATTAATAGAGGACAAACCAAAAAGGCATGCTAATATTAACATGAGAACTTTACATTTCATATGACGAGTTCATCAGTCCCAAAGTTATTTCTGTTTTTTTTTTTTTTTTTTATTTAACGTAAGTAATAAATAACCTTATAATGGAAAAAACAAACAGCTGTCACTCAATAAAATGCAAAAAGAAATGGCCTTTTCAGAGCAGTCCCCAATAGGTATCTCTGAGAAGTCAGAATCCCAGAGAATAAACTACTATGAAAAAAAAAAAAAAAAAAAAAAAAAAAAAAAAAAAAAAAAAAAGAAAAGAAAAGAAAAGAAAAAAGAAACGAAAGAAAAAAGAAAAAACAACCGAAAAAACCCCACAAACCACAAGAGAAGAAGCAAGATATTCAACTTGCACTGATGCCATTTGTGCCACATTGTTTACAATGTGTAACCACAGGTCATTATCAACATATCTGACCTCCATATTCCAACAAAATTTCAAATAAAAATGCAAGAGAGATTGTATCTAATCCTACCTAGAAAAAGAAGCATACTACAGTACTCAGCAAGCTATTCTCCTTAGAGTTCTGAGATAATACATCACTCTGAAAGCCTAATCCTAGAAGCACAGTGGAAACAATCAGTTGTTTTTTTTCTTTTAACAGTCACCTATAATAATTAAAAAAAATAATACAGTAACAATGGCATTTTACACACACACATCTTTTCACACATCACAGTTCTTATAAGCACTGGTGTCACAAGCAACTCCTTCTATAGCATGCCAAAACTCCAGGTTACAAAGATCACTTCTCTAAGAGAAGCACAGTTCCCTGTTGTGTCCCAATTTGCTTAAAGAATGTATCATGCTCAGTTCTAACAGAGAACCAATTAGAGACTGAAAAGTGCATGAAGAATGTCTTAGAAGAATATAGAGAAAGTTAGCATTTAGAATAGAGATAGATTACTCAGCAATCTAAGATTCTGACATGCATGCTATCCCATAAGCTTGCAGTTCAGTGATCTTATTCAACATCAGAATATCACAAAAAGAAAAGTTTAAAAACATGGGTAGACATAAACTGTAAGCTGGTAAACATCCAGGCAATTATAGTATTTTCCCCAACATGAATAGACTCCAGAGAGCTTGTCGGACTGGTAAAGAAAGGCAGAGTCATACCAGACAGTATGACAACATGCAAAGGTTTTCATTAAATATTTAAGGCTGGTATTTATTTCTGTCATTGCCATCAGTCTGTTAAGATCAAAGAAAGGAAACACAAGACTATATTTATATGTGCAACTACGTCACCAGACTCTATTCTTGTTTTACTCTTCAACGTTCGCAGCGGAAAAATCCATGCCTTTGTCACATATTCTCCACCGGCACATATCTTCACTCAATATCTGGAGAATAACTGAATTTGCTAAACTGCCTCGAGTTCTTGTTTTATGAGATAACCAAACTGATCTAAAATAAAAAGTTACTCAAAGGAGTAACACTCTCAATGAACTAAGAACAATGCTCCTCTCATCCCTCCATGAGCAGGGAAAAGCAAGCTTCCACTTGTTGAACTTGCCTGGCCCCATAAATCCAACAGTAGCCACAAAAATACAAGTCCAAGCAGTGAAGATGACAACTCTTCAAATTGCAAAGCAGCCTCAGGAAAGCACACCTTCAGTTCCCTGGTTAATAAATTACCTCTTTTTAGTACTTCAGACAGTTTCTTTCAAGAACTGAAATTTCGTGTTTTAAACATACAAATACCTAACATTAGCAGAATAGTCAAACAAGGTTTCCAATGCTGTCAATGAAAACAGGTTCACTGGCTTTCAATGACAGTGAATGTACTGTGGCCATAAATTTCTTATTAAATATTCAAGAAAAACACTTAGATCAGCTGTCTCCAAACTAGGGCACATGCAAGAGAATCCACTGGGTAACAAGAAGAAAACTTTTTTTTTTTTTTTTTTTTTTTTTAACTTTTAATAAAAATTAAAAGAAAGAATTAAAAGAAATAAACTATCCTTTTAGTTTATCTTTACATTCCTTAATTTCTATTTTGTGTATGTTTTATAACATACAAATGAGTACAGTAACACACACATACAATTTATAAACAAATATACATAGATGGGGTGAGCGCGCTCAGCAAGTAATGAAATAAGTTCATCACTTATTAGCGGTCTTTGTATCTACAATCTAAAGTCTCTCTACAAGACAAGTTAAGCAGGTCTAGGAATTTTTTTACTCAAAGGCATCAAGATAATTTGACACATTTTTACCCATGTCATTTAACTCATTTTCTAACCTTAATATCTATATGGTTTCCAACCCCAGAACCAATCCTCACTTTCAGACAGATTTTCCCTATTGTTAGGTCCTAATACACAGTAGATAAAAAGGACCTTTAAACATTACCACTACACTTGAAAAAAACACATCACTCAATGTAAGTTCACAAGCCTGGAAGTATTTAAAAGGGCCTCTTGTTCTTGAAAACCTCAGAACAGTTTCACCAGCCTCATCACCTCATTCTCACACAAAGCCTTCCATACATATTTGAGATAGTGTTAAGCTTTAACAAGCACATCAGCCCGAAGGCTTTTCCACTCCACAAAACTAAATTAGTTCAATCTGACTAAAAAGTAGCTTTGTTCTAAAGAAGATACTTCTGCCTAATGATAACATTTTCTAGAATGCTAAAATTTTAGCTTATTTCAGAACAGTTAAACATATGACTTCTTCCTTAAAAAAAAAAAACAAAAAAACAAAAACCAAAAACCAAACACTTGCAATAAATACACTTCACAATGCAATGAAGTCTCATAAAAAAATGCTCAACATTCATCTCTGTCTTACAGGTGACAATGTAATTTTTTTGTAGTCTAAAATCAAGTCTGGCAAAATCAGCATCAAAATAAACCATTACATACTGGAACTGAATGCACTGATAAATTTTTCATGATCTGTAAGTTTGCTCAAACTTTCCTGCAACAAGTACATTCCTCTACCCTTCCGTCTTTCTTTCTGTCAGCTACACACTGCTCAGCATTCCAACACAAGTCCAAACTTGTCAGGTAACGAACACAGGTAATTTACGCAGCCCCTGTGAACAGACCGTAAAATAAACTGCCTTCTGGACAATAGGATATAACTTGTGAAGCATTCTACAAACCTGTTCTCATTTACCTATGTTCCCAGAAAAGGCCACCAATTATGTTTTGTTGACAGCTATAGCTAGAGATTTAACAACCAGCAAAAGCTAGCAGACTGCATACTTCTACACTACACAGCACAAATCAAATGGACCACAGGCCACATGATGAAGTTCACATGGCACAGGTACTGGGTTGATACTCCCTGATGCAATACATATGAAAGTTAAAATATAGCATGGGCACCCTGCCCAGGAACTAATTAATAGACAGGCAGAGCACAACACAGAGTGATGAAATCTCAGCATAACTTCAAGCAAGATTTTAAGACTATGACTTGCTGTTTGGTGCGGCTCTAAAACAGCTTTCTAAAATTGGATTTTTACTTTTCTCTGAAATCTGAGATGAACTCAGAAAATTACCTGGAATCAGACATATGGACAGGCAGAGATCTTACTTAGGCAGAATTTTTAAATATCCAGCATCAAAATTTAAAGTCAATATCACAACTGCTTTGTAATGCTGCACCAAATCAAATTGGCATGCAGCATTTTTTGTTAACAATCTTATCAAAGCTAATTTAAAGTGAAGTATTTAATACCAATCGTGTGCAGTTTCAAACGACACTGCTAAAGCAGCAACTTCCAACTAAAAGCCATTGCAATTCCTGTTCTCAGGGTCACAAAACAGTTAAACTCTCATCAAGCAAAGTTTGTGGAGTTCTGGATTACATAAATAGTCATCACAGACAGTTTTGCTTTGTGAAAAAAACCCACATCCTTCGTTGCTGGTTTTCTTAATGCTTACAGACTCTTTTATATAGAACATGTAACATATGCACACAAAAGACACGAAGGACTGTTTGCAGTAACAGTCCCACAAGCAGCCTCTATGTCACACCTGTGAGCCAAAATAAAAAATGAGAAACAAAAGAAAGTTGGTTCCGAGTCTCATCTCGGGGAATATGCGGAGCAGACCAAGCAGACGGATCTCGTGTTTTCCTGACACTGCTCTGCCAGCAGCAAACAAACAAGCTGCACAGCACCGGCCCACAGGAGCGACTCACAAGTAGCTCAAGGCTTCGCGAGCTCCGATCCCAATCGCCACGGCCCCTCTGGAGCAGGACGGATCGCACACAGCCGGGACACTCACCCTACAGTACCAGATGCTGAGCTGCGAGGACGACAGCACTACGAAGAAGGCCCTCCGGGGGTCGGTCTGGATGTGCAGAGGCGGCTCCAGGCGCTCCAGCGGGCACAGCAGCCGCTTCGGCCAGCCGCTGAGGAAGTACATGGCTGCGGCTTCCCGGCCGCCCGCTCGCTGGGCCTAGGCGGGGAGCGCTCCCCGCCCGCGCGACGGCCTCGGGAC
This sequence comes from Tetrao urogallus, assembly GCF_951394365.1. Lineage (NCBI taxonomy): Eukaryota > Metazoa > Chordata > Aves > Galliformes > Phasianidae > Tetrao > Tetrao urogallus. Next base: position 47,429,143 of record NC_136816.1, read on the forward strand.
CAGGGGCTCGGAGCGCCGCAGGGCCCTGGGCCGCCAGCGCATAATCCCCACCGCCGCCCAGGAAAAGGGCAGCCGAGGGCTCCCGGCCGACTTCGAGCCGGCGTCGCTGCCGCGCGGAGGCGGTGGGAACGGGATCGGCGCCGCGGCGGAGGCGGAGAGCGCGAGGAGGGGACGTGCGTCCGGCGGGCCGCGGCCTGAGAGAGGCGAGCGGTCACAGCTGAGCGCGCGCCGGCGGCAGCCGCGGCGGCTCCTCCCTCCCGCGAGTGCCTCTCCCGCCCGCTCTGGGTGTCGCTGTGGTGGCCGCCGCTCGGGCCTCCGCCGCCATCTCCCCGCCCCCGCTCCGGTCCCACCACCACGGCCCCGAGCGCAACGGCGGCCCCGCGGCGGAGGAAGGGGGAAGAGGCGGGGGCGGGGCCGGCCGCGGAGGCCCCCATTGGCCGCGGCCACGGGGCCGCGCGGAAATGACGTCAGAGGCGGAGGCGGCTCCGCCCCCACAGCTCCGGGGGCGCCGTGTCAAGGCTCCCCGGCGTAGGTGCGGGGAGGGGGTGTGCCGGGTGAAGGGGGTGGGGCGGGCGTTGTACGCATGCGCGGCGGTGCGTGGCGCTCTTCCCCGGATGCGTGGTGGACAACGCATGCGCGTGTGACGGGTGTCAGCGGCAGGGCCACAGGGGGTGGCGGGTTGTGTTGGAGGTGGGGCTTGAGCAGGGGCTCTTCGCCAGAGGGCGCTGGGCATAGGGCGTGCTTTCTGGCAGAACTGCCGGAGTTCGAGGAGTGTTTGGACTGTGCTCTCAGACGTAGGGTTTGAATTTCGAGTATTCTATATGGAGCCAGAAGCTGGACTCCATCGTTGGGTGTCCTCTCCAGTTCGGGTTTTCCTATGATGCTGTGAACCATCAGGCCCCAAAACGGTGCCTTAGTTTCATCTTCCTTACCTGCCACGTGGAGACACGGCTGCATACTTGAACTGTAGTTCTTTGCAGCCTGGCAGTGTGTCGGGATGCTGTCCCACTAGAGATTTCACTCAAAATGGGCCTCTTTGCAACAAGCCTGCCGTACAGGAAATGAATAGATTTACTGGCAGCAAAGCACCAGAGAAGGCTTTTTTATCTTGATTAAGAGATCTGGGTGAGTTACTAGTACAGATAGTGGCATTGAAGCTCTTTTGGAGACAAGGAATGCAGGTGCAAGAAGAATCACACTTGTAGTGTGTGCAACAGTGTGGTTTAGGCACCAAGTTTCTGTCAGATGCTAGTACTAGCATTTCTTCCATCAAGCGATGAACGATGAATTAAAAAAAAAAAAATGCATTCATCCCAAAAAACCCTAAACTTTTTAGGCTATTTTTCCCACCAATGCCTATTCTCCAGACTTGTTTCCAAAATTGTTGAAGTGCTTTTTTCACAGACAAAGGAGAGATGAGAAGCATTTAGTGAGAAGGGAAAATTGTCTAAGCCTCAGGTACACTGTTGGATGTAGTGAGTGAGGCTGACCTCTTGAGGGCAGGGGATGGAAAAGATAAAAGAATTTTCAGTATGTGTCTATACTATTCCAAGGCCAGCACATGAGTTGAAAAGACACGGCTTCAAGTATTTTAAACTCAGGGAAACTTAATAAATCGTTTTCTCTGTCCTTGTTGTTACAGGAATTCCTTTAAACTGTGGTGTCTGCAGAAAAATCAAGTTGTATGCGTATTACCTAGTTCCATTCAAAGAACATGGCCTCTTCCCACAGTTAAAGTCTGTTCTATCCTAACACCTCTTCTGGTAATAAACATGTTTTGTTCCTATACAAGTGCCATATTTCAGCTGAAATCAGTTTTATGTTCTAAAACATAGAAATATATCTTGAAAATATACCTATATGTATGGCAGCAGAATATCAAGATATTTTTACCTTAGTTTTCTGAACATGCATCTTGGAAAAGCCTTACCATCAGATACCCTACCATCAGACAGATGCCAGTCAGCACATCTGGTACATGCATTATCTTTGCTATAGGCTCTTCTCTGAACCTGTTTTGGCCTGCTTTACTGATAACGAGTGTTCTAAATTAGTAAATTAATTTTTGGGAATATAGTATATAGTATCCTGATTATTAAAACACTTTCTAATCCTCATATAGGAAATAAATACCATGAAATATATCCTGAAGTAGAGATATGACTATAATGTTTCTTCTGGATTATTCACATTTGTTCAGCCTTACTTAATACAAGTGCTGACAAATTTATCAAAATCCATGGGGAAAAAATCATAAACATGTTTTCAGTTCCATGTGGCTCCCTTAACTGTGGTGTTATAACACATGTATGCATAAGAAGCAAACGTGCTTCCAGGTCATACTGTTTCAGGTGAGTAATGCTGGGTAGTATGCTGAGAGTAATGTTAATGAGGGAAAACTACTGCTATCAAAGTGACTACAGTGGAACAGTGGCAGTATGCAGAAAGGAAAACTAATGCTTTGTCATATTTACATTGTTACTGTTGTTGCTTTAACTGAGGAAAGACATGAGGTGCCGCAGAGTCAGAAATAATGATGGGAAGCTCTCCAACACAAATCATATGATATTTTATCTAGAATTGTTATTATCAAAATGAGAAAGATATGATCCAAACTGTGTCATTTTTGGTATACAGTTACGGTCTGAATCAAGAGCATATTTAAATGCCTAGTGCAATAACTTCGTAGCAAGATAATAGACTTTTTTGATTCATACGCTGTTTGAGTACAACAACATAAACCTATTTCTTGGTATTGTGGTATAGAAACGTAAGTCAGACTACCCTGAGAGGCAAAAGATGTGTGATAATGACAAGCATGCAGACGATCAAGCTGAGAGATCCTTCAACAGATCTGGCAGTGGCTTCCAGTCACAGGGACAGAATGTAGCGAAGAGACTATGATAACAAGGCTGGATACAATTGTGAAAGCCCTTCATACACAGAGGTCCAGTTGTCAATCGTCATCAAGTTCATACAGCTGAAGATAAGACTTGCTTTCACCTGCCTACACAATGGTAGTCATGAAGTTTTGCAAACTGAACTCTTGAGATAACTGTTTCCTGAAAGAGAAATGCTCATGCAGAGCAGTGGAAGCATGCAGGGACTTTGAAATAACCTAAGCCTAGATACATAGGTCTTACTGCAAGCAGGCTATTGAAAAAGAGGAGACAGATGCTGCTACATAAACAATAGAAGATATGTAAGGATGAATGAGTATCTCTGTCATGTACACCAGAAAATAGTTATTAAGTTATCTTGGTTTCTTAAAACTATGGAACAAACTTGTCATTCACCTCATAGGTTCCTGGTACAGAAATGAGAGGCCTGTAGTTTAAATTGCCTGTTTTCTTAGTCATCTCTTGACCCAGCAATAATGATGGTTTTCATTAAGTGCAGATTGATATAAAATAGAATGAGATAAGGCAAGCATTCAACTCATTTTCCTGTGAAACACCTACAGGGATGATTTCAGTAAGGAAGTTAAAATGAAAAGCTATTTAAAAAAACAAAAACAACCAGAAACAACCACCAACAATAATGGAAGTTATTTGCTACATCATATAAAAAAATATTAATGTATTTTTAAAAGGAAAAGTAAAAAAGCTGTGAACTAAATGTGAAGACTAGTGGTCTGCAAAGCCACATGTGAAAATATACTTAGGAATTCAAGATTGTCTTTCAGACTTTATTATCTTGGGTTCAGTGAATATGGAATATGCTGTTAGTTTCTTAAGTAGCCAGTCATTGAAGAATTTGTTTGTGCACACAATTATTTTGCTAAGCACCATGGTAGTTTCTGAATATGCTTAGAGAATTGCATTCATTAAAGAATTTTGATGTTTGACACCATTGAAAATGAAGTGTCTGGAGTCACAGGTTGTTTTAATATTTGCAGCATTAAGTTTGTTCTTTTAGACTGTGCAGATTCTAAGAAAAATACCACTGTTCTGAAGGTCAGTGAATTTCATTCAGTCTCCTCTGATCAAAGAAAAGACTACGGACAACCTCTGTATAGTTTCCCAGCAGGAAAAAATGATCATAGAAGGAGCTAAGTGGCTGTAGTATGTGACTTCTAGCATATTTTCTATATAAGAGCACCAAAAAAGCATTTTCTATTTACTGTAACCAAACTGACCAAAGAGCTGTATAATCAATGAGTACACAGATGTTATAATTAAGAAATATACAAGAAAGTTAGGCTAAAGATGTTATCATACTAACGAAGAATAGATACAAAGCTTACCCTTGTCCTGGGCTCACTGAGAAGACTCCAAGAGGAACAATTTCCAAAAGAGATGCTTCCTAGTGGTAGTCACCTCTCAAACGGGGTCTAGAAAGCTTCCAGTAGCACAGCTGAATTGTCTTCACCTGTGCTCCCAGGGCTGACTTATTGCTTGCCTCAGGTGGTCAATCAGAGCTTCAGGCCGTGATTAAGCAGTTCCCATACAAGAACCTTGCAAGAACCTGCCACCTGTGGAAAGAAGGAAATAAATTAATTAAGCTTTTGAGGGGTGGTGACTGCATGGTTTTTTTTGTTTGTTTGTTTGTTTTTTTACTAAGTAACACCTACTGCGTGAGGTACTGAGAATACAGTATGGTTACAGTATGTGATGTGGATACTGAATTGCAGACAAGATGTTTGGAGAGACAGGAGCTCTGGTATAGGGAAGTGTTGGTAGATAGGGTGGCCTAGACTTAATGTTTGTTATACGTTTTAATTACTGTCTTTACTATGTGTTCCTGGAATGTTGCAAATATTTGCTGTATTGTATCCATTATCATCTGTAACTCACAAAAGCGCATTTATTTAATAATTTAGTTATAAATTAGCGTAACTAATTTATTTAACTACACTAGTTTATATGTGTTATTGATAACACCTGAAAAGTGTTATCTGCAACAAGTAATGCCCTGCCTCTGTTGTTGGATTTTAAGAACATCTGCATAGTCTGAAAGTGAAAAGTAAAGGAAGATTCATAGAAGACAGAAATCTGGTTTTAAACATCACCCAGAACATGAGACTCCATGTCCGAGATATAGGATCCTGATTTGCAGATTTTGAGATGAAAATCATTTCCACTCTCTTCTTTAGTAGATGAATGTGAAAGATAAAAAGGAACAAAGCAAAAACAGAAAATGCAGCTATCAAAAATAGCGGACCTTTTTTGTGTACAGTTAGTAGCTATTAACATTAATTCTGTTTCCAAAGTCTCTTCATTGTAAGCATTTGTGTAGACTGAGAAGTACACTGAATTATCTCTGACAGAATACTGATGTGCACATGGCATTAGCAGTGCCCTCTGCAGGCTTTTATCTGGTAAGCAATGGGAGCTGTAGCAACCACGCTCTATTTTGATTAGGTATTTTTTTCTGGCTGAGCTAGTTCTTTCTAAAAATTTTGCTAGTACAGCATTATCTGAACTTTGGAATTTTCTTGATGAGGCTGCCAGAAACAGTGTTTTAAGTGAACAGCCATAAAACACTAAGCAAACAAATTACAGTCTTTTTCAAGAGCTTGGTTTGTTATCAGTTTGTATCTTAACAATCTCATTGCCCTTTGGTTGACATTTATTCTAGATCCCATCTCTCTTCCCCTTGGGAGATTCTCTCTGTCTATATTGAATTGGATGCACCTGAAATAAATGAGTATCAATTCAGTTTTAGTTCTTTGCGGTCAGAGACTACATAGAAAAAAATAATCAGCTTTTCTATAAGTATAAGTGCCTTGCATCAGACTCAGCTAAGTTGTTTCTGAGGGAGAGCTGTTCTAACACTGCTAGGATACAGCTGCAAGTAAAACTGACGTTGTTTTTCATCACTGTAGAATCAGGATTAGCTGGTGATATACTGTAAGAGATTGTTCTTTTACATCAATGTCTCAAAGCTTGCTGGGGACACAGATGAACAAGTCCAAGCAAGTCCTGGGCAAGGATTGAGAAATCCTTCATCTGGGGAACACTGATGGACAAGGCCAGGGGCAATGAGAAAGAGATAAGCTGCAGCTTAATGGCCGTGAAGCCATTTGTGTGGCTTATGTTGAGGAAGATGGCCATCTCAGGGGGTACTCACATGACTCTTTCTGAAGCACCCAGGGATGTCACGTAGGCAGAAAAAGAAGAATAAAACGGGGACCTACAATCATGAGGTTTAGGTTTTTCTGGCAACAGATTCCTCACAAAGAGGAAGAGGTTTCCGCCAAGAGAAGCCTCATGTCCTGCCCCTCTCCCTCCAGGACTTGCTCTACGCTCTCTCCCTCCTGGACTTGCTCTGCACTCTACCATGATACTGAAGAAGAACAAAGGTGTCTGCCATCAGATTACTCACATACTCTCCTGGGCCTGCTACCTGAGTCCTGCTGCTTCCTCCCAGACTGGCTCTGCAACTGCCTCCTGCTACCTGCTTGCTGCCTAAGGCCAGCCACACTGCTGCTGCTCTCCCCCCTTCTGCTTTTGCCTCTGACCTTCGAAACTTCATGCAACGGGACGCTGCTGGGTCCTGGTGGTGATCATCCCCATTTTATGCTATTCTTGCTTTTTTCCTATCTTTTCTATCACCCTCCTTCCCTTCCCTGTCTCCCTGATTAGGACTTATAATAAACTGGTTGGATTAACATTTGAACCGTTGTTTCTTAATCTCATGCTGGGTATGTTATATTAAAAGAACCTCATCTCCCTCCTATAAATAGGAGTGAGACATACACAACATATGTATAAAAGGTGTAGATACTGTCAGGTATAGTATTAAATGGAAGTGCTGAAGGCCAGGTCGGGTGGGACTCTGGGCAGCAAGGAGCAGTGGGTGGTAACCTTTTCCCATGGCAGGGAGTTTGAAACTAGATGATCTTTAAAGTCCTTTCCAACTCAAGCAGTTCTCTGATTTAGTGATTCTATGAAAGAAGAATACATTAGAAAAGTTTTAGAGAGTTTGTTATCTTCATCCACATCTAGAAACATCTCTAACAAACTATCTCATGGCCTACATAGTTTTGAAGTTTGAAAATAAACACTGGGTGGAGCTATAGAGCTTGTTCTGCTGCAGTAAATTAGCAGAAAAAAACAGCAAAACAGAGGAGAAAGAGCTATTTGAACGCCTGCTTTTAGGCTGTACACTAATAGTCACATTTTTTAAAATCACTGAACCATGCCAACCTTTCAATAGTTCCTTGACAGAGCTAAATATACATTTTTTCTAAATGTAATCAGTGGCAAACTTTGCTTTTTCAACTGCAAAAATAGTGCAAGCTTGCAAGGCTTGTAAACTCAGATCATACAGAACTGAAGAAAGTAGAATATATCTGGTCATTGAAATTATTCATTTTTTTTCTACTTTCTTTAAACAAAAAGAGGCTCGTAAGTTCTCAGATCCCTCTCAATATTCAGATCTCTGTGTACAAGAAAAACAAATACGCAATTACTCAGCAAAATCTGGAAGAAAGCGAGATTAAAAAAAAAAAAAAAAAGTGGTTGGTCCTGTGCAAATGCTGTCTGTCTTCATGTGACATTCTTGGCCTTGTGAGATTTGTCTTGTGATCCTCTTCCCTAAATTTTATTATGGTCCTCGAAATATTGACATTTCATACTGCTTCCTTTCATATTCCCACAAAGAATCTGGTTTCAAAATAATATAGCTTTTACTGAGACAGCAAAATAAAATGTTCATGTTATGCTCAGAGTCATGAATTATGTTGCAAATGTGGCTGTAAATATCTGAGAAGATGTTTCCAGATGTGGTATGAAAATCTTACGGAGCTAAAAACTGAGCCTAAACCAGTAGAAAAATACAAGATGTGCAGAAATAAAGGACTTTTGAACAACAACAACAAAAAAGTTATAATTTTGTTATGGATGAAACATGAGAAATTTGTTGAAATTTGAATGTTTCGGTACATAAGTGACAGATAAAAAGCAAGCCTCTCTAATTTCAATGGAAATCACCACTGCTATCTCTGGTAATGACACCAGGTCTAGGTGTCATTAAAACTGTAAAATGCTAGAGCTGGATTCACAAGTCTGTATGCAACAGAATGCTTACATGTGGCTTTTTTTTTTTTTTTACCTTCTACGTAGTGTTACTGCAGACTGAATAGCATGATTTGTTTCAAATGCTTTTGTATCTGCTCTTTTCAGAGCTAATAGTCATGGCTCAACACTTAATTCTGAGGATGCCAAACTTTATGAAATCTGTGAATTTCATGGAAGACATTCAGATGTTCACTGAATCAAATCCTGCTCCTGGCTTTGAGCATTTTAGCCAGTTTGGGAACAGGCTCTATGCCTAACGCTTCTCTTTAAAAGCAGTGATTTGCTTTCCAGAGCCTAGAAATAGGAGCCTTCAGGAAGCCAATTAAATATCTCCGGCATTTTCCCCCATATCTCAGCAAAGCTCTATGCTTTGTGGTTTACATTTCATGAGTCTTCAGGGACATGAGGTATGTGTACTGTAAACATATAGAAATTAAAAGGGGGTCTAAATATGTTGTTTTTCCTCTAATAAACTTCCAGGTATCTTATTGCCTTATTTTTCTAATCAATTGAATACAGCTCCATGGGTTAGGATAGCAATATATTGGGGATGTACAGAAACAATTCTCAGTGGTTCAAGGCTTACAATGTGAAAACATTCTTTGAGCTCAGAGTTCATGATAAAACTTCTGTAGTTCTCACAAAAATTCTGTGTCCCTCTTGAAATAAAAATTGTTGACCTCCTTTTCCCTCTTACACCTGAAGTTTCCACTTTCTCACTGATCACTGACATTTTGAAGTGTGTGAATCTTTTTACTGATATCTGACTTCCTTATTGTACCAGGTTTTACTTTACTAATCCATGAAGACAAGGTGGAAAAAGTTATTTCTCTTTTCTTTCAGCTTTGCATGCTGGTATAGTTGTTACCAAGTTTGGCTAATACTGGCAACTGTCTGTTTTAGGTCTTGGAAAAATGTCTTTATCTTCTTGCCTCAAGAAGGTGCATTTCGTAAACAAATGCAGCCATTCAGCGGCATAGGGATCTTTTTGCTAGCAACGCTTCTATTGCAATTAGAATATTTACGAGTAAATTGATTCCCACATCATCATAGGAAGCTCTGTCTTCACTAGCTGAAACCCATATGGTCATCTTGTCTTTCTTCCTGAAAAACACGTGTGTAAGGAATGCACTTAAACCCACTGTTCAGTTTATTAAATTTCTACTGCATATGGGTTGTTTATTTATTTAATTATGTAATTTCCTCAAGTAACGTAGTTTGTGACACAGACTTTACATAAAAGACATTTCACTTCCCATTTGGAAAAGCCCATTAAAGAAAGTGAGTTGTGAGTAAACAAATTTCAGCTGCAGAAAACAGGTAGTAAACATAAAACCCACAAGCACATCTGAACTTGATTAACATTTCTTTCAAGTCAGCTTTTGTCAGTGTTTGTACAGTGCACTTACCTGTGTCAGCTACTTTCTGCCATATGGCTACACATTCAGGTTAGGTAAGTACTGCGGCACACTGGCTTTAACTCTATTTCAGGGCATGCTTGACAACATGCTGAGGAAAACTAGGATGTCCTGTCAAACCAGATGGCAGTCCTTGACCTGAGGCTATTCTCCTAGGCTGCTCTCTCATTAAGGTGTAAGTCAGCTAATTGCCAAATATGCTAAAGCTAATTTGAACTACAGATTTATGAGGAAATATGATGTTAGGTTAGAAGGAACTTCTGGAGGTCATGCAGTTCAATCCCTCCACTACACAAAGAAAAGCCAAACTTCAGATTAGATTTGTTCCAGTGGCTGTGATTCTTTGCAGTATAGGGATGGCTTGCCATTTTTTGAAGTAGGAGGGTATTGGTTTCAGTGGCAAGATGCATGTTTCTGTCTGGTAAAAGAAGAAATTCTGTGACAAATGATAACTACTCAATTTAAGAAAGATATGAATGTTTTGTTCATTGATGATCCAAATATCTAAAAGGCATTTCCAACTGCTCCCAGTTGGCCATGTTCAGAATCATTTGATAGAATTTTCTGGTATGTAAACATCTTTTAAGTGACTATTAGAAATCCCTGTCTACCCACAGCCTTATTTCAAAGAAACTAATATTCTTAATGTAAGATGTTGCCTGCAGACTTGTCTGCTAGTGGGGCTGTTCAGTCTGGAGAAGAGAAGGCTGCATGGTGACCTGATAGCAGTCTTTCAGTATCTAAAGGGGAGCTACAGAAAAGAGAGGGGCATACTCTTCAGAAGAGTCTGTTGTGGTAGGACAAGAAGAAATGATTTCAAACTGAAAGAAAGTGGATTTAAATTAGATATAAGTAAAAAGTCTTTTACAGTGAGGCTGATGAGGCACTGGAACAGGTTGCCCAGAGATGTGTTGGATGCCCTGTCAATGGAGACTTTCAAGGCCAGGCTGGATCAGGCTCTGAGCAACCTGATTTAGCTGTGCATGATCCTGTGCATTGCAGGGACTAGATGACCTTTAAAGGTCCTTTCCAACTCTGAGTTTTCTATGATTCTATGAAATCAACTAGTTCAGTGTTTTTATGTGCTGACATGCAAAAGTGCATGTTGCAAAAAAACAGAACAGTAGTCCTATTCTCCTTTATGCTCTTAGTCACAGTACAAACTGCAGCTTGCAGGTGCTAAAAATGCTGTTATGAATCTTATGCAAGCCTCTGGAAGCCAAGATAAATAGCAGGTGAAGAATGAATAGGAAGATCAATCAACCTGTGCTAAATGGCAAACATCTCACTGTGAAATAGGCCAGAAACAAAAGTAGTGTCTTCCATTACTGGACAACACGAATTAGATAATTAAAAATGTATTTTTTACATATATGTTTGTGGAAAGGGATTATCATTAAAATCTGGTGAGCTATCAAAGGTTTTTAAGGAATTTAAACCAGTGAGTAGTTTAAATTTTCCACAAACTATAACCAAATCTATACCTTGCTACAGTATATTAACACGGTATTTTTTATGACACCCTTGTAGGTGAGATAAAGTTGTTTAGGGTAATAAAGGAGATCTGTATCATAAATCATGAGTGATGTCCCCCAGAGATCTGTCTTGGGACTGGTGCTCTTCAACATCTTTATCAGTGCATAGACAAGTGGGATTGAGTGTATCCTCAGTTTGCTGATAATACCAAGCTGAGTGCAGCTGACACAGTAGAAGGAAGGGATGCCATTCAAAGGGACTGGGCGCACTCGTAAAGTGGGTACACGAAAATATAATGAGGCTCAGTGCAAGGTGTTGCATTTGGGTCAAGGTTATCCCAGATATGAATACAGACTGGGAGAACTCATTGTGAACAGACCTTTGAAGAAGGACTTGTGGGTTCTGACGGATGAAAAGCTGGATATGAACCAGCTGTTTACTCTTGCAGCCCCGAAAACCAACAGTATTCTAGTCTGTATTAACAGGGATGGCCAACAGAGACAAGGAGGTGATTGTCCCCCTCTATTCTGCCCTTGTGAGGTCCCATCTGGAGTCCTTTTTCCATGTCTGGGGCCCCCAGAACGGGAAGGATGTGAAGCTGTTGGAACAAGGCTAGAGGAGGGCCATGAAGATGATCAGAGCACTGGAGCACCTCTCCTATGAAGAAGGACTGAGGGAGCTGAATTTGTTCAGCTTAGAAAAGACTCCAAGGAGGTCTCGTTTTATCTTTCCAGTATTTGAAGGAAATTTATAAGTGTGAGGGGACTCACTTTATATATGTTCTGACTGTGATTAGGATGAGGGGAAATGGCTTTAAATTAAAAAAGGGAGATTTATGTTAGATGCTAGGAAGAATTTTTTTGCTTGGAGGGGGGCATGAGTCTCTGAAACAGGTTTCCTGGAGAGGTTGTAAATGCTCCATCTGTGGAGACATTCAAGGCCAGCTGGATGGGATTCTAGGCAGCCTGATCTAGTGGCTGGCAACCCTGCCCATGGTAGGGGAGTTGGAACTAAATTATCTTTAAGATCCCTTTCAAACTTATCCATTCTATGATTCTATGATTCTATGATATCAGGAAAGGCCATGGAAATATCCTATGCTGGGTGTTCCCTAGTTGAGAGTAAGCTTTAAAGTCTGTCCCTATAGACTAATTATTATAGTATCTAGAAACTTTACAGTCTTGGTCTAAAAGACCAGCTATTTTCATCTCACTGTAATCTTAAAAACTGTGGGAAAAACAAACAAACAAAAAAAACCAAAAAAACACCACCACCAACAACAAAAAACCCCTCTTCCAATATGCTGAGGGCAATTTACCCGAAACTTACTTCATCTTTTTCAAGATAACTTCAACAGTAGCTGAAGTAGAAAGAACAGAGGCTCATCACACCACACACATATCATATGCTTACATATGGTGTATCTTTCAGTAAAAAGCAACTCATGCATGAATTTGTATACACATATAGACATATCAGGCAGATGACAAGCTGTCACTTACTAATCTGTGAGAATCATCCTGATTTATTTTTACTGTAGTTCATAGGTATCTATTGAGAGCTGGTAAAAAAATACATACATGCAAACCAAGACACATTTTTGGATATTTTTATGGTTCTTAACAATAGGTAGTAAAACTGCTCCTTCCATATGAAATGGAGTGGGTAGGACACAGAATTGTAGTAAAAAGCTGTACTGCCTCTATCTAGGAATGCCAGTATATATGTAATTGGTTCCTATGAAAAGTAAAACCAGGGAGTGTTTGTTATGTAAAAACATGCAAGAAGTGCAATAGTCCCTACCCACATCAAGGCAAAATTTACTTAGAAGAGTAATATAGTAACGGGATGACTTTCATTCAGTAAGGAACAATAATCCATAATCAAATTTCAAATTCTGTGGCACATGCTTTATGTTCATCCACATAAATTCAGCTTAAATTACTTCCATTTTATGGATATGAGAAAGGAATGGAAAAAAAACAAACAAACAAACAAAAAAACCAAAGTCCTTACAGGGGCTAGAGTTTGCACAGTGACTAACAGGAGGGTCTTGTGATTCCCAGTGGAGTACGAATCTGTCATGGAGAGAAATCTCTTTACTGTATGCACTGACCCTTAACTATTGCTAAATACTGCAAGCTAGGGCAGTTCCCAAGCTGCTAAACACTGCAAGCTAAGCACTACTTTGAGAAGCTGCTTCTGATTCACTGACATCTATCCGATTTCTCGTATCAGCAAGGATGTGGCAAGCCTTGTGTGCATTCTGCTCAGCTGAATCCAATGGTGACAACTGAATATTTAAAGATACAATACACAGATATCCCAGATATCCAAGCTGAGGTGATGATAAGGAGATACATTTTTCCTCTTTTCCAAGTAAAATCAACATCAGTCCTCCTTTTTTTTAAGATCAACTATCATGGAGAGAAAATAAATGCTGTCTTTCAGATCCTTTGCTGCAGTAGGTCAGCTGTGTGCTAGTGTGAATAACTGCAAGTGTCACTGGAGAAGCAGCTTCTGTCTATATCCAAAGAACTATGAAAAAAATCTTGATTTTACTTATACAGTGGGTTTTTTTGGTGAAGCAGACAGTGCTCTTCAGAATAATGTCAGAAATAGTTTCCGTGTAAGCACTTCTTTTTAATCTTGTTATGTTATAGTCTGGTATATAGTATATAATGTGTTGGAACCTGCTTTGGCAGGGGAGTTGGACTCGATGATCTCTGGAGGTCCCTTCCAACCCCTACAATTCTGTGATTCTGTGATATGTGATGTTACTGTCTTGTTATATTTCCCACACCACACCCTTATCTCTAAATTGGAGACATATGGATTTGAAAGGTGGACTATTTGGTGGATAAATAACTGGTGAGATGGTCACAAGCAGAGGGTCGTGGCCAACAGCTCTGTGTCCAGGGGAAATGTAGATCAGATAGTGGGGGGAAAATTTTCACTCAGATGGTGGTGAGGCACTAGAACAAGCTGCCCAGAGAAGTTGTGGAGGTATTCAATGTTTGTTGAGACTCAGGGCAGCCTGATCTCAATCTCAGGGCAGCTAATCCTGCCTACTGCAGGAATTTGGAACTAAATTATGTTTAAGGTCACTTGCAATCCAAGTCATTCTCTGATTCTATGATTCTGCGTCTGTCTTCGGAGAAAAGGCAATTCACTAGAGCCAGTGCTCTTTGAAAATAACATGCCAAATCCAACTCAGTGCCTGTGATTCACTGTTTGATGACTATTTAAGAAGTAAAACATTGTTTCCTGCTGTGCGGTTTTTCAGAACTGGTACTGTGCAAACTGTGCCCAAGATGCAGGATATTCAGACTTAAGTAAAGTATTTTTAGGCATTACTACAAATGGGAAATAAACAATTATGTGCCTAGAATATAGAAAATTCATATCTTCCTCTGAAAATAAAATTACCATTTAAACATTATCTGAAAAATCTGGCTGAACAACATTTTCACTTTTGCTTCTACATTCCTCTACCCCAAAAATTATTTTGAGTAATAATCTCAAATGAAAAATTCCTTATTTTTATGTTGCTGCAGCATCACAGTTCATAGATTTTCATCTGGCTTATCTATACAGAGACAGTGCATTAATATTGTCTTCTGTGATACAGCGCTGTTTTACTGTGGGTTTTTGTTTTTGTTTTTTTTTTTTTAATTTGGTTGGTTTTGGTTTTAGTTCTGGCTGTACTTTGATCTGTCATTAGTTGTGTGAAATACTGTTGGGTACTTGTGGTAATTTCCAGTTTAGTATGTTGGAAAGTTTGGAAATGAGATACCAGCATGTAATACTCTCTACATGAAAGGTGTTTATATATACGGCAGCATATATAGCTTTTATTCAAATTCCTTCAAGATGTTTGAATCCAAGCAACATTCTTGAGTCCGTACCACTTAATAAAAGTACTCACTGAACTACATTTCATTGAGCCACAGTAAGTTCTAGAATAAAGGGAATAAAAAGAACTGGAGAAAACCTTCTCCTAGTGGCAAACCACATTGAATGACAGCATAATTCTTTGTAACTTCAGATACGCACTGTATCTGTAGATGTCCATTGTTCTAGTGCCAACACATCCACGAGTTCATCTGTTCATCTGAAATTGGTGTGGTAGCTTTTCCCTCAAGTCCTCAAAAACAGATAAAAAAATGCAAATTGCTGCATGTGAGATGATGAATTTTCACAGATTCACATTCCTGCTTTCTCCAGAATACATGACAGTTGACAAGTATGAAGTCTCTGTTTGAGAGTTATAGTAGCCTCCTTAGAGAAAGGAAGAGGAAGAACATTATTTTAAAAATATACAATAATGACTTGATTTTAACAGCCTAAGGGCAAACACTGATGTCTTTGTTACATGTGAGTTCTTCTGGGTATGCTGAAATACAGTGGGTCCTTAAAGCTGAAGTTAACTTCGTGACATCCTGCTGCAACCTTCTCAGAGGAAAGAGTACTCTCTTATCTATGATGCAAATTCTGAATTTTCTATTAGCAGCTATCAATGGCAATCCCATGAAAATGAAATAACAAAACTGAAATCAGATTAGGTAGCACCCATGGGAATGCTTGTTAGTAAAATTTGTGCAGCTGAAGAGATGTTTGCAGAACTGGGACTTCAGTGATGAGGTAGAATGTTCTGCATCCTCAGTAATAGAGCAGCTCAAGCTGCAGTTTAAAATGATCACATGAACAATCCTTGTTCCTGTAACCAGGGCCATGTGGGTCATTTCCAAGGCTCTTCAGTAAAGTATCTGTGGCTTCAACTACATACTTATCATGGAATAAAGGTTCTTTCCAGTGTTTCTTAAAAATACATGGTGCTGAGAAATAGAAATGTTTGTGCAACATGCAGTAAGTCATATGGCAAAGATTTTTGGTCATTAAAATGAAGAAGTAAAACAAAACCACAAAAAGCAGCTACATCTCATTTAATTTCTTCATTTCAGTAAGTGCAAAGAGGAGGCTACTGCCTACACAGCAAAAAAATCCTACAACAGTAATACAAAAAGCCAGGGGAAGCCTGACTGTGTTCAGACAACGTGCACTGGAATTATGTTCAGACATGCACCAGAACTGCTTGCCTTCAGATTTCATTCATTTGCATGTGGCATAGCTCCAAAGAAGTTTCACACCACCACACATAAAATGAGAAAGGGCTCTTAACTCCAGTAAGTTATGATTTGTGAAAGGTGAAAGTGATTTTCTGAAAGTGTCATCTTACAAGTGGTATCTAGTGATGCTGGTGAGGTAAGAGGCACACACTGCTATCTGAGGTGAAGTAAGAGTCAGTGAAGATTTCATGCCCCTCTCCCCAATCCCCAGGTTTTATTTCTGCTATGGAAGTGACTTTTCGATGCTTCTTTTTTTTTTTTTTTTGTTTTTTTTCCTTCTTCTCTAGTAATGGGAAACAAAGGTGACTTCTCCAGTAAATCTTGTCCTTGGAAATGCCCAAAGTTGCCTGTGAGTCTAGAAACTGCTCTGCGTTATTTCCTCAGGCCCTCCATCACTTGTGTCACAGTTCTGCTCTACGCAGTGGGGGCATCAGCCATCTTCCTTGAGTACACTGGGCACCTCAAGGTTGGCCTCAATAGGCTATTTGAGCACCAAGGAATGGCACTTCTACTCAGTATCATCGTGCCTGGCGCTGGCCCAGCCTCTCTGCTAACAATGCATTAATCTGTAAGACTTCTGTTTATAGGTAACAAAAGTGATTTATGTATGTAGGTATTTTAAGAGCTTTCTTACATCACTTTAGAGTTCAATATGGTGTTTTTTTGTTTGTTTGTTTGTTTGTTTGTTTTTTGTTGTTGTTGTTTTGGTTTGGGTTTTTTTTTGCCAGTTCAATTTTGGTACAGGACAGTCACATGCATCCTAATGTCTTTAGGCATTGCATTCGTTTCTCAGTGTAACAATTTCTAGATGTCTAGGGATGCTGTATACTCATTAGATGAGAAGAATCATGGTGGACCATCTAATGCTCCAGAGAAATCAGGTGTCATTTTTTTACTGCCAAAATATGTGGTCTGAATCAAAAGCACAACAAATAATTGTGACAAAAAGCTGCATACCTTCCAAAGCAGCCAGCTTTCTCTGTGTAACCTACCTAGATGAGGCCAGTAGGACTGTAGTCAGTGTACGCGGGTGTAGACATAGACATACATGCAAGCTCCCTGTATCTCAGTGAAAGGGAATAAATATTCACTAATTTTTATATAGCAGGTGAGAAAGTTGTAAGGTTGGATTTGTGTTTTTAGAAATTATTACAGATACTAGATATTTAGAATATTTAAGAAAAGTTCAAATTAAATTCAAAGTAGAATCCATTTTGATATAGCAATATTTAGGTTGCTGTCTGCAGATTTACAAAGCTCTTACCTTAGAGGAGGGAAAAGCTATAAACATCAACATTAAAAAATAATAACTTACTGTTCTCATCTGTCACAGTAGAGCTCAATTTTCCTTTCCTGTCTGTTAAAACAAAATTAAACAAATTTAACTGAAACATTTCAAATATTGGAAGAAACAAATTCGAAAAACTTTTGCATTAAACAGAACTTTAAACACATGTAAGATTTTATTATTAATTCATACCAAGTAGACAGACTTCTCTACAGTTCTTTTCATTTACGAATTTTGAATCAAATTATAAAGACCTATAACCAAACTTGATTCAGTCTTATTTTGTTACAATTCTATTTGTCTGAGTTTATTGGAGTCTTCTCATATTCAGGAAAAGACTAGAATAACAGCCCATTTGCATTTTTGAGTATTGCATTTACAAGCCAGGAAATAAACACTATACATATAGTAGTCCAACAAAGTAGTAGAGGAGCATGCCATTTCAGCTGGACTGCCTTTAATTCATTGTTGTAAATGAAAGTTTTATGTCAAATGTTGTAGATGCAGTGACTTTGCAGCCAATAAGAGTGACAGCAAGACATGGGCTCCAAGGTGACTAAATTTGTTAATCTGTTGCTATGAATGGAAACAAGTACCAACAAGCTATGCTTTTACAGCTCTCCTGTAAAAAAGCAAAGACTTGCTTATGTCCTTTACTGAACAATTGATGGTATGATATAATGTACACTCAAACACCTGCTCACCTAAGTAAAAGGTGAGAAGAACAAAGTCCAACTCAAATACAGCAAGATTTCATTTTAAATAATATTCCTCTAGAAAGAAAATGTGACCAAAATCATATGAACATGCCTAGAGTTATTAAACCTTCAAATACATTGTTCACAGGAAAAATTAATAAGAGAAAAATCCACTATCTGAAGTAAAATGTACCTTTATTAGCACGGCAATTCTTGAACAATTTCCTCTTTTGAAAGATTATTAATGCAGGGAGAAGGACCAGTACTATCACACACGTGGCGACAACAAATAAGATCAGGGACTTTCGTCCGCCATACTGTGTACTCATTAAAGCTGTCAAAGAAAAACAAAACAGAACACACAAAAAAGAAAAAAAAAAAATCAGGAAAAGTAAATTTGTAATTTAGAAAGCAGCAAAGTTTATGAACTTCCAGTTCTGATTCTCCAAAGCTTGGCTCTGACTGAACTTAAGATTCTTAACATTTATCAGGGTTATCTTACACTCTATGAATTTTTCATTCTGCAATATTACTTCAAGAATCTTTACATGTGTCAGCTTTCCTGTTTTCATGCCATTTGAGCAACCAATACTGCAATTTATCTGTATTCCACAAGAACAATTCATTAGAATTTTATGTCAGGGAACATATGCATGATGATTAAAGAATTTCTACCATACTGACAGCAAAACATTGGGAGCTACTCTAAAATTAAAATACACTATAATAGACTAGAAAATGACTAGACTGGCTTTCTGGGGTGTGAGCTAGCCTTGGCTTCAAAGACATTAATAGCACTGACTTGATTCTTTCCAGAGCATCGCTATTACATTGCTTTCTGGAGTGAAGTTCTGGTGATGGATAATAGAACAAAATATATGCACTATCATTTTCTCCTTACTAACTCTCTTTCTCTGTCATCTCTCTCTCATACAAGTTCAAGGTGATATGAACCTAAAGAGTAAATGTAAGCTGAAGTATTTTCATTCAGTTCTTTATTCCAGAATATGCAGCTGTAATTCTCATTCATGTTTTGATTGATTATCAGGATGCTGGTGACATTGTAGAGGCCATCTGCAGTCAGTGTGTAGGTAGTATTTGCAGACCCGCTGAGACTGAAGTTCTTTTCATTTTGCCAGAATACCTCTGCCAGAGGAAAGCCTTCTGACTGGCATATAAAAGCAAACTTGTCTTCATTCCATTTTCTTGTTTTCTGTGTGTTTATTATCTTGTAGGATGCTGCATAAGAACAGGTGAAGTTAAGTCATTTTCAGTCATTATCCCATTTCCCTCCTTCTCCTTATTGTCTGTGGCTTTATCTGAAACAATCTTATTTGAAATGATGAAGTTTTGTAGAACAACTCAGTAGTATTTGTTCAATCCTTCTGAGGCCTACAGTATCAGAGTTTACTTCATTACTCTGCCCAAGACAGTAGTTAACATTGAATTCATCAATACAGAGGAAACTAGTGAAATCCCATGGGGTCCCATCCCAAAACACAAAATAGTAGCTATATTGCAAGAGAAATAATGCAGGCTGCATCAAGTTGTTTTTTTTTTTTTTTTTTTTTAAATTTGTGTTACCATACTTTATGAACAGGCATAGTATTTTCATAGTATTTAGAAGGAAAAGAGCCTAGAATCTTCACAAGATCAGGTCAGAGGTACCAAAGTAGTCTTTAAAATTGACTGTGACCATTTTTGCATTTGACAAAGTTCATTATTCAAATGCCTAAGTGCGAAATGAATGCCATCTTGAATCACACAGACATGCAGCAATTAATGGGAAACACCAGAGGTCTTTCTAAGGACTGTTCTGCCATGCTATCCAGTCATGTATCCATTTATTACTGATGCTCACTTGGCTTTGACTGAGAAAACTGAGAAAATCGTATGTGTGCTCACTGAGCTGCAGTCACCGGGGAAATCCCGAGTGGGGATGAGCAGGAGGGCTCATCAGTAAATTAAAACACATCAGAGAAATGCTTGGGAATGGCCAGAAGTGGATCAACAGAGGAGTTGATGGGGAAGGGGGAGTTCCACAGATGAGGATGCTGGGAGAAGATGGAGTGCACCCCAGAGAAACTCAGCTGCCATTGAACTGGAACAGATGGCAGTGAGACTGCTTCAGTACTCCTGGGGGCTTGAGGCATGAGGGCTTGGTAAGAGATTTATCCATTAATTCCTACCAATTCATAGATTCCTACCTGTCTGTGGGATTTTATTTAAGACATCTCAATTAATAAATACTCATGTTCCTTCAGCCACTGACCTTTTACTTCCAAAGTAATGTACTTGTAGTCAGCACCTTGGTAGTCAATGAGACAAAGGTAAGACCCCACATCTGTGATCTTGACGCTGGTAATTTGAAGGATTGCTCGTCCTGATTTCAATTCGTTGTGTAACAGCGCTGCTCTTCCCATGTAATCGTGGTGTTGGGATGAAAGAAGTGCTTTCCCATTGCGGAGTGTGTACACATCTCTTGATTCCAGCTGACCTTGCCTCTTCTGCTCCCAGACAACACTCAGGAGTCCCAGGTTCAATGAGCCATTCACAGGGAATCTACATTCCATGGTCACATTGCTCCCGTACTCCACAACATACAGCTGTTGAGGAACTTCAACTGTGAATAAAGCTAAGGGAGGAAAAGAAAACAGCTGTTGTCTGCTGTGCTGAAATACTTTCTGATTTTATTTGAGTTTGGTCAAACAGCTTTCATATTGTCAGGTATACAGTTATTAGCTTGACTTCAGGTTCTAAGCATTTTTTTCCTATTCACATTAGCATTTTTACAATGTCAGCAGTACCTATAGAAAATCAACTCTATTTTGTATTGCTTACAGAATCTGAATGATAAGGACAAGACGAACAATTTTTTTTTTCACTTTAAAAAATAGCTTGAGTAGTGATTACACAGGCAGTACTATTCCAAAATCACTGTTGTATCTTGTGTGTCCTAAGGTTCTTATAAAAGCACAAATAACTATGGAAATACTAAAGCTAATTTTGTTTTTTTTTTTAAAAAGTGAAAATCCAGTTTAAGTCCTGTGAAACACATGTATTGGCACTAAGTAAGTAAGTATATCTGGCAAGAATTGCTGTGTAGCAGCTGCAGTCTTCCACACACGTGAAACATGTGAGTATCTCTGATCCATGTAAATTCAGAAATACACAAAATTATTACAGAAAGCATTCACCAACTTTGAAAGTCACATTGTCATGAATACTTTACCCATTTAAAGCATACTTGATAAAGGAAACCTTTTTATAATTGATGATTCCATAAACCTTGTTACTTTCTTTTTTATTGGACTTACCATATATTTTTATTTTTAATTTAATAGAAGCACTTGAAAATGTTTACAGCAATATTCAAAAGAGAAGTTCATGCAACTATTTGTGCATTTTTCTTATTATTCTTTCACGTGTTTGTTAAATACTTGCAGGGAAATTTTCAGTTCCTATTAGCAATGTTTGTTTGTTCATTTGAATACAATGTAGAGACAGATAAATAATATGAAAAAATACCAAACTCTTCCCATTTATTTTATCTATTATATGTAAAATATCTTTATAGAACATATGAGTTCACTGACTTGATAGAAGTTAAATAAGGAATATATTTCCTGCAAAATCCTTTGAGCACAGGGGCCACAGACTTACTGCAGTGTTGTATGCCATGCTCCTCACTCAGTTTTCTGCTCCTATGACCCCTTTTAGCCAAACTGCTCCTTCTAGGAGATGGATAGAAGGATACATGTGGCTTTACTTCAGTATGTCTTGCACTGAGATTGTTTACTTTACAGCTGTCTTGTGGTTATTCTCTCTTTCATAGTCATGCCTGGTAATTCAGGTCACCTCTACTGTCAACACACAATGCTTTCAAGAAGAACAATGGTAGAGAGTGATGTACACCTGTCCTTATCCTCAGTGCTTAGACAATGCCTTCTCTAAGACATTTCAGGGCAGAGGCTCCAGACATGAGCAGCTGTTCAGGGAAGTAAGTATTCATTGTGAGATGCTGCAACCCACATCATTAGGACATAGCAGTGTTGTTACATTGGTCCTAATGATGGGAATGAAAGGCAGTCCACTCCCTCTCACCTGAAACCATGCAGAGCTGCATTTCCAGCAACAGCATTGTCAGGATTTGGAACATTTTCTCAGGTTGATCTGAAACAAAAGAATTGCAACTTAACTTACAACAGCTATCTTCTGCTTGAGTGGTGTTCTAGAATACTGTCACTAAAAGCCTTTCAAACCTCGGGAATCTATCACAGCTAAGAAACAGCAATAAATGCAAAGCAATACTAGAATATCTCTAGAAACAAGGGAAACCCTGGATCAAACAACACGTGTTCATACTGCTGAACTCTGGCAGTGGAAGGAAAGAAAATATTTCTACAACTTTGTCCTTGAAGCTTTCAAGATCTGTAGCTTGCAATCTTAAGAAATCTGACAGGACAGCATTTTTACAGCAGCTCTATACCCACAAATAATAAAAGCAATTTCAGTTGGTTTCTTGCATGCCAGAGAGATTCATAAAAATGCAGAACCAGATTGTTTTTGTTGCTGTCTGTGCTAACACCTGATCCAGCTTACAAAGATCACTAACACCTGACCCTTATTTTGTTTCAACTCCATTTTCCATAATTTTTTTTATATACCTATTATCTGAGTTTATTATCAGAGCCCTTTAACGTCACAACCAGCAGATACTTGGCACTAAAAAATGAGGTACTGGAAATATCAGAGTGAGGTAAAATAACCTTGCTTCAGATTTTAGGGCTGGGTGCTAATTTCACTTTACACATAGCAGTTCCTGTCATTTACAAAGTACCTTGCATTACTGGCAATAAACCATCAGCCCTTAAGTAATGCAGGACAAAGTCCAATTTAAGATTTAGCATCTTCCTGTTTCAGTAACATGAAAAGTATTATTTATACTTCTGTATGTGGATCAGCATAAGTAAGCAAAAAACAAACAAACAAACAAACAATAAAACCAGAGAATAACATGGGATAGCAGACCAGCTCTGCAGGAATTAGCAAGTTCACTAGATACAGCTTTAAGCTGGATTTGAAGAGCAGGTGCCACATTCTGGGATGGGACACTTCTGGATATAAGTACAGGCTGGGTAACTGAAGAGCAGCCCTGTAGAAAAGAATGTTATGTGGTGTTGTGGTCAGTGTCGAGAGGAACATGAGTCAGCAGTATGCTCTGGGGGCCAGAAGGGCCAACTGCACCCCGGGGCGCCCAGTAATGCTTCAAGACAAGAGGAGGAGTTGTCCTGCTCTGCTCTGTGCTGTGTGGCCTCATCATGAGCACTGTATTCGGTGGTCACCACAGTATAAGAAGGATACAATACAACTATTGACTAAGAAGATGTTGAAGAGTCTGGAGAGCAAAGTGTATGAGGAGTGGCTGAGGTCCCTGGGTTTGTTCAGCTCAAAGCACAGCAGGCTGGGGGGAGGCCTCATGGAGACTGCAGCTCCTCATGGGGGGAGCAGAAGGGCAGTACTGAGTTCTGTTCTCTGGTCATAGTGACAGGGCCCAAGGGGATGGCATGGAGCTGTCAGGGGAGTGTCAGATGTGTTAGGTAAAAGTTCTTCACCGAAGGGTGATGGGCATAGAACAGGCTCCCTAGGGTAGTGGTTATGTTCCCAAGCTGCTGGAGCTCAAGAAGTATTTGTTCAGTGCTCTCAGACACAGAGTTTGGATTTTGGGTGATTCTGCAGGGAGAGAGGAGCTGAACTCAATGATCCTCAAGGGTACATTTCAAGCCAGGATATTCTGTGATTCCATGATTATATGATGTAAGAGTTTATTTGAACAAATCAAGCTCACTATCATAGTCTGAAAGAAATCAGTGAAAGAGATCCAGAAATAAGTATAAGGAAGAAAAGCAAAGAAGGAACAATTTTAGACTTCCCCAAAGTAGACTTACTGCAGAGAGTTTTAGATTTTACTTCCCTGTTCGTTTGTGACTCAGTCAGAAACATTTTGGCTCTGATTCTTTCAGGTGCTTCATTTTTCTGAGTGCTCACATCTTTGGGCTCTTGGTGCCTCAGAAAGTCAGGCTCAAGATTTTATCAAGGTTAGCAGCCCAAAATAAGGAGACATTTCTTGGAAAATTAGGCCTTAATGTTTTGATATCACAGAGGCGATATTACTGCAACTATAGTATGCAAGTTTATTAAATATAAATGAAGGCTAATTACTTTTAGCGGAGAACTGATGAAGATGGTATTGCATATGAGAAATCCTGATTATTTTAGCTATGTGAAAAAGGAGCTGATAAATAATATTGGCAATAGTATCTTCATTTCTTGAATGCAGAAACAAAGATCCTGCACTGCTCATATTGCTGGGCTGAATTTCACTCATTATGAAGTCACTACGTTTAGTACTACAAGGAAACAAACCATCCTCAGTTGCCTGCTCACTAATCCATCCACATACCAAGAAGCGGGTGAACATAGGAGGAAGAAGTGAATGAAGAATGGAATAGTGTCTTATTCCTATATATAAATCCTTGTGGGATACTTGAGGTGAATCTACCCTCTTTTATATATTGAAAATGAAGAGCACATATCTGGTGCTTAAAATGAACTTTTTTTAAAAAAAAAAAATATACCTATTACAGAGAGTAAAAGATAGACAGAGCAAAAATAAGGAAATATATAATTCATGGCCCAGAAGATATAAATCGTAATTATTAAATATAAAAAAATTCTTGCCAGATGAGATGCATTAGTGTAAGAGCATGGTACTTAACTATCAATATCTGAAAAAGCTTGAACAGAAATATGTTTTTGTTTGTGACACTGAAAGCAAAGCCATGCAGATAGCTGTGCCAGGCATCCTGAAACATTCCCATAAACAGATGTCTACCAGCAACTGGTAGGTGCTTTTATCTGGACTGACTGTTACCAGCTATTCATTCTGCCAGAATGGATGCATTTGGCACCAGTCTAGCCAGAAGCCCACTCCTGGATAGTGGGAATTCCCACATTGTTGCCAACATTGAAGTATTTGCAAGAAGCTTGGTAAGCAAAGAGTATTTTAAAGTATCACAGATTGATTGAGTTGGAAGGTATATCTGAAGGACATCTGTTGCATCCCCTTCCCAAGCAAGGCCATCCAAAGAAGGTTGCCCAGAGATCTTTGCAATGTGCTCCTTAGTAATAAAGATTGAAACTTACCTCTTCACAGCATGAACTCTGAATTCAATTTTGTTCCCTTTTCTTAGCTGAAAGGAGCATCTTAGTATAAGACTTTAGTACAAGGCTTCCTGGAACTGCTGATGCCTGGAAAAATCAAGCTGTGTTAACATGACATTTTCTGGACTCTATTTAGCAAAAGGAAGCTCAGTATGAGTAGTACCTTGCTCAAATGATTGTAGCACTCCTCATAATTGCTATCCTTGCTGCCATAAAGAGGATAATAAAAGACCCTGGGAAGGACAGAATGTTCTTTATGCTATCCAGTAAACAGATACAACCAGGAATATAGTCACTGATTTAGTGCCCTTACAGTCTAAAGAAAATCATACGCTACCCTTTCCTGGAAATATCATTTCAGGTTCTTTTTTTTGGGGGGGATGGGGGGAGGAGAGGAGGGGGTAAGAGGGGGGGGAGTGGAAGGCTATTCCAGAGAATAGAGTTAGAAGGCATTCTAAACATTTGTGTAAATGCTGCTTACCAGCACTAAGGAATAGGAGTGTTATAGACCATGAGCATAATTTTCACTAGAATACCCAGAACTCCTCAAAAAGTTTAACAAGTTTCCAAGCTCTCTTCAGGACTTAAGAAGTAAAAAATACATGGCAGTTCAGAGTAACAGCTCAGAATAATAGTTTCTGTCTGAAAAATGAAAGGAGTAAAGTTACTTGCTACTTCTGAAGTCAAGCAGGTATCACTGTCACTGCAGACAGGTATTTCCTGGCAGGCCAATCTAGCTCATTGGTAGTGCTTGCAGTGCTTTTGTTGTAGAGGGAACGGCACAGGCACTCTCTGCTGGAGCTCTAGAGGGAAACAGGGATGTTGTACTCCACAGCTAGGAGCAGGAAGGGCCACCCACACAGCCCATTCCTCTCCACACAGAATGCCAGCAAATAAGCTTCAGCAAATAAGGTACTACAGGTGGTCTGAAAAGCAATGCGAAATTCTGAGCATGTGGGCTTTGTTATAGAGTTGAAGCAGAAATCATGGCATAGAGGTGTTCACTCTTACGTTCAAAACTTTTGCTCTGCTGCTGATATATTTTATAATATTGCAGAGATCAACTCAGTTTACCCTATTCTTTCTCATTTTACATCCTTTGTATTTTTGTTCTGGAAAGGTATGGCTTGCACAAAGCACAATGCAATGTTCTCTATAAATACCACAGAAAGGCAAATAAGTCTGAATACAAGAAGAATCAAGTGGTGTTAATGTTTCACCCCCTTAGTCTGCATTCAGACAGAAGGAAGCTCTGAATGAGCAACACCAGGCTCATGTGACTGTACTTCACATGACTGCACTAGTTTGTTTTGAGGTAATTCAGAGCTTCCTACTTGAAAAAGTTGATAATTAATTTTGTTGGAAAACAGAATATATTTTTACACAGATGATAGGTAACACTGTATAAGTCTGCTGAGGCCCAAACACTGTTTGGTTTGTATTTCTCCATCACTGAAACTCTTTTGTGTACTGTACCCCTTCCTAGAAGCATCAAAATCTTCCAGCCTTCCAAAATCTGAAAAAAGTCACAACCTTTTCAACCTAGTCATGAAATGCTGCTCTTTTTTCCCCATTAAGTGAAGAATCCAGTGTTTGTAGGTGCTGTTTGTTAGTTAGTTCATTTGTTTTCTCAAAAGATCTAAAAATCTGTGTGAAAAAATAAGCTAAAAACTAAGCTCGTATCAACTGCGTCTACATCTTTCAAGCAGAAAGAATGTACTTCATTTTCATTTCAGGGATTTCATTTTAAAAAAGAAAATTAGATCTTAATTCAATAAAAGCTAACATTTGCTCAGTCATTTTCTCCGTATTATCTCAGCAGGTCCTGAGGACACAGACTTCTGCTGTCCTTGTCTGTAGCAGTGCCCACACACACTCTCATCTGTTGTCTGTTCTCTCCTGCTGCACTCACTGTCCACCTTGTTCACCTCAGTGTGCTACTGCTGAGCCCATTGCTTCACCTCTGATGTTCACATCACCTATGACAGCCTATTTCTGTCACTTCAATCTGCTCTCCATCTCACTTCAGCTTCCAGGTGAAATGATAATATTTCTCATTTCCTTTTTATATCTCCCTCACTTTTAGTTTTCACTACCCCTGCATTGTTTAAAATGCACCTATAGCCAACTACAATTACAACAACAATTGCAATACAAGTGATAACCATTACTTCTTGTATCTGCCCTTTCTTTTCATTTAATATCAAATATGATTATATACTAATAAAACCTCATTTTTCCCCCATATATTCTAGAATAAGATTGAGTTGAAATCTTTGTTATAGAGAATGTCATTAACAACATTAAAACTAATGCTGCTGTGCATTTTGTACCTCTCAGTTATTAGCAGCAGCGCTGAAGAGTACAGGCTAACAGTTCAGTGTGATCTCTAGCATCTACAGACTTTTCTTGGAAATGCACAAAGTAGAATTCTGTGCTTGCTATACAATCAAAGCAGCCATGCACTGAATAGCTTAATACCAGTAAAAAGAAAGTAACCAGAAATATGCGGACAGAAATACATGCAGAGATAGATTTTCTTTTTACAGCTTTTCCCTGAATTTCAGAAAGAATGATTTACAAACAGCAATGTCCCAGTCAGCAAGCTGTAGAGGATTGCCAGCACTCCTATTCTGCCTTCCCCTATGTCAGAAGATTGAGTTAGAGACTCAGGCTCAGTTCCTGAAATTTTCCTTCCCCAGAGTCTGAAGTTACACGGATCTATTTTAGGATCTGAGACTCAGTGTCTGATTCAAAATTCACTCTCTGCAAATCATTTGAAAATAAAATCAATTTAAGTTAATATTGATAACATTAAGCAAAATGTGCAGTCCATCAGCTAGAAATGGAGTAAATTTAGATTGGTATTTTAGCAGCATTATACTTACATAGGATCTTTATGCAACCACTGGGAAAACAAGGTTCAAATAACAGTTAAGATTTTCAGAATGTAGAACAGCTGTATCCTATTTGCATAGCAGCAGCTATCCATTTGGTTCTCATAACCAGTTTAAAAATGTTGTTGAACAAAGCAGCTCATGTTCCTATTCAAGCTATGTCAGAAAAAAAGTGACTGTGCTAAAAGGAAACCACCAAGTTTCTTAGGAATTTATGAGCAGTTCCAGTTTCGTTTTGTATTCAGAATTGTTTCATACTGAAAGCACTTTGTACTCAGGTCTGACAACAAGCATCCAAACAGGTTTGTTCAAAGCATTATACAGTATTATTCTTTTAATTATGCACTAATTTTGGATTTATGTCTCCTTAGGGCATTATCCAGCCTTGGATTCTAAACTTGCATCTACTAGAACTATTCCACATTCATGAAACTACCAAGGTGCATTTTCTTAATTTCACCATTTTCTTAATTTTCATCAGATTCATTTTAGAAGACTTTCTCTAGGGATAATCTAACTTCTGCAGAATACATTTCTTGTTCACTTTATTCCATTTACATCTATATTCTGTTTTTAAAAAAAACGTCTGCTCACGGTGGAGGTAGTCAATGACAAGCGCCTTGAGGAATTTCCATCCTTGCAAAAGCTTGACAGGATAAAGCCTGATTACATGGATTTAAGTTGGCACTGCATTGTGCCAACTTAAATGTGGGAGTAGGAGAAGACATCTTTTCCAACATAGATTATTCTATGACTCTGTTAAACCTCATCAAACGCACTGAATACGTACTTTACTATTACTCTGTGTTATTTACATCCATACTACAGTTAATCTCTTCTCAGTTAACATTTATGTGTAGCCATATCACATGAAGCTATTCTGAACTTCTTCTAGAGAAACTCCAGTGATCTACTTGACAGTGATCCATCTGTCGGAAGTCCAAAGTTTAGATAACTGACTTAGATGATCTTCAGAGATCCCTTCCAACCACAACAATTCTGCGACCCATCTGATGGAAGAGCTCCATACATCCCCACTCATTCAAAGGGCAACTCACTCTCTTTACCTTCACAGCATGTCCTTCCTAAAGAGTCCATCACAGCACTCCAATGATGTGAGCTACCCTACCATGTCTCTGCAATCCCAGTCAGGTTATGCCCAGTAGAACTCTGCACACAGACTTCTGTAATTCCTTCTGCCTGTTCCACAACTGTGCGCATTGTGTACAGGCATTTCAGGGAGGCTTCCAAATGTCTTATTCCACAGATAAAGCATGA
Source organism: Tetrao urogallus (assembly GCF_951394365.1). Lineage (NCBI taxonomy): Eukaryota > Metazoa > Chordata > Aves > Galliformes > Phasianidae > Tetrao > Tetrao urogallus. Next base: position 47,458,575 of record NC_136816.1, read on the forward strand.
GTGATGTCACTTCCTTCTTAACATGCCTGTGCTTGCTATTTTTTTTTCTGTTCTGATCCCTGTTGTATCTTTTCTAACCCTCTCTGACCACGGATTCCTTACTTGTTTGATGAAAAATATCTCCCTTTGCTGCATCTAGGTATCTAAATTTCCGCAGGGCTCTTGAGACTTCTTCTGCAAAAAAACCCAAAATGTTTCCTCTTCTCTTCCCACCTGGCAGAAGAGGTATCCCACAGTACTGTTATTGCCAATGCCTCCATCTCTTAGTTGTTTTGAACTAGCTTTGGCTACAATAGTGTTCCTTCTTGTGTTCCTTTTCTGGGACAGGAAATCAGTGAACTGGCTTAGGCATCTCCTGGACCCAGAGACACCTGGCAGGATCTTAACAGGAACAATCATATAGAGTGCCAGACCAGGGAAATATGGGATGGGAGAGGGGGAATTAGAGAGGAGTTGCTGCACAAGCAACTTCTATGGTATTTTCCTGGTTTTCACATATTTAGATGGTACACCATTGGTATTTGTCTGTCAAGGATATTTCCAGCCAGAAGCAAAAAGGAACAGACATTAAAAGCCCTGCAGGTCCAATAGTAATTATTCTATTTTTTCTTATCATTAGTTATACTTTAATACAATTGTCAGTAGCAGTAGGAATAATCATATTCTTCAAAATGAAATGTTTCATTGAAAAATTTGTCCAAGCTGGCTCATAATTACATTTTTTTTAAATGAACGGTTTCTGAACTTAAAGACCAATAAGTCAATTTGACTGTGCACACAAAGCAGGCTTTTCTTAGCAATTTTGGGCCTCTGAAGTTGTTTGTCCATTAAAAAGCAAAATGCAGGTTGCTGAAACCAAGTCTGCTCTCAAAAAAATCACAAAACACTGAAGTGTCATGCAAGAATTGTTAACCAAGGGAAAAATATTAAAGTATGGTGTTTAACTATGTTTTTATGTTAGATTCAGGAAGGATTTCCCCTTACCTAGTTCTCACAATCCAAATGGGTCTTATTTTTATTTAGGTATTCTGCCATCATGAGCAGGCACTATTTATGCCAAAATACCTCATGGCATTGTGAGGGACCACCATGGATGCCTTTTTCCCTGTACTCATGAAGTCAAGAGAATTAGTTTATACTAAAAGCCATATTTATATTACGCAACTTACAGTTTGGATGTTAAAGAACACAGTGTTATAGAATTACAGATTCAGAATCACATAATCATAGAATTACAGATTGGCTTAGTTTGGAAGGGACCTTACAGCCCATCCAGTTCCAATCCCACCCACCAGCTCAGACTGCCTAGGGCCAGATCAAATCTAGACTTGAACATCTGCAGGGATGGGGTATCCTCAGTTTCTCTGGGCAGCCCTGTACCAGGGCCTCACCACCCACCAAATGAAAAATGTCCTTTTAACCTAAATTTCCTGTCTTTTAGTTTAAAACCATTTTTCCTTGTACTATCACTATTTGACCATGTAAAAAATTTGTCGTATTTCTGAAGAGAAATTCGAAGAACTTGCATGGAGACAACAGGCCTTTTCTCATCATCTGCTAGACACAGCACTTTTCTAGTGAAAGAATAAAATCTCAGGCCTCCCATCAGCCACTAAGGAGTTCAAGCACTTGTCATTTTGTATAATAGGGCTCAGCTAAGAAAATTAAAAATATACTTATATTCCCCTCATTTTCTTGTCTTACTCATCTAGTACTAGCAATAATAACAAGCAGTTCCTGTTGATTGGTGGAGTTTGATGAAGACATCTTGTGTTTTGTGATACTGAGCGCACTCACTAACAGTACTGCCTTGTGAAGTGTCATACTAATTTAGAAGAATTTTCTTTTCATCCTGACTTCACTAGGTGGTAGACAGCTGCTGTGGTTTCAGAGAGAAATTTGAAAATAAGGAGATAGTCTGCAAAGGACATTATTTATGTGGTAATATGAAACCACAAGCATGTGTACGGAGGCAGTGATTTTTCTACATATGGTCCTCATACTTCTAAAGCCATTCTTGCACTTAAGGAAAAACCAAGAATTGCCTTCAATGACAAGATACAGGCTTCAAAAAATGTGCTGAGAAACAAGAGAGGGTGTCCAAGTTCATATAGCATTCTTCCAATGAATAAATGACTTTAGACTTATCTTCAGTTACACTTTAGCTTAGATGTACCAACCTTCTACTACCTAAAGCAGCTTGCTGAGACATACTAAATACCTCTTTGTATTAGCTAGATTGAATTCTGCTCACAGTGAAGACATGGGCCAGAACCTGCATTCCCACCTCTGGGACTACAAAGCACACTCATTTAAGTTAAACAGAAAAAATAAAGCAGGAGCCCAGTGAGATTCCGTGTTTTCACAGTTTATCTCTGTGGGGGACATTAGAGGCTATTTGAATATCTGAGTTTTCCAGAAACAGCATGAGCAGTCCCCACACCAGAACTGACATGTCAAAGATGGGAAAAATAATGATAATTAAAAAACAAAAACCAAAAAAACCCAAAACATTTTTATTTAAAAATACAGTTATGAATGGCATTGTGATAAATAATTTCAATCTGTGTGACAAAAACAACCAAAGAGCAATGAACTTGCAAAATGTAACACAGCAATAGATTAAGAAATGCTATCTAGGAGCATGTTCCATCATCATTTCTTAAGTAATAACAAGAACATATATTTCATATCCTAGCAGTGAGAAGGTTCTTCTTCTGTTTCCAAGATGAACAAAAGGGCAGTCCAAACTGAGATGTGTACTTGAAGGTCCAAAGAGTTGTATTATCCCCAAATATTAAATCAGAAGAATAACAATCTCTTACTAATCAAGTAGTGCCAGCTGTATCACAAGGAAATTAAAACCTCAAAACAACCTTTTTTCAGAGAAAGAGATGAATAAGCTCAGCATTACATAATTTCCAGGAATTTTCTCATAGTCATCAAGAGGGTTACAGTATCCATTAAAAAAAAATAGCTGAAAGTAGCCTGCATTTTAAGGTCTACAACAGAGACAGAAAATGTCCTGTATTATATAGCATCTTTTCTTGTTGCACTCTTATCTTCTATGTATATTGAAAAAATTCTCCACAAGCTTGAAAACAAAATCACTGCAGTGAACTGAGAGTGAACAGGAAGAAAGTTCAGAAAATGGACTGTTTAAGGATGAGCTGTGAAGTTTTTTATGATCCTAGACCTAAAGTGCTTTATCTTCAATACATTTTCAATAGGATGTGTCCTTGAAAGTGCATAAACGTCAGAAAGCATAAATGTGGACATTTAAATAAACCTGCCTGTACTTAGTTGTATAAAAAGAGGCCAGAATCTAGGGGCCTATTATGCTATGATAATTGCATCTTTTCCCAATTTACAGTAATGTGTAAGAAGATTTCAACAACAGAATAAAAACAAAAAATGAGTATCTCCCCAGACAGACAGAGCAGAGAACATCAGGGCTGTCAAATCTTCCCCACCAATGGAAAATCTTCCCCTTCTTTCTCTAAGTCTTCTCAATTTGTATGTCTGCAAAAGGAAGAGTTATATGAAAAAAAAATCAAACTTCAAAAATATAAAATAACAGAGCATTTATTCGATTTGTGTCTCTTTCTCAGAGGTACCAAGAAAAAATCCTTTCATTTTCAAAACAAAACATCAAAAATAATAAGAAGGTCAAACAGAAACAAAATGTGATCGTGGTAAGAAATGGTAGTTTAAATACACTGGAGGTTAGTGTTTGGACAAATGCAGTGAAATGAATACAACCTAACAAATACAGAGAAATTGCTGTGACTTAGATCATCACTTCTTTTAAAATCCAATACAGTGCCCCATCTGTCATTCTCTCTGGCAGGATAACCCCAAGCCCTGGCTGTTTTGTTCAGAGATCTATACATGCTTGCCTTTCTTTAGTTTTACAGTACTAAAGTTTTGCAGGGAAGGATTTGGGAGGCAATTTAAGTTCTTTTAAAAGTTAGAGAGAAAGTAAAAGAAAAGCTTCAATAACTTCACCCTCTTTTTCCATGCCACAGTCTGTTTCATGAGCTTTGAAGACTCAGTTATTTATTTTCCTGCTTTGCTGAGACAGAATCTCATAACTTGTTAAAGTTTGAGTGGCAATGATGAGCTAAGGCCTCCCTCCCCACTATCATCATCATCATTCCTCCAGTTGTGCTGTCAAGACTTCTAATGGTCATTAAATGTGAGGATAACAGATGATTCGCTCTGTGTGAAATTTGCCACTATTTTTACCGTTATCATTTATGCTTACATTTCAGCTCTTCATCTTCAGAAGAAGAACCTCTGCAGTCATGCACGTCCTTATCTTTCGACACTCCTTAAAACAAACCACACACACAGATAACAGTCAGCACAGATAAAACCATTCATGCAATGATGAAACTTTGTTAAACTTGTCTTAGGGCTTCCAAGAAGCATATGACTTAAATTAGGAAAGATACTAATATCAAATACTGTGTCTGTTTTGGACAAGCATTTTTAAAATAGGTTTTCTTAAGGAAAAATCTTAACTGTCTGTATGGACTAACTTGCAGAGAGTAGTGTATTTTAAAGTGGTCTTTAAAGAAAGCCAAACAACATATAAATAATAATAAAAATTTTAAAAAGCCATCAGTAGAGAAGAGTAAAGTATTTTAGTCTCTTTTCTCTATGTAGGTATTAACTCTATTCCTTTTCCTAAAAATAGTGTCTGAACAGGAGGGAATAAAGTGTCATTGCCACCATTAGAGAATAAATTCTCAGTTACGGATTTTTTTTTTAATTATTTCCATAAGACACAACTGAGCTAGATTTATGCCACAGGTACATACTTGCTATATGAACTGATGATTTTGCCAGACAAGTCCACAGTCCTTATTTGCTCTAGCTAAAGAAAATAAGAGAGAAAAGTCAAAATGAAAGGAAAATACTCATTTTAGATCTAGTAAGGGCTTAAGCACGCTTGTGGGAAGGGTGCTCTTAGCATAGTATAGTCACTGGTTCTCAAAATTCTCCACCTCTTCAAGTCTTCAGTGCTCACAGTCTGTCAGTTTTCCTTCCTATTTCCTTTCTAGACAGTTTGCAAGCCAAAACTCAATTGACACTATCCATTAACATAACTGAAATGTAATTGCTCAAATGTTTTCTCGTTATATATTTTCACCTAACATTTGAGCATGTTGGGCAATAGAGAACAAAAAGGGAATCACCTTCTTAGTGTATTCAGTGGGAAACAAGCCCATTTTCAGAAAGGCTCTGCTCTTGAAGAGTTGCCTGTCTGGTCATCTAGGTCAGCTTGAGTTTTAAAAGAAAAATGTTGTCAGTACTATTTTAGCTTCTGAATCAATTCTTAGTTTATGACACTTACATACATACAACATAATCATGTTAGTCATATATAATTGTGTATACTATCACATAGACAAACATGTGATTAATAGTACTTATGCAATGAAGGAAATTCCCAACCTTTGCTGAAATCCCCAGACAGGAATCTTCTGAGAATTCAAGGATATTGCTGTTCCCTCTTCCACTTTCATGTTCTACTCCTGTTCCTATCATGTTCCTAGGAGTTTATTCTTTGGAACTTAGGCTTATGTACAGCCTTTATGTAGCCTGCCAGTGTTACCCACAAGCCTGCTAGGCTTCACAAACACCTTTCCCAGGACGTTTCCATAGCACCTGTGCAGGAGATGAATTTGTGACCAGAAAACTGAATATCCACATTCAGTTCTCTTTTGCATTTATTTTATGGAGTTTGAAAATGAAGGCTCAGCATAGTTGTTGTTGATACACCTTTTTGTGTCGTTTCCAGCCAGAAATGAGAGCTTTTTCTGACTTTCACTAGGGAAAAGAGAGCTGGCAGACAGGAAAATCGCAGTCCTATTATATAGACTGAGAAAGCACATGTCTTTTGGTGTACAAGCTTTTGAGAAGACTCTTCAACCTGTGAATTACTCCCAGCTTAATTTTATGACAGCTACCTATTTATATCCACTATAAGATTTGAGCGATTCAAAAGCAGCACTTAGTTCTCTTTTTGTTCAGTTTTTTGGAGCATTTCTGGTAATGTTTCACAAAGTCACGTGGGTGTGATATTATAAAGCTGAAAATACTGTACCAATGCTCCCCATACTCTGTCTATTCATACAGCTTTACAGTATATATATTTATATTTATTAAAATTACAGGATAAAATTTGCTATAATTAGAGGATAATTAGAGGAAAAATTCTGGCTAAGCAGAGAATGTTCAGCAAATCACTCTTTTTCACATTTTTAAATGAGCTCCTATGGATGTTCTGAGGTCTGCATGACTTTACAGAATGTGTTAATATGAAAAGCAAAAAGGTACCACTGATACTAAAATCCTTAAACAAACCCTTCTTCTCCCAAGGAAGCAGAAGGATGATGGTCAGGGCAGGAAAGTATCTATTTCAGGTTATACAAACATATCAAACTTAAGAAAAAAAAAAAGAAGAAGAAGAAGAAGAAAAAGAAATAGTGCATGAGCATGGTGTTGCTTAGATACTTTACAATTACATCTTCAGGACTTTCCTCTGGCTTGCTAGCAAATAAAAACAAATTAGCACTAATACTTAAGCTGTTTACAACTGTGTGATGCTGATACTATCCAATCCAAGTCAGTCAAGTGAGCAGAAAATGTGAAAAACCTAACAACGAAATGAAACAAGTGGTACCAAGCCACAGTGGGAATATCTTGTGAAAAAAAACAACTTTCAGACTGAAGACTGGACTGATCCCTTCATATGTAATGTATCATTTTTTATAGTATTTTAACAGGAATGAGGATGTATCTATAGTTCATAGAACAGATAATCAGATAATAGATCAGTATAGTAAAAAAATGCTAAGAAACCTGAAGTGCCCTATTTATTCTGAGCATTCAGAATAACTTTTATTTCTGGTAAGTTCATAAACCATACTCTGATGCTTCAGTACAATATTGCATTAGTCATATTGTTCTACCTATGAGAAGAATTAATAGAGATGCATAATCAGATGACCTAAGTGTGGTGGGCAACCCATTCCACTCTGCTGACCTAACAGGTCATATTGATTGAGTCAGATAAAGAAAAAGAAAGAAACAATGTGGTGAAAAACAAGTAGTTTCATTGTAAAGGATCTAAGGAGTGTTTTTATGATCTCATCTCACCTTTGCGAAGATGAATCAACAGGAAACATTATAACAACTTAGATACACAAAAATAAATATCTTGAATGTACCTTTCCTTATACAGACAGTAATTGACATTGATCCAACGAGGACACTCACAATGAAAACTGGCCAAAAAAAGTGCCTGCTCTCAGTCCACAGCACGTCATCAGCTGAATCTTCAAGAAATAGGAGTAGATGAAAGGCATTGCAGAATTACATAAGCTTCTCCCTTTTTCATTCATTTTCATTATTATTTTTATGATGATAATTGATGTGATAACAGCATTTTAGATTCTATCTGAGGCTGACGTGCATTCGAATGTACGTCATGCATGTACGAATGTTATATAACAAATATTAGATAAACATTATCTAACAAATTCCTATCTGTCTTTGCTTCCTGCATTCCATTGGACAGTGCCTTTCCTTCCATCACAAATCCTGCTTATCACCAAGGTACAAAGTTTTATACCCAGCTTAGTGTCCTTCTGACAAGACTAGAGGAAACAGCTGTTTGACAAAGTAGAGAAGGCGTCATTTTGTTCTGGTAAAACTTTGAATGCAAAGGATATGCTGCTTCCTCAAGCCCGGATGCCTTTCTTATCAGTACTGAACTTGTCTTTTCTCCAGCCTTTGAAAGGATGGCTTACCTTCCCTAGTCTCAGTTCCTGCTTCCACCCTGTCAGTCACAAAAAGCACAGGCATTTTTAGCAAGATGTTGAATTTATATATGCCCACAGCCAAAGCTGTCATGGCAGGAAAAGACAAGGTTTTTCAAATGTTCAAAAAGACCAGGTTGTTGACAGAATCATTTCTGTCATATCATAATCAAGACAGAATTTTTTTTAAAGCATGCTTAATTTATATGAGTCTCCTTTCTGCTCATCCAGTGATACGCTTTTCAAATAATTGATCTTTTTTTGATAACAGTTTAACACTCAGTTTTCACATAAGTTGTATAAGAATAAGTTGTATAAGATTCCCACCTTTGAATTATTAGTTCCATCCACAGACGCATAATGACAATGTGTTGGTACAGTGGAAGCATACACAGTTAGCAAAACTCAACAGCACAGGTATTCCTTTTCAGTCTTTCCAAAATTGGATAGGAATATGAAAGAAATAACGGCTGATTCAACTCAGATAAAATTACATAATATCTTGAAATAAATTACCATAAATGAAATTTAGAGTAGTTACCTAGTATGTACAAAGTCGCGGATGTATTTTCTTGAATCTCTTTATTCCAGAAGATGCAACGAAAATTTTCGTGAGTTCTGTTTTTGATTGTGAGAGTACTCGTCACACGATACAGCTGATCACTTCCAGTTTCATAACTTGTATTTGCCTTATCAGTCAAATCCTGACACCCTCCATTTTGCCACATCACCTCAGCTTTTGGGTATCCTTCTGATTGACAAGTTAACTTCCACTCTTTGTCTCCCGTGCTTATCACTTCTTGGGTTATCGTTCTGTAAGGAGCTAAAGAGATGGAAGAAGATCTTTACCCGGAGAAAGCCAGAAGAACACCATCTATTAGCAAGATACCCTTTTCTTATCCCCAGCTTCCTGGCCACAATTCTATGCATTGGTTTGGTTTTTGTAAATAATGCTACTGCTAGGGAAAGTAAATATTACTATTGTGTGTCTTTCTGTAATTGGGGGTACAGGGTATATTACAGTGTTGACACAATGTTGACACAGCTATCTAAATGGCATTTGCCAGACTGTTCCTCATATGCTAGAGAAATTAAGGGGAGCATATGGATTCCACCTAGACAACACAAGGTCATACAGTGATGCAATGGTCACGAGTCTGCTGCTGTCTCTGGGGAGCTTTCTTGAAATGCTAATGCAAACAAGCACTTCTGCCAGGACTGCCCCAAAATCTTCCCACAGTATCTTAGAACAGTGAACCTCCTGCAGTAGAACTCTCACCCTGAACTTTCAGATTGATGGTCTTGTAGTCAGCTCCCCCGTACTCAACAAGGCAATGGTAAAGCCCCGCATCTTTCAGCTTCACGTTTCTGATCTGAAGGAGAGACCGCCCAAAATCCAGATTCTCTTTCAACAGCTTTATCCGTCCCTGAAAATCACTGTGCTGACTTCCAGAGTCTTCCTTTCCTTTGAGGAGTACATAAACATCCTTTCTAACTTCATCTTTTTTTTCCCAGATGATGCTTAAATCCCCGAACTTCAGTTTTCCATTCACTGGAAATATACATTCCATTGTCACATTGCTGCCAAGTTCCACAGTATAGAGCGATTTGGGAGCTTCAACTGTGAACAAAGCTGAGAAAGAATATTTGAAAAAAACTTAATTTTCTGTTATAAGCCTTATTTTGAAAGCCATGCTTAATCAATATCTATTATATATGTTTATATGACATTTTGAGGACCAAAAGTATCTGCCATGTTCTTGTTGAGTTTTTTTGCGTGCCCTTTCGCAATAACAATCAGGGCTGTTTATGCCTGCAGACACCTGCTTTGTGCAGGTACTCAGTATGTACTAAGAACAGTAGCATGTGTGCATCCACCCCCTCAGCTTTCAGAACATAACTAAAGTAACAGGCAACTGTTAATCAACTGTTAATGCCTCTTGTGAGAATGTTCTGTTTATAGAAGTGCCAGTTCCTTTCTCCAGGGATTTTCAAGAACATGTAACAAATCCCAGACCTAACACTGCCAATTTTGCTGAAGGCAGATAGTATCTTGCCTCCATGATGTCTATATTGAGATGCTGGCAGGGATTTCAAGCCTACATCAAAGCACTCATACTAAGCACACAGATCTTGTGTAGCGTGGAAGCCTACAGTGAACTTTTTATTTAAAAATGTTCAGATAAATAAATAAATAAATAAACAAATAAGCACCTGCAGGAAAACAGAAATTACAATTTCCATGCTTACACATAGAAGGAAACAAATGGTTCTATTACTTCTTACAATTCAGCTTCTTACCATTTAGGGAGTGCCAGCAGAATAGAAACATGTGCAAAAGCAAAAGCTTTTCCATCACGTCAGTAGAACCTAAAACGATAATGGATGAACATAAATATTTGCTTATTTTCTAACTTGCACTATAAAATACAATTCACAGCCACCGTGCACAAAGAAGTGAACACAAGACACTGAATTCCACTCTAGCAAAGGCATGACAGAGTTGCATGTGTGACTGCCAAGTGAGGCAGAAACCTCCATTGGCAGGTTCAGAGAGAGCACCTGATTTTATTTCCTGTAAACACATTTGTTAATTATGGCAAAACATGAACCTTATCACTATCTGTCAAATAGTAAATGAATACTCACAAGTACCCAGTTGTTCCTACAACCCACAGCAGGGATAGTTTCTCCCGATGGGAAAAGAAGGGAGCAGTTCTCTATTCACATTCTCTGCACACATAGTGGGTGCAGTGACCTCAGTTCCCTGAAAGCTGCCCTTATTTTACTGCATTGAGCTTTGTAGCACCTGGGACTTCACAGCACTGAAACAGCAATGCCCTTGTAAAACAGTATTTAAACAGCCTACAAACAAAACCTTGAAATTCTGCCGCCTTAGTTCTGAATATGCAAATGTGTCAATTTTCCCTCAGCAATTTTCCCCTCTTTACTAACATGACTTTTATACTCCTACACAACCTTTCAAAAATACAAAACACTGATTAATGTCAATTCAGACACTTGCCTTCACACACCCACTGCTCTTGCTTAAATGTGAAACTTAAGTCAGAGCAGTACTGGGATCAAACAGTAGTATATCTTCAAAGTGCACTTAACAAAAGCTTAAGCTGATTTCAATGGAAGTCTTTTGTGAGTACAGAGAACTCCACAATTTTGTCTAAATAAAACTCTCATTTGGCACATACAAAGGAAAGATTGCATTCAACTGTTCTCTAGTGGTAACAGAAATTTGCATAAGAAATTAGGAACTAAGGTAACCATCACACCTCCTAACTCATGAAATTCACTCAGAATTGCAAAATTTACCCAACAGTTTGGTATTTCTCTGGTTTTCAACACTAAGGTGATAAATGAGCAATATTGCTCTGAGCCATTAAGACATGTATGCCTTTACAGTACTGTGGCTTAAGAGGATGAGGCTTCTCCCAGTAATTTGATTTAGGCTTCCTTATTCCCCCAGATTGCTGCTGTCTGATCCCAGCACAGTGTTTGTGAATGGAAGGGTAGTTGGAGCTCAGGAAGGGAGCCTATTAAGCATGCTGCTAGGCAGGCATGAGGGGGGTTCTGCTAACAGTGACAAGAAAATAAAGACAAGACTCAAGGTGAAAGGTACATTTCATGAATGAATAATTAACAGTCTTCTTAATATATCTGGATACCAATTCACTCTCTAACCATTCTTAAAAGCAACAGCAGTCTGATTGCCCAAGGATGCCTAGGTGATGTACATGCATTAGATTCCCTCAATTCTTGCTTCCCAAGAAAACAAACCTTTTCAGATGAGATAGACAAATCTCACAAGTGTGCCTCAGCCACATTCACTCCAAGCATGGCCTGCATAGAGTAAGCCACAGAGGCTGCCCTGTGCAGATGTGCAACTTTCAGTGTTCGCCATGCCAAGACCATAGAATCATAGAATGGCTTGGATTGGAAAGATCATCAAGTTTCAACCCCCTGCCACAGGCACAACTGCCACTCACTGAGTGAGTCAGGCTGCCCAGGTCCCCATCTAGCCTGGTACTGAGCACCTCCATGGATGGGACACCCACAGCTTCTCTGTGCAGCCTGTGACAGTGCTTCACTGCCTTCTGAATAAACAGTTTCTCCCTAACATCTAACTTAAATTTCCCCTCTTTTACTTTAAAGCCATTCCCCCTTGTTCTATCACTATTTGGCCATGTAAAAAGTTGGCTCCTTTCCTGTTTATAAACTCCCTTCAAGTACTGAGAGGCCACAGTGAGGTTTCCCCAAAGTCTTCTCCAAGCTATGAATGACGAAAACTGCAGTACACTCAGGCTTGAAACACTCAAGCTTGAAAATGCTTTATTCATAGTGTCTATTCATAGTAGAGATCATAATGAAGAGGTCATAGCCTATTCATAGGTGACCAGAACAAGGAGTACATGCACTACTGACACAGGAGGACACCCACGCCTGTGGATGCATCCTATCCCAGTTCTCTGTAGATATTACTCTTAGGAGAGGAAATCAACTCCTGAGAGAGGGATGATAGCAAGGAAGCTCTTCTGTGGTTCTCAGACCCATGTCTGTGTTCTGAAATTGTAAAATTCTAATTCCTTTGCTTTCAACTGCCATAGAAGAAGATAAGCTTTACTAGATGTAGAAAATATATGACTGTTACTTACAAAATTCCTCAAGACTGAGATAGTCTGCTGTGCCGCTGTACTCAATTGTTCACTTTCAGTGAGGATAAAAAAGTAGGTCCAGGTCAAATCCAAAAGCACTCAAAAATGCTCTCTGCAGTAACTATCACAGACTGCTCTGCTTCATGCCCAAGCTGGCTCAACTGAAGGAGCTTGAGACCTAAATGCCAAGACAAATCCAGAGTCTTCTCACTGCTTTTCTTATAGAACCTGCCACAGTGCTCCTTCTCTCCTCTGACTGATTTCTGACATCTGTGGATAACACTGTTCTAAAGAGGCAAAAGTAGTTGTAGCAAGAAACAGTCTTCAGGACAGCTGGCTGCACAGTTCCCTCACAATCACATGGAGATGACAAGAAGAGAACTACTTGCCCAAGCCTTCTTATAGCAGAACTTAAATGTTCATGTAACTCCACTTCTTCAGGAAACTTCCCCATTATTGGAAAGTTCCCCAGCAGGGAAAATTCTCTGTTGCTAACAGTGGTTAACTGTAACCAGAGACAAAAAATGGGAAAACTAGCGCTTGAAATGCCACAGGCATATTAAGAAATGTGTCATGTAATCAGAACAATATTTAGGCAATGTTTGATCCCTCTACACTAATTCAGGAAAACTTTTTTGTGATTCTAGAAGTCATTAAGGAATACAAAAAAGAAAACAAGCACGAGAAGACAAAGAATATTACTTACATTCACCTGCTGACTGCAGTGGGACGTGTTCAACAGAACCAAATAGGACTTCAAGCCTATGCTTCAGTGTAGGCTCACCCAATTCTGTTGCTTTTGTGCATCTCAAAAAGTGGAGAAGATTGTCAGAAGAGTTTAAATGCTGTAAGACCACTTAAAAGTTTCCAGGAAATATTTTCTTCTTTAACCTGACAGCCTACTCAGAGTACCTGTCATGGAAGCAAAAACACATAACAGGCAAAATTGGTCAGAGTTGGCCTTTTTACTTGAAGCGTAGGAGGAACATGACAGGAGTATGAAATAGCAAAATGTAACATTTAAGTTCTGGTAATCTGAAAGTACTCTAGGAGGCTGAGATGGTGGATTTCCATAGTAGGAGAGACTGATGAAGGTTTATTTCCACTAGTTTCTACTATGCTTAAAAGCATGTGTTAATGACATTCTGTTTTCTCAGAAGCGAAGATGCAGCAAAAAGAAACCAAAAGGGATTTGTAAAACAATGAGTTTGAGACCACAGAAGCCATCAGTGTAGCCAGCTGTCAAAGTCATGAACTGTTTCCTCTTTTTCATCACTTGCCTTGAGCTCAGAGCTGGGTTTTCCATGCAAGCACATAACAGCGAAGAAAAGACCACTGAAATTTTTTTCACAGTGGTAGTCTTATATGTCTGTATGTATATAGATACCTATTGTTTTATATATATGTATCATTTACAGGATTTAAAGCATAAACTATGTGGATATAAATATAGGTATAGATACAGCTGTAATATCACAGAATTAAGAAATGTTTGAGTTAGAAGGAATCTTCAAAGGTCATCTAGTCCAACTCCCTGCAATGAGCAGAGACACCCACAGCTCCATCAAGTGCTCAGAGCCCCATCCATCCTGACCTTGGGTGTCTCCAGGGACGGGGCATCCACCACATCTGTTGGCAACCTGCTCTAGTGACTCACCACCCTTATCGCAAAAAAACTTTTTCCTTACATCCAATCTGAATCTCCCCTCTTTTGGCTTGAAACCATTTCCCCTTGTCCAACCATATGCTCTTGTCCTATATAGAAGATATAGATGATATAGATATAGATTTAGATATACATACACCTGTAGACATGGACATAGGTACAGATGTAGATACAGCCATAAATGCCATGTATCTCAACTGTAGTGAGTTTTCGATTCGGTTTGCTGTTTTGGGGGGATGGGTGTTTCTATTGTTCTGCTCAGGATTTTCAGACGGACATCCCAGCCCCATCAGGTACCCCCGAGCAAAGCACAGGCCCGGAGCCGCTCGCGGCAGAGAACTGCCAGAACCACAGCGGCTGCTCCCCCCGCCCACACCGGCCTCTCGCCTACCTGCCGACTCCTGGTGGCCGATGCCGGCGAGCTGCGGTCATCGGCCGAGGAGATGAGGCCGAAAAGCTCCGGCGACGGGGACGGGTGAGGAGGAACGGTGTCCCCACATGCGCTGGATAGAGTCGTCCTCGCGGTGCCTGGTGGCTCTGCATTCCCGAAAGCCAGGGGCTTTCAGTAAACGAAATCGAAACAGAAACTGAGGTCCGCCGGGTGGACGGCGGCTGCCGTCGGAAGACTGGAAGTTCGACCGCTCCCGACGCTCTGCCCGGACGAGACCTGCGGAGGGCAAAGCTCCGATCACGACATCGGGTGTTATAACCTGGTACACACCTTCTGTGCCACTATGATGACCCTAATCAACCAGGCAAAAGCAACCTGCAATCAAGAACCTTACTCGGGACATAGACGTATCAAAGAACCAAAATATTTCCTATGTGTTATAAGAACACTGTCACGCATACAGCAAAGGACATAAGGAAAACTCAGAATGCATGCCGACTTGCACATGGCACAGCTATCTACTGAAGGACACAGAGGATGCTGTCTGCTTAAGTATCTGGCACTGCCATCTTCAGTTGGTGGCTGGCATTTTTGTGGGGCCATTAACCTGCAGGTGTCTGAGAGCTCGCTGAGTAGCCACTGTACACCAGAGCCTGCGCCTGGACCTCAGCGGCAGAAACCTGTATGTCTGTAGTGGCTGCAGCTGGAGTAGGGTCTGGTGTCAGCAGCTGGGCTACACTATGCCAGAGGGACCCCACATCTATGTGCTATTAAGGGGCATGACACCATGTGCCATTCACTGCATGGAACCAGAGCTCAATGGCCCTTGTGCCTGCATAGATTGCCACAGTGAGGGAGTGTGTGAGTGCAAGCAAAGGTCCATCCACCCAATCCAGTGAGGATGCACAATGGCTTGGAAGACAGGGAGCGTGTCTGTATATCTCATAGGCTCACGTCTAGGTACTAGAACAAAGACTGGCATGCAGAAGCAGCTACTGCACAGACCACTTGTCTAAGGCCCACTGCTGGAGGCATGCACGCTGTACATATGTATACATGCATTCCCATTCTGTCCTGCTCAGCCAGGGAGAGGAACAGGATGATGCTGTTGTTGTTTGTGTTCACACGAGCACTCTATATGGCTGTCCATGAAAATATGTACCTATAACAACACCAAGTACATGAGCTCTGTGTCTATGCCAGCACTGTGCCCAGGTGGCCAAGGAGGCCAATGGCATCCTGGCTTGTATCAGAAACAGTCTTGTCAGATGGAGTGGGGAAGAGATTGTCCCCACATACTCAGCACTGTGCTCAGTTCTGGGCCCTCACTAAAAGAAAGGCCCTGAGGCCCTGGAGCATCTCCAGAGAAGGGTGCTGAAGCTGATGAGGGATGTGAAGCACAAGTCTTATAAGAGGCAGTTGAGGGAACTCTGCTGCTTAGTCAATTCAGCTTGTTTAGTCTCCAGAAGAGAAGGCTAAGAGCAGACATAATTGCTCTCTACATCTACCTGAAAGGAGGGTGTGTGAGGTGGGATTTGTTGTCCTCTCCTACCTAACCAGTGATAGGATGAGAGGGAGTGATGTCAAGTTGCACTAGGGGAGGTTCAGGTTGGATATTAGGAAAAATTTACTCTCCAAAAGAGTGGTTAAGTGCTGCAATGGATGTACTAAGGGACGTGAATTAGTGGGGAAATATTGGTGATATGTGGATGGTTGGACTAGCTCTTGGACGTCTTTTCCAACCCTGGTGATTCTATGATTCTATATTTCAAAATCAGAAATAATTTCAAAATGTTGTCATGTAAGCCCAGCTTTATAGTCAGGAAAGGCATATCAAATACAGAATTGTCAAAAAATGGGTTATCAATAAGTCTTCTGAACTCAGACTAATAGAGCATCTCTATTAATAACATATTAAACACGTGGTGTGCATGGGAATTTTTAAATGTAGTTCTTAAAGGGTAGAAATGATGGCAACATCTGCAGTGTCCATACCTGGGCACAGAAAAATTGATGACAGTTGTGGTCTCCACAGTCAGTGTGTTAAAATGGTGGGTTTTGTTTGCTTGTTTGTTTGTTTAACAGCTGTGCTACAGGAAGTGTAAAATGTATCAAATAGTGTTTTGCTCATTTTATTGTTATAGTTACACAGACAACAGTGCTACTACTACAAAAATAAATGGCTGCATATTTTTTAATTCCAGCATTGCTGGAGTAAATCCTGTCAGTTTGAAGTTTTTGCTACTCTCTTTTTTATGTGCTTTAATTAACTTAAAAAAAAAAAAAAAAATTGTTTTGTTACCTACATATATTAAGTATGTAGTGTATTTTATATATGGCATTAGATAGTTCCTCTGCACCTGATGCAGCCCAGGCAAGACCTACGGTCTAGAGAAGGACCTTATTCTTGTCTTGTTTTCCCATTTGGAGATGTTCGGGTATTCTGAGGGTACTTTGGTTGCACTTACTCCTGTTTCGTGATTGAGTGGCATGCTGAGGACTCTTCAGACAAAACATTCAAGAGCTGGTAATTTATGCTCTACCATAGGAGAAAGAAGAGTAGCAGCTGCACTGTTATAAAAAGAGAGCAAAGAAGAGAGGGGTGATGAGCTTGAGAGTAGGAAATGCACTATCAGGAATCCTAACCTCAGCTTAATCAGAATCCAGGGAAAATGATATTGCTTTGGTATTTCTTCCTATATGCCATCTTTTCCCCTGCAGTCCAGAATTCTTTGGGAACTTCTCTAATGGTACAAAGCACAATCAGATGCTGAATAACTCTTAGACTCACAAAATGTTACAACATGAGAAGAACAGTGCAGATAAAAACTGAAATGATAAATAACCTTCTATTCTTTTTCTTCTTACAATGGAAAAGAAAACAACCCAAAATTACCCCAAACAACAAAAACAAAAGTATTTCAAATCCAAATAAAAAAGGAAAAGAGAATCAAATCACAGATATCATCTGTTTAGAGTTTAGAGTATTTGTGATGTAAGAGTCCTTTCCCAAATGGAGATGAAAATAAGTAAATATGAGCTAAGCAAACTTTTTTCATGGGCAGACATTAAACAGCAGCATATCTCTTTAGGAGTGTTTTCATTTTGAAGTTGCAAGGAGGAGCAAATTTGTTTCATACTTTGGTATCAGTTCATCCCTGTCCAAATACATATTTTACCACCTGATTAACAGTGAAATTTTGATCCTGATTTTAAAACAGTCAGGAATTTGATGAGTAGGAATCAAATTTTCCCATCCCGTTTTGACCTTGCAGTTCAGACTGGTGCTTGGCATGGAGGTAACTGGTGTAACTAATTCATCTGGTATCATAATGCACTTTAAATAATAATTGATTAATAACAAATATGACATTGGTAAATAGCATACTTAAAAACATTGAAAGCAGATATGTATGGTATCTAAAAATGAAAGTCACCAATACAAGCAGGTTTGAGAAACCTCTCCAGTAAGAACAAAGAACTATGAAATCTTAATTCCAAGAAAGAAGAGGAAGCTTCTCATTTAAGAGAAGCTTTACTAAGCTGTTGAGTTCTTTACTTAACTAAGAAGATTAGATAACACTGGGACTTCCCTTTCTGCAAACAAAAGCATGCTGTGTCAAAACCAGAAGTTTATCTTCTCCATGTGTGCTTCCTTTGACTTTCAAAATTAATGTATCTATACGTATTCATTTACTTCATTTTCTCAAAAGATGAGTACTAATTAAAAACAAAAACACAAATATTCAATGTCCGTCATAATGGACTTAATTTTCTTTAGTATAAGACAATAAAAATCTGGACAATTTGTTGAAAAGTCATTCCCAAAAGACAAATTAGCAATTCTCACAAGCCAAAGGACTAATTATCATGGAGTTAAAGAAGTCTTAGCAGTTTGCATTCATCCATGTTTATGGTCAATATATTTTTAGTTACCAGAAAAAAGAGGCTCAGATAAATATGCTAAGGTAAAACAGATAAATTGTTCCCCTAAAGACTACATTCTTACAGCACTGCTTTTCACCTCTTTCAAATTGTTTAATTGTTTTGATCCAGCACCTTTAAAATTATGAGGTCCTATTTAAGCAATTTACTGTTCCGTTTTGGAAAATGTTATGATAGGTTTTGAAATTTATTTCTGTAGATAACCTTTCCAGTTCAATGAAATCAATAAGAGACTGACATAGATATAAACATCCTTTCCAAATATTAATTTTGCAGACTATCTCTATCATGATTTGACTTACGATGCTTAAATAATTTTACAGAAAAATTATTAAGGTAAAAATCAAACTGATTCTTCAAACATGTTAAGATAAGGGAAAAAAAATGCCTTTCTTTTTTTCCAACATTTTCTTCTGTGTGGGTTTTTTTTTTTTTTTTTCTGTGCTTCTTTAATGTCACGTAAAAATCACATTTGACTTCCTCAATGAAGATGTAAAATTCTGAAAGTTAGGATTGTTTCTCCTTTGTACTTAGACAAATATTTTATTCTTCACACATGATTTAGGACAGATGACAGATCAGAGGAGAAAATGAAATACATTTTATCTATGCAGTTTCAGTTTCTCTTTGGGTAAATTTGGCCTAGCTTTCAGGATTACATTGCATTAATGCACCCACTTTGGGCCTAAAGCAACTGACTCCAGATAAGGATGGTGTGCAAAAAGCTAATTATAACCCTGATAATTTATGTGGAAGTCAAAATTAAAATTATCATTGTATGCTAAAACTGGTCACCATCAGATCACAGCCTGGAGTACATGAACAAATACCGTGATTAAATCTAGGTTTTACATCGCTGTACTTCATAGGACAGTGTCTCCTGATTGATGGTGTGCCAGCACATCATAAGCAAGGCACAGTTTATTTAGCAAGTAGATTTAACAGCATCACTCTGAGCCAGTCCCTGCCTCCTTCACTGTGCACTGAAGCACAATGATACCGAAGCAATAAAAGAAAGGCAGACAGGCACCCACCAGCTCAGCAGGGCAGAGATTTTGGGTTTGATTTTTTGATGGGCTTTTCAGAGAGCTGATGATTGCTTGTGAGCGGTATGCCTTGGAAAGTTAGTATTGTGAACTGTGACACGTTATGTGGAGGTAGGGGTTGACCTCTTCTCCTGTGTGACTAGTCATAGGACTTGAGGGAATGGCCTCAAGTTGTGCCATGGGTGGTTCAGGTTGGATATCAGGAAAAATTTCTTCTCCGTAAGAATGGTCAGGTGCTGGAACAGGCTGCCCAGGGAGCTGGTGGAGTCACTGCTCCTGTAGGTATTCAATAAGCATTTAGATGTTGCACTGAGTGTACTGTACCCACTAAACACCACCGTTTAGTGGGGAAATACTGTGGTAGGTAGATGGTTGGAATGGATGATCTTGGAACGCTTTTCCAACTTCAGTTATTCTAAGATTCTATGTCACCTGCCCTGAATATAAACAGTATTAGTGAAATAATACTGCTCAGCAGGTGTCTGGAGAAGCAGGCTGTTATCAGCGCACTCTCATGTGTCTGGATCTAGGGTGACTCAAACCCACCTGCCCTCCATATGCATAGACCACAGTGGTTCTCTATGTCTCATTCAAGACCAGCCTTTGCTCTTTCCTCTCATTCTTAAGTTGTTAACCCTTTCTTGAGAAAGTGCCCACATTTCTGTTGCAGGCAGCCATGGGTTCTTTATTCCAAGAATTTGAAATGCGCTGCCTCATTGTGGTACAGAAACACAAAGGGTGCCTACATTGTGAGGGTGCTCACCACACACTGGTGTGTCTTTAAGCTCAGGAAAAGAAGAAATATGGGCAGACTGAGGCGGTTTTCTTGGCTGCAAAGGAGTCATTGAGTAAGGCAGATGATATCTTTGCTAAGTGACTTTGACGGAAAGCATGATTCTCTTAAACCTATCACAAGTTTCTCAGCCATCGCCCTGATAAAGCTGCACCTATCAAGGCCTGGCAGAGGAGAGCTGCCATCTTGCGTGGAGCTGGGGTACAGCAGGGAATTCATCCGGGATCACTGCAGCCCAGCAGTCGAGTGAGGGAGTCATCTTTCCTCTATCTCACCGGGAGAGTGCAGCCTCCGCTTGTGCCCGGGCAGGCCTTGCCTTGTGACAGAGAACGTCTGAGTTCTTGGTACAACTTAATGCAAATATTAAACTTCAGTGACATCCACCAGAGCAGGGCTTTTCGATGTAACACTCCCTTCCTAAGATGTACAGCTGGCACTTTAGAAAAAAAATGTTTTTGTCCGTTCGTGGACTTGTTTGTCCGTCCGTCCATCCATCCATCCATCCATCCATCCATCCATCCACCTACCTATCTATCTATCTATCTATCTACATGAAGGTTGCTCTGAAAATAATATCTCTTGTTTTATTCTTTTGGCTCATGAGCTTGGAAGCGGATGTTGGTAGTATGGCAATAGAGGTTTAACTTTCTCACCAATATTCCATTCTGTTGCCATGTGACAGATGACAGCAGAGGGGCAGTCTGACAAAATGGTGTCTGACATGGAATTGTGTATGAAGCAAAGATGTCTCACTGAATTCCTCCAAGTGGGAAAAAGGCACCCACTGACATTCATGGATGCTTGCTGAAAGTTTATGGAGACCAAAGAGTGAATGTGAGCACAATGAGGAGTGGGTGATGCTTCTCATCAGTGGCAACAGCAACACTGGATCACCTCCACTGGTGCAGATTTTTATGAGCAGGACATGCAGGCTCTTATTCATTGCTGGTGAAAATGCACAGCTAATGATGGTAACTGTTGAAAAAATTGTGCTTTATAGTTGAGAATTTGCTCTATCAAATAGTTTCATTGAGCTCTTTGTATCCGTTGCAGTTTACTCGGAAATAAACAGGAGGCGTTATTTTTTGAGCAATCCACATGCGTCTGTCTGTGTGTATAATCATCGTTACTGTTATTTCTCTCTTCCTTTTCTCTATCTTTTCTCTATCTCTATCTCTTTTTCTGATTCTTCCCCCTTTTCCACTCTAGTGGAGTGAGTGAACAAAATGCTGTGTGGTGCAGAGCTCCATGTTGTTGTCAAACCACATCGTGGCCTTTGAACAGTGATAGAAATATTAGATAAGATTTCTAGGACTTCCTTCAGGACTGAATAGTATCTTGTTAATGTGCTTAACACCAGCCTGTGAGACTGTACAGCAACTGACACCTCATTTCACACTAGAGGGACTACCTGATAGCAAAAACTAACCAAATTTTCCTGGAAAGTGTCTTCTATTTCAGTATGCAGAGGCAAACTCCTAATTGCCTTCCGTAAGAAAGTAATTTGCTCAACTAACTTGGGGAGAACAGTGGACGTTATCTATCTGGATTTCTGTAAGTTTTTTGATGCTTTTCTACCGCATCTTTCTAGAAAAACAAAAACAAAAACAAACAAACAAACAAAAACAGTGCATTTTGGGCTAGAGAAGTGGTCTGTACAAGAGGTGGGGAACTAGCGAACAGCTGTGCTCAAAGTGTTGATACCCAGCGTTGATACTCAGGCTGGTAGCCTAGTATGAGTGAGGCCTCCTGGGAATCACTGTTAAGCCCCACACTATTCAATACCTTCATAACCAGTCCATTCCTATCACTGTCTCCCCATGTATAAGTTGGTCATAGAATCATAGAATGGTTTGGGTTGGAAGGGATCATCTAGTTCCAATTCCCCTGCTGTACACCAGGTTGCTCAAAGCCCCATCCAGCCTGGTCTTGAATGCTTCAAGGGAGGGGGCATTCACAACCCCTCAGTGGGCATCCTATACCAGCGTCTTACTACTCCCACAGTAAATAATTCCTTCCTAATATCTAGTCTAAATCTCCCTTTTCCAGTTTTAAGGCATTTCCCATCATCCTCTTGCTACAAGGCCTTCTAAAAAGTCCCTCTCCAGCTTTTCTACAGGCTCTCTTCAGGTACTGGAAAGCTGCTATAAGGTCTCCTCGCAGCCTTCTTCAGCCTGACTTCATAGGGTGGCTGCTCCAGCCCTCTGATCAACTTTGTGGCCCTCCTTTGAACCTGCTGCAACAGCTCCATGTCCTTGTGTTGGGGGCTCCAGAACAGGATGCAGTACTCCAGGTGAAGTCTCACGAGTGCAGGACGCAACGAAATACAAAAACATTTCAATCAGGAGCTGCGTGGCACTTTGTGACCCCTGGGCAAGGGCTTCTCTCTTTACCAGCTGCTCAGCTGTGGTCTCCTGCATCTCCAAACTGGACCGTGTGCCTGCTCCAATTCCTCCTGCTATAGATACAGTTGGGTTCTAGGGCATGAGAAAAGACTGCAGCTGGCATTAGGACCTCCTTCCATCCAAGGCTGTCAGCAGAGACCCAAGGCTGCTGCCCAGACCCTGCTGGAGGTTTGATGGGCACCTCTCGGTCTCAGCCTTGCACAAACTCCTGCCCCTAGTCCATCCCCAGGGCACAGGAAAGCCACATCAGAGCAGGACAGTGAGCACTGAGGTATCTTCAGGCTGTCACCATTGCCAACAGCTCAGGCTCTGCGGGATTTCCAAAGAGCAATGATGTCTGCTGAGTCCTGAACATGCACAGGCTCACTCCGCAGGGATCCTCTCACACTATTTGCTGCTATCACTTCACCTGCACATTATCAACCAGACCAGTATGAGTGGCATGGCCACTGCCACAGCCAAACACAGGCAGTCCTGCAGACAGTGCCCTGCCCCAGCACACAGTCATGCACTGGATGCACTCCTTTATTCTTGTGTTTAGGCACTCCATGCTTCCCACCCACAACCATGGCCTCTGCCATGGGTGCTGGCATGGGTACATCTGCATGCTCATGGGCAGGCATGCACAGCCTATCCTACACTTACACGGGCACAGACATGCTTTCTCAGGCACAGGACAGCCTCACAGAGGAACAGCAATGAGGAAAGACCGGTCCTGGCATCAGGAAAGCTGCAGGATTTCTGCCTGCCTTCACTGCTCACAACTGAGGACAGATCTCAAATGCTTCCTGGCCTGGATGTGTGCTGGGATGGCACTGGGGGCATTTTCTGCCCTCACCTTCCTCTCCTGACCTCTCCCAATTTCTTCACAGTGCTGTTACTCTGCACCAATTTACTCTTTCTGCCCTGGGGTACTTTACAATGAGCAGAGCCAGTGGGGGGAGGGAGACCACAATTTTCAGTCTTGGTGAGGCCACATCTGAAGTGCTGTGTCTAGCTCTGAGCTCCTCAGTTCAAGGCAGCAAGAGAACCTTCTAGAGAGAGTCCAGAGGAGGGCCACAAAGATAACTAGGGGCTGGAGTATCCCCTTACAAAGTGAGCTGAAGCTGTTCAGCCTGGAGAACAGAAAGCTGAGAGGGGAATCTTATCAACGCTTATGACTATCTGAAGCATACATGTCTCAATTGTTCATTTTATGTTTTTGTTTCCTTCTTTTTTTATGTTTTAATAATTAAAAGTATATATATACATTCACTATATTATGTATTTTATATGTGGCCCCAACAGTTCCTCTTTACTCAGTGCAGCCTAGGCAACCCAAAAGTTTGGACATCCAGAGATTGTATCCAGAGAGTGGTGATCTATGGGTAAGCATCCAGATGAAGATCAGTGACAAGTGGTCTTCAGGGGGCAGTACTGCAACTGGTGATCTTTAACATTTTCATCACTGATGTTGAGAGTGGAACTGAATCAGCAAGATTGTGGATGACACCAAGTGGTGTGGTGCAGTCAACACAACCGAGGGATGAGACACCATCCAGAGACCACGGCTGGCTCAAGCAGTAGGCCCAGGTAAAACTCATGAGGATCAACAAAGCCAAATACAAGCTGTAACCCCTGTTGTCATTACAAGTTGGGTGCAAAATAATTAAGTGCAGCCCTGCTGAAAAAGACGTGGGAATACCAGTGAATTTCAAGCTGGACATGAGCCAGCAATGTGTCCTCATGCCCAAAAAAGCGAACAGTATCCTGGGCAGCACCAAAAGAAATATGGCCAGTAGGTCAAGGGAGGTGATGAATTTCCTGCTGATTAAGTCAGGTGGCATATTCTAGTTTCCAAATCTGCTGAGATATATTCAGATAGTAGGCTTTGTAGGATCACATTTAAACTGAACTCTTGAGAAGGCATTGGAAAGGCAGCTAGGAAAGAGAAAGCATAAAGAAAGATAGTATAACAAAATACTGGATAACTCTTTACTGTATAAAGAAAATAATATTTTTGCAATATATGCAAACATTTTTATTTCTGCTGGATTATAGATTTATCAGATGTAACCATAAGTTTCGTGTACAAACAATTCATGTAAATTGAATGTAACAATTCATATAAATATTCCCATACATAGAATCACAGAATCACAGAATCATTTGAGTTGGAAGGAACCCTTAAAGATCATCTAGTCCAACGTCCCTGCAATGAACAGAGACACCTACAACTAGATTACATTACTCAGAGCCCTGTCCAGCTTGACCCTGAATGTCTCAAGTGATGGGACATCCACCAGCTCCCTGGGCATGGAAGCATTTTAATGCTTCATCACCATTATCATAAAAAAATTCTTTCATATATCCAGCCTAAATCTCCCCTCTTTTAGTTTGAAATTATTTCCCCTTGTCCTATCACAACAGACTGCTAAAGAGTCAGTCCCTTTCTTTCTGTCCCCCTCTTTAGATACTTAGAGGTGCTATCAGGTGTCTCCAGAGTTGAACAGCCCCAGCTCTCGCAGACCAACCTCTTAGGGAAGATATTTCATTCCACGGATCATTTTCGTGGCCCTGCTCTGGAGACTGTCCAACAGGTCCACATCTCTCCTGTCCTGAGGACTCCACATCTGATGCAGAACTCCAGATAAGGTCTCACCAGCACAGAGTAAAGGGGCAGGATTACCTCACCTGCTGGCCATGCTTCTTTTCATGCGGTGCAGAATGCAATTGGCTGCAAGGATGCATTGTTGACTCATATCCAACTTGCCAGAGCTACAAAGGTAGTCTCCCCATTCAAAGTTTTTGGAAATCATAATGGCAGAGGATAGTGATGAAATTAAAGTGGAGACTTGCTACGTGATCTGCTTCTCTGCTGTGCAGAATAAAAGATTGTGTTGAAAAAAGAACTTGAATTCAAGCTAGCTTTTGTAGGGTGCTAGGGGCTTTGACTGGGAAACACTGTTTGGCCCTTTGGCCACAGATGACTAACAAGGCTAGTTATAGCTGAAATGCTCAGACTAACATCAAGGATCAGCTTCTTTTTTCTGATAAGTATCAAAAAACCCCAACAATCAAACAAACAAAAATAGTTTTCATGATCACTTCTTATCTTTGCAACATGCTCTCTAGGGTCTCTCCCTGTGTGGTATTTCTTTTTTAATAACAGTATTAGGCAACATAGATGACTTCTTTCTAACAGAATACATACCTATTCATATCTGATTTGTATTTTGTTTTCAGACCATCTGTTTTCTAATATGGACCAGCTGTCCATATTAGAAAACTATCAGCTATTAAAGCCGCATGAAGTATGTAGTCACGCCAGGTGCTAATGATGCGTTAGAGTCAAGGGGAGGACTGCATGTTGTGTCAGGAAGGAATGGAATAAAATGTCACTGCCTTGAGCTCAGGCAGAGAGAAAGGAAGAAGAGAAGACTGCCTTTTATCTTTGCATGTGAGAGTGTGATGCAGGTAAAAACTGTGATGTGTCCAAAGTGTAGCATTAGACAAACTGCCTTCAGGCTATGTGTGGAAGATAGTGTAGCTTGAGTTCTTTGCTTTTAGACAGAAATATATCATGGAATGCTGTACCTACTAACAGTAATGGTGTGTTACTACTCAGACATTAAATGCTTAAGTTATTGGATTTACATGGAGAATAAAATCACAGGAAATACTGGAGAAACTTCTAGAATCTGTGAAGGCTTCTGAGTTGTTTGCATACTGGGAGAGCCATAAGGAGCATTTGGATTAAAAAAAAAAAAAAAAAAGCCATATGCTTTCTTTTGAATGGAGAAATCATAAAAAGCTGTTTAGACATTGACTTACCTTCCGTGGAGGTTTGAAGCTTGAATGGGGATTGTTGCAAAAATAGGAAGGTGAGTAACAACCCAGAAGTTGACAAAAAACTCTCTAACTCACAACCCTTGGTGCTTCCTGAATCTTGGTCAGTTTTAGAGTCACTCTTACGCATACTGACCACTCAAATCAGCCTGCCTATTTTCATAAAGAATGTTAAAGTCATGTGCATGTTTCTTCCTTACATGTTTCTTGGGGTTACTCTACAAAAAGAAGAGATTGTGGCCTTGTAAAATCTATCTTAATGCTTTTCATGTAAAACAAAACAAAACAAAACCCAACAGACTGGCAGTTTGCCTTGATGTTGAAGGACTCGAAGGACAGTTATTTGTGTTGTGTCTTCATGGGGCTTCAGGACACAGTATCAGTCTGTACAAAGAGAAAACTCTTTGTGGTCGTCATTTGTTGAGTCTTCATTTTTATCATTACCCTGTTCTTTAGAGTGTAACTTGTAAGCTCCTCCTAAGCTCCTAATATGTCAGGTATGCAGCTCAGGCCTAGCATTATGGTCTTGCTACATACTTTTGGCATGGCTGAGTTGCATAGGAGAAGGTTCCAGATCTTGCAATGTGTCACAAGCTGTGCGAGCACTCTTAATGCAAAATGAAGTACTTTCTCCATTTATTTCTTTGAACAGCTACATTCTCTACTTTCCTTTCTAGTTAGATATTTGGCTTTTCCATTTTTTACAGTTAAAATGCATGCTTTCGAAAGGAAATAACTAGTTAAATAGGAAAGCGATTTTCAGATGTACAAAGCAACCTCAAAAAAAGATACACATTTTGAAACTGACAATTAAGAGTGCAGAAGCATTTGTGATTGATTATGCCTTCCTCAGTGTGAGTTAGTACACCTGAGACATGACTTTTTTCTGGATGTTTCTAGACAGTAACATCCCTTGAGTATCAGATGGGTTTTGAAATAGGAAGATGTCTGAATTCACATGCTTTGTTGAAGCTTGCTGAAGACTTAGTTTGATAAGAAGAGCTTTTGTTTATAACCTAAGTACGTTGTCTTGAAACATTTTTTACAGTGCATTAAAAAATACGCACACATATAGTATGCTCTTAACATAGTGATATTTAGAGTGATATGAAGTCGAATGCTGGTAAAAGGTCATGGCACAGTACCATCAAAAATTTTAAATGTAATCTCTTAATGAACATGACTACACACAGCAACACTTACTAAATTTACTTTGCACCATAGAAGATTTTTTGTGTTTATTTGTAAAAGACAGTCTGAATGCATTACAAGGGCTCTGTAATTTTTTGTTTGGTTGTTTTGGTTTTGTTTTGTTGAATTGTATAGAGGAATCAAAATTGCTTTGTTTTGTTTTGCATGAAATAGGACTTCATCATATCTTCTTCACAACTAACTGAGAAGTGATGTCTACTCTCCTGTCAAGTACCACATGAATAGCATAGCAGTCTGTTGAAATTAGCTGTGACTTGGTTTCATCTTTAACAGTCAAATGTGTGTAATACTGGTATAGAGACAGCATCGCAAGAAAGGGAAATCAGAATTAAAGCCTTAGTATGTCCTGCATGCCAGATTTTCCACCCAACAAGAGCTAAGCGAAAGTCTGTTTGTCTGTGGGAATAATGTACTATGAAAAAGAACTGTATGATCTTCTTATATTTTGACACACAAATGCTGTAATTCTAAAACATGGATTATAAAAATTAGAAAATATTAATTTGTAAAGCACTAGAATTTAAAGTAAAAATAGAAACAATTACTAGATCTATACAATATATATTTCTATATTAACTGGTAAGTTTTCCCAGCACTGTTCAATATTATGTGTCAAGCTATAGCACATGCATAAATCTGTCATAATTGGCAATTGCAGTAAAAAGCAATAACCATTATTTAAATACAATTTGTTATGAATGTATTGCTTTAATGTTACAGAAGGTTGGCTCTGGCGGACTTTCAGGGCTGGATCAGCCTGATAGTGAAATACTGGAGGGCTTGAAAAATCTAAATTTTAGGAGAAAGTAAACAAGAGGAAGCAAAAATCACTGACGATGCTGGAAAGAGAGGAGACTAGTTAGTAATTAGGGCTTATCAAGCTTTCTATGGCTAACAGATTTGGGGGAGCGGACAGAAGCATAGAGTAGCAGTTCAGAATTATCTGAGGTTTTCTTTGGTTCAATTTAGTTGTTTTCTTGTTCTAGCAGGAGAATTTCTTATCAAACAAAAGGATATAGTCTTCTCTGTGGGGAAGCTTAATTGCATTGAGGAGTCAAAGATAATCCTCCAAATTAATCTTTGATGGGAGCCACATAACCTTTGAGAAAATAAACAGGCTAGGAAAATAATATACTTCTGACAAATCTTGTGTTTACCCATAATGAAAATGTTTGATTATAACCGCCTGTCTGCAATATGAATCTCTGGATAGTCTCACTCACCTTCTACTTCTGTCCCTCCTCTCTCCTTGTTTTATTATGTCAGGCTGTAAATTGCATTATTCTCCCCAGGTAATCTTGGATAGCCAGGGAACTGACATAGAACTGCTTTCATAGCAGGTAGTTTTGGGGAGTTTGTTATTATTCAACTTGCTGCCTATATGTTGTCTGTAGAGGCATGGAAAAGTCTTCATACTCTGGTAAAGAAATGCCAAAATTAAGCAAAACTGGAAAAGTATGTTAGGATGAGTGGACAGGGATATATTATTCTGTTTTGACAGTGCAGCACAATAGATCTTTTGAAAAACAAAGGAGAGGCTGGCATGGTGCTTCAAAAATCTTTTCCCTCTTTTGGAGTCCTTAACACCAAAGGTCGTTTTAAGCCTTTGGAAGACTACATTATTCCATTCTAATCTATGCTGGCAGTGATATCAAAACTCTCCTGCAATTCTGTACTTAAACTGACATATTCATGCTACTCCATTGCTATACAAATATATATTCTGTAGTGCAAGAGTGTATATTCTGATTTTTTAAAGATGAAAGAGAACGTAGTAGTTTCTTCTATAACTGAAGCATTATTTTGTACATAACAGAGAAGTGCCACAAACACACTAGATTCTTGCCAGTTTTGTGCCTATAAAAATAACACATCCAAATTACAAATCACAAGACAGTACAGACTTCTAAAATCAGCTCTCAGATTGAAAAACAAACAAACAAACAATCAAACAAAAAAACCAATGTGGTTACACTCCTTTCCAGCAAGGGACATGTTTCTTGAAGAAATTTGCATTGAATGGCAATAAATGAATGGAATGAGGCAAATTTGTCTGCATGTTCAACAATTTGTCTTAAATTTGAAATGAAAGTATAACCTTACCCTATAGCAAGCTTCTTGGTAGACCATGTCTTATGACCTGGATAGTGGATTTTTTCTGAATTGAAGTAATAGTAATAGGGAAAAAAAGTCAAGTCTATTATAAGAAGTGATGGAAGAGGACCAGAACATTTTAATTTATTTCCAGACTTTCCACAGTTTCTCAAAATAAAATCTGATATAATTCAGTGAAATGTTCCTTGCATAAAATTTTAGATTGGAGCACTGGTTTAGAATTCAGGTTGTCATGATGAATTGGAAAATGCCTGGAGTAATAGGTGATATAATGGAATAAATGCCAGTCCAGAGCATTATATCCAAGAAGGAAAGTTAAATAAATGAATCAAGTATAAGTGATTATGCTCCAGGAGCTTAAATAAA
The DNA here is from genome assembly GCF_951394365.1 of Tetrao urogallus. Lineage (NCBI taxonomy): Eukaryota > Metazoa > Chordata > Aves > Galliformes > Phasianidae > Tetrao > Tetrao urogallus. The sequence continues at coordinate 47,488,841 of NC_136816.1, forward strand.
GACCTGTGCATTATATACTTGTGCATAAATATCAGTATATCATATACACTATTTTATAAACGTATGTACAAACTAATTCAGCAGCACAATTTTTCAGAATAAACATATGTCATTGTGGATTTATTAACTGGGGATAAAAGTACTCAATTCGCATGTTTGATGACTTTCTTTGATGCATTTTAATGCTTATGTTAATAAGCAGACAGACTGTGAAAAGTTCAGGGAACAAGGGTAAGAATAATGAAAGCATTAGGACCTATGGCAGAATGATGAAAAAATTGTATTTGGCTGAAGCTATAAATACACTTGTTATGCAGTTGAAGTTTTTGTGTGTGCCATTTGTTTAGTCCTTCCTCTTTTTTCATGTGTCCTTTTAAGAGACCTTCAATCTTAATTTTCCAATGCAAAATCCAGCAAGAATTGGTATAAATATTAGGAGATGCTAAGTGCTTAACTGCCATTATATGAGTTACTAAGAAAGACAATGAAATCTGTCGTTTGTGGTCTTGAAGATCAGGATAAGCAAATGTCTATTTCTGCTCGCAGCTTTCAGGCTAACTTTAAATAACCCCTGAATATGCCTTATACAGAAGCTGACGTACCTGAGCTGAAAGCAGGTCCAGTTAACAAAAGCCTGGCTAATACGTAAGAAAATCTTTCTTTTAGATTTACTTCGAACTCTATGCCTACATTTCTTCTCCAGCCTATCAATTTCTAACCTGCTCAAACACATAAGTAAATGTGATTTTTTTCTTCTTTTTTTTTTCTTCTTTTCCTCCATCTCTTTCTTTTCTTTTTTTTTTTTTTCTTTTCTTTCTTTCTTTCCTTTTCTTTTCTTTTTTTTTTAATGCGGAAAATAACCTGTTTTTCAGGACTTGATACTGACATCTGTGTGAACTGTATTATATTACCTAATGTTATGGGTGAAACTTTCATCCAATAAAGTTGGCAAGATGATATAACTTCTATTCTATGGCTGTTATTTACTGGTATTTAGCTTTCATCTCAATATCTTTTCGAAAAGGCAATTGTAGGCAATTGTAGGGTTTATATATACACTCCTTACGAGTTTTAAGTTTTTTTCTTATAGACAAGTGCTTGAGAATCTAGTTATCCTTCTGCCGGTTTTTAAAATCCTTCATTTTTATGAAGCAGAAGTTTCAGTGGTAATGTGACAAGAAATAGTGAGAGAGATGCCTTAGGCATTTCAAACATTTGTTTGAATGAAAAATAAGATTACTCACTTAGCACAGATAAAAACATTTATTTTCATAAATATCCATACACAAATACTGCTTGTACTTCATCCCAGAATAATAGAATTACAGATTCACGAAGTGCAAACAGTATTTGTATCTGTATATTTATGAAAATAAATGTTTTTATATACAAATGTGTACCTTTCTAAAACTATTGATTTTCTGAGATTTGAACTGAATAATGGAGCGTGTAACTATTTTCTCAACTTTCTTTTTTAGTGAAAATACTGAGAATTTTTTTAGGGGGAGATGACGAAATGATTACTTATTAATCAGGCAACTCAGCACTGCTCATCATCTCCCCAGTTAGCTTTAAACTGAGAAATAATTTCTATTTGAGATGAAGATCTTATATGCATATGAACTTTTATTTCACTTAGATATAAATGCGTTAAGAATGCAAAGAAGCCATTACAAGATATGTTATTAGAAGTTTTATGACGAACTGGGCTCTGGGTCACATTCTGCTTTAGTTATTTGGCTTATAGAAAAGCAAAAAATATTAAGTAAAATACCAGGGGAAAACAAACAAACAAACAAACAAACAAACAAAAGCAACATTGGAAAGGGGAAAATAGCGATGTCTGTTCTGCATGTAGTAGACTAAGAATCCTTCATCTTAGATAGGTATAATGAGAGAATTGTATACTCAATCAATTGGTGGCCCTGCATGTGGCACGGGGGTTGGAGATTCATGATCCTTGAGGTCCCTTTCAACCCTGGTCATTCTGTGATTTTGTGATTCTGTGAATAAGGCTATCATTCTGATCTCGAAAGAGACTTGTATCTTTTACATGTATCTTGTATCTTTTACATGTTCTTACTCCACACTCCAATCCCATCTGAGCAATGAGCTAAAAGCAGAAATGCAAAAAAGAAATGTCAAGAAGGGTGAGAGAAGTTGCTGTCAGTTTTATTTGAAGGTGAAGTATATATGCAAGTAGCTTTATGTTTTTCTTAATAAATCCTACCAACATATTCATCAACATACTGTGGATATTTTATTAGCTGATCACTGAATGTAGTGTCTTTTGAAGGGCATATGTGTACTGTGTTTTGCTCTTGGCAAGAAGTAAAATGGCTAACCATAGAATGGCTTGGGATATAGGGGATCCTTAAAGATCATCTAATACTACTCCGTGTTAAAATGCCAATAAGTTTCTGAACAATAAAACTTCTTCTAATGCTTTCATTGATTAAAAAAGGAAGAGAACTGATGCATGATTCTGCATAGCTGTCTTTGTAGAGACTCCTTCCGGTGCCACTCCGTACTTAGCGTGATGGTGTCCTTCACATCAGCAGATTTGCCAATTTATATTTTAGTAAATATACTATTTGCCACGATGATACCTAAAATATATATTTTTTCTTCATGTATTAGGTACTGAGTAATTCTCTGTCAGTTCTTGTAAGTCTTTAGATTTTTCCTCTCTAAAGATTTCACACAGAATTGTCAGAAGGATTTTTTTAATTCCTATTACAATAAAAACAATTGCTCCCTTTCTTCCACGTGAAGTAAAATGTAAAAGCCTGCTTTCCCTTTCCCGACTTCTACCATCTTTCTCCCTTTGGGGTGGGAAGTACCTACATTTGTTTTCTATTGGCAAGATACTACAAGCTTTTATGGCATTTCTAATGTATTTTTCTTGAAGCAGTAGAAAAATTGTTTTGCCCTCTAGGTGATCTGGGCTTAATTCAGGAAATAAATGTTCTCTGGTAACAATTCTATATCCTTATTAGTTTGTGTGCATCAAATGGAACAGAACAAGATGAATGATATCTGTGTTGAGGAAGATTAGAACAATCTATCTCACAAGGAAAAAAGAAAGCCATTTTGGTTGGAATTAGCTGGGAGATTGCGTTGTGTACCCTTCCTGAACATTGTGAAATAGAAAATGCAGTGGTTTACAACGGCAAATTCTAATTATTTCCAACATACAAGTGTTACCAGCGAAGTACATCTCTTCAGTCTTACTGGACTAGTACATTTTGTTATGAATGCAGTTTACTTATAATTTTTGCCTTTCTCAGAGATACACCGGCAGCCAATCCCTGGTTCAGCAGGGGGGATTTACCTCACTGCAGAGAAAAAATGCCTTCTGAAGCTGCTTTCTTTAGCAGTACAAATTTTCTGTACTTTCTTCCTTGTTATCAGAGCTAACTGGCTTTTTAGTCCTCCGCTGTTATGTGCATTTGAATTAAATCTGGGTATTTAATCATTTTTGTATGAAAAAATATTTCCTGATTGCTAAGTTTGAAAGATTAAAAGTGGGAATATCTATGGAGCAGAGCTTACAAGAGTGCAGGATGTAAAATGGATAAGGAAAGGGATTTTGCATCTCTTTTTATTTTCTAACAAAATACTTTAAAGAGAGAAAAATAATTTTGCAAGAAGAGATCTGAAATGGGGAGGAAGAAACATCACATTTGTAGATCTTGTGGGCTTTTTTTTTTTTTTTTTTTTTTTTTAATACCCTTTCATACAACAGTATCATTTTACAGCAATTTCTTGTGGTTTTCATTTTGACTCAGTAGTGACTCCGCATTTCTTAAAAACAACAAAAACCACAAGTTCATAGACCAGACAAGGAGCATACTTAATGAAATAATTGGGGGCTGGAAATAATAAATTGAATTGTTCTTACTTAGTTTTTAGTCAGATTTATGAATTATTTGATTTTGTAATCTTAACTCAGTCTTACACTGCTTTACGTATTTTGCCTTTCCGAAGCTGCTTTTAGCATAAGTGTCTATCCAAAGACTTTGGTTTGTCTATGCAATTCTAGTGTAAAACTCCTAAGAATTCTACACGCTGATATGGCACCCCAAAATCTAGCTTACTCTGTATATATGAGATTTTTAAGGGTAGGTGGAGGACACCCTTCTGCCCTCTGTTATGTGCTCCTTGCTGTAATGCCCAGAAGCAGAAGCAAATGTAACTCCCACAGATCCTTACTTCCACATGACAGTCCATGGATCTCACCTTTTTATAGCCTAAAACCCCAGATGGATTTACACACAGTTTATGTTATTTATTTTTTAAATAGCATGTGATTCCATTAACTTTTTCTCAGTGCAGTTTACATTCCAGCCTGTAGCTAATGTTTTGAGACCCCCTTTTTATGACAGCTTTTAGCTTGTAAATATTTTGTAATCTGCATTTGCAATTGGAAGCTTTAAAAATTGAATTTGCCTTTCATGGAGTGTAATTTCTTGCACAGCTAATAATTTTAATTGCTCTGTGTACTCTAAGTGAAAGATATTTGCAGGCAAGCTTTGAAGCTGCAGGATCAAAGATTTATTTTAACTGTTTGATCTGGAGGCCCATTTCCTGGCACTTCTATATATATGTTGGATGTAGAATCAAGCAGTGCTGTGTAATTATTGCAAGTTATCATCTCTATTTTCCACTCTAGTGATTTACTGTAGTTGTAAATATAAGTATCACTATTCTATTTTCAATTTAGTTGTTGTTTTTTTTTTTTTTTTTTTTTTTGCTCAGCAGCTATTTGTAGCAGCTTTTATTTTTCTGCACATTGATCAGGAAGGCTGACACCTAGGATGAGCCACAAGAGCCTTAGTCTTTAGTATTCTTATGAAATGCGTACTGCATTGTTTCTGCAAGTTGTTTATGCATTTATTTGACTAAACTACATGCAGACCAACTTTAATAAATGCTTTCTAAGTGATGTACAGGTTTTTGTATGTGACTGTCATGTTTTTGAATAAAAGGACTGAGAAAAGAGCAGTGACTAGGTGTATGAGGAACACTTTCAGACCCTGATGACTGAAAAACTTCAAGTGGCAATAAAGTCCTATTAGAGCTACAATAGCCATGGCCTTTACAGCTCTAATAGACATGGAACAGATCAGACTGGCAGAACTGAAAGTTCTTTTAAAATGAACATACGGTTATTCCAGTTTCTTTGTGTTTCTCCTTTTTTTAGATTTGTATTGTGAGTTAGAGAGCTTAAGCAGAGATGCATATATATGTTTCCCTGGCTGATAATTCCTTCAAGGTAAATTTCTGCCTGAATATCTATTTACAAGACCATCAAAATAATTATATCTTAATGACAGTGACATGAAATGCAGTTCCCTCAGGAGTGTAACTGCTGTGACAGCTCTCAAGCTGAATGCTTGCTCTGCTCCCTTCTCTGGAGGACTTGGGGAGAGGGGTGCATCTGCTAGGTGAGCCCTTAAGTATATTAGACAAGTAGAGACTTTATCAAGAGGTGGTTGCTGTGTCATCCTCTCTGCCAGTGCATTGAGTAGTGCATCAAACAAGTAATATTTAATTCACTGGGACAGTGAGGAGGGAGCAGTTTTCACAGGTAGTAGTTTCCACTTCCTTTGAAACTTTATACACCACCTTGCATCCCATTTGTTTTTCTTCTGAGTATCATCCTAATGAAGACCAAAATAGTATTTGTTCCTTCTTCAGCATGTGAACATGAAACAGAAGGCCAGAAAAAGAGAGAATAAAAAGTCTGAAGTATCAGAAATTTCCAGTTCTACTTACCAGTGCTCATGTAATCCAGAGAGAGCTGTTTTCTTTTCTTTACAAGTTGACGAAGTTGATTGAATTGTTTTGGATGAGAATTTTCTCCAACTAGATTTTAATCATTGGAATGATGGCATGAATGTTCTTTCTATGGCTTGACATCATGGTCTGAAATAATAATTAATTGAAATGATAAGGATGGTTACCTCTGACTAGTTTATTTAGCATTATCAGTTTCGCTGTAGCTGACCTTTTCTGTCCCAGCCTCACTTCTGTTCATATGTCATGTTTCATTTTATCAGATTGATTTCCTTTTACCATAAGAGTTTGTATGTGTAAGATTTCAAATGCTAATCAGTCCTTACAGTTTCTTACAATGCTTAAAAACTAACTGTATTAAAAAAAAAAAAAGGGGGACAGTTATTTCTAATTGGATTCTCCTGAGAATATAAATATAAAAGTAGAACAAATTTTATTTTTAAATTCTAACCCTGAATTTTAAAATAATATGATCAGTATTTAAGAAAACCTATGTTTTTTGAAATTCTGTACATAATGGAATTAAACTCAAAAAAATTTGTGCCACCTTGTAAAACTATGATTCTAACTCACTTGCCTTTAAATATTGGTCTGATACTTGTCAGACTTGGATTTTCTAATAGTAATAGGAAAGCATGCTTGAGTGTACCCATACATTCACATCACAGCTTCTGCCCAAGATTGCTGGTTGGGAAAGTTTCAGCACCTTTCTTCCTGCCATTGTAAATCTGCATCTGAGGCTCTTTGAGTTATGCTTTTTTTAAAATAAAAATGGAGGAATGTGAGTAGTGACTGTTGAAGTTCCCGTGATCCTGTAGATGGGAGGCCTATGTGTTTAAAATGAAGTAGATTTTATGCCCAGAGACGCAGAACTTGGACCATGAACTGTTTACCTTCATGCATGATACTTACTGTAACTTTTTTCCTTGGTAATCAACTACTCACTACTTAGTGAGACTGCACTAAGTTTGAATGACAAGGTTGTTTTTTTTCTTTTGTGATCTCATAATAGTTCCACACGAGATGCTGTGGTTTGCAGGAATATATACTGTTCTTAAATCTTGCTGCTTGTCTTCCATAAAGGAAAAATAAGCTATCTTAAACTTCATTGCAAAATAAGTCCTGAGGGAGTGGGAGTTTGCCTTTGTCATAAGATCTGCATATTAATAGGTCAAAAGTCTCCTCCACTCTTTCACTTCACCAGTGTGGTTGGCATTTTCAATAGAACACAAGTGGAGGAAAATAAGATGCAATTACTAAGAAATTAACAGGTGAAAATGGGAAATTGATTTTGAACATTTGAAAATGTTGTTTGATTTTGTATCTTTCATCTAATAATCAGTCTTCTGTGGTGGACTCCTGAATCTTTCCCTACATAGATTTACCATCTGACTTAATTTAATTTAAAGTAATCTTCATATAATCACAGGATGGGAGGTACGAAGGAGCTGCTTGGGTGCCCTTGTAGCTTAAAATTATAATTTATAGTATCCAAATTCATTTAAGATACATATATATTTTTACCATCAAATACTGATCATGAAAGTCTATTGAGCTGATAATGTTGGGTCTGGACATGTTTAAGTATATTTTGATGACACACTCATCTGTATGCTGTCCTGCCTTCTATGTGGTCTGTCAGAGTTTGTCAGAGAGACATTCTCTAAACGTGTTACTGGAGCCTGTGCTTGGAACGTGCCAGCAATATCAACTCTTTTCTCAACAATCCATTGGCTCAAGTGTTCTCTGAATAGAGCTCAGACATTCTCCAAACTATTTTTCCTGCAATTATTCCTGTAAGTTTTTGTGATGAAACACTTTGTTCTGAGTGTTTGGCTATGAGTGTTTCTTGGTTTTCCCCTTTTCTTTTTCCATAAGAAAAGCTTAAAATCCAGAGAAATCACTGTGGAATTACCCTGGAATGCTTTACTAAGCGGACCTACTGCTGTAGTCTTTTGTTTTGACAGGATGAAAATATGCAAAGTGACATAACTGATCTTCCACTCATATGGAAGAAATGGGAAGTGAAAATGAAGATTTTCAGATTATAGAAGGACAGAACAAAGGGTGTTTCTACTGTTTGGAAGATGTATTTCTGTGTTGCACAGATGTAAAGAGATTAAGGAGCACATTTAGTGACATTTAGTGATATTTTATTAGATGTTCTCCACATAACTTATGGCTAAAGATTAATTGATTTTACTTTTTTAAAAGTTTGCTTAAAAACAAGCTTCTTCAGCAATGTTGTAGAGTACTTATTGTCTCTAAAAACTTCCTTCACTCTATTTTGGTACAATACTGTAAGTTCATGAACAAGAATAGATTTTCTATAATAACATTTTCATTGTAATGTCATACCAGTGCAATAATAAGAATTAAATTATTAATTTAACTAAATGTCATTAATCAACCTTTTGCAGTCTTCTGTACATGAAGATTGCTCTGAAAATTTTCTTCTTGACTATGCCACATTTTCCCGTACAGATTCAAAACACTATTCTCAAAGATTCATCAGCCTAATCTTCTCCTTAATACATTCTTTTTTAAGTTTAAATTCAGTACTTTTTTTCAGCTAGGTGAGATGTTTTATACACGCACTGAAGAAGTTTGCTAAAAGGAAAGGGATTATGAGGATTATGAGGATTTTACTGTGAATTTTTCCCATTTATTTTTGTGTGGAAATCTGTAGAGAGCTAAGGGTTAGAAAAGTGAAAAAATAATTCTTCTAGTTAAGAAAATAATATGAAAAAATTAATCATTATTTTATCTGGCTGTTGTTTTTAATATATAAAATGGGCTATTTTCATTTACAGTTATTTTTATATATTACTTTTTAATTGTATAATTAAATAGGAAAGTAACCCGGGGCTTCTGAACTTTGTTGGACAGTCTCCTACAGAAAATCTTTCCTACAGAAAGACTTTTGTTTACCTCAGTGTTTGTGACTTAATTATCTTTTTTTTTTGTTTTCTCATTACTGTGGTTAAAAAGAGCTGTCAGTCTGTAAGTTCCATGGTTTACTTTTTAAGAAGCCATATTTTAGTTTACTCTTACAGATTTAAACTTAAAACTTTTTTTAACTTTCCCCACTTCCCTCTATTATCTGTGCATAATAAACTGTCTGATTTTGTTCTTCTTCTCCAGAAAGTTTCCTTTTGGAAATACATGTATTTCATCAGCATAGCCTTGTCCCACTTCCTCCCCATGTGCGTCTTCAAATTGAAGCTCATTTAGGTGCTACTGTGCGTTTTAGAAGCATATACTCCTTATGTGCCAACAAGAGAACAAAGGATCTCTTAGTACTTTTCATACATGTGTAAACTACACACATCATCAAATAGAAGGGAAAAATAGAGAACATTAAATTACATGTCATTATTTTATCTTGTCACATCAACCCTCGGCAATTTACAAGGCTTAGGATGTTTGGGACCACAAAGGGGCTAATTAACGGGCAGTATGCTTGCTTACTTTAGAATCTCTAAGTCTCTTGTAGGTGACAAAATAAAATGTAATTATTTTGATATTTTATTGAGTGGTTTGTCAGCCACAGTGTAATTACTTCTTCTGAAAAAAAACTGATCTGAAAATTATGAATGTCAGGAAACTAGAGCCTGTTGATGATATTTTCATAAGAACAACAACTGCAAGGTAAGTCTTCAGGAAAAAGATGAAATAGTATTGAAACACTACAGTGAATGTGGTTTTTCCTACTGTGTACAATTATATGTAATTAGATCTGTCCCCCCACCCTTTTTTTTCACTGTGCTGTCTAAAAAATTAATTCTACCTAGATTCTATCTAGATACTCAATGACCTTGTAAATAAGATAGCAAGATCAACATAGTCTGAAGAAATAATTAGTAACAATTTAACGGAAATTGTTCAGCTCAGGCTGAATCAATAGTAATGGGGATGAATAAATGGTAGAAACCTTAAGTAATTACAAATCCTTTAAATTATTCTTGAATTAGATAGCAAAAGAAAAGAATAGATTTAATTACTTGCTTTAGTGATACACAAAGAGAACTTTCTTAATTCTCTCTTTGTACTTTCTTTTCAAGAATATATTTCTTTAGGCAGGTATATTCAGTTTCCTGTACCTTATGCAACTCTCTTAGTTAAGCTAGATATACTAAATTAGGTACTCTGTTTTTTCCCTATGCTGAGTCACAAATATCAGTGGGAAGAAGAAGATTTCTTCTTAACTAACTCAACTGACTTCTTAACTACACTGGTTTCAGTGTATTTTTGGCACAATTCATATTTTTCATAGAACTCTAAGGAGTAAAGAACAATGTGTTTTTCATTTTCTGTGCAGTAGAGAAGAACTTCTAGGAAACACTAAATGTACCTTTAATTATTGGAAACAGACCAATATGTGTACATAGAACATATAATGAAAAAAAGAAAAAAATTTAGTATTATGTTGAGGTTTTTTTAAGCTCCTACATCATACAAAGTTCATTGATGTATTGAATATAGTGTCCAGATGGTACTTTTTGCATTACTGTTTTTAATTTCAATTATGAAAGTATTTTATTATGGTCTGAAGAGACGTATTACATTGCTTTTCTATATTTGTAAACTATACTGGTTCACAAGAACTGTTATCTTGACTCATATGAAAAAAAATCTTAGAAGGGCAAAGAGATGTCAAGGCTGAACCTAGCTGTGTTTATAGCTAAATTAAAATCAAACAGAAAAAAATTGAAGTGCAGTTACATGATACTCTTTGGATCACTGTGGAAATGTAAAGGTCAGAGAAACTTAACTTAAGGAGTTCTGTTGACATTTGGGGATTTCTCAAAGCCTACCACTGGTATTTTGGTTTTCTTGACCATCTAAAGCAGCAATAGAAAAAATCTATACTCTAAAAATTCTATATTCTACACTATATTCTATTTGCTAATTGACCCAAATGTTTTCTTGGTATAAACTATTCATTGATATTACTAATGATTTTTTTCAATCAGAATCTACTGACTGCAGTGAAATAATTAAAAGGCAATTTTTTTCAGTGTTTAGGATGTATAGACCGATGACAGAATGACTCATCTTTAAAACAAGTAGGTGAATTAATTTTCCTAGGATCACAGAATGGCTTGGATTGGAAGGTTCCAACCTTGTTTCATGGACAGGGTTGGCAATTGATAGATCAGGCAGCCCACAACCCCATGCAACCTGGCCTTGAATGCCTCCAGCGATGGGGCATGCACTGCTTCTCTGGGCAGCCTATGCCAGTGCCTCATTACTCTTTGAAGAAAGAATTAACTCCTAACATCTAGCCTAAATCTCCCCTCTTTTGATTTAAGACCATTCTCACTTTAACTATCACAATCAGGCTTTGTAGAAAAGTCAGTCTTCCTCTTACTTATAAGCTCACTTCAGGTAATGAAATGCTGCGATGAGACCTTCCCAGAGGTCTCATCCCTTCTCTCCTCCAGGCTGAACAAGCCAAGTTCCCTCAACCTTTCACTGCAGGAGAGGTGCTCCAGCCCTCTGATCATCTTTGTGATCCCCTTCTGGACCCACTCCAACAGCACTATGTCATTCTTGTGCTGCGAGCCCCACGCCTGGATGCCATAATCCAGGAGGAGCATCACGAGGGCATTCTCTATGCACTGAGATGCACCTGGAACAGAATGCAGTGCTTTGATTACGACATTTTGCATGTGGCTGGATGGATATATGTGTGCTCAACTGGTTAGATAATCCCATTTCATGTTAGATATGTTAAAATCTCATCTGAAGCATTTTCTTTAATATCTTCTAATTGACACTGAAATGAGAAATGGGAAGGTGACTAGAAAGCAGTTTAATGCTTTTGAAGAAATTAAGATGACTTCTTGATTTAATAATGTGTAGGAGCACACAAGTCTTAAGACTGTCAAGGTCAATCTAAACCAGCAGTGATGATGTTCTGAATGTCCTAAACAATTTTGGGTGCTGCCTCCTTACTCCTTCCCTCCTCCCCTCCCCTCCCCCCCGTTGTTTTTTTTTTATTGTTGGTTTTTTTTTTGTTTTTTTTTTTTTTTTTTTTAATTTCTTCCTTTAAACAGAGCAATAAAAGAGCAGAACCCAGAAGCTCAACTGCCAGCATGTGGCAATGTATATCGCCACAGTGAACATTTCAAAAATCTCCGCTAAATACATTTGTTTTTTTAATACAAAGAGACAGATAAATAAGCAGAGGGATGGAAATCGTGTGGGTCATAGAAAATAGTGTTGATTTGATACAGAAGCAATGTTTGGAATTTAAGATTCGCTGAAAAATGCAGCAATTTTCATCCCAAATTTTTTCAAGAGAGATCATACAATAGTGCAAGCCCCATGAAAAAAGTATATGATGTGTTTAGTGAGGACACATAGTCCTCCATGGGTTAGAAATAGTAATGTCATATTATATTTGGAAAGCAATGGTGGAAAGTCATCATCTCTTTTGGATCCATTAGGGCAACTTCAGTGATTTGCAAGGCTTATAATGAAGTTTTGAAGAAAATAGTAAGAAAAGTATGGAGCCAAATGGACGATAAAATAAAATGTAGCATGCCGAGCTAACTACATCTTTTCTAGGAAAAACAGTTCTCTTTTCCAAAATAAATGTGGTAGATATTCAATAGACTCTTGAAAGCAATTTACAATAAGATTAAGTTACCACGAAGGACACTGAGATTAGCAGAAATGTTAGCACTGGGGTAAAGAGAAGATATCAAAGGTTCTACTTAAAGAGGAAAGCTTATTTTTAGCAGGGTTATAAAAAAGCTCCTCAAGAATTGGTCCAGATCTGCTTTTGTTTTATATTTGACGTTATGAGTGCATTATACTAATATATTTGTGAATGACAAAACTGTTTGCTTTTATCAAGAAGACAAATGAACTGTAACACAATAACTGATCACCTAAAGGACTGATATAATAAAGTAGAACTCAATTTGATATGAACAACAGCAAGCAGCTACAGATTAATAGGGATTTCTACCACCAGAACTCACCAGCTGGAGGTAATAGTGAAGAACTAAGAATAATGCATAACGTGGGCACAGAATTAATATAACTCAGTAGTGTGATGAAATTGTTAGAGAGTCCAGTGAAGTCTGGGAACATTAGGTGAGGTTTTCTGGTATCAGGGAATCAAAGAATGATTGAAGTTGAATACACCTCTAAGGGTCATCTGATCTAGCCTCTGCTCTACTAAAGCAGGGCCAACTAGAGCCAGTTGCCCAGAGTCATATCCAATTGTCTCCTAGACATCTGCAAGAATGGATATTCCAAACTGTCGTACAGAGTACAGACTGAAAAGTACTGATGCAGAAAAACAGTAATACTTTCATTGAAATTTTATACATTTATCACTGTATAAGAAATCTAAAATTACTGAAGAGTTAAAGTTATTAGAGGATGTCAAGCTGCCTTGTTAGAAAATTCAAAGTGATTAGCTTGCTTAGCCTTACAGAACTACAACAGAGATTTATGCCTACACATCCTACTTATGGGGTAAGATAGAAGAAAGTAAGAGGGAAGGTAAACTAATTACTAATTTCAGAACTAGAATAAAAGGGATTGAGCTAACCTAAATGAATCCAGACTGGAAATCAGAATAAAGCTTGTAATTGTGTGAGAAATGTTTTCAGGAGTTTGTTTTAAGATAAAAAGCAAGTAGTTGAAGGGAAGGCTTCATGGCACAACTGACCTATAGCCATTATACTTGTTCTTATTACTCAGCTGATAGCTGTGTCCATTTCCAGGCTCATTTTTCAACCACTTGTCTGCCTGCATGCCATACTTCATCTCTGTAGTTTTATGGTGAATCTACACAAATTTACTTCCACTGTTGCCTCCTTAATTTGTCTCTTCTCCCTAGTGTACATCAGTGTTCAGCATAAGAGTCAGTGCCCCTCTCCTAAGCTAACAGCAGTCATTTCACTGTCTCCATAGTCTCCCTGTATCTGAACCCCTTGATCAAATAGTCCAGTATCTGCCCTTCTTCTTTCTTTGGAACCACTCTATACTACCAGGGAGCTCCTCTGTTTCTGTTTCATCCAGTATTTTGTCTGTAACACAGTAACTGTTTATAATTGTTTCATTCTGTCTCTAGTCTACTTGACAAACATTTTCTCATGACATACTTACTCATCCACAATGAAAATTGAAGGTTAGGGTTTTTCTTCAGCTGCATAGCTTGGACTAACTAGGGGTAAAATAGAGTGCATAGGGGGACATACTCATTTTGTGTTCTGCTTCTGTTTTGGGAAGCTGTTAGTGTGGCAGGGATGTGTACAAGAACTGAATCTTTTAGAGATGGCAGAGCTACAGAACTGCCCTCAGGTGCGTCTTTTCTGAATATCCGAGAACAAAAGAATAAACAAAGTCTCCATAAATTTCAGTCACAGACCTGCTATCTATGTTGTTCTGCTTGTCCTCTCAGTTTAGATACACATTTCTGTTTTTCAGATAAATTATTAGAGGGGGGAAGAGATTGTATAGGCAGCCTCCAAGTGCACAAAACTTCTCTGCTAGCCATGACATTCTGTCTGCTTGTTCCAAGAAAGTTCACTCCTTGTACTCTGAGCTATCTGACAAGGAATGGTAACAGGGAATTCTGTTCTAGTAGATGTCTGAGAACATGTGAGTGACAGACATAGAGATGTGGCCAACTGTAACATCTGTCAGCTAACATCTCTTTTCCGTATTTTGATGTCATATGCAACTGGACTGTCACCGTGGTTTTGCCAGTCACTGAAATTGTTAATTTGTGTCATCCATTTGGGTATTACTAATGTGTGGGAATCCCAAGCACTGTAATACTAGCCAAAATTGCAGCTGGAGTTTTCAGCACTCATATCCATTTCATAGAACAAATATAATTGGACTGCATGACAGTATTCTATCTACATAAGTAGAGCTTCAAATCGTTGCCGTAATGATTGAGTTAGGAGTTAAGGCATAGATAATCAGCGTTACACCAAATGACAACAGCCAAAACACTCGCCTAATCTTCATCCTTTCTTATATCACAACCAGACCACCACAACTCATTTATGATGTTCAGTCTCTATCTCTGTTTTTTGAATTCTCTGTCCTAGATGTTTTCATTCCAGCCTTACCCAGCACGTTCTGCTCCCTACAACTTTTCCATGCACCGCTACTAAGATTGGATGTTTGGATAACTGTCCTGGCAAACGTTTACATAACCAGTATACTTTTGGCAGTGCTTCTCCAACTCCTGTGCTACCCACTACTCCTGTGCCTGTAACCTAACATCTTTTAGTCAGGCCTAAGATAAGAAGAGAAAGGACCCCCAAATTGGTCACGTCTAGGATAGCATGTAGAGATAATTTACTTCTTACAGCACATACAACCCCTAATGTGCATGTGTGATTCTCCTCCCAGACTCATCTAACTGGTCACTTACAGTATGAGGTCGGTATAAAGTGCATCATGATGCTAAGTCTGCTGTGTCTCATGCCTCCATTCCTAAGAACTTGTGTAATGTACTTGTGTAATGTACTTGTGTAATTACTGGAATAACTCTGTAGTCTTTAGGAGAAAGAGGATAACAGAGACAGCAGCAAGACCACAGCTGGTTGTTTTGACTGAAGTTCTTTCAAAAAATGCAGCTTCAGGAAGACATTCATTTCAGGCCAGACACCTCCGTGCGCTGCGCTCCTATCACACTGGACTAGAATTCCTTAAAGATAATTTTATACCACAGTGCTGTCACTCCTTTGCAGAATACATATCTACAACATGGTATTTTGTTTTTCTGGACCAATTAAGAATAGCTCAATCCGTCTTTTTTCTCTTTATGTGTTGTTTTTTTTTCTGTTTGTTTGTTTTTAAGGTGGGGCAGGGAACATATTGAACACACAGAGCACTTTGCTAGGACCACCGAAAGGACCACTCACCTATGAAAACCTGGAAAAAGAATCAGAAAATCTCAAAGCAAGTTCTGAAAATAGAAAAATAGAAGAATGGTGTTGAAGCTTAGTATCTAAAATGCAATTGCAATAATGTTTTTTGGTGTAAAAGAATCATGAAGTATAAAGAAAAGTAAGTGCCTTTATAAATAAAATGAAATTTAAAAATCAATACTTTCTAAACTAATGATTTTCATACTGGATGCATCTCTTGAAAATATCCATTTTGAAGTACAGTTTTATTGCTTAGAGTGAAGTAACGGATTAGCACTGCCTATTTACTCTGAAAATAGCTTCCACCTGTCGTAAGAATGTGTGCTACTGGCTGTACACACAATAATCAACAAAAAGCAATTTAATTGTCAGTTACAAATTTTGTGTAAATAGTCATAATTTTCTAATATATTTGAGGATGCAGAGATTAATCTGAAGTCAGCAATAGACTGTCAACTTCTTTGGGAAAAAAGAAAAAAAGTCCTTTTTATTTCCTGTTCTTTAGGCAGAGAACTCACCATCTCTGCTTCAAATTCTGGAATAAACAGCTTTTATCAGAAGTAGGTCAGAAGTAAACACGTCACTCGCTAACTGTGTGTTTTATGAACACGCAGTATTAAAGTATGAGTAAAGATAATTCCTCAAAAAGAGAAAACAAATTATGCAGCTATTTCCTCAATCTTTTTAATGCTTGTTTGACATTCTGAAACTCAGGATAATTTGTTTAAATGAAATCAGAGTTTCACTATGAAGATTAATATTAACTTAGGCTAGCAGCAAGCAAAACTATTAATGTACGTTTTTGTAATGGGCACATCCAAGGGTCCTTACAAGTACTGAAAAACTGAAGGATTTTTTGCATGCCTTTGCTTTACTGAGAATATAATTTCAGTATATTTTAGTGTTCTAACATTACAATTGGAAAACAACGTAACGTTGCCTATTAGAAATCGTGTTTAAAGACAGATTTTTTTGTGCGTTTTGTATAGAAGATTGTCTAGTATTAATCTAATTGTGGGGGTGAAAAACAAATGCCTAAAAATATCCAGTAATTAATTAAGCTTAAGTTATCTGATGATGCTTTCTTTACAAGGAGAGTGGTTAGGCCCTGGAACGGGCTGCCCAGGGAGGTTGTGGATGCCCCGTCCTTGGACGTGTTCAAGGCCAGGTTGGACGGGGTCCTGGGCAACCTGATCTAAACGCGTATGTTTGGTGGCCCTGCTAGGCAGGGGGGTTGGAACTACATGATCCTTGAGGTCCCTTCCAACCCGGGTGATTCTGAGATTCTGTGATTCTGTGATGCTTTTTGAAGACTACTTTACTAGATTAGGATATTATTACAGTAAGACAGGTGACTAGATCACATAAGAAGAGCTTTCTAAAGTAGAAGAAATATGACTATTTTCATAGCTGTCTGATTCTTAAAAGTACATTCACTTTTATAATTGGTTCTGTATGTTAACAAAGACTGTACATTTTCAAAAATGACGCATTTTAATGTGCAGGCCAGTTGAATTTGTTATAATAGCTGGTTTGGCTTTAATGGCTTGGTCTGTACTTTTGCCATGTAGGATTTCAGGCAGTGATTTTAATCACCTCAGAAAATATGCCCACTGACAGCCCCTGGTACTGGGGATGTGTGTGGAGCAGCTCATGGTTCTCTAGCTGTCTGGGGCTCCTCCCAGGTGGCCAGGGGTGGGAGGCTGAGGATCAATGGCATGGGATGACAGAGCATAGAAGGACAGTGTATGGAACAACCATTGCCTCAGGGATCACACATGTTGACCTTCTGGGCATGGTTAGATGTGCGCTCTGCAGGGGAGAGGGTTAGGAAGAGACCTGTAGCTTGAATGTGTATTTTGCAGACCAAAACCCACCAAAACAACACACAACTTAAAAAGAAGAAAAGGAACTTAATGCCAGTTATGTCAGTTCATAAGATCACTTTATAAATCAAATAATAACCACAGAGAAGTTGTGCCTGGAGAGGACCAAGGCCAGTTTGGACGGGATCCTGGGCTACCTGATCCAGTGCCAGATTTGGTGGCTGGCAAATGTACTCACAGAAGAGGGGTTGGAACTAGGTGATCTTTGAGATCTTTTCCACCCCAAGCCATTCTATGATTTGATTCTGTATGCCTCAACTCAGCCTATGGTGCTATGTTGTGCCAGCCAATGCACTTCTATGCACTCACTAAAACTGCCCAAGTCCACCTCACAGTTTCTGCATGCCCTGTAACACAACCTCTCACCACAGAAATGTATGTCCTAACTTGCTGCTCAGATCTGTTCTGTTCTTTGGACATGGATATCCCTGCTTACTAGTTTTTCTTCACATAGCAGATCCTCTGCTATCTTTCTTCCAAGTGCTGAAGAGGTAGATGTTCTATCATCTATTGATATTCTTTCTTCCAAGAAAGAAAAACAAGTACACCAGTTCGCTTTGGTATTTGTATGTCCCCACTGGTGCCTTTTAATTCACCTTTGAATCCTATGAAAGACATTTTACAAGAGAGCTATTTTAATAGTCCCCATTGCAGTTTTACTTATAAATCCTAGGAAATTAGGAAATATCCTAATCCTATCCACTGAGACAGATTGCTGTCTATGTGTTTGATCTAAAAGCAGTGTTAAATAAAGTAAGCACGTGAAGCAAACTGTGACTCAAACAACTATTTTAAGAGATAGTGGAAAGGCTACTTCAACCTAACTTAATTTCTTCTGTTTCATTCTGTTTTTCAGTCCAGGGTTAAACTTGAAAGAGCACCCGCCCCCCAAAAAAGTGAGATAGGGCATGTTTAATTCATGGTTAGCCAGGAATTATCAGTGAAAGCCAATAAATTTATAAGAGAAAGGTTCAAACATACTCTAAATAGGACAGCCTAATGCCAAACTCAGAAGTGCATTTACATGTGCTACACAGAATGTGCCAAAGCTCGTCAAGGAGTTAACAGTTCAGTCACCTTTTCTGCTATTAGGCTTATTCTGATTTTTTTTTGTTTATTTGTTTGCTTGTTTTCTGGGTAAACTATGCTTCAGAGTTCTGGGTAAATTATGCTTTTCTTTTGAATATTCTAATTCTTTATAAGTGAATATTTATTTAGAGAGGCTGAACAGTACCGTTTCTTCGAAGAACAATGTAGGAAAATAGGAAAGCTTGCCTTTGACAGGGTCTACTTCAGGGAAACAGATGTTTACAACACAAGTTGCTCGTAATCATTACACCAGTAATGTTTATTGTTGTCTTCAGAAACAAATAAATAAAGCACGTAAAACATCCAGACCCCTTCTGTCACGGGTGCTCTACTGGCTTCAACTGTGAGATTTCCTGTAATAAATCACAGCAACTGTCTTTGTTTTCAAGAATCATTGGGGAAGAGATGAATAACTGCAGGGGGAACTTGTTCTAGCCCACGAGCTACTCTTACCATGGTAATCCTGTTGTTGCTCTGGCAGTAATGTATGACAGCCATGTATCCTGAATCAGTGTCAGTCAGAGCAGGATTTTTCAGGGAAAGTGAGAGGTAAGTCATGATTCTTTGGGAACCAGTGTGCGTGCTACTTGCGAACCGCAACTGCCTGTCCCATCTGTAGCTAATCTTGCTTTGACAGGACACGTGGGTACTGCTGACAATGAAGCAAAGCTTTGGGGGAGTGGGAGGGATGAGCTTTTCACAAGCATTTTTCTACTTGCTTTGAGGTTTTTTTGGTGACTGTTAACTGCACCATCCTGCTGCTCTTAAAATTACTAGGAGAAAATACGCAAACAGTATACATGCAATATTAAGTTCTGCTATATTACTTAACTGTTTAATCAGTCTTGGAATATGCCATGTAAAGACGCTAGGATTGCTTCATTTTTAAACTAATAACTTAAAGATGAACTGATGCTTTCCAAAACCCATTGCCACTTTCTGCTAAAGCCCCGGTTAGATATCTGGATAAAAATGACACCAGACACATGCATGCAGTGGTGTTTCTCTTTTGAAAGAGAATCCCACCTGTCTGGCATTAAGCAGTCTTAAGAAATATCTAAAATTCATATTTGCACAACTTTCAAAAACTCAGTATTCTTAAAGAAGTGAACTCCATGGATTTGAAATGAAGTCTCCCAGAAGAGACCAACAAAATCACAGTATCAGTCATCAGTCCAATCTTTTGTGTAGATTGTCTGATATTTAATATGGGAACAAGAATTTTGTTTCAAGTATGCAAGCTTATCAAATTATTGTTAAAGGGTGCATTTACCTAACTGCTTGTTCTCAGAAATCACACTTCACTCTCTGTAAAATTTGATTGCTATTAGCCAATAGTTTCAAGGGCACTTCAGGGTAACTGAAGGTGTATCATTTTGAATACGGGTAGTTCTTTCCAGCTATGATGAACCAGATTAGCCTCTGACTTTATTTAAATTCATAGCAAATTGCTGAAAGATTGCCAGTTAGGCTTTTCTGTATAAAACCCTGCATGATTTAAAGTTATCCAGCTTACCAGTATGTGCCCTTATAACCTGCAATTTGAATCACAATAGATCCAGTCAGAAGCCCTAGGTGCACAAGCGCTGCTATTAAAATATGGCTGCACGAAGAACACTGAGCAGTACACCCTACTGGTGACACAGCACTGAGCACAGTTACATCAAGCAATGTCAGACCGCTGCGAGCTCATTCAGGTACGATCCTTCATAAAACTCATTAAATCACTGCCTGTTGTTGCAGTCTTTAATCGTAGTGATAGAGAATTTTCAGCCTATGCTTTTCTACAAGAAAAGTGATGAAGAGTACTGCAGTGTGAGCTCCCATGAGGAATTATGAATGTCTTGAAATGACGTTCCCTCCGAGGTCTCTTTGACAACTCACACTCTATCACCTACCAACAAGCATAACAGAGGCATAGAAAGTGCTCTTTTGCATTTTGTAGCCATGAAGAAGCAAGTGAGTTTAGAAAGTTTTTCTGAACTATTTGTTTTCCAATCCCTTTGTTGAACACCAGCATTTTGCAGCTGCAGTCAGAGGTTATGTGCTTCAGACATTTGCAAAAACGAGTTCTTGTGAAGAAATTAAGATATATATCCTAATGCCTGCTTTGGCCTAAGGAGGGCTAGGTGTGGTATCACAGTAATGACATTCCAGTAAAATTTGAAGCTAGAATGCTCAGAGAATCAGAGGTGTCACAGCCAGACTGACCAACCAGTGTGATAGCAGCTGCCTTGAGTTTCCCTGGTGAAAGGCTCCGAAAAATTTCATCCTAAATTTTAAAGACTGGATCCAATATTTGGTATGGGCATCAGGGTATAAAATAATTGATATTAGTTTGCAAATTAAATAAATTACTCAGGTCAGTCATTGCCAAACTCAGGAGGCACGTTCCTTGTTGCCCTGAAGTTCTGCTAGCACTCCTGCACATGACAGCAGCTCTCCAGCTAGGCTAACAATGAGGCCACCAAAAGTCCACAAAATGTGATGCACACATTCAGAAAAGCCTGCTACACCAACCAGGTTGAGCTGCCGCTCTCTTTAAAATACGCAGGATGTCAGTAACTCTGCTCAGTTTGTATGTAAGATGTACATAAACAGATGGAAGTTTTGTCCTTCAGAAACTTCAGACTGACAGCTTCCACCTGGCAGGACCCCATCCTCTAGTAGTCCAGGTGGCATCTGTGCCTGCTCCTGAAGCTACAGCCTCATCCAAAATATTGCAGACTGGACAAGAAGGAAGTCCAGGCACGCAAAACTCTGTAGCTTGCATACTGTCTAGATCCAGCTTAGTGTAGAACACAGGAGTCCTCCTTGAAAACACAGCTGGAGAGCGTGTTCCTCCTTTCCAGCTGAGGTGCATCAGTCACCTTCACATGCTGGGCTGTGTGTTTCTTGGGTGCTTTCCTTCCAGACTGAATTCTGCAGCTTTTCCATATGCTAGCACTACTCAAGGAACTGAAAGTACAACCCCGACACAAGAGGACCTACTGACAACTGCCTGACTGTATTTTCAGACTTTTTAGCTTTCTGTAACATGAGTGTTTAGAAAAGAGACAGCAGAGATTTGCTGTCCAGTTAGGCTGAAAACCGAACCCACCACAACGAAACGATGTTTGCTTTCACAGGGAGCTCAGCTTGTGAAATGGGGCTAAAGAATGTCCTCACCAGCACTGCTGGGGGCTGCACCCAGAGCCGAGGTGGCCCCGAGGCGGCTACGTCTCAGTGCGAGCCCCGGAGGAGCTCAGGCTCTGCCATCACACTGCAAGCGCCCGCGGTTCTGTAGTGCGGCGTTTATTTCACTGTGCTGCCTTTTGTATCTTTGCTTCAGCCCGAATGTTGAGGATCTGAGCGGTTCGGCACACTTGACAAGAAAAGAGTTGTCAGAGGCGCTTTTCACACGCTGAAGTCATTCCAGACGGCATCACTAGCCGACACCTGGAAGCGAACCGGGAGCACAGTGGAGGAGATGGGAGCGTGCCCCGTTCCCACGGGGGAGGATGGCTGCCGTCGCGCCCCTACCTCACGCCTCGGTGCCGCTCGGTGCCGGGCAGGTGAGCGGACGGGACGAGTCTGGCGGGGAGCTTCCCTGCCCAGGAAAGAGCCTCGAGATCGGGAGGAAAGAGCGTTTTCCCTTCGTCCGGAGGACGGGGCGGCGCTCCCGAGCCGAGCCTCGACGCCCACCCGGTACACGGGCCCGGCAGCAGCAGCGTCAGGAGGCGGGGGCGGGAGGGCACTGCCCGGGGCGGCGGGATCAGACCGGGTGAGGCGATGACTGAGCGCCGCCCTCAGCCCATAAAAGGCGCAAGGCGGGCGGCAGGCTGGGGCAGCTTCGGGTGGCGGTCGCACTCGGGGCAGCTCTGCCAGACGGGACGCTGCGCTACGGGACGGACCGGCCGCTCACCATGGGGGCGAAGCTGCGACTGCTGTGCGCCGCCGCGGCGCTGCTGAGCGCAGCCGTGCCGGGACAGCCCGAAGCGCAGGGTGCGCTGCTCCCCGCGGGCGACGGGGACGGATACGGGGTGAAGCTGTGCGGCAGGGAGTTCATCCGTGCCGTCATCTTCACCTGCGGCGGATCCCGCTGGAAGCGGCTCTCCCTGCTGGAGGCTGAGCCGGTTCCCGCGGTCGGTGAGTGCCTGGGAGCCGGGGGGACGGCGCGGGGCTGCGGAACGGGCGCGGGGCTCGTCTGTCCGCGATGCGAAAACGGGAGAGGGGAGTCCGAGAGGAGGGAAACTCCGAGCTCCGGGGCGGGCGGGGGTTCAGCCGCTGCCCTGAGGGAGTTCCCCGCGGTGTCGGCGCTCGTCCGTGCCGGAGACGGACGGCGGAGTCCCCGCGCCGCGACGTGCGGGCGGTGTCCGTGCTTAGCGGGACCAGCGGAGCCCCGAGCCCGGCGCTGCGGACTGACATCCCGACAGGTGGAGCTCCGTCAGCGATCTTCGGTGAAGTATCTCACGGGTAAAACGTTCCGCGCGATTTTACTAAGTCAAATGCAGTAAGGTGGGGTAGGCGTATTGTTTTTGGATGAGTTCTCAAGTTGTGAAATGCGCTCATGTAACGGCAATTTCAGGTGCTGGCTTTCATCTGCACTGATGCTTCAGCATGTGAAAGTGACACTTCTAGGCAGAGAAGAAGTCAGAATTATGGCTGAGATGTGCAAGCAAAGGGCTGCTTTCTTCTTATTTAAGCATGCCATGAGCGAAGTAACTTTTTACTTGCGCAGTAAATTAGTTCTTTTTTCTACCTTTTTAGCAAGCTTGAGTAGTAGATAATAACTGTAACAAACCACAGTCTCCAAAGTACCTGAGCAGCTGCTTTTCTTTTTGTGTGGCACCTTCTCCAGCCATCCCACTGGGCTGGAGCCTTCCTGCTCCGATGGTTGCTGAGCAGCAGTAACCGTCTGACAGAGTGAAGGGGCTATGACTGCCACCTTCTTTATTAAACATATTTTGGTACGTGTTCCATCTGCCATGTGTCAGTTGTCCTTACTGAAGTAAGTATAACATTCACTGCGTATTCTTGTATTCTTTCAGCCTTTTGAAACAAATAAGACCAAAGTGACAGCACTGAGACTACAAGGCAAGCACTTCTTTCAGGCTGCTTAACTTTAGAATAAAACAAGTTGCTTCTCCTCATATTAGCTGAAATAAGCAGTGCTGCTCACCTTGGCAGAAGTAAAACCAGGAGAAGCAATGCATGGTGAATGGAAGTGGAGCTGGATCTATGGGAACAGTGGGGCCAGGGGGACCAAGTGTGCTCTGAGACTTTCCAAGAACTGGAACCTGTCAGCTGACATTATAAAGACATTATGTCATCTGTAAGAAATAGTTCATATGAAATATTTGCATATTGAATCCAATACTCAGTCCTCCTCCCTTCATTTTTTCTTCACTTGTTATCAGTTTGTGTAACTGTGCATAAGAAGGGAGTGGACTGATCTAACTCACATGTCACAGCCTTGCACTGCCTCTGGACACACCTCCTTAGAACTTCATTTACAGAGGGATTGACAGACCTGTAGATGTAACAGTGTAGTTGTAAGGGGATGTGTGCATCTCAGGGACTGCCATCACACCGTACTTCTCCTGTCTTACAGGCAGCCTGGCCTTGGAAACAGGGGTTCTGCTATAAGTGATCCATAAATTAATCACAAATGTGGGCTCTGCAGCACAGCAGTTCTCCAAGATAAAAATGCTTTCCTTATTGTCCTGAATGGGTTTTCCCTTGCTGCTGCCTAGAGCTGTGCTTTCTGATAATCCTACAGTCTTAACTTGAAGTCTTTTCTTTCAAACAGATTCTTCTCAAGCAGCAAGTAACAACCTGTTGGGACACGTCAAGCTGCAGTCAGTTCTGGGTCCTGAGATGGAACAGATGCAGAGAAGCAACGCGCTTCTTGGATTGGAGAAACTGAAGGACTTGGATGCCTTAAGTGACTATAATGAATACGAGCCTGTGGCAGATGACTTCAAGGAACTTCTTCACCAGCTAGAAGAGGCTGCTCCGAGGGACGAGGGGGGAGCAGGAGTGGCAGCCCCCGTAGGACCCAGTAGTTACCCGTGGGCCAAGAATCCCAGAAAGAAACGGGAGTCTCTGGGTTTGGCAGGAATGTGTTGCAAGTGGGGCTGTACGAAGGCTGAAATCAGTACTATATGCAGAATTTAAAATCCTCTCTGCACTTGTGCATGAAATCTGTGTTAGTTGCAGTGCTACTTGATTGAATATTGTGCAGATGGAAGAAACTATGTATTTTATTTTGTCTGTAAGTGCCAGTCTATTAATAACAACATTTTTCTTTTAAAAAAAAAAAAAAAATAAAAGTCCTCAAGTGTAGCCGCAATTACTTAGTTTTGCTGCTGTAACTTTATATTTTTTTTAAGAAGTCTTCACAATTCATCTTAATATCTGGCTGCTACTCTTATACTGCAAATGTAATTATCTTTGTAACACATTAGGAAAACCTTAAGTGATTCATTAAAGTATAGCTATATTAAATATAATAGTTATCCTTTCTGAGGGAGAGAACATCCAGGGATGTTCTTGAGATGAGATTCACAGTACAAAGCTGTACGACACTTCGCCTGTTTTAACTCCCCTGAAAACAGACTCAGCACTGATTGTTTCAAACACTTTTTTTTTTTTTCCCCTTTTCTAACAATTGCAGAATTCTTCTATGCAATATCTTTCTAAAAAACTTACCACAGTAGAACACTTGCAGGCTAAATATTTCTTCTTTTGAGACGTGACCTTTGATCAAACAACTAATTAATGGGATTATTGCATCACTTCTTCATCTCCTTTCCTAAGATATTATTCTAGCACCTAGGTATCTATCAATCATCTTTATTACTTTTAAACCTTGTAAATTGTAGTCAGAGATGGTGCAGAATGAGCATTCACTATGAGCACTGCCCCCCAGCCCATATACAGCTTGGGCAGGTCTTCTTACACCTAGAGTGAAACAAAGATGTAGTTCCTGTCTTACAGATGTTAGCTTACACCTTGAATGGAGCAGCCTAAAGTTTAATTTCTTGGGTAAACACAACAAGGTGTTAAAACTATAAATAGCCAAAGTTGAAAGCATGAAGCATCAGTATTGATCTGACAGAAACAGGCATTGTCACAAGCATGAGTCAAGATGCGTCATTGTGCATCAGCTGGGCATAAAAGAACCGGATGAGGTTTAACAAAAGCAAGTGTAGAGTCTTGCATCTGGGGAGGAATAATTGCATGCACCAGTACAGGCTGGGGGATGAGCTGCTGGACAGGAGCTCTGCAGAGAGGGAGCTGGGTGTCCTGGTGGACGACAGGTTGGCCATGAGCCAGCAGTGTGCCCTTGTGGCCAAGAGGGCCAATGGCATCCTGGGGAGCATTAAAAAGAGCATGGCCAGCAGGTCGAGGGAGGTGATCCTCCCCCTCTACTCTGCCCTGGTGAGGCCTCATCTGGAGTACTGCGTCCAGTTCTGGGCTCCCCAGTACAAAAAAGACAGGGATCTCTTGGAAAGACTCCAGCGGAGGGCCACAAAGATGGTGAAGGGCCTGGAGCATCTCTCCTATGAAGAAAGGCTGAGTGAACTGGGTCTATTTAGCCTTGAGAAAAGAAGACTGAGAGGGGATCTAATCCAGGTCTATAAATATCTAAGGTGTGGGGGGCAGAATGGCGAGGTCAGTCTCTTTTCAGTGGTGAGTGGAGACAGGACAAGGGGAAACGGACACAAGCTGCAGCATAGGAAGTTCCGCACAAACATGCGCAAGAACTTCTTTACAGTGAGGTGACGGAGCACTGGAACAGGCTGCCCAGGGAGGTGGTGGAGTCTCCTTCTCTGGAGATGTTCAAGACCTGCCTGGATGCCGACCTGTGTGACCTGGTGTAGGGAACCTGCTTTGGCAGGGGGTTGGACTCGATGATCTCTGGAGGTCCCTTCCAACCCCTACAATTCTGTGATTCTGTGATTCTGTGACCTGAAGAAATGGTAAAATTTGTGGTTTTATTTGGTTTCCTAATAGTCCTAGTGTAGTCTTTAAAGGCATAGCAGCTGTGACACAGATATCAAATAATTTGAATTAAGTTGAAATTCAATTTGAATTTTACTCAGAAAGGAAATATTTGACTCCATGAATACATTTGTATACTCAAAGATGTTGGCTTTGTTTTAATGAAAAAAAAACCTTTAAAGCCTCCATTTGTTTTTTCTGTGGGTATGTTAAATTTTACAGTAGTTTCTTTACGCTGTAGCTTTAGGTGACCATTACACATCACTCCACTGCTGCAACAGGTCTAACCATGTGGCTGGATGCCAGCTGCTGCTGATTGCGGGCTTGCTGTCCAAACACAAAAACACTCATGCTTTCTTTAAGACCAGAAGCAAACTTGATACATAAAATGAGATGTCTGACTAATTAAACAGGGGAAGCAAAAATGTTTTTAAGCAGACAGTTCAAAATATAAAAATACTGAGTCAGTACATTGATCCAAATGGCAAACATGAAAGCTTAGTACTGTGGTACATATGGAGCAGCATAAATATGCACACAGCAGTTCAAAGTAACACACTGTGTTTTACCATCACAGTTGTTCAAAGATACACACATTTCTACAAGAAGTTGGCCTTTTTCTCCCCTCCATTTCTCTCAGTGATCAATTAGCCATTGAGAAAAGCATTGTCTTAGCAATCGCTGTTTAGAGAAATTGCAGTCTCATTGATGTGAACTTAACTCCAATAAAGTGGTCAATATTTGAGTAATCTATCAACGTGAGCCATCTTCTGAACAGTTGTTTGAAGTTTGTGATTAGAAAATGATACATTACCACACTGCCGTATGAGCAGATATTTGTATCTGCAAGAGTTTATCCTAATGAGGGGGAGGTCCAAGATTATTTTTTTTCTACTGTGCATAAAATCTGATGCAGGTCTGACTATGAATTCTTTGAACAAATCAGCCCAAAGACATATGGATAATACCTATGTCAGTCCAAAAGTAATGCCCACTATTTATTTTAATGCAGTGACAACAGATGCGAAGACTACAATAATACTACTTGATAGAGCACGTTCTCAGCTACAAAATAACATTTTTCAACAGAGTCATCACCTTAATCTGATTTGCATGGATGAGCTGTTTAAGACATTCTTCAGCAAAAGCTGTGCGTAGCCATCCAGAACATGGCTTGTCTTCTGCGTTGCGTCATCACTGCTGAAATGCCTCACCCACCACCTCTCTGTGGTTACATCCACTGTTTGGTCTCCATAAATGCTCAGCAAGTGAAGACAAATGTCATTTGGTGCCATTTCTTTGCATGGTGCAACTCAGTGGTACACCTTTGCTTCATGCATACGTTCATGTCAGATGTCATTCTGTCAGACTGCCACTCTGTTGTCTTCTGTCATATGCAACAGAATGTAATGAAACGTTGGTGGGAAGATTCAGTCTCTGCTGTCATACCACCAACATCCACCTCAGATGTTCTGGGCCAACATAATAAAATAGGAGGCATTATGTCCAGAGCAGGCCTTGTACTTCACATGTCTGTGTCTACATCTTTTTCAACATTGTGTTTTCAAAAGACTTTCTGAGACTACAATCCCTCCTCCTCATCAAACAGCAGAGACATAACTGGAGATGCAAACTACTTTTCTTGTCAGCAGAACATAAGGTGGTTAGATTTATAGCTTGTGTGCTGCACTGCATGCTCACTTTTACCAACAAGGAGCTGAAAGACGCTCTTCTTCTCAGTTGTGCCACACATACCCATCATAAGTTGAATGAATTTTTGATCACACAGCTTTTCTGCATCCTGGGAACAAACACAGGAGCTGTTGGCACTTTATCCTGGGTTTTTGCTCCATCAGCTACATGACCATCGCTCTGCTGCTCTGTGCCACCTGCCTCATGGCTGGTCCTTGGTATCAAGTTCTCCCTCCACAGTGTGCATGTGCAGTGCTATTTTCTGGCCTATGTATTCCAGAGAACCAGAACTATTAAGGAGAAAATGATATCTGCTTACCTGTCTGCAGTCTCTTCCTCTACCTGTCCTCACATCTACACTTCTCCTGCTCCGGATTTCTCCTGTACTTGATCTGTAAACCTACAAATCCCACAACTGCAGCACACCATCATGTTTTAACCTTGAAATGCACAAGGCCACATCTGTACCCATGGAGCTTCATGAGTACTTCTTTGTTAACACAGATATGTGAGGCACATACAGAAACTCAGAAGTTTGTTTACAAAGCTTGTTTACAGCCTTTGCACTTTGAAAATGTTGTGTGCTGTCCTTTCAATGGGCCAACCACACTGTCCCCAGCAGGATGGGCACCTTTGCCTTCTCTGAGTTCTGCAGCTTGACCTGAATCTCCTCAAGTCCATGCAGCCTCTAAGAAGTTGCAGCTGGCACCGAGTATCTTCAGAAACAGTTTTGTTCTAACAAGCTGAAAGACAAGTGTAGTAAGGCGTGACTTTCTGTTCATGTATTTGAGCTGAAACCATGATTTCAGCTCTCCACTTACCATTCTTTAGTGGGATGTTCAATACCAAGCATTTCCCTGAGTGATCAATCTGTTAAAAAACATTTCTCTATGACTGCACTACTGGCCTTTCAGAAGTTGAACTCAGCACCAACCAGCCTTAGCATCAAAGGCCACCACTGGAGAACTTCTTTGTCTTTGGTTTTACACCTTTTGTCCCTGTGCCAAGAGGTGAAATCCCTGCTACACAGGGATGGTTACCACGCACCAGCACAGTGTGAGGGTGCAGTTCCCATTCACTCTTTTCCAATTGAGATGTAGTGCCAGGCCAATCTCAGCTCTCCTTTGCCATCTGTTCACTGCTGCTGAGTGGCAGAGATTTCAGCAGTCAGGCCAGAACTCCTACAAATATGCAACAGCTTTTTGTCTTTGACTTTTTTTCAGCAACATACAAAGGGAAAGGTGTGTTCAGCCGTATGTGTAGGCCAAGGTACCTGAACAAACAGACCACTTTTTAGGGCTTCTTGAAGTCTGTAGCAGTACTGCTACACTTCCATAGAGAGGAACGTTGGGTACTCCTCACTATTTGTCAGATTTCCTGTGTTACTGACACTGATTTTAAGTTTCTCATGGTTGGTCTCCTAGGTCTTTTCCACTCTCATCAAGCACTGTCTTACAGTAAGAACTCTGTGTTGTCTACCTCAGAAAGCTCACCAGCTTTATATGACATGGGCAAAGGTTTATTCTTCTGCAGAACAACTGGAATAAACACACCAACTCTTTGTTTCAATTTTAACCCACCTACAATATTTGCAGGCTCATCCGCCTGATGTAGTAAAAAGGTTCTCAGCTTTACTTAGGAAACTTCCTGCATGGCACCAAGGACTGTTTGGCAGATCATCTCAGCTGCTCACCTTCACAGTTTCTGACAGGTGTGGAGTGCAGATATGTTCAGAGGTTCATTCATCCTGCAAAGGACTCGACACTCATTAGAATCTCACCCTTCAGTGTCCACACACCCTATCTTCAAGGATTTGCTGTTACCCTGCAATTCATGGGAACCTTCCCCCCTTGTGTGGAAGCACGCCTTGCATCTTCTTTCTGGCCCTGTCAAACTTTCCTTCTGGCAAACTCTCTGTAATTCTATCTTTGTCAGTCTCCACTTCTCCTTCCCCCCCAAAAAAAAACCAACCAACCAACCAACAACAACAACAACAACAACAAAGACATATTGGAACCTAAAAATCATTGTCACCAGAAGAGAAAATGCTAAAAAAAAGTAGATGCCAGTGTGAGCAGAGCTCTGGACCTGTGATAATCTTTTAGAAGCTGAGGAAGCAGAGCATCTTTAGTCTCAAAAAGAGATGGTTTCTGGGACCCAATAGCAATCTGCAGCAAGTTGTTAGCCCCTGCCCAGGGTCAGACATGCATGCTGTACCAACCAGATACCAAGGAGTCTCGCTTCCTTAGTGATGTACAGACTGACAGGGAACATGACGTTGCTAAGCAATGGATGCAAAGATGCTGTTTGAGAAAGTCAACCCTAGTCAGCAGATAGCAACAAAAGTCAGCACAGAAATACCCATGATGTTCATTCTGATTATACAAGGGTATCAACAGAAATTACCGTCTGAGCTGCCTCATATAGCAAACTTACACTAGTAAGTTTGGAGAACTTAGAACTTAGAATTAGTAAGCATTTGGAGAACTTGTAAATACAGTATGGCTGCATAGCCCCTCTAACCAGAGAAGTCTTAGCATTGTAATGGAGATGAGCAGAAAATATACAGAGACTAGTGAGTGAGTTGTTACAACTGTAAGATGGAATAAGATAGTATAAGATGATTATATTTACTGCTATTTACTAATTCAGTATAGAAGAAATAACTAATTTATGTAAGCAGGGTTGTGTGGTGGCCTGTGTACCTCATTGAAGGAGCCAAAAAGCACAGCCACCTACTGTCTGCTGTCACAGTGATGCACAGCAAGAGGTTTCACTGACTCTATCTCCATCCATGAGCTTTGTATTATATTTTCTCTCTCATCCCATTAAGGGGGAGAGAAAGAGCACCTGGGTGGACATTCAGTGGTCAGCCAAGTTTATCCCACACAACACTCCAGGCTGATGCCTCAGATTCATCTACATATGTCACTCCAAAAATAGTGGCTCCTATTTATTTCCACGGAAATGACAACGAATTGCAGAATAACACTATTTGATAAAGCAAACACAACAGTCACCACCATTAGCAGATTCACATGGATTAACCGACTATTCGATGCTCTTCATTTCATGGTATGACAGCAGCGAATGGCCATCCAGAATGACATCTTTCACATCACTGTCACCGCTGCTGAAACACATCACCACCACCTCACTGTACTCACCTCCACTGCTGGTCTCCATAAATGTTCTGCAAGCACGTTGAGTGTCAGTAGGTGCCATTTTCTCCACAGGGAAGAGTTCAATGACACCCCTTTGCTTCATATGCATGTCCATGTCAGACACCGTTTTGTCAAACCACCCCTCTTCTGCCATCTGTCACATCGCAACAATATGTAAAGGGACATTATAGGGAAGGTTCAACCTTTGCTGCTGTAGCACCAACATCTGCCTCTGATATCAGGACCAACAAAAAATACAATTTCGGAGCAGCCTGCATATATGAATGTGTGGGAATTCAAAGTGGTCAAGAGAACTTTCAGATTTCTGGAAAAATATTCCTACAACAAAGATAACGTCTTTATAAAAATCAGAGAAAGAACCCCAGAATGGTCAGTCTGGCTGTGATTTAGAGCATAAGAGAAAATACAGCAAACTTTCAAGTAAATAATGATGTTGGTACCTAGAAGATGATGAAGAACAACGGTTAAGGATTTGAGGAAAACAAACAAAAATGTTCTAAATTTTGTGGTTTGGTAAGATGCTTAATGTAATAGAATCAGAATTGTTTGTCAGAGGGGACCCTTAGAAGTAATGTAGTCCAACTCTCCTACAATGAATCGGGACACCTACAGATACATCATGCTTTTCAGAGCCTCATACAACCTGACCTTGAAAGTCTCCAGAGACAGGACATCAACCAACACTCTCGGCAACTTGTTACACCATCCTCGCCGTAAAAGGCTTTTTCTTCATATCCACTCTAAATCTGCCCTCTTCAAGTTTGAAATCATTCCCCCTTGTCTTAACAGACCCTGATAAAGATTTTGTCCCCTGCCTGCCCCCTCTTAGACACTGAAAAATCTGCTATCAGGTCTCTCCAGAGATTTCTCCTCTGGAGTCCGAACAGCCCTAACTCTCTCAGCCTGTCCTTATAACAGAGCTGTTCCATCTCTTGGATCATTGTTGTGGCCCTCATCTGAACACGGACCAACTGGTCCACATCTCTCCTGTAGTGAGGACTCCACATCTGGATACAGTGCTCCATGTGAGGTCTCACCAGCACAGAGTAGAGGAGCAGGATCACCTCCATTGACCTGCTGGCCATGCTTCTTTTGATGGAGACCAGCATGCAGTTGGCTTTCTGGGCTGCGAGGGCACATTGTTGGCTCATGTTCACCTTGATATTCACTGGTATTCCTAAGACTTTTTGGAAGTGCAGTTCTCTATCCTTATATCCCCTGGATTATACTGATAGTGGGAGTTACCATGACTAGGTGCAAGATCTTGCACTTGGATTTATTTTTGTGAGGTTCACCATGGGCCCATTGCTTGAGGCTGTCTTGGTGTTGGGATGGCATCTTGTCCTTTAGGTTTGTCAACTGCACCACAGATTGGTGCATAGGTTGGTGACATCTGCAAATTTGCTGCACTCAGTCCCAGCAAAAAATGTTATGTAGCCTTAATTGAAATCTTTGCAAGTAATCCAAGGTAACATAACTGAGCTGAATGGCTGATAAGAAAAAAACAGTCAGAATCTCAGTGTGGTATTGCAGCCATTTATAAGGGTGTGCTGACAAGGAAGAAAAACATATGAAAATGACTTTAGATCATCTTCTTCTAAGTCTGTATTACCTGACATTTGCATTAATTGCTTGTAAGAAGGGAGCCAGTAAAGATGCACAAAGAATTCAAGAAAAGATACAGAACCATTTACAGATGGCATTTAGAAGGAAGGGACTGGAATTATCTTAGGAGATAAAAGAGTTCAGACTGGTCTTCAAAAATTAGGGAAAGCATTTCCTACATTTGGAAATGATTGAAAGCATAAATACAAGCCATTTCTGGCTATAGAAATGAGTCTGGTTTTATGATGATATCAGAATGAGGAAACAGCACCATATTGTTGCAAAAAACAGGCAAATGGGACACATGAGAATTTTATCTCTTAGTGACACAACTCTTCTGCATAACAAATAAGGAAGTACCATGTTCACTTCTAAACATCACACATTGGAAAGAGGTAGTCTGCCAAACAGTAGCAAAACCAAAGATTAAGAAAACGTATGTTAATAGGGAAATAATGTAAAAAAGCTGTTGTTTTAGACAGAGAAGATTGAAGCAAAAACATGCAAAGGTCCTCACATATGTAAAGGCAACAGTAATGACAAAATCTTACACAACATGGCATACAAAGCAATGAAAGGTGTCTTAGCATCAGTATAAATACTTAAGAGAATGGAAAATTAATAACTGCAGATTTCCTGTAGAAATTATAAAATTCTAACAGATAGAATGTTACTTAGATAGAAATAGAATAGAATGTTAATAAGATAGAAATAGAATTCCTGCAGCACACTGAACAACAGCAATCAGTAGTAACTTTGATAGGGGTGGGAAAGAATTTACAAACAAACAAACAACCGCCTCCACAAACCCTGGTCTGTTCAGTGGTAACTTTCTAAGTACCAGAAAGCAATTAATTCCAGATACTTGCTTACAAAGTGGCATGTGCTGTGATAAAAGTAGTTGATTGTGATCATCTCCTTCAATTTCCTCATTCATCAGTCTAAAATACACCTTAAATTTGGAAAGATGATTATGTTAGTTTGATTAAATAGACATCTGATGAATTTGGTGTTCCTTCCCTACGGAAACTCTCCTCAGATTCTTTTCCCTTGTTACCCTATTTAGTGTTTCAGTTATCAGTGGGATTCCAAGCTGTTTGGCCCTTACTGGTGGAGTTATTCGGCCCAGTGAAAGCATTATAAGAAATGAGTGACTTAAGCCCTCATTCTGACCTGCACTGCAGCCACAGCATGCTGCTGAGGGCTCATGGAGAAGTCCCTTGCATACACTTGGTTGCCAGATCCACTGCATTGCACAGGTGGATCCCGTGCAGCAAGAGATCTATACAGGACAAGGCCACAATAGGAAGCACCGAAGTGCCTGGCTTTCCTCTATTCCTCCTCACCCCCCTTTTTTTTTCTTTTTTTTTTTTTAAATCCTGACTCAGAGTCAGCGTCACCTCAAAGGCAGCTCAAACACTTCACTGAATAAAACACCTGTATGTGCTGGAAGAGGTAACTGAACTAGGATAATTATTTCCACCACAGCGTAGTATCTTATATCTGACTGAGATATATCTATATATCTGACTGTGTACTTACATATATATATATATACTTTGTGTTTTGCTATTGCACTTATCAAAATGCAAAATAAAACAAAACCAACACAAATCAGTAAAACAAAAAAACCCACTCCCCTCTCCCCTAAAATAAACAACAAAAAATCCATTTGCATAAATTCTGTTCAAAGTGGTGATAATCTTTATATATCTAAGAAAATAAAAATTAGAGGAAATCCTCTGATAAAGTAACAAAAATCACATGTTCATTTCTGCATTTGTACCCAGGTTTGCTTGCATTAGGAACTACAAAGAACTGCACTCTGGTTAACAGGCAGTCTGTCAGAGCCTCTCTGTAAATATTGACAGTAAAAGGAAGTGCTTCTTCATTCCCAAATGACCAATTTCATATTAAGCTAGTTAAGTCAATCTTAACTTCAGGGAGCACCCAAAATCAGCCTTTATTTTGTGACAGAAGAGTTCCTTAGAAAAAGGAAAAACACTACATATAGCTACCCCAGAAAGGTCACAAAGTTGTATACACTGCAGTTCACCCCCTTTAAAACAGAGCAGTCTTCTTCACCAGCAACTTCAACACCAAAAAATAGTTCTAGGCATTGCATAAAAGAAAACCTTGGCAGGCATGTGCCATTCATTGTGTTCAGTTATTTTATTTTTTACTAACCAAACTCAAAAGAAAAGCACAGATAAGTTTCAGTCATTAATACATAGTTTTCTAGAAAATATCCCCCTTTACGTTCTCTCCAACAAGCCATGTATCCAAATATGTGAAGTCCAACTACAAGTAACATGAGTTTTCTTCTCCATTCCCCCAAAGGGACTTTTTCTACTTTAATATAAAGTATTGTAAAACTCTTATTTAAAAAGCAAGATTCAGGAAAGAAAGAAAAAAAAAAAAACTTAAATACCTTTTAAGATTGCTGTCTGGCATTGAACAATTTTAAGCAGTTTCTTTTGGTATAGTCATTCTTGCATTTTTCACTCAGGATTAGGTCTCTACGAATTTTAGATTTAAGGCAGACAACACACAGTTCAGAAATACATTAGCACATTTGTAATGATATGGCATTTTCAGTAGACATTACCAGTGTTTTTGTAAATTGTTGTGCATTTCAGAATGCTTCTTTACTGTTTAACAGCCTTTTCCAAAAGTCCTCCTGTAGTTTTGTACTTCCACTCCTGCTCTCAGAGTCTATCCTCCAGCTTTATGTGCTCAGACATTCCTGAAAAGTTTGCTTTCTTTACACAAGAGTAACATTTCTTTATACTTCATGCAGTAACGTCTTTTCTCAAACATTTCAATACAGCTGGCCATACTTCAAGCAAACACAACAATTAAAGACTTGGTTTCTAAAACTAATTCAAATAATTTAACATCTTTTTAATAGTTTTGGCTGTATGTATAGTGGTAACTATCTCAACAATGGAAGCTTTTAATCAATAACACAACTTGACAAAGTTCGGGTTTCTTTTCTCGAAAATCCGTTCCTCCTCAGGCTTATTACATGACTGTTGCAAGGTTGTGATGATATTTAAAAATGGATTTTGAAGGCTAGGCTATTTATACTGATAGGTAACAAACCAATATTATATTACATTACACAATAGTTGTAGATTTTTTAAGATACACTGTGCACTTACAGGAGAACACTTTCGCTTGAAATAAGTGCAAAGCGGTAGTTAGTATCTTCATTCTACGTCGTAGCAGCAGTCATGTATGCATAAAACAGCACTTTTCCTACAGTAAATCACAGCATTTTGGGTAGCATATTGACTACACTGAAGTGTGACAAACGCAATGCCAACTGAAGAAAGTTTCAAAAACAAAAATATGATTTTGTTAATAAAAATACTATATAAAAATATGGCATTCTACAAATCTACAATAGATTTGCTCTTGAAATGCAGTTTTTGTGGGGGTTTATTTCTGTGGTGTTTTTTTTTTTTAATTTTATTTTATTTTTTAACAAGGATACTACACATGGCATTAGCAAATTCAACAAATCATTGTGTTTACAACCTTTACATTTTTTTTGAGAAAACCATGATTCTGTCTGCTCCAACACCTAAACATTGACACTGCAGATGATCACACACATCCCCTGAGTCCTAAGCACTACTTGGTCCTACTCATCCAGTGAAGAATACTTATCCTGGATGATCAAGCCCTTTGCACAGACCGACTTGGTACAATGGACTACATATGCTCCTGACCAACAGCACAAAGTTATACTGCAGTGTAAAGGTACGGCTTTCTCTAAAAATTATAAAGTATTGAAGTAAAAAGTCCACAAAACTTAAAAAAATTATCCTTGAATTCCACATTACATTTAAGCAATCAGACTATGTAATCAATCATATGGTAGTAGAACAAGCAAAAGACATTTTATTCACTTGAAAAAACAGCAGACTGGAAGATCTGTTCATTGCATTACACAAACTTCCCTGAGATTCTTACTTAAATTATTGTTAGTCTACTATATATTGGAAACCAGTCAGCTATCAACTGCCACACTGCAAATTTTACATAGTTCCTGCATACGTTACCCCAGCTAAAATGCTGCTTCGATGCTTTAAAGCTTTATCTTCTTTTGCTACAAAAAACATGTACACACAACTGAGAATACAAATGCAAAGGTGCTCCTTGCCTGAAACTTCTAAATTGTCTTGAAAGCAGCATACAGAAACAGAGAAAACACACATATAGGAGTACTCAAAAGTTCTTTGCAGCTTATAAGCTGCTGGCAAAATCAGTTCAAAGGTTCTGTGAAAGAGTTTCATAGGAAGAAAGCCCAGCAACATTTTTATTAAATGCAAGGGGCAGAAAGAGGGCTGATGCTGCCGCCACTACTTAGCAATCTCCCATATTATAAAATCATAACCTTGAATGAGCAATTGTGGGAAAGAAAGATCACAGTGGTACAAAACATTGCTATACTGGCACTATGTTACACTGAGCAAGAAATTCTTACTTTTTAATTGTAGTTACTTAAACTTCTGAGTAGATGGATGTAATTAATCACGAATCTTAATGAGGCCTCACAGCAAAGTAGTCCCTGTATTCCACAAATTCACTGCCACAAATTTCAAAAACGAACACTTCATTTTAAATACATTATGGATTTTAAGGGTTTGTGAGCTTGTGTAGCCTTAATTGAACCTCAGCAAAAGTTCAAGAACAACAAGCATAGTATTTTACAAACAACATCTAAGAGTATGTAAAAATAACAGATCATTTGAATTTAAATAAACAAAACCTGAAACGTTCACTGCTTTAAGATACAAGATTATTCCCAAGTTTCATGCTTGGAGGGAAAACCAATTAGTTGCCTTGTCCACAAATTTGTTAGATTTACTTCAGAAGTGGAATTACACATAGTAATCTGTTCAGGTAACTTTAACCTCCTTCCAGTTCTCATTAACTGGGATCACGTTCTTGCCTCTAGCTAAATGTGAAGCAATTGTACTTATACTTTCCTTCTTCCAAATGGTCACGGGCTAGGTCTTAAAACAGGAAGAAACGGAGATTTTTAAAAAGAATTGGCCCAAAGTTGACACAATGACTTTTAGTGGTGACTGACCATATCATACACTGAGCAATAAACCATCTTTTTAGGGTACTGGAAGGAACATACAAGATCATGATCATAACAAAGAGAGGAATTGAAGGGCATTTTCTACATTTTTAATTCTGTTTTTAGGAAGTTTCCAACTTACAGGTACACTGAGGACAGCATAAAAAATACAAAGATGGAAAGAGTAAAAGAGCAACATTCAAAAGCAGTATGTTTGGCTTTTTCATATTCAGAAACAATCTGAAGACGGTCTTATACGAAATGTCTTCAATTCTACTTGCTATCACTGTATCCTCAAATATGTAAATGGAATCTAATACTTAAGGGAAAAAAATACAAAAAAATTGTCACTATTTTCTTTTCCAACTTAAATTACAATTCTCACACAGGTGAGTTATCTGGCTGTCCAAATTACAAACAATTCACTTCCTTTTCCTTCCCCTAGAAATACTTACAGTATATCACATGGACTATGTTTCTTTGCATATGCTGCTGACTGATCACTGATTCAGACAGGCACATTAAAAGTTGCTGGATTACATAACCAATTCCATTTTGTTATACAGAGAAGCCACTTCTGCAACAACAATGAAAAGTTACAAAAGCACGTTAACAAAGCCCTTGTGCAACACACAGAACAGGGTGTGCAGCCACTCACTACATATTCACAGTGAAAAGACTACATGTCTTTTCTATGTATCTCCATTTCAACAAGGAAATAGTCTTATCATTTCTTAATCTCACCATATTTCTCACCTCTTTTTTGCTTGCCAAATAAGGCAAATAATGGTTTTGTAGACTGACCATATATTATATTATTCAATTTAGAAAAATAATTTCTTTCCGTATTGAGAATTTCAACATGTTCTCACAGTAACAAATATATCCTGATCAAGAAAACCAGCAGGGTTCCTCAGTTTGCAGATTCATATAAGATATTTGCCATGCAGATTTTACTTCTAGCAAAGGTAAATGCACAAGTGCACATATGTCAATTATACACAGCAAACCAAGTACATTTTGTTTGCATCCTAATACATGCTCTTTAGGAGGGACAGTTTCCTCATCCACCCATGTTGTCCCTTATTTGATCCACTCGCTGAGCAAGATCCCTAAAGGTGGGCCGCTGAGTAACATTGTTGTTCCAACATTCATTCATGATAGCATAAATCTGGGGGGGGGAAAAAAAGAAAATAAATACTGTGCTAATAGATACTACAGACAGTTAGTTAAGTGCAAAGACTCTCCAATTTAACTGCATTTTTCCATGCAATAGTGACACGATAGTATAGCAAGATTTTAGTAATAGTCATCAATTTCCTTGCTTAAGAACAGCAAAGGGCCTTTATGAAGATTTTCTCTCTTTTAGTTATTATGGAAATTGAATTAATTTTCAAAGTTTGTAAGATGACACAAACGCAAAGTGAACCTAATAATATTAAAAACAGATCAAAAATATTGTTTGAAAATATGAAAGGCATTTAGCCATGCTATTTTCCCAAACATGCACCTGATATCCCATCACAGAACAGTAGTCCTGTGACACTCTCTTCATTTGTGTTCTTTTCACTAATTTAATCCAGATCATAAACAGATTCTCATTCTTCTAAAAATTTCTGCTTAACAACTATCTGAAAAGCTCGAAACAAATGTAGCTCTCAATTCTCCACTTTTCAGCAAATCTGAAATTCTCACATTGATCTGAGTCCAAAGCAGCCTGTAAGTTACAAACACCTAGGAAGTTTCAAGATTAGGATCAAAATGGGATGATCATGGTTTCTAACAGAAGAAAGGCATTGCCATCTTGCTTTGTTAGCTGAAGAAATGTCAGGCAACAGAACTTAGTTTCAATAAAATAGTAGTAATATCATACTTATAGGAAATCCAGATTATCTATGAAAACCTCAAACCTTCGTGATTCAACAACTGTTGTACTCATATGCACATGTCCAATGGTTTCCCTGCCCCATCTGTGTCATTCCTTTTCTTCTCTGCTAGATCTCTCGACCTCGGTATCTGCTATCTGCAGTTTTGTAGGAATTATTTCAGCAATTATTGCCAAGTGTGTCCAATCATAGATACAAGAATCTATCTAGACTAGAAGTTATAGGAAAAAAAAAAATAGTGTATCTATTTTAGTTACATTCCTCAAGCTGAAGTACATCCTCCTCAAAAGAACAGTGAAGTAAAAGGCTTAGAAATAGTAAGGAAATATTTTTAAAACACTTAGAGTATTAGCAAATTAAAAAACTTGGATTAACATACTCTCTAGATTGTTTTAGAGGCATATACTAGATCTACAAAAAGTATGAATACAAATCCAAAGCCCATGTCCAGATAAAATCCAATTCATATTCTTCACTGTATGCACAATCTGCACATAGCAGCTGTCCAAGAATGTTTGATGATTAATAATACGCATGATAAACATATGTAAGTATTTCTATGCTTGAGGAAGGAAGAGCAAGAGAGGGAAATAAAGATAAAGCATTTTTTAAGTCTCAGAATTAAATACGATTAATTGAACCCTAGGTAGATAGTAAAGTTTCTCTCCTAAACATTAAACACATCAGAAAACTTACAGTACAGTTTTGAGCAAGAAGGTTTATATAAGTCTTTTATGGAACAAATTCCATACACTAAACTTCACTGTCTTATTAAATTTACATTTTTAAAATAGCAGCCTGAGTGCTCCAGTGTAATAGTCACAATAATCCTATTTCACATATTCAGAAAGACTACATTATAAGCTCCTGAGTGAGTATAATCTAAAGTATCATAAAAACAAATGTGATTATTACCCATAATGTAACTGATAAAACAACAGCACAACAATTCAGGCTGTATAAATTCTTCCATAATCCACAGAGAAGGAAACATGAAGTTTACTATATACTCACCCTTACTGTGCACCTTTAAGACTACAGTAACATATTACTATAATAATACTTCACCTCATCAGGGCATCCATCTGGCCTTGGAAGTCGTCCATTGTTCTTCAAAAGCTCTATCAAATGAAATACAATCATCTGCCCTTGTTTATCATTGCCAATCATGCGCATGAATTCCTGGAACAGAAGGCCAAGTATCATAAATAAGATTTGAAAGGGAAAAAAATATGCTGCAAAATCAGTACCCTGGGAAACTCTTTATAAGACAAACCTCAGAAATTCTATGAATAATATATTAAATAGCAAAGATAAAATTATAAATGACAATTTCTGATAATATATCAACAATCACCATTCACTGGGGGGGAACTAGGATTATAGATATATGATTTAAAGTTATAAGTTAAAAATCTTACTGGTAATTCTAAAGAGATCCCTGAAATGTTAAAATTTGGATGCTTTGAAAAGCCCTTGTCAAGCAAAAAGCAAATAATAACATTACAAAATGTTATGTATATATAAATGTTGTTACATATAATAACATTATGAGATGCATTAAAAAAATGAACTGGATTAATCAGTAATTAGAGGCTAAAAATTAATTAAACTCAGCTAAAAATAAATAAATAAATCTTGCTAGCCAAAAATCAACATAACCTTGAAAGCAGACAAAAAAAAAATTCTCTCAGATTGCCAGAGATATAAAGTAAATGAGAAAATACTATTAAGGGAAAATAATTTCTAAGCATAACGTAAAGGGATTGTTTCTCTTCCAGTGTTACATAAGTGTCTTTAATGGTGATAACACGAAGATGTGAAATAACTGCTGGTAGAATGTGTGAATGCCAAAGTCAGTGATACAAGTAACAGTTACAATGATGATGACATGCTGCTTTGTCAAATTGATAAAAACAAATTTTTCTTGATACATACCAAGAGAGCTGCCTGGCTCTGGTCATGAAATCATGAACACATAAAATGTTTATTTACTCAAAGTATATTCCATGACTTACTACATTACTTCTCATTTCACAGTCCTTTTGAAAAACTCCACATATCTGCATTGTTTGGTATCAGACAAAGAAAGCTGTCCCTGCTCTGAGAATTTTTTCTCCACTGCATGAGTCAGTACAGATTAGGGTTTGAGTTGCTGGAAAGGAGCTCTGCAGAGAAGGTCTTGGGTGTTCTGGTGGATGACAAGCTGCAAATGAGTCAACAGGGTGTCCCTGCAGCCAAGAAGACCAACGGTATCCTGGCATGCATTGAAGAGTACAGTCAGCAGGTCAAGGAGGTAACTTACTCCTAGTCTTAGTTGACAGTAAGTTGACAGTCTAGATTAGATACGTGTTTCCATTTTCAGAATTTATGAAGTATTTTCAATGTCAGCCAGTGAGACTGAATTATTACAGTTTTGGGCACTTTAATAGCCCCTAGCTCTTCACATAGGAATCAGGTACCTTCCCTCCACTAGATCAAAATGCTAATATTACTTACTTAATATTAATAAATTAAAAATTAAAAATAATATTACTTACTTATAAAATGACGATATTACTAATATTGTTAAACATATGAACACTCCTGTATACTGGGAACAGGTAGCATGAAAGCCTTAAACCCAGGGTTCATATTGAGGATTTTTTCCTCTCCTCTCAGAGCAGAAAGAAGAGCTGAGCTCGCTGTGCACTAGAGGGCAGGAATGCAACACCGAGGCTGTGCCGAGTCAACTTACTCCTAGTCTGCCCTGGTGAGGATACATCTGAAGTACTATTCCAGTTCTGGGCTCCTCAGTTCAAGAGGGACGGGGAACTTTTAGACAGAGTCCAGTGGAGAGCCACAAAGATTATTAGGGGCTGGGAGCATCTCTTTTACAAGGAAAGGCTGAGAAACCTGGGACTGTTAGGCTGAAAAGTAGAAGACTGAGGGGGAATCTTGTCAATGCTTGTAAATATTTCATAGGAGGGAGTTAAGTGGATGGGGCCAAGCTCTTTTCAGTGGTGCCCAGTGACAGGACAAGGAACACAAACTGTAACCCAGGAAGTTCTACCTGAACATGAGAAACAACTACTGAGAGAGTGACAGAACAGGCTGCCTGGAGAGGTTTTGGAGTCTCCTTCTCCAGAAGAAGTGAAAACCGACCAGGATTCTTTCCTGTGTAATCTACTCTGGTGAATCTGCTTTAGCAAGGGGTAGCAACTAGGTGATCACTAAATCATTTATATTGTTCTGTAGTTCTGTGATTCACAGAATCACAGAATGGCCAGGGTTGGAAGGGACCTCAAAGATCATGAATCTCCAACCCCCCTGCCACATGCAGGGCCACCAACCTCCACATTCAATACTAGACCAGGCTGCCCAGGTCCCCATCCAATCTGGCCTTGAACACCTCCAGGGACAGAGCATCCACAACTTCTCTGTGCAGCCTGTT
Organism: Tetrao urogallus; assembly: GCF_951394365.1. Classification (NCBI taxonomy): domain Eukaryota; kingdom Metazoa; phylum Chordata; class Aves; order Galliformes; family Phasianidae; genus Tetrao; species Tetrao urogallus. The sequence goes on from NC_136816.1 coordinate 47,532,420, forward strand.
CCAGCACCTCACTACTCTCTCTGTAAAGTGCTTCCCCAACATCCAACCTAAATTTGCCCTCCCTCAACTTAAAACCATTTCCCCTTGTCCTGTTGTTATCTACCTTTTCAGAGTTGATTCCCCTCCTGTTTGTAGGCTCTCCTTTGGTGTTGAAAGGCTGCAATGAGGTCACCCTGCAGCCTTCTTTTCTCCAGCCTGAACAAGCCCAGCTCCCTCAGCCTGTCTTCATAGGGGAGGTGCTCCAGCCCCCTGATCATCTTTGTGGCTCTCCTCTGGACGCTCTCCAACAGCTCCGCGTGTTCCTTGTACTGGGGGCTCCAGACCTGGACACATTACTCCAGATGGGGCCTCACAAGAGCAGAGTAGAGGGGGACAATCACCTCCCTGTCCCTGCTGGCCACCCCTCTTATGATGGAACCCAGGATACCATTTTCTTTCCAAGCCGCAAGGACACGTTAAGTTTTTCATCTATCAAGACCCCGAGGTCCCTCTCCACAGGGCTGCTCTCAAGGACCGCTCCTTCCAGTCTGAATGGATGCCTGGGATTCCTCCAGCCCAAGTGCAAAACCCTGCACTTTTGCCATGTTGAACCTCATCAGGTCCAGCTGGGCCCACCTTTCTAGCCTGTTGAGGTCCCTCAGAATGGCTCTGAATGGATTCTTTAATATCTTTTGTGATTGCATACAATTACTAAGTTCTACTGATGTTGATGTAGAGGTCTGTCAAATACATTTTCCCTACAATCACTGTTTACCTCTCAGAACTACATTTGCAAGGACTGAGACACTGGTGAACAGTGAAGACAGCTCTAGTAAACATTCGAGTTACATCTCTTCTGTAATGCCTGCAGGGCAATTCTAGTAAAGGTAACATTATGAACTTCATTCCCAACTGCAGAGCTGTTCTGCAGTAAACAAGTAGTACTTCATTTCATTTAGTGAGTGCCTTTAAAGACACTTGTCAACAATCTGCAAGAAAAGAAAAACTCTCTTTCCTTTCTGAGCTACAGATAATTACCTCGGGTTTTGCTAAGATAACAAAGTAACTTTAAGAGTTACCTCACTTAAATCTACTACAGGTTGAAGTATTTGCTTGGCTGGGCCTTAGATTTGGGATGGTATTAAAAATACTTGTAATATTACAATGGAACAGTTTCATCTGGGATCTCTCTATAAAGAATGAGAAAGATAAGTCTCTAATTAGATATTTTCAACCCTTTTTCAAACAGCTGGAAGTTACAGAGCAGATTAAGTCTGCACAGACTGTTTTCCAGATAGCCTTTGCTTTTTACACCTAGATGCAAATGCTTCTCAGCATGCTGCTGTTTCCATTTGGACATTGTCTCAAACACGAAGTTACACTCCAAAAAAGGCTCAGTAAATATCAACCTATCTAAACACAGAAAAAATCCATACACTTTTTTTTTTTTTTTTTTAAATAAACAAATAAAAATCTCTGGGAAAAAATAATTAAGTACTTACAGCTGGTGGACTTTTGCTCTTTTCAATGTAAGTGAAGAGTTCATACAAGACTACACCAAAACTCCATACATCTGAAGCCACAGAAAATTTGCTCTCTGTCAGAGACTCTGGAGCATACCTGCAACACATGGTAAAAATAATATTGTTTTGCATCACTTGCATCTTTCCAATTTTGAAGATATTTCTTTGAATAGGACTTTTTTTTTTTTTTCCATGAGTAAAGTACCTTTTGTTCATAGACATTACCTTCACTAGTAAAAGTGAACAAGTATTCTGATAATAGTAGTTAACTGGTACGTAAGAACTGGTATTTTTCCTGCATCTAATGAGGGTAAATAAGATTTTGACATGGTAAGGACTGGGAATAAAAACAGTTATAATCAATAAATATCCACCACTATCAGTAAGCTTTGAATTGTGTCCCATGCATTTGTGGACTTAATTTTTTCAGATCAATAACATCTACTGTTAACGCTATTTTATATTATTTTATTTACCCCTTAATTATTATATTTTAAGGTCACCTATGGCAGCTATAGACACTAAAATCACAAATATGAAGTGGCATTTTGAATACACAAAAGTACATACTCCAAATGCAGCTGTATTAGATTTATCTGATAAGTTTTTGGTAGCAAGAGACTGCAGGGGGGCCTCTGTGAGCAGAGCCCAGGAGCTGTCCCATGGCAGATCAGAGCCAACTCAGCTGCTCCAGCAAGAACCTGCCACTGCTAGAGCTGAGCTATGAGCAACACTGAATGTGCCTCTGTGAGATTAACTGGAAAAACTGCTGTACAATAGCAGCTGGGTGAGGGGAATGAAAAAAGTGTGAGAGAAGCAGCCCTGCAGAACCCAAAGTGCAGAAAGATGGCAGGCGCTCCAGGCGCAGAGCAGAAGTTCCAGGCAGCTCAGGATTAGCTCATGGTACAGTAGGCTGTCCCCCTGTAGCCCATGAACACCATGCAGAGTAGATATCCACATGCAGCAACAGAAGAGCCAAAGGTGTAGCAGTGGATGCGACTAAAGAAAGCTGAAGCCCATGAAAAGCCCCTGAAGAAGCAGCCCCAGGCCATTGCTGCAGCCCAAGGAGCCTGCGGTAGGGAAGGAGGGGTGGGGGAGCAGCCACTTGTGGGGACCTGAGCTAGAGCAGCCCATTCCTCCAGGATGTGTCCCAGTGGTTCATTTACCTTAACATTCAACCTAATACTTTATCCTTGCTAACTCATCTGTACGATTTAATTCCACTTGGCCAACGGATGGTTCACCCAACAGATCTCATCTAGAAGATACATATTTTTGTTTAAGGGTCCAAAACTTACAGGAGCCCACTCCTTAGTAAGCATTCTAGATTTCTTTAATCTTTGAATACATTCCCTGTGACATTATTTAACTTGTTAACTACGATTTTTTCAGGGTGTTTTGTTGTTGTATTTTTTTGTTTGTTTGTTTGTTTGGTTGTTTTTTTTTTTTGGAGGGGAGGGGAAATATGCATAAAGTTAGGAATTCTCAATGTTGTTCTGTAAAAGCAAGGATCATGCATGTGACTTTCACAATGCTTTAAAAACAGACTTGGAAATTTTACACCACAATTCCACAATATGTAAAACAGTTGTCTGAAACCACAAAGCTGAAAACATATCACGATTTCATACATTGAGAGAAGACTTACCAAAATATAGGGCTTTCACCAGGTTCTTTCACTTTGTAGTACTCCTTGTCTTGTGGCAGGACTTTAGTCAATCCGAAATCTCCAATTTTAACTCTGTTCTCATTCTCCACTAAGATATTTCTTGTTGCTAAATCCCGGTGAACATACCTTTTTGTGCCCAGATACTCCATGCCCTAAGCGTGTTCACAAACACAACAGAAAAGAAAATTATTTTTAAGTGGCTGCGCTATCTTTAAAGGGATGAAACAAGCTCAAAGTTAAAATCAAACAGAATGTATCAAAATCAGAGTACTTGAATATTTGCTTTCTCTATTAAGTTAATGTTTCCAAATGCAAGAGACTCTCCTTAACTGAAAGCAACTATATAGAAAACCTTTCTCAGCCAAGTGTTTTACAATTATGTAGCTAGATGGCTGTTACAGCTCTTTTCCATACCCAAGTGCAGTTTGCCAGTTTCTAAGCAAAAATAAACAAAGTCTGGGCTAAGCTACATGATGCAGGGCAGATAAGAAACCTGTCCTTGCATTAGCTGTTTGAATTAACCTTCTTTCTATTTTTCACATCTGCTTTCCTAATTTCATTATTAAACTTTATCTTACAAGTCCTTGAATGTGACAGCTATTCTCTGGCTGTATTCATATTTGTAAATCTTCTTTCTCCTTCTTTCTCCTTCTTATTGACCATTATCTTCTATCACAGCTCTCTTTTTGCTGTATCTTGTGTAATGGCTACCCATGGAAACGATAATCTGAAGTTATCATATTTAGCTGCTGTTGCTGATCCCTTCTTACCAATACATTCTGTTTTTGCAATTAATTGAACGCAGAAGCCAGTGTGTGAAGAGACAATCAAGCTAAGGTATTACAGCATTAAAAAAAATCTTGCCTACACAGCAATAGATGGTGAACAGAAACTGACAATGTGGTACTAAAAGATTCTTGATTTTCATACATGGAAGAAAACACAAAGCAGGCTGTCAGTTTCACAGTTTCATAAAGAAACATGGCAACACAACAGAAAAAGGAATAAATGATGTTCTAGAATAAATGATGTTCTAGAATAAATTCAGACATTTGGGGCATCAGCATTATATTTTTAATGTAAAAAGATTAGTCTTTTCCCTTTTTAAGTGAGAAACCTCTGAAAAAGTGTAACTTGGAAGTCTACTTCTTCTCAGTCTCATGCTACCTCCTTGTACCATTAGGTGGCAACACAGTATATTCAGAACATCCACTCAAATCTGTTTAAAACTGACATCTTCACCATTACCTGTTATCTTTTGCTATCCTGAAAAATAGTAGTATTAAATACCATACTGAAAATAGTCCTTAAGTTTCTCTGATACTAGTGACTTTCCTGTTATAATAGCCATTTTCCAGCCTCAGAGACATATTTACTTGAAATCATGCAAATTTTGAGTGGAAATCATAATCCTCTGACATTACACTAACAGTGAGGTCAAGTTCAATGACACTGTTCAAATTTTTTCACCTTTGCTATTCAAATGGTAGTTATGGGGCCTTTCAGCAAGGATAAATGAAATACTTTAAGCACTATGAGGTGGAAAAACAAAATTATTCCCACCCTCTTACCAGCAAGAATGAAGAAAATATAGTGTCAAAAGAGGAAAAACAGAACAGCCTCAAAATCAGAAAAGCATTGGGAAATTTTAAATTTTAAATTCGACTACAGAATTCTATTGCTTGCCACCAGAAAAGCAGAACTAGTGACACGAGCTACATCACATTATAGCTGCAATGATTTGCTTCTACAGAAACACAATTAGCAAATGCCATCTCTGAAAACTGCTTTTCACAGTATGAGAAACACAGGTGTCATGGTTTTCTGTTTTGTTTTTGTTTTTTTTTTTTGGCTTTAAGTATTCCGCATCAAAACATCATGTAGTGCACTGGGCATTAAAGTGTTACTGCCCCAATTCCAGGTACCTAACCCTGTACATTACAGAAGTCGTGGGATCTGACCTTTCTGGGTGGGGCGCTCTCTTACTGCCTGGCAGTGGGTGCTGGAGGGTGCTTTCCTAGCCGCTCCAAGCTTTTCAGGTTTGACTCAGTCTCAGGAACTCTCTCTCTCTCTCCTTAGGAGAGAGAAAACTCTCAGTTTCAATTAGGTTGTATTAGATTGTGTTATCTTGCATTCCAATATCATAGTTAGTAAAATCAGTTTTTCTCCATAGATTGTTGCCACTGTTTTTTTTTTCCCGTTCCTCCTTCCCATTTTGTAAAGCCGGGGGGGCAGGGAGGGGGGGAAGAGGGATGGGGAGGAGGAGGGAAGGGGCTTACTTGCCCCCCGGTCATGGGCATAAATAGATCTAGTTAACTCCGTGACAAGAAGTCAGGACATTTATCCCAGTTCTCAGTAAGGAACCAAATACACTGCAAGCAAGCACACTTATCTTAACCTTTTAGTATGGTAATGTCTTCACTTCTCTCACACGTACTTGAAATAAGAAGGCTGAAGCTGAAAAGAATTTCAGCTAAAAAACTAACAAGCAAAACAAACAAATGAACAAAAAAAAGTAACAGAAATGCACACGAGGCAGAAGAGACTTCAGATGCTGAAAGAACAAAACACGCTGGAACAAAACAGGAGAGAAATAGAAAAGGAAAGGAGAAGAGGTGATAAGCTAAAAGTATTTCGATCTCATTTTAGTAATATTATGTATTCATTTTTAATACGTAGTAATATATCATAACTGAGTGCTTTTGCCAGATTTAAGCACTCTGCTTTGAAAACATTTATCTTAAAACTGGATTCCAAACTAAGCACAGACTCACTAACCCTTTGAGATTTTATCCAGAGTGAAACAAAGCATTAGCTCCCATGAGGAAAAACATCAAGCTGTTCTGAAGCAAAATAATACAACAGAAGTACTTAGTGCAATCAAAATAACCTCTGCTTTACAGGTAGCACAGTAGCATTAAGGCAAAGCAAAATACACACACTAATACTTAGGCTTTGCTTCCCTTAGAAGTCAACAAGAGATAATTATCTGTATGTTCTACATATGGCTTTCTAGTACTTATACGTAGCTTGTAAGCAGGAGGAAAGTAATCTTTTCAAGTAAATAGTGGCAGGACACAGGAGTAGTTTTGAACTAAAACAGGATTTAAACTAAGTGCCAGGGAAATTTTCACTGAGAGGGTAGTGAAGTGTTGGCAGTATGTCCAGAAAAGCCCTGGATGCCCCAACCCTGGAAATGTTCCAAGGCCAGGATGGATGGAGTCCTGGGCAGCCTGATCTAGTTGCTTGATTCAGTGGTTGGCAACCCTGCAGAGGGGTTGGAACAAGATAATCTTTAAGGTCCCTTCCAACTAAAGTAATTCTACATTCTATGTTGACTTCCCACATTCTGATAGTGTTTGCCCATGTTCATTACATGAAAGCACAAGTTTTCCCTCTTAATTATCCGCAAAATGCAAATTCTAGCTTCCTTCCTCCTAGCTGGTACTTAGAACTTAGAAATAAAGTCATTTGATCTGTTGTTTTGATTTTACATCGGCAGTCTGCATACCTGCAGTATTTCAATGTTTCTCACGTATTTGTGCGTACATGTACACACAAAATGCCCTGAAAGTGGAAGGCACAAGTCTACTAGATATGACAATATGTAACGGCTATACACCCTACAGAATACTCGTTAAGTAATTTACCATTTCCTTGTTTGAAATTGAAATAATGGAGAGGAAATTTAAAATACTTGTCACATGTCTTAGAATAAGAAGGCAGTATGTGCACGTCCATTTGTCTCTTCTTTTTTTTTTTTTTTTTAATTAAAGGTAATAAGCCTGCAGTGAAATCTGAAGCATCCATAGTTTCTCATATCTTAAACACAACAGTAGCATAAATCTAAGGCACACATACTTTTTTCTTCTGAGGTAGTAAGAAATAAGTTAATAGGAAGATTAGATACGTGTTTCCATTTTCAGAATTTATGAAGTATTTTCAATGTCAGCCAGTGAGACTGAATTATTACAGTTTTGGGCACTTTAATAGCCCCTAGCTCTTCACATAGGAATCAGGTACCTTCCCTCCACTAGATCAAAATGCTAATATTACTTACTTAATATTAATAAATTAAAAATTAAAAATAATATTACTTACTTATAAAATGACGATATACTAATATTGTTAAACATATGAACACTGCTATAGATATTCATCTCTAAAAGTCATTAAGTAACTTTTATATAAAGTCACTGAAGTCACTAAGCGACTTTTATATATAAGAAATATCAGTTATGGTATCCCATGAATAGCTTGCCTCAATGAGTACACTAAATCCTTCACAATTTTAATCCAGCTTTCATTAGAAAAAAGAGATGTTTTAATTCTTCTGAATAAGCCTATATACCCCATAAACATAAATGACTCTCAAAATATAATTCTCCCTCAATCAGTATACAGATCAATGTCAACATGTTGCATTAGGGATTATGAAGATACTCAGAATTTTTTCAAGTTCTTGAATATAAGTACACCTTACTATCATTTTTAACGTTAAGTTTTTCTCGCTGCCTAACACTATTAAAAATATATATAACAAAACAACTAATTTCTGAATGAAATGAGTAGATGCAAATTTGTCAAATTTGTCAAATTGTCAAGCCAACTGAAAACTCTCTTACCTTGCATATCTGAGATGCATATAGCAAAAGCTTTTTGTGGTCCAATCTCTCTTTGTGTTTCTGCAGATAATCCCGTAAACTTCCATATGGTAGATATTCCATAATTAATCTCAGATTCCTACGACCTTTTACAACAACAAATAAAATACTTTATGTCACTTTTCAATGCAAAGTTTTGAAACATGTATTTACAAGTGAACAGAAGTAATAGAAAAGTCTCACTAACAAAAATGCATTCTATTGTATGCTCAGTAGTGTGCAATTTTTCATCTGTTATTTGATGATCTGATATGGAATCAGTATCTGATATGGAAATACCATTTATTTAAACATAGCCACAATGTGTATATGCTTAATATTCAACATCTCATAAAAACTACTATTGCCAAAAGTAAAGCACAAGTGCCACCCATGTATACCAGTGTTTACATAATTCCTTCTTTTTGCTGAGGTAAAACTCAGAATGACAACTGACGTCAACTAGTTAGCAATTTAGCAATCTTCAAAACTTAGTCCGATTTTGAACACTTTTTTTTTTTTAAACAATCAGATCTTGCACAAAACTTGTGCTTTCACTCAATTTCAACATCATCAACAATTCATTCAAATACATATGTTTCTGAAACTTTCTCCTTCTTAGTCATTTATTATACAGTTGTACAAAAAGTGGTATTATCCACTCTCAGACATCACATTGAAGGAAAAATAAGAACAGTTAAAAAAAGTTAAAAAAATGGTTTCATTTTCTTACTTAACTCCAGATTCATCGCTTTAAGATAAAGCAACTGGGTAACCAGTCAAAACAGCCTGTTCTTTAAAAATCATATAAATTATGCCATCAGCTGACTGAATAAAGAAAATTCATCTTACAATGAAAAGCTGTACATAACAGACTTTTCTTCCCTTGGAAAAGGCTTTTGTAAACATCTGCCTGAATTTCTTGCAGTCTACATGCTTAGTTATGCAACTTAAGGTGTATTCAACATAGCACATACCTGCACTGTAGCAAACTCCTTTGTATTTAACAATGTTATCATGCTGCAGAGATTTAAGTATTTCAATTTCTCTTTCAAAGTCCCTAAGGTGCTCCTCTGTACTATGTTGCAGCTTTTTCACAGCCACCACCTCCCCAGTATTATCCTGTAGGGGATCATACCGGCACATCTCAACACTGCCAAAGTTTCCCTAGATATAAACAGAAATACTTGAATTAAAAAATGAGTCCACGTTATCCTCTCTTTCCCAGTGCTTGTCTATACATACCTCAGTGCACACTGTAGTATAACATTGAAGTGATATAACAAGCTTTATGTAACATTTACTATGTTATTATTTATGTAATAATTATTTAAGTGAAATATCACAAAACCACCATGAAAGAAGTTAAGAGTAAAGGATCACTCTCCATCATTCTTTGGCAGTCCTGGCTAACCAAGGACGTCCCAGTGGATTGGAGACTGGCAAATGTGATGCCCATTTTCAAAAGGGGCCAGAAAGATGATCCTGGTAGTTACAGACCTATCAGTCTTACCTCAGTGCTCGGAAGGTTATGGAATGGATAATTTTGGGTGCCACCATAGACCAATTAAAGGTCAGCCAGGGGATCAGGCCCAGTCAGCATGGGTTTACGAATGGTAGATCCTGACTGACAAACCTGATTTATTTCTATGACAAAGTGACCCGCTTAGAGAATGGAGGTAAGGCTGTTGATGTGGTCTATCTGGACTTCAGTAAAGCCTTTTACACTGTCCCCAACAACATTCTCATGGAGAAGCTGGCTGCCCATGGTTTGCATGGGTGTATGCTCTGCTGGGTGAAACACTGGCTGGATGGCCAGGCCCAAAGAGCTGTGGTCAGTGGAGCTAAATCCAGCTGGTGGCTGGTCATGAGTGGTGTCCCCCAGGGCTCAGTACTGGGACTGCTTTTATTTAACATCTATATTAATGATCTTGTTGAGAGTATGGAGTGCACCCTCAGTAAATTTGCAGACGACACCAAGTTGGAAGGGTGTGCTGATCTGCCTGAGGGGAGAAAGGCACTACAGAGGGACCTGAATAGATTGGATCGATGGGCCAAGGTAAACTGAGTTTCAATAGGACCAAGTGTCGGGTCCTGCGTTTTGGTCACAGCAATCCCATCGAGGAAGAGTGGCTGGAAAACTGCCTGATGGAAAGGGACCTTGGTGTTCTGTTGGACAGTCAGCTGAATATGAGCCAACAGCATGCCCAGGTGGCCAAGAAGGCCAATGGCATCCTGGCTTGTATCAGGAATGGTGTGGTGAGCAGGACTAAGGAAGTAGTCCTGCCCCTATACTCAACATTGTTGAAGCCACACCTTGAGTACTGTGTTCAGTTTTGGGTACCCAGAACAGAAAGGACTGTGAGATGCTGGATCAGGTCCAATGAAAGGCAACAAGGCTTGTGAAGGGCTTGAAGAATATGCCCTATTGAGGAGGAGACTGAAGGAATTGGGGTTGTTTAGTCTGGAGAAAAGAAGGGGCTGAGGGGAGACCTTATTGCCCTCTTCCAATATCTGAAAGGTGCTTACAGTGGGATCAGGGTTGGTCTCTTCTTACTGGTGACAGGACAAAGGGAAATGGCCTTAAGTTGCACCAGGGTGAGTTTAGGTTGGATAACATGAAACACTTCACTACAGAAAGAGTTGTTAAGCACTGGAATAGGCTCCCCAGGTAGGTGGTTGAGTCACCATCCCTGAATGTGTTTAATTTAGTGGAGGATTGTTAGATTTAGGGTAGTTTGGTTAGGTTGTGATTGGACTCGATGATCTTTAAGGTCTTTTCCAACCTGAGTGATTCTATGATTCTATCACAGTGACATTTCTGCAGCAACTGTGTGTAAGAAACATGCTCTGTGAAAGGATGTGAACAGCACTGGAAAAAAAGGAGGGCAAGGAGTGATATCCATTCATTTTCTCCCCTTTCTTCACAGACTTCTGCTTAAGTCTCATAATGCCCACTGGGATACCTCTTTTCCTGCATTTCTAAAGAACTACACATTAAGGCTCCTTCTGGTTCATGGTTCTCCTTTGTTTTTCAGTATTTTTTCTTCCATTCTCTGCTCTACCTTCTTCTTCTCTACTCTTTTTATCTTCCTTTTTGCAGTCATCACCAGCAAATCCATTCCTTTCCCTACTCTACACTACTGTTTATAGCCAACAATCACCTACAAATAGAAGCACTTCTGCCAGTTTGCTTTCAGGTTTTGTCACTTACAGAGACAAGTGGACATGTAGCTACACATCAGTAACCAATATAAAAAAGTGAGAAACCATTCTGGAATAAGCGTACTTAGTCCAACTGACAGAACTTCATTGAAGTCATCTGTCTGCGCATGTTTTCCACAGCCAAGCTGCAATGACTTGCAAAACACTGTAACCAAATGCTGATTTCTAAAGCTTAAAAAGTTTGAGGCCCACAGGTATCTCAAAGACATTACTGAGCTTCAGGCCCTTGTATTCAGAGTTCCCAAAAAGAAAAAACAACAGCCTCCTGGTTTCTATACAAGATTGCTCTGGAACAATTGTAAATGAATCCCAAGTATAAAAACTGACAAACAAAAAATTAAGCGTCAGATGCAGCTCTGCACTGGAAATATTAAGCCGCTCCTGGTGACTGGATTCAACGTAGAAAACAGCTACCTTTCTTCTGTCTAAAACCATCAAACAAGTTCCTTTCAAATCTTTTTTTCCACTGTGCTCAGATATTTCTTTATTTATTTCTGTAATGGAAGCATCCAATGTATATACTAATGTATATAGGGTCATTAGAAGATAATTGAAAAAAGTAACTATTTCTTAGGCAATTAGAAAATTTCCAAATATACTACCTTGCCAAGTTGCTGTAAAAACTTAAGATGTCTTTCTTCAAATTGTGTTGGGTCCCGATCTTCGAAGGCCCCAGAAAATCCAAGAGCTCCAGTTCGCATATTCGGCAACATATCATTTTCTGTCAATAACTCATAATCTGAGGTGTAGAAGGAAGAGAAAAAGGATGAAGAAAGAAAAGAGAAGCAAACAGGAGAATGAAACAAGCTTACTACAGTACATCTTTTACCTAACCCTAACCCTAGGCAAACTCTGAGCTTAGTAGAATATTAACAATCTCCTTTATTTCTACTCAGTAATTTGCAGTCATGAAGACAATGAGATATTACCAAACAGTCAAGTAGCTTGACTCATAACAAGTCTTGCTGTAATTTCAAATTATTTTTTTTTTTTAAAGATCTACTGAACTTAAATTCAGCAGCTATTGCACAATGACTCCATTATTATTGAGGGAAGAAATAAAAACCTGGGCTTGTGATAACGTGCATGTTCCACTTAGTAAAATATCTCTTACTTTTCAGAGATAAAAAACACCTTTGCAAATACATTTGGCTAGGAGACTAGAACAGTTAAGATAGACATTAATCATCACTCAAAGCATTATTTTTATTTCACACTAACTTTTAATATATTCTTTTTTTACAACAAACTAAGCAGCAGTAATGGAATACTCTATGGAGTTGAAGAGTGGTTGTAGGCCAAAATACTGAAATGGGAGCCACCATAAGAAATGTAACCTGCAGAAACTAGGATTTTTTCTATCTAATGCTATCCTTTTGTACCACAGACTCAGACTCACCAGGAGTGAACAAACTATTCAAGTCACGTATAATTGCCCTAAATGATGGCCTGAAATCTGGCTCATAATCCATACAGTTGTTTATCAGATTTGCTAGCTCTGTCCAATTGGGGGCAGGAAGTTGGTGTCGATCTTCATAAAACTGTAGTTTCTGGAACAGAAGGGAGAAAAGCCTTTTTACCATATAACCAGGAAGAATTCTAATAGCCATGATATTCTGACTTGAGCAGTGAAAAAATACAGCTCTCAACCTAGGTTTATCACCTCACCAACATTCACATCTGACTAACTGACCAGCTGTTTAGAAGAACTACCATAATCTAGAGAAATGAGTTGAAAAGCTCCAAAGCAGTTACAGGTGGAAAATAAGAAAACACAAGAAGCTATCTCCTTTGTATGTAATCTCATTCTAGCAGAAAATTTTATCCATTGGGTTAAATCCAGCAGAAAATTTTATCCATTAGTGAGCTGAGTGAGCTTCACTAGATGTAAAAAATCTTCACTGGCACTAGAAAAGAATGTGATTTAGTAGAAGAGATGAGGGCATCTTTTGAAAAAACACAGATGTCTAGAAGCTAGGTCTAAAGATCTTGAAATTTTTTCTAAGAGCTGATTACAACACCTGAGAAATTGGATGAGGCTTTGTTAGAAAAACAGCCAACTTATAATAATAATTCTACAAGTCATTACAGAAAATGGTAACTTCTGCTCACTTCCAAATAGAAATTAAAGATATAAGAAATAATATTTTTATGGAATATATTTCTGCTCAACAACCCCATCCCTTGAGCCCCTGAGGCAATGCTAATATTTCTGTTTTAAATAAAATAGAATTGTCAGCAACACACACCATCTTACAGGTTTTAGGTATTTAGGTATTCATTTACAGCATAACTAGAATTATGCCAACCAAAGGTCACGTACATTGTTAGGAAAGCTTTTTTTTTTTTTTAAGTGAGATAAGGTTATAACAAAGGAAAAGAAGTGTGGGCAAGATAATTCTGGCATAACTGAACTTTGTCCCCATAAAAATAAAAAATTAACAATGTAAAAATAATCCTTAAATCATCACTTACGATGATCACCATCTACCAGACAACGTGATGTTTCTTACAGTGGTTATGGGCCACACCATTTTGCATGCTGATTGGTTACAAAAGCAGACGTTCTAAAGTATCCAAAAAACTGCCCCTACTGCAGATACAGTGACACTTACCCTTGAAGAATCGAGAGCGCTCAGTGGTTTATCTCCTCCACTGCAGATTTCCCATAAAGTGGTACCAAAACTCCACTTATCTGTAGCTAGGCTTAGTTGTTTGGGGTTCTCAATACACTCAGGTGGAACCCATGGTATTCTCTCAAGAAGAACTGTTAGTCGTGCAAAGAAAACATTATGTTAAGATCAGTAATAAAACCACAAAATTCTAAAACACATTTGATTCAGTAAAAATGGTTTTAGAATACGTAGGTATTTCATTTTGTAACATGTTTTTAATATCATTCCAAGTTTTTGTTCTTTTCTTGAAACTACAGATTAACCACAGAAGTAATACTTCTGAATCAATAATACTAATGAATACTTAAGAATTAAGTACTACAAAACTAATACTTATGAATACTTAGGAAAACACATGTTCAGAAGACCATTAGTTTTACTATTGAGTTAGACTAATGTTTAAATAAATACTTTTCAAAACTCATTTCCACACTATATTTTTGTTTTGGCTTTAATATTTTCCCCCAAATTGTCAAGATTTAATAGCTGTTGTGAAAGAACTAGATAGCAAACAGCCAAAAGTACTTTACTGTTTGTCGATACATTATGGCACAGCAGTATAAAAGAACCACGGCGAGTGGTTTCCCACTTTATGATTTTAGAGCTTGTATTAGTGAGTCTAGTAACATGTAGAAAGTCAATTTGTTTTCTGATGCGGATATAGATCTTAGAATATGATATTTTTAAGGTTAGTGAAGGCTTTGTATATTAAAAGAGTGAAAGATTATTGGCTAAGAAAGACTATAAGCTCTATGCTGCCTACAGTCTCTTAGATGTGTTATATTTTCTGCATAAAATTAGCAAGTCTAAGATGTGTTCATTTTTTAAAAAAAAAATTATGAAGACTCAGAAATGGATAAGAAGATTACTTCTGTTTCATTAGCATAAGGACCTTGCACACACTTTATGCCTCTTCCAGTATGAGATAATTTTGTTCATAATGCAGTAAAATAGTTTTTTTGGCAAAGCTAATAACATAGTACTTTCAGCAACCCCCGTGACTTGAGTCATTCATCAAAATACCAAAGATAATTTTCAACTGCCAGGCAGCATTTTAATAAGTGCATTAACTTGGAGTTCAGAAAACTTTGACAGAATGAAGCAATTCAATCCTGATTGATAACAGGATACTAAGCCCAGCAGCTATCTGCAGTTTTACAGTACTTTATAGTATACTAATAGCACTATCAGTGAAAAGCATTTGTTTAGAATGGGAACAACACAAAATATTCATACAGTGGATAACTGTGACTTTTTTTTTCCTGTGTCTATTTGACGAAAAAGAGGATGCACTCAAAACTGCTAAGTAAGACTGTGGGGATTATTCTAAACTGACAAAAGAATGAAGTGGTTTACTGAAACAAAAGTAATAAGATGGCAGCAAGAAAAAGAATAATCTTGATTTTCAAGTCAGAAGCATTGAAAATGAAAGCTGACACAAAGACTTACTGTCCCTTGGCAAAACTGTGATACTGATGCCAGGATCACTTAGTTTTATGAAAGGAAGGTTTCCAGACTTCCTGTCTTCTTCCCTGATAAGCAAGATGTTCTTTGCACAGACATTCCCATGAACAAGGCCTTTATCCTCCTGATAAACAAAAAGGCATCTTTTACAGACAGACAAAAATACCTTATGATTGAAAAGGTATTTAAAAACAAACAAACAAAAATCACTTAACAGCATAAAGGGAAAAAAGAAAATAAAGATCAGAGATAAGTTTGACCAAATCTCAGACTTTTCATCAGTTCCTTTTAGTTAAGTTTTTCTATGGAAATTTTCATTCATTTTAATCATCAACATATTTTTGACTTTATCTGTAGTTAGAAGTATGTTAACTTAAATGGATGGGTTCATCAACACAATGCATTTAAAATGAACACAAGAAGCATTAAACTCTATCAAAAGGAATATTTCAAAAGAACAAAAAAATCTATTACATTCTATGTAAGATATAAAGGTTTGACTTCAGCACTCAGTCAACATCTTATTTTCACACTCTACACTTAGTTTCAAGAGGTAGGATAATAGCTCATCACTCTACATGCATTAACCTGAAACACTTTAACTCAACCATTAACAAAAATAAAAAATAAAAAATAAACTACCTACCAGGAAATGCATGGCTAGTGCCAACTGCTTGGCAACTTCCAGTTTCCACAAGATATTAATAACGTTTTTGTTCTTTTTCAAATATGTGTCCAAAGATCCAAATTTCACATATTCTTGTACAAGGATATCTGATTTAAAATGTTAAAAGTGTAATAATTAAAACCAACAAAAAACAAATGGAAATTCAAGGCAGACATTACCATAATATTACCCATCTCCTTCTTCACTATTCATTGACAAACTAACTTACTAACTTACAAACTAACATCTTAGTATTGTCACAAATACTTCATGCAATTTACTTTTCCACCTTAAGAAATGCAGTGATTATCCTTCCACCCTCACTCCAAAGGCACAATAAGTAACATAGCTTCTGATAAACATAGCACCGTACGTAGCAACACGAATGCAGTAAGTCAAACAATGTCCATTTCAAGTCATTCACTTCTTAGGTGCTTATAATCTCCAATTTTACTGGAAAAATAAGACACTTCACGAAAAAAAAAAGAGATTTCTTGAAAACAGATCAATAAAAATTTACAATATAAACATTTGCATATATGTATGACATATGTCTCCACACGGTCATACAGAGAACAACCCATGAAACAAGATCCACTTCACAGTACTGCACAATCTGTTTCAATAAAAAAAAATTAAATTGCAGTACTGAAATCCTGTCTTCAGCTGCAAGATGGACTGTAATAGTGCAGTTGAAGGGCCATACAGAGATTTTTGTATTTTACTGCCTGATCATGTCAGGGCCATCCAAAAGTTAAAGCATATTCCTGAGGGCACCATACAAAAGCCTCCCCTTTAGGAAGTGTGTTCCAGTGTTTGGCCACATTCATGGTAAATAAATTTTACTTGATGTCCAATGAGAACCTTGTCTTGGCAGCTTTAATCCATTCTTGTCTGCTCTGATACCAACTCCCAGAGAGAAGAGCCCAGAGCCTCCCTTCTCCTCTCCCCTTCCTCCAGAAGGTATAGAGAGGATGCTCACATTATAGAGCTTTTTACACTCTGAACACTCTGGAAACGACACGTTTTATATTTGTCTAATGAAAGTAAACTAATTTTTATTGACATTATTTTAGACAGAAAACTTTTTTTAAAATAACAGTTATGTGAAACAATTGTTCTGAAGTCTGTACGGCAAACGTCTAATGGAAAAAGTAAGACCTTCTCTTCCCATTTCTTGCTAACTGCCACAGAGTAATATGTTCTAAGCCTCATAAGCCTCACCTTCAGAAAAAAAGATTACAGAGTCTGACTGTGATATAACGGAGAAATAATATTCACGCTTAGATAATAGGAATTCATTATTTCCATGTTTTAAAGTGATACACTATCTATCTGGAATTTTATACATAGTCTCTATGCATGATAATATAAATGAACTAGGAAAGGCAATTGTGGAAGTATTTAAAATTGAAACCAGTATTATGAGTTCTCAGACAAAAAATGTACTGCCTTCCAACCTCGTAAGAAAAGCCACTTTCAGTACAAAATGCCCTCACCTTCCTTGCTTTGCAAATTCCATTTCTCTTAATGGAGGCAGCAGTCCACACATTATTATTATCTACGCATTATCTACACATTATCTACACATTTACTACAAAAATGCCTCATTTTGCTACAAGCAGTTAAATAGAAGAAAAAAATGGTTTTAGTCCAAACTGACTTTTCTGCCAAGGACTGAATTAAAATGAAAACTGGTAAAGTGAGGTCCAGTAATGCATATTTGAAGACAACACATAAGAACTGGACTGCCATCCAAAATTAAGATTTCATTATGAGGTTCTAGAATTATATATCAGGTGTTCTCAAAAACTTATTAATAAATAACTACAGTGCAAGTAAGTTTAGTAAGCTAAACTGAGGACATACTCCATTTCTATAGGTAGGGTAAAGATTTTGCTATTATTAATGTTTCATTAATATTTGAAGTTTCTGTGGGGAATGAGTTCCCACTCTTCCCCCTTTTAAAAGAAACTCTAATGGTAGCTGTATATAATTAGTGAAAAAGATACTTACTCTCCTCTCCACACACACAGACTCCATAATTTAATACCAAATGTTTGTAAGAAAGCTGGCTCATCATACTTGCTGCCTCAAAGAAGGACTTTGAGAAAGAGAGAGCAAGAGAGAACCAATCAGTGAAAGAAAAACTGTGACACATTATTTGTAGAAAAAGATGCATATGGTTTGAATAATTTTTTTAAAAAACGATTCATCTCCCATCTCATTTCAAAGACTGTCTAAAATTTCATATTATTTATTTGTGGATGTTTTTTGTTTTGGTTTGTGCTTTTTTTTTTAAAAAAAAATTGATTTGCTGTTATTGTGGGTTTTATTTGTTTGTTTTAAAAAACAATCCACAATCTAGAAGAGTTAGCAGTCTCTTTTTCTGCAGGCAGATGCATCTCCTCATCTTAAAGAGAATCTTTTTTTTCTATATCAGTTAAGTAAACAATGAGCAAATTCACAATGCGCTATCCAGTTTGCATTTATTTCTTCATAGAAGATTATAAAGTTTTAACTTAAGACAAGAACTGCTATATCCCTCACCTATATCCCTCATCCAGTGTTGTGAGACCTTATCTGACCTTGTTAGGAAATTTTCAAATGCTTTTATCTCTTTAATCATATTTTATTTTTTTTTTAGCTACGCTTCCTTGCATACAGATTGCTTCCCAATGAGATGAGGTTAAAATCAGCATATTTTCTTTCAAGGGTCATTTTCATATTTCTTTATTCTTAGAGCTCCTTAAAAAATTCATTTTCACCCTATTCTAAAATGATAGCATATTATCCAATTTCTTAAAATTAAAATACATCTTATTTTTATTATCATTTTTACTTTCATATGTTCAAAGGGTATGTCTACCTTGCTTTTGACACTAGCTCTTGAATTTTTTTTCTCCTTTTCTTTAGTTAACATTTTAATTTAGATATGTTCTAAGCGGTTGAAAAGTTCATTGAATAAGAGACTGGTTCTTCTGACTTACTGCAAATGCTCTTAGGTTAATTAGGAATTTGAAACTATAATATAATCAGAATACACAATAAGCAGCCATATAAAGTTGCACTAATATAATAAGAAATAGCACATTTGTTAATTTTTTAAAATTAAATTTTCACATATGCATTCTTGAGCTTATTTACATTACCATTATATTGCTTTCTGCAAAAGGGCAGTTCAGGTCTGCTCACAGATTCAAACACTAGAAGACTAATCAAATATGGGTGATTCCACATATGGCAAGCGTTCCTCATATTTCTGATTTTTTATGACCTTATGCAAAATATTTATTTTACTGGAGAACTAGTAAGACTCAAAAAAAAAACAAAACAAAACAAAAAAAAAACCAAAAAACAAAGCAAAGCAAAACAAACAAATAATAATAATAATAAAAAAAACAACAAAAATCAAAAACACCAGGAAAACAGTCAACAAAAGGAAATTCTTCCCTAAAAGTTGATACCTCACATGTAGATCATGAGTTTACCAGTACAGGTTTGTGGCCAAACTGTTTCTCCTGTGCTACCTGTGTAGTACAAAAGAACCACTGTTTTTTGGTTCTCTGTGGTAGCTCTAAATTGTGATAGATAGCGGGCAGAAAGGAAATGAAGTATACAGGTGAAGTTCACAGAACTAGTTTCAAACCCATTTTTCCCTGTTTCACAAGGCAAAGAATGAGCTCTGTTCAACAATCATCCCTCTATCATACAAATACAGCACGTTGCTTACTTGCTGTAAGAAAAGTAGTATGGGATGGACAAGTACACTGCAGTTGATAATCATACCAACCTCAGAGTAGTTTCTATGCACTTTATCCAGAACCTTTAAAAGAACTTCAGTTTGATGGAGCTGGCCATAGTCTCCTACTTCTTTCCTTATACCTTTGAAAATCTTTGTAAATGTGCCCTGTCCAAGACTCTCTTCCTAAAAAGACAAAAAGCAGGAAAGGGAAAATGAGAAATTACTACGTGTTCTGTCAAAGACAGACAACTTCTTCAATAAACAATGTATATATGTGAAACTTTTCAGCTAGTCTACCTCTAGAGTTGAAACAAGTATACCATGAACAGTTTAAATCCTTGCTAATTTTTTTAAAAAGTTACTAACTTGTCAAGGATCTTAGGTGACAAATTGCTGAAAGAACCACAGAGGAAAACAAAACAAAACAAAACAAACTACCACTGCAGTCAAAAGGACACTTTTTCTTTTTTAAGGAAAAAAAGCTCTTCTGAATGCACATGGAGTTTTTATATGGCACTTACTAAACCAACCATTTGCAATGAAAGAAGCAACTAAGAGACTTACAAAAATCAAGTCCTCATTCCGGATTTTGTGAAAGACCATCTGGCTAACATTGTGCCTCTGCAAAGTTGGTGATGAAGGTACATCAGAGACACTATTGCTTCTGAAGACAAGGAGGTTTGATTTATCTGAGAGAAGAAAGAGAAGTAAAGTTGAGCTATAAAATATAAAAATCACATATTTAGAAGCTGTAGATACAAAAAAAAAAAAAAGGCAATGTCTATCTGAGACCATTTTAAAAGCTATAGAGTGTCTTGGTAAATAATTCACTTTTTTGGATTAGCAAAAACTGCTTTTGCTGCTTCTCCTACTGTTTCTGTACGGCACTGTTTCCTACAGTAATCAAGAATATAGTTTCAGTTCTAACAATGAAACTGTGATGGCTATCAGTGCTGTCCAGATAGTCATGTCAAAACAAAGTAAAAACAGGTAAGTGGAATGAAGAGAACCCACATAAGCCAATATGTGTACTTACCTACCTGAAAGCCATTTACTTTGTTGTTTACAATTTATAAAGACTTAAAAGTAAAACATTCTTGTTTAGAAATAAACTATCCTTTCTTACCTTTTGGTTTTGGAGGACAGCACTTGATGAACTGGAAAATTATGCTGTCTGAGCGGACAGTTTCTGTCTGATAGCAGGTCAATAGATCCTTAAGATTACCAAAACTTCTCTTGGTTCCACTAAGATTATATTCCCCATTCTCATTCTTCGTAATTAAGCAATGTTTATAGTCAGTGACATTCTCACGCTGCAGAGATTTTTTCCCATCAAAAAGAAAATTGATCAATACTCAGTCATTAAAAAAATTAAATGCACAGCAGTAACCTAAAGAACCCACCCTTCAATGAAACATTACCACTATTTGTTATTTTTTACTCACTATGTAACAGTGATTCTGAGGGGGAAAAGAAACAAAACCAAACAACACAAACACAGCCAAGATTCTACCTCCATCCCTGAAATTAGTATGCTGCCACGAAGATGAACAAACATTAACAAATCTCCAAATATCGTGCTGAGAAAACATAAAGGAACCTAGGAAAGATCCTTCATATCTTCAGATGTAGCAATAAAAGTTCCTTCACTGTTACATGGGGTAATAAAATAGAAAAAATGTTGGAAGCCATAACCCAAAAGCTCAAACTCTTTCATTTTGGCAAGTATTTGGAGATCTAAGGTGTATTTCTGTTTTTCTGCAGTGTATAGTGCAGTTCTAAGCAATTCATTCCTAGTACACTAGGCTCTCAATAGGCACTGAATTATTTTGATGAATCTTGAAAACGTACCATTAGACGTTTTTAATCAAGAAGAGTTCTTAACAATGCTTTCATAATCCTTCATGTTAATGCTGTGAAAAACATTCCAACAAATTCCAACAAATCTGAAAAGTCTTTTAATGGCTTGCCCAGAAATAATTAGAACAAGAAAAACAAATGCGACCAGGTCAGTTAATGGCAAGCTTGACTCAGAACTTGACCCTAAGCTTGCTCAGGGACCAAAAAATCCTTAATACGGTTCAATGGCTAGACGTAAAATTTTTCTAAAACTGGTCTTAAAAATGGCTCTTTACTTCTCCACCCACAAATCAACATTATTTTATCATTTTGAAACATCTACCTACTTGTGACAGTGTTGAGTAAATCTGATAGCTTCTTGCAAAACTAGTAAGAAAAACCGTGTATGCTACTTTTTCCAGTTAAAAACCCAAAGGTAGCTCTGTTCATTTAAATAAAAATAATCCCACCCTTGGAACAACATCAATACTGGAACAAGATTGTGTAATTATGTAACAGCACTATTAAAGTGCTGCTTTATCACTAGCTACAGTCTCATAGAGTAGATGAACATCTGGCTTTTCAGCAGCATGAGAGTTTTGTAGGCATTTCAAGTGCAGCTTCTCATCTAGTTTACAGCAGATGTCCTGAAGATATATGCTGACATAACAAGCACCAGATCATCTAGCTGGATGAAGGATACAACTCAAACCTATAAAAACTCATCAATGAGAGACAACCTTAGATCACCACAGCAATCAACTGTACACTCAGTAATTAAGTCCTACTGTGCCAGAAACAACAGAAATCACCAAAATCCCCACATTACCACCCAAACAATTACAATAGTTTGAACAGTCACATTCCAAACCCCAAAATTATCAAACTCTCTTTACTCTGCCTTTTTTGGTTTTGGGGCATATATTCTGTGCCAGTGATTCTTTATCATAAATTTATTTTAGTATGTTTCTCATATGACCCTGAAAGTAGGCCTGTCTGACACAAGTAGCTGTAGAATCAACAGACATACTACCATTCTGAAAAGAAAATCCAGAATCATTTACTGAACTTTCCATGCACATTATCACAACATGATAGAAATTATAGAAGTATTGTCCATGCCAGAATACAAACCTCAATAGCAAATGTGAGGAAGTATTTTTTAAAATCTTTAGGACTGCAACGAAGAACGTAGAAGCCAGTCTGATTACCTGCCTTCTTCAGTTTATTGATAGCAAAGTCCATGCTATATAAAAAGAAAATGATTAATACTGCATAATTTTTAAGAACAAGACCAGATAATGACTTATGAGCACTATTATATCTCATACAATGACAATACAAATTCTGAATTTTAAACTCTCCTTTAAAATAATTCATTTGCCTCTCTATTTTCCAGTAGTCACAGTAGCTGCTTCTGTACAAAAGAATGCAGTAAAGACTCTTAACACTTCAAATCTCATTGACCTATTTGATCAAAAACTTGGCAGTCTGAAAAAGCACTGCCTTGGGCTTATGAATATGACTCTCAATTTCCATCATGGAAGAACCTGTTCAAGTGAAACTGTCTGATAAGCAAGCTAAGATTAGAGAAGCATTTGTGTGCATGGAAAATGACTAGTTTAGATTGGGAAAGGACTAATAACAAAAGGGATTTTAAAGAAAGCTTCATTTGTTACTACAGCAACTAATCTCTCTCTAACCAGTCATTGCTAACTATTTCTATCTATCTCAAGGAATTACAAAGAGAATGGTGTGGAAAGTTCTGTACTTACAGTACATCATGCTAAATAGTTCTAAATAAAAATCAATATATGGTATTTGTCTAGGTCTGCAAGATGCAAAAGACATGCTTTGAAACGTAAGTCTCTGTTCCTCTTCTCCTTCATCTGCCCTCACATGTACAGCACCTATACTCTGTCATTGGGAAATTTCCAGAAGCATTTGGTATTAATGGAGTAGGATGGTGCTAGTTCTATGCAAGGTATCTTGTAGATATTCTACCTTTGAGCTTTCTGTACCTAAAGCCAATACCTATTTTTTTCTGCCTAAGAAAACATTCCTAAGCTCCCATGTTAAGAAAAGAAATCTAAGAAGGTATTGAAATTCAGAGATAGAGAACAAGGAGACAAGACTCCTTGAAAAACAAGCAAACCCTCAAATTTACATGGGTTGCACTTTACTGTACTTGAATTTGTCTTTTTCTCTTTAGCAACTCAAATAGTATAACTAATAGAGGCTGCAGTTAAAACATGAAGTCCTCTATAGCATTATGCATTGCTGCCCTGATAATAACTGTAATTCAGTAAAAATCAGCAGCATGACTTTGCTGTGTCTTGCTTGAACAAAAGACAGAATTCTAAGGGAAGAAAATTAAAGCCACAATCCTTTGTTCTATTTCTGATAATACATCAATGAGGTATTTTATTCTGCAAACTGAAAAACGAGGAAAAATATAAAGCATTTTGTTACAGAAGTGAAATAAATGCACATCTTAAGACGTCCATCACGGTTCACAATCAGCTAAAAATTATCCTTCAAAAATAACAGCACCTTGTTATATCACTAAAATTTGCTTACAAAATTGGTCCATGGCAATTGCTTTGTATATTTTCAAGCACTGATGGTGGTGCTACTTCTTTGCAGAGATAATGGTGGGCATCTGCAGTTAATCTGTAATATCCATCAATTAACGATACAAAGGAGAGAGCTTCTCTTAAAGACTGAAATTCAGCCTCCTGTTAAATAGCCAGAGGAGAGAAAAGAGAAAGAGGAGAGAAAGAATGAGAATTTGTAACAGTCAATGCAAATTTCCTGGATGTTCAGAATTTAATTCACAAATTCTGAATTTAAGAGAATTTTCATGGCTTATAGTTAAGGAAAGCACTTTTCTCCTATCCAAAATATTTTCATACTCTGAGCACTGTAAATGTATATTGCAGATATCTCAGCTACTTTTACATTTCTATAAAAGGCGTGGACAAATTTTCAAGTTCTTAACAGGCCATTAATTTTATACCGTTAACATCAGAAATTAAAGAAATTCGCAGTTCTTCCATACATCAGTGAACCATGTGGCTTTTGTCCAAAAGCCATGTTAGGAAGACTAAAAACTGACTAATGCTTTTTGAGGGTTTTTGTAATTACTATTCTTATGAAGAAGTGCATAAGATGTATGTAGCTTCCTCATGCGAACAGTGGGAAGCTCTCTGATCACAGAAATAGAGAGAATGTGAGCCCTGAGGACCTGCAGACCAGTCATGGAGACAAGGGAAGAGAACTGTATGGCACTTGAATCAGACTTTCCAGCAGCTGGCAAGGGAGTTTCTGGAGGCCAAACTAAAACAACTTTTTACACTCACATATAAAATTATTTTCCAGTATCTTCTTCAAAGCATTTTAAAAAGTAGAAGCAATGACATTAATGTTATGTCCGTGCACATTTTTTTTTTAAAGTATTATCATTTCTCCAGAATATTTTGACCCCTTTTCAATTTTTTGGTCACTGTCAGCCAGCTTAATCATGACTTCATACAAACAGTATGCTAGATTGCTAAAACACAGACTCAGATTTCAGGCTCCAACAAAGGAGAATCAATCTATCCACGATCATCTTAAGCTAGAATTGTCTACATTAGTCCACACACAAGATATTCAGGGTTTTAATACACTGCTTATATTGCAAAAATGCCTTCAGTTTTACCTCACGCTTAATTAACAACTAATATTTTGTTATGTAAAACCATGAACACTGCAGTTTGCTCAAAGCAACATCTATACGGAAAACAAAAATGGCAAGCAAATGTACACAGACCAGATTCTTGCTGTCTTGTTTGTGAATGGTGACAATTCTCCTCTCACTGGAACCTTCTTGACTTGCTTGTTTAATGCTCACATCAATGATATCAGGAAAATCACAATATGTTTGTAAATCCTACAACAAATAATTACATAGCCTCATCATCAACAAATTTCAGCTGAAAAAACCCACATCTATTTGTAGCATTAGAATTCCTACAACACTAGTCTTGTGAAGTTAGAAATGAAGAGGCTCAACAAGCCTTAAACACACTAATAAAATTAATGAAAAGCAGTATTCTGTGAGGTTTAACTTTTTTTTTCTTTTTCTTTTTTTTTTTTTAACATCCTGATTAGAGAGCCTGTTAACATTTCAGAATATGATGTCTTCATTTGCAGGAATGCAAGCTGCAAGATCTGGTACCAAAGAGATGGAGATAGTATTGATGGAGAAAATGTTTAAGAAAAGATCTTCTCAGCTTTGACAATCTCTGACCAGGTAAGAAGATTCCCACCGAGGAAATCTATGACTTTTTCACTTGGTGGCAGGTCAGGGACTTTTTAATAAAATAATATATAATATTCCTGATTTCCTTAAGTCTTTCACACGTCAAATTACCATGTCATATAGGTCATATCTTGTTTTGTTTGCAGCAGAACTTTAAATGCTAAACATCTTAAATAAAGATGTGTTTATCTTAAACTACTCTTCCAAAGCAAATTCATCCTATTTATAAGGCTGTAAGTGTATCCTAACACATGTCATACTACTGAATGTCATACTACTGAATTGATTATCAGAAGTCATGAATCAGCTCAAATACATTTAAGACTCTGAAGCTCTATTAATTAATTATTAAATGTGAACTGGCAAAACAAATTTCCTTATAATTTACCACACATACGCTATTATCAACTTCAAAAAATTAAAAATGTTGTTTCAATTCAACATCTCAATCAGGTGTCATCAGTAGAGTCTGCTGAAAGTTATGATCAATCATAAGTATCAATCAATCATACAGTCAATCTTATTCCTTCATTAAATTTTCACAACATATTTTGTACACAGTTTCTGTAACAGTGAAAATACATTTGGCCTACATGCTGTCTTTGTCACTAAGGATGCTAATACTATCAATTACGAAAAATAGTTCTGAAATAGTAATTTGAAAAGAGATCAGTTTAAACACTACACTTACTAAAGGCTTAGTTGCCATGACAGCACAAAATGCATAAGTTTTGTGCACCAAAAACTAGAAACTACAGAAACCAAACATCAGCTCCTGCAAGAGCAACTAGTGACTACAGAAAATTGCACAAGGATGAGGACTGCCACATAATGTAAAGGAAATTACTGGACCTAGAATGAATCTGCAAACATTCTAAGAAAAAAAAGTAGAAAATCTGGTTAAGTAATCAGATATTTTTTTTTTTTAAAGTTTTAGGAAAAAATGGCATTTTTACAAATCATTATAGTATATTATAAACATGTCACCAGTTTTTTTTGTAGTTTGGTCTGACTGCTACACTTTATGCATTAAAACTACCAAGGAATAGATGTAATTATTTTGGAAAACTGACATCTGCTTCACTTTGCCCTTAATCTTACCTTTAGAAAATTCCCACACTCTTACTTTACACAGCTACTATCAGATTTTGGTACATTTTACCAAAGAACAGTCATGCTGGGAAACCATACACAAAAGAAACAATAGAGATAAATAAAAATACAACAGCATAAGATCATGACAAGTTACAAGTCATGAACCACTTATCACCTAGCTCTTGAAAAAAGGAGTAAACAGACTGCAGTTATAGAAACATCTCTTTAAATTTGCTAGTTCAGACACTGGTAAGAGTCTAAGTGAAGCAATATAAAGTGTAATTTGCCTTGTTTTTCTGGATCCTGTATAGTCCTGATTTCAAACAGAATTCAAGGACAACATGCATTTTATTGAACATAAATTTTAACAAGCTAATCAAACTAATCAAGCTAATCAACGACAAACTGTGCAACTACTAAAATAATGAAGTAGATACATTTAAAGAAATTACCTGCTCTGCCAGCATCTCACAGTTTTTAAGTTTTCCTCTTGAGCACTGAATTCCACCATTTCCAGTTATTACAATAGTTGCAAAACTTTCTTCTCCAGAAGGATCTCCACCAGGTTCTTTTACTTCAAAAACCTCTGAATAGAAGGCAGACTGAAGGGTTTCCAAATTTATGAGATACTTAAGTTTCAAGTTCCTGGCAGTAGCTTTGCATTGGCTGAACTGCTGTATGAATTTACGGAACCTGTACCTTATTCTCTTTCGGGTCAAAATGTGGTATTCTTGGATCTTTGCTCGCACACATTTGGGCAAAAACATTTTGTAGCTGTGAATATATAACCATAAAAAAACAAAACAAAACAAACAAACAAAAAAAACAAATAAACAAAAACCACAACTAATGATTTAACCCATTAAATCCAGCAAAGATATCTAGCTCTGTGCTGAACAAGACGTGAAAAAAACATTTTCCACTAAATGTAACCTTTTTAAGCTCTAGGATAACAAGGATTCTTTCTTCAGCTTGTAATACAATCCTTCAAATATAGCCTTATCTCTTCTTCCATTTTCCTTTTTTGTCCCCCCTCAACTTCACTTGAACATATATTACATTATGCATTTTCCATATATCTGGACACCAGTTGAAGACATTATTTAAGCCTGAGGCAAGACAGCAATAAATAAATAAATAAATAAATAAATAAATAAATAAATAAATAAAAATTGCAAGATACAGAGTTGCTTTGTTTAGTGTATAGAGTGGAAAGAAGATGCTCAACAAATAGAATTTAGAGTTCATTATGGAAAATACAATAGGTAGTAGAACACAAGTAACACTGCTGCTGATTCTCATGAAACTATTTCATATCACTGTCCATATTGGATCAAAAGACAAAAATGTAGTTTGACACCTCCAATCAGCTGGTCAATCTGCTGTCTTATTTTATTTAACTCTACCTGCTCGCCTTCATTAAAAGACAAACACTAATAATGAAGTACCAAGCAGAGACAGAATTCACTCAGCTGAAGCAGAAACTGATTACTTTGACAAATTGGAGTGCACTGATGAACTGAAGCAAGTTTAGTGGAGATCTGTCAGAGATAGTTAAGAGCCTGGAACATACAATATGAACAAAAAGGCTTATGGAATTTTGTACAGGGTGGAGAAAAGGCCCCAGTAAGGTGTTCTAGCAATTTTGTTCAACTAACTAGTTATGTTAGTTGATGTAGGATTTTCACAGATATGCACAGTAATAGGACAAGGTATTGTACATGTGGTATCACAGAGGAGAGATCAATCAAATGAGGAGAAAACTCTCCCTAGTGAGGATGATAATACATATGTCAAAACTTCACAAAGGCATGGTGGAATCCTCATTCCTGGACATTTTCAGAACTTTACTGCCAAGGCCCTGTGCAACTTGATCTCAACTTTGAAGTTGGCCCTGATCTGAACTGGAAAAAATCCATGTACTGAAAAACAAAAAGAATAGCTGTTGTGATACAAGCTTTCTATTGATTTCAAGCTTACACTATATGTAAATTTATGGAACCAATATGCAAGGCTAAATCAATCCCCAGTAGTTAAACATCTCCACCCAGATGGCTATGTCATGGCTTTTCATAGGTATTCAATACCATGACATCATGCAGTGAACTGTCAGAGTTGGGATGGCTGCTGAGGAGCTGCAGCTCCTGGGAACTACAGTTCCCAGCAGCTCCAGTCACTCTTACATGGTTTCCATGGCCTTACTTCTGGCCATACTACCATTTGCAGCACAGTCAGAAAGATGTTTCTCTGCCCTCTTTGTTTATTACCCTTGATTCCTTTCGTGTTGTATTATCACACATTCCTTTATCATTTCTAGTAAATGAGCTTCTCTCTAACTCACTTGAGCTGTAATCTCTCCTTTTCACTTCTCTGCTTTCTTTCTGCAGGAGAATGGGGAGGGGAAAGGGGGCCCCGCTTGCTATGGGACAAAAGATCTTCAACTCGCGACAGACTAGGGTGCAAAATTAATATCTATAGATAACAGGTGTTACACAGTTATGAACTATTGAGTTACCTGATTGAGTTGTAAACAGCCAGTGGGGTTTGGTCCTTTTCCTTGGCCACCCTCATCATATCCAGAACAGCCATTCCAAGGCATTCTTCCTGCGTTTCATGAGTGACAGGCATCTGTATCCATCCACCCAAAAAATCATCTCGCCACTGAAGAAAAATGCAAGAAAGCAACTAAAAATATTTGTACATGAACTGCAGTGTTATAATTTTATTTTGTTGGTTGTGCTATTTATTCTACATTCTTTTAAGTGAAACTTTCCATTTCCAGAGAACTACATATGCTCATACTGGACACCAGATACAATTGTGATTAGAAACTGTTCTCAAAATGTGCTTGATTAAAATCTTTACTAGGTCCGTGTGTCACAGAGCCACAGAATATCCTGAATTGGAAGGGAAGGAAAGATATCATCAAATGCACCTCCTAGCTCCACAAAGGACTCTCATAAATCAGATAATATTTCTGAAAGCACTGTCCAAATGCTGTTTGGACTCCAGCAGGCTTGATGCCATGACCACTGCTTTGGAGAGTCTGATCCAGTGACTGATCATTCTTTGATGAAGAACCTTTTCCTAATCCCCAGCCTGAGCCTCACCTGACACAGCACTGTACCATTCCCTCAAGTACTGTTGCTGCAAGTAGAGAGTAAAGGTTAGCATTGCCTCTCCGCTCCCCTCATGAGGAGCTGTAGGCCACCATGAAGTCTCCCCTCAGCCTCCTCTTCTCTAGCCTAAGCAAACTAAGGGACTTCTGATGCTCCTCATACATCTTCCCCTCTAGACCCTTTACCACATCTTTGTAGCGCTCCTTTGGACACTAGTAGTTTTATATTTTTATACTGTGTCATCCAAAACTGCACACAGTACTCAAGGTGAGGTCATACCAGTACAGAGCAGGGTGAGACAATTCCTCCCTTTGACTGGCTGGCAATGATGTACCTGATAAACATGAAGGCATGGTTAGCCCTATTGGTTGCCAGTGCATAGTGCTGTCTCCTGTTCAACTTGCCATCAACCAGAACACAGAGATCCGTTTCTGTGGTGCTGCTCTCTAGACTCCTGTCCCCCCACTCTATACATATATCTAGGATTGGAGAATCTGGCACTTCCTCTTCTTATACTTCATTTGGTTGATGATTTTCCAGCTCTATCTCTCAAGATGTCTTTTAGAGAGTCTACAGCTTCTCCTAATTCAGTCTTCTTTGCAAACTTACTTACTATACCTTCCAGTTTTTATCCAAGTCATTGATGAAAACATTAATAACAGGCCTTAAAAATGGAAGCTTCCAGAATCCCACTCTAGTGACTGGTCACCAGTCCGATCTCTAGCCCTGTTTACATCAAAATTTTTTTAAAAGTCCTGTTATTCTCTTTGTTGGTCAGCTTCAATTCTTACTGACCTTTTTTTTTTTTTTTTTTTTGGTACAAATTTTCAAATTTTCTCCCTACAGAAGGGAACAGCACTCCTATACTCCTACAATACTGCCTAACCTCACTTTCAGTGGCCACACTCTTTTTTTCTGCCTGAGCTCTAGGTGAAGATCCCCGTTGAGCCAAACCAGCTTTCTGCCCTGCTTTGTTGACTTCTGACACTTTGGAATTGCTTGTTCCTAGGCTTTTAAGAGGTGGTACTCAAAAACAGACCAGCACTGATGAACTCCAACACCTTCAAACTAGTTTCCCAGCAGACACTTCTAACCAGTTTCCTGGGCAGCCTGAAGTCTGCTTTCTTCACATCCAAAGCTGAAGTCCTGATGGCAGTTTTCACTCTGCCACTAAAGATTATAAACTATACAACATCATAGTCACTACAGTTAAGACAGCCACTAATTGCCATTTCACTCACAAGACCTTCTCAGCTCATAAGCAGCAAATCTAGTAGGGCATCTTTTCTCATTGGCTCCCTTGGTACCTGTACCAGAAAGTTATTCATGGTGTATTAGGAATATTCTGAATCTATCTGTATCAGTTGTGTGGTATTCCCAGTTAAAGCCTGACAAATTGAAGTCACAAGGGCAGTTGATCAAGAGGTCTCTTATTTCCTTCAGTAATGATTCACTGATGTTATCATCTCAGCTGGAAGACATGTAATAAAGTGGATGTTGTTTGAAGGTCTATTTGCTTGTCCCTTAATCCCTACTCCAAGGCTCTTAACCATCTCACTGCCAACTACAAGCTTCATGCACTCCAGGCCCTCCCTCATACCCAGCACCACATTTCCACTTTATATGCCCTGCCTATGTCTCTCTGTTGATGAATCTATAACCATCCCTCATCACACAGGGTCCCAGGATTCCTCCCAACAGATTTCAATTATGCCAATAATGCCCTCAAATTTTGGTATGTCATTCCATAACTTAATACTGGTGAGACTGGCTCTATTCTTTTCCCCTTCAAAACTAGTTTAAAGCTCTATCAATCAGTTCTGCTAGCTCAAGCACAGAAGTCTTCCCACCTTCTAAGAAAGGTGCAACTCAGTGGTTACCAGTGGGTCTCAACTTGAGAAGGCTATTCCAAGATCAAGAAGCAGCGCTGGTGCGGGTGACACCAGCCTTGGAGCCACCTATTCAACACCTGGGTCTGCCTGTTCCTTTCAACATTGCACCAGGCTTCTGGGAGGATAGAGAAAAATATAACCCCAAGACCCTGATGTCCCTTCTGATTTCTCTTGGACTTTTTTGCTACCTCATCACCATGGACATGAAAACCCACTAATAGACATTAAGTAGAGAAACACACCAGGGTAGTGAGTTTTGAAGTGATGTCTCTTACCCAAGATGGCAATAGACTTTCCTATGGTTTGAGTCTGTTTGGTATATGAGACCCTCTGTTCCTTTCAGAAAGGAGTCACCTATCACAAAAACACTTCTTGTATTGACCGAGGTGCTTATGATATGGGTGAAAGGCTGTCTAGCCCTAGGTGATCCTGCAGCCTGGATGAACCTTCATCTACATCATCTATCTGTTCATCAAATTCCAAAGTTTCTTTCCTTATGTAAAAGGGCACCTGAATGTGAGGGTGAGATGGGCAGGGAGGAGATTCACCTGCCACTCCAAGCAGAAACCTGCCTCTATTCCCCTCTCTCTCCTTGCTACCTTCCTTCTTCCTGTTTTTGAGAAGAGAGGTAGCCCTTCATTTCTCTTGCTGTGGTCAGCTAAAGCATCTGTCTTGGGGATGGCAGAGAACAGCTCCACCAGTCAGTCTCCTTCAACTTCCTGATGTTCATCAGCCCACTCATCTCCTCCCAAAGCTCTGTCCACAGGCTGAGAAATACTTCCATCTGGTCATATTTCCTACAGGTGTGCTCACTGCTGTCACCAGACACTGATGGAAAGCTTGGGCACATCCTGCAACCTGAAACCTGGATTGCTTCATGTTCCTTCAGGAACTCTATGTAACTGCATCAGTTTCTGTAGTTGGAAAGGCTATAGGTGTCACAGAAGACACAACTATCTGCTGAATGGATACCATAACCAGAGCTGTTGGAAATGGCAGACAGACGGCAACTTGTAATACAAACTGCAATGCTAACATATGTGGAGGATGTTGTTCCACATTATAACAGTTCAAAATGAAAGTCACAGTAGAAAGATTTTCACGTGGTGGCACTAGATGGGAACTGCACAGTCTCCCTGCTTTCTCCACAACCGCCATTTGAACTTCACCTCTGCAGAAATACAATGTGACACAAGCTTTAATTTTTCTGTTTAAAAGCTTCAAACTGTCAAAAGAATTTGCATAACTACTATTAGAAGTGAAAGGCAGAAATACCATCAACCTTTCTAAGTCTGCATTTTAAAGATATAATCAAGAAAATCATACCTGTGCAAATAGGTAAGACATGACAAGATCATCAAGAACAGGGCTTTCTGAACCCCGAATAATGCCATAGCGATATGCTCTGCTTGTGCCATTGCAATACCAGTGAGGAAAATAAAACCTGTTAAAAAATATTTAAGTAAATGACAGTGAAAATATACGCTTGTTTACCAACACCAAAAATTACATATTTTGTAGACCTAAAGTAAGTGCTGGCTGTTCTGCTGCTCTGAAAAGCCAATATTAAGCCCTCCAAAGTCAACAGAAGGATTTGATCTAGTTCTTGGTGTGTAGTACAACACTTAGAGGGTGAGAAGCTGCACTGGTAAAAACAATGAGCTCTGCAAATCTACCCTTACTAATCAGAATACAGAAGATCTTGTGTTACTCTTTCAGTTTCCTCTAAAACAATTCCTAAAGAAACAATCAAGTTATCAGGTTACATTATGCAATTTAAAGAAAAAGCAGCCTATTCCCTAAGGAAAACGGTGATTGTAGGTTTAGAAGCCCGCATTCAGAAATCAGGGTAGACAAAAATGGATCTACTGCAGGCATCCACCTGACTAAAATAATCATTCTGCATTTCAGAACTCCTACAGACTCCAAATGGGCAAGTAAGGAGATAGAGATGTAGTACTCCTAAGAACAATATTATTTTAATTCCTCATACATTTGAATTTTTTCTTTCTCCAATTTGAAATGGCATACATATAATACGTATACAGCTGAAGTTACTTGATTTTTATTCTCTTATCTGTCTTTTATCCAGATCTCACCAACAGTGTCTGTAACAGAGAAATTACAGTTCATCTAACTACATTACTGACTGTATTTTCCTCACACACTTCTATACTATCATGAAAAGTGTGTAACATTTGCTTTGGATTACCTTATCCGGTACAGTAGTATTAGTCTGGTTGCTTCATCTATGTGAAAACTGTGATTTGGAGGATACCAAACTCTATCTGTTTCACTCATGAGTGCAAACATGTTATGATACACTGGCATGATACCTAAATAAAGAACAGAGAAGTATTTATAAGAATTTGTTTTCATAGAGAATCAATCTTACTATGAAAATTACATTGTTAAAAGTAGTTCTCCAACTATTCATTACACAGCTCTACCACTGTCAACAGCATTGCACAGATCATCTTAAAACCTGCAGATTTTTTTCTGGTTTGTTTTTTCATTCTTTAACAAGATTGTACTTACATGTTACTCTATTCTTAATGTTCAAATTATAAGATTTTATCTGAATGGCATTTAATACAAGGGATTATTAGCCTTTTAGTTCAAGAAGTAACAATCAACAACAGTACGTTACTTTGTCCTTACCTTTTCCAAAAATCGAATCTAGCTATTGATTTCATTATTCCTGACTGACGAATAATCAGAGCCCATCATTACTAGAACAACCTGCCATTTACACTCAGTTAAGAACAAAACCAAATGTACAAAAATGGATATATTTTTTTTCCCTCAGAAAGCTCTCTTTCAGAGAACTCTTTCAGTGAGAACTGAGAATCAATTCTGCTTTTAAACTGTGTAAATCTGTGAAGTACCAGATCTTCAGAAGCACAAAATTATAATTTGCCTTTGAGGCTTCTAACTGCAGGGTACAGACTACCTTGAAAGACAGACAACAAAGTTCTGTAATATAACATACTGTTGTGTGTGATGCCAGTGTTATGATCTGGAAAACAGGTTAGATATCCAAGACTTTGCAGTATTAAAGAAAGAAATTCAACCACTGAAAAACTTACAAGACATAATGGGATACAGGTGCACAGATCAGAGAGTAGGATAAAAGCTGTAGGGTGAAAGTCAAGATAAGGAAATGAACCTGGGGATTACAATAGTTGGCTGAACATGAGACAGCAGTATGCCCAGGTAGCCAAGAAGGCCAATGGCACCCTTGCTTGTATAAGAAATAGTTTAGTCAGCTGGACCAGGGAGGTGATTGTCCCCTAATATTCTGCTCTGGTGAGGTTACATCTCAAGTACTGTGTCCAGTTTTGGGGCCCTCACTACAAGAAAGACATCAAGACCCTGGGTCATGCCCAGAGAAGGTCAGGGAAGCTGGTGAGAGATCTGGAGCACAAACCTTATGAGGTGTGCCTGAAGGAACTGGGACTGCTCAGTCTTCAGAAAAAGAGGCTCAAGGAGACAATAGCTCTCTACAACTACTTGAAGGGAGGCAGTTGGTCAAGTTTGGGTCAGTGTCTTCTCCCACACAGTTTGCTATAGGACTGGAAGGAACTGTCTCAAGTTGCACTGAAGGAGGTTTAGGTTGGATATTAGGAAACATTTCTTCTCTGAAAGTGGTCAAGTGCTGGAAAGGGCTGCTCAGGGATATGGTTGAGTCACCATCCCTGGAAGTGTTCAAAAAAACATTCAGATGCGGTACTAAGGGACATGGTTCAGTTGGAAAATATTGCTAGTAGGAGGACAGTTGGACCAGATGGTCTTAAAGGTCTTTTCCAACCTTGGTGATTCTATGATTCTATTCTACGAAATAAACACAAATATTTTAAATACCTCACAGATAGTGAGAACAAATGCAATTGCAAATAATGTTAAGAGACACAAGAATTCTGGCAAGAGGCAAAACACTAAAAATCAATTCCATCCTGAAGACTTAGAAGGAAATGACAGAAATTCACACAGAAATCAAGAGAAAGAAAAAGTTTTTATAGACTTCACAGAATCACAGAACAACTTGGGTTCAGGGGGATGCCAAGGACCATAAAGCCCCAACACTGGCCACAGGCACGGTTGCCAACTGCTAGGTCAAGTACTAGATCAGACTGCCCAGGGCCCTATCCAAACTGGCCCTAAACACCTTCAAGAATAGGGTATCCACAATCTCTCTGGGCAACATGTTCCAGGACCTCACCACTGTCAGCAAAAAAAACTTCCCCCTGACATCTAATCTAAATCTTCCCTTCCTTAGTTTAAAATCATCCTCCCTTGTCCTATCGCTATCTACCCATGTAAAAAGTTGATTTCCCTCATATTTCTAATTTTTTAAACTTTAAATATTGGAAGGCTGCAATGAAGTCTCCCTGCAGCCTTCTCTTCTTTTCCATTTTGAATAAGCCCAGTTTCTTCAGCCTGTCTTAACAGGAGAGGTCTACAGCTCTCGAAACATCTTCATTGCCCTCCTCTGAACTCTCTCCAAAAGCTCCACATCTTCACTGTGTTGGAGGGTCCAGACTTAGAGATGCAGTATTCTAGTTAGGGTCTCACAAAGGCAGAGTAGAGGGGGACAATCACTTCCCTTGCCCTGCTGGCCATCCCTCTTCTGATAGAACCCAGGATAACATTGGCCTTCCAGAGTGCAAGTGTGCATTCCTGGTTCATGTTAGGTTTTTCATCAACCAGGATCCCTAAAGTTCTTCTCAGCAATGCTACTCCCAAGGAGTTCTTCTTCTGGTTTGTATACATATCTGGGATTACCTTCACTCAAGTGCAAAACCTTCCACTTTATTTTGTTGAATCTCATTAGGTCCACCAGGGCCCACCTTTCAAGTTTATCTAGGTTCCTCTAGATGGCCTTCCTTCCTTTTGCTCTGTCAGTCACACCACTCAGCTTGGTGACATCAACAAACTTGCTGAGGGTGCATTCAATCCCATCATCTGTCTCACTGACAGGGAGTACTGGTCCCAAGATTGACCCCTGTGGGACACTACTTATTACCAGCCTCCACTTGGACACACAACCACTGATCACAACCTTCTGGATGCAAAATTCCAACCAATCCCTTATCCACTGAAAAGCCCACCCTTCAAATCTTTATCTTTCCAGTTTTGAGATAAGGATGTGGTGCGGGATCATGTCAAAGGCCTTGCACAACTCCAGGTACGTGACATCAGTTGCTCTCTCTTTGTCCACTGATACTGTTGCTCCATCACAGAAGGCTATCAGAGTAGCCAGGCACAACTCTGCCCTTGGTGAAGCCATGCTGCCTGTTTCGGATCATCTACTCATCCATCACATGCCTTAACATGTCTTTTATGAAGATCTGTTACATGATCTTCCCAGGCACAGAGGTGAGGTCCGCCAACTTGTAGTTCCCTGACACCTCCTTCCTCTCTTGAAAATGGGAGTGATGTTTCTCTTTTTCCAGTCCCCAGGGATTTTGCCTGTCAGCCATGACTTATGAAATATGATGGAGAGCATCTCAACAACTACATCAGCCAGCTCCCTCAAAACCCT
The DNA here is from genome assembly GCF_951394365.1 of Tetrao urogallus. NCBI lineage: Eukaryota > Metazoa > Chordata > Aves > Galliformes > Phasianidae > Tetrao > Tetrao urogallus. The sequence continues at coordinate 47,569,806 of NC_136816.1, forward strand.
GTGATACATGTTGTCTGACCCCATGGACTTGCACACACTCAGACTCTTGAGCTGACCTCAGACTTGCTCTGCCCTTACAGTGGCTGGGGGAGTTTGCTCCCACAGTTCCCAGCTAGAGGTTCGTAACAATGTCTAAGTGCAGGTAATTATTGAAGGAGGTAGGCCCCTGTCATCAAATCTAAAGCACATTTAATCATTTAGAAACAAACGAATCAACTTTATACCTAGAGGTATAAAACTGCATAAGCACATAGAACAAAAAGTAATTCTCTCCTTAAGAACAAGCTTAAACTTCTTATAAATTGAGTATGTTGCGGGCAGGGAGCCAGCAACAAGGCTAAGAGCAAGTGCTCTTGTGTAGCTGTCAGATTAAGCTGTTGAAATCTACAAGCTAATTATCTGAGATAGCTCACCAAAACGTGCCAGGTCTACAGATACTAACACGTGATTTTCAATGGAAGAAAACAGAAGGAACTATGTGAAGTAACCAAAGAAGAATGAAAACAAACAAAAAAATCCCACAAGAATAACCCTGAACAGATTAACAAATGAGGGACTGAGTGTAAATCAGGATGTAGCAAATTCATGGTACAGTAAGAAATATTTGATCTTAGATTTAAAAAAAAAACCAAAAAACAAAAAACAACAAATTACATTTTTTTCTGGAGTTAAGAACAAGTCTATCCTAACCCTAACCCTATGCAACTGAATTCAGTTGTGAAATCAGATCAGTTCATATTACAGATTACCAGTCTTCAAAGCAACAATAACTGACTTTAGTTCTGAGTCTGTGTGGCGTATGCATACCAAATTATCACAGAATATTTTACAGTATAATGCAAGTAAATTACCAACCTATTTGAGATTCTAGCCAGATGCCAGACACCACTGAAGACAGTGCTGAATATTTATGTAGTCTCATTAAGATATTACCCCGTTAAAATCTGAAATAAGTTCACTGAACAATTCCAAGTAATTTTTAAATTCAAATGCTAAGGTATTGTGTTTCACCAAGTACATTACAGAAAAAAAAAACAAATAAAAATAAAGAGAAACATACACATTTACACACAACACTTCAATACTTCAACTCAGATCACATCATTGCCATGGTCTGATGAAAGCAAAGTTCAAACACTTCCTTTTTCTTGTAAATTTTGGCAGCACTAGTAATTGCAGGGATATTTCAAACAACTAGCACCATGAGGACTTAAGTGTTTTCTACAGAAACAATGAAAACCAAAAAGGATGGGGAAGAGCGGGAGGAGGGAAAGGGTGTCTGTGCATCTAAGCCTTCCCATGAAACCTAGACAACTAACCAATAGTGAAAATTTCTGAGAAATCATTTTCAATACAAGTAAAATCAGAAAAGCTGTTCAAAGAGGTATTAAAAACCTCCACAGGTTTTCTACACTTCACTAATCACATTAGCAAATAAAACAAAGAATAGTTAGAAGAGGCAACAGTGACTCAGACACAATAAAGTAGAATTACTCTCCACTTTTCATGCCTAGCAAGGCTATTAAGCAGATTGTCTGGACTACAGCAAACAAAACCAGAGCTGTCTCTTGGCAAGTATTTTGTTTAGTAGACAAGACTAAACAAAAAAGCCACAGCACCCTATACCATTTGTCAAGCAACATCATGAAAGTCTTTAACACAGCATAGTTTTAATCCTCAAACTTCTACCTCAAGCCTAAAAAAAAAAACCACAGCAAAAACATTTTTATAGAGCTCCTCCCTTTCCTCACTGTGCTTTCATAGCTCCACATCTACACTGATTATGCTTTTTTTTTTTTTTTAGTAAAAAATATAAATACTAAAAACTATTTAAAAGTATAATTTCATTTTAGATTAATTTGAAGGAGAAGAGAAAGGGAAAGGATTTAAGATGGTCATTAGCAAAAACAGATCTCAGATACCGAATTTAGAAAATGAATCTAATGCAATGATGCTATAACCTCTAGAATAATTTTTTGTATCTCATTTTGATAGTTACTTGTTCTAATATCATTTCCTTTCTTTGGTTAAGGCTTCCCTTCATTTTGTTGCAACTATTTTAGAGTCATCTTACAGGGCAGATGACATAGGTAAGGCTGATTGCTGAAAACAACTCATTGATTTAACCTTAAAGTCAACAGTTCTGGTTAGAAAATTTGTCAGTTTTGTGTTATGACAGTTTTTAATATCAAAATCCAAACAACATACAAGAAGGTTTGTATTAACTACATTTTTCCCAAAATTGAATGCTGCTTTTTTGTTTTTTTTGTTTTTAATAAAAAGAGGAAAAACCTAGCCACTTCATGAATGTCTTGAACTGGCACTCAACTACAGAATATTTATACAGGTGAAAATTTATAGAGCTAATATATGCCATATTCAGCAGATTTGAAGCCAAGCCAGCTGAGATAGGAAAACCTTCAATTGTTTAACTTGTCTAAAAGGTACACAAGACTGCTTGCCACAAGCAGCATTCATACTTTGATGTAACCAGGTCTGCCATCAAGGGATCTAGCAGTTACTCAAATCATGGAGAAAGTTCTTCAATATTTTCCAAATTCATTGCATCTCAGACATTCCTACTACCTAAACTACTCTCTTCTTTATCAAGTATATTGATTCATAGAAAATTCCTGAAAATTCTTGCCAGTTTAAGCATTCTTGGAGTATGTATGCTATGTAGACCTACAAGCATAAAATCTCATTGAAAAAAAAAGTGAAAATGATTAGAAGTGATAGTTTGTAATTTAAGAACTGATAACTATTATGAAAAAGAAAAAGAAGCCCTACATACAAAAACCGTTTCAGTCTTCACACCAATTCAAAAGGTAATGAAGTTACAAATTCCTCTGACAATCTGGCAGCAAAATACTGCCATGGTAGCTGTCAGGCAGAAACCACTCTTCAGAAGACTTTCTCCATCTTAGCTTTAAAAGGATGAAGGCTCAAGATAACAAAATACTTCATTTATAGAAGCAATTACAACACTACTACAAATAAGAATTGCAAACTGATAGAGAGTGATGTAACAATAGCTAAAAAGATAAAACCCACTCAGTAAGGAATTCTGTTTATACAAAATTATTTCCTAAAATAGTCAGTTATAGAAGGATACATCTGGGAGCTAGAAACCAGTCAAACCCACAAAATGGAAGCTAGAAGCCTTGAGAAAGACTGGTGGCGTCTGAGAAAACAAGAAACATGAAGTCTTTAGATAATGTCATGGGAAATACAACCAATTGGATTCCTAGGTTAGCAGGAATTATATCTTGCATGTTTGTGACATGGACGAGAAGAATATTGTACACGACCTGGTCTGCACATATTCATGGGAAATTGGAGATGGTGCAGAAGACAGTAAAAAATGGAAATAGTTAATTAAGACATACAAACTATTGAAATCCATCAAAAATCTTCATTAAAAATGATCTAAAAATAATATAATGATGGTAATGTAAGTGTCTCTCTAGCAGTGGTGGTGGGGAAAGGATGGAAAAAACATGACTTTAAACAAACATCTGAAAACTGAAAAAAGGTGAATTTAAATTAGAGAAGAGAAAATGGAAATAAAAAGTAGACAAGAAATAACAGTAGTAAGTTGCCTGGTTTTCTGGAAGATGAGTTTTAAATAACTGATTTGTTAGAAGAGTTAGAAGAATTTATGTCGTTCTCTCTATGACAAAAATAACGTAGTCAAATAAATAGTAAGAAAAAGAAAGTACCTGATGTCATCCCAGCTGATCACACAATATATTCCTTCAAAGACTATGCTATTCTAACATAGACATACATCAAACATACTAAGTTTGACGTACACAAGACCTTATTACTTTAATATTCTGGCAAGTTGATATGAGAAGATTAAACTTAAAGAACATTTTATTCCTCCACTTTCTAGTGAAATCATTCTCTAGTTAATCCCCTCAGCACTGGTCCTTCACTGCAGTAACAGTTAAATATTTTATGGGAACAAATATAATCTAATGTAAAAAATTCACCACTTCAGCATTCAAAAAGTGAAGAACCTCCTCCCCTATGCCAACTAGCCTTACATACTTATTAAATACTGTACTTGAGGGTATTACAGCCATGTTAGTATTAAAAGAAAAGTCCAAAAACACCCACCAAAAACACTGGCAACAATGTTAAGTAATGTTCTCTTACTACAGAATTCACAATAATCGATAAGTCACTAAGGAGACGTTTCCAAAGTGGGTACACGTTTGTGACTCATTGGAAAACAAATACCTGAAATTATGATCGCTTCTTTTAAAGTCATTTGTACCTGAAATGTGGCATTTGGAGAACTAAAAGACAAAGTCTTCTACGATGGACAGTCCCAAAAAGAGACAGAGAAACTGTGTGCAGGTGCACACTTGTGCATAATAAAGTCTCTTTGGTATCTGGACTTTGAGATTAATTTTTTTTGTTTCCAAATTGCCCAAATTCAGAGATTCAAGCTGCTACTGCAATGAAAGGAAAAATCCTCGCACAAAACACATTCAAATTGTTTTACTATAGGTCTCAGCACCTATCTATGGTCTGGGTAAATGTAACAACTCAAAGGCATTGTTAACTAGACATAGGATTATTTATTTTTTTATTCTAAAGTTGATTACATATTTGCTGACTTAACTCTGTAAACGATTCAAAAGAAAAAAGCCACAGACATAGTGGTCATGTTAATCTAATATACCATTTTCCATCTAAAAAGTGATTCATTTATAGTAAATAAATAAATAGTAAAGTGAAGCATTTAAAGTAAATAAATAATATAAATAAATATAAAAATATGAATTATACATTTATATTACATACTTATATTTACATAAATATATAAACATATATATTACAAATACAAATGAATGTAGTAGACATGGTCACCAGATTATAACTGCAGCTTCACAAGCTTTCTGATAGCAACAGAAGCCTTGTGCTAATCACTACTGATAATGATGAGTTGAAAAACATTAAAGAAATTAGCATTTCTGTTAAAACACCAGTATTATGATGAGCTTTGGTTTATTAAAAGCTCTCTTGCATCAAGTGCAATTACACTGTCAAAAAAACCACAGCATGTATACTTACCACATGCTTTGCAGGCAACAGTGCAAATCTCTTCTGCAATGTATTCTCCAGCTGGAAATTGAAGATAATCTCCTCCCGTCTTCCCAGGTGAATAATAAAGGTACACTTGAAGCAATGGCTCTGTCTGCTTGGGTGCCCTAGTATTCCCAAGGATGTCACCATTCTGGTGTACAGTGGCAGTTGCTGTGCCTTCTATATTAGCCATTGTAAGACAGGCCATTGTTTTCCTTTTGTTTCTGTTCAGAACATTTGTCTAAAAGAAACGTAAAGAGTACTTTTTGAATCACTGCATACAGTCTTGCTCGCAATACTTTTATCTAACAAAAGCACCCTTCTGACACAAGGAACATAAACTCTTATTACTGAGAATAAGAGAACAGCTTAGAAGGTCTACTAAAAGTTGAGTTTCACTTTAATTTTGTAGAATCACAGAATGGCTTTGGTTGAAAGGGTGCTAAAACATCATTTAGTTCCAACTCCTTGCCATGGGCAGGGTTACCAAGCACTTGACCAGAGTGTCCAGGAACCCACCAAGCCTGGTCTTCAACGCCCCCGGGAATGGGACATCCACAACTTCTCTGGGCAACCTGTTCCAATGCCTCACCGCATTGGAACAGGTTTCTTCCAAATTTCTTCCTAACATCAAACTGAAATCTCCCCTATTTCAGTTTAAAACCATTTCCCCTTGCCCTTGTCCTGTCATTTTCCACCTGTGTAAAAAGTTGGTTCCCCATCTCCTTGTAAGATCCTTTCTAGAAGATTGCAATGAGGTCTTCCCAGAGTCTTCTCCTCTCCAAGAGAAACAATTCCCTCAACATTTCTTCATAGGTGTGGTACTTCAGCCCTCTGACCATCTTTGTGGGACTTCTCTGGACACGCTCCAAGTGTTACATATCCTTCTTGACCAGGCCTGGAGAACCTACTACACAGTACTCCAGGGTGGGGGTCTCACCAGGGTAGAGAAGAGGGGGACAATCACCTCCCTCTCTCTGCTGGTCACCACTCTTCAGATGTAGTCCAGGATAACACTGGCCTTCCAGGCTGCATGAAGGAGGCTTACCAATGTGGCTCCCATCTACAAGAAGGGCTGTAAGGAGGATCTGGGGAACCACAGGCCTATTGGCCTGACCTCAGTACTAGGGAAAGCTACAGAGCAAATTGTCTTGGGTGAGATCACACAGCACATGCATGGATTCCAGGGGATCAGACCAACCCAGCACGGGTTCATGAAAGGCAAGCCATGCTTGACCAACCTCATCTCCTTCTATGACTGGGTGAGCAGACTGGTAGATGAAGGAAAGGCTGTCGATGTAGTCTACCTAAATTTCAGCAAAGGCTTTGACAGCAAAGCTTTTGACAAGGGAAACTGGCTGCCTGTGGTCTGGACAGGTATACCTTTTTGGGTAAGGAACTGGGTAGAGGGCTGTGCCCAATGAGTAGTGGTTAATGGAGTTAAATCAGGTGACCTGTTACAAGAGGTGTCCCCCAGGGGTCGGTACTGGGGCCTATCTTGTTTAATATCTTTATTACTGACTTAGATGAAGGGATTGAGTGTATCCTCAGTAAGTTTGCAGATGACACCAAAATGGAAGGTAGTGTCAATCTGCCTGAGGGTAGGGAGGCCCTTCAGAGGGATTTAGATAAGTTGGATCACTGGGCTGAGGTGAATGGGATGAGATTCAACAAGGCCAAGTGCCAGGTCCTGCACTTTGGCCACAATAATCCCATGCAGCGCTATAGGCTTCAGGCTGAGTGGCTGGATGACTGTGAAGAGGAAAGGGACCTGGGGGTGTTGTTTGATGCTTGGCTGAACATGAGCCAACAGTGTGCTCAGTTGGCCAAGAGGGCCAACAGCATCCTGGCCTGCATTAGAAAGTGTGGCCAGCAGGAGCAGAGAGGTGATCATCCCCCTGCTCTCAGCACTGGTGAGGCCATACCTTGAGTACTGTGTTCAAATTTGAGCCCCTCACTACAAGAATGACATTAAGACCCTGGAATGTATCCAGAGAAGGGCAATGAAACTCATGAGGGGTCTGGAGCACAACCCCTATAAGGAGCGGCTGAGAAAGCTGGGATTTATTTAGTCTGGAGAAGAGGTGGCTCAGAGGAGACCTTACTGGTTGTGGTGAGGAGGGGTTTGGCCTCTTCTCTCAGGCAACAAACAAAACCCAAGAAAATGGCCACAAGTTGTACCAGAGGAGGTTTAGATAAGATACAAGGAAAAACTTTTTCTCTCAGAGAGTGGTCAGGCACTGGAATGGCCTGCTCAGGGAGGTGGTGGAGTTGCTATCCCTGGCAGTGTTCAAGAGGCGTCTGGATGAGGAGTTAGCAGATATGGTTTAGTAGCTTGTGGCAACAATGGTGGTGGGAGGACGGTTGGACTAGATGTATCTTGTAGGTCCTTTCCAACCTTGTGATTCTATGATTCTACTGCTATACTGCTGGCTCCTGTCCAGCTTTTCATCAAACAGAATCCCTAGTCCTTCTCTGGATGGCTGACGTCAATGAGTTCTTCTCTCATTCTCTGTATATTCATATCTAGGATTGTCTCAGTCCAAGTGCAACACCTTGCTTTTGACCTTACTGAGCCTCATTAGTTCTCATGGGCTCACTTTTCAAGCCTGTCCAGGTGCCTCTGGAGGATATCCTTCCCTTCTATTGTAGTGACTGCACCACTCAGTGTTATCAACAAACTTGCCGAGCGTACACTCAACCTCACAGTCTCACATCTGTTAATAAAGATGTTGAACACCAGTCTCAAGATGTACCCATACTGGCCATAGTCTACAAAGCTGTTATGAAAACTATGAGGGCTACTCTGCAAGTAATGCTTCCTATTTTACATGGGCTGCTCTGAAAGTAATGCCTCTTATTATCTTATGTTGGCCTATGACATCGAAGGGAGATGTTAGTAGTAAAGCATTTGAACCTTCCCACCAAAATTCTCTTAATATTTTGTTGTTATACGACACATGGCAGCAGAGGGGCAGTTTGACAAAATAGCATCTGACATGGCCATGTGTATGAAGCAAAGATGTGTCACTGAATTCCCCCATATGGAAAAAATTGTTCCTACTGACATTCATGGATGTTTGTTGAATGTTTATGGAGACCAAACAGTGGATATGAGCACAGTAAGGCAGTGGAGTGGTGCACTGTAGCAGTGGCAATGACAAGCCATGTTCCAGACTGCCATGGAGATCTTCACAAGCTTGGAATTCAGGCTCTTGTTTATGGCTGGCAAAAATGTATAGATCATGGTGATAACTATGTTAAAAAATAGTGGTTTTAGCTGAGAATATTCTCTGACAAATAGCATTATTGTTCTCTTGATATTTGTTGTAGTTTCCACCAAAATAAATAAGCATTACTTTTGGATAAACCTACATATACTGCTTTATCATAAAATACCTGTTTGGAGAGTTACTTTTAATTTTTTCCCCCTCTCAAAACTACAGTTATTAAAGAAAAGTTGACTATATGATTTATGTGGGTTTACATTTATATGGATTAAAAATGACCTGTTCTACTAAAAAAAGATCACAATAGCTAAGCCAGCAGGAAAAAGGCTTAACACCTCAAAGGAATAAAGTATTCATGTCATGATCTATGTAACAAATAAAAATACTCAATTTACATATAGAAGAGGACAGAACTATGCTAACTTGATGGTAAATACAAACAGAAAGCCAGCAAAACAAAGCAAAAAATAAAGTACCCAACAAGAAGATCATGACATAATCAATAGAAAAATACATCATTTTAATTTCCAAACTGAAGCAACACAGAGCTAATATATCACAGAATCATAAATCTACATTTCTAAGTACAAGTGAATTTGGGCTGTGGGCCTCTGGGCCTCAGTCATATATTGCCATGAAGGTCTTTCAGCTGCAAAGACCACAATCAGGCAAACAATGCTCAATGAGGGGAATAAATGTGCATTTCTATTAAGCCATCCAGAAATTCATGTTTTGTTGAAGAAAATAACCATCGCATTGAAGATTTAATATACTCAGAATAATATAATAATATACTCAGTACTCCCTACTTATCTGTAGGTAAGTTACTCACAGAACCCACACAGGTATTTGTTGCCCAAACAGATGCAATGTACAAGGCCCATATATATCTGAAAGTTGATATCCAACATGCAACCAGAACTCAGTGAAATTAAAAATTACCAGTTCACTTATAAACATTTTTGCCATTAGTATAAATAACAAAATCTTCTATGAATATGTTTTGATTTGGTGATCAAAGCAGCTATCTGTAAGAGATCTGATTCTGGAACTAAGGAACAATTAATTTGATCCAATAGGGTTATTTTGATATTTCTAATATTGATCATATTTGAAGATTGAATTTTTAAAGGATTAATTATTACTCATGCTGCTCTAACAACAACCAGCATTTGCAGTGCAACATGTTTATACACACTTTTCTGTTTCTGCCTGCAACTCCAATGCACCGAAGGATTGATTCTACCTTCCATGCTGTCCTGCACTTATTTAAAATAACAATATAACTTCAACTAGAAAAGAGAATTAATTAACAGATTGAAAATAACCACAATGTAGGAAAATACATTAAAATGCAGAGGGCTTAAAAAGCCCTTCACGATTTAATAGTATTCAGCATTCGCAGCCCAGTTTATTAAAATTTTCTTCTTACAGACTATTTCTAGTTATAGGCTGCTTTTTTTTTTTTTTTTTTTTTTTTTAAGTCTAAACTCTTTTCTTGAAAATAATCACTCTCCCCTTCCAGCTTTTATTTATTTATTTATTTATTTATTTATTAGAATGGCATTCTCCCACTACAGGTAAATCTTCTGTTAACTACCTTTTATCACTTGAGAAAGCTCTGTATAAAACATAAGAATAATGAAACCTTTTAAATGAACACAACAAAAGTCACCCACTTGCTGTTGGTATCCACAGGAGGTCAGACAAAGCAGGCACACAGGCAACGGTAGAACATAACGTATCTGCAATAGAAACATACTAAATATTAAAAAAGTTAACGGCCCTGAGCAAATATATCATTACTTAAGAACTCAGGTGTTGAGTTTCAGATAGTGCGATTCATTCCTTTTTCATTTGCCTGAATTCCTACTGTCTTCTTCATGAAGAACTTTTCAAAACCATATTTTTGGTTTGTTAGACCTTGATCCTTACTGCTAACAATAAGCTGGTACACTAAATGTACACTTGTTTCTTAATTCCTAGCTGTCTTTTTTTCTTACACTGTGTTTTTTCTTTTTTGTAAATAAATTGGTTTAAGAGAACTGTTGATGGCATTAGAAGAGAAATGAAAAGAATAACAAAAAAGACATGGCAGATTCACTTAAGGTTGTAACACTCCATTTTGCTAAAACAATCCTAGCTAAAAACTGATAACACCCTCTCCTTATAATTTGTGTGGAAGTTAGTACCAAATGTCTTGCAGGAGGAAGGACAAGGTCACGCCTACTTTCATCCCCTTTGCATATTTCTGTGGTTGTAATAAACACCATTTGAAAGCATTTAAGCAAAACAGTAGCTCTATCCATTAGTGAAAAAAATGGAAATACCCTGCTGTGATGCTTCAACCACAAGAAAAGGCTGAAGAAGAGAGAAAAAAAAGTGCATTTTAAAGCTGACTAGAAGAGAAAAAAAAAAAAACACGATAGTGGATAATTGAAAGTGGATGAAACTCAGAGAACACTGCAGAGTTTAGATTTGATGACTTTTCAGACAAGTCTTGGGCAGAAGGAAAAAAAGAGGAAATTAAATTCCTCAGCACCACCTGCTACTTCTACCAGGTTTACCATCCATGGCCCTGAAAAATGGAACTCACCTAACACAGCTGCAAAGTCAGCTTCTGTCTCCACATAAATCAGACTTCTGAGAACAGTGTTTCTTCTGTTGTGAATCTCGCTTTAGAGATAAGCAGTTACACCTTGTTCGGACAGCTGCATATTTTCTATGCACCTTCAAGGATGCTCCTTAAAATGCTTTCTGGTCTTCCAAGTAGTATCTGATACAAAATCCTCTAGAGTTAATTCAAGTTTTCCAGACCTGTGTTAAGGCATGGAATAAATTGCTCAGGAGCAGAGCAGCATATCGTTCACCTTTGGAGCATATGCTCCTTGGATTTTAATCTGATGGCACCAGTTCCAACAGAGCACACAACCATAACCTGCTCATGCAGGCTGCATACCTCCGGGCAGTGCTGGGTAATTGTAAATTACCTTCTGCTCTGAGACTACTGTTTCATGCTTGTTACTCCCAGTCTGGCTTTCGAGTGAGGAAAACCACATGGAGATTTACCTGACTGTAATTGGTTGTGAACTTTCCCCCAAAACTCCAGATCAACTGCACAATATTTTAAGTTATATGAGGCAGTCGGCAATGAACTGATGATACAAACCACGTTGAGTTAATGATGCAACTCACTTCCACTCTGGCTATAGCAGTGCCCATTAGAACAAGGGTTACAATACTTCGACAAGCTCAGTAACATCACAGTTTGCACTTCAAGCACAACAATTGGGTAAAGCAGCCAAACATGAAGTCTATAATACTTCACTTAACAAACAGAAAAATGACTGCTTAAGATAGAACAGCTCACAGCTCTGGACAAAAACACCGTCAGCACTGTCAAAAATGCCAACACTGAATATGCTCACTATGGCTATTGTAACATCTCCCTCTTTTGGTCAACCTCTGTTCCTCCTGCCTACAGACATATCTATTTATAAGATCTTCATCAAGGCCATACAAAATTATGTACTTCATTTATACACTTTTCAGGCTGAGTAAGTCTTGTATAACATAGCTTGTTCTTTTAGCAGCGGACTTTCAAAGAATGCCATCCATATTACAGTTTGGACTGACCTGACAGTGCACCATCTTGCCTGAAATCCAGCTCTCACATTTCCTCCAGTTTGTTCACGTTTACACCAGACCACATTTCTGACAGTTGCAAGGATTTAAATTCCCAGTTGCAAAACAAAGTCTAGAATCTAATGAAACAGTTAAGTATGTCCACCATCTCCCTGCTGCTGTGATTTGCAAAGAACACAGTACAGATGCAGTGGAGATTCTGCAAGCTGAAACAGGCCCTTCTCAGTAAGCTTTTAGAATTCCTATAATTGCAATTAATGCTTATTGTGTCTGCTACTAAGTAACTTGAATACTCAATTCATAAGCAAGTGAGGAGGAATATAAAAAATAGCATTTTCTATTTTTTTTTTACATTTCTAAATAAGGCCTTAGATACCTCCCAAGAACACTATTAGTTTATTGTCAGTAAGTAGGACATCATCTTTAAGCTTGAAAATACCAGAAACACACACTTTTCACCTTATACACACATACTTCTTTCAAGAAACTTGAAAGAATATCATGAACAGCAACTATGAGAACCTTCTCAATTGATGGTAAACAGGCTGTCACAGGGTAGGTATGAGTACAGAAATGTCTCACAAAGCTCTAACATAATTAATAATCCTAATGACTATTATAGATCTTGTTACAAGAACACTAAATGAAATTTTACTTATTTATATAAGATGAGAGTAAGATGAAAAGTCTGTCAGTTCCCAACTTCAGACTGCTTTGATAGCCTCTTTGTTTATATTTATTATACTTAATATTTATACTCAGAATATCTTCACAATTCGATTTGGTTATACAGGCAGATGGAGCACAAATAAACCTGCTCATAGCATGCATCTATGAAAACTTTAAATCTTGAAAATGTAACAGTATTCATATTGTGCATGTAACATGCAGTAACCTTGATATGATTTGCTTTGTTGGCTGCTCTTTTTCTTTGGACAGAAAAACATATTAAGTTAAAGGACCCAAATGTATACATTTCTCTAACAAGTAGTTAAACATATCATCAAAATATTGGTGCATGCAGTGGTACTGCTACTCCTTAAAGGATCAACAAAAGATTATTATGGTTTTGCTCAGCCAAAACGCAGTTGAACAGCATCTGGTATTTCACCAAAAAGGAAAAATCACTACAACAGATCCCGTTTCCACCACATATACTCACAAGAAATCATTCTTCTCACTAACTTTATCAAACTCACAGTACTCAGCAACAAAAATACTTTAGCAATCTCAAGAATCTGAGAAACTTCTCCACTGCTTAAACTACAGAAGCCAATTTAATCAGACAGTTAATCCACGCTTTAATTGTATCATACTCTGCACTTAGAGAACTCTGCTGTCCTTTTCCAGGTAACATGTTCTGACTTCAAAAGCAGCTTTCACAAAAATCTAAATGTCTTCCCTTAAGCATATTTAAAGGCATTCTGTAAAGAAGTAATATACCTTCAGTTACCACTGCCTCTTGTTCACATGCTCCACTTGTTGCCCTGTGCAAGTTAAATACATAGACACAAGAAAAGCAATGGTTCATACAAGAAACAACTGCTAAATTTAGATTATTCCAAAGGAATTTTTCCTATTTCATCAGCTATGCTAATATCACACAATGATTTTTAATATATCAGAAATTTGAACGCAAATGGTAACAAGCAGATGTAGAACGAAGATGACAGATCTGTAACATATCAACAACAAAACATGTGGTAAAATAACCTGGAGAAACAAAGATAACATTTGCTTACAGTTTTCCCTTGGTAAACCACTCACTTGTATCAGCAATTCAGCAAGAGTCCACAAACTCTTGCACAAGGAAAGAGTAATGATCCTGGTCTGGTCTGCCTGCACGACACAGGGGCTAACAGGACAGAAGCTGCTAGCATGAGACTTTTAGTCTGTTGCTTTGATTAGAAACAAAAATTGGGATTTCTATGTTATCCACAACTGAAAGAAGCCGTTACTCTAGCTGTTCTCAGGAAGAAAGCTGCCAAGAAATGTTGTCTAAAAAGCAAATGAAAAATACATTACAGAAGCCTGGCCACCATAGTAATCTTTGTAGGTGAGCTGCCAAAAAAAAAAAAAAAAAAAAGCAATCAAATCAAAGGTTGCCCACAGACAACAGCTCTGGTTGGGTTCCATCAGAACTCTGGCAAAAGCTGGTTTGTGTCTGCAAATCATTTAAATTTCACCACGTTGATAAACTTCAGCAAAAGATTATTTTATCAGAAAATTTCCAAGCAATTCAAATAGTTGCCCAACTGTTCTGGCAAATAATATTTCCCAAGACATGACATTTGAGATTCCTTAGTCCATCAGAGCCACCGTCATCTGCACAGCCTTATATGCACAGAGAACGTGGGATGAGTAAACACAGTAGGTCAGACAGACCTCTCACACAAGGTACACGAAAAAAACATTCATTTCCCTAATACATCTCTCAAATTCTTATGAAATGATGCAGTGAAGAATGACAACAGCAAAACCAGGACACTATACAGCAGGCCAATCTGTATGTTCTTGCTTGAAACTGAAGTGGATACAAAAGAGATCTCAAGAACATCCTCACTGTTTTTTTCTCTTATAAACAGTCTGCTAGCTGTGGAGTCTAAGTGTATTTCCATAACTACACCACATCATGCTGGATTTTATGTTTCATTAAGCAATATTGAAAGCGGAATTCTATTTACTGTATCAGACCGTAAAATAAGGCTTAATTAGTACAGGACAGATACTCGCTAATTATTTCTTTAATTTATTTCAAAAATATATTAAAAAAAAAAAAAAAAGCTGATGTTCCTGTATATCTGGGGCAAATTAAATCAAGGTAAATAGTATTTTTGAAGGTTGCTGACTGGTAGTTTCATTCTCCCTGGTGGCTTTTGGTTGTAGAAAATGTTGAACCACTTTCCTACACCCAAGTACTGGCTTATGAGTAAAAACAAATACTAATAAATTACCAAGGAATTAAGAAGCAATAAAGGTTAAAAAAAAAAAAATAAATCACATTTCAAAGTGGAAAAAATATTCTGATTCACCACTAGAAACAGAAAGCAGTATTTTTCTCTTAAAAGGCATTTCTGTCATAAACAATGTTTAGGGGAAAAACCTGCCAATTCAGAGTACACAGGTGACAGTTATAGCTACATTTATGAGTTAAAATAAGTATTGAAAGCACAAAGGAAAACAAAAAGTGCAACGCAGCAGCAACAAAGTCATCTTTCTAACTGCTTGGATTTCTTAAACATTAAGAGATCCTACGCTGGTCATATCAAATAGTGGGGAAGTGATGCTGGAAGACAGTTTTGAAGAAATCAAGTTAACCTTTTCAAAAAATGCAATTCCCTGTGCCACAACTGAAGAAGGATTTGTCGAAACATGAACCAACAATTGTTTGTACAGTTCTGTGTTGCCAAAGAACAACATCAATAATTACAAAACAAATGCCAGTTTAGCAGATGCTGTCAAGAACCAAGCAAGTGACACTAAACTACTAGAAGCCATATGCATTTCACATTGCAATGCGAGTGACACAGCAGAAAACAGCCCCTGTATCCACAAATGAAAGTCTCAAAAACTGTCCCTCTTCTCTCAGCCTTCAAACACCTGCCCTTTTCCTTTGGGAGGCAGAGATTTCTCAGCAGATGTCTGCTCTCAAGAGCTTAACTGCAGAGGAAATGGAACAGTCATGATCCATCACTTGCCATAGCTTCTGAAGAGCACTTAAATCTGAGCCAACTTCCTTATCCCCTCCAGCAACAGGACAGCTGTGAAGCTTCAAGTCTACGCAAATGATATCTTCTGGGCAAATAACAGCACAAATCCTTCATCACATAGTTATATCCGGGTAGAACACACAGCGTTCTCTTCCTTCATGGAAGATGAAGGGTTCTCATGGCAAACATTTCTGTGAGGAAAATTAGTCAACTCTTTCCACCTACCATTGAAAACTAGGACAAACTGCCCATTTTGTAGTGGTTCAGCAAGCTGTTCCAAGAACAGGATTTTAAAAAGTTGAATTCTTTGGGGCATTCCTTGTGAATTCTGCTATCTCCCTTTTCTTGTCCTCTTATCTCACTTTCCCAGTTTGGCAACTTCCCTCCTTAGATGTTAGTACAACTACTGCCTCTGAAGAAACTGTCATACGTGTTTACACAGTGTGCAGAAATTCATGCGAGTTGAGAAGCTAGTTTTCTTCCTGGGAAGGAGGAGCAGAAGTAACACCACAAAACTCTTATAGGTTCAGTCTTATAAGTGGGAGGAGGTATGAAGAAGAAGGAAGTAACAGAAAGCAAAGATGAAAGGTGACAAAACAAGCTTTTTAGACCTTACTCTCTCAAGATGACTCAAAACACTTTCCTTCTGAGGTTTAATCTCCTCTAACACAACTTGAATTTATAAGCATATGAAAAAAATAGGGGAAGAAAATGAACCAGAGACAGATACCGACCACTGGCCAAGCATCAGAACAATTTAAGAAATGTTAACCAACTCCAAAAATAATTAAGGAGATTTTTAGTCACCTTACATGCTGTGAGAAACCACTGCAAAGAATTGTATTGCTATGCCTCCTTGCTGTACTGTCCAAGACAAATAAGTGTCTGCAGTTTCAACAGTCAGGATATCATAACAGACTACTTTTCTGTCACACTTCTAACCCTCTAACATATAGACAATAATGGCATACCTTCACACTTCACCATACAGGGTAGAGCATCATGGAAAATATCATCACAACCTCAGTCAGCTTTTCTGCCTACAAAAAGAGAAAATAAATACATGAACCATGTTTTTCACTGAATTATTTTTATAAGATACCCCTTCAGCTGTCCTCAATTCTGTGATTTTTGGTTTCTTTCTTCTTCCAGCTTTCACAACTGGAACAAGCAAAGTGTAAAGTTGACTTGGACAAGAAGATTGCATAATATACTGCTTGAAGAATACAACTGACCTCAACTTCTCTAACATTTTTCAGTAAAAACTAGGGGGTCGAGGGCAAGAAGACAAGTAAAACTGAGATAAATGCCAACAGTTTGAAATATCTAGGTGAATGAAGTCACCCTGTACTTCTATCCCAGCTTTTACAACAGCAGAAGAGAATCTGAAAATGTGCATTTTACCGAATTAGCACTTTGCCAAGGGAACTGTCAGAAAGTAAACAGGATAACATTTAAGTCAGAGTGAATCAGCAATCTCTACAGACAGCCAAAAGGTATAGATTCTACTGTCTCCTTTGCACCCTAGTCTTCAGCCCACCCTGCTTTTATAGCTTCCCTTAATTGCTTCAGTTTAGAAATTACATACAAACAGACAAGACCTGATGCAAATTTCATGTACAAATTCCTTAAAGTGTGAGTGGGTGTTTTTCTTTTTTTTTTCTTTTGTTTGGATGCATTACTTCTTTTTTAAAATATGCTTTAAATTACTTAAACAAAACAAACCTAAGCCTTTATATATAAGCTCCACTAACTTGAAACGTTGATTTTATTTACAGGCATTTAAGTCTGACTTATTTCAGAAAATTTAATCCCAATCAATTTAATCACAATCTGTATAAGATGCTATATATTTGTTTTTAATTTTTCTATAGTATTGCACTAGCAAGTAAAAACCTACTGAAGACTTGACCTGTCCTAGAAAACTAAACTAAAAAGAAACCACAGCAACACTTTCCTACTTGCAACATCCTTGATCATAAATGAATTCAATGACACTATAAACAGTCATGGAGCACAAACTAGATCAGATGAATTATTAGAGAATTAGGATCTGGTTACTTAACGTGATAAAAAACACATACAAAAAAGACCCTCTAAGAAATTCAAATAACAATATCATTCAAGGTAATGCCAAAGAAATACTTGCAAAGAACTGATTTTTGTAAATGGCAGTTTAACTAATGCTAAAACTCCCAAGCCTGTATCAATGCATTCAAAAGCTTCTTAAATAGTGAGTGACTTAAGAGTTCAATTATTATACATATAAACATGGCATTTTCTGTTATTCTTTTATAGAAGGGTTCTAGCATGTTTAAAAAAAAAAAAAAGTAGTGTTCTTTTTTTAAACCCTTTTAATTGCTTTATAATGTTGAATCATTTATGATAACAACACTGACATTTTATCTTTATAATTCAGGAAAATGTACTTGCATGATAGTTTACTTAATGCCTCTTTAATCATCAGTGGCCTGAGAGTCCTCCACTTGTTCCCTATCTGAAATACCAGCCAGCTTTTGCAAAGATACAGCACTACAAGCTTTGCCAAGATCACGTTATCTCTATAAACACAGATTGTCAGGAAAAAAAAAAAAAGTTGGAAGCAAAAAAAATAAAAAAACAACCCAGGGCTCTGAAAGTAAACAAAGGCTTGTCGTTAAATGGGCCACTAGTGGAAATTCCACAAAAAATGATGAAAATGAGCAACTCGTTTAAAATAAGGGATAATAACAAATCTAATGAAGACAACCACATTTTACCAATGTAATGTTTCAAATTCTCTGTTTTCTTGTGGAATATAAAAGAAGCAAACTTATTTTTTCTTTTGTTTCTACTGAAGAAACCAATGCTTATAATGTGCATCTGTTTTTTACAGAACTCTCATCTGAGTAAGATTATTCGAACTTAGTTGTTTGCTTTACTTCTAAAGGAAGAAATAAGTATTTCTGAATAAGATAAATATAGGGAGCTATTTATACATGTATTGTGTGTTTTCCTCAGCTCTGAAGTTACAGACAGAACTATCATGATTTTTGACATTAAATCCTGACAGAAACATTAAAGAAATTGCAGAAAGTAAGAGCACGAGAATCGTGCCCCACTAATTCAAAAAGCAACAGCAGACTACCTGACAAATTCATGAAAATAATATAATGAAAAGCAAATAAGGATTGAAATACAGTAGCTGAAGATTAAAATCATAAGTACCTGTTTGAAATACATTTTTCTATTTCTCTCAGAAATAAGACTAACTGCTGGAACAGTCAAGAAAGCAGTAGATTCTTTATTTTTTAGTTTTAAAATAGGAGTTGATACAAAATAGATTTTAGATAAACTCATATTACTGGACTGTGTGCAGAAGGAAATCCAAGATATAACCAGCACCGATAACAGAAGATAGATAAGAAGATGGTGTTCTTCTTAGGATTTCAAAATGTGTCATTCTAGATTGTGCTATTATCAGATCCTTTACAAAAGGACATTATAAAGAAAGAAGAAATATCTAAAGCATAACTATATTTTTATACTGATAAATTGTTACATTACAAAATTCCCACTGAACAAATACTAAGCTTCCTAAAAGTTTATCTATCTGGTGACAAAGACCTAACAAAGTCTCTCAGTACATGCCACAGTACAACCTTAACCTCAGTTCTTAACTCAGGGGCTTCCACCTACGTTCCAATCTTGGATGAGCTCAAACAACTCTAAGGAAACTTCCCTGGATGTACCCACTCAGTAATGCCAAACATAACATGAGTTCCTTCTGCTTAACTTCAGTCCCATTCAGAAACCATGCAGGATAGCATACTGCCTAAGTAACAGAACAATACATAATTTTTCCTTGACCAGTCTTAAATTCATGAGCAACTTCAATTTTCTGTGGAGCTTTTCAGCATAATGCATATACACAATTGCAGCTTTAACTCAGTTCAGCCAGGCTACAAATTCCAAACTTAGCTGCAAGGGTCAAGAAGGAGCTGCTGCAAGAGGGTAGACCTTCATGGACTTCAAGAATCACATCCCCAGACAAAACAGAAAAAAACCCAAATATTAATATCTAACTAATAAACAGGTGACAAAAAACAAGCCATAATCATAACACGATAAACCCAGCTAAGCTTTCCCCAAAAAGTTTACCAAAAGCACTGCAGCCTCACTTTGATAAATTTTTATTAAAAGCAATTTCTTTTAGTAGATGAACTGGATCTAAATCTAAAAACCAGTAACACGTTACAGTCAAAGTGGTATTGTGTTGGTTTTTTTTGGGGGGGAGAGAGGGGGTTTGAACATGGAAGCTGCACAGAGCAAGACTTGCTTCCAGCTGAACTCGGGGACAAATTGCCAAGACCTCCTGAAGTCAACAGGGGGTTTTACAACCAGCTCTTGACTTTATGCACAGTTTGGACTCCTGAACATCTACCTTTAATATGCAACAAATGACAAATTACTACAAATACTACTTGTTACAATATTTGTTAAATGTATATTCTAATCAAGCTGACTACAACTGAAATCCCAAGCAGGAATTAAAGTATTCTGAATGAGCCACTTCTGACAAGGCTTTCCAGTTGATACAAATGGATATCCTGCTACTCTCTCCTACCCTTAAGTGTTTGTTATATCTGTTCACCTACCAATAAACGATCTTTTAAATTGATTTTTTTCTTTCTTAATTGGCACACAGTAAGGACTTTGACTGCCAGTACATGTAAGAAACACTACACCCACACCTAGTTCCAAACCAAACATCTATATACCCACCTGCCAATTTCATCAAATAATAAATCATTTGAGTTTCATTTTATTAATCAAAACAAGAAGGTCAAAGTGGAATTACAGTCCTCTGGTACGCAGATAGATGAAAAAATGAACAAAAAACACCCCAAGAGATAGGATAGGATAAGCCAAACAATGGCCCTATTTTGTATGTTGTTGGTAACTTTTATATGGCATTAAATTTATTTAAAAACAAAACCCTACAATGCAGTTTTATTGTAGATAAAGAACATGTTTCTATGAGTCACAAATAGCCATCAGATTGTCTAGAATATTAGAGGCAAACTTTACCAACTGCAAAGGCACTTGAATACACAGTTGTTTCCATACTCTTGTCTGCATTGCACTTTGGTACTAGGGTACTTTAAATGGAACAATCACTATTCTTATACTTAACAGAAATACAAGGAGTCTCAATTATTTGCCTAATTTCACACTGTAAGCCACTGATAGATCAGATATTAATACAACTATTGGTTTCACAATACAGTTAACGGAATGGATTTCTATTGTAAAGAAGAAAATGCCTCAAAATTCCTTTCAAGGAAGGTGAATAGCTGCAATGAAGCACCACCACTAAGGAAGTGCTGCTGAAATCCCCAAACTGCTCAAACATTGCAAAAGAAAATGCACTTTTAAATTAAATTCTTAGCATAATTCTCCTCATACACAGCATCTCAGTTTCAGTTCTCAGTCTTAGTAGAAGAAATCTCAAGCAGGGGAATGAAAAATAATCTTACCTGAACCCACAGAGTTCAATATAAAGGGCACACATTAAAAAAAAAAAAAATCTACAAAACGAAACTACGCAAAAGAATAATCCTTAAGAGGAAAAGACATAGAAGAGAGACATTTAATGCACCTTAAGCAAAGAACACAATGATTCCATAAGCTGTTTTCAGAATTTCTGTCCAATTACTTTTTAGAGTTCCAAAAAAGTGAATTATACAACAAACACAACACTACATTAACATCTCTATCAAAGGTTGTGGGTGTATTTTTGAGTGCCTAATAGGTGACTAAAATATTCCTCACACATTCAGCAGAAGGAGGATTATTAGTGCTTCAGTCATTCTGATCCAATCTAAATGCCATCATTGTGTAGACTTTAAATAAAAATAAAATCACAAAAAGGGATCCTTGTTAATTCTT
Organism: Tetrao urogallus; assembly: GCF_951394365.1. NCBI lineage: Eukaryota > Metazoa > Chordata > Aves > Galliformes > Phasianidae > Tetrao > Tetrao urogallus. Next base: position 47,591,422 of record NC_136816.1, read on the forward strand.
CCATCCCCATTTATGATGGATGAATTCTAAAAGTGAGGTTTGTCTCCTTCATTGGATAGCTGTATCTGTTTCCCGTTTCATGGATAGTACCACTGCTTAAACACTTGACTTCATCAAGCTACTAGTACAAGTAACATACATCACTATGAACTCATGTAAGGATAGTATAACGTGGGAAGATCCTGCCAGTCACTTCAGACAGATGTGACAGATTGGTTTCTTCTTAAGAAAAGTAGTTTGATGATTCTCATAATCCATGCAGGAGGTTAGTGACCCCTTCAGAAGTAAAGTAACAAAAAAAGTGGTAGAGATTAACTGTCTTCCTTCGTGCTTTTGTTGACAGCAAGATTGCATAATGGATTCATTCTCTGATGAATAATTTCATCTCACCGGATGCAAAATCTTTCTAAAGCCAAATTATCCACTTCTCAGACTATCACCTGTTAAGCAGTATAAGTGCAGCATCTGAGTCACACTCAAGTACTTCAACTTTCACTGCCTGCTCTCTGCCAGAAAAAAGAATGTGCAACAAGAAAAGCAAAGTCATGGGCAAAAACAAGAGAATTAAGGGAGCAAAGAAGATGAGATGGCAGATTAGAAGATTTAGCAATTTTTTAATTTTGAGAAATTTGAGAATCCCTAGCTCTAAATGCAGATTAGAACACAGGAGTTGGAGAACAAAGCTCTCAAAATAAAGCAGTTCTTCTGCTTCTCCTATCCCTATACTTCTTCCCCACTGAGTTTTTCCAACAAAGACAGACATCTCTCACTGCACTCTCACCTCCTCATCTTCAGCTGGGTAAAGAACCAGGTTCTGAATTTTAACTGAAGTCTACTCAGTCACTTAGCAGTTACCCCACCTTATTTAAAACTAATTAAGTTACAGTGGATTGCTATACATGCATAACCTAAATACACACGAAGAAAAAGCCAGATGGTTATTGTGCATGAACAGATGCAAAAACTGGCATATTAGAACCTGCTTTACTCCAGAAGGTAGAATAAAATATACAATGATTTACTAAGCATGACCAACATTGCAGACTCAATAAGACTCCTATTAAAAATATATATATAAATAAATAAATAAATAAAAAAGTTGGGGGTGGAGGGGGAAATGAAGACATCATTTTGTTTTGTTTTAACTTTTGGAAGTATAATTGAATACAAATGAAAATTTGGGAAGAAGCTTAAACTAATCCTGAGAAGATACCTTTTCATGGTGATTATTCGCTGCAAGGCCGTAACAGATGCCATAGAGATGACATGCTTCAAGATGCAGAAAAAAAAAATAATAGCAAGAGCCTTGGTTTGATTGGAAGATGGAAATATCACACTGAGTCACAGCTGGTACAGGAAAATAGAAACCTTGGGAAAGGGTAGATATGTGTACTAATTCATTTTCTGCCCCTCTATATTTTTGCCTTACACAGAAGAGTATGTAGGGCTTTACCATCCCATGCCCAGCACGATACGGTCCCAGGCTTACCCAAGAGAACAATTGCTCTGAGACTCCAGTTTCCTTAGATTATCTGAAACTACTCAGCATCCCCAGACCATTAAAACAAATACTGCAAGAGCGCATAATAAAGATTACACTTAATACCCCAGAGCAAAAAACCAATGAATTTTCCATTCCCGTAGCATCCAAATCATAGCTACACGTAAATAGAAGTTAGAAAGAGAAGTAGCTGCTTTTAAAATACACCACTGATGGTCAGGGCTTTTTTTTTCTCCTCTCCTTTTTGATAGTATGGAGATATTATTGTTTTAAAAACTATGGAATATGAAAAATCATGAAAACTTAGAAAATTACAAAATTTAGATCTTCCTTCACTCTTGATGACATTTAAGGATTCCCTCAGAGTGCTGGAGAAAAGGATAGATAAGAATTTTATTACATTGCAGAGCCTCAGGGGTCAGAGATAAAGATCTTGCAGCCAAAGATTTTCAGTCATTTCTTGTTGTCTAAATGTAGGGAGTAAATGGAAAACATCTCCACAGCAGTTAATGCTAAGTATGACACCACAAGTCCCCTACTGTTGAAATTTGCAGCCCTTTTTTGTCTGATGTCAGGATAAATAAAACTTACAAAATCATTTTTAAACAGACAGAAAATGAGAAGCGGTAGGGAAAGATATATTTATGAGAAAAGCAGACTACCAGGGTATGCCGCAGAGAAAGGCATAAAGGAGGCTTTTCAGTAGAACTCTTGAACAAGACTAAGCTAACACAGGCTTCAAAATTACTTTTTAAATATTCTTACTGTTTTGTGCAGAGTAAAAGTAACAGTGAAAGTGCCTTGTTCCACAATAAACTTGAGACAGATTGGCACAAGAAGATATAAAATGTATATTCCAAATGAGAGAACAAGCTGTTTGGAGAACCAACTATTGACAAAAATGTCAGAGAGCCAACTGGTCTTACTAAAAGAAATCAGAGCAGGTAATATTTGCAGCAATATACTCCACCAGAAGAGCAAACTAGCTCTAATCCTTATGGTTCCAACAGTAATTTGTGATCTGCCACTCTCAAGCAGAATGAATTTACAAGGAAGAAGCTGCATTATTTTCATTTCCAGCTGAGATGCACAGTGAGCCAAACTAGAAAGGATTGTAGGCATCTAGCTGTGTCCCAAACACCTACAAAGAAGATGAGAACTGAAGGAATTGCGTTGCACAGTCCACCAGCTCTCATGTGTGAATTCAGGAGGTGGGTACGAAACTCGGGACAGGTTTATTTCTTGGTTCTGAAATTGAGCTCCTAGATATTTGCTTTCTCCCAGCTAAGTCCTTTTTTCTTCCTTCAAACCTTTTGATCTCTACAGTTAATGGTGCTACATTTAATCCTGCAATGCAAGAGTATCGATAAGGATTTCTAGAAGATCTGTACTCCATGATAATTATGAAACAATGAAAGAAAAGTTCGGTTCTTCACATTCACTACCTATGAAGCAGTTGGTTCCATTCATTTCAGCTACATGAAGCAATAATTCTTTGTTTTCCTAAGGACTGCTACATAACAGCCATTTTGACATTTGTAAAACTAACTACTGTATTGAAAAAATCTCTAGAGAATTTGCTACAGCTGCTGAAGCTCCTTTACAACTTTATGAAGATAAATTTAAAGCATTTTGAAAGTTTTGACTGTTTTCACTGTTTACATTCCACGCTCCCAGTCATCTTTGGTTTTCCAGATAGTTCTGCTCTTACCACACCTTTCGCTTACTGACAGAGATACAGACTGTTTTAGAACCACCTGCAAGATCAAAGGTAAAGGTCTTCTCTCAAACAGCTTTAATATCTAGACTATCAGACTAGTTTTGTTTTATAGCTGAGAACCAAACTAATTTGTTACTTGTATTTTTTCTGCACCTAAACAGTAGCAGAACATGATCTTAAGAGTTAATTCTCAGTACAGTATTTCCAAGCCATGTGCTTTCCTACTTGCCTAGTAGGATCAGACCAAAGGCATACAGAGATCTTCATCCAAAAGCAACCAAGAATAAGCCCCATGAAAATGTACAGGAACAAAACAATCCTGCAGTGGTCCTTTAGCTTTACATTATCGCTTTCTGCTGTCCACTTAGAATCACAGAATAGAAGCACAGAATAATTTTGTTTGGAAAAGAACCCTAAGGTCATCAAGTCCAACCATTCCACTAACACCACTAAGCCATGCCCCTAAACACCATATCCATGCATCCTTTGCAATTCCCACATTACGTTGCTTTTCACCTAAGAAAAGCAGCTGACTTTAACTGGAACTTCCTTTCAGATGGCTGTAGTGAGTAATATCTCCCATCAAATTCTTCTTCTCTTGACTAAATAAGCCTACTTTCCTCACCCACTACTGGCATCTGTCTTTCTAGCACTTCTGCCAGTTGTTTTGCTCATACTTGAGCAACTCAGTATCTTTCTCGCAGCAAGGAGACCAAAACAGAATGCAGAAGTCAAGATGAGGTCTCACTAGTGCCTCGTACAAGAGGACAATCACTTCCCTAGTTCTGCTGACCATACTACTTTTGATCCAGCCAAGATGCTGTTGGCCTTTTGGGGCACTTGAGTACCTTGCTCGCTCTTGTTCAGTCAGCTGTCAGTCAGCACCTCCATGTCCCTTCCTGCCAGGCAACTTTCCAGCTACTCTTCTCAAAGCTTCTAGCACTGCATCAGCCTGTTGCAAAACAAGTGCTGAACTCAGTATGTAGCCTTGTTGATAGACAAAGCCCATCAGCCTAGCTACCCAGATGCTTTCGTGAACCTTCCTACCCTCAAGAAAATCAGCACCCTCATCCACCTTTGTGTAATCTGGAAACTGGGGGTGCATTCTACCCCTTCATGATCACTGATAAAAGTGCTGAATTAAACTGGACCCAATACTAAACCCTGAGGAACACCAGTTGCGACCAGATGTCCACCAGATCACAACAGCCCATCAGGCTCAGGCTTTTTTGCCAAGCAAATAGAATTGTAGAATCACAGACTCATAAAATTGCTCAGGTTGGAAAAGACCTGCAAGACCATCAAGTCCACCTAACCATACTAACAACCCTCTGCTAAATCATGTTCCTGAGCACCACATCCAAACGGTTTATAAACACATCCAGGGATGGTGACTCAACCACCTCCCTGGAGAGCCTATTCCAATGCTTAACAACCCTTTCTGTAATGAAGTGTTTCCTGTTTTTCCAGTGCAGTAGCATGACTTTGACAAAAGTGATTTAATATTTTTCCCTTTACCACCAAACTACAAATGCATTGTCTCTACTGGGATTGCAAAGCCACAAAGTACTTCTCAAGCTGAGCCTTCAGTGCACCAGTACTATAATTCTATATTAATAGTTAGATTCTCTTCAACCCTTTCTCCAGTTTTAGATTCTTTCCTTCTGTTCAGTACAAGATAATCCACTCTCTGCCCCAAAAAGCAGGAATAAAAACAAAAGCATACAGAGAAAGAAAAAAACTACACACTTACTTCTTTCCACTCCTTTCCCTGTTGTATTCAGGGAAAGTTCTCCACTTTAAGTGTCTTTTCTATTGTCTATTTTGGACATCCTCCTTTTCCCATTTCCCCTCTCTTTCTACTCCATTCCTCAAAGGAGCCCATTCTACTCTGAAAGTCTCTTTCAGCTCTCTGTAGAAGGAAAAAGAATGCCAGTTTTCCCTAGTATTTTGTATCTTTATCACTCCAGTTACAAGTTACTTTTGGAGTTGATAGTCATTAATGTCTTCTTGCATAAGATTCAAGTCAGTAATTAGAAGTATTCAGTTAAAGGCATAAAATATTTATCAGACTACTTATGTGTGATCACAGAACTTCAGAAGACAAAAACACCTGCAGGAAGGCTGCAGTTAAGAACTGACTTATAATGGAAAAACAAAATATCAAATTTACATAAATCTAGGAGTATATTGAGAAAAATATTCTAGAAAATTTTTTGCAATCGTTAGGAATAATGCTGTTGAATTTTTCTTGCTATTGCACTACCAGTTATTCCTTTCTATCAAACCATGATCTAATTTAAATCAGCAATACTTTCATTACATCAGTATTAGTGAGCTAAAGGAACACACAATTATTTTTTTTCCATTTGCTACTTTCACACTGTAAATCTCTAATGACACATTACTGTCAATATATCATACATTTATTCCAAAAAAAACCAGACTAATTATCATAGCTATCTTGACAGTCACTAGCATTCTTCTCTATTCAGCCATAACTTCCAGGTTATGAAGGCAAAAGTGAAGATAGACAAATGAAGAAACTGACAGTTCCAGAGAGATTGCATAATCCATAGTCAACCTGCTACTTCTTTCTTTGTAGACACCATTCAACACTTTAAATATGCCCGTAATCATATAATGAGATTTGCTAAAACCAGACTCTGTGTGAACTAGTCCAACAACAGTACTTTAACGATCTACTTGCTAAACACCAATGACTCAGATGTTTCAGCAGAAGCTGTAACATTTGTAATAACATATTTTCAATATTCTATTCGCATTTTGAAAGCATGTGAAACTTTCTAACCTTGATGCAGACTACTCCCAAGCTCCATGAAGTAGAAGTACATGATTACTTCAAATACAGAGTGGAAAAAAATACCTATTTGTGTATGCAGTGACAACCCACTTAAGGTTCTCTCTCAAATAACAAAATTGCACAGTATTCTGGTGTAAATATTGTATGTGTAATTATGTATTTATGAGCATGAAATTGTTTCAGTAACTTAAGCTCTAGTCTTTTGTGCCAACTCCTTACCCACCTTTTGTGCTGTGATCTGATATTTAAGCCTCCAGAAGAACCTCACCCATTACAAAGATAAAAGAAAAGGAAATAAAAGTGTGTAGGAACAAACAGGAAAGAAGAGATCACAAATTATGATTGCAAAACTAATCCTATACACCATCTGTCACAGTAAAATAGATGTGATAAAATAAAAAGTCTTGTTAAACTGCTACTTCGTTCTACTGCGTACTCTAAATAAGGAAAGGACTGTAATCTGAGATAAATGTTCCTGTTCATTCCAGAGTTAAAAACAAAAAGTTACAACAGGAAAATAAGCAAGAGATGCATGGATGTATGTGTATTAGATATCATTATTTCTAGTTCGTTTAATATAGAAAAAAAGTATCTTCAATTCTGGTTTCATATTGCTCACATATAGCCAGGAACCTTGCTCTCAACCATGGTCATTTAAAAGTGAGCATGGCACTCAAAGAGCGAACAGCAGCCCCTGTGAAAAACAGCATCCACATTCTTCTGGATCAGTTTTCCTTTGCAAAGTTACAAAAGAACAGTTCTAAATTCCTATCACAACACAACTCCTCTATTCTCAAAGTGTCAGCCCCATTAAAATTTGAAATAACATAACAGTATTTCCAGCAGCTGTAATAACCAGTAGAATAATTAAATGTAGGTGAAAAGTTAAGATCAAGAAGATGCATGCAAGTGCTTGCATTGTCTGCATTTCCCATGCAGAGCTACTCATCAACCCACACTTTATTATACTCATCTGTCATGTCTTTTTGTTATCCATAACACATACCTTCCTATCATCTCCCCTCCATTTCAGACTAAATGCAAGTTTTTGTCCAGTCTACTGCCAAGCCACCTGCCAGTCTCCCTTCCTTCCAGACAAATATTGATTCTTCTGATCCTCCACTTTAAATTCTAATCACAATACCACACCTTTCCCCACAGACACAAACAGAATAGAGTCTACTTGCAGTCTATTTTTCACAAGCAACGTGTTTTTTCTACTAACAAATCAAAAATATCTCTTTCCTCAAAACCATCAACAATTCTCCTTCAATTGAATATTGATTTTCCAGATTTCTCCCAATTTTAATACAGTTATATTACAAGCTGGTCTACAATATATCTAGCATATAGTTTCTGATCTTAACATTTCTTTTTCATAACTGTTTGTTTGGGTTATTTTCTTCCTATTTTCCCATCAAGGGAGGTGCACTCACAATTAACTGGCAAGTTTTACCTAGGAAGAAAGAGTCTTCTGTCCCAGATGGCAGATAACAGAAAATTGAAGATGCTGAAGTCTGAAGAAAGACAAGAATTCACACAAGAATTATTCACAAATGTAAAATGAAAGTCTAAATACCTGGCTCTGTAGTTCTAAGTAGCTCAGACCTTGACTGCTATTGAGATCAGAGAATTGCCTTAAAAACCACTTGATTCTTTTATTACAGGGAGAAGGGGAGAGAGGAAAGAAGAAGAACAACAAGAACCAATAAATGGTAGGAAAGAAAGGGGAAAAAGCACGGTATGGTAAGAAGGCAAAGAAACAGTCAGGCGTTCGGAGGGATAAAGGGACAAAGCTGTTTACATACTTACTTCCTTCTTACTGTAAGCCATTTTGTTTCCTACTGAGAATCCTACTGAGTCTTTACTTCTGCCTGTAAACTCACTTACTGTTTCACTGTTGCAGCCACAGTATTTTTGCTGTTGTAAATTACAAGAGATTACTGTGGGAAAAGACTACTCCTTTTAACACAGTATAGAAAACACAGCCACTCAGAAGCAGTCAAGATGAACTATATTCTCCCCACAGCAGCTTTGATTGAGACTTTTCTCATTTACAGGCTGAAAACAGTTATGTGTGGTGCAATATCATTCATATTAGAATGTCTGTTTATGTAATGTTGTAAGAAAGATTTTATAGATCTGCAATGTAAGCTTACTGAATGAGTCCTCAGGTCTATTCGACTCTGTTGCTGCCTTTTACATTTTTTTTGGCAGGGAGACTCGTGGGGTTTTTGTTTGTTTGTTTGTTTGTTTTTACTCCTTCAGTCTCTTTTCTTGTCTTCAATGTGTTATCAGGAAGGAAGATTTGCCATCTTAATCACCTGAAGGCAAAAGGTTGCCCATCAGTTTTATTTGCATTGTTTCACTTCTCCATAGAATTAAAGAGTAACTAGAAATAGTGATAGGATGAAAAAATACTGCGGTAAAGAACTAATAACTATTCTAAATTGTTATAATGAACAACAATTAATTAACAATTAAATGAGAATTAATATTTGCTTTAACTAGAAATAGGCAAAGATAGTTTCAACTAATAACACCATAATGATAATACAAGCATACTTACTGCTTCAAAATGGATTTATTTCTCAATGGAGAAGAATTAAGACAAGATATTTGCCTAAACAATTAAATATGTTGTTTTTTTACATTTCTTCTTGCTCCTTTTGCACTTCAACAGTCAGAAAAACAGCCTAATATTTTAGCTCATTTTCACTTGATAAAGGAAGGACAGCAACACGAAATTTAGAAAGCAATATAAAACAAAAGTAGAAGGCAAGTGTTTTACATACTCGAGATTCTTGAGTTCAACAGTAAGTCTCCTAGCAATAAAATAATTTTATCAATACATAACATCAATAGAGCAAGTTTTTATTAAACAAAGATGGTAAAATCATTAAAAGATGCATAAAAAGGAATACTGATTTGTCATGCATTCATGTTGCTTGAGGAAAGAAGTTTACATTCCACAATTACCTTATTTCTACTCTATTAATACAAAAATGGACTGCAGAACTATGAATAGAAATGCAAATATAAAATAAATGATTTGTTAACTCAAGAATTAAAGATGGTGAAAGAACCACCTGCATACCCCTGACACTAATTCTATATAATATCCTATCAAAAAAAAATAACATATCTGTCTCAACTGGTTGAAGTTTAATGACTTTACAAAACCAAAATATAGTATTCCAAGAGTTCCAGTTGGCTGTCCAGTCCATGAATCTTAGAGAAACAGAAGGAATTTTTAAAATACTCTGATTTAAATACATCTATTTATACACTCACATAATACATATGAACTCAGTGTAATTAAGTATTCAAGTGTCTTGGGGCAAGACAGATTAATTCACTTAATTTAAATTTGCTTAATGTAGTTCTGATTGAAATTGGAGACAATGTTTATTATAAATCATTTATGATTTGCATTTGTATTTTTCAGCTGTCATTCTGCATTTACCCACTTTAATCACGGAACCAGTCAAACAGTAATACATCGTGCTAAGTTTGATTTTTCATTAATTAAACAAGACATGTTGAGTTCTATCATTACATTTCATTTATACATAAGAAGTGTAATGTATTCAATCTAGACTTGGGGTTGTAATTAATTAGTGTCTTAACAAGCAAGTTGGCTGCAATTTTCAAGACAATGTTTTTTTAACATGTTTCTGGCAAGCTACATTTGCAAAATTGAAATACAACAAAAATACATAAAAATCTAAATACAATTAAATGCAACATTTCTAAAGAAATGCTACATTATCAAATACTTTTATCAAAACATTTCACATTTCAAACCGAGCAGTTCATAAAGAAGGAAAACACTATAATTATGAGAACTGAACAGTTAGTTTCTGGTCACAATGTCCTTTAATGGTTTAAAACCAGTATACTTCATCTCATTGAGTAGAGATGCGGTTGATGTCCCATCTATGGAGACTTTTAAGGCAAGGCTAGATCAGCACCTGGGCAACTTGGCTGTGCATGTCACTGCTCATTGCAGGGAAGCTGAACTAGATGACCTTTAAAGGTCCCTTCCAACTCTAGTGATTCTATGATCTTATGGGTTTTTTTTTATATGTAAATTTGGAGAGCACTCATGGTTTTGGTTGCTAAGAATTCCCAGACTTTATACCACTCTGGCTTTCTTTAAAATTCTGGCAACATTCATTTCTTATTTGAACTTAAAACACACTGTCCAGTCCCTGTTCCACTTCCAGCCAATCCCCAACACAGAATCATAGAATCACTCAGGTTAGAAAAGACCTCCAAGATCATCAAGTCAAACCATGACCTTACCATACTATACTAACAACCTTCTGCTAAACCGTGTCCCTGAGCACCACATCCAAACAGTTTACAAACACATCCAGGAATGGTGACTCAACCACCTCCCTGGGGAGCCTATTCCAGTGCTTAGCAACCCTTTCTGTAAAAAAGTTTTTTCTGATATCCAACCTAAACTCACCCTGGTGCAACTTGAGGCCATTTCCCCTCACTCAGTCATCTGTCACCAGTGAGAAGAGACCAATCCCGCTCTCGCTGTAAGCACCTTTCAGATACTGGAAGAGAACAATAAGGTCTTCCCTCAGCCTCCTTTTCTCCAGACTAAACAGCCCCAGTTCCTTCAGTCTCTTCTCCTAGAACACCTTCTCCAAGCCCTTCACAAGCCTTGTTGCCTTTTTTTGGGCCTGCTCCAGCACCTCAATGTCCCTTCTGTACTGAGGTGCCCAAAACTAAACACAGTACTCGAGGCCTCACCAGTGCCAGCATTGGTGAGAAAAAAGCATACAAACTGAAAATGTTCATGGTAGGGGACAATGACATGGTCACTGGAAGACAGACTGGGCCAGTTCAACTTGAAGAACAGATGAATTCTGAAGACCTGGCAGCAGCCTCCAGAGCCTATAGGGAAGTTCTTGGAAAGTCAGAGCCTGGCTCTTCATCAGACAAGAGGTCTAAAAGATTGAGACCAGACATAAGGAGAAACTCTGTCACCCTGAGGAGAGCCCAGCAATACAACTAAGACCCAGAGAAGACGTGATGACTATATTTGAGAGCTTTCATGACATCACCAGATACAGCTTTGAGTAACCAACCTGTCATGATCTCGTGACCAATGCTGCTTTGGGCAGGAGTTTGAACTGGAAACCTACTGAAATCCACTTCACAGTAAACTATTCTCTGATTTTGTGAATACAGTATATTTAACAAAAAAAAAGAAAAAAAGAAAAAAAAAAAAAAGATTAAATTTACGCCTTAGCGGATTTGAAGTAATCACTCTTGTTTTGTGTCTGTACATTTATCTTGGTATGCAACAGCCTCTTCCAGGCCCACACATATTTAATCCATTGTTTCAATATATGAAAAGGATGCTGGAGGTTGCTTCCTCATAAGCATTCTCAGTAAAAAACACTTCATCACAGCAAGTCAAAACAATACTAAGTTTTCCAGGCAAGGCTGATTTCCGATGTGGGGGAAGAGAAAAATAATTTGACACATTCATATGAAGTGCCAGTTTGAAGTTGAAGCTTTTCCATATTTCCTGAAAACGTCTCAAGTAATCTAAACAGAAAGTTGCTCAAAGACATTTCACAAAAGTAACAGTGAATAGTCTACAAGGCTGCTTAGCAATAAGAAACTAGAAAGACGGAACTGAGATAATGACTTTTGAAAGAAAGTTACGACATATAGAATAAGTAGCTTGGCTTGTAACTCCTTTGAAAATACCACATCTAGGCATACTGACATGTGGCTGATTTGCTCTAACATCAGGTAATGACAAACTCCAAATTTTCTTCTTAGAAGTCTGACCATAAGAAACACCATAAGAAGCATGTACAGACATCAAATCATAGCATGAGCTCTTAAACAATACAACATATTGTCTTTTAACAAAACTGTTAAAAAATATTGTAGCTCAAGTTCAGGAGCTCCAAAAATGAAAACAAACCTATGCAACCATTGACATATTACAGCTGCATTTTGCTTACAATAGCTTAAAACTCACTATGAGTCTACAGGCAAAAATATTGATAAGCAAATGGATGAGTTCTAAAACAGACAGACATGGAAAAATAATAAAACTAAAAAAAACTACATAATGGTTTAATTTGCTACATACCAGTGTTACCCTTGTAAATACTGTTTACATGCCTAAACCAGCTTGGATAGCAAGAACAACATGAAATTTAAAATGTCTTGCACAGCTCCTCTGGCTTCCAGCTGCTGAAACTTCAGCTAGTTCTGCCTTATTAAAGGGTTATAATCACATATGCAATACTTCAAATTGATTCGGTTCTTATACTGGGCTAACATCATTAACCTCAACCAGACAAACACGATTTATTCTCCGTTTTGGCTCAAGTCTATTTATCACACTGCTTTTAGGTCTACAAATGTCTAAAAATGTAACTGGAGACTTCAGCTCATTTTTGACACCTATCTTGCACAGGCCTGTATGTTCTACCAACTATTTCATTCTCTCATAATGACAAACTTAAGTCTAATATGGTTCTACTCAACTTCTGCAACCATGTTGTATGGGAACTGAATCACGGCCTGAACCTCTGATTGACCACCTGAGGCAAGCACTGAGTCAGCCAGAGGAGCACAGGTGAAGGCAATTCAGCTGTGCTGCCGGAAGGGGTGGAGCCTGGCTGCATCTCTCCTAGACCCATTTAAGAGCTGGCTACCAGTGGGCAAGGATTTCTTTTGGAGATTGCTCCTCTTGAAGTCTTCCCAGCAAACCCAGGACAAGGGTAAGCTTTCTATCTATTCTTCTTTGGTGTAATAATCTGTTTTGCCTAACTTTCTTGTATATTTCTTAATTATAATATCTGTATATTCATTGATTATATATGTTTTCAGAATACTTCCTGGAATTCAGTACAGCTTCACCCTTCTTTCAGTGTTGAAAACCGACAATTAGTGTGCCAGTCTCCAGTTTTCCGGGTCAAAAGGCTCTTAGAATAGAATGTCTTAAGTTTAGCCTGAGGCCTTGAAATCACTGTTTGCTGATGCTAGGTTAATACAAAAGCAACCAGAATTTTATTTTATTTATTCACAAGATCCCTGATAAACAACACAGTTACAGAAGTTTATGGTAGCATAGTTATAGAGCAATTAAAAGGTAACTGCACCTATTTACACAGTTAAAATAGTTCCAAAGTCTCAAACTTTTGGAAGCCAGCTGTTGGACTGACATGTTTTATTGCCTACAGCTGAGGATCTGGGTCTTGTGCAATCCCATGTCCTCAGATTCCACAGGGAACCCAAACTTTCTTTTGTAGTTCAGTTCATTTTTGGGGCTATCCAGGATGCTGTTGCACAATATTTTCTCTGGCTCTGCAAGCCTGTTTAAGAAGTTACCTTGACCACCCCTGTTCCTTTTTGCCACTTGTTTCAGAGATCAAAAATAGTCATTCACTTAAGTCACAGTTATGATATAGTTCATAGCACAACCCTATAAAGAGCTGTTGTGTCTACAAAGCTGATGGAGCAGCAAATTCCAGAGTTTATGAGAGGCTGAGGAACAAAACATCTTGTGTGGCATATGCTTAGAACATCATGAAAACACAATCTTTAACTTCCTTTGAGATCCTTGGGATTTCTTGTTTTATAATTCCTCACAGAAAGGCCAAAAGGCCACTGCTCAGATTCCTATAATTTCCCCCAGTATTAAAAGTTTACCTACTCCTTGGACATCAATGCCTAAGAAGATAGTTAAACTTTCTACTGCTTCAGAGAGCAATACCTCAAGGTATCAAAACATGTAAATGGAGAAAAAAAAAAAAGAAACACTACTGTTTGTTTTACTCAGTACAGAAATCAGAAAGATATGCACAGTAGATGACTGTCAATCTAACACATCTGTTGCTTAAAAATTGCATAATTAGCACTGATCTTAACTCACAAGAGTAGGTGCTCAAATTTCACACAAGTGATCTTTGACTCTGAAAAGTACATTCTTGTAAAACTGGCTTAAGTCTGACTTTACGTGACAATTAAATCAGCAAGCACTTTTGTACATATTATATGAATGTAATGTATTCTATAGTAGAATTTCTAATGGCTCAAAATGAGCCCAGAAAGAATCTGTACTACCAGCACTGCAAAGTACGTCAAAGTAGCACCAAAAATAAGATCAGAGATGCCAGTTATAATTTACAAAGTCATTTTGTACAAGAAGCACTTCTCACTATGAAATGTACCTCACATGGAGAGAGGAAATGCCTTTAGTCATTTGATGATACTGTTGAAAAACAGGCAGGCTTTTAGGTGTGCAAATCTTGGCAGCCTTAATGCAGCCACCTACAAAATGGACATAATTTGGCTTTGTGTTCAATTCTTTCAATTATAGGAGATTTAAAAGGTTTCACTCAATTCCTTTTACTCACTCCCTCTATTTTCTGAGGATAGCAATGTTTTTGCCCTCCTTACCTTTGTAGTTTATATCTTTGGAATAAGGATGGTTTTGATTCTGCTTGTCCCTGCAGGGATGCCAACTCATACAGACCAAATGCTATTTGGCTCCATCTCCAAATTTCCCAGCACACAGGAGTATACAGATGATATACAACAAACATATACATAAATGGCTTTGCCTCTCCTTTACATTTTAGCAAGCATTTATTCCTTCACTTCACAGAGGAGGGAGGTATTTCTACCCCTTGCAACTATATCACAATTAACTTATGAGCAAACATAACACTGTTACATTTTCTAGAACCAGGACTAAACTTTATAGCATGTCAAAATTCCTTACAGCTGGGAAATGCTGCAAAACAGGATTTTTGCTGGCTTTCCTGCCTAATGTTGTAAACTGTACATCAACTACAGCACAGATAACAGACTTAATTTTATGATTTTTTTTTTCCTGACCATCATCTTTTAGCATGAATCCTCACTTGAAAACTATATATTTTTTAGAGCTTTTTGTCTTTATAACTTCAACAGTCTCCTATATATATATACATTTTTTTTTTTTTGTAGTAGCTTTCTAAAACATCTTTTTAACTTGGAGAGGGAAAAAAAAAAAGCAACCCTCCTTAATCAGAAATTAATGGTTATTTTCCAACAAGCTTTGTCTTGAAATGCTCTTGCATTAGGTTTGTAGATAAGTTTTACCAATATACTCAGAGAAACCCAGACACTGCCTGTGACCCCATCTCTATAACTGAATTCCTGAAAACAATCCCCTGATTTCATGCTGAAGTCAACAAGGTACATCTAAATGCACTTAAATAACTGAGGCCTCCAAGTATTGTTGGAGAAATGAAGGTAGAAAATATACTGTATGTTTATACATAGCAATATTTAATATGTAGAAGTAAAATACTTTTACTGTACTGGAAACTCAGGAAGCAGCACTACACATCAGAAAAGAATTAAGAACATTTTGCTTTTAACTAAGAAGCACTAGCTGTTGACCAGTATTAATGGAGAACAAAAACTGAAGATTCTCATGTAAGGTATATTAGGCATGTTCTTAAAGATCAATCTATCTTGTACATGCAGAATGCATATATATATGTGCACATATATGCCAGGACTAAAAAGATATTAATACCATTACTCTAAAATATTAAAAGAAAAGAAATCTCAGCCAGATTCCTAGTTTTCATATTCTGTTTTTGGAAAACAGGACGACTGCAAAAATAATTAGTCTGACAAACTGATGTCAACTGAATTCTAAACTAAGGGCAACAAAAACAAATCTGTAGGACCAATAAATGAAAGAATATTTTTTAATTCTTAATTTACACATGCAAATAACCTTAATCATATCACTTTGAACACGTGTAGTATTTAAGACAAGTTAAACACATTCTAAAATCCTGAAATCTACTGTAACTGTTTGAGCACAGAAGCAAGGTGATACCAGCTAAGATAGCTCCCAGCACTGTCAATGTAAATTTCACATCTAAAAGAACATACAGCTCAGGAACTGCAATAAATACCAGAACAAGTTCTAGGTGGGGATGCACACAAAGTGAGAAATACCATGCCATACACACTTACTCAAGTGTGTAAATAAGTAGGTACTTCAAAAGTCACAGTCTGAGTAATTAATTTTAATAAGCCTGTAAAATGTTCCAGTTTTATCTGCTTGGCCCGGCAATAAAGTTGTTTTTCAACTTCCTAGTAAGCACTGAGCTGCAACTTAAAAACAACTGTACTGATTAGTTAACTCAAAAGTAGACCAGGATCAAGGCATTCCAACAAAAATTGAGACCTACATAAATGAAGAGCAGAAGAAAAATAACGCTCTATGTCAACAGACAGAAACTAATAAACTCCTGAAAGAGTAACTTGCAGCTACTCCCACATGGTGGTAAACTTTGAGAAATGTAACTAACTGAACAAAACAACCAGGTTGAAGGATGTACTGATCAACAGACTGCTAAATACAGGCACACACAAGACAAGAAACAAAGTGTTCTAATGAATAATGAATGGCATTGAAAACATTCTAATTTCACTTGTTTCTTTTCGCATTTTTTTTTGTTTTCTGTGATGTCACAATTCAGACAAAAGCATCTGATCTGTGGATCAAATATTAATTTTACTTGGAAATCACAGAAAGATGTGCAGAAGGAGGGATAGAAGTATGGAAGAAAAAAATTGACTGCCAATGTGTCTCTAATACAAGAAAAGTTCAGCTATGATTAAAAAGCAATTTTACTGGCTATTTTACTGTTAACAGTACCATGGAAATTGTTGTCATAAAAGGCATAGCTGAAGAGAAAATTTGTATCATAAAAAGACAGTGTTTGTACTAATTAAACACCTATAATTAGGCTGCACCATACAGGATTTTCTTTCCCTCCGCCCCAGAGTCAAATTTAAATATTTATGTTTGAATGTATAATGACAGCATAATCAAAATTACAGACACAGTTACCTTACAGGCACGTCGTTCTACTTGTCTACTCAAGATGTACTTGTGTTTTTCCTCCAAAGAAAACTGCTTTCTAGTACAGGATAACAAGCCAGAAATAAAGACAGCTCATTACCGTAGAACTTCACATCAGCTGTACTCACAATAACACAAGTGGATACAGCCTTTGTCTGCATGAATCCAATCTCTCTGCATCCAGTGGTGCCCAACCAGAGAGTTGGCAGCAGAAAGTGGCATCACCCTTTTTCTTTCAGCGTTGGCCAGGTTGTGAATGACTGAGAGAAGATAGCTTACATGCATACCCTGTAGCTCTTGCCTTACTCCAGCAGTCACTTAAGTGACAGATACAATGTACTCTGTAGATAAGGACAGCTACTAAGCAAAAATAGCACCTATATGCATATACCTAATAGAATTAATTACATTTCTTCCAGAAGAACTACCATAAAGAAAGCTCATACTATATACTGGTTTTCATTTTGTTTTTCTGTCTCCATAGAGAATTACTAAACAGAGTAGTTAACAAAACCTCATATCCAGGAATTCAGGAAAGCTCCTCATTTACATTCCAATACATAAATCTGAAATACATTAGAGAAATACAAATACAAGCCTGAGCTCGAACGTTGACTCAGATCTTGTTAGTCTCACTCATATTAGTCATCTTACCAGGCTCGTGCTGAGCACTCTGTGGGTGGACACATAAATTCATACAGAACCCACTGAAATTAGCACACAGCCAGGGTGAGTGACTTTTAATAGCGTTCTACTGAGTTAAATGGAAAAAACACAATTACGTATTGCCTAATTACACTGTTAATCTTTGCATGCCTTGGTAAAAATGAGGGAGGGGCAGAAATAGGATATTTAAAACAAAAATGCTAACTTGTAGTAGCACAGTACCACTAGGATAGGGTAATTCAGGTTGAAAGATATCTCAGGAAGTCTCATCTAGTTAAACCTCCTCTTCAAAGCTGCAGTTAAGTTTATTTTAAAAAGCCATAAGATTGTGTTGCCTTCTTCTTTGTAAAATACTTTTTTTTTTTTTTCCCAAAATGCCATTGAAGTAAGTATATTTCAGTTGTTTTGTGGATAATTATTTTACCCTGCCTCTTAAGTAAAGTTTCATAATTTCTGACATTAGCTGCCTTTCAGGTACATGTTAACACCACTTAGCTGATGTGTTTGTTTAGTATTACCATATATCACAGAATCACAGAATTGTAGGGGTTGGAAGGGACCTCTTGTTTCCAGATTCTTGTTATGTTTTCCATTCTTGTTATGTGGGTTCTTGCTTCCACTTGAGGGTCTTTAAACCAAATTTTTCAAGTATTTCTTGTAACTGTGGATTTTTCCTCTAAGCTTTTTGTTTATTTTAGGTCATACAGTAAAAATGCTCCAGAACTTTGGTAAAGAAACCAATGTTAAAAGACACAACCCTGTTCAGTAACCACTGTTCTTATAGTTCAAGCAAGAGAATACCACTGCCAGTACAAGATGGCAGTGACATTTGCTTTAGTCATACTCTGTGGTCATGTACAACATCAGCACCACATCATTTGGAAATGGTTATTGTCAGTCCAATCACCAAGCTGAACAGATGTATGTGAGAGGCAGTAGCAACCTCCTTTCATTTTCCATTTTGCAGTTCTAGCCAACAAGAAGCTGAAATACTTTCTGTATTTTACAAACTTCTTGCTTAAGTTTCCTCTCCTAGCAGGGATTAGTGCTTCCTAGTGACATCGGGAACTCACTAACATTTTTGAAAGTGAAAAAACTCTTGTAAAGAGCTTAAATTTTAGCTTTCTCTAGAAAGCATGCTACTGTTCATAAACATTACCATTTCACTATGTAACACCATAGTCATTAAGCACAGAATTTTATATTTGTACCTCTGGAGTCACTTGGAACTCATGTCTTCAAGCAGAAGATGGTAGAAACAATGTTGCTATGCCAAAGCCTTCAAATTATGGCCCCTGGACAGGAAACAGTAGAAAGACCTTAAGGACATCACTTCTGCTACCTGGTATCAGTGACCGTGTAGATCGAGCATTGCAAGGAAAAAAAGGTTAATCTGCATAATCAATACAAACCGCACTTTTCAACGGGGCACACAATCCCCCTGAGATTTTCTGTTAAGATTGATTTTTTGTAAAATACAAAATTTAGAAGTATTTCTATCTCATCTGAGCTGCATATCTGTTGATTTTGATTAACAAGAGAGACAGTGGAGAGATGACAAAGGGGGGAGTGTATGGGGCAGGGACGCCAAGAGCACTGATTATTAACCAGCTGACCTGCCCTACAAAGCTACACCTGGCACTTTCATTGACTTCCACATCTTCCCAATTATGTTTCTCCCTGACAAACAACCAGAGGGAACAGCCTATGTCTCACCGGTAATAAGTGAGAAAGCTAGGTGTTACTTTCTGCCTCGTCACACAGTTTAGAAAAAAGGGAATTTGAAGACACAGGCAAAAAGGTTAGCATTAGACTTGTTAGACTTCAGCTGTGCCAAAAACAAACAAAACCAACCTGAAGTTTCACCCGCAATTGTTTCCTTAATAATAACAGTAATAGTACGCTAGTGTACTACAATAATAGTAATAACAACTTCGTCCTGTGGAACGGGAATGAAATGCAGTAATTTGTAACGTACAGCTAAGGAGCCTAGAAACAACTTAAATACGATCTGACAACGAAGAGCCCCCAAAGCCCCCGCGGCGCTCCTTCCCCCCGCAGCGAGGATCTTTCAACGCCACAACTATTCTCGAGGAAGTACTCCGGGCAAAACCCAGCAGTTTCGCCGACGCGCGGCGGCCCGAAGAGTGACGGCGGACTTCCTCTGCCTCGCCCCGCCGTCGGGCCGGCCGGCACCGCGCTGCCGGACAGAGAGGCCTCCGTGCACAGGGAGCCGTCCCGTCCCTCCCCTCCCTGCGCAGGGCCTATTCGGGGCACCCGCCCCGCACCCCGCCGCCGCCCCGGGCCGCTCAGCGTCGTCCCATCGCGCCGGCCCCGAGCGGGGCTCCGAGCAGGGTTCCGCTCGGGACTCCCCACCGGCGGGACGGAGCGGAGACCCTTTGGGCGGAGGCGCAGCCCCCTCTCCGATCCGCCGTTCCCCCCGACCCCGGTCGTGGCGGCCAGCGGACAAGTCGCTGCCGGGGCGAGCGGCGCTGCCCCACTCACCCCGCGGGAGCTCGGCGGAGCGGCGCGAGCTGGCGGCTTCCCCTCAGCACCCGCAACCTCTCCATGCACAGCACTGGGGCAGACAGCACGGCGGCGTGCTGCCGAGCCGCGTTTTACCCGCTGCTCGGCACAGCCGCCCCGCCTTCCCCCCCCTTCCCTCCCTCCCTCCCTCCCTCACCGCCGCGGCGGGGAGCGGCGGGGGGCGGGGGCACCCGCTCGCGCGGGGAGGAGCGGGGACCGCGGGGCACCCGCCGGCTGCGTCATCGCGCAGCTGATAATCGACGCGGGGCGGGGTTGGTGGTCGCGGCCGTTGCTCCGCGGTGCTCGTGTCGTCCCGCCCTCGGCGGGCGCCGGGGCTGTGGGGAGCGGGGAGCGGGGTGTGTCCCGTGCGGCTGTTGGTCGCCTCAGGGTAGGCCCTGCGAGGCATGGGTGTTTGTGTCTCTTACGGGTTTCCCTTCTGTCTCCCCGGTGGGGAAAAACGAGAAGAAAGTGAAGCGGGGGGCCTCCGACCAGCAGGCAGAAGTCGCAGCGGGCCAAGGCAGTGGCACCTTCTCTTGAGGCGGTGTCTGTGCCCGCTGTTTCTGTCTTAGCTCACAGTAAAAAGTAGAACTTCGGGGGAAAAAAAAAAAAAAAAAAAAAAAAAAAAAAAAAAAAAAAAAAGAGGCTTTTAAAATGTTTTCTTTAACTTGTGCAGTTAGTTTGTACCTTAGTGTCTTACCCACGTGAAGCGAATGTGCTTGGTGCTGCTTCTCAGCTCTGGGGTGGGCTGGTACAGCTCCAGGCTGTCTGCTGGGGCAAGCAGGCAGGACAGAGTGTCAGTGAGGAGATGATGAGTTCGGGATAGAAGTAGAAGGAAGCCAGCACCAGAGGATTTGATCCACAGGAACTTGAAGTCCTCTTACAGAAAACAGTTGGGAGAAGGGGTGGCAGAGAACTGACAATTTGATCAGAGATAATGGTGACTCAAATCCACCAGCAGACATGTGCTCTTCACTCCAAAGCAAGCTGTTACCTGCCTGCCAGCATAATGTCGAACTGTCAAAGAAGATGCTGCTCTTTAAGGATGAACTTACCACTGTCATCTCTGATATATATTATTTGCTCTTAAGCGGAAGAAAATTGTTGCCTATGTCATGTAGCATCAGCTTACAGAAATCCGGGGAAATTCAGAACTGGATTTTAACTCAGTGTTCACATTACTTTGCATATTTGATTTCTTTAAATATGCAACTTACAGGATACTTGGTGGTTGTGGATTAGAAGTGATTAAATCTTGTTTTCCTCCTAGTATGTACAGCTCCTGATCTCACTGAAAGTCTCTGTGGTAATATATTTTGTAAAAGTTTGCTTTTCATTTGTGATGCCTTTCTCTTGTTCCTGGCTGCAGCATGGAAAAAACATACAAGCATCTATTGCTGTCATTCTGAATGCTTTTGACAGACAGGAAGGAACAAACTTCAAAATGTATCACTGCCTCCCAAATATCATGAGCACTGGTATCCAGAATGAAAGGTTTAGGAGAATTACATGTTGGTTGTGCATCAGTGCATACCCACACAACTACTCATCAAGGTCAATTTTGATAGAACATTGAAAATGCAAAGAATTTTACAAAAGTGGATGGGAAATAAATGATTAAGTTTACTAAGTTTCAACATGTTAGTAGTGTCAGGCTTGGTTAGACCATCAAAACCTTCCAAATTCTCAGCTGATAAATCACATAATCAGTTGACAGATTGTTGAAGACCCACCTATGTTAGGACTCCCAACATTACAGCTTATCTAATGACAGTAGGCATTTTCACTCTTGTTTGTCTTCTGTTTTAATAAAATACAATGTAGCATATTCTAGAAAGAAAGAAAAACTATTCTCTGATTTTTTTTTATTTTTTTATTTTTTCCTGTAGTCAGTTCAGGGTTGCATGTTACTTTGAACTCTTCACTTTTAGCAAGCCCTTTCAAAGGCATCTTCACCAGAAACACAGCATCTCAAATTTCCATCTTATTCAAGCATCCCCCTTTCCTTTTGTCTTTGCTAAACAACTGTATATACTTCACATACCTTTGTGCGTTAATACAATTTGGTACAATTATGTCAGCCTGTGATGTGTGGCAACTTACTTTTAAAAAGAGTGAAATACCATTTAGCTTCATCCTGTTTACAACTTTGGTTCCACTTTTTGATATTAAGTAAGTCAAACAGAAATATGTGTAGTGTCTACTAACATGGACATATTAACAGAATTCTAAACTAAATAGATATGTAAAATGCTCTGGGTGAGAAGCTTATTAAATAAATCCCCAAGTAATGGACACAAATACCACAAATTACATCTGAAATGTTTATTTTTACAGCTACAGTAATAATTCTCCTTCAGAATTAGTCTGCTTCTAAAGCAAGTTACAGAGCTTGCTATCTTTGCAAGAGACTTGGTTTTACTTTCTTCACAATTACGTGTTCCAAGATCTGAAGTTAGAAAGCAGACAAGGAAATAGACGTTGTTTCATTTTCATATTCAAAAGATAAACATGGTCAAAACAGTTTTATTGCAACTACTTAAAAAACTCTCAAAATTGGAACTAGATTTGTCATTTTCAGCTGAAAATAAATAAAATGTCCATTATTTATTCTGGACAATGTGAGGATTTTTTGCAAAAACTTCATGAATTAGAACAAGGCTTGAAAAGATACTCAGTTAAGTCAAATCTATGGAGGCAGACTGTGTATATTTCACTTTTCCTTCTTTAGAAATCTTTCAGGATGTAAAATGCTTTAAGATGAGCACGTAAGTTGTAATGGTTTTCCTCGCCCTATGTGGGTAGGTCTAGCCTGTTTGAGAAACATTTAGTCAGAAATATGTTTCTTTTTTTTTTTTTTTTTTTTTGCAGAGCATGAAGAGCACTCTTAGAAGAAACTTGTTCAGTATTAATAGTCATTATCTGAAAGCTATTTATTTGAGTAATATGAGTGAATACTTCCAGGGGGGAAAAAAAAAAAAAGAAAGAAAGAAAAAAGCCATCCTAGTAGTATGCCCAATTTTGTCCTCTTCTAAGCATTGTCTTGATAAGTGAGGTGTGGTAGGGAGCTCCTAGAAAAATGTCGTAATACTTTTCTGCAAAGTCTACTTTTGAATATCCTTACATATTCATATCCTTAAGCATGCAAAATGCAATTCACCCAACACTAAATACTACCTTACCTACTGGTGGATGATGCACTGCTTTGGCACTTCCCTAACAGTCTTGTATTCTTAATCAGGTAAAAAGCACAGCAATATACAACAATCCCAGAGAAAAAATAATAATAATTAAAAAAACCACACAAGAACAGGCATCAGTTCACACCATTGACTACCTGGAAAGCTCTTAAATGCTACAGTGACTAAGCAGTACAAGATCTTCCTTAAGACAGAACAAAGAAAATTAAATAATGCTCCCTCCTCCTTCCTATGTGTCTGTAACTGCCCCATTTCCCTTCCATAGCATTCTACGAACTAGCAGAGAGCTGCAGCTTTCCAGCAGCTCACCGGGATTTCCTCCAGAAATCCCTAAATAGAATGAGCAGAAGGCAGCAAAGAAGTTCACTTCATAGCCTACTCTACTCAGGAAAAGTGCTTCACCTGACAGATTTCTATTTTGTAGGATGGACTGGTGTGTGCAGGATGTGCAGTGGCAATAAATCACGGATTAAAAGAAGGTGACATAGGCCTGTTTCCATATTGCTGACCGTGCCCTGATGGTATATACACAGATGAAACAAATGTAGTGCAGAACATTTTCATGTGTTTCTTTAAAATTGAATTATTTTGCTATTGTTGTATTTAATAGCTTCTGTCAGGTTTCATGCAGATAGACCACATAATTTTTTAATTCATCTTTAATGAAGCTGATTGCTTGTTGTGAAAAGCGATGCCCACACCATGGACAGCATCTCTGTGTCTTTATTAATGGTCCCAGCCCACTGAATCCTGGCAACTGTGTGGCTCTGCAAAGGTTGGTCTGCTCTGAATTCAAGTAAAAGCATTTCATGCCAAATCAGCTGAGTCATAGTTTGGCAATAGCTTGGGGACTCCTTTTAAGAGACTCCTATATCCATTATAGGATAGAACATTGCAAGCTGCCAAGAGTTGTGTGGATGTAAAAAGGAGGCAGGCAGGCAGTGGCAAGCAATTGTGCTATCTATAGAACTTTCTGAAAATGAATTTTGAAATAGAGTTCATTGATAGGAAGTGGCTTGTTATGAAAAGCATTGAAAGGTACTACAAATATTGTCACCGTGACACTCAGAATTTTGCTTAGTGCCAGGGAGAACAGATAACATATGCAGCACAGTACAGTGAGAAAACGTGTCAGTGGGAAAAGTCTGAGGTTCCTCAACAAAATCTGTGCACAGAACAAAATAAAATTAAATTATTAAAACTACAGTCTGAGTTGAAGGAGAAGACACAGACAGTGCAAACACCAGCTTGCAGTGTTCTCAGTGGATCTGCAGTTAAAACTCCTGGTGACTGCGACACAGATTCTTCTCTAGCCCATCACAGAAGGTCTCCATTGAGTTGTACAGACTCACTTTACTTCCTAATCAAGTTCAGCTTGTGTAGAGTTAACTTTTGTTTTGTTTTGTTTTCCCAATACTATCCTATCTTTTTAGTGGGATATCCTCTGTATTTAACTAGTGCTTAGCACAATGACATGTGATTTTATTTGTGTTTTGGTTAGAGAAATAGGATGTACTTATAACAGTGAAGAACTAAAGTTGTGCCTTTTGGGGTCTACTTACAACCAGGAAAAAAATTAATACTAATAGAATTTCTCACTTGAATATTTCTTGGAAGAAACAGTGGTTACTAATTTGCAAACCTCCTGTAATATAATTGTGGTGAACCAGGTTTGGAGGTTTGGGATTTTTTTCTTTTTTAATATATCCAAGCAGAATTACCTTAAATGTTTTTACACTGCTCAAACATGGAAAACAGCCCACTTTCCTTTTAAAAACTACATTTTCTTCTTTCAGACGTTAAGTACATATATTCTCATCCTGCACAGTGCTCAGGAGTGCATAATGACTCAAGTGGACTTGGATCAGTTTGTGGAAAATAAATCTGTTATTTGAAACAGATACTTTCACATATGTACATGTTTTAGATATTTTTCATGTTTCAAGATATCTAATGGCAATTAAGTGGGAACTTCTCAACTATTCTGGAAATTAAGGCTTCTAGAACTTAAATGTTTACTAACTCATTAGATCTGGTTTTAAAATTCAACAAACTGAATCTATAATAAGATTCTTTTGCTTTGCATTATTACTGAATGTTAAGCTTCCTGGACTTTCTTGGCAGCACTTACCTGTGAAAGTCAGAAAACTCCAAAAGCTTCTGTTTATATAACTTCATTTCAGCCAAATAGTAATTTCTCATCCTGTTTTTATTATTATTTAATCTCTTTCTGTAATTTATTCTGTTTTCACCAGTGTGACAGGATGTGAATATCATACATCTAGAAATTAAAGGGATAAAAGGCAATCAGATGAACTGGTGATAGTGAGGATAACTAAATTCTCCCACTGTTTACTATTGAAGTTGTGGAATTTTCTCTTAAGAGAGATCAAACTATTATTTTTTATCCCTGTTTTTTGTTTTGTTTTGCTTTTTGTTTTTTGTTTTCTTTTTGTTTTTAAGTTCTGTGTATAAGATACAATAACTAGGATGCCTCAGTGCCATATGAAAGTTTAAGTCATAAAACTGAATCAGGTTCATCTTGTACTTTTTCCTAACTGCCTACGGTTTCCATATCAACCACCAGATACCTTGAAAATCAAGAACCTTTAATATAAGCACAATTATATGGGCAACAACCATTCATGAACTATTTCTAAATTTCTTTAAATTGCTTGCAGCAAGTTCAAGGTAAAACATGTAATTTGATTTCAGATAATTGATTTTTCTACTTGATGCTCCCATCTTAGCATTAGCAGAGCAAAACTACCCAATTTCACTTTTCTTTGTTCTCAGTATTACATCTAGTTGCAAGCACAAGGCAATAGCAAGTTGGGTTCACTGTCCTGGAAAACAAACAAACAAACAAACAACAAAAAAAAAAAACAAAAAAACCCAAACAACAATGTACATAATTTGGCCTGTTGGCCATGAGCCAGCAGTGTGCCCTTGTAGCCAAAAAGGCCAATGGCATCCTGGGGTGCATTAAAAAGAGTGTGTCCAGCAGGTCGAGGGAGGTGATCCTCCCCCTCTACTCTGCCCTGGTGAGGCCTCATCTGGAATACTGCGTCCAGTTCTGGGCTCCCCAGTACAAAAAAGACAGGGACCTCTTGGAAAGAGTCCAGCGGAGGGCCACAAAGATGGTGAAGGGCCTGGAGCATCTCTCCTATGAAGAAAGGCTGAGTGAACTGGGTCTGTTCAGCCTTGAGAAGAGAAGACTGAGAGGGGACCTGATCCAGGTCTATAAATATCTAAGGTGCGGGGGGCAGAATGGCGAGGCCAGACTGTTTTCAGTGGTGAGTGGAGACAGTACAAGGGGAAACGGACACAAGCTGCAGCATAGGAAGTTCCGCACAAACGTGCGCAAGAACTTCTTCACAGTGAGGTGACGGAGCACTGGAACAGGCTGCCCAGGGAGGTGGTGGAGTCTCCTTCTCTGGAGATGTTCAAGACCTGCCTAGATGCCTATCTGTGCGACCTGGTGTAGGGAACCTGCTTTGGCAGGGGGGTTGGACTCGATGATCTCTGGAGGTCCCTTCCAACCCCTACAATTCTGTGATTCTGTGATTCTGTGATAATTTAATTTAAATTCAGAAATTTATTTCAACTTGAAATAAAGTGCTGATTTTTCACAAGTGCTGAGTAACAATCGCTCACTCTTTATGAGATGCTTTGCTTTATCAATATTTCTGAAAGATTAGATCAGTGTGGAGAGTGTCTAAAAATCAGGGTTGGTATCAAATGCACATACTGTGACAAACTGCAACATCAACACATTTTAGAGTAAAAATAAATTACACAAAAATTAAATATCTTTAACATAGGTGTTTTCCTTTTGAATTTTTTGGCCAGTTTCATTTAAGGCAGGCAGAAGAACAGGTGTTAAATTTCCACAAGTTCTGTGGTATATTATGTTCTCACCCACTCACTGGACACCATCAGGCAATAAAGAATGGCACCGAGGCAAAGTAATAAGGAGAAAGTCAGACGCTGTAAAAATCCTAGCTTATGTGAGCTTCTGTTACATTTCAGAGACATAACCCACTGTATCTACCTTGGTTTTAATGTCTATGGAAGTGCCTGTGACATCTAAATGGAGCAGGTAGGATGCTGGCAGTCAGTGAGGGGGCTTCTAATCTTTGAAAGGAGTTGATGCTCCAACACTCTTTACCACTGTGGGTCTGGGTGTTGTGTTCTCTGGATTCAGAAAGGTGCACAGCCAGTGACCTGGGCAAGCCAGTTTAAAGGAGAAAGGTCTGCTCCCCTAATCACCGCTGGAACAGACTTGTAGGATCACAGAACTGTTTGAGTTGGAAGAGGCTTTTGAAGGTCATCTAGTCTAACTCTCCTGCAATTAACTACATCTACAGCTAAATCAGGTTGCCCAGAGCCCCATCCAGCCTGACCTTGAATGTCTCCAAGGGCAGAGTGTGTACCACCTCTCAGGGCAACTCATTCCAGTCCCTTGCTATTCTTTTCCTGATATCCAGTCTATATCTCCCTTCTTTTAGTTTGAAGCAGTTTCCCCTTGTCCTATCACACAGAACCTGCTAAGGATTCTGTTGTCTTCTTTCTTATTGCCCCCTTTAAGTAATGGAAGGCTGCTAGCAGGTTTTCCCAGAGCCTTTTCTTCTCCAGGCTGAACAGCCCCAGCTCTTTCAGCCTCGCCTCCTGAAGGACTTACTCCATCTCTTGTATCATTTTTATGGCCCTCCTCTGGACACGCTCCAACAGGTCTATGTCTCTCCTGTCTTGAGGACTCCACATACGGATGCAGTTCTCCAGGTGAGGCATCACTAGCACACAGTAGTGGGGCAGGATCCCACTACTGACCTGCTGGCCATGCTTCCTTTCATGCAGCCTGGGATATAGTGGGCTTTCTGGGATGGGAGAGCACTCTGCTAGCTCATGTCCAGCTTGCCCTGCTTTAACTAATCAACTGTGGCATAAGGTTCTGCATACTTTTAATTATTAACTTTCCTTGCTTTTCTGGAGTTATTTTGGTACAAACAACAGCAAACTCTGTCCCTCTTCTTTTCCTTCTGCTTTAGACTCGATCTCCAGCCAACTGGCTGCTGTTTTATTTATTTATTTTTGTTTGTAATTAAAGTTACAAATCAGCATTCATTAGTTTTCGTTTCTCATTTCCAAAGAATGGCACCCAGCTGCTATTACACTGAAAAGCACTGGTTCCTCATTCTATTTTTTGTAGTATAATAGAAATGAGGCACATGTGCAAGCTCTCAGGAAAGGCACTTCTGGATCCAGAAATTGCTTCTACAAATTCCATTTCTTCGAGGATGGAGGATTTTTGAATGAGCAGTTCTGACAAGTATTCCGTTGCATGAGACATGCACACAAAGCATAGGATTTTGCCTAGAGGCAGGGGCACTTCCCCCTGGCTGCTGGGCTTCCCAGTGTGTCATCGGAGGAAATCTCATTGCAGACTTTAAACAGAGACTACTTTTACATCATCTGATAGTGATAGGACAAGGGGAAATTATTTTAAACTCAAAGAGGTGAGATTTAGTTCAGCTGTTAGGAGGATATTCTTTACTCAGAGGGCAATGAAGCACTGGCACAGGCTGCCCAGACAAGCTGTGGATAATGCCCCATCCCTGGAGGTGTTCAAGGCCAGGCTGAATGGGGCCCAGGGCAACCTGGTCTTGTGGGTGGGAGTCCTGCCCATGGCAATATTTAGGGACTGAGTGAACTTCAATGTCCCTTCCTACCCAAGCCATTCCATTATTCTGTGATTATGAGGGATTATCAAATATCTGCTGAGGTAGCTGCATATGAGATATAGAAGCAGAGGCAGCACTCAGCTCTACTTGATCATTACAGGCAGCATTTTCCAAATACATAATTTCCACAGTGGAGCTTGTGTGAAGGGCCAAACCATGTGTTCTCCTAATTGCTTGGAAGAACAGAAGTAATCCTTGTCCACAGAAATTAAGGAAAGCTGCTTTTGCTGTGTGTTGAATGCCATATGCAGTGTGGAGCAGCATTGGGCCAGGTGCTCCCTGGACCAGATTAGCCACAGAAAAGTGTTGGGGCACCTTCCTTCCCAGGGCAGGAGCTGGGACACACAATGTCCCCCAGGGGAGAGCTGCCCCCTCTGAACTGATCCTGTCGTATTCTGGATTTCTGCTGTCCTGCATCCCCTGCTACTGCATAACTGAGTCGGACGGTAATGGAAAGCCCAGCAATATGGTTGGAGGCATTTTTGATAAGTAGAAAGAATATGCCATTACAATTGTGAAAACGTGAGTCAGTTTGTGTAGAAAAGATGATGCAGACGGTAACAGATATTCTATGGGCCTATCATTTACTTAATGATAGAGGAAGCAAGCTGAAAAGATTGCCAGGAAGGCTGCTTTTACTTGGAAACGTGATTTTTCTTCTTCCCCTCAAAAGTGAAACTAACATATTATTCACTCTCACAGCTTGCTGAGCTCAATATTTGGCAGAACACACTAGCAGAAGTGGGTTGTCCTGAGGAGGGTGGTTGAGACATAGCTACTGAAATCCTTACCATCAGCATTTCTTGGTTTATGATGAACAAGTGAACAAGTGCTGTGAAAATATTCTACCAAATGCTGCAAATTATTTTTAATCCCTACAGAATGTTGCAGCAATATTCTAAAGTAGTTTTAATTATTTTAAATATAAGCAGATACTGGAAGCAGCAGCACACTTATGTTCTTTTATTTCATTGTGTGTTTTGCATCTTTGTGACTTTTTTTCCTTTTTTTTCCTTTTTTTTTTTTTTTTTTTAAATTCTTCCTAATTCATATTCCTGCCCTGCTTCCTTTCAAAAATAAAGAGCTGAAAAGTTATGTTGGTCCCCAGAATTCCTACTCATAAGCCAATATTTCTTCTCTATAAGAAATAGTGTTTCAAATAGCAGTGGTATATACCTTAATGAAGACATAGTGTTAATGAGAGAAAACCCCACAACACTGCTAAGGAAACACAGCCCTAGGTATGCTTTCTTCACAGTGGGTCCCAAAAGAACTGAGTCTTTCATCTCAGTAAGCTAAGTAAGTGAGCTAGATTTCAAGATTATCTCTTGTGCAACCTGTAGCTCCTGGACTTACTACGCCCAGTGTCAGTTTAGTAGTGTGATGTGCCACTGCTTTTAAAGGAGACTACACATCTTAGTGATAGCCTGAAAGAAATTTTTCATTTTTGCTAATTGGTAGTTTGCATTTTTGTTCCACTTTAAATCTCAGGAGATTCATCTACGACTCACTTTTCCTCGTTTTTTTCTGATAAGGTTTTCTGATACCCAACCAGAAATATTTTAACTTTGAGGCCATTCATGGAGTGGAAACATAAGGGATCCAAGCATTCTCTAGCATTATAAGAACTGATAAGAAATGAAATAAGTACTTATTTTTAAACAGTAAGCAATTAAATGCTAGAACAAAATTACAAAAGCTGTGTAATGGAAATGCCTTGTCTCAGTTTTTCTGCTTAAGACTGGAGATCCTTCTGCACCTTATAATTTCTTTTGAAAGAGGAAGAACATACTAACATACAGGAGAGCCAGACTCTGTAATTAACAATGCATTCTTTGTTCTAAACTCTCTTTACTTCAAGATGACAAGCTTGCAAGGAGGTTTCTGAGATGGAAGAGATGAGGAGAACCCTTTGTTTCCACATCAGATACGTTTAACCATACACAACTCAATGTATCTAGTAGCTTTTCCATTTTATAAATCCTGAATTAAAGTCTCTGCAGTGAAGCAGATCAGTGAACAGCATTTTTAGAATTTAATTGCTGGACAAAAGAGGGGTATACCAGCTGGGTGAGTGGCCAGAGAGACAGCCTGCAGAGACATCCATGGAAGTGCCAAGAGAAGGAGGTCTATCCAGCAACTCAAAATCCCACAGTGGCATTGTGGAGGCTGTTTTTCCAGCTTGTGTGATGGAGAAACAGCCATGGAGGTAAAAGAAGCAGGAAGAACAGTCTAATAGAGAAAGATAGCAGATAGTACGTAGGATGTACCATGGAGGAAATCCTTCTCAAGTAAAAGCAGCAGGGTTTA
Organism: Tetrao urogallus; assembly: GCF_951394365.1. Lineage (NCBI taxonomy): Eukaryota > Metazoa > Chordata > Aves > Galliformes > Phasianidae > Tetrao > Tetrao urogallus. Next base: position 47,622,837 of record NC_136816.1, read on the forward strand.
GTCTAAAAAAGAATCTAATATGGACAAAGATACACAAAGAAATCCTATGAATAAACCAAATCAAACCAACTAACCAAGAAAGAAGCAAGACCAAAGCAGTGTAAGAGCAGAAATAAGCCAGGGAGATTTAGGCTTGTAGAGACACAATCTGTTTGTATTGGTCATAAAGTGAAGAAAATATTGTACTGACTGAGAATCGGTAGATCTCAGGATTTTCTAGTTCAGCTCCCTGTGGAATGCAAGCCACTTCATTTTCATCTACATCAGACACAAAAGCATTTCTCCAAAATGCAGACTTTGAAACAGAAGGATAAATCTATAAAGCCAGGAATTTCATTACATGAAGATCAGCAATAGACCTATTTATATCTATATACCAAATGCCCCAGGGAAACAACTGAAATAGTTCATTAATTAAAAATATTGTTCTTGCCTGGGGAAGACTTAAGTTGGAGGAAAAACTAAGGATTTTACTGACGAGTGAATAGATGTGAAAACAAGTTTCAGTCAAATTCTTTCGTAGCAGATCTCTGAAAGTTGCGTCATTGGAGAAAATGCCATTGCCTAAACACAGTAAAATTCTACACAGTAAAATTCACTCAGGTGTTTCTGAACGGATAGCTCAACTCTTTTTGCTTAAACCTATGGGTCTGGAGAGATAAAAAAAAGCAGTTAATAGGATTCTCTAGTTCCTTTAGCTGCTTGTTACATCTTTTCATGAACACCTCTTACCTCTAAATTTCAAGTCTTAAAGCCATCTACTTGTGATGTTTTTTTATATCTACAAGCCAAAATAGACTTCTTGTTTAAACTCAGAGCCAAGACAAGTTACAGAGAAAATAATTCTACAGGACATTGAAGATCAGTTAAAGAAGAGCTTTCTCTTCTCAGGCATGGTCAACATGGATTCATCAAAGAAAAGTCCTGCTTTGTAATTTCATTTCCTTTTATGAAAAGGTCACCCAATAAGTGGATAAAGGGAAAGCAGTGGATGTAACTGGATTTTAATAAGGCTTTTGATGTCATCTCTCACAATATAACTCTAGACAGATTGTTATACTACGAGATGAACAAGTTCATGCTGTGATGGATGATGAAGTGGCTGAATGGTACTGCATATTAGATGAATCATGGTCAGACACAGGCACTGACTGTGAGTTGAGTGGCTGGAGCAGGAAGATCACCAAGAAGGGACGTGGGTCTTGAAGCTGCTAATGACACTGGGTTCAGCATAAGCCAGCAGTGCACCTCGGCACCAAGGGAGCAAAATTACATTTGGGGATGCATTAAACACAGTGTAGCCAGATGGTGAGAAGTAATTCTCCTATATTTAGCACTGCTTTAGCCTCACCTCAAACGTTGCGTGCACTTCTGGGGTCCAAAACATAAAAATGATATTAAGATACCTGAAAGCATCTTAAGATGGGGGACAACACAGCTGGTAACAGGGCAGGAAGGTACGCTCTGTGAGGGGCTGAGGGCACTTACGCTGCCCAGCCTGGAGAATGAGAGGTACCTCAGTGCTCCCTGAAGCTCCATGAAGGAGGTGCCAGCTCCGCTTCTGGGAACCAAAGGCAGAACAGGAATGGCACAGAGCTGCCTGGGGAAGGTCATTAGGGGAAATTTCTTATATGAGGGTAGTCAAACACTGGAGCAGCCTTCCTATGCCTGTCAGGGCTCAAAAGTCTTGATGATCTTTGCATTTCCCTTCCAGTGGAACTATTCTGAATTCTAAAAAAAAAAAAAAAAAAAAAAAAAAAAAAAAAAAAAAAAGTTTATTCTTCATCAATCAAGAAGAAAAACTATTGAGGCAGCTGCCAGTCTTTGTGCGAAAAGGTCAGGCTCAGATGTTGTAGCTTTAGACTGTCACTCTCCTGTTGAGTAAAAAGTTGCTAAGAAACTGTGATCTGTAGGCTGGTCTTCATAGATGTTCTATGTACCATGAAAAAATCCAGATCCTTTTAAATCAGATTTTCCTTATTTTGAATCTGTACATCGTTAGAACAAACTAGAACAAGATCTTGGTACTGTTTCTCAGGAAAATTTGCTATTGACATCAAGGATTAAGAAACAGTATTTTTATTAACAACATGACAAGCATATTTCCAAACAAACAAATTACGTATTCTAGGCTCTCTTACTGAGTTCTGATTTATCAGAGATGTTTACTCAGAAAGTACATTACATACACAATTTAAGTTACAAAAAACAAGGTGAAAATAGTGGATAAGATACTTGCATTGTGAATTATGACATAGATTTTTACATTTGATGCTCCAGAACATTTCATAGCAGAAACCTTTTCCCTCAGATACACTCTGAATCTGTAGAGGCATTTCTAAATACAAACACATATGCAAACATTTAAGGAAACCCTACAAAATCAGGCATCTTCCGAGTGCTGAAACACAAAACAAGCTTTAAGATTTTTTTCCAATCTCTTTTCTACTTAAACTTTGGTAACATAAAAAATAAATAAACCAATATTTTGCATATTTTGACATAGACCCAATTTGCAGATATTCCATAGCAGACAGGGAAAATAGGTCAGGGTAGTCATTTTGGTGAATATATATAGTAATTTCAGGAGAAAGATTACCACTCATACTTACATCTACTGCTACAGATATACTACCAATCATTCTAACAAACCTGTCTTACTGTAATGTCCTAAGTTATCAACTGCAATTACTGCTTGGGCATTGTGATGCTCTAACAGAGTGCATGACTTTACTTCATCACGATTCTGTACAATGATGTCACAGCAAAATCCAACACACACACTATTCCTTGCAGGACTGTCTTTTTTCCTTTCCATCTTTCAGGTTTACTAGGACCTAAACAGTAACTATAGAAGATGTCACTTCCCCTTCCCATTCCCCTTTCCCTCCCCCTTACCCTCCCCCTCGCCCTCCTCCTTGCCCTTCCCTTCCCTCCTTTTCTTTTTTATTTATGGTTGCTTTGACACAGTAGCAGTCTTATTCTGTATTCCCTGGTTTCCAGACTAAGTAGAAATGATAGAATCATAGGGGTTGGGAGGGACCTCTGGAGATCACTGAGTGCAACTCTCCTGCTAAAACACTGTTCCCTACAGTAGGTTGCACAGCTTCCAGGAGTGTCTTAAGTATCTCCAGAGGGGACTCCACAGATTCTTTGGACAGCTTGTTCCAGTGCTATGTTACCCTTCACAGTAAGTCTTCCATCCTTTTCTGCAGGCTGAACAGTCCTGAGTCTCTCAGTTCCAGGCTCCAGCTCATCTTTGTAACTCTCTCCTGAATTCTCTCTAGAAATTCCCTACTGGACATAGTACTCCAGATATTGCCACACCAGGACGGAGAATAAAAAGGGGAGGATCACCTCCCTTGACCTGCTGATCATACACTTCTTAATGCACACAAATGCATTATCAGACATGCAAAATGAATGTGTGGAGATGGTCATACAATATCAAAGACAGAGCAAGAAGATTACATGTGAAATTATGCCTTCTGAAGGTTGTTACTTTTCCTTATTGCCATTTTCCTTCCTGCTGCTGCCTCAAGGGCATGACTGAAAAACTGGGAAGTGAACGTCAAAGCTTGCAAACAGCAGAAATACGTCTCAGTGGCTTGAAACAAAATCCATTAGACTCTTAATATCACCTGTGAGGTAAGGGAAGAAGAAAGAGAGTATCTGTGCTCTAGCAGTAACATAATCACAGTTTTGAAAATATTACCCAGGATAGTCATGTACCTACTGTTGTGGCCTTGCAACTCACTGTGTGCTTTCCCAGACATTTACTGCACTGGCTTCCAGCCACACACCTTCAAAAGTGCACTGGCTGGGACTGAAGCAATTTCACCTTCAGCATAATCTCTGCCACTCCAGAATCTGTTCTACAGCAACTTACCATGAATTTTCTCATGTAAACACAGAAGATACAGAAAAGTTACCATCCATCTCAGAAACTGAACAGCATTTAACAATGCATATCACAAAAAATGGAATTGGATACCACGTAAAAATCACATTTTTCAAATAGTTTTTGCATCAGACAGCAGTAGCCTTTCCTGTTAGACAAGTTGAAAGAAAAAGATTCTCCACGTAATGACTTGCTCTAGTACTTTTCTGTCAAAACATTTCTCTGAGCTTCTTCACCTTGTCCTGTGCAGTTAAAATGCATGTTACAAATACTTGTAACAAGTAACAATACAAATACAAATACAAATACTTCTATTAACTAGTTCCTTCCCACAGCTATATTCCCTATGGTCCATCCTTATGGTATTCTGCAAGCAGAAAATTTTCCAATCACAGCTGAAGAAGTATCATCAGAATAGTTTATCTAAATCCACAAACTGGACTGACAAATAGCTCAAGGAGTACAAAATTGTTCTGATACAGATTATCAAGTTCAAGTCCTAAGGTTTTTAAACCTACCACAATGGACTGAGATTAAAAATGTATCTCCTTGTAATATCCTTTCCACAAAGTCTATGTTGATAAAGAACATGAATGGTCTCTTTGTTAGAAATCAATTTTCTGTAAAATTGACCTGTGCCATTGTCCCGTTGCATACGGGATCAGTCCAAAACAGATGGGAATAGTCAAAACAGGTGTTAATCACCATTCTGCCTGTAAACAAACAGATCTTATCTATAGTACACTTATATCGTAAGTATTTTTCACACAACATAAAGATCAAATAATTTTTAAGGAAGCTCTTAGCTAAACTTCTTTTGGAATTGTTCCTGTTTCTCCAGAGGCTGTTCTGGAAGACTTCTTCCTGTTATACACGTGTTTTTCTGTGTAAAGCAACCAGCAACTCTGAGTCATAGCTAGCAGTCTGTTGTGAAGCTATGCAATCTAGTTGTTTTCTCTCAGCAGGGCTGAGGTTTAGCAGCCTAACTTCAACACTGAGGTTTAGTTAAGCATGGGTAATTTTATGACATAATTACTTTACTGCTAAGAGTACCTGGGCTCTTAGCAGTACTGCTACCTGGGTAACACATTGCCCTTTCTATGCTTGGTACAATGAACATTTGGAAATGCTGTCACAATTTCAAAAGCTAAGAGCTTTCAAAGTTTAACTGGAATACAGCTTTTTGCTTTTGAAGCTCTGACAGTACTTCCTAATGTATATTTAGATTTATTTCAGAAATCTGAGCTGTGCTGTAAAATTTTACCTTTAATTAACATAGGCTTTAAACATTCATTCTGGTAACTACTCATCTCACCTTTGTACATTTCATTTTTTGGATCAGTGGGTCCCCATATTTAGCATAACTTTTATCTGGAGAGTTTCCAGCTTTCTATTGTGCAGGTAACAATGGGAAGCAAGGCAAGAAATTATTCTTTGCCCAGAGACTTTTTTTCTGCAATAATTTGAAAAATAAAAAATAGTTGAAGAACATTAATTAGCTTTTTCCTGAATTACTTGGGATTTGCTGCAAAAAAGTTTTGGAAGGTACTAAGTGGTAAAAATGGCCCGACCTCCAACACTTCCCTAAACTGTTCTTTCCACGTAACACTTCAAAATAGCCACTTATCATTTGAAGTGCCATCTTACAGGTCTGAGAAAATCTTCATTCGTTTCTGAAGAGGAAGAAAACCTTATTTAGGACAAAATATTTTCAAAATATGCTTAGATAGGTTGTAAAAAAAGAAAGGCATACAGTACAAAAATGATGTATGGCCTCCAGTAGTTCATAAAGCACTGTTCAAATATATTATATTAAAAAAAAAAAAAATCAAAGTTCTTGTTCAGTTCAATGAAAACTTTTCATATTATAGAGGTCATACCCACTTCAGCGGCACTGGATAGAATTTTTAAGATCATTGTAGCACAGTCACTGGTACTTGCTCTATAAGAATATCACCTTCTAACACAGTTTGTTTTATTCCACACTGAGTATAATATGAAATCAAGCATAAACCTCTTTCCTTCTGTAAAAAGCTCAGTATTAACTTCATCAGGTTTGCACTGAATCTATCAAAAACTTTTTATTGGGTAAGAATTTACATTCTGATAGGAACTTCCAGCACCTGTCAATCCAAAAAGTGGTCATCCACTATAATCCCTCTTTTAAAATGATGCAGGTGCACAAAATGTGTCATTTCATGCACAGCAGTAATGCATCTTCAAAAAGAACACAGGTCTAAACAGCCTGAAATAATTTTATTGTTTACACGAAGCAAGATTGAGTACCTCTGCACTGGTTTTCCTGGTGCCAGAATAAGTACAGGGGAAGACACTTTTTATCAAATTTTTGCAATGTTTTCTGATATCTCATTTTGGAAAGTTTGCAGATAAGCTTCTTATCTTATTGCTTTACTAAGGTTGGAAAATCCAGTGCCAACACATGTCATTAAGACTTTCTCCCCGCCCTTGCATTCTTCTTCAGGGGACTTCATTTCAATTTTAAACATGATCTGGAAGAAGCTTCTCAGGTGTCGCAGAAACTCAATTCTGAGGAAGAGAAAACAACAGAATTTAAGAAACAAAACAAAAAGCACAACAGCAGTAACTACTAATGTCAATTCCAATGAGCACAATAAGCATAAGAATATTGCTCTGTACAGAGAAACAAGCCCACAGGCTCCAAATTTTTTTCTCACTTGCACTGCTGCTAGTGACCCCTACTGAAAACACCATGTACTCTGTATAGGAGAGTATTGTAATCTGTATAGTAATCTGCAGAGAGGGACAGAATGCCTGGTAACAGCAAGACAAAATGCCTGGTAACAGCAAGACAAAAAAGACAAAATAAGGAAAGAAAACGAGGAGAGAAAGAACAGGCGTACACAGGCAAGGTCACTTAGTCACAACACTGACTGTACATTAGGGTCCTAAGAACACCGTACCGACCTGCAGTAAAATATCTCTCCCAAAGTTTAAAGCGGAAACAAAAAATTAAATAGAGATAGCTAAGAGTTTGGCCTTGGGGACATACTTTTAGGCTTCATAGTGAGGTGACTGATGCTCTGCCTGTTGATGTTCAAGAGGCGTTTGGATAACGCCCTTTCACTTTTGGTTTGCCCTGAAGTGATCAGGCAGTTGGACTGACAATCTCTGTGAGTCCCTTCCAACTGAACTAATCTATCCTATTTTCTCCTGATTTTCAAGAGCAGGAAGCAATTTTCTGTAATTTCAGAATGAGAGGCACGAAGAGACTAAATAGGTACAGTTCAGATTTTTTTCTGTCAGAGCAGAGTCTGACAGAAAAAAAATAGCAACACTCCTAAGAAAAAAAAATACAACAAAACAAAACCTAACTGAACCAAACAAAATAAAAATCCAAGAAAACACTCTGACTTTAGACTAAGATTAGCCTTTGAAGAAAAAGAATGTGCACATCCAGTCCACACATCTATATAGTTGGCAAACTGCAAAAAGCTTCTGCTTTGCATGCTAACAGCATAATCACAAGCTGATCACTTACATCATGACATCAAATCAAGAAAAAGTACCCACAAAATGGGAAGCAGGAGACCAAGGGCAGAGGACAGTCCCCAGAGCAACATTACACAGCTCTTGGCTGTGTAATCCTTCTATACATAGAAATCCAGGAGCCTCTAAACACAGAGCACAGTAGGTGCTGCAGAATCAGGAACTGTGTTACCCACTTGAGTTCTACTCTTGCACATAGATGTATGTGTGGGAGAAGAAAGAAACAGCAGGAGCCAGGCAAACAGAGGCTAGAGTCACTGACACTGGTCTGTGCTTGGTGATTTGCTGCTGAAGCAATCAGCTGAATACCTCTGTAGGGTGAATGTGGGCAGCTGGATCCCCCTGCTATGTACAACTTCTCACTCCATCCTGCTGTGCTAGTGACCAGCCTTTCCACAAGCACTAGATCTCACATCTCCTGAATGTATTAACAGCTTTAAGGAATAAATGAAAACTGCCTTTTCTTCCATGCCTCCTCAACTCCAAAGGGAGGCTGTAAGTAGGCAAATGGGCATACACTGGCAAAAATGCGTCAGCAAAGCTGACAGGCAACAAGCTCTGTATCAGCCTCCTCGCTAGCTGGGCCCATTCCCAGAGCTCTGGCAGTGTGACAAGCAAACAGACAAGCCCAAAACAGCAGGAACACAGAACTGAACAGCAAGGATACAGAATAAACTGCATAAGTGCCAAGGGCAGCACAGAAGCGGAGGACCTCTCTTCCTACGTTTGTAGACTATTGTTGCTCTGCCTCTACTTCTGGATAGAGTGAAAAAGCAAAAGCCCCCGGGTAAATAAAATAGGCTTAAAGGAACGGGAGAGGGGGAGGCTGCATGGAGATCAGACAGGAGAATTTGTAAGCAGTGGGAAACATGAGGTAAGAAACAGGAGAAAAAGAGGGGGAAGAAACAGATGACAAAATGAAGCAGAAAGTAGGCTGCTATTAGCTTGAGGCTGATAAAGGTGTGGGCAGGTCTACATCCTGAATAACAGGCAGCTGCATCAAACACACATGAGCCAAATGGAGGAGTGACAGAGGGAGTGAGCAGTATAGCAGTTTTATCTTGTTGGAGTCTTTATTCTGTTAAGCTGAAGGACAGTTACCAGAACCATACCGGAGATGTTCCTCAGCGCCAGACTCCTTGGAATTAACAACCACTGTACTACAATTACATATATATAGAAAAGTAAGCTTGCAGAAGTGCTCTCTTATCCCAGAAGCCTACTGAGCAGCATAATCACTTCGTGTGTTCTAGCTTGCTGTCAGGGCACAGCGACCAGCTCGTTAATCACCACTTGAGAAGACCTGGCTGCCAACAAGGCCTGCTTTGTTCCTTTACCCCTAATACATAGCAGCGCATGTGGGAGCTCACACATGGCACACATCAGCAACACGAGAGTGCCAGAGCAGACCCTGCAGGGCCTGGCCTGAGGCCTCTGCTCCCTTGGAGCGTCTGGTCCCAGCCAATGGAGAGGGAGGGGGCAGGAGGGGAGTAGAGGAGACCCCAGCCCGCCCCGAGGAGGGCGACAAAAAAGTGAAATAGCACGGGTTGCAGCCGCCCTTCCCCTCTGGCTGACGCTTGCAGAGCGTTGTGCAGGCAGCTCTGGGTCAGCTCAACGCAGCGGTGGGCAGCGCTCGCGAGCATACCTAGCCCGGCCGAGGGGCCACAGCGGGAGGTGGCTGTCACCTGTTTGCTGCCAGGTGAGCCCTCCCTTGGGCTGCGGCTGCTTTTCTACCTCCTTGTCTCACTGCCTGTGCTCGGCTCTGTCTGTTTTTTCCCTGCTAGTTTGGTGCCCTGCACACCACAGCTTGCGAGCAATTCTCAGATGCAGTTTGTGGGGACTTTCATGCTGAAGCACATGTGCCTTTTTCCTCCCTGAGGCTTTACAAGCTGGCAGCAGTGCTTTCCCATTGCTGTCCTCTGTGTGCACCCTGGTCCACACACATTCATCTGCATGCAGACCAGACCAAACTGCAAAGCCCTCATCTCATGCCAGATTTAAGATTTGTTACCATGCACCCTTGGTGAGATAGCAACACCGTGAGCATTCAGAATTATGAGCAGCTCAACAGACAAGCACTGTGAAATCTGCAATATAACGCAAGAGGCTGGTGATCCTCCCCTGGGCAGCCCTGTTCCTAGCATAGCTTCCACATTAGCAATGGCTCTGAGGGAAATACACATACGTGGAAGATATCTCCTTGTTCTGGTGGGTGTATTCCAGAGCGTCATATCCCCCTAACAGAGTTTTAATTCACCAGCTGAACTGTCACATTTAGACTACATTGTGCTAGACAGGGAACTCAACTATATATGTCTTATAAATAGCTTTGGAACCTGCAAGGTTTAAGTGTTAAATGCAGAGACATCATAGCTCCGACAAAGGGAAGAAGGGATTAGGACGACAGCAGCATAATTCAATTCAAAAACTTGTGCATTTGATGAGCTGCTTGAGGGCCAGGTTTCCCAACCCTTTAATAGCTGCCTTAGTGAGGGCATGACGGTGCTCCAGAGTTGCGTGATTTCTTGTGGCACATGATGCTCCAGAATGTCTGCTGCTGACCTTCATCTCTGCCATGCACTCCTAGCCTGGTGGAAGTGACAATCCACCCATTTGAAATCAGTCTGCTTACAAAATAAAGTGGTGTGCTCATACAACTTGAATCAAGGAGAAAAAAAAAAGGCTGAATGATGCAAGTCATCACTCTGTTTCACATGCTTAATTATGTACTTCTTTGATGCCTTTCACTTGGATACTTACTTCACACAGGATTACTTCACTCCTGTGCAAAAGGAGGCTTACCTGCTCCCTCGCCCCCTCCCCAAAAATATGTGATGAATGTTGTTACCCAGGTCTAAGAGTCTGGGTATTTAAATTGAAGTTAGGCAATTTCTAGATCTCATGTGATGGCACCACCATTCTTCAGTTATCACAGTACTGTACCTTTCACGTATACAGCACCGGTACCATGATAACCGAAAAAGGACAGTTCATAGTCTTATTGTTTGATGCCATTGTCAAATAAGCTACCTTTCTCTCATCTTGCTTAATGGAAAACTGCCCAGTTTCTATGAATAGCTATGACCAAGTCAGTCTTCTAGAATAAATGAAATTTTTGCTATTGGATGTCTCTTACCTACCCCGTGTTTCAACTAACCGTGAGAAATTTATTCCTCCGAATCATTACTAGCGACAGACAAATCTTTAATAAAATTCAAGATTAAAGGGCATCACAGAAGTCCACTACCTGACAGGACTAACGCTTTAGGGCTGCACATAGCTCCAGAAATTGAACTCTTGAGCTGTCTCCTTGAGACAGTTACAGCTTTAGTATTTGGCAAGCCATTCAAAACAGGCCATTTAATGTCCCAGCTACAGAGAAATCACTAGGAAAACAAGGTAGTATATGCTAGGCAACAAAAGGTAACTGATGTACACATACAAGACCAAGAATCCACAATAAACTTCATCTCTGGAATTTTAATTGCTTCAGAATCAGGAAGAATACAAAACGGTAAGGAAATAATATTTTAATCTGTGTTTACACTGGGTAACTTACACTACCTGTCTCATTTTAAGACAAATACAAGTTGTTCTACTCACAGCCAGAGACAACATCTTTCATACAGAAAAAACAGCTGTGTGATACAGAATTAAAAAAGACTAAGTAAATAAAATGAGAAAAAAATAAAAATAAAAAACAACTTACGTGTATGGAGACAGGGGTCCTAACAGGACTTTGGAAACATCTTGTTGTCCAAGGGTCATGAGCAGCAGAGCAAGGCTCTGGTTTGTTGAATCAACACAACCTCCCTGTAAACCAAAATGTTTTAATAATTAATCTCTATACAAACCAGAAATTGAGATGGAAGGAGAGAGTAATAGAAAGGAAAAATATACTCAAAAAGTTGAATTACCGCTCTCAGTTTTCAAGGGTTGAAAATATAAAAATCTAGATTTTGTAACAATAACAAATTCATTTCACCTGTCAGGCTGGGAAAGAAATATAGCTAAACCAAAACCCAGCAACAATGGCAAAACAAAGAACTCTCTCATCTCTCCCTGTTCTGTTCAAGCATTACAAAACTGAAGCATGTTTCTGAACTTTAGTAGACAACTTTTAAGCAAAAGGATGACATGAACTTCTGCATTTCACTTGTTGCAGACCCAAAGCCTCAATGCAGTCTGTGAATACTTTCTTACTGAATTAAAACTAATCCTAAGCCCACTGAACATGTTGTCTGGAGAAAGCAAAACTACAGAGACTGCTAACTGGCAGTCAGCTTTGTGAGCAAAGCACAAACTTAATTTTTTAAGAAATAAAACTATTCAAAAAAGGAAATTTTTTTGAATTTGGAATTCCAAATAAATTTTGGGATTGACTAAGAAAACACGATGTGACAACTTGAACACAGTGAAAAGGCAGAAAAAAGGACTATTCCAGTGAGAGATACTGATAGCAATTTTCAAGATGGTTTTACTTCAGTATGACAAGTCTCACTGTTCTTTGAAAATAAAATTCAACACTTTGAATCACACAGTTGTTGATATAAAAAAGGGTTGTAAAAATCCTTTAAGATCTTTCTTATCTCTCAGCTAAACCTCTACTGCTGCAACTTAAGGATGTTCCCTTATGTTCTAGTAGTTGTCACTTAAGAAAAGAGACGAGCACCAACTTCACAGCAGCCTTCTCTCAGATAGCTGCAGAGTGATAAAGTCCCTCCAGCTTCTTCATATCCAAACTCAACAACCCCAGTTTTGTCAGCCGTTCCTTGTATGTCTTGTTTTCTAGTCCCTGCACCAGCTTAGTTACCTTTCTCTGAACGCATTCCAATGACTTGACATCCTTCTTTTACTGAGGGATCCAAAACCAAACATTGTGGCTCAGTCTCCCCTGTGCTGTGTACAAGGGAACAGTCACCTCACAGAATGCCCTGAGTTGGAAGGGACCTTCAAGATCCAACCTTGCAGTGGACAGGGCTGCCACTCATTAGATCAGATTGCCCAGGGCCCCACACAGCCTGGCCTTGAATGCCTTCAGGAATGGGGCATTCACAGCTTCTCTGGGCAGCTTGTATCAATGCCTCTTCACCCTTTGAGTGAAGAATCTCCTAACACCTAACCTGAATCTCTCCTCTTTCATTTTAAAGCCATTCCCCCCCTTTGCCTATCACAATCAGACTGCAGGCCAGACTGCCATTGGCCTTCTTAACTTTCAGCAGTGTACACTGCTGGCTCATATTTTTCTCTGCAGGCAGACAGCTCTGGTGCAGTTGCATTCCACACTAAAGCAAGGAACTGACTGTGCCTATTCAGGACAACTGAATTCCTGTCAGGGAGAAGCTGCCAGACACAACTGCCTCCCATGTAGCCATGTAGCAGCAGTTGTGGGGGCAGGGCCAAGAGCAGCAGCATCATACCCTGAAATTAGAAAAGCAGCCTGCAGGGAGCACAGCTCCCAGGAGTGCTGAAAGCAGTGGGCAAACAGAGCATGGTGCAGCAGTTAACACAGGCAGGGCAGACTACTCCTCCCCAGTCAGGGGATTGGCTCGCCTATCAGCTGCCTCTCAGACAACAAATCTTGTGCCACTACACAGAAAGCTCCTGCCTAAAAGAATGCAGCTACCCAGACTGAGTGCCTGCCCAGAAAATATGTCTGTTCTGGTCTCTGGTTGCAGGGAGCGCCTGAGCCTGCTGCTGCACCCGCAGGGTGGCAGAGATACCACCTGTGTGAGGCGTGAGCCTATGGGTGATCTGCTCAGCATAGGGGCAGGAGCCCAAGGAGGAGGTGGAGAGATTGAAGAGCATCAGGGAGCGTAAACAGGATACAGACTCCCTAGTCCAGTTCACCCCTCTGATTATTACTCCTTACTGATAGTTCAGGCTGGCAACAGTGAAGTCACTGAGAGCCTGAGAGCTGTAAAAAGTGACTTCAGGGGGGAGAGGCAGTTTAGTAGACAGAGTAGGAGTAGAGGTGGTGTCTTCCTGTATGCCTTCAGGGGCAAGGAGGAAACCAGGAAAGGACCAGGAAAATCCACCTGATAAATACATGGCTGAGAGGTTGGTAACACCACAGGAATTTTGGCTTTTTTGACCATGAGGCAGTTTACTCTGTACCTGGCCTGATGGCTCCTGATGATGTCCACCTAGGTCACGAGGAAAAGAATTCTGTCCCAAGGTCTGTCTGTGCTCATGGACAGGGCTTTTAATGCGATTTGAAGAGAGAAGGGGGTAATGGCGAAGAAAGAGGTAGACCAACATTTTACACAGTCTGATAGCGATAGGACAAGGTAGAATACTTTAACTGTAAGAAGCTAGATTTAGGTTAGATGTTAGGAAGAAATGTTTTACTTAAGAAGATGTTGAGGCACTGGAAGAGGCTGTCCAGAGAGGCTGTGGATGCTCTGTCTCTGGAGGTGTTCAAGATAGGTTGGATGGGATCCTTAGCAGCCTGGTCTATTGGTTGGCAAACCTGTCAGGGCAGTTGAAACTGGATGACCTTTTAAGTTCCCTTGTACCTATGCCATTTTATGATTCCGTGTTCAGTCGGCTGCCAACCTCTAGGTTCTCTTCTATTGCTTTCATAGTCTCCGTTGCTGCAACGAGTTAGCCATCCCTACTATTATGCATTAGCAATGCATCGCCACATGACCATTCCCATGTAAGCAATTATCATACAGAGAAATTAAGTGATTTTCTTGTAATCTAATGCTGACAGAACAGTAACATGTCAAATGAAACAGAAAGAAATACCACTTCTAATGAGGCCATCTTTTAGCTCTCAATCTGCTGTTTACTTGAGTTAAAAAAAAAAACAAACAAAAAAACCCCCCAAAACAACAAACCCAAAGCAAAAATACTACCACTAGAAATGGGATAGACAAAGTCAGAATCGAAGTACTGACTTTATTCCAAAACTGCTGGCACTCATTACAAATCTAGGATGCAGCTACTAGCTCGTTAATTCAGTTTATGGCAGGTTCTCCATTATTGTTGGAGACAACAGAATCAGATCCAAGATATAATTAGAGACATATACATAAATGCAGAAATGCTGCAGCATAAGTATCACTGTTTACATGCAGAAGCACAAACAACTGGATCATTGACAAAAGTGTGTTTGAGGAGGATTATTCTTCCAAGCTTATAGTACTGGTAACACTATAAGATAAGGTTGTTTTTTTCTCTTACACATAAGGTACATACATGCATGCTTTAATCAACCCTGAGGTGTATTATTTGTTAGGTGAGGTGCAGAACCATTTTTAGAAAGAAGCTGAGACTTGTCACATCGAAGTATGACTGTCTTGAAAATTAGCATTTAGTTAAACATTTCATTGATATTAGCTCTAGCTGCATAAAACAACAACCTTACCCCTTCTGCCCTCCCAAGCTCCCATAGCAATTCAACCTTTCCTCAAAGAAGAGCTCAGAGTTCAACTGCTTCTACATCTAGCCCTATTTCTCCTGATCACAAGTTATACAGGCATTCAACTCTCTTCTAGCTTTTCCTGGCCTCTCAAGGCAAGAAAGGAGGCCTTCTTTATTGATCTTCTACAATTAAACTTGGGTAAGAAATACACACAGATCTGTAAAGACAATGCTAGCCATTCCATGTTCCTCCTTCAGATCTGTTGTAATTAGCAATGTGCCACTTACTGTTAGTCAATTGGCTCTGAAATCCTTTCATCTACAAAGGTATATCACAAAAGCAAGAATCATATATGCTCTTTTCAACTTCTTTTTTAATGCTTAGCAAAAGGAGCAATTTAGCACTTCACATAGCAAAGCTCAAGTCCTTAGGTTTCCTACATGGTAAAGTTCACATAATAGCAAGCATTAAGCAAGCACTTTAAGAGATGCCTCTGAGCCCTTTTAAGCAGGACTGAATTCCAACAGTTTTGTGGGTGATTCTGACAACTAAAATCCTCTGCAGAGAATCATCTTCATTACTACTGGGATGCCCTTTTCTGATAAGCCTTCTAGCCCCCAGAGTGTCTACAGGCAAAGACACAGCTGGAGCAACAGTCTCATTCAGTTCACATGCATTCTAAGCAAAGAAAGGGAGAGCAGTTTTCCCTCAAGCATTCAGAGAGTACCAATGTAAAGAGAACGGGACTTAAGGACTGCTTGTTCACAGCAGCCTGTTCACAGCAGCCTGTTCTCCCATGCATTTTCCTCACAACTTCACTGTTTTACCATACGCTATCTACGCAAAACAAAGCAAACAAAAGAAAGAAATCCCCAAACAGTATCCTAAAACAAGCAAACACAGCACACTTTGCAATGAGTGGGGTCAACACTGGATCAAACTGACCCAAGCTTGGAAAAAAGAAAGAAAATAGAATAAAATGAATGAGCAATCCCAATTTTTCTAATTCCTGGCTAACACTCTGTTAGAGTGTGTATCATACACAAAGTCATAAGTTCAAGTTATATTTTGAAAATTACAAAATGAACCCCACAATATTGCTTATGACAGGCAGCAGGGATTTCATGAGTACTGAGTAAGATCTAAACAGTCCAGTAGATAAGCAGTACAATAGCCCTTAAAGGATAACAGAAGAGAACTTTTTCACCATGAGATGCTGCAGTGGAGGACAACAAACAGTCCACAAACTGTTCAGCAGTTGTCACTTACTTCTGTAATGGCCCACACAGCATAGAGCCTCCCAGAATGCCAACTGTTCCACAGCAGGGCACAGCTAACCTCATTCACTGAGAATCTAATTTTCAAGGACACTGAAACCTCATGCCCCATCACTTCACTGTGCAAAGACCTGCCTGACCCTGTTTGTGCCTCAAACACCTTTTCCTAATTGACTACACTACCTAAAACAGAATCACACTAATGGCATTTTTAATACTTTGTAAGGCCCTATCTCTTTATTCTAGTTCAGAGCAATTACATTTTTTTGGGGTACCATTTGTAGATGGCTGCCTCCTAAAAACTATATGTGGTTTGTCGGTACTAACAGCTGCTTACTTTGACATCTATGGCAATACACAACAGAAGCAGATATGTTCTTTATTGGATCAGAAACTCACTAATTGCTAATTCTGACTGAGTGCCAGGCATCCACTAGAAGTCTTGCCACAGATGAAAACAAACACTGTAATAAAAAAAATCATGCTGTGGGAAACTGTGATGCAGATAAGACTCCTAAGCCAATACTGTCTTAGTTTCAACAAACCATTCTGTTCCTTATATCACAAACAGACCTCAGCACATTTGAACTTTGTTATTGCTGCAATAAAATGGCCAGCATTGAAA
Source organism: Tetrao urogallus (assembly GCF_951394365.1). Lineage (NCBI taxonomy): Eukaryota > Metazoa > Chordata > Aves > Galliformes > Phasianidae > Tetrao > Tetrao urogallus. The sequence continues at coordinate 47,639,540 of NC_136816.1, forward strand.
CCAGATGCTTTTTTCCCCCCTTTCCTTCCTCTTTCTCACATTTTCTCCCACTCACAATGCTTCAATTCCACCACTAGCTCAATAGCTCTCTTCTATGGTTAAAAGTGAAAAAAACCACACGAAGCAAACTGAATTCTATTGCAAACAGAAGGCAATGAAAACAAAATTTTTTTCTACTATGATCCACAGTAAAATAACATGGACACAGGAAATAACATGACAGAGTAAGTCATTATATCATTAAATGAACCATTTATAAAGCACTCCCACTGGTATCAAGAATGCATTGGCACCATTGGAGGATTTTTCTGCCTGGATCTCAGCCTGAGCGAATCCTGAAATCACCTATTCCTTCAACAATATATAACTGCCTTCTTCCCTTTCAGCTGTACATGCAAAACACGTTGGCCACTTACCCTGTATATCTCCTCAAGCAACAGCTTAGCACAATTCTGTCCAAGTTCCTCAGGAAGCACAGCTGCTCCGTGGCCCTGAGGGTTTGAGGCTAACTCAGCACTGAGAATAGTGCCATTGATGGTTTCTGCAATAAGGCATATGCCAAAACCTGGAGATCTGAAAGAAAAACACACTGGATGTAACAACAAAATTAAATAACAAACCAAGAAGAAATATCAAGGTTGTCCTCAAGTTGCGAAGAGCTCCACTCATTGGACATTATGGGGAATCTGAACTTGCCGACAAAATTCCCATTCTAGACTTTTCATCTGCCTTGGAAAAAACATTAACAGTATCTAAAAGCTAAATCTAGTATCACTAGTCCCAGATAGACTGTGCTGGATATTTCTGGCTCAAGCTCTTAAAAAAAAAAAAAAAAGAAAAGAAAAAAAAAGAAAAGAAAAGAAAGAAAAAGAAAGAAATTAAAGCCAATGCAGAAATAGCATTTTCTATTAAAAACTTTCTATTAAAAAAAAATAAATCTCATTTACTAATTAATCTTTGAAATTTTCTGAAGCACCTTGAGTTTCTTCTCTGTCAGATTCAAGTACAAAACTAACTTTCTTTAGCGATCCACCTTTTAGCATGGAAGCTTCAATATACAGAAAGAATAGCTACAGTACCAGCGAATTAAAAAAAAAACCAATTACAATACTTGCATTTCATAGAAACATAGAATCACAGAATTGCTTGGTTTGGAATGGACCTTGTAGCTCATCCAGTTCCAACTAGCAGTGGTGACAGCGGTATGAAAGACAAGTCACATTCTGGATGCCCATGCACAGCTGTCATACCACAAAATGAAATGCACTGATCAAATAAACTGCATAAGCTGGTTAATGGTAGTGACTATGTTGCAAACTACTGCTTCGTAGCTGAGAATCTGCTCTGTCAAATAGTGTTATTGTGCTCTTTGTATCTATTGCAGTTTCCTTGTAAATAAATAGGAGTCATCACTTTGGAGCAACCTATGCATTTTTCTCAGACCTTAGCATCCTAAAAAAATGCTTTTATCAGTGTTAAAAAATACTTTTGCTAAAAGAAAGTAACAGATGGTAGTGTACAGCTGAGAAGTCAGAAAGTTATAACTAGAAAAAAAAGTATGTAAGATCCTTGTATTTTTATGTTCTGGAAGAACACCAACAGCTAGCCATTCAAAATAAGGTTGACTTTTCTCTACATACAGCATTTCCCACAGTTATGGACTCATACTGCCTCCGATACCCAAACTTTTTAATAAAAAAAACTCCATTCACCCAAAATGGTAAGGAACATCACCAATATCAACAAACCACAAAAACAAAGCCTAAATGCCAGTACAGACAAACTGTCCCAGTGTCAGAAAAGAACAGTTCTGCCAGATGCATTTAAGTAGGAAGGGAATTAACAGATACTGGAGGTTCCCACCCATATTTAACTACCGGTACTTGCTCAGCAACACAGAAGTTATGCTAAAGATGTTTTTCTCTTCCTCCTTTCCTCCGAAAGAAAGATTTAGACACCGAGAGTCAAAAGATGTTGCTTCTTAGGGGCTATAATTTGGACAGTAATAATAACTATATCCCGTGGCAGATTTGTTAGCCTTCAGTAGCATGTGACAAACTGCCAAAACAAAATCATCTAGTGTCTTGTGCATGTGCAAACAGTGTTAGGAAACATCTGCAAAGATGAACACTCTGCTGTAAATTCAGAAAATTCAGAAAGTTTTTGTTCAGAGAGACATCACAGATGTCAGAAAATGCTCAAATCTACTTCCTGAAGCTTTGGCACTGTGTGAGGGATGGGGTACAACACCCTACATTCGGAAATCAGGGCTTTGCCTAGCCTGGGCAAATGTGTGCTGAAATAGTCCTCGCTGTTTTAACTCTTCATTGAACAGAGACCACAATGGAAATTAGATGCATTGCTTTCCTTCCTTATCCTGTCTACACATGTAGAAGCAATAGGAAGCTAGTAAGACAAAAAGCTTTGCCAAAATGGGACTGTGCTGGCACCATACTTACGCTGAATATGGTAGCAAAGCAGCAGTAGAGATTAACATGCACCAGCAGTGTGAAAAGGGGAACTCACCTTTTCTTCCCATGCAATTATTTATTTTTCTACACGGGCTAATCATGGAAGCAGAAAATACATTGGTGCTGCCTTAATTCACCTGAATTTTCCACATTATTGGTAGATATGAAAAAAACAATCACACAACCCAAAACCACAACAACAACAAAAACTTACACCCTCAGAAAAAAAGGTTTCAAAATTTTCATTATTGTTAACTATCTGCACCAACAAGACTTACTAACATGGAATATTAAATATGATAGAGAAATCAGGAAAGAGACTCTAGAATTAGTTAACAATTTTCAGATGTGTACACTCATGAAGTTAACAAGTTATCTCAAAGATGGTATTTCCAAGAACAGAAACAATAAAAAAAAAGCATGCACGCTGGGAACTGAATATACAGGAAGATAACATACAAATTAATTATCCCAATCTCCAACTTCAAAGAAGTGACAAGCAGATAGTGTTACTGACTAATGTAAATAAAATTGTCTGAATCATGAGCATCACTTCTGTGTTCTGCTGGCCAGCAAATCTCTAAGGAAATTTGAAACATTAGTATGCTGTTGAGAGAACACTTGTTTATGTCACAGGAAAGCAGAGAATAACATAGTTTAGAAAACATTCAGGTTTCAACCTTAGTATTACCATTTCCATCAGATAGTCTAGAGTAAAATTCAAACACTAGTTTTCATATCACATCAGTGCATTCTGCACTCACTTCTGTGATTCTGTAAACAGGCTTAAAACAGAATAGAGCTCAGGTTACCTTTAGTGGCAGTAATGATAAATTACATAGTTAGTTTAAGAAAAACACAGTATTTCTATCACAGCATTGAGTAAAACTCAATCTCTAAGGAAATTTGAAACATTAGTTTGCTGTTGAGAGAACAGTTGTTTATGTCACAGTAAAGCAGAGAATAAAATAGTTTAGAAAACATTCAGGTTCCAACCTTAGTACTACCATTTCCATCAGATAGTCTAGAGTAAAATTCAAACATTAGTTTTCATATCACATCAGTGCATTCTGCACTCACTTCTGTGATTCTGTAAACAGGCTTAAAACAGAATAGAGCTCAGGTTACCTTTAGTGGCAGTAATGATAAATTACATTGATAGTTTAAGAAAAATACAGTATTTCTATCACAGCATTGAGTAAAAATAGTGATTCATTCCTTTTTTTTTTTTTTTTTTTTATACGGAATATTTATTTAATGTCAGAAATAGAAAATAATGGCTTACAGCTCAGTAAAATTACAGATCAGAATACGCTAGCAGGCAAAAAAATATATACACCTACATTTCTTGTTCCTGTAAATACTGGATACTCACTTTCCAGAGCTGACCCCTTTCATATGGTCTGTGTAGATATAAATATCTGGGAGGAATTTATTCAGGACACTCCTTGCAGATTCCACCATTCTGTTTGCCATCTGTGGAGACACTCTGACAGAATATCTGTATTTCTGAGCTAAGGAACTGTGATAATGAAAAATAATTAAGAGACTGGCAAAAATAATCAAGAAGTCCCAGTGCATTCTTTCAAAAAATGTAGTTTTGTCCTACACGTAGAATCCTTAAGAGTTGGAAGGGACTTTTAAAGGTCATGTAGTCCAACTTCCCCGCGGTGAACAAGGACATGTACTGCTAGGTTAGATTGCTCAGAGACAGGTCCAGCCTGGTCTTAAATGTCTCCAGGGATTGGGCTTCCTTGACATCTCTGGTTAACCTGTTCAGTCCCTCTTCACTCTCACTGCAAAATACTTTTTCCTTATATCCAACCCAAAACTCCCCTCTTTTAGTACGAAATCGTTCCCCCTTGTCCTAATACCACTGACAATGCTGAAGAGTCTGTCCCTTTCTTTCCTCTAGCTCGCCTTTAGATACTGAAAGGCTGCTATCAGAGCCTTTTCTTCTTCAGGCTGAATAGCCCCAGCTCTCTCAATCTGTCCCCACAGGGAAGGTGTTCCATTCCTTCAGTCATTTCTCTGGCTTTTCTCTGGAGGCTCTCCAACAGGTTCACGTCCCTCCTGCACTGAGGACTCCAAATCTGGGTGCAGTATTCCAGGTGAGGCCTCACCAGCGCAGAGTAGAGGTGCAGGATCACCTCTCCCAACCTGCAGGCCACACTTCTTTCAGTGCAGCCCAGGATACAGTTGGTTTTCTGGGCTGCAAGGGCACATTACTGGCTCATGCCCAACTTGCCATCCACCAGTACCCATAAGTGCTTTTCAGCAGGGCTGTGCTCAATTCTTTCATGCCTCAGCTTGTATTGGTAGTGCAGGTTGGCTTTACCCAGTGCAAGACCTTGCACTTGGCTTTGCTGAATCTCATGAGGTTCACTTGGGCCCACTGCTAAAGCCTGTTTAGATTCCTCTAGATGGCATCCCAACCCTCAGGTGTTTCAACTGCATCCACAGCTTGGTGCCATCCACAGACTTTCTGAGGGTGCACTCAACCTCACTGTCAATGTCACTGATAAAGCATTAAAGAGTATCAGTCCCAGCACTGATCCGTGTGAGAAACCTCTTGTCACTGATCTCCATCCAGACACTGAGTTTGACCACCACTCTCTGGACTTGATCCTGGAGCCAGTTCTTTGCCCATTGAACAGTCTGCCCATGAAATCCATATCTTTCCAATTTGAAGAGAAGGATGTTGTGGGGCACTGTGTCAAAGACATTAATGAAGTCTAGATAGATGGCATCAGTGGCTCTTCCCTTGTCCAATGATGCAGTTATACCACCATAAAAGGCAACTAGATTGGTCAAACAGGATAATCCATCCATGAATGTAAGCTCATTTTCCCAGCAAAGCCTGTACATACAGATCATGTACTTAAGTGCTTTCTACAGTCTTTTCACTGATATATCTTGAGTTGAGATACACAGAACATCTACAGAAACACCGACTATTACTGCAAGGTAAAAAGTGGACTTAGAGATGTCCTTCAATAATTTTATCTTGCTATTCTATCATCCTGGATAGTCTGCTATTCATATCCTAGGAAAAGATGTTGGTGGGCAAAATTATTCTGAACTAATAGCAAGAAATCCTTTCCTTCCACCTTAAAGTGGGAGAAATTGGAGAACTGAAAATAAAAGTTTTACAAAAGAAAAAAAATTTAGAAGGCTAAAACTTTGCTGTCTCCTGCTCTTTTGCAATGCTTTGATGAATTTAAAGTCTCTAGTGCTCTAGTCACTCAGCATTCAAAGATAACCATTCCAAGGAAGAAATCATCATCTTTCTGCACATCCTTTGTGCCCTTTTACTCAGGTGCTACTTCAGTAGTTTTCTCAAGAGATATTCAAACAGCTAAGCACATCTGTACTCAAAATTCCATCTCAACTAATACACTCATGCTCTGCATTTAAGCAGCCACCTGCTTATACTTACACCTGGCAACACAGAGAAACCATTATCCTGCTACCTGAGGGGAACTTTATCTTCTACAAATTTCTATTGTCTGCTCTTGTGGAGTAGGCAGATGAAAAACTTCAAGATCTTAAGGGTGAAACTGGTAAACAATAAAGAGAACTGATCATTCTGAAGTTAGTGCACTCAACGTTTTAGATGATTATAAGAAGTTATTGCAACACAAGATCCCCAGCAGTAAGTAAACAGATCTGTTCAGAAGCTTCTTGAAGGATCAAAAAAGCACACGTGAAAGATCCAAGGACTTCTGTTTCTAAATATTTTGTTTCCTACTGGCTTGAATGATCACTTAGTGATCAGGCTAAAATAGGATCACTTCTCACTTGGTGTCACATCCCCCCCAAAAAAAGACTTATCACTGCTCTATTTCAAAAGTCTGTTTTGAGGAGTTCCAGTGTCAGCCCACAGTATTGGAGAAGGGATGGAGGGCAGTGAATGCACTTGTCTGAAGGTCCAAGTCTCAAAACAGCAAACAGCAGGAAGTGAGGAATCAATGACAACAACTACCACTGGGGGTCCTTTTCAGGCTTCCTTTTATTCCTGCTAAGTTTACAGGTGCACTGGCCCAAGGCTGTAGGCAAGTCTGCAATAAAGCAGGATGGGTAAACCCATATGTCAGTGAAGCAGGACTATTCTGCTGAGAGGACAGGATATCATACTTGCTGATAGCACATTCTAGAAAGTCAGAAAATGTCTTCTGTTGGTTCTTTACACTTGACTTACTAGGCAAACTTTTACCTCTGAGAAAAAAAATCCAATTGTTCACATACAATAACCAAATCCACTGAAAGTGGCACAGGGTAGTATTGTGTTTTACAGTCAAGCTGGAAAGATGTCACAAAGCCACTGCTTCCCCTTTCACATAGAAACAGAGGACAGAACTACATATTATAGAGCTGAAGAGGACAAAATAGAATGACTTTCTTCATGGAAAACCATGAAAACAGCCACTACAAGCACACTGAGTTGCATCCTTTCTTCTACAGCTCATGCACACAGTAAAGCTGCTCTCACTTGGCAGTGCTGCACTCATCCAAATATGCAGTTGGAATAGAGGTCAAAGCATCCCATTCTTGCATACATCTATGACAGCATGACATAAGATAAAAGCAGAAATGTGTCTAGAGCAGGAAAACAGCCCCAATTCCTGCTTTTCTTGTGAGTGATCAAGTCTAGACTACATTCAAACTACAAGCTGGACAATGCTCAAGAGAGCTGAAGCTCATCAATTATAACATTTAGTATATGCTGCCTATAAGGGATTTCTGCGTCTTCTTATAATAAGAGTAGGTTCATAACATATACCATAGAGGTAACAAGCCAAAAATAGAGGACAGCAGAAAAAATATTACATATTATGCCCTTTTCTTTGAGAGGGAGTAAATCCCTCACTACTTCCCACTCCAATGGCATTGTTGCAGGCAAAGAGCTATCAAATTGCTTCTGGTAAGCCAACAAAAAGATCAGTTCATGTATGTGCAGTGAGTTGTAAAACAAATTATTTTATGCTCCCATTCAACGCTCTGCACTCTGCTCATTAACAACCAAGATGCCAAATATTCAATGTATAGCAAAACTACATTTGTTCCTACTGGATTACGACAAGGTAACACTCCTATTAGTGCTGCTACATACAAGAAGGAATTTCTTGCTATTGAAAATATTTTAGATCTAAAATATAACAGCACTTTTCATTTACTTGTTTACTGATACTTTTTGAACAACAGTATTCTGAACACAGTGCTTTTGAGACATGCTGGTGGAATCTGTGTTCTCACTCCATGAAAAGCGGCCCTGTGCTATCTGCATGTATACTCAGCAACACAGGTATGATCTTGGGATTTCAAATTAGGTGACTTACTTTTTTCCCTTAAAAGCACTTGTTTAAAAGGAATGTAAGGGAAGGATACGCAGTTCCTCTGATGCGCTTGATTTTGCCTGGGTCAGTGAACTGAATAGGCTGCAAGACCTTTCTCACTGGGCAAGCAAATAATATCTCCCCACCTCCTTTTGGAGGCATTCCTCTCCGGCTGATCTGAAAATAATAAGAAAACAGGTTGCAAAGAACACAAAGAATATATCACAGAATCACAGAATTGTAGGGGTTGGAAGGGACCTCCAGAGATCGAGTCCAACCCCCCTGCCAAAGCAGGTTCCATGACCAGGTCGCACAGGTAGGCATCCATATATTCAATCAGACATGATAGATTTAATTTCACTTAAAATATAATGTTGTCATTATCAGTAAGTAAACACAAGTAAGAAAAAGACATCCTAAAGGCAGAAACAGATTTTTTTCCACCAAACCTATAAGCAACAAATGGTTTCTTTTACTTCTCCCCGCCCCCCACCCCCTTGTTTCTCTCATTTCAAATGCAGTAGGCATGGATTTCCAACAAAGAAAAAAAAATACACCACTACCAAAAACAAAGACAATCAGGCGAAAAAAAACCCCAAACCCTACAATATTTACCAGGGAGGTAACACTAGTTCACTACCATTAAATAGCTATCTCACTGCTGAAGAAAGTGTTATCTTTTTGTTGCTTAACATGCTTACGTGGGAATCAAAATGAACAAATTCCCTTCTTTTTTGAAAGCCTCTCCATCCCATGCTGATCCCAACATTCCACCCAAGAAGCAGGGCAGACCAGGGGGCAGTCCCAACTCTGAGCACTGGGAACACTCCCAGGGACACAGACTAGATAGATATGACAGCTGGGAACTGGAGACCAGGACTTCTGTCACACCATCCAGGCAGAGCCTGATGATGTCTCGATTCATGGTGGAGCCTGGAGGGGGAAGAGTAAAACTGCTACCTTGGACTTCAGGAGGGCGGACTTTGAATTGTTCAAGGGACTAATAGGAGGAGTCCCCTGGCATTCAGTCTTAGCGAGTAAAGGGGTCCAAGAGAGCTGGTTGCTCTTCAAGAAGGAAGTCTTAAGGGCGCAGGAGCAGGCAGTCCCCCTGAGCTGCAAAATGAGCCGGTGGGGAAGAAGACAGGCGTGGATGAATAGGGAGCTATTCCTGAGGCTCCGGGAGAAAAAGAGAATCTACCGCCTGTGGAAAGAGGGACAGGCCACTCAGAATGAATACAAGGAAGTTGTTAGGATGTGTAGAGGTGAAATCAGAAAGGCAAAAGCCCAGCTTGAATTTAACCTAGCCCTGGGGTGAAAAGGAATAAGAAACTCTTTTATAAATACATTAACAGTAAGAGGAGGACAAGGAGAATATCCACTCTTTGCTGGATGAGGCTGGGAATGTGACCACTGAGGATAAGGAAAAGGCGGAGGTTCTGAATGCCTTCTTTACGTCTGACTTTAAAAGTCAGACCAGTTATCCTCAGGATACTCCTCTCTCTGACCTGGTAATCTCGGCCGGGAAGCACACTAACCCCCCTGCGATTCTGAAAGAAACAGTCAGAGACCTACTGCTCCAACTGGACTGTCACAGGTCGATGGGGCCAGATGAGATCCACCCGAGAGTGCTGAGGGAACTGGCGGAGGTGATAGCCGAGCCGCTTTCCATCATCTGTCAGCACTCCTTGTTGACTGGTGAGGTCCCAGAAGACTGGAGGCTTGCCAATGTGACTCCCATTTACAAGAAAGGTCGTAAGGAGGATCCGGGGAACTACAGGCCTGTCAGCCTGACCTCGGTGCCAGGGAAGGTTATGGAGCAGATCGTCTTGAGGGAGATCATGCGGCATGTGCGGGATGAGCGGGGGATCAGGCCTAGCCAGCACGGGTTCGTGAAGGGCAGGTCCTGTTTGACCAACCTGATCTCCTTCTATGATCTAGTGACCCATCTGGTGGATGAGGGAAAGGCTGTTGATGTGGTCTACCTAGACTTCAGCAAAGCCTTTGACACTGTCTCCCACAGCATTCTCCTGCAGAAGCCGGCAGCCCGAGGCTTGGATGGGTACACTCTTGGCTGGGTAAGGAGCTGGCTGGAGGGCCGGGCGCAGAGAGTGGTGGTGAATGGAGTCAAATCCAGCTGGCGACCGGTCGTGAGTGGTGTTGCGCAGGGGTCGGTGCTGGGGCCTGTCCTCTTCAATATCTTTATTGATGACCTCGATGAGGGCATCGAGTGCACCCTCAGTAAATTCGCAGATGACACCAAATTGGCTGGAAGTGTGGATCTGCCTGGGGGTAGCGAGGCCCTACAGAGGGACTTGGACAGGCTGGAGAGCTGGGCTGAAGCCAATGGGATGAGTTTCAACAAGGCCAAATGCCGGGTCCTGCACTTCGGCTACAACAACCCCAGGCGACGCTACAGGCTTGGGGCGGTGTGGCTGGAGGACTGCGTAGAGGAAACGGACCTGGGGGTACTGATTGATGCTCGGCTGAATATGAGCCGACAGTGTGCCCAGGTGGCCAAAGAAGGCCAATGGCATCCTGGCTTGCATCAAAAACAGCGCTGCAAGCAGGAGCAGAGAGGTGATTGTTCCCCTATATTCAGCACTAGTGAGGCCGCACCTCGAGTACTGTGTCCAGTTTTGGGCCCCTCACTGCAAGAAAGATATTGAGGCCCTGGAACGTGTTCAGAGGAGGGCAACAAAGCTGGTGAGGGGTCTGGAACACAGGCCATCTGAGGAGAGGCTGAAGGAGCTGGGAATGTTCAGCCTGGAGAAGAGGAGGCTCAGGGGAGACCTCATTGCTCTCTATGACTTCCTGAAGGGAGGTTGTAGTGAGCTGGGGGTCGGCCTCTTCTCTCGTGTCATTAGTGATAGGACCAGAGGGAATGGTTTCAAGCTACGGCAGGGGAGATTCAGGCTGGACATTAGGAAGTATTACTTTTCAGAAAGGGTGGTCAGGCACTGGAATGGACTGCCCAGGGAAGTGGTGGAGTCACCGACGCTGGGGGTGTTCAAGGAAAGACTGGATGTTGTGTTGAGGGACATGGTTTAGTGGGAGCTACTGGGAATAGGTGAATGGTTGGACTGGATGATCTTTTAGGTCTTTTCCAACCTTGGTGATTCTATGATTCTGTGTCAGCAATGTTGCAACAGATCCTGGGCCACTGGCAGGATGAGGGGAGAAACTGTGAAGTCAAAGAGGAGCAAAGACTAAAAGTGGATTCTAGGCTTTCATACATTTTAAATAAGTCTTTTCTAGTTAGAAACATTATAGTTTCTACTCTTGAGCCTATTCTACACACAAATTTATTATGTCTGTAAAAAGTAGTCTTTACAGAAAAGTTTCTTTACTGTATACTATACATTCCAAATGGGAAATAAACCTTAACCAAATACAGATCCAGTACCTTTGCTGGTAAAGGAGACAAAAGATTGAATTATTACCTCCTAGCCCTAAGCAGGGGGCAGGAAGAACAGGAGTAAAGAAGAAGAAATTACATTAAGTGAACAGGAACAAGAAAGCAGAAAGTTTTTTTAATTTGCAAAGATCCCCAAGACTCAGAAAGGTCACTTGCATTTGTCACCCTCTCTACATACAGCCTTTGCATCTCTATTCTACTACAGACCTTCAACTACTATATGTGTACTATGCTATTTGAGACATACCATGAACAAGACAAATACTATTATATAATAATATATATTATTTAGATAGGAACAGGTATCTGCTAGAGACAGAAGAGGGAAGCAAGCACATAGTCCCATGAAGCAGCTGAAAGCATTGTTCCCATGTACGTTTAGAAAGAAAGAAACATACTCTCATACCTTGATTTCCAGACTTTCACCATCAATTCCAAATTTTTTCAGTAGTGGTAGAGCCGTTGCCTTAAGGACATCAACCTACAGAACACATAGTTTTAAAAGCAGACCCTTTATTGAAATTACATAAGTCAGTAACTTAAAAGTCATATGAGATGTCTAACAAGGATGAAGCTTCCCTGTGGTAGGCACTCTGTGGGCAGGCATAGGAAGGCAGAGAGCTTCATTTACTCTTAAATTATCACAAGATTTCACTATTTACAAAATTTACAACAGCAAACTATGGAGATGGAATTTCTTATTCAGGATTTCTTCCTTAGTCTGACTTCTGTTATGGTTCAGCTAGAACTGCTCACTTGTTTCTCTGAATGTGGTTACAAAAAAAAAAAATAAAAATCTTATGCTGTTATGAAAAAATTCTGACAACTGAAATATATGATGATTCCAAGAGCATATTTTAGAGCAGCCCCTTGAACTGGCAAGGAGCAACCTTACTCTTTTGTCAAGAACTTCTCATCTGTTTCTGGAAACAGAAGCTTCTAGGTAACTAGAAGAGTCTAAAGTGAATGAAAAATCATTCATTTTCATGATTGATTTTCATCATGAAAATCATGATGAAAAATGAGCAATCATGTTTAAATCTGTATGTAAGTTGTCATATGTGTAGATCTGAATTTGCCCATTTACCCACAGATGACAGATGTAGACAAGGATGCCTCTTACAGAGTTAATATAACTTCAAAATATAGACATATGTTAACAAAATACAATATCCTTCTTACAAACTAAGCTAAACTTCAAAATCCAACCGAACAGACAACATAACCTCCAACACAGGTGAGCAGGTGCCTTGCCTTTCATATCTATGAATGTGAACTAGAGAGGCACATACATGAAGAATGAGAGGAAAAATGCCTTGTTCATCTTAAACTAGTCACGAAGTATTAACACTGGTTTTCCCTCCATTCTTCCCCTTGGACAAGCGGAAAAAGTGCAGAAGGATAGACCAATCTGAGACCAATATTTTGAGAAAAGCATAAATACATTTTCACCCAGTTGCTAAGCACCTTCTACTTACAGAACAATAAAAAGCCCAAATAAATTTGAAATCAAGTTTCCAGGTACTTAAGCATCAAAATCATTTAAGGTACCACTTAAAATTGCGTGTTTAGTTTCAACAACCTACAGAGAAGTGGGAGGTACAAAATACATTGTAAAAACACTTTAAGTTGGTGTTGTTTTAACCAGCAAGCAGCTCAGCACCACAGATTTACACATTTTCCCTCAGTGGGATAAGGAAGAGAACGAGGAAGAAAAAAGCAAATCTCATGAGCTGAAGCACAGTCACAGAACCATTTAAGTTGGGATGTTTAATGGCAATCTAATCCAATACCCTTGCAATGAACAGGGACATCCACAGCTAGATCAGGTTGTTCAGGGTCCCATCCAGCCTGACCTTGAATGTCTCCATGGATGGAGCAGCCACCACCTCTCAGTGCAACATATTCCAGTGTTTCACTACTCTGAGATAGAGTTTAATAGGATACACAAGGAAGGGAAAATAATAAAAGAATACATAAAAGAAGTGATATATAACATAAATGCTCACCACCTGCCAGCCAATGCCCAGCCAGTTCCTAGGCAATAGTAGCTGCCTCTCTCCTGATAACCGCCCTGCTAGCCAATTCCCCCATGTTTTACTGTTCATCTTACAGTATAGAATATTCCTTTGGTCAGTTTGTGCCAGCTGTCTTGGTTGTGTCCCCTCCCAAATTCTTGTGCATTGCCTGCCTCCTCACTGACTGAACAGCACAAGAAGAGTCCTTGGCTCTGTATAAACACTGCTCTGCAACAGCTAACACACTGATGGGTAATCAGTGTTATTTTTCTCCAGCATCCAAAATACAGCACTAGTATATATAGTATAGTATATATATGCTAGCCACTACAAAGAAAATAAACTCTGTCCTAGCTGAAACCAGGACAAACATGCACTTAGTTTTAAATTTATTCAGATAATTTAAACAGACATAAGCCTGACTTCAACCAGTTTTAGGAGCCATTATCAAGCCATTATCACCATTTAGCAATTTACTGCTATTTGTTAGCTGAGTCAAACTAACTAGTTGTGCTCTGCAACGTGCATAACAATGCATAAGCACACAACTCTGCATTTTACATCTACTGCAAACACACTGTAAACTAATGGAATTTAGCTGCTGTAACCCCAGTATCATTCTGTGCCTGAGCTTAGGCAGATGTAAGCCCCTTTCAAGCACAAACTAACTGGCTCTGGTTCTGACACTCCTTTCAAGTAAGGTTGTTTAATTGTTGGCCAATGTGCCTATTCTATTCTAATATATATACTTTATATATTCTAATATACATATTCTATTCTAACCCTCCCTATTCTGGGTTAATTCCCACAATCGGGACTCAGCGACTTAGATGAGCATCCAAACTTAATTGAAAGCAACATTCAGACTGGATTGCTCTTCCTCTCTGACTTATTTAAGAAAAGAAATCTCTTCATTGTGGTCAAAAATATGCAGTCAACATAACAGCCTCAGTAATAGACTGCGAAGAGCTGCCCCTGACAAACAGTCATAAACAGGTTGAGAGTGTCAGGTTAAAGTTAGGGACTGAACCAATAAAGGGCACCTGTTGCTCCGGGTCTACTAAATGCCATTTGATCAATGCGAGCCTGCTGATGAGGCCTTTTTGCTTCAGCTGCAAGAAGCATCACACTCACAAGATCTTACCCTGATTTCAACCACCCAGATAAATACTGGGAATACAACATAGTGAGCTAGCTGCAAACAGCCCAGGAGAATCCTGGAGTCCATTGATGAGAACTTTATGGTTCAAATACTGGACAGAGGTGAAGCATTACTGGACCTGGTCGTCACCAACAAGGAGGAAATTGCAAAAGAAGTTTTGATTGAAGGCAGCTTGAGCTGCAGCAACCATGTCCTAGTCAAGTTCATGATCTTTAGGAATGTGGGCCTGGCAAAGAGTGGAATCAGGATGCTCAACTTCAGGCCGTTTAAGGAAGTGTTGGATGAGATCCCTTGGGAAACTGTCCTTAGGAACAAAGGAACAGAAAAGAGTTGGCAGCATTTAAGGACACCTTTCTATGAGTGCGTGGCAGAGCACGGACCTGCTGGTAAGGCTGAGAGAAAAAAGTAAAAGCAGTGGAAGCAGAGATGGGTGACTTGGGAAGAATATAAGGATACTGCCCACATATGTAGGGATGGAGGCAGGAAAGCCAAGGTGTAGATGGACTTGAACTTGGCAAGGAATGTGAAAACAAGAAAGGATTCATTAGATATGTTAGGCAGAAGAAACAGGCAAAGGTGAGTGTACTCCCTCTGATAAAAGAAACAGGACGGCTAGCTTTCTCAGATACAGAGAATGCTGAAATACTTAATGAGTTCTCTGCTTCAGTTTTCACGGAAAGTCAAGGTTCTCATGCTTCTCATGTCCCTGAGCTTCTAAAGCAGAGGAGCAAAATCCCTCCCAGTGTAAGAGCAGAGCAAGTCTGAGATCACCTGAAGAGATTGGATGAGTACAAATGTACTGGGCCAGATGACACGCATCCCAGGGTTCTGAAGGAACTGGCTTATGTGGTTGCCAATTCTCTCCCCAACATATCTGACAAATCATGGCTGTTAAGCGAAGTCCCTGGTGACTGGAAAAAGGGAAACACCGCTCTCATGTTTAAGAAAGGGAAAAAGCAGGATGCAGAGAACTAGACCTGTGAGCTTTCTGTCTGGGAAGATAACGCCGCAGATCCTCATGGACACATATAAGATGAAGACGACATCTGAGACAGCCAGTGTGGCTTCACCAACGGCAGATCATGCTTGACCAGTCCAGTGGTCTTCTAAGTGGAGTAATGGCATTGGTGGACCAAGGAAGGGCAACTGATGCCATCTATCTGGACTTGTGCAAAGCCTTTGACATGGACCCACACCAGATCCTTGTCTCTAAATTGGAGAGAGGTGGATTTGAAGGCTGGACTACTAGTGGATAAAGAGTTGGTTGGGTGCTCATAGCCAGAGGGTTGTTATCAGTGGTTCTATGTCCAGGTGGAATGGGATCAGAAATGATGTCCTCCAAGGGTCCATCTTGGGACCAGCACTCTACATCTTTATCATCAATGACGCAGACAGTGGGATTGAGTGCATCCTTAAAAAGTCTGCACACAACATAAAGCTGAGTGGTGCAGCTGACACAATAGAAGGGAGGGATACCATCCAGAGGGGCCTGCACATGCTTGAGAAGTGGGCACGTGAGAATCTACTGAGGTTAACAAGGCCAAGTGCAAAATGTTGTACTTGGGTCAAGGCAATCTCAGATACAAGTACAGACTGGGAGAAGAACTCACTGAGAGCAGCCCTGCAGAGGACTTGCGGGTCTTCTGGACAAAAAACTGGACATGCACCAACTACATGCTCTTGCAGCCCAGAAGGCCCATAATACCCTGGGCTTCATCAAGACAGCGGTGACCACAGGGGGAGAGAGGCGATCCTGCTCCTCTGTACTGCACTGGTAAGGCCCCACCTGGAAGTCTGGGACCCCCAGTACAGAAGGGATGTGAAGAGGGTCCAGAGGAGTTCCATGACGATGATCAAAGGGCTGGAGCACCTCTCCTATGAAGACAAGTTGAGGAAACTGGGCTTGTCCAGCCTGGAGTAGAGAAGGCTGCAGAAAGACCTCGCTGCAGCCTCCAAATGCTTAATGGGAGCTTATAAGAAAGAGGTAGACCAACATTTTACACAATCTGATAGTGACAGGACAAGGTAGAATGGATTTAACTGTAAGAGGGTAGATTTAGGTTAGATATTAGGAAGAAATGTTTTACTTAAGAAGATGTTGAGGCACTGGAAGATGCTGTCCAGAGAGGCTGTGGATGCTTCATCTCTGGTGTTCAAAACCAGGCTGGATGGGGCTGTGGTTGGCAACCCTGCCCATGGCAGGGCAATTAGAATCAGATGACCTTTAATATCCCTTCCAATATAAGCCATTCTATGATTCTAAAAGGATCGAAGATTCCTTCTTTGTCACAACCAACTTTTATAGACAATTTCTTCTTTTTATAGCAAGTCAGTATGTAATGGGATGTAAACTTTTCCCTAACTGTGGGAGAACTGAATTAGTGGAAGAGCCTCACATGACATTTAAAGAGTTTCCAAATGAGAAAACAGAAGCAGTATAGAACAGAAGTCAAAGAGTGGAATATCGAATGTAATGTGGAGAGCAAACGGAACAGTTCAGTACAGTTCAGTAGTTTTATCTAGACAGCTTGCTGGCAGATGCAGTAATACTGCATGCTGTAAAAGATCACAAAAAAACACAGTATGCTTTATAGACTTCTTCCTAATCTTTATTTAGAAAGAAAGAATCCTCCTCCAGTACTTACGTTTTATTACTTACCGAAGGATCTACTCGATCATTTGTTACTCCCCTCAGGACAATCTTCAGTGGATGTTTCATGAAGGGTGCCAAACAGAGTAGACTTTCTAAGTAGTAGCCAATACTGCGGCTAGGGCTGCAGTCATGTTCCAGTGAGCCCCCATATAGAAGACCAGGCTGATAATACAAGGTAGTACCTGGGAAAGAAGCCAGTGAGGAAAAAAAGAAAATTAAAGGTATGTCAGCATGCTAGCCATTACTGCAGCATAAAGACACTTTACAACCAGGGAAAGCAGATTTTATAGAAAACTGGCAGCACTACCACCACACTACTTCAAAGACCACAGTAAATAAATGGGTCAAGGCAGATGACTGTTTGTCTTGTACATCATTTCTCCTCCTTCCTGCCCTCCTCCAAAATTAAGAAACTCTAACTATCCCCAAAATGCTGAAACAAGCAACTATCTTTTAAACAACAATCTTTAAAAGCAACAATCTTTTAAAGAAGATAGAATGAAGTTATGCTCTGTTGAAAACCTGTCTCAGTATATCCAGTGACATATTATCCACTTTACTGACAAACGAGTCCTGAAAATCTACACATAATCTACACAACTGAGATTCCTACATGGGATGCTTCTTGATCAAAGTAACTGTAACTCCTCTTAGGAACATGACTTGGCAAGTACTGGCTTGGTTCAGTGACTTTCCTCTGCTAGGAGATCCTACATATTAAACAAAATATTACCCTCAGCCTTAGTGCACTGCACTCTGAAGATGCATGATCTTATATGTATTTCTTTACTAAAAAGCTTCTGTGCTTAGTAACATCTAATTCATGGAGTCAATGCTATCTAAACACCTACCTGTCAAGTTGCAATTTTTACTTCAAGTAATAGAGCCTGGAAGACTGCAACAGAGGAAGAAGAGAAAACAGACCTCACCTGTTTGGTTTATCTCAATCCTAGAGCCATTTGTCACTTTGTCAATAAGGCGAATAAAACATGCTTCAAAGTCTGAGGAATAGAACAAAGAAATAATCTTATAGTTACTTAAATTTACTCCTGAAAACAGCAAGAAACTTCAGCATACCAGACTTAAACATTTTCCTTTGCATTAAGCAAGTGGAGAGCAAATGATAGAAGCTGGTGCATCTGATCACCCAAGCCCAGGATGAAGCTGTTGACAAGTTACGTTTTGCTTACAATAAAGGTAATGTTTGCACGTACGTACAAATCCCAGCCAACAGAACTCCACGTAAAACCCCAAGTACAACAAGCTAATGACAGCTTCCCACTATCCTTTGTAACATAGTTTAGAACTGCTGTTCAGATGTGAAGCACTACTGAAGCATGGGCACAAGCTACCTGGAGATATTCCAGTTTTCCATTTTCAAAACTATCAATGGCAGTGCTAAGACTACAAAAACTTAATTCTTCCCATCACGTCTCTGGAGTTGATGTCCCCCAGTAGAAGAAAGACAGGGAGTTGTTGGAGAGGGTCCAGAGGAGAGCCACAAAGATGATCAGGGGGCTGGAGCATCTCCCCTATGAAGACAGGCTGAGGGAACTGGGCTTGTTCAGCCTGGAGAAAAGAAGGCTGCGGGGTGACCTCATTGCAGCTTTTCAACACCTAAAGGGAGAACACGGAGGAGAATCAACTCTTTGAAAGGGTTGATAACGGCAGGACAGGGGAAAATAGTTTTAAGTTGAGGGAGGGAAGATTTAGGTTCTATGTCAGGGTGAAATTCTTTACAGACAGAGTGGTGAGGTGCTGGAACAGGCTGCCCAGAGAGGTTATGGATGTCCCATCCCTGGAGATGTTCAAGGCCAGACCGAATGGGGCCCTGGGCAGCCTGGTCTAGTATTAAATGGGGAGGTTGGTGGCCCTGCATGTAGCAGGAGGGTTGGAGATTTATGATCCTTGAGGACCCTTCAAACCTGAGCCATTCTGTGATTCTCTCTTTTTGCTTACAGTCTATACTACAGAAGTTTGTGTGGTGCTAATTGGTTTCTCCTGTGTGTATGGGTCATGGGAAAGCACAAGCATATCTTAAGTCAGTGCTTGTACTGAAGTATTCCAAGATCCTGGGCTGGCATAGGCTTAACACAAAGGAGAGCTTGAATTTATGCAGAGCTCAGAACCCAGCCAGTTTCAAGGACCAAGTGCACATGCCCATGTCAGTGACTGGCAGGACTTCCTGATCCTGATCTCTGTCGCTTCCCAACCAGTGATCTGTCTTCTTTCTGTTCAAGCTGTTTGGATACAGTAAAGAAAGGAAAGAGCTATTTGGAGAAATTGCAGTGTGTCAATATATCACACAGTGCTGGTCCTGCTCTCCGTTATCATGGAGGGAAAGTTCACACAGCAGCGATAGGACTTTTTCCGGAGTGCATCCTCGTGAGCACATTAGGCCCTCGGAGTTCAGAAGGCTTTCACTGCAAACGCTCCGGTCACAACAAGCTGAGTGAACTGCACGTTGGATTACCAACGCCCAAACGCTGACACACCTACCAAAGGGCAACGCCCACAACTGAACACAACCCCAAATGCAATTCAGAACACAGCCGTTCCGCGCCCCACCGTGCCCTCGTGCACCGCCAGTATCCATTCTGGGGACGAGGGCTCCGCATGGGAGCAAAGGGCTGCCTGCCGGGGGCTCCCCAAACGGCTGCGGGCTCCCAGGACAGGGATCCTCACCCGGGCCCTCAAGTGATCCCGTTCGGGCACGCAGCGGGCACGTCCCGCGGCCGACACCCGGCCCTCGCCGTCCGGATCCCTCCTCAGCGGCGGGCCGAGCAGCGGGTGGGTTCGCCCTCCGTGGCAGCGCCCGGTTAGACGCTCGGCTCCGCCACTCTCTCCACCCGCACCCTTAGGGACTCTGCCGGCGCCTCGCTCACCGCGGAGACCGGGGTCCTCCTCTTTGGCGCGGATCTTGCGGATTTTCAGCGGCCGACCGCTGAGCGTGGACAGCACCAGCCGCTGCCGTAGGAAGTTGCACCCCGCGAAGCCGAGGCACTGCGCGCTACCACCGCCGCCCGCCATGCCACCGCACTGCCCCGCGGCGCCCGGCACGCCCACGTGGTTGTGAACAGGAAGCGCTGGGACAGCAGGGGGCAAAGGGCAGGGGGCAAAGGGCAGGGGGCGGGGCGGAGCGCCGGGACGGTGGCGGACGGGACGGTGGGAGGGAGGAAGGGGTGGTGCCCGGGGAACCGCGCGGCCGCCCCGCCCCCCCCCCGCGCCGCCGCTGGGACCAATGTGCGCGCGGCGCTGCCGTGCGGGATGATACGTGGTCCCGCTTGCGGGGCCGTGCCTCGAGAGCCGGTAATTAAATATTGCTCCTTTCTGCTCGTCGTGTGTGTTTTTTTTTATTGCAGGCTGGTGTTTGTCTGCCTCTGGTTTGGTGTGGTCTTTCACCCGCGCTGTTACGTGGTGCTTTGTTTCTGCAGCCTCAGCTTCTGTGGGATGCCTGAATCCTCGTTATCTGACAGATGAAAAATTAAATCGTGGGGTGGAGCACGGCTTGGGGACCAGGATACACTTCTCAGATAAGAACGAATGAGCTTCTGGCAATTCGTTTGGTCAAACTTTTTTTTAAAGTAATTTATTGCTGACCGTCATAAGGGTAATTAATGAAAGAACCACTTGACATTCCTGCTTTAGGGCTGTCCTTGAGGGGAGTGTGGATTACAGCATGGGTAACGGTTAATTGCTGGGATACATTTATTTCTTCCTTATGTAGGAAGAAGTTCCTTGTGTTACGCAAAAAACTGAAAGCACAGAAAAGTGATCTCATATCCTGTGCTGGAGGGAGCCCACAATACTGTAGTGTTTTCCACAGATATATTCTGCTTTGTGTTTCCTCATGTGCAGAAACTCATGTTAGCTCTTATCCCTGGTTAATACAGTTTGTGCTTTGCTATGGACAAAGTCAGACTGTTAGCAGGGAGCAGCTGACAGCTTCCAGGAGCAGTGGGTGAGTGCTGCACAGGCAGGCAGTGCCTTCACTGACCAAAGCACAGAACAGGTGCTGGGTCCATTGACAGCAGTTTGTCAGACCCGGGATCCAACTAGCAGATCCAGTTATGAAGAGTAGTGGATGGGGATAAAGATAAACCTGTATCCTAGGTCTGAGGGGCCCATCCAGGAGGTGGGACAGGCCTGGTATCCCGTCAGGAAGTGCATCTGGAGGTATCTAAACCTACAGTGTAGCTGAGGCAAGGAACAAAAGCCCTCAGGACCTGTGCTTAACAGGAGCTGAGTGAGTGGGAGGCTGCTGGTGGAGATGCTGAGGACCATTAGTGACTGTTGATGTATGTATGATCCCAGCAGTGATCTCTCTATCTTCAGTGAGAAACGTTGGCTGTAGGAAGCAATGCTGTTTCTGATTTTCTTGTGTGTTCTCAATGTAGACCTTCCCCTAGAGCAAAATATTGACATATTTGTGTACTCAATAGATGTGTTCCAGTTTTGTCTGTGCCTTAAGCACCTTCTGGGAGTACACAGCAGCTCAAAAAATATACTTAGAAAGATAGCAAAAGTGGAGTTTAAATTTAGTATTACTACCTGGATATTCGGATGAATTAAAGATGAAATAGCCCCTGATCTAAACTGAAGCAGCATTGTGGGTGCAGAATCCTTGTTATCTAGAGAAAAATGAAATCTTGTTTTTTTCTGGATGTCCTTTCAATGATGGACCACATGCCATGAATACATATGGCTCCAAACAGAAAAGATCTGAATGTTTTTCATGCAAACCAATAACACTTCAATTTCTTTTGAATAAGTTGTTTTCCAGAGACAGAGCATTTATTTAGATATATTTTTTGCCACGATAGGAACGCTTTGCAAGAACTACGACGTCCTCTTATTAGCTGCTTGGTAGCTCAGCTTTTTTTATCGGTGCAACTAAGGTTCATTTGTTATTTAGATAAACTGATCTACAAGCTACTTGTAATGATCTATCACAATTTGACTACTTACAGTCCTCAGAAAAAGAAATTTGGTTTTACTGGTAGCTATTCTGTTTTTGGCTGGGATAGAATAGCTCATGTGTTGCTGTATTTTGGATTTGTGACCAAAACATTGTTGATGATGCAGCGATGTTCTGGATATTACTGAGCAGCACTTGCACAAAGAGTATTTTCTGTTATTTATACTCCCTCAAACACTGTCGAGGCTGGGGATACATGACAGGTTAGGAGGCGACACAGCCAGGGCAGCTGATCCCAGTTGACTGAAGGGGTGTTTCATACTGTGTAACATACTCAGCAATAAAAACTGTGGAGGAGAAAGGAGGGACTTTCAGAGTTGTGGCTTTTGTCTTTCCGAATAACTGTTAGTTGTGATGAAGTCCTGCATTCCAGGAATGTGTCTGAATATCTACCTGCCAGTGGGAATTGGTGAATTAATTCCTTGTTTTGCTTTGCTTAATGTGTGGCTTTAACTTTATCAATTTGTCTTTATCTCAAGCCACATATTTTCTCACTTTTGCCTTTCTGATTCTCTTTTTCATCTCACCAAGCAGAGGGAGTAAGCAAGTGAATTGTGTCGTGTTTAGCTGCCTACCTGGATTAACATGGAACAAAATGGAAATTGCATTGCAGTTATCGACCTGCAGTTTCATGTTGTGAAATGGACAATTTTATATGGCTAGACTTGGATTTCTACTGAATCATAGCTCCCAAATCATAGACTTGTTCCTGAATGAACACACTGTGATCATTTTAAAGGGAAGTCTTCTATATTTTAACATTCAGCTCTGTGTCGTATTCTACTTTTAAGCCTACAAATTTTTCTTTCTTTCTTTCTTTATTGTTTGTTTAATACATTTGCATTTATTTTTCATATTTTCATATTTACGGATGAAGTTGGAAAGGACCTCTAGGTCTATCTGGTCCAATCCCTGCTAAAGCAGGGACTGTACAGAGGGATGCCCAGGTCCATGCCCAGGTGGCTTCTGAAGATCTTCTGGAGGAGAACTCAGTCACCTGCACAGTAACGAAGTGCTTCTTGATGTTCCAATGGAGCCTCCTGTGTTTCAGTTTTTGCCCATTGGCTCTTGTACTGAGGCTGAGCACACTGAAAAGAGCCTGGCTACATACTTTTTGCAGGTATTTATGTACATTAATGAGATCCCCACTGAGCCTTCTCGAAGCTGAACAGTCAAGACTCACTCAACCTCTCCTTGGAGGAGGGATGTGTCAGTCCTCCTGTGGTGAAAATGCAGTCATTCTGACAGCTTTAAAGTCTCTAGTTAAAGCAAATTGGTCAAAGCTGGAGTGCTAGTTAAAAACAATAAACAGAAACCTGAAATGCATTTGTCATTTTGAAGAGGCTCATGGAAACAGTCAATTGCTTGTAGTGATAAAACTTCTCAGCTTTCCGAAGGTTCAAAATTGAACCATTCTGATATCATTAGGAAACTGCAATACTTGAGCATCATTTTGAAATTCTTTCTTTTTTCTTTTTAGTTCTCTTCAAATATTGCTGTCCAGGTCAAGAGATTTTAGAATCAACTTTCAATTATTTATGAAGATTAAATCTGTTTCAAATAAATCTGTACAATCTGAATGATAGCCTATTTTTTAATAATTATCATGTTTTTCAGATATTTTTTTCCTTAATGTGCCTTGAGGTGCTGGTGGTTTTACTATCTGGGGTGTATTTTCCCATACTTCATTCATCTGTATAAGCAGTGAAGAACCATCAATTCTATACAGAAACTGTTTGTTTTTTGTGGTAGTTATCACTTTGCATAAATAAGTCATAGCTTCTTTGAAAGGAAAAGGCTATCTCATACAAACCCTGCTGAAGGATTAACCTGCTGAAGGAGGTTAATAGTGATAAGGTTGATGGTTTGGAACAAAAAAGCTTCTAACACTACTTCAATCTTGAATAGATTTGAAAGACAAGAAAATAAGATAAAATAATAATAATAAATAGTAATAAATAATAGTAATAAAATAGTATATTTTATATACAGGTTTGTTGCAGGTACTCTCCTTTAAGTTCAGTCCTTTACAGTTTGATTGGTGTGACATATAAAGTTTAAGTCAGCTGTTCAACTGACTGGATAGTTGACTTTTGAAATTACTAGTAAATTGTGCTAGTTTTAAAGCATATTAAATGAATTTTTGAAAATTTTGAGAAATTTATGTAGGAATTTTTGTCAAATGTTTAAAATTACTATAATTTAAGGGAGGAATCCTGTAACTAACAGTTTTAGAGAGTTTTACAAAAAGAAAAAAAAAAGTATCTCAGTCCAAATTGCCTAAAGTAGTGTCATGTGTAGTGACCATTGCTGTGTCATCTGTGGAGGAATGCCTTAGTAATATAACCTCATGTACTAACAGAATAAACTCTTGGGAAGGAAAGAAATCCTGGTCAGTGGGAAATTCAGTATGATTTGCGAGAAACTTTTTTGTGCAAAGGAGGATGTACCAGTTTGTTTTCAGCTAGGATATGCTCAAGTTAAGTTATTTACCCAATATTTAATTTTAAAGTATAAGTCAAATTCACCAAAATGTAAGTTGATGATCTCAGAGAATCTGTGTAATTCCCGTTCTGAAGTACTAAATTGTCTTGGTTTTCCTCAAGTCTATAATAAGCTTATGAAACATTCCTTCTAAAAACTACTTAACTGTAGTTTTTAAAGAAATGGGAAAAATGCCATTCTTAGTAAATTCCCAATATCAAAAAGGTAAGAATTTGAGGCATGGCTTTGGCAGCGTCTGATGCACGGACTCAGATGTGAGTGATCCAAATCGTTTATTACAAGTTCTCACATCACTTACATACTTACATACTTACATACATACATACAAACATACAAGTTTTCTAGCTTTCCCATTCACCCCTACATCTTTCCCATCCACCTTTACATGTCAACAGAGCATTCTACAAAACACTCTTCAGCCGTTCACACAGGCACTTATCCAATCAGAGCCGTGAGATGTTCTTTCTTCTAGAGGTGTCCTTGGTTCTATGCTGTTTATCTTGCTCCACAGCTTCTGCTCTGAACAGTTTTTCTTGTATTCCCACAGGCTTTCATGAAGTTGGCAGTCATTAATTATTCATTATATTCTGTATTGTTACAAGTTGAAAACTTCCTCTGCCAAATAAGTTTTTATTGTGGTCTGAATTAGGGAGCCAGTTCCAATAGTGGAGGTTGAGCCAGCTAGGGAAACGGTTCTATCTAGAAAAGAAATAGCTTCAGTTGTTCAGACAGCCTTCTGTGCTGCAGAGCAGGATTGCTAAACAAAAAGGAACACAGGCCTCCCAGTGCTATTGACTTAATCTATTGTAATTTTGATTCCCTGCCTTCCAGTTGAAAAAGTAGGGTACCAAATAGAATTTTACCATGTGAATTCCTACATTGGAAGATGAATTTGGGTCCAATTCTAAAACTGATTGGGCAAACAAGTGAACATGAAATCTTATGGAGAATGCCTTATCTGAAAAATTTCAATTTAAGCTAAATGGAGGTACTTCATAGCTTCTGGGCAGGTTGAATAAATTGTTTCTGATATAGCCTGGGGAACAGCTGTAGAAGGTATGCTTCTTATATTCCTATTGGCAATCTTCGAAGAGAGCCACTGGTACATAGATAATTGGAATGTGTATTTCCTTGATTTGGATTATAATAAAGATCTATAAATAATTTCAAGATCTGAATCCCCCTCCCTCCTCCTCCCAAAACTAAACCAAATCAGCAATCAATGTGTGGAGGTGCTTGTTACAGAGTATCTTCATCACTTGGAAGAAAAGAAAAAGGTATAGAAAATATATGAAAATACTGTAAAATCTGCAAGATATGTCATTGTGGAGTTGAATTTTTCCACACTTTATCAAATAGTATACAATGTTAGCTGTTTTAAATAGACCGGAGAGCATATAGTGCACATGCAGCTCAGATATAACCACGTAGACTGGGGAACAAGGTGCTATAACATGGGTGCTTGCACTGCCAGAGTGAAAGAACTGCGCATCCAAGTGCAGCAGCAGTATCTTTAAACGTGGTTTCATTGACATCTAGTGACAGAAAGTGTTTCTGCATGTCATGTTCAAGCCTGTATTCAGACTGCAAGAAGGGTGGCCATTTTTCACACAAGTAGGCATTAAGTGAGAAATTAAGTTTAATGGTGTTTTGTCTGAATCTGCTAAAGATTCATATACAGAAAGAAGGTGATTAAGAGTCACCTGTGATAGTTTTGGTGAATGCAGTGTATGTTCAAGTGTTGGAAGACCCATGATTTGCTTAACCCTGATTGTTCTTGCTTATTCAGGCTAATATGGCATACAACAATCACATAATTTCATTCCTTTTCCATTTCTATATCCTTCATATTAAGTGAAATGTTAAAGGGATTGTATTTTATGTAGGTCATTCCAAAAGTAATGTTTCTATATGCCACTGTACATTGGGTGTGGTATGACTAAGTCTGGAAATGTACTTCATGGTCATTGAACTGGTACGAGGTCTGGCATTATCATACTTACAAAAGAAAGGTGTCTTTTTCCCTGGCCTGACAACGGAAGTTTGAACTTTCAACTTATTCAGTGCTGCAGTGTAGCAGTCTTGAGTTGATAGTTTTTCTGTGTACTACGAAAAGCAGATGGATTACACCTCTTGTATTGCAAAAGACAGTGCACATCATACTCGCTAAGAGCTGTGTCTTGAACTTTTTCTTCACTAAGGAATTTACATGTCACTACTCTGTGAACTGCTGTTTTAACTCTGGCTTGTAGTGATGACTCCACATCTGGTCACCAGTAATTATGTGATCCGGGGATCTGTCACCTTCAGCCTCTTATTGTTTCAATACATCCAGGAAAACTCGCAGGTAGTGTTCTTTTTTTCCCGTGTGAGCATTCATGGGACGCACTCAGCACAGACTTTCTGATATTCCAACGTTGTTGCCATCATTTCCAGTGCATTGAAGCCAATATTCAGCCCCATTTCCCTGGTTTTAATCTGCTGATTCACGTGGGTGAGCTGATCAAGATACTGTTCATTTAATGATGTAACAGCTGTGCATGGCTTGTCTTTAATGTTGCTGTTGCCTCTGCTGAAATGCACCACCCACCGCCTCACTGATCAGATCCAGTGTTCGATCTCCAGAAATATTCAGCAAGTGTTGATGAATATCAATGGTGCATTTTTTTTTTGGCACAGAAGAATTCAGTAACACACTTTTGCTTCATATGCACTTCCGTGTCAGACGTCATTCTGTAGGACTGCCCCACTGCTGCCATTTGTTATACAGCAACAAAATCTAACAGTATTGGTGGGAATGTTCAACCTTTGTTACCATTTCACCAACGTGTGCATCTGACATTGTGGGCCAACAAACTAAAATAGGATTCATTACTTTTGTTACAGCCCTTGTGTAACTTCTTCCTCACATAAGAAACCATTCTGATGTAAAATAGAAAGGTTAGGAAATGAGTTTTGTTACAGTACTAATGGAATTCTCTACCAAACTCAAAAGGACATGGATCTCCAAGGAGAAGATAAGACTAAAGTTCTTTTTACAGTATAAGTCTTAATAAGTCTCTTTAAAGAATTACTTATGTTTGAAAAGCCACTGAAAAGTCTGAAAGACTTCTTTTTGGAAAGAACATGAGGACTTGTTTAAAGCAAGATTCTGGTGCCCTTGTGATAGCTAAATGGTAAATTTCCTTAATCAGGACTTAAGGGCACAAGGGCATATAGTCTGGACATAAGTGTGTAAACTACATGTGTGAATAAAGCATCTGATCTGTAAGCAGGAAAAAAAGGTTAATTGAGAATACAATGTAGGCTGTATTAATTAAGCTTGGTTACTGTGTTAAGATATGAGTAGTTTAATCTGGATTAATATAAACAATTGCCATGTTTGAAATGTTAAAATTATGCAGAAAAAAATAACGTGCATGTTTTTTAACTAAAGGACTGTACCGAATTACCCATTATCTGTAATTATCTATACGCTGCTACAGATCCTCCCTATATTTATTCACTTTTGCATTTCTCAATATGCCACAAGTGCTGCATAAAACCATTAGGATGAGGGATGTACTCTGGCAAAGATAGCTGAGGAGAAGGGAACAAGAATTCATTTTACTATGAACACTTGGTAATGTAGTTACCTACGTGTTGTTTCGCAAAGATTATATGCTAGTGAGACTCTGTATGTGAAGTGCCTCTCAATCCACCTCCATCCACTCTTTCTTTGCTTACGCTTTCTGAAATCTAGACATTTTTAAGTGGTTTCTGATGGTGTGATTGTTTTAGCTGTCCACTGTGCCTTTTCTTTGAACTGTCCAGTAGCGCCTGCAGGGAAGATGATCTTCAGGCTCGTTCATTAACACATAGATAAGTTATTTCCATTTTTTATACATAGTGACTTTGGAAATAAGGTTTAGTGATCTCACTGACAAATCTAGTGTTCGTTGTCTCTTTATTTCATACAATAACTTCCCTTTCCCCAAAAATTTGTATTAGAAACACTCAAAACTTGTCTACCTTTCATAATTTTATGTGAAACGTTTAACTGCAAAAAATAGCATGGCTTCTAACATCTACATTACGAAATTGTGTTTCAGCTTGTGCATACAACTACTGCTTTGGCAGACTGAGATGTTTCCCAGGGAACTCTCATAAAGCTTTGAATGTTTCACACTTTCTGTCCTGCTGCATTTTAGAATAAAGAGAGATAATAACAGGTTTGGTTATGGGGCTTACTGCATGCTTATACTTCTAAGTGCTCAGCCAGTGTTTTCATACTTTAACATTAAGGCTATCATCTTGTTTACTAGACAGTTTTTTGGGCTTTGCTCATGCTGTTGCTGCATACCACATGCCCATCTGGAGGTTTTTCTGTTGCTATTTCAGAAGACTTCTTGCAACCACTGCAATTAAACAAGGTTGTAAAAAGGAAAGCTGGATTTTATTAAAGTGCATTTTGTCATTGGTTCTGTTTTCTGTGACATTGGTTTTCACTGCTGCTTTCCATGCTCATGGTGGTGGAGATCTAGTAATCAGCCTTTCCATAATCTTTATCAGGAAGGCTTATTCTTACTGCAGATGTGACAGTGAACATTCAACTATTGGTACAATGTTCTGTTTTAGTGAAAATGCTGCGTACTGCTGAGAATCACTGAATTGTATTGGTGGGAAGAAGCCTCTGGATGTCGTTGGAAGAACAGTGCTCAAATGAGGACCAACTGGCGGCAGAATACATTCAACTATCTTAAACAAAGCTCAGCCCCAGCTTTTTAAAAATGTGGCTACTTGCTATCATACTGTTGGAGCAGCCTTATGAAGACCAGCAAGAGCAGAGCTGCTGAATGAGGTTGGGTTAGCCAGGAGCTGAGGTGACCACAGCACAACCTTATGGCACCTGAGCAGAAGAGTGAGGTAGTGATAACAGCAGTATGTGTCAACAGTCCAGTGATCACTAGGTGACAGTCAGATAATTAGCCATGTTCAAGGCTAATCTGGGAAATTTAAACTGTGCAAGGTAAGGGTTGGGAAGAGGTACTCATATGGTCAGGACAGGGGCCAGGGGCTTGGTGAGGGAGAGCTGTGGTGGTCCTCCTGAAGCTTGGGCAGGCTGAGGGAGGTGCTGGAAGGGGAGCTAGGAGGGAGGGGAGGAGGGCTGATGCTCTCATAAGCTCTTGGTAAGTATGAATGTGGTGCGTTCGGGCAATAATAAGCATCAGTGCTTGTAATTCCTTAATGTGGTTGCTTTTTAGGGGTGGGAGTAGGAGGGAGAGGGAGAAGTTACTTTGACATTACTTTGGTCTGTTCAGCCTTGGGAAGAGAAGACTGAGAGGGGACCTGATCCAGGTCTATAAATATCTAAGGTGTGGGGGGCAGAATGGCGAGGCCAGGCTGTTCTCAGTGGTGAGTGGAGACAGGACAAGGGGAAACGGCTGGAAACTGCAGCATAGGAAGTTCCGCACAAACATGCGCAAGAACTTCTTTACAGTGAGGGTGACGGAGCACTGGAACAGGCTGCCCAGGGAGGTGGTGGAGTCTCCTTCTCTGGAGATGTTCAAGACCTGCCTGGATGCCTACCTGTGCGACCTGCTGTAGGGAACCTGCTTTGGCAGGGGGGTTGGACTTGATGATCTCTGGAGGTCCCTTCCAACCCCTACAATTCTGTGATTCTGTGACATAATGCTTAAGGGCTGTCTGATGCTTCTCGTTTTAATGCGGCTTGCTTGGGTATCAGTATTTTGGCGGTTATTTTGTGTACTGTAAAGATCATTCCCTTCTCTCCCCCGTGCTGACAGCTCCTTCACCGGGAGAGCTGTCACCGGCACTCCGCGGCCTCCCGCCACCCTCAGCCCAGCACCGGGACGAGGCACCGCCCGGGGGTAGGCGGCGCCGCTGCAGGCCGCTCTCCCTCTCGCTCCGGTCCGCCCCCCCCGGCCTAGGCCGCGGGACTTGCGCGCGGCAGCCGCGGCGACGAGCGGGATGGCGCCGCCGCCGCTGCTGCGCGCCGTCATCATGGGCCCGCCGGGCTCCGGCAAGGGCACGATCTCGGCGCGGATCATCAAGCACTTCGGCATGAAGCACCTCTCTAGCGGAGATATGCTGAGGGACAACATGCAGAAGAAGACAGGTGAGCGGCGGGGGGTGGCTCCGCCGCCAGTCCCGGGCCCTCCCAGAGCACGCGGGAAACGGAAAGCTCTGCACCAGTCTCCTTGCCGCTTACGTTTCCTGGAGCTCCACACGAGGCCTGTCCCAGGGGCTGTGAGGCCGCGGAGTTCCTCGTAGTTCCTCTGTCGGAAGTGTTTGTCCCGAAATGGGCAGACATGTGTGCAGTGGGGGTGTTCTGAAAAGCAAAGTTTTTCTGAAAGTTGTTCTGAAAAGCAAAGGCAAAGTTTTCAAGCTGTTTGCCTTAATCTGATTTACCGTGTTGTCCTGTCTTGATCTCTGGCTCTCTTCCAGTGCAACTCTTCTTTTTTTTTTTTTTTTTTTTTTAATTTTTTTACTGATGACAGGTCACCCTCTGGCTTGCAGATCTGCTTTTATTCATGGTGGGGCTGAAAATCTTGCAGGAACCACTTGTGGCTGCTTGTGGTAAAGTGAGGGTGTTGGTGCCTCACAAGTTGGAAGAACTTGTGAAGGACCACCTACCTTTGCAGCAGCAAAGCAGCAGCATGGTTACGTAACTGTTGGTATTGGTTTTGAAAATTTGTGAACATCCTTGAAAATGAAAAAATGATCTGTCATTATGAAATCAGCTGGTTTTGATTTCCACATATCTTCACACAAACCATGTTCGCTTTGTAAGAGTAATGGCCTTAGCTCGGTTGACTGACCTCACTGTGTTTGATATGTCCGAGTTAAACATTTGCTAGGAGCACCACCTCTGCATGCATATCTGAACACATCCAGAGTTTTGTGTG
Source organism: Tetrao urogallus (assembly GCF_951394365.1). Taxonomy (NCBI): domain Eukaryota; kingdom Metazoa; phylum Chordata; class Aves; order Galliformes; family Phasianidae; genus Tetrao; species Tetrao urogallus. The sequence goes on from NC_136816.1 coordinate 47,670,986, forward strand.
ATTGTAGAGTCAGAATAAGTTCTCTCAGAGACTCACAAAACAAAAATTGTTACTGCTATGAACCTTCAGGTTAAGTAAGATCCAGTGAGAATGGAAGACTTCCCAAAAGAGAAAGAAAACACACTGTTTATGAAATAGATTACTTTTGTGCCCATTGAAAGTGTTGCACCTTGGAAGCAGGATCAAAGAATGTAAACAGAGTCAAGCTGAGGAGTGTATGAGAAGAATAAATACCCACTGATTGATTTGACAAGGGAGTTTTGGAGCAATGGAAAGAAAAGTGATTCAGCAAAAATGATCTCAGAAGTGTGGACAGATTAAAGGATCTGAAGGAGAGTGGAAACGTGCAAATTTGTTGTGAGAGATCAGTGAACGATGTAGGAGGTGTTGAAATTCACTCAGAGTTAGCTAGCAGAACTTAAAGGAATTGACTATGGAGTTTTCCATTCATGACTTATTGCACATGAAGCTCTGTTTTAATTTTATTAAAAGTAAGCTACTATTTGCAGAAACAGTCTCCGAATGTCTGAGGTGAATATTAAGGTAGTGAGAGTGGGTAGGATGCTGAAAGGGCTAAGCTGGAATGAGAGGCACTTCAAAGAGCCTGGACCAATGTAGCTGAGGGAAGGAGGAAAAGAGCTTTGGTAATAACGGAGTCTTGCAGTGCTTAGTTCTTTAGGAACTGTAAAGCTAAATTGGATAGTTAAAAATTTGGAAAATTAAATATAACCAGTTGCTGTATGGAACTATTTTTAGCACTTGCTGTCTTTTGAAAGCAATCTTTGTTGAAAAGTCCTTTTGAGCATGAGTGTCCTTAGCAGTTTGCAGTTATTGCCATGTTCTGCTATGTCAGAGAGTGGAGAGTTGGTGACAGTCTCTACAGTGCTTAGCAGCCTGCAGTCTGAATGTGGCTGAAGCTTGTTTGCTGTATGCAGTTAGGACAAGCCAATTTTCTGAAAAACTTTTAGCAGAAATACCATTTTTTTGCTTTGACAGGAAAGAAAATGGTGTTGCCTTTTAAAGCCAAGGACTGGTAGTCTCAGACCCAAGCTTAAACCAAATCAAACCAAACCAACAAAACTTCACTAACCCCTCTCCATCACAACTAACTGACTATTCAAGTCTTCGGTTAATAGTCATGACTTGGGTTGGATATTAGGAAAAATTTGTTCTCCGAAAGAGTGGTTAGGCGCAGTAACAGGCTGCCAAGGGAGATGGTTGAGGTCACTGGAGGTGGGATCTCCACGTGTGGTACAGAGGGGTGTGGTTTAGTGGGGAAATACTGGTGGTAGGGATTGGACAGGATGATCTTGGAGGTATTTTCCAACCTTGTTGATTCTATCATTCCATGATTATTTTTTCCTCCTGCAATAGTTGGCTCTAGAAGATGAGGGGCTTGCAGTTACAGGCTGTGTTTCCTCTTCCACAGTTCAAATAATAAGACATGTCTGCCTTATAACTTGCCATATGCTTCACCTGCCTGCGCCCAACAGCTCACCTGTCTTTACAAAGAATGTTGGTATTACCATTTTCCACCAGGTTTGCATTGCATGTACTCTTAGATCATTGTGGCTTGAGCAATATGGTGGCATGAATCTAACAGATTTGGGCATCAAGTGCATATTCAATTGTACACTGTACAGCTTTCAATACTGCATCAGGCGATGGGGCTGGCATTTTTTACTGCTTCCTGCTGGAAGTGGTCTTATTGTGTATCAGTAATGTCAGTCCATCCCATCCTCTTGTTTAGCTTACTAGATCTGAATTGTCCATTAATAAACACGTAAGCAAATCCACGATAAAACAAAACAAAACAACTTAGGTGCTATTTGAGGTGACTTATTAAATTAGCTATTTGCTTTATAAACTAAGGCCACAAAGACTTTGTGCTCAGAGTAGAGCTCAGGCAAATGGATTTCCTCCTGGCTGTTCCCATGACTTAGATGACCTGCAGCATGACAATGCATGTGATATCAGAGTGTGATATCTGGATCTGTGATGTGTAAAGGGCATCTTAGCAAGCTGGTGGGCTAAGCAACTGGTATTAAAGGGTAGTCAGCGTCACGGGAAAGTACTAGTGGATGTGCACTCCTAGAAATAGTTTACAACATCTATAAACATCTTGTAACTCTGGTAATCATAAAAACTTGTTCTGGCATGTGTGCCTCATTGTGTGCTGCTCTCTTAAATACTTGTGGAGTTTCCATTTATAGAGAAGTCATAGAATAATAACTAGACATTAAACTGAGAAAATCAATTCCTCAGCAGGAAATCTGAGGGCTGGCGTCATTACGGAGCTTGGATGCTTAATGTTTCCTTATTCTTGTTTTGAGGACTCGTCCTGGTTTTTGGAACTTATCTTTCAAATACTCAGCAGTAAAATTATTTTTGGGCTGTGGGGTTAGAAGTAAACTGAATGCCTCTGTTGCTATTTGTGGAGCCACAGTCCAAACAAATTAATCTGATACATTTGCAAAATCAGATCCCAATGTCTGGTTAATAACTTTACTGATCTGTGCCATCCTGATCAAAGCCAAGTGTTCACAGGGTTGTTGGCATTTTTTTAGTTGCTGGAGGTCACAGGTACTGGGACATGACTCCTCTTATTTCACAGAAGTTGGAATGCTTGCCAAGTCCTACATTGATCAAGGAAGGCTTATTCCAGATGACATCATGACACGGCTGATGCTGAATGAGCTAAAAGGTCTAGATCGATACAACTGGCTGCTGGATGGTAAGTTACCATATCGGATATTACTATGTAAGGAGAGGAAATACGCACTAGAAAGCTTGGTTTGTTTGATTCACTAGTGGATACCTAACCTTTGGCACCACCCTCGAGGCACGGTATTTTACAGTGTAGGTTGCCAGCTTCTGCTGAAACATTTGGCAGCTCCAGTTTCTTCAGCTGCAAAGTGCACAGGATGCATGCTGCTTTCAGAGTGTTAAAGGGACATTAATTTATGTTGAAAAGGCCCTTTTACTGAAAAATAACATTTCAAAACTGGTAATTCTATTAATTCTTATTTCCCCTCCAATAACAGAGGCTTCTTTTAAAATATGGATTGAGAAGTGTTTTTTTAAACAGTCCTTGGAGTGTGGAACACTTGAAGAAAGGGTTGAAGTAGTTATGTAAATAGAAAAGTAGGCAAGCATGTGAAACAGCAGTAAGTGCCATGTGTAATAAATCACTAACAAAACCAGTGCTCAGGAATAAATCATTGTTCTTAAAGACCTCCTTTAGACCAAATTGCATGTGGATTCTTCAGTGTAAGCTTATAGCTTCAGCATTCACACTTAGGAGAAAATATCTTTACCACACTATCATGGACTGATGGGTTCTTGCTACCCCAGCCCCTGGGAGTACAGTTGGTTGTGCATCACAAAGATAGGGTCTAGTGTGGATGTATGTGTTTTCACATTCTGACCACAGCTTGTCTCAGTAGATAAAACTGAAAAGTTTTTGATGTGGCTTTTTGTTTAGAGGGAGTGAAACATCCATACTGCTCTGTGTTAGTAATAAACAGAAGACCAGGGAAAATGTGGGCTCTCTCTGGAAGGAAACAGAAGACCTAATTACCTATGATATAAAGGCTGAGATACTCAGTTCTTTTGCTTTAGTCTTCAATGGCAAGTGCTCCAGCTACACTCCCTAATTCACAGAAGGTAAAAGCAAGGTCAGGGAGAAGAATAGTGGATATACTGTAGAAAATAGGTTTTTAGACCATCTAAGGAATCTGAGGGTGCATCGGTTCATGGGACCTGATGATATGTATTCAATGGTCTTGAGGGAACTGGTGAATGAAGCTGCTAATCCACAGTGCATCGTATCTGAGAAGTCATGGCAGTCTGGTTAAGTTCCCCCTGACTGGAAAAAGGGAAACTCCATCCTGTAGTGCTTTATTATACTTCTTCAGTGCCATGAACCTTCGATTTTTAATCTCAAAGGCGCTGTGAAGAGCTCCTCAACAACACATGCAGCATGCAAACTAAGCAGGAGTTGGAAACCATGGTGCAGTTAGAAAACTATGATGTAATTGCTGGCATGGAAATGTGATGGGATGAATCGCACAACTTGAACACTATAATTGAGGGCTACATGCTTTTCAGAAAAAACATGCAGGGAATAGTGGGGGAATTGCCCTTTATGTTATGAAATTGAGATTGTGCAGAGCTATTTCTGAGAAACAGCCATGATCAGGTTGAGAGCTTGTGGGTTAAAATTAGGGATTAGACCAATAAAGGACATCTTGTGCCTATGGGTTTAATAGGCTACCTGATCAAAGGGAGCCTGTTGATAAGGCTTTCTTGCTTCAACTACAAGAAGCATTGTGGTTGCAGGCTCTTATCCTCATGGGGTATTTGAATCACTGGAATGCCTGCTAGGAAAGCAACATGGAGGCCTGCAAGCAATCCAGAAAGCTCCTGTAGCCTGCTGGAAACAAGTTTCTGGTTCAGACATTAGGCTGTGTGACCAACCAGGGGAGAAGTGCTAATAGATCCACCAGTGGAAATGACATCATTAAAGAGGTTAAGACTGGAGGCAGCCTGGTATGTAGTCACTGGGCCTGGGTTGAGCTCATGATCTCGAGGAATATGGGCCTAGCAAGAAGCAAGGTCAGGATCCTGAACTTGAGAAGAGTGAACTTCCATCTGTTTGATTAACTATGAGATTCCCTGGGAAGCTGTCGTTAAGGACAAAGGAACAGAGTAGAGCTTGCGCATATTTAAGGAGAGCACAGAATCATAGTACAAGAGATCTCCATCTCCCAGCACACCCAGTCAAATGGGAGAGGCAGGAAACTAGCATGGCTGAGTGGAGAGTTACTGGTCAAACTGAGGGATAAGAATATACATAAGAAATGTACAGGTAATGGAAGTAGGGACAGAGTCTGGAAAGAATACAAGGATGCTGTCTGGACATGCAGAAATAGGATCAACAAAGTCAAGGCCTCAGTGTACTCACAGTCTCTGGTAGATATATTGTTTTTAATGCAAAGGGAGAAAATAAGAAAATAAGAGCAGTCCCGAGTGTTTGTAGATTGTTCTGTTCCTCTTAGAATGAGCTGCCTATGGCTTTTATTGTTCAAAATATGCATATTGTGGTGGGTTTTTTTTTTTGTGAGTAAATTGGTGCATAATACATATGAATATGGGGTATTTTTGCTTGTTTGTTACACTTCTGAGAAGATGCCTATATGAACTGAGGAAAAGGAAGCTGGAAGACATTCAACAATAGTGCCATGAAACTGAAAAATCTGCTGAAAAAATTATCAGAAAAATCTGATGTCTCTTTAGCCTTTACAGCATGATAATACACATTTTCTATCTGACCAGCAGTTTCTCTACTGTTGAAATCCAGCAAATTCTCATAACTCTGGATACTTATGGAGTTATTTCCTTCATAAAGGTTTCCCTAGAACAGTTGCTCAGGCACAAGCCCTGGATAAAGAGTGTCAAATAGACACTGTGATTGACCTAGACGTACCATTTGAAACCATAAAATGTCGTCTCACTGCACGTTGGATCCACCCTAGTAGTGGCAGAGTCTACAACCTTGAATTCAGTCCCCCCAAAGTGCAGGTAAGCAGTACACATATTGATACTGGTGCTAAATAAATGTTGCCCTGCATTTGGAATTGTAGTGAAATATTGATGTACATTATTGCAAAATAGAGTAGTTCAGAAGAAAAAGATTTGTTTTGTCTCTTTAGAGCACAGAAACTCTCTGCTAACACACTGCCTCTTGGAGAATGCCCAGGTAGAAGCTCAAGCTCATGGGCAATTTGCTTGCCCTCTGCAGAATGAAACACCATGATGCCAGCTCCTCATACTGTTTCATAAGCTCGTATTATTCACTGATCTGGAAGACCTGCACACCTTCATGTGAGCTGGGTGTCATCTTAGCCTGCTTTGCAGTTACTAACTGTGCAGTCTGAAATGTCGTTTCCCTTCCTCTAGAGGACTCATTCTTTGTATCCAGGGTGCGCATTAAGTAATGTACCAGTCACAGATATCCACTTGATACTTTTCCTGATTAATTACCATTTAATCAGGGTATTTTTAGAGGGGCAGTTGTTATATTGTTTAATTGCAAAATTAGATATAGGAACTTGGTAGTATGAGAAGCTTCTCAACAGAACAAAAAGCTTAAAGCTTGAGGTGTTGTAAAACAAGAACAGTAAGCTAATAATATAATGGATATACATCATTACCCTAAATTTTTTTTAGGTACTCAGTTCTGTATCATTCTTAACTCTAAATAACTTACCTGTTGCAGCATCCCATTTTATCTGGAAGTTCTATTAAGTTGCATCACAACTATAGCAGGCTTTGTATTTTTGAGGTTACAGTGTTGCAGGAAAAGAATCCAGTGAAATACCAGTGAAATTGCTTAAAGTGAGCAATTGCAAACATTAAGTATAGTTTAAAACTGGAATTTAAATTATGGTTACTTTTAATTGCAGAAGAACATAGACAAGCAGCAACAGAGCATTACCAGACATAGCAGAGTGGGTTCCAGCTATAAAAGCTCTACTATGCACTCCGCTCTACCAATCACGTAATTAGTGAAGGAAGTGTATCACAACATATTAAAGTAGTTTGTGGAATGACACTGAACGGGTCCAATGCAGTTGTCTGTGTTGTCTGGTAGCTCTGAAAAAATTTCAGCCACCTAATTGCTCATCTGTACAATCAATGAATGCACAGATGTTATAGTTATGAGATGTACCAGTGCTTGGCTATGTAGTTACTACACCAAAGCAGAAAAGATGCTTACCCATATCCTGAGCTCGCTTACAAAACTCCAGCAGAGTGGATCTCCAGAAGAGATCCTTCCCCGCTGGTAGCCAGCTCTTAAATGGGTCTAGGAGAGGTAGAGCCCGGCTCCGCCCCTTCCAGCAGCACAACTGAATTGCCTTCACCTGTGCTGCCATGGCTGACCCAGTGCTCGCCTCAGGTGATCAATCAGAGGTTCAGGCCGTGATTCAGCAGTTCCCATACACTCATGAAAACTAAAAGACTGTGGCTTGAGAGTTCATACAAAACTGCAGTCCTGATACTTAACAGGTGCAACTAAGGCACTATTATGGTTGCCTTCACAGATGTTAGATAGAAACCCCTGAATATTTTAAATTATTGTATAATATAAAGAAGGTAAGTTTGACCATGTAATCTCTAATATCTCTAATATCAGACATGTTCTGGAACAAGTTTTCTTCATGCCTTCATAAACAGGGCAGCTTATTCAACACTGACATTTATCATTGGTTCTTGAAACTGCCAAAAAACAAGCAGGAAGAAGGAACATTTCTGTTGTCTAATAGGCTTTGTACTTAAAAGATAACTAATATTTCCACTTCAGATGTCAGATTACACTTGCCTTTTGGAACAAATGAAAATAATTGACGGTTTAATTAGTATGTAAGAAGGAACAGAGAGTCCCCTATGTCTGTATGGTGTGTTACTCTGTAACTAAGTGCACAACTCAGTGCAGCTAAGGAGATGCATTTAAAGCTACTAGTTAATTCTTAACGAGGTTCCTGTATCTTCCACTGTGCCAGTGACTGATGATTTCCTTGGCTGTTGCTTGTTTCAAGACTTAAAAGCACACTAACCACTTCAAGCCCTTCGCGAAACTGGTCTGAAATGTGTACAAGAGTAGGAATTGTCACATAGTAAGCCCATGCCTCTGCTTACTGAACTGTAGAATTGTTTCTGTTGGCTTCCATGTTATATTTTGCTGTCATATTTATCTGTTGCTAAACATTAAGTCTTCTGCAGTGTGACTTAAAAAGGATCGTGAATTCCATTCTCCATTTTGCTGTCATCAAACTAAGGTCAAATTAGCTTCTTGCTTGCTTGCCCTTATGCATGAACATATTACCAACCACCTTCTTCTTCCTCTTAAATCCAAAACTCAGCATCACATGAGCTTCTGTGAAGAAAATTAACTCTGTCCCAGCCAAAACCATATCAGAAGGCTCTGTCTACATGTTTCAATATTCAGCAAACGTTCCAGAGACCTAATCAGTAAAGTAATGATAACCTCATGTTCTCTGTAAATACTCTGAAAGTATTTTTATAGTAATTGAATATCTTACTTGAAAGTCAACTTCTTATATTCCAGGTAAGATAGAGATGGCAGCTTTTATCTTTATAAGCAGAAACCTACACTTGGACTACCTGAAATCTGATCATAATTTAAATGAAAAAATACACAAACAGAAATATACATTAGTGTTTGCTGTTAACCAACGCATTTGGTTTTAAACTATGATTAGGGCATTGATGACATTACTGGAGAGCCCCTTGTTCAACGAGATGATGATAAGCCAGAGACGGTTACCAAGAGGCTGCAGGCTTACGATGCACAAACAAAACCTGTTCTAGAATACTATCGGTAAGTAGTAAAATAACTATGCTTCTTCCACATTAGCACAGCAAGGAAAAAATCCCTGTAGTTATAGAGTTCTTAAAACAGTCGGTGTGGTATGAGTAGCAGTGTATCTTTCACTACCTTTTTAAGAAACAAAAATAGTACAATCAGTAAGATTTTGACTGTTGCATGAAACTTTCTGATGATCCAGCTTAGCACAACAGCCTTTCATTGGAGCTGCTTTTAGCTTTACACATAATGCTAGGCATTATTCAGTGAATTATATTAGTGATCTGAGTGATGTAGGTCTGTTTAGTAGGGTAACAGAGACAGTGCCTTTCTTGGAAACCTTCACAGTATTTTTAATTTCTGCATGTGTAGAAGTCCTTGTAATACAGCAAGAGGTCAAGAAACTGATAAATAGAAAAGTTGTTAATGAGAATTTAGAGGTGTCTGTTCTAAGAATAGAATTGTTACATACGAAGCTAACAACACACATAGAACAACGAGCTGTTTGAGAATAATACCATTTGCACTGTGGAAGAGTAGAACTGTATGTAGTCTCTCTTTATGCTAAGCTGGTCTGCTCTGCTTTATTTAAATTGCTTTATCTATGTTAGTAATAAATAGGTTAATACTTGATCACTGTATAGAGATTTGTCGTCTTACCTCACCTACGGTAAACACACTAGACTTCTTTTAAGAACATCCTGAAGTAACTGTCCCTTCCTCTATCTCTTTGTATCTACCGCCCTTTATTATGCTCTAGGAAAACTACTTAATAGAAAACTAGGAGCTCTATCTTTTGGATTGGTTCAGTTTTAGAAAAATAGCTGTTTTCAATCTAGAATTTTTTTTTCCTGACTAGTATCTTTCTGAAGTTTACGAGCTTGTAAATAGGCCTAATGACACACTGCAGATAAGACTAGCTACCAGAGTTCCAAACATTCTGATTGTGCCTGGCTTGATTTTCGAGATCTGACTCTAAAATGCAGTCAGTTGGATGACTGCCATATAGGATGTGCTGTATGGCTTGACTGCTTCTTAAGTTTTACCTCTAATAAGTTTTATTAATTGTTCTGTAGACAACTACCAGCTTTTTGAACTGATGTGGCCAATAGTATACTGTCTGAAGAACACACTAATGCATGTAGACCTGCATTCCCAATGTTCTGGTTGCTCTTGGCATTAAATCGCATACACATCAGTACACTTTGGCCAGGGCAATCTTAAAGCGAGGCAGGGATCCTGGAAGGCTGAGGCAATTTGACTTCTATAACACTTTTTTCTTTTTTTTTTCCTCAGGGAAAAAGGGCTGTTGAAATCCTTCTCTGGAACAGAAACTAATAAAATCTGGCCACATATCTATGCTTTCCTCCAAACCAAGTTGCCGGATGTGAGCCAGAAAGACACTGCCACTCCCAGGTGAAATTAGGTCTAACTTCTGCTCACTGGTCATAGCACACACATGATTACACAAGATTCAGCAATCAATAATTACTCTTAAGCAGTGTACCAGACTGATCAATAATTAAAGCCTACTGTTGTCCCTAAATTACATTATGATAAAACTATGTCTTCTCTGGTTCTCTCGTCAACACTGTATTTGTTTTTAATTTTAAAATATGCCTGATTTTCATAATATAGTAATTGACTTTAACAAAAGCAGATACTCTTGTGTCTCTGTTAATCAGAAAATAATCGTGTTTGGTAATAATAGTGAAGGAGATACGTTTCAGAATATAGCATACAGAGGATTTTTGCTGATTTAATCATTCACTAACTGCAGTGTGAAGCAGTGACAAAAGGTATGGAAGGAAGTTTCTTGAATGCTTGACTTGTGGCCTCCCAGAAGCTGTGAGGGACTGTGGCTGCAGGAAGCACTTTCAACCCCAAACTGGCACAGGACAGTTTGGGTTGGAAGGGATCTTTTAGCAGTCATTTAGTTCAAGCTCTCTAACACGTAAGGACATGTTTCATTTTATCAGGCTGCTGAAAGCTCTGCTCATTCTGACTTTGAACACAGCTTCCTTGGCAACTTCTTTCAGTTGCTCAGCCTTTGTGGGGGAAAAAAATAAAAATTATATACAGTGGTAGCTTAATCAGATAAAATGATAACATTCCTTAGCTTTACTGGTTTTGCTGGGCTTAAGTTACCCTTGAGACTTAGTGGATGATTTGCCCTATTGCTGTGGTTCTATTTCTGCCTTTGGCTATATTATTGGCATGAAAAATTTTGAATGACTTACAAATTCATTTGGTAAAGCCTCTGCCTTTGAGCAGCTGTGCAAAGCTTCACTAGTAAAAAGAAAGCAGACACTGAGTAGTTAGTATAATTTGGTAAGCCTGTAGAGATACACTGGTCAAAATTGCCTATCTTCCCCTTTGTCTTTCAAAAAGCTGCTCTTCCCAAATGCCTGTGATAAGATTTCCCTTTGTCAAATTAGTTTCTTTAATGGAGCAAATTTTAATTTAGCAAGCACAGTTTTAATGACTTCATACTGCTAATTCATGTCTCTGACCAGCTCTTTTGTTAATTTATTCACTAAGTAACTGGATTCACAAACCTCTATATACTATGCTTTTAACAGTCCAGATAATGCAGATGTTGCTATTCTTCAGTGGATTTTTTTTTTTAATGTTCACCAGTCTGAGTTTCAAGAAGGATAAGCAAAACCTGAGGATGAAACAACTCTGTCTAAGCAATGTCTGAGGTAGCCGTCTTGTCTTGCTAATGCAGGTCTGTCTCCTTTTGCATTGACTCTTATTAACTGCAGAGCTGTCATACCTTGGTCTGCGTATTCATGTACAGCTTTACTATTGTCAATACTGAGCAAGTCTTGAAGAAGATGGGTGCTGTAGAGTTTGTAAAACCTTCTCATTACATTTCTGCTTATTTCTACAAAAAGAAACCATGCTTGCTTTCTTGCCCTCCATGTGGTTTGAGACCTTCCCCCCACAAGTCAAGAAATTTTAATTACACATAAAAAAATAACTTTCAGTGTATCACAGGTTGGTAAATAAATGTGGCTCTACTGCTAGTAGTAGCAATTACAAATCACTGTGCACTATACATTGTCCTTATAACACATGTATATAGCAAGAATTTAGTTAAGGAACAATCTGAAGCTGCTAGTTTCCCTTAATTATTAACTTAGGAGGCAGTGTTCACTTTTTCTACTCTGGAGCAACTGTCAAATTAATATGCTTTATATATAATTTCCATCTGTGACAGATCTCCTTTATCCTCAGTTTGTCAGCAAAGAAACTGGTAGGGAACAAACACTAGGTACAGGAAAAGGTACTGCCAGTTGAGCTGAAGTTCTCGTTTCTGCCACTGCAATTACACTAATAATGTAGTATATACTGTAAACTTAAGACTTGCTCTATTTTCAGCCCACAGCTGCAAACAAGTCTCAGAATAGCTTTAGCCTGAATCTGTCTGAATCAACTGTAAGTATACTGGCAAAGCTACTAGGAGTCTAGATACTTTCCCAACCTTACAATTAAATCAATATTGTTAAAGTATCTGGAAACCTATAGCACTGTTTGAAATGTAAGCTATTTTCATTGGCATATTTGAACTACAGTATAGATTTTTATATGTAGAACTGCTAAAGCAGTAGTAAAGCAGGATAGGATTCTTGACTGCAGAGGTTCTGTGGGACATCTTAAAACAGGGTTTAGATTTCTAGCTCCTAAAACAAACCATTTAATAAATTTTCACTTTAACTGCTTAAGCTGACCATTTTGTTAACTCACTTTAGTACCATATGAATTACATTTGAAACTCTGAAAGATGTTATCATGACATAGCTTTAAATATGAAGACTGCTCTGAAAGTAATGCCTACTACTTTATTATGTTGCACTCATTATGTTGGTGGTGGTATGACAATAGAAGTTGAACCTCCCCACCAGTATTCCATTACATTTTGTTGCTGTGTGACAAACGGCAGCAGAGGGGCAGTCTGACAGTCTGACAGAATGGCATCTGACATGGAAGTGCATATGAAGCAAAGGTGTGTCACTGAATTCCTCCACAAAAAAAAAAAAAAAAGAAAAAAAAAAGAAAAAAAATTTAAAAAAAAGAAAAAAGAAAGAAAAAAAGAAAAAAGAAAGAAAAAAAGAAAAAAAAGAAAAAAAAGAAAAAAAAGAAAAAAAAGAAAAAAAAGAAAAAAAGAAAAAAAGAAAAAAAGAAAAAAAGAAAAAAAGAAAAAAAGAAAAAAAGAAAAAAAAGAAAAAAAAGAAAAAAAAGAAAAAAAAGAAAAAAAGAAAAAAAGAAAAAAAGAAAAAAAGAAAAAAAGAAAAAAAGAAAAAAAGAAAAAAAGAAAAAAAGAAAAAAAAGAAAAAAAGAAAAAAAGAAAAAAAAAGAAAAAAAAAGAAAAAAAAAGAAAAAAAAGAAAAAAAAAGCTGCACCCACTGATATTCATCAACACTTGCTAAACATTTATGGAGCTCAAACAGTGAATGCAAATACAGCGAGGCAGTGAGAGGCACTTTTCAGCTATGGTAACTGTGAGTCACCTTTAATGGTACTGATTTTTAAAAGGACTACGTGCAGGCTAGTGAAAATACAAAGTAAATGGTGGAGACTGTGTTGAAAAAATAGTGTTCCAATAGCTATTTTGTGGCTAAGAATGTGTCCTTTCAAATAGCGTTATTATGCTCTTTCATCTATTGCAGTTTCCACAGAAGTGAATATGAGGCATTACTTTCGGAGCATCCTATATATTTTCCTAGCCCTTGTACATAAAGTTCCCCCTGTCCCTTCATCAAATACTTCTCTCCATGCAGAGCCTTGGCTTTAAAAAAATAGTTTAAGTTTTTTTAGAAAAATGAGAATCAGAACCTGAGGGCATACAGCTTGGCACTCATACATAGACAAGTGTTGATTATGTTTTAGGACAAAACCAAGTTTTAATGAAGCACAATGTGACATTTAAATCCCCTTTGTAGAGGTAGAAACCCAGTGTTTTAACCTAATCCATCCAGATATGAAATACTGATACCAGATACTGATTTATTGCTATTAGTGATAACCGAATTTGAGAGCTTATAATGTGAACAAGGTAGCGTAAATACAGTTGTGATCTCCAATTCAGAGTAAGACATCCACATCTGTGATAAGACAATAGCAGATTCTAACAAGAATCTACTGCTTCTTGTAAACATTGTATTTGTGCAGATTCTTTTATCATACTTTGATTTCTAACGTTATGAAAGGCAAGGTTAGTAGCAGAAAACACATCCAGTTTCACATTCAGCAATATGAGAACCCTGCTCTTCAAGGACAACCAAAAACCTAGCAGCACATTTTTCAAACAATATTACAAGTTTTTCTGAATTTCCCGCCCCCCCCGCTCAACCCACCCCCCAACAAAAAACAACAACAAATCTGACACCAAAAATAAAGTGCAGTACCCAGAAAAATAAGTGTCAAGAAAATAGCCATGTTCTTTCCTTTGTTAAGAAAAAAAAAGGTACTTGGCCTCAGTCTTAACAATGCTATACTGTGTCCATCATTTTGGATTCTTCTTCATCTCTTTGTATCACAGAGTTTAAACTGCAGACATTTGTATTTATGGAACCTTGTAGATCACCTGTGTTCTGCAACAGATGAAAAATCGACAGCTTAATTCTCCACAACCGCAGGGAGAAAGGAGAACTTCTAGCTTGAAGACAGACTCTTCATATTGCCTACCTTAAGATGAGACAAACATGCAATACTAATAAAATAAGCTTACAAAAATTCATTACCCAATATTACTGCACTGTGTTAAAGTGCCTTTTTTCTTTTTTTTAAATTTAAGTTAGCACAGATTGTGTTTGGTGTATTTCTAGCACTGTAGACTGTACATTAACTAGAATTTAACTATGGAGCTTGTCTGAAAAGTACTTTAATCAAATTAAAACTAAAGCTAAGTAGTTTCAACTATATCTCCTCTAATATCTGATTTTCGAAGATCTTTTCAGTTGCTTCTTCATTCCAGGATATGGCCATCACTAGTAGTCTAACAAAACATGTAAGCAACCTTAAGCTTTCTTCTGTGACAACAGGCGATCTTCAGGCTTCACTTTGCTGCAGGATCCTATGAATTGCATTGATTATTTTAACCTAAAAGCCTCTTCCCCTGCTTGTGGTAAGGTGTGAATACAATTCTATCATTGCATCAGCTTTATGATGCAGCATTTCTTTTTCAACAAAAATAGAAAGGTGCTGAACATTTGCTTTTCACCTTCTCCTGATGGAGAATCATAGGATCACCAAGATTGGAAAAGACCTCCAAGATCATCTAGTCCAACCATCCAGCTACCACCAACACTTCTCCACTTCTTCTAATGCCCAACCTGAACCTACCCTGGTGCAACTTGAGGCCATTGCCTCTAGTCCTGTAATTAGTTACGCAGAAGGAGAGGCTGACCTCCACCTAGCCACAACCTCCTTTCATGTAGTTGTAGAGAGCTATAAGGTCTCCCCTGATCCTCCTCCAGACAAGTTCTAACAGGTGAAAAGAGTATATATATGCCTTGCATATTGATAATACTGGAAGTTATATCCTGAGTGCTCTGTTCTAGGAATAATTCTCTTTAATTGCAGAAAGATACAACTTCTCAACATAGGAATTAATCCCAATTTGGTTAAGTTCATTTCTAGAAGTAATAAACTTACCTGTGACAAAGATGTCAGCTGTTCTACAAGACTAGGATTGATAGTGGGATTATATAGTAAGATAGCCTGAAAGCTATCTGATTGCGACCAGATTCTTACTCTTGTCTTGAATGCCTCAAGTTCACTTTTAAATGCCTCAAAATAGCCTTCTCCTGTCTGCAAAAAGAAAAAATGAAGTATCCTCATTTCAAACAGATTATTTTATGAATTGCAAACCTTTTGTTTATTGAAAAAGTAATGAATAGCCAAAAAAAAAAAAAATCATACCTAAATTTTCACTAAGACTAACTGTAGTACTTAAACACAAAAGCAAAGTCATTTATTCATCTAAAGATGTGTAAAAAGAAATCTCATTTTAGCCCTTCTTTTATTAACTTTAGAAAAACAGGTGCCTGTTCTAACATTCTGGCCAAGAGAAATGCACAAGTTGACTCAGTCTGCAGAACTTCTTAAAGGATTTGACTGAGCTCCTATTAATGTGGTATTAAGACCCATCAGACATGAATAACTGAATACAGTCAACAGCAAACCAGTTTGAGTCTTTCTACATTTCTTCTGCATTTTTAAGATAGGAATTACAGCAAAATATCTATGAAGAACTGCTAATAAAACATGTCCCCATACTACTAAGTGAATAAAATACTTAGCATCTTGCAGCTAGGAAAAAACCTACTTTAAAATACTGGTTCCTTGTAAAATGTCAAGAGTTTCTACTATCATTATACAGTCACTTACTTTGGCTTTTTGGAAAAATAGACGAAAACAGCCTCTTGGATCCACATTGCAATTTTTGGCAATTTCAATAATAAACTGCATTACTACTGCTTGGTGTGCTACTTGTTCCATCAGAGCTCTTTTCTGGGGAAAAAAAAAAGAAAAAAGGTTAAAAGTTACAATTTAAATATATTTCCTGTAACTATGTTTATACAGTTCACCATTAATTTATTTCATTATCTAAAGAGATAAGAACTGAGAGCCACACAAGCAAGGGGACTGTTACTTCACTGAAACTAGACCTAATGCAACAACATTTTATGTAGCTTTTTCCTCCAATTAGAGTAAGCAAGAGGGGAACACTTGAACAGCTAATGAAGTTGGACGACTTTTCCAAAGTGCAAGTGGGAAACTGTATACTTTCAAACAATTTAAAGATCTTCATACCTGTTCAGCTTCTAGATGAAAGCACCATAACATGAGATATTTAGACGTTTCTTCACTTACAAGATATGGGTGGTCAGACAGAAACCTTTGACTATCATCCCATCTTCTCATCATACCTAATTAGAGAAACATAGGTTGAGATACTTGAAACGGATACGTGATACAATGCAGCAAATCAAACAATCTTTTGAATTGGAAGGGACCCTAAAAGGTTATCAAGTCCAACTCCCCTGCAATGAATGGGGACATCTAAATCTAGATCAGGTTGCTCAGAGCCTGGCCAGCCTGGCCTTGAATGTCTCCAGGGATGAGTCTTCCACAGCATCTCTGGGCAACCTGTTCCACTGCTCACCACCCTATTTTAAAAAACTTCTTATGTCCAATCTAAATGTCCCCTCTTTTAGTTTGAAAGCATTTCCCCTTGTCCTATCACCACAAACCCTGCTACAGAGTCTGCCTCTTTCTTACATCTCCTTTTTAGATACTGAAAGGCTGCTAACAAATCACCTCCAAGCCTTTTCTTCTCCAGGCAGAACAGCTCCAGCTATCTCAACCTGTCCCCATATGGGAGGCATTCCATCCCTTGGATCATTTCTCTGGCCTTTTTCTGGGTGCGCTCCAACAGGTCTATGACTCTCCTGTACTGAGGGTTCCACATCTGCATGCAGTACTCCAGGTTAAGGTCTCACCAGAGCACAGGAGCAGAATCACTTCCCTCAACCTGCTGGGCACACTTCTTTTGGTGCAACTCAGAATACAGTTGGCTTTCTAGGATGTGAAGGCACATTACTGGCTCAACTCCAGCTTGGCCACTCACGCTCTACCCTTATATCCCACAACTCGTAGAGATTGTGAGCATTACCATGACACAGGTGCAGCACCTTGCATCTGGATTTGTTAAACCTCATGAGGTTCACCTGAGTCCATTGCTTGAGCCTGTCTAGGTCTCTCTGAATGACATGCCATCCCTTGAGCACACTGACTGCACCACACAGCTTGGTATCACCTGCAGACTTTCTGAGAGCGCCCTCAATCCCACTGTTGATGTAATTGATGAAGATGTTAAAGATCACCAGTCCCAATACTGACCCCTGAAGGACACCACTTGTTACTAGTCTCCCATCATTACATTAAGGTATTGACCACTACTCTGTGGTCATACCCACCAACATACCCACATACTGTGGGTATGATCTCACAATCAGTTACTTGACCACTGAACAATCCATCCATCATATCTTTCCAGTTTGGAGAAGGATGTTATGGGGAACGTTGTCAAAGGCCTTACTGAAGTCCACACAGATGACAGCAATGGCTCCACATCTATTGATGCAGCTACACCATCATAAAAAGTAATGAAGTTTATCAGGCATAACGTGCCCTTGGTGAAGCCATGCTGGCTGTCTCATATCACTTCCCTCTCTGCCACATGCCTTAGCATAGCTTCCAGAAGGACCTGTTCCATCATTTTTCCCAGCAATGAGCTGAGACTAACAGGTTGGTAGTTCTCTGGGTCATCTGTTCTACCTTTCTTAAAAATGAATACAACATACAGTTCTTTGCAGACACTGCAGTCTTCACCTAACGGCCATGACTTATCGAATATCATTGAGAGACAGGCTTGGTGACTGTCAGTAAATTCCCTCAGGACTTTGTGAAACATCTTACCAAGACCCATATAGTTACGGATGTTCACGTTTCTCAGTTGGTCATGAAATTGATCTTCATGTACAGTAGGAGGGGCATCACTCCCACAGTTGCCACCTACTGAACCATCCACACAAGAGCTATATGTAGAGCACACACTAGTGAAAACTTATTATTAAGCAAAGTTATTCAGTACATTAGCTTTCTCCTTGCCTGTTGTTACTAGCCTGCTTTTGTTGCTCACTAGGGAGTGCATGCCCTCCTGGACTTCCCTTTTCTGGTTGATGTACCTATAGAAACCTTTCTTACCCTTCTTTGCGTCCCTTGACAAGTCCAGTTCCAGTTGGGCCTTGGCCTTCCTGATTCCACCCGTACAAAGCCCAGCAGCATCCCTATACTCCCCCAAGGTTAGCTGTCCCTGCTTTCACTGCCTATGCATTTTCTTCTTGCTCTCCAGTTTGACCACCAGGTCTCAGTTCAGCCACACCTGTCTCTTGCCTTCCTTTCCTGACTTGCTACACCTGGGGATTGAGAGCTCTTGTGGCCTAAAGAAAGCTTCCTTAAACACCTGCCATGTCTGCTCTGCTCCCTTGTCCTTAAGGACAGATTCCTAGGGGGTTTTGTTGACTAACTCCCTGAAGAGTTAGAATTTGGCTTTTCTGAAATCAAGCTTGCAGTAAGTCTCAAGTAAGCTACTTGCATTTATACCCCTGTAGAGAATCACAGTTGCATCCCCAAGGATCATTAAGTCCAGCCCTTGGTTACAAGCAGGACTACTCAAAATTCAGACCTTATGTCTGAGAGTGCTACCCAAAGGCTTCTTGAACTCTGGCAGCTTGAGGCTCGGACCACTGCCTTGGGGAATCTGTTCCTGAACATGCTTTTGGTCAAAGAACCAATTCCCATCTTGAGCCTCCCCAGATGCAACTTCATGCTGTTGTCTGGGAACTGCTGAATCACGGCCTGAATCTCTGATTGATCACCGGAGGCAAGCAATGAGTCAGCCACAGAAAACAGGTGAAGGCAATTCTCATGTGCCACTGGAAGGGGTGGAGCCTTGCGCCACCTCTCCTAGACCTATTTAAGAGCTGATTACCAGTGGGGAAGGGTCTCTTCTGGAGATTGCTCTTCTTAGAGTCTTCTCAGCAAGCCCAGGACAAAAGTAAGCCTTCTGTTTATTCTTCTTTAGCGTGATAACCTGTTTAGACTAACTTTCTTGTATATTTCTTAATTATAACATCTATATATTCATTTATTATACAGCTGTTCTTCATATATCACTACCAGTCAAATAACTTGCTGCCAAGCAGTACCACACATAGAAGCTTATACTCATCTGTCAGCATATAACTCTGCTAAATATGACCTAAACTAATCTTAATTCTGATGAATAAATATCTAAGAGAAACCAATGATGGATATTTCTTTTGGCTTTCTCAGCAGCAGAGATGTTCTACATAAATTCTTTATTACATTAAAGGCAGAGCAGGATTCAGAAAAAGGGCTTACACTATATGGCTAGTGAAGTCTATGCTACCCCTTGGCAGCAGCAAGCACAGAATGAAGGAAGTAACATACTTTTTCCTAGGAACATAATTATTTTGAATTAAAACAGCATGACTTTGAATTAAAGAGGTAAAAAAACCCCCACATTCTGTAGGAAGACTATTTCTATAATTGCTTAATCTGAATTTAGACAAAGTAACTTTGCCTAACTCTTGACTAGGAAACACAATGAAGCCAGTTTGTTCTGCTGAAATTCATAGCAGAGAAGACATCTTCTGATTATGTCATCAGTACACTTAGTAGTCCAGATACGCATATGGCCACTGCTACTATTTACATACCCATGGCAGTATCATGCCTGAACTGGAGATCCCTAGAAGCCAATTTTGTGAAACTCAGCTCATACAACCAGGTATATTTTGCCAACTCAGTCCAATTCTTGATTGGTCTGAAATTTGACATATGGCTATACTACATAATTGTCTGTAAACAGCCTGCAAAAAAAAATGGGAAGTACTTAGCAGGACCACCACAGTTTCAGATTACAAAATGAGCTCTGCTTAGAGGTTCAACAATTACAATGGAACTAAAGTGACACCTAGTGGATAGATAAATACAATTTTAACAAACAAAACTGTGCACATACACACAGTATGTTTACAGATGTTTACCTTTAACAATCATTCCCTCTGACACTTAATAACCACCAGAAAGCCACTTCTTAGAAGGAGACAGCTTCAGACAATCCTAAGCTCACTTCTATACAGGACTTATGTATGTTTCCATGTATATCCCTAACTTCTCCAATGAACAGCAAAAAAAAAAAAAAAGTTACTTAGACTTTGGTTTTAAGACCTTAGGCTTAGTTTTTAGTTAATGGTCCTACTGATCACAGGTGTTAACAAGCAGTTTACACCTTATTTCACTTTGAAATGATTATGTGTCTGATAAAATAAAGCTAGACAGTCTGCTAGTCAGGTGTTCCATTTGTTAGCACCTGTTCTGTTCCTTAATGAGTAAACCTTCAAGAAGTTCGTAGAGATTTGAACCGGAAAAGTTGGAAAAAGTGCACTTACCAAAGTGTCTAATCTTTTGTTCATGTTTTTTCATAAATGACTCAGCTGCATCTTCATCTTCTGTTTCTTTTCTTTTCTGATTAATAAAACTCTGAGGAAGACAAAGACTGTAACTACTACAAATCTCCATACCTTTTTGCAATATACAGGACTATTACATGTCATCATGTTACCCTCTAAAGGAAGATTCTAATTTAAGAGTCACATCACATGCTTGAGAAGATTTTCTTTAAAACAAGCATATTGCCTAATAACAGACTTGGAAAGTTTCATCATAGTTCACTAGCCAAAAAAAAGTTCAGAGAAAAGTCAGTACTCAGGAAGGCACACAATGATTTTTGCACAAGAATAACGTACCCTGCAACCCTGATGCAGCTAAATCAGTGAAATTATGAGATATGCTAGGTGTTCTTATTTCAAATTAAGTTGTGAAAGCAAAGCAGATATTCTACTTGAAAAGAGTTTTTGCTAAATAACCTATATTGCAGTTGTCAGTATTAAAAGCAAACTGTTTTATATTTGAGAATCTTGCAGAGAAGCAGACTCTTGGTGTGAAGAAGCAATTGTTTGACCCAGTTTGGTAATATATGTACTTTATGACCACACAAGTTCTGATCTCCACTTCTGGTAAGGAAATGTCATTTAGATGTGTAGCATGAGTGCAGCTTACTCCCTTCCATGAGGCAAAATAAAAGTAAACAAGAAAACATTTAACACACCTTGTGATTTTGCACTAAAAACTAACAAGTGTGATGAAAAATGAGGGTAATATATGTTTTGATGCACAATGAAATAGGCCATACCTTATTAAATACCTCCTTACTAACAAGATCTGTGTTCCATAGGTCCTGTCTTTCCCCTTGGTTTAGTGCTTCTTCTTTTCTTCGCCACTCCTCCTCTCTCCATCTCAGCTCTGCAACTTCAGTCTTTGATTGAGCATGTTCTTGATCGTAGGATTCTGCATTATGCAGTGCTAAGCTACCAAGTTTTTGCTGGGCTTCTGCAAGATTCCATGTGCATTCTACAGAGTGCTTCACAAACTCTTTCTCTTTTTGGCAGGCTAATTCGATCTCTTGGCTATAGGTCTGTGAGGAAAATCAGACGTGCTCTTTATGGAGGGAAAACCAACAAGTTCACAAATTGTATAGGAGCAGACAGGCTTAAATGCTAAAGATAAGGCTGATCTGGAAGGCATCTCAGAAGCAGCATTCTATCTGCAAGAGTGATTAAGTGTGGCTTAGTACAGGTGGGATTTTAGGATGACATTTCTTCCTCAAGCTATATTAATTTTATAAGTGTATTAGCAAAATCTTGAATCAAGTACTGCTATCAGTAATATTTATACAATCTGAAGACTATTTCTGACACAGTTGAAAGGTTCTCCTGTGATCTCCCTCTGGCTGGAATGCTAGCAACAGATAACTAAGAGAACCCTTGGATAAATACTTTGAACACACACTTCTTAGAAGTATCAGTTTTGTGATGTAAGATAACAACAGTAAAGTGCCTGCATTCCAATGCGGAGTAGTTCAACAGATGGCCAACATCTTTCTTTGAACTGACAACTGAAAACAATGCAAGTTATGAAGTGGCAGAGGCCCAACGCAAGCATACTCTTTTTGATCAAATCTATCACACGCTGACTCGTACTAGGAGAGAACAACCTCTTCAGCACCAGCACTTACATTGCTTCCAGATGTGTGCTGGAAGTTTCTGCTCAGAAATCCAGGAGTGCTGGGAGTACACCCCCACTGTGCCTTCCCACCCCTCTCCACACATATTCATCCCTCAGCTCTCGGGGGCCACCTCATAAAGCCTGTGCTATGAAAATGTCTGACTCAGAGACAAGAAGGCCGACGCAAACTGAAAGCATACATGGGGGGAGTCTCTTCTGCTTCAAAGTTCTGTGCCAACTCTCTGGAGCATTTCCTTTCTCAGAGATGAAAACCTCACTGTTTGGAGGACTCGGTAACGGCTGCTACGTGTGATGTAGGCTGATGACACACGAACGCAAAGAACTCACGGCAATGAACTTATGGAGGCCGGCTTGCAGAAAAGCACACAGGCCACAAACCCGGCGTTCAGACACTGACGAGGGCATCGCTCCGGAGCGGCTCTCCCCGCGCCACTTACCAGACGTGAAACTGTTACCCGCGGGCAGCGCCGGCCGCCAGCCCCCACCCTCCACCGGCTCGCTCCGGCCCCAGGCGCTGCCGCCCGCCCCGCCCCACGGCGCGCCCCCCCCGCCTTCGCGGCCGCCTCCCCCCGACAGGCCAGAGCCGGGCGGGGCGGCGGGGCCGGCGGCGCTAAAGCGCCCCGCGACGGCCGGGGAATTGCGCCACCATGGGCTGCGGAGGTGCGCGACGCCGGCAGCTCGGTGCGTACCTGCAGGCGCTGTCGGGAGCCCGGAGACAGCTCCCGCTGCCCGTCCTCTTCCACCGCGGCGCTGCCGTCCCGGTACCGCGGGAGCCACAGCGCCATCCTGGCTGCGGGAACCGCCGATCGCCGCCCCCGGCCGTTCGGTAGCTCACCGGAAGCGAGGCCGCGCACCACTTCCGGCAATAGCTAGCGGGCGGCAGCGATACCGCCGCTGAGCGCCCGCCCCCGCGGTCAGTGGGCGGAGCTTTCCGCGAGGGGCGCCGCACCGCTCAGCACCGACGGGACGATCGACCGGCAGCGGCGCGCGGGAATGGCAGGAGGGTCGGCTGCCTGTTAGCCCGCGTAGTGCTGCGCGTCTGCTCTCGTGGCTCCCCGTTGTTGGGCGGGGGGGGGAAGAAAGGGAGAGCACCGGAACGCGGTCGCCGTGGCGATGCGGTCGGGCGGGCGTCTCGCCGAGCGCCGCCGTCAGAGGTGGTCTGCGAGCTCAGATCCGCGCGGTGAGGCCGGGTTACCGTGCCCGATCCGCAGCCCCGCGGTGCCCTCCGGTGAGAGCGCGGGGTGTCTGCAGGTCGCGTGCGAAACGCTACAGCAAAACTGTGTGGGTACGAGCGGGCGTTCCCTGAAAGCGCCGTGTGCGTATGTTCGCGGGTAGCTCCGAAAGTGATGCCTCCTTTGTTTCCACAGAAATTGGAGCCGATACAAAGGGCACGATAGCTCTATTTGATAGAGCACGTTCTGAGCTAATGTTTTTCACTGTTTTTCAACGTCGTCGCCACCATTACCTGCATTTTCACCAGCAATGAGTGAGAGCCTCCATGACTTGTAAAAATCTACACTGGTAGAGGTGGGTTATTGTTGCTGTCACCACTCCTGAGATGCACCACCACTGCCTCACTGTGCTCACATCCCCATAAGAGTCAGTGGGCATCTATGAATGTCTGTCAACGGGTGCCGTTTTCTTTTTCCACATGGAGAAATTCAGTGTCTGTCAATGGGTGCATTTTTTTTCCACATGGAGGAATTCAATGACATACCTTTGCTTCGTACACTCTTCCACATCATATGACACCATTCTGTCAGACTGCCCCTCTGCAGCCATCCGTTGCACAGCAACAAAATGTAAGGAATATTGGCAGGAGGGCTCACTTCTGCTGCCGTAACACCAACATCCACCTCTGACATCTTGGGCCAGCATAATAAAATAGGTTACATTACTTTTGTAGAAGCCCTTGTAGACATACAGACATATAGACTCTACTGACATGAGTGATGCATGTTCAGTTCTTGGAGCTTCTGGAAGATCTCAGTATTTTAAACAGCTTGGTTCTCACCTGGAATCTGGGAGGTAACAAAAAATAAGTTTGCACCTTGACAGTAAAGATCCAAGCTGGCCTTGAACACCTCCAGGGATGGGACATCCGCAGCCTCTCTGGAAGCCTGTACCAGTGCCTCACCACCCTTTTAAAAAATATCCCCCTAACATCCACTCTGAATCTCTTCTTCTCTTTTAGTTTAGCTGTTTCCCCTTGTCCTATCACTATACGAGTGTGTAAGATTTCGGTCTCTCTCCTCATTTATAGGCTCCTTTTAAGTATTGGAAGGCAAGGCCACAGTGAAGTATTCACTGAGCCTTCTTTTTTCCAGACTGAAGAGACCATCTCCCTCAGCCTGTTTGGTCGTCTTCATGGTACTCCTCTATTCCTGATTCAATAGCTTCATGTCCTTGTCCTGAGGGCTCAGTCCCTGGACACAGTACTGCAGGTAGAGCCTCAAGAGGATAGAACAGAGAGGGGCAATTACCTTCCTCGCTCTGCTGGCTGTCCCTTTTTTTGAAAACCTCCAGAGATGATGACTCCACCACTTCCTGGGCAGCCTGTTCCAAGGGGCTTCCACTCTCTCTGAGATGAAATTCTTCCTAATATCTAAACTGAACCTCCCTTGGTGTAACTTGAAGCCATTACCTCTTTTCCTGTCACTATCCATCTGGGAGAAGAGGCCTTAGTCCCACCCTAGCACAACCTCCTGTCA
The DNA here is from genome assembly GCF_951394365.1 of Tetrao urogallus. Taxonomy (NCBI): domain Eukaryota; kingdom Metazoa; phylum Chordata; class Aves; order Galliformes; family Phasianidae; genus Tetrao; species Tetrao urogallus. The sequence goes on from NC_136816.1 coordinate 47,695,835, forward strand.
AGCAGTTGTGGAGAACAATAAGTTCTCCCCTGAGCCTTCTCTTCTCCAGACTAAATGATACCAGTTTATTCAGTTGCTCCTTGTAAGACTTGTGCTCCAAATCCCTCACCAACTTCATTGTCCTTCTCTGATGTGTTCCAGGGCCTCAGTGTCTGTCTGGTTAGAGAGGGGCCCAAAACTGAGCACAGTACTCAAAGTGTGGCCTCACCAGTGCTGGGCACAGAGGTACAATCATCTCCCTGCTCCTGCTGACTATAAGCCAGGATGCCATTGGTCTTCTTGGCCACCTTGGCACACTGCTGGTTCATGTTCAGCCAGCTGTCAACTAACATCTCCGTATTCTTTTCCTCTATACAAGTTTCCAGCCACTCTGTCCCAAGCCTGGGATGTTGTATGGGGTTATTGTGAATGAAGTGTGAGACATACGATTTTCCTGGTTTTCATTCCTGAGAATAATTGTTCACAAATGTATGTACTACCAGAAGTGCTGATGTGAATAAGGCGTGATTTTAAAGTGAGGGATGTTTTCGATAGTTCTTATGGAAGTCTAGTAAAGAGGCATGATCAAATTTTTGAGTCGAGTATCTGATTGCAGCTCTGTATCTTCCATTTGAAATTGTGCATGTAATGTGATTATGTCAAATGGAAATGGAGTTGGAAATTTACAAAAAGTGGATTTTATTCAGCAATCTTACCCCTACTCTCAAAATGTTTTAACAAAATGGAAAGTGCTGCACATTTTTCACTGTTCGTAGGGCTGTGTTTAGCCAGTGTATCAAAATGCATAAAATTATTTGCCATAACTTGAGTTGCTATACACTGTTCCTTGTGTACTACACCCTCTGCACTGGTTTCAGCCCAGACAATGCCAGTCACACACTAATATTTGGTTGCTGCTAAACCGTGAGTACATGCCTGGTGCTGGGCTGGCCCACTTGGCAGGGCAGAGCCACCATCATGATCTCCTTTTTATTAACCATTTCTGGGATGCCATCAATAGCTATACCAGATATGTCGACAAAGGTTAAGGAAAATCACGTTAATGTAACTTTTACTACTTCATACAAATCAAGATTGTTTTTTTTTTTTGGCATGGCCATTTCTTCAGTACCATTATATTAGTTAACAATAGTTCTAATAAAAATGGTTAGTTAAGCTATATCAGTAGCATCATTTCATTGGCTGCCATAGTGTAAAATTTGAAATTAGTGTCTTTACTCTCCAAATTTCTTCTGATGGATTTTCCTGTTTCTTTAATTTGTCTGGCTATAGTCTGGTGAGACAAATTGATTTTACAAAAGTCCATTATTTTTATCAGGACAAATTGTATATGCCATGCTTTCTATCCTTTGCATCAGTGCAAAACCGTCAGTGAATGGTTTTGATATTTTTTTTGTGTGCAGTCAGATTTGCTAACACATGACTAGCTTTTATAACAGAGTCTACACTGTTACTTTAAAAAAATAAAAAAAATTGTTGAAGTGACAGACTTTTTTCAGTTCCACTATTTGTCTTTACAAAACATTCCTTAAGATGCATCAAAATTGGCAGCATGTTTTTGTACATGATATATTTTCAAATTGTAATTTTTGAAAACTGACCCATTTTTCTTACAAGTTGAGTGTAGTACTATAATATTTATCTTGACAAAAAAAGTATTAATCTGCCTATTTTTTCACTGAACAGTCTTCCTTCATCCACCATTTTATTTTTTTTTATTCTGTTTTGAATGACATTAGGGAGGCACATTGGGCTGGGCCACATGTGGCTGTGGCCTATGGACAGTGAGTTGGACATACCTGGTCTAATATCTCAAGCCTTCTATTGGCTGTAATTCAGCTTTTTTTTTGTTTGTTTACAACTGATAGGTAATTTTTGTTTTGTGAGTGTTTCACCAAGGTACAGTTAAGTATTAGGCTTGTTCCTGGAACAGAATTGATTTAAACATTTATAGAATATTTTGTGATTTGAAGCTGTGATGGTAATGGTTATGACACATCATCTCTCATGTGCACAGTTCTTACATAGTCTCAGAAACAGCAACAGCTTATATGAGGACAATCAGTTCCAGGTAGTGATCAGCTCTGAGGAGATGCCAGTGAATTTTGCAGAGAGTAGAGCATTATGGTGTGAGAGGGATCTTGAAATTGTGGAGACCCCAGGGTGAGGAGAGAGGCTTCTGGAGCTGCCAGAACAGTGGGGTTCAGCCCTCTTAAGAGAGAGTGGCTGACAAGGTGTGAGCAGGGCCAGGACCAGCAGTCGCCACCCCCACACATACAAAGGCAGTCCCTAGAGAGCATGAGCAACTAGGACAGGCAAACACGGCATGGCATGACATGCAAAAACTGGCAGCAGTTTTTGCAGCACTTGGTGCGTGCTAACAGGGCTCTGTACCTTGCTTGCAGGTTCATATCCAGAGAAGCATTCCTGATCTCTGTTGTTACTGAGGTGGGTACTCTCCTGAGGACTAAAACCAGTGCCCCTACAGGAAAATCTTCAGAGGGGTTTTGCACTTGGGTTGAGGTAATCCCAGATATGTATACAAACTGGGAGAAGAAATCCTTGAGAGTAGTCCTGCTCAGAAGGATTTTGGGGTGCTGGTTGATGAAAAGCTTATCATGAGCCAACAGTGTGCACTTGTAGCCCAGGCAGCCAATGGTATTCTGGGTTCTGGCAGAAGACTGGTGGCCAGCAGGATGAGGAAGATGATTGTCCACCTCTGTTCTGCCCTCATGAGGCCCAGCTAGAGTATTTTGTCCAGATCTGGGACCCTCAGCTCTGGAAAGATGTGGAGCTTTTGGGGAGAGTCCAGAGGAGGGCCACGAAGATGATCCAAGGGCTAGAGCACCTCTCCTGTTAAGACAGGTTGAAGAAACTGGACTTGTTCAAGCTGGAAGAGAGAAGGCAGTGGGAAGACTAGTGGCCTTCCAGTATTTAAAGGGAGCTTATAAACATGAGGGAAATAAACTTTTTTACTTGGGTGAATAGTGATAGGAGAAGAGGAAATGGTTTTAAATTAAAGGAGGAGATTTAGTTTAGATGTCAGAGGGAAGATTTTTACTGAGAGAATGGTGAGGTGCTGGCACAGGCTGCCCAGTGAAGTTTCTGCGCAGATTAGATGGGTCTTTGGATGGTCTGATCTAGTACTTGACATAGCAATTGGTAACCCTGCCTGTGGCAGGGGATTGGAACTTGGTGGTACTTGAGGTTCCTTCCAACCCAAGCCATTCTGTGATTCTACGATTCTGTGATTCTATGATTCTACGATTCTATGTCAGATACATCCAGCCAGCCAGAATTGGTGAGAAAGGAGACCTTGGTTCAGGCAGTTGGTTGCACCCAGTGCTTTGAACCTTCTTCTTGTGTTAAGGTAAGTACTTGCCTGAGGTGTATGTAAGTGGATAATCTTTTGTGACAAGTGGCTGAGTTGAAGAAAGAAGTTAAAAGGCTGCACAGCATTAGAGGTGCAGAGAGAGAGAAAGATAGCATGTTTAATAATCATACACCAGTAGTGGATAATACTGAGAAGGAGGCACTTTAGTTCCTGATGATGCACAAAAGCAAGGCTCCACTTCAGTCCTCACCTTCCTGCTTTACTACCAAAAGCAGATATGAAGCTCTTGCATATATAGACACTCATGAACAAGGTCTGCAAGTAGAAATCATACTGGCTGCTTGCAGTGGACGAGTGGACAGTGAGGTGGGTTGAGAACTGGCTGACTGGCAGAGCGCAGAGGGTCGTCGTTGGTGGTACAGAGTCTGGCTGGAGACCTGTAACCAGTGGTGTCCCCCAGGGGTCTGTGCTGGGTCCAGTCTTGTTCAACATCTTCATCAATGACCTCGATGAGGGGACAGTGGCCACCCTCACTAAGTTTGCTGATGATATGAAGTTGGGAGGATTGGCTGACATGCCTGAAGGCTGTGCTGCCATTCAGTGAGACCTGGACAGGCTGGAGAGCTGGGCAGTAAGAAACTGGATGAGGTTCAACAAAAGCAAGTGTAGAGTCTTGCATCTGGGGAGGAATAATTGCATGCACCAGTACAGGCTGGGGGATGAGCTGCTGGACAGGAGCTCTGCAGAGATGGACCTGGGTGTCCTGGTGGACGACAGGTTGGCCATGAGCCAGCACTGTGCCCTTGTGGCCAAGAGGGCCAATGGCATCCTGGGGTGCATTAAAAAGAGCATGGCCAGCAGGTCGAGGGAGGTGATCCTCCCCCTTTACTCTGCCCTGGTAAGGCCTCATCTGGAGTACTGCATCCAGTTCTGGGCTCCCCAGTACAAAAAAGACAGAGATCTCTTGGAAAGACTCCAGCAGAGGGCCACAAAGATGGTGAAGGGCCTGGAGCATCTCTCCTATGAAGAAAGGCTGAGTGAACTGGGTCTATTTAGCCGTGAGAAAAGATGACTGAGAGGGGATCTAATCCAGGTTTATAAATATCTGAGGTGTGGGGGCCATAGTGGTGAGGTCAGTCTCTTTTCAGTGGTACGTGGAGACAGGACAAGGGGAAATGGACACAAGCTGCAGCACAGGAAGTTCCACACGAATGTGCGCAAGAACTTCTTTACAGTGAGGGTGACAGAGCACTGGAACAGGCTGCCCAGGGAGGTGGTGGAGTCTCCTTCTCTGGAGATGTTCAAGTCTCGCCTGACACCAACCTGTGTGACCTGGTTAAGGGAACCTGCTTTGGCAGGGGGGTTGGTCTCAATGATCTCTAGAGGTCCCTTCCAACCCCTACAGTTCTGTGATTCTGTGATTCTGTGATAAAAAGAAATGCCAAGTGCTTATAGTGAGTGTCTCCCCATTAAAAGGCAGTTTTTTTTATGGCAACTGGACTTTCTATAAGGATTACAACCTGTTACAGACAGATGAGATCCGCCTGTCTAGAAGAGGCAGAGCTGCCTTAGGCAGCAGGCTGGCTAACTTAGGACGGTTGGTTTTAAATTGAAGGACTTCAAATGTGGTGTCTAAAATGGCAACACTCATGCCATTGCAAGTGACTGGGGAATAAGCCAGACCAACCAGAACAGTGACAAATGCTCCTTAGCTGTTTCCCATGACATGAAGCCAACCATCTTAAGGGTATGTAAATCTATGGACAATTGTCATGCATCCTTCTAGGGAAACCTATATCCTATGCACCTTTTCTTTTTTAAAATACCTGTATACCAAGGCATGCAGTGTAGGGAATAAACAGGAAGAGCTGAAGATCAGTGTTCAGTCACAGGGCCATGATCTTACTGAGATTACGGAGTCCTTGCTTGCATGACTGGAACATTGTCATGGATGTGTGTATACTTTTTAGGAAAGAAAGGCCATGAAAGGTGAGGTGGTAGAGTTGCTCTTCTGAAAAAACAACAGGAATGTATCCATCTTTACCTATGGATAAATAATGAATGAGTGAAGAGGTAAGAATTTAGAGGCAGGCTAATATATGAGACACCACTGTAGGTGTTTACTAACTCTAGTATTAGCTGGGAAAGCAACACTGCTAGGCACAGACAGTCCAAGAGGTTCCTGCAGTACATTGAAGATAACTTTCTGGACATAGAAGAGCCAATGAGGAGAGGTGCACTGCTGGACACTGTTTTTACAAACCAGGAAGGACTAGGTGGGGATGTGAAAGCTGGGAGCAGACTTGGATGCAGCAACCAGAAGATAGTGGAGTTCGGGATCTTGTGTAGAAGGAACAAGACAATAAGTAGGATTGAAAGCCTGTACATCAGGAGAGCCAACTTTTTCCTCTTCAAGGACCTACATGGAGCTATTCTATGGGCTAGAGCAGTGGAAGGTAAAGGGATCCAAGAAAGTTGGTTGGCACTTAAGCACCACTTCCTCTAAGCTTAAGAGTGGTGCATCTCTAAGGGCAAGAAAACAGGCAAAGGTGGCAGGAGACACACAAGGATGACCAAAGAGCTCCTGGAAAAATTCAATGGAAGAGGAAAGTCTATGGAACATAGAAAACGGATCTGGCTATTTGAGAAGAATAAAGGAATGCTGTCAGGGCACTGAAGGGTGCAGCAAAGAATTGTAAGGCCCACTTGGAATTAAATCTGATAAGAAAGATCAAGGACAACAAGAAGGGCTTATTTAAGTATATTGATATCAAAAAGAAGATTGGGGAAAATGTGGGGCTTGTGCTGAATGAGGTGGGTACCCTGGTAACTGAGGACGCTGAGGAAGCTGGAGTTATTGAGTCCATTCTTTGCTTCAGGCTTTACTGCTAAGACTAGCCTTTGGGAATCCCAGACCCTGGAGATAGGAGAAAGAGTGGAGAAAAGAAGATGTCTGCTTGGTCAAGAAGGATCTGGTCTGAGACCATGTAGGCAAGGAGGATGTACACAGATCCATGGGCTCTGATGGGATGCAGCGATGAGTGCTGAGGGAGCTGGCAGCAGTAATTGCCAGACAGCTCTCTGTCATCTTTGAAACATCATGGAGAGAACAGGAGAGATGTCTGAAGGTTGGACTAACAAAATTAGTGGTAAAATTCTCATTTATTTCAAGGTGGTCAGAATTTCCATCCATACTGTGATTAACAGTTTCTTTGAACAAGTAACAATTTGCTGTAGCTGAATAGGCAAGGAGTAAATACAGGAAAAAGCATTTATTTTTGTTTATGTTTATTTCATAGATGAAATCTTATTTCACTGCTTTTCTAACGTACTTGGACAATCTTTACATAATGCATAGTAACATTCAGGAAGACTTTCTCATACATTCTCATTTGTCTGTAGTCCCTGTAGGAGATAACCAGTACTTTAAGAAGATTACAGATAGGGCTTTTACTTTTTCATTTTGGAATGTGTTCTGTAGAATTGGCAAGGAATTCAAACGTCTTCCAAAGATACATTTCCTAATTGCACTTGTACTTCTGTTGTTTAACAGTTTGAAGAATTATATTATGATACTACAGATGTGAGATTTTTTTCTATTTTTCCCATTCTGAAGTTGATTCAGATACTGATTAATGTGTAATTTCATATTTAAATGTATAGTGTGTTCCTGTGAATGCTAGGTTGTTAAATCAATTGGTGTTATAGTTAATTTATTTCACACTGTTCTCCTGAAGATAATGTGCAATAGATTCTGATGTGGGAATTGAAATGCTTGAAAGTAAGTACAGTTTGTATATTAAAAATACTTGAGTAGATCTCTATACAAAAGTCTAAGCAAGGTAAAAAAAAAAAAAGTCTAATCTGTTTTAATCCAGTGACTGTTCATTACTCCATGCAAGGTTTGTTAAAACCATGCTCTCATGTGTCTAGTTACATAGTATGCTTAGCTGTCCCCTGTCATAGCAGACTACACATTAGTAAGAAAATTTGTTCAGTAATAGTTCTGAAAGGGAGGAGACTGTTTTAGAACTGTTTTTCTCACTGTTGACAGGTGACAGGACAAGAAGAAATGGCCTCAAGTTGCAGCAGAGGAGGTTTAGTTTAGATATCGGGAAAAACTTTACAGAAAGAATGTTAAGCACTGGAACAGGTTCCCTATGGAGGTGTTTTGAGTCACCGTCCCTGAATGTGTTTAAAAACTGGATGTGGTGCTCAGTGACATGATTTAGCGTGGGTTGTTAGAATTAGGGTAGTATGGTTGGGATGCAGTTGGGCTTGATGATCTTGAAGGTCTTTTCCAACCTGAGCAATTCTATGATATTATGAAAAAAGACTAAAATATTGTTATGGTTTTATGATTTTTGATTATTGGTATTCCACATCATAGCATCATGTAGTGCACTGGGAGTTAAAGAGTTAATACTCCAGTTCCAGGTACCTATCCCAGAAGAGAAGAAGGACTACATCCCCCAGGGACTGTTTGCTGTTCTGTTACCATTTCCACTCAGTGGGAGAAGATAAAAGTAATTGACATCTCTTGACCTGCCCCTTTTGATCTTGGCTCTCTAGATTGTATCGCCTCAGCATTAGAGAGAGGCCTTTGTTTTTTTGGACACTGTTGTTTAATTTGATTTATTAGCTTCCGTTCTAATTACATTTTATTATATTGTATTATTATGAGTTATCTTGCATTCTGATATCTTATTTAGTAAATTAGTTTGTTTCTCCTAAGACCATTGCTGCTGTTTTGTTTTAAGGCCCATCTCTCTACCCTTTCCCCCTTTTTTCCTTTTTCCCTTTTTCTGGGGTGCAGGTCCATGGGTCCCTTTGCCCCACTAGTCACAGAACTGGGCCAAACCAGCCCGTAAACTGTTGACAAAGATTTAATAGTCTTTTTAGCATAGTCTTGCCCAATGAAACACTTCTCCTTTATTTGGCGTAGTACCAAAGCTTTTCATGACTCAACATCAAAGGTGATGAAACATGATACAACTCAACATGGTATGACTCAAAGACATTTTCCCTTTTGTTAATGTTGATTTCTTGTCTCTGCAAAAATACACTTTTTAGAGAGTTTTTGTTGGTGTTTTTTTGTTTTGTTTTGTACTGTGGGCATGTATTTTCATAGAATCAGAAAATCAGAGAATGGCCAGGGTTGAAAACGACCACAGTGATCATGTTGTTTCAACTCTCCTGCTATTTGCAGGGTCGCCAACCACCAGACCAGGCTGCCCAGAGCCACATCCAGCCTGTCCCTAAATGCCTCCATAGATGGGGCATCCACAACCCCCTTGGGCAACCTGTTGCAGTGCATCACCACCCTCTGTGCGAAAAACTTCCTCCTAATATCTAAACTAAATCTCCTCTGTCTCAGTTTAAGACCATTCCCTCTTGTCCTATCACAATCCAACCTCATAAACAGCCAATCCCCTTCCTGTTTATAAGCTCCCTTCAAGTTCTGGAAGGCTGCAATGAGAAGCCTTCTCTTCTCCAAGCTAAACAAGCCCAGTTCCCTCAACCTTTCTTCATAGGAGAGGTGCTTCAGCCCTCTGATCATTTGCGTGGCCCTGCTCTGGACCCATTCCAAAAGCTCCACGACCTTGCTTTCTTTACTGGGGTCCCCAGGCCTGGATGCAGTACTCCAGATGGGGCCTCACAAGAGCTAAGTACAGGGGGACAGTCACCTCCCTCTCCCTGCTGGCCACCCCTTTTTTAATGCAGCCCAGGATATAGTTGGCCTTTCGGGCTGCAAGCATGCACTGCTGGCTCATGTCCAGCTTCTCATTTACCAGGACCCCCAAGCTCTTCTCCACAGGGCTGCTCTCAAGGAGATCTTTCACCAGTCTGTATAAATACCTGGGATTGTCCCGACCCAAGTGCAGCACCCTGCACTTGGCTTTGTTGAACCTCATTAGGTTCTCATGGTCCCACTTCACCAGCCTGTCCAAGTCCCTCTGGATGGCTTCCCTTCCCTCCAATGTATTGACTGTGCTGCTCAGCTTGGTTTCATCTGCAAACTTGCTGAGGGTGCACTTTATTCCATCGTCTCTGTCATTGATGAAGATGTTGAAGAGCACTGGTACCAAGACTGATCCCTGAGGGACAGCGCTTGTGACCAGCCTCCACTCTGACGTAGAACAATTGGTCTTAACTCTTTGTCTGTGACCAGCCAACCAATTCATAATGCACCAAACAGTCCATTCTTCAAATCCACACCTCTCCAATTTAGAGAGGGATGTGGTGAGGGACGATATCAAAGGCCTTGCAGAAGTCCAGGTAGATAACATTCACTGCCCTTCCCCCATCCACCGAAGCTGTCACTCCATCATAGAAGGCCACCAGATTGGTCAGGCACAATCTGCCCTTGGTGAAGCCATGCTGGCTGTCTCAAATCACCTCTTTACCTTGTATGTGCCTTAACATAGCTTCCAGGAGGATTTGCTCCATGATCTTCCCAGGAACAGAGGTGAGGTTCACCAGCCTGTAGTTCCCTGAGTCTTCCTTTCTCCCTTTCTTAAAAATGGGAGTAACTTTTCCCTTTTTCCAGTCACTGGGAACTTCACCAGACAGCCATGATTTTTCAAATATGATGGGAAGCAGCTCAGCAACCACATCAGCCATCTCTTTCAGAATCCTAGGATGGATATCATCCAGCCTCATGGGCTTACACATGTTCAATTTCATGAGGAGAACACAGTCTTGTTCCATTGTTACAGTGGGACAGAAACCACTCCCCAAAGTTTTCTTCTTTCAACTTTCTAAATTAACAAAATATTCAGCAAAATTAAATACATTTCTCAGTAGAGGAATGTATCCTGCTTTCAGGTGACATAGCACACTGACAATTTGGGTGTTGCTGAGTGATGGGAATGTGTCCCTTGCTGCTCTGTGGGGAAGAGCTGCTGAAAGTAATTGAGGGGAAGGGGTGGGCTCTGCCTTGTGAGCTGTGCTGAGCTGATATGTCCCATGGGCTGTGGGTTGGACATGCCTGGCATAATCTGTCTCAGCTTTTGAGATTCTCTTTGTTTTAAATAAGTAACCTGCATCTAAGACCTGCAGTCATCTCCATCCTCAAGATATTCTGGGGCACTTGTAACAGTTGGAAAGTTAATGACAACATCAAACTCCTGGACAGTTCTACTAAGTCAGATCTTTCAAAACTAATTAATACATACATGGTTTCTCAGTATTTTCAAGGTGTTGGAGACAAAATGAATAAAACATTTGCAAGAGAAGCAGTTGTTCTTGTGGCAAAGTAGACAAAATAATCTGATGTTGCTTGTCCCTTTTTTTTTTTTTGTATGTAAGTACAGAAATTAGTTATTTGGGCTTGCTATTTTTTTGTGTTCTGATTAAGTAGTTTTGCTTGGCATGGCCATCAAAAGTGCAAGCAGAAAGGTTCCCTGACACAAAGAGAGACACAGCAGACTAAAAGAGGACTAATGTCTGAAGTAATCCAAACACTGAATAATTTCAGATCGTACTAACATATGAATCATTCTTGTACCTCTTTTCATAGGCTTGCTAATGTCTCATCTGTTACCTATTACTGATAGTATCTTTTATGAACAAGACGGACAGAATTCTGTCAAAGACATCCATGTTTTACCTAGTTTTTATTGCACAGCTGATTCTTCATGAAAATTCTGTCTGAAAAAGTGTGGCTTTTTTTTTTTTTTTGACAGCAGATGACCTTGTGTCTTATGAAGAAAATATACTGAATTTTCTTTTTCCAAAGAACAAGATGACTCCTGCATACCCTGGTGAACAGTGAATTACAGATGTAAAAATCTCCTGATTTCCTATGTGTTGCCTGCTAGTGATATCTATCATGTGCCTAAATTAGGAAGGAATTCAGCTACTTACTTGAAATTTTGTTGGGACTGGAGTTTGACCTTCAAGCTTCTTGAGTAGATGGAGATGCTCATCTGTTCTTTTGAATATGACAATTCATAAGGGAATGCATGGTTATATGCTGTCGTAACAACTACATCTGTAAGTCATAGTAAGAATAATATGCAGAATAGAAGCCCTAGTATCAGTATTTCATGGTTGGTTATGTACCTTTGTTTCAGAGCATTTGAAAAGACCAGGTGATTGTAAAATTTTCAAGCAAGTATTTGAGGATGACAGCTGTCCATTTTCATCTTTTCATACACAGTCCTTATGTTCTCGCTCATCTCTTTCATTTTCATATCTTTATAAATTCTTCTAGTGTCTGTTCTTGCTAGGGCTCATGGTTTCCCAAATCAGCAACTGCAGTCTAATAATAACTGTATTTACATCTGTCTCACTGCATTATTATGCAAAAAAAGCAATGAAACTGACTTGGATTTTTTTTAATCCAAGTCATCTGCATTTTAGAATAGATCTGGACAGAGATGAGTGTCCTTTCTGCAGACTCAATTTTGCATTCATTTATATTATATTATGATATATATATATCATTATTTCAAATGAAAAACTGCTTTTTGTTGCTTTTTTGTTACTGTTTTTTCATATACTGCAAATTAAAAAGTACAAGGTGTAAGATAAAGTAACTGTTAGACATTTTTGCCTAATACAAAAATTATTTAAATGCATTTAAAATGGAAATCTAGAAATGTATGTTCTAGTTGATCAGATGCTACATTGTAAGATTTTTTTTTAATTTGATCCTTAAAAGCCATCTGAAGGGAAAGAAGATCAGGGTGTAATGGTAAAGGAAAGGTGATTTAGAACCTCAGACTATCTTGGATCCAGCCAGAGAAATGACAGCATCAGCTGATTATTATGGCTGGCTCTGGGCCAGTCTGATGCTGCCTCCAAATCACCTGCTCCTCTAACAATATGTTATTAACTTCTTTCCCTTCAGATGCAGAGCTCATTTCTCTGCTTCTCATTGAATCTGGTTTGAACATATTCAGGGATGGGGCATCTGTAGTTTCTCTAGGCAGCCTGTTCCAGTTCTTCACGGGCACACACGTGTTGGAAGGTTGAAATGTTATATTGGCAATCACAGCCTTTTACTTTTGAAGTGGCACAAGTGCATATAACAACTAATACAGGCTGGTTTTGATTTGACTGACAGTGTGTGGCAGGGGCAAGAGGCAGAGATAAGACCGTACTGTACCCTCCCTTCTACAGCATTCTGCTATCGCCTACATAATTTGTGCTCTAGCTTTGTGAAATCAACTTATCAAAAATGACACTAAAAATTACACAATAATGTTGAAAGTTTACAGTCTTATAGGGCTGCATTGCTAGCTGTCTGCATCTTTATGTGATCCATGGGCTATGAGTTGGAATGTATGTTCTACCACTTTTAGCCGGGTATTGCTACTTGTCTGTCTTCAACAGAACTTTATTTTGTGAACAGTTCATTTGAACTGAAATAAATAAATAAATAAATAATAAAAAAAATCCTGCATATATTTTTAAAAGGATTTATTTGAGATAGGTGGTAATATCAACAGTGGCATTAGCCCAGCTCTAAGCAGCAAGTTGTAGATGCCTCTTTTCACACAGAACTTAGAAGAATATGTTCTCGATCTCACACTTAATTTCCCATTGTGGTAAAGTAATGGTGAGATTATTTCACTGAATGATTTGACTTGTCTGCCTAAAAACAAAGAAATAATAGGAAGGTGCACTTCTTAACAGACAAGAACTTGACTGAATGAAAAGTATTTTCTTCACAGATGATCATCAATTCACTTGTTTTCCCATTCGTAGTCTCTTTTTTCCCTTTTTATGCAGAAGTATTTACATAGCATGATGCAAACATTTGTTTTTGTAAAATCACCTCCTCTAAGAATAGTTTTCTCTGCTTTTTGGGTTTAATTTCATAATTACATCTCTCAAAAAAAAAGTTTAAGGACAAAATGTGCAGAAAGAAATATATAGAGATTTTAGGATATAAAGTAGCATACTATGAAGTAGAAATTCTGCTATGAAGGAAACAATCAGAACTGTTACTGCAAAGTACATGTTCTTTCTTCCTTGGACAAATACATCCTTGGCTCATAATTTCTGTTGACTTGATATGTATTCCTTTGGAGGGAGAGGTCTTATTTCCCTACTGCAAGCACTGAAAGCTAGATCAGTAGTTTTGATAGCCATTTGCTACTTTCATTGCTTTAAATGCTCAGAGGCATGCACCCTCAAGTTACTGGTAGGGTTACCTAGTGCCAGATATGGGCTGGAGACTTCATCAAGTCTCATTGTTTAACATACTTGGCAGTACAATGGCAAAAGTTGTGAAAATAAAGTGCACATCAGTGAGATTACGAGATTGTTTTTGTTACTAAATATTGTGTGAATATTTCAGCAAGGACATGGAATACTGACATGATCAGGTCATTAGATGGATAAATAGGGAGCCTTTACTATATCAACATGAAAAGCTGATACACAGACAGAGGGAGCAGTGATTGGTCAACTGGGAAGAAAACAAAAATATTTCCTGAGCCTGCAAGAATAGCATCAGAAAACCCAAATCTCTAAAATGAGCAAGAGGTGAGAAGGGCAATCTGATGGCATTCTGTAAGCACGTTCTGAGACAAGAAGAGGAAGGATCCAAGCAAAAACAAAGACCAAAGTCCTGAATTTCAGAAGAGTAGTTTTTTTCTCTTCAGCAATCTGCTTGGGATAAAAAAGAAGGAAAAAAGGAAATGGAAAAGGAAAAGGAAAAGGAAAAGGAAAAGGAAAAGGAAAAGAGAAATGACAAATGACAAATTAAAAAGGAAAAGGAAAAGGAAAAGGAAAAGGAAAAGGAAAAGGAAAAGGAAAAGGAAAAGAGAAATGACAAATGAAAAAGGAAAAGGAAAAGGAAAAGAGAAATGACAAATGAAAAAGGAAAAGGAAAAGGAAAAGGAAAAGAGAAAAGAAAAAGAAAAAGAAAAAGAAAAAGAAAAAGAAAAAGAAAAAGAAAAAGAAAAAGAAAAAGAAAAGGAAAAGGAAAAGGAAAAGGAAAAGGAAAAGGAAAAGAAAAAGAAAAAGAAAAAGAAAAAGAAAAAGAAAAAGAAAAAGAAAAAGAAAAAGGAATGTGGCTTTGGAGAGAATGGGTGTCCATGAGAGCTGGTTGACACTCAGGGATCATGCTTACGAAGATTAAGGAGGGCCTATTTCAAGAAAAAGGAAATCAAAGACATTAGAAATCCTCTGTAAGTGACTAATGAGTTCCTGACTGTACTCAAACATAAAAAAGAAGCATGTAAGGGGTGGAAGCTGGGGCAAATGACTTGGGAGAGGTGTAGAATTTTTTCCAGTTTTGCAGGGATATCATTAGGAAAGTCAAGGCTCACTTGGAGTTGGCTCTTCCAAGATTTTTGGATGTAAAAGTTAACAAGAAAGGACTCTACAAGTACATAAATAGCAGAAAAAAGACTGCAAAAAATGTGGGCCTTGCAAAGTGGAGCAAGGCACTGGTGACAAAGACCATGGAAATGGTTGAGATACTCAATACCTTCTTTGCCTCAGTTTTCACCAGCAAAACTAACTTTCAGAAATTCCCGGGACCCAGAAACCAAAGGGAAAGATGGAAACAAAGAGTCCATGGAGAAAGACCAGATTAGAAAAAACATAAACAAACTGGAAATATCTAAGTTCATGGGGGTTGAGAGATTGTCCCTGCAAGTACCAAGGGAGCTGACTGGTGTCTTGCAAGTCCACTGTCAATTATCTTTGAAAAGTCATGGTAACTGGGAGAAGTTCCTGAAAAGTGGAAGAGAACAATTTTCTCTCCTATTACCAAGAAAAAGAAGAAAAATCCATGGAGCTGTGAAATAATAAGCTTCACCACAATCCCTAAGAGTGTGACAGAGCAACATTGGATAGCAAATACATAAAGGATAAGATGTTCAGGAGTAGTGAGCATGGATTTATGAACTTAGCAGGTGAGTGAAGAATAACGCATATTGTTTTCCTTGACTTTAGTAAGGGTTTTGACACAATCTCTTGTAATATCCTCATAGAATAGCTGATAAAGCACAGGCTTGTGTACAGTGAAGTGAATTGAAAGAGGCTGAACAGCTTGGCACAAATTTCAATTGAAGGCAGGTCACTAGTGGTGTAGCCCAGGGATCATCACCAAGTCTAATATTATTTAACATCTTCATCAGTGCCATAAGTGCAACCTCAGCAAGTACAGAGAAAACACACATTAGTTTCATGAGACAGTTGTATCTCTATTCAGACAACTTTGACAGTCTGGAGAATTCATCCAAGAAAACTTTCATGAAGGTCAACAAGGAGAAATAGAAATAATAATTTCAGGCACCAGTACATATTGCCAGCCAACTGTCTGGAGAACAGCACTGCAAAGAAGGATATTATGGTCCTGTTGAAAAAGTGACATGTGACCTGAGCTAGCAATGCAAACGCACTGGTACTCAGAGAAAAGACATAGAGCAAACAAACAAACAAACAAACAAAGAACTATCTGAAAACAAGAAAATGTCATTTTACTGTGATGTTGATTTAACAGGTTGCCAAATGAGACTGGGGAGTCTCCATCCAAGAAGATATTCTGCATTCAACATCCTGCTCTAGGTGATCCTACTTTAGCAGGGAGAATGTGCATTAGGTGATCTGAAGAAGTGCCTTCTAACAAAATGATTCTGCGATTCTGAGATGTTAATGTTGTCTCTATCTTACAGGAAGAGGCAGAGAAAATTGAGCAGACCTCTTCTCAGAGATGCCTACTGAGAAGGCAAAATAACCCCATGTCATTAAGTTCCAATTAGTTAAACATTTTTACTGTAATGATAGTCAGCCCTAAGACACTATGAAATCTTTGTACTTGAAAATATTCACAACTCAACCACTCATGGCCTTAAGAAACTTAATTTCATCTGCTTTGAGTGAGGGTTGGACTAGACCACCTCCAGATGTTTAAGCTGAATTACTTTATGATTCTTATGAAAGCCTGGATTTTAAAAAATGTTACCTGTCACAGGTTAAAATAAAATATTTGTGGAAACATTTAAAATACATATGGCTTAAGTGTAACTTTTAAATACAGGACTGGTAAAAGACATGGATGCTGGAGTGGGGTTGTGAAAAGTAGGAACAGAACATGGGCAAATCCAGTTGCTACTGCTTTAGCCTTGAAGTACTGAGATGCACTATCTGTTCTCTGCCTAAACTGGGCAAATAATCAACAAACAGTGTTCTAATCATTGTTTCTGCTTCAAAGAATTCAGAAGTAATATCCTACTGGCTAGTATCCTGCTGGCTAAATTAAATGCAAAGATTTATCTATGAAACCTACAAAATACTTTCCATTCATTTTAGCTTCTAACAGAAGTCTTGGATGGATAAAAGTAGAATCATGGGAACTATCACTGACTATCACTGCAACATCATTAGGTTTCTCAGTTTGCTAGCCTGCCAGTAAGAAGTCCCGGAGATTTCAGGGGTAGGAAGAAGGAATATCTCAAAAACATAGAAGTTAATAATTCCATACAAATAATAGCAATGTGCAGGTTGGTTTATGTCCAGAAGAAAAGTCAGCGGTAAAATTTATTACATTTTTCTACTACTGAAATGTGTATTTGAATTTCTGCCTTAGTAATATCTCTTTCATTTCCTGAATGTAAACTGGTTTATCTGATTTCCATGAGATATCAATGAGCTCAACAGGACAATTTCATACTGAACAAAAAAGCACTTCTATTTTCAAATGTGTTGCTATTAAATTTCAGCATGGTGCTTATCTAGTAGTGCAAGATAGACAAAAATATTCCAGTCGATACTGACAGAAAATCTTTTTTATTTATTTTTATTTTTTATTTTTTAAATCGCATACATCAATTTTAGGATATACACGTCTAACTAGAAATCGTGACTTGCTCTTATTTCCTGATTTGTACTCAGCAGAACCCATGCTTAGCCTGGAAAGCTACTGTGTATTTTCACCACAAATTTTACTGAAGTGACCTCCAGTGCTTGGTGAATGAGCTGTTGATTTTAAAAAGATTGTATGCATTTTGTAGCTTTTATCTCTTTTCCCTGATGTCTTAAACTGTGTTCTGCTTCTTCATGTTGGTGATGCAGATGCAGATCTTTGATTCCTTTTCTGTTTTCATTTTGGCAGAGAAATTTATTATTGTATAATTACTTAAACAAAATCAGGTAGATGCCATTTGCAACCCACTGCAAAGAAGACTAAGCACTAAACAGGGACTGGTTCGATAGTAATTGATCACAGAATAGCAGAATTTGAAATTCTGGACATGGAGAAAAAAAATGGAAGAATGTTATGCTGTGTGGAGTCTGATAAAATAAAAGAATGTAAAGAAATCAGAACGGGCTCACATATCACATCATCACAGAATTACAGAATCACCGAATTGTAGGGGTTGGAAGGGACCTCTAGAGATCACTGAGTCCAATCCTTATGCTAAAGCAGGCTCCCTACAGTGGGTTGTGCAGGTAGACATCTGGATAGGTATTGAATATCTCCAGAGAAGGAAACTCCACAACCTGTTCAGGCAGCTTGTTCCAGTGCTCTGTCACCCTTAGTGTAAAGAAGTTCCTCTTCATGTATGTACAGAACTTCCTGTGCTCCAGTTTTTTCCCACTGCCCCTTGTCTCATCACTGCACTCTACTGAAAAAAAAGAGCCTGGCCCCCTCCTTTTGACACCTGCACTTTAGATGCTTATAAACTGTTGTGAGATCTCCTCTCAGCCTTCTCTTCTCCAGGCTGAACAGTCTTGGGTTTCTCAGCCTTTTCTCACACGGAAGATGCTTCAGGCCCTTTATCATCTTTGTTACCTTCTGCTGGACTCTTTCTAGGAGATCCTTTTTTCTTTTTTTTTTTTTTGAGCTGGGAGTCCAGAGCTGGAGACAGATTCTTTCTCCTTCCATGTTATCTCAGTTTTATAACCTCTCATCCAGGGCTCAGTCCTGGAAGAGGGACTTAGTTTTTGGTTGTTCCATGGCTTCCACAGAACTCAGAGAAGGATAAAGTATTTCAGAAAAGCACTTGATAGCATGGCAAATGGAAAACTAAAATCTTGAATTTCTGACTCTGGGGCGGTTATTCAAGTATACCGTCTAAGTATCTCAGTCAAGTGACAATTTATGGGAATCATATTCAAAATGTGTTACTCAAGGAAAAGTATTTTACTTCCTGTGATTGCTTTGTTCAAATGGGAAGGATAGAATTGTGGCTCTGTGCAATATTATCTAATAAATAACCTCTTAGATAATCAATAAAGAAAGCACACAAAGCACTTTTTGATGGGAGAACTAACTGGTTAATACAGTCTGGATCAAAGGATGCAGTGGTAAATGAAGGAAGCATGAATTCATTAAGCAGAAGTTTGTAAAAAGTAGACATAAACCATTATCATCAAGACAGGAGGCAATGAAATGCCAACAAATCAAGTCATCATTGTCTGCTCAAATTTCACATACAACAACAAAGAGGTGAGTAATTCACATTCACAGCTGATGTGGAAGAGGGAGAGAGTGAGCTATAAAAGGACAGTTGCAACAAAATGTGTTTAATGAGAAACAAAAATCCATTTGTGGATAAGGAAAAGAATTTATTTGCTTGAAATTATGAGAAAAGCAGTTTTTAGATAAAATCCACTTTAAAATTGTGCTTGTATTTTTCTTTAGTAAAAGACATCACACTCAAAAAATTGCACAATTGAATAAATAACCAAATAAAACAATTTTTACTACTTCTCTTCATTTGCTTTTGTAATTTATGGATTAATGTTAATTTATTCCCAATGTCTATAGAACTGTGAAGTTAGTTTGAATATGAAACTGAATGGTTACTTCGTATTTTGTGGACTTCTCTGTATGACAGCCAATTGTTGTTCTTCAGTGTTTTTAGGCCATTTCCTCAGTGTGCAAGAGCTCTCCATCCCCAAGTGTCGCAGGTCAGGAAAGGAAGGCAAGGGACCAACATGGGTGAACTGGGACCTACTGGTGAAACTGGAGAGCAAGAAGAAAATGTCCATTCCAGTGCCTGACCACCCTTTCTGAAAAGTAATACTTCCTCATGTCCAGCCTGAATCTCCCCTGCTGTAGCTTGAAACCATTCCCTCTGGTCCTATCACTAATGACACGAGAGAAGAGGCCGACCCCCAGCTCACTACAACCTCCCTTCAGGAAGTCATAGAGAGCAATGAGGTCTCCCCTGAGCCTCCTCTTCTCCAGGCTGAACATTCCCAGCTCCTTCAACCTCTCCTCAGATGGCCTGTGTTCCAGACACCTCACCAGCTTTGTTGCCCTCCTTTGAACACGTTCCAGGGCCTCAATATCTTTCTTGCAGTGAGGGGCCCAAAACTGGACACAGTACTCGAGGTGCGGCCTCACTAGTGCTGAATATAGGGGAACAATCACCTCTCTGCTCCTGCTTGCAACGCTGTTTCTGATGCAAGCCAGGATGCCATTGGCCTTCTTGGCCACCTGGGCACACTGTTGGCTCATATTCAGCCGAGCATCAATCAATACCCCCAGGTCCATTTCCTCTACGCAGTCCTCCAGCCACACCGCCCCAAGCCTGTAGCGTCGCCTGGGGTTGTTGTAGCCGAAGTGCAGGACCCGGCATTTGGCCTTGTTGAAACTCATCCCATTGGCTTCAGCCCAGCTCTCCAGCCTGTCCAAGTCCCTCTGTACGGCCTCGCTACCCCCAGGCAGATCCACACTTCCAGCCAATTTGGTGTCATCTGCGAATTTACTGAGGGTGCACTCGATGCCCTCATCGAGGTCATCAATAAAGATATTGAAGAGGACAGGCCCCAGCACCGACCCCTGCGCAACACCACTCACGACCGGTCGCCATCTGGATTTGACTCCATTCACCACCACTCTCTGTGCCCGGCCCTCCAGCCAGCTCCTTACCCAGCCAAGAGTGTACCCATCCAAGCCTCGGGCTGCCGGCTTCTGCAGGAGAATGCTGTGGGAGACAGTGTCAAAGGCTTTGCTGAAGTCTAGGTAGACCACATCAACAGCCTTTCCCTCATCCACCAGATGGGTCACTAGATCATAGAAGGAGATCAGGTTGGTCAAGCAGGACCTGCCCTTCACGAACCCATGCTGGCTAGGCCTGATCCCCCACTCATCCCGCACATGCCGCATGATCTCCCTCAAGACAATCTGCTCCATAACCTTCCCTGGCACCAAGGTCAGGCTAACAGGCCTGTAGTTCCCCGGATCCTCCTTACGACCTTTCTTGTAAATGGGAGTCACGTTGGCAAGCCTCCAGTCTTCTGGGACCTCACCAGTCAACAAGGAGTGCTGACAGATGATGGAAAGCGGCTCGGCTATCACCTCCGCCAGTTCCCTCAGCACTCTCGGGTGGATCTCATCTGGCCCCATCGACCTGTGACAGTCCAGTTGGAGCAGTAGGTCTCTGACTGTTTCTTTCAGAATCACAGGGGGGTTAGTATGCTCCCCGGCCGAAATTACCAGGTCAGAGAGAGGAGTGTCCTGAGGATAACTGGTCTGACTTTTAAAGACAGACGTAAAGAAGGCATTCAGAACCTCCGCTTTTTCCTTATCCTCAGTGGTCACATTCCCAGCCTCATCCAGCAAAGAGTGGATATTCTCCTTGTCCTCCTCTTACTGTTAATGTATTTATAAAAGAGTTTCTTATTCCTTTTCACCCCAGGGCTAGGTTAAATTCAAGCTGGGCTTTTGCCTTTCTGATTTCACCTCTACACATCCTAATGACTTCCTTATATTCATTCCGAGTGGCCTGTCCCTCTTTCCACAGGTGGTAGATTCTCTTTTTCTCCCGGAGCCTCAAGAATAGCTCCCTATTCATCCACACCGATCTTCTTCCCCGCTGGCTCATTTTGCAGCTCAAGGGGACTGCCTGCTCCTGTGCCCTTAAGACTTCCTTCTTGAAGAGCAACCAGCTCTCTTGGACCCCTTTACTCGCTAAGACTGAATGCCAGGGGACTTCTCCTATTAGTTCCTTGAACAGTTCAAAGTCCGCCCTCCTGAAGTCCAAGGTAGCAGTTTTACTATTCCCCCTCCAGGCTCCACCATGAATTACGAAGTCTATCATTTCATGGTCACTCTGTCCAAGACAGCCTCCAACCTCCACATCCCCCACCAAACCTTCCCTGTTTGTGAACAGCAGGTCTAGTGGGGCAGTTCCTCTCGTGGGCTCTCTGACCAGCTGTATCAGGATGTTGTCCTCTACACATTCCAGAAACCTCCTAGACTGCTTCCTCTGTGCTGTGCTGTACTCCCAGCATATGTCAGGGAAGTTAAAGTCCCCCATGAGGACAAGGGCAGGCGACTGTGCAGCTCGTGCCAGCTGCTTATAGAATACCTCGTCTGTCTCTTCATCCTGATTTGGAGGTCTATAACAGACGCCCACCAGGATGCCTGTCTTGTCAGCCCTTCCTCTGATCTTTACCCATAGGGATTCAACGTTATCGTCCCCACTCATAATCTCAGTAGCGTAGAAGCATTCCCTGACGTAGAGAGCCACACCACCACCCCGCCTTCCTTGCCTATCTTTCCTGAAGAGTTTGTAGCCATCCATTGCAGCGCTCCAATCGTGGGAGCAATCCCACCACGTTTCCGTTATGGCAACTAGGTCATAGTTTGCCTGCTGCACAATGGCTTCCAACTCTTCTTGTTTGTTGCCCATGCTGCGTGCATTAGTGTAGACGCACCTCAGCTGAGCCCCTCGCCTCTCACCTAATCCCAATACCACTTCCCCAGGCTGCTCTCTAGCAGGCCTGGCTTTATCCCCTTCCCCCTTCCTATCTAGTTTAAAGCTCTCTCTACAAGTCCTGCCAGCTCCTGGGCAAGTGTCCGTCTCCCTTTTGGAGACAGGCAATTCCCATCAGCAGACCCCAGGCCAGGTGCCGAGTAGACCGCCCCATGATCAAAGAATCCAAAATTTTTGTGCTTGCACCAGCCTCTCAGCCATGCATTTATAAGATGGCTTTTCCTGGTCATCTCAGTGCTTGTCCTTGCCACCAAGGGAATACTGGCAAACACTACTTGTATGCCCACTCCATCAACTGACTTCCCCAGTCTCCTAAAATCATTTTTTATATTCCTCAGGCTTCTAACAGGGATCTCATCACTGCCGGCCTGAACTATCAACAGAGGGTAATAATCAGAGGGGAGGATAAGGCTGGGGAGTTTTCTAGAAATATCCCTGTCCCGGGCCGCAGGAAGGCAGCACACCTCCCTACGGGCAGGGTCAGGCCGACATATTGGTCCCTCTGTTCCTCTCAGAAGAGAGTCACCTACAACTACCACTCTCCTTTCTTTCTTGTAGGAGGCAGTCTTTAAACGCGGAGCTGACCGTCTCACCTTAGGCAAGCTTGGGGGCAGTGCTCCCACGTTATCATCAGTCACCACTCCCTCTGGTTTCAGGGTTTCATACCTATTACAGAGAGGCACCAGGGGAACCGAGGTAGGTTGGGAAATTGGGGGTTGCCTGTGACGCCGGGATGAGACCAGCTGCCATTCCTCAACTTCTCTCAAGCTGTCTCTCCCTGCTTGACTACAATGAGAGAGAGGGTCCATTGTTCCCTCAGTCTGGGTAGTGCAATCTCTGCGCCTTTCTGGCAAAGAGTCACTCCACCAGTCAATCTCTCGCTCGCACTCTCTGATGGACTGCAGTCTACCTATCTCCTCCCTAAGCTCCACCAACAGATCGAGCTGCTCACACCGCACACAAGTGGCATCCTTCCCATCCTCCCCTGGCAGCAGCAGGCTGAGGCACTCCCGGCAGCCAGAGACCTGAACTGCCACATTATTAAGCAGACCCTCTGTCTGGGTTGCCACAGTCTTTGCATGGAAAGCATGTTTCCTGGTGAGGACCATGACTGAAGAGGTGGTGTCAGGGCCTGTCAACAGGAGAGCCAGTCACCTGAGAAAAAGACAGGAGCACCCACCCATGCTGACACAAGACACAGCTCTGTTGTGTGGGCGGTCCCTGGTCTCTTTTTATGCACACAACAAATGGGTCAAGGTCAAGCTCCAGAGATAAAGAGCAGGCAGTGTCAGCTCCGCCCCTGGTGAGTCAGGAGCCCGCCCACAAGCTGCCAGCTGCTAGCCCAGGCACAGCCAAGCCTTTGACATGGTACACCATAACATCTTTCTCTCCAAATTGGAAAAATACAAATTTGATGGGTGGACTGTTTGATAGATGAAGAACTGGCTGCAGGATCAAATCAACAAAGTAGTGGCCAATGGCTTCAGGTCTGGATGGAGGTCAGTGACAAGTAGTGTCCTGCATGAGGCAGTGCTGAGACTGATATTCTTTAATATCTTGATCAATGACATCAATAGTACAGTCGAGTGCACCCTCAGAGAATCTGTGGACTAGGCTGTGTGGTGAGATCAACACACAGAATTACAGCATCACAGAATTGCAGAATATCAGGGATTGGAAAGACCGTCTAGTCCAATTCCCCTGCCAGAACAGGAACACCTAGATTAGATCACACAGGAACATGTCAAGGCTGGTTTTGAATGCCTCCAGAGGAGGAGACCCTACAGCCTCTCTGGGCATCTGATTCAGTGTTCTGTTACCCTCACCTTGAAGAATTTTTTTTCCTTATTTATGTGGAACCTCCTACGTTCCAGCTTGATCCATAGCCCCTAGACTTATCATTGGATGTTGCTGAGAAGAGCCTGGCTCCATCCTCCTGGCACTCACCCTTTACATATTTATAAACATTAATGAGGTCACCCCTCAGTCTCCTCCAAGCTAAAGTGATGCAGTTCCCTCAGCCTTTCCTTGTAAGGGAGATGTTCCATTCCCTTAATCATCTTTGTGGCTTTGTGCTGGACTTTCTCAAGCAGTTCCCTGTCCTTCTTGAATTAAGGGGCCCAGAGCTGGACAGTATGTTCCAAACGTGATCTCACCAGGGCAGAGTAGAGAGGGAGGAGAACCTCTCTCAGTCTACTAACTACACGCCCTCTAATACACTCCAGGATGCCATTGGCCTTTTTGGCCACAAGGGCACAGTGCTGGCTCATGGTCATCCTGCTGTCCATCAGGACCCTTAGGTCTCATTCCCCTGCACTGCTCTCCAACAGGTCAGTCCCCCTCCTGAACTGGTACCTGGCATTGTTCTTGCCCAGATGTAAGACTCTACACTTGCCCTTGCTATAGTTCATTAAATTTCTCCCTGCCCAGCTCTCAACTCAAGGGACTGGATGCCATCCAGAGGGACCTAGACAGTCTTGAGTAGAGGGCTGAGGAGGATATAATGGTTTTATGAGTTTTGTCTATCGGTATTCCACATCATAACGTCATGTAGTGCACTGAGAGTTAAAGGGTTAATGCTCCAGGTCTGGGTACCTGTCCCAGAAGAGAAGAACTATTACATTCCCCAGAAGACTGTTCTGTTACCATTTCTGCTCAGGGGGAACAGATATAAGGCCTTGGTAGGTCACCTGATGTGCTCTTTTCCCTTTTATGGCTCTCCTCCCTGTTGCTCATACTGAGTGCACACACTGCCTCAGCATTAGTGTAAGGTCTTTCAGGTTTTGGATGCTCTTTCATTATATTTGATTTATTAACTTTGATTCTAATTATACTGCATTATAGTCTGTTATCTTGCATTCTGATACCATATTTAGTAAATTAGTTTGTTTCTCCTCAGATCACTGTCATTGTTTTAATTATTTTGGGTCCCCTGTTTCCCTTTTCCAGAGTCCCAGATTCACAAATCCCTCCACCCTGCTAGTCACAGAACTAGGCCAAACCAGCCCATAAACCATTGACAGAGATCCACAGGAAGTTCAACAAAGCCAAATGCAAGGTCTTGCGCCTAGATTGAGGCAACTTCCACTAACAGTACAAACTGGGGGATGAAAGTATTGAGCCCTGCCAAAATTACCTGGGGGTACTGGTGAATGGCACGCTGAACATGAGCTAGCAATGGGCGCCCTTCTGGATGAAAGCCAACTATATCCTGGGCTGCATTAAAAGAAGCATGGCCAGCAGGTGAAGGGAGGTGATCCTGCCCCTGTACTCTTTGCTGATGAGGCCTCACCTGGAGTACTGCATCCAGGAGTGGAGTTGTCAGTGCAGAAGAGACATGGACCTGTTGGAGCAAGTCCAGTGGAGTGCCACAAAGATGATCCAAGGGATGGAACACCTCCCCTATGAGAACAGGCTTAGAGAGCTGGGGCTGTTCAGCCTGGAGAAGAGAAGGCTCTGAGGTGGCCTTTCAGTATGTAAAGGGGAGCTACAGGAAAGAAAGGAACAGACTCTTTAGTAGGATCTGTGGTGACAGGACAAGGACAAATGGTTTCAAACTAAAAGAGTGCACAGTATCTTGGTACAGATACTGAGGAAGCTAATGAGAAAACGATATAAGGAAAAAGTCTTTTACAGTGAGGGTGGTGAGGCACTGGAACAGGCTGCCCAGAGATTTGTTTATGCTCTGTCCTTGGAGACTTTCAAGGCCAGGCTGAATCCTGCTTTGAGGAACCTGGTCTAGCTGTATCTGTATCTCTGTTCATTGCAGGGGAGTTGGACTACATTACCTTCAGACGTTTCTTTCAACTCTGAGGATTTTGTGTTTTTTGATTCTTTGAATTATGTCATTTTTGCCATCTGAAATGAACAATTCCTGTTCACAGATTGTATGGAAGAGGAAGGGAGGGACTACCAGTGAATTGAACAATAGCTCTTCTTTGAGTGTGAAATGAATATCTCAAGTTTTAATGTAATGGATTTGTACACCTTCCTTGAATATGAAATAAATAACTCCATCTTGGATTTGCCATCACTGAAATAAAAGTCAGGGACAGATAGAAATAGCTTTCTATATGTCTCTATTAAACAGTAGCCTTTCTGGAAAACAGAAAACAAAACATACACATTGTAGGGAAAGTCACTGTCTTCTTATACCAGCTATTATTATTTTAGCTTGGAAGTGAGACAGATAGGCCAGCTGAAGTACACCTACACTGTTGGTGACAAACTGTCAGATGGCATGCCACAATCAGAGAGGCTGTGTGGTAGCAAAATGTTTCAGTCATGAGGTGCTGAGCACAATGAAGCAAATCTGAAATGCTTCCACACCAATGCATGCAGCATAACATACAGACAAGAAGAGCTGAAAGCTTTAGCTTAGTCGCAGAGCTATGACATCATTGGTGTGAGTGAAACCTGATGTGTAGAATCCTGTAACTGGTATGTTGTGTTGAATAGCTGAACAGGCTTTTCAGAAGAGACAGGCTGAGCAGGAGAGGCAGGGAGTAGCACTGTATGTAATGGGGCAGGTGGACTGTATACACAATACAGTTGAGAAACCCTAGGTAAGGATTAAGGGAGAAGCAAATAAAGGGGCTATCACAATGGGAGTCTATCACTGACCACTGCCCAGGATGATGACAGCAACGATTTATCCTTTAAGAAACTAAGGAAGACATTTAGATCAAATGCTCTTGTCCTTATGTAGACTTCAACTTGCCAGACATGAATAGGGAACACCATATAACTGATACAAGCAGGTCCAGAAGATTCCTAAAAAACCGTAAGAACAACTTCTTGGTATAGATATGAGGGAGCCAATGAGAAAAGGTGACCTCCTAGTCCTGTTGCTTGTGAACAGAAAGTGAGTGAAGTGGCGATTGGTGGACATTATGGCCATGGTGACCATAAAGTAATTTAATTTAATATCTTTGGTAATAGGAGGAAAATTGCTAGCAAAGCCTCAACTCTGATTATGGGAAGAGCAGATTTTAGGCTGTTCAGAACAGTTAGTAAGGTCCCCTGAGAAACTGTTTTTGAATGTATTGGTGTCCATCAGTGCTGATCACTTTTTAGGTATCACCTCTTGAGAGCACAGGATCATGCAGTTTCAAAATGTGGGAAGTCACCAGGTGAAGCTGAAGGCCAGCTTGACCGAGCAGAGATCTTGAGTTTAGGTGGAAAAAAAAAAGTTGTATGGCCACTGAAAGCAAGGTCAGGTGACATAGGAAGACTATAGGAATGCTGTTCACCTTTGTACAGAGAAAATTCATGTGGCCAGCACTCAGTAGAACCTGTCCAATACTGGTGGGGGAAATAATAAGGACTTTTAAAAATATGTTAAAAATAAAAGAAGGACCAGAGTGAACATCAGATCATTACTTGATGAGAATGGTCTTCTTACAAAGTGGGATATAAAAAAGCAGAGAATTTTAATGCCTTTTTTGTCTCTGTCTTCAACATTGATGATGAATGCTGGCATTTCAGGTGCACTGAGTTGGGTGGGGGTGACTGAGGTAACTATCAATTCGCAGCCAGTCCTGAACTTGTGCAAGATTTTCTGCTCTACCTGGATGCATAAAGTCCATAGGACCTGATAGGATTCATTCCAGGGTACTCAGAGAGCTGGATGATATTACTGCAAGATCTCTCTCAATTATTTTTCAGTAGTCTTGGTATCTGGAGAGGTCTCAGTTGACTGGAAGCTGGCAAACATTGTTCCATTTGTTCCAAGAAAGGCAAGAAAGAAGGCCCTATTAATGACAGAACTGTCAGTCTAACTTTACTGCCTGGTAAAATTATGGAGCAAATTCTGCTAGGAGTTACTGAAAAACACTTAAAAGATGTTGAGGTCATTGGTCACAGCCAACACGGGTGCATGAGAGAAAGGTCCTGCTTATCTAACTTAATTTCCTTTTATGACAAGGTCATTCATTTAGTTGATCAAGGGAACCCAGTTGTTGTCTTTTTGGATTTCAGGAAAGTTTTGATAATATTTCTCAGAATATTCTGGTGGACAACATGTCCAACATACAGCTAGACAAAAATGTTATGTGATGGGTGAGCTAGGATTATAATGAATGGGGTTATGTCAGGCTGTTAGCCAGTCACTAATGGAGCTCCCCAGAGCTTCATTTTAGGGACAGTTCTCTTTAATGTTTTCATAAATGACTTGATGCTTTGAGCAAGTTTGCTGACGATACTAAGTTGGAAGGAGTTGTTGTCTTCATTAAGGTTGGAGAATTTTTGAAGGTGGATCTAGGCAAATTAGAGAGCTGGATAACCACCAACTACGTAAAGTTTAGCAAGAGCAAGTGCAGGATTCTACTTTGGGAAGGAGCAGCCCTGACTGTTATTGTGATTTAACCAGGTGGGTGGGTAAGCACCACACAGTTGTTCACTCACTCCCTCCTTTCCCAGTGAGGTGGGGAAGAGAATCAGGAAAAAAACAGTATAACTTGTGGGTTGAGATAAATACACTTACTAAGATAGAGAAAGGGAAAGGATAATAGTTATGTCTACATATATATATATGAACGTATACAACAAGTGATGCACAAGCAATTGCTCACCACCTCCTGACTGATGCACTCCCATCTCCTTCAAAACTCCTTCTGCATGATGTCGTTTATGGTATGGAATATCTCTTCGGCCAGTTTATGTCAGCTGTCCTAAATTTTCTTTTGCCCCTGTCCCCTTCAGGCTACTTATTTTCGCCTGACATTTTCTTTAAGTCTTATATTCTCAGTGGATCTTTCATTAACTCTTCTTTATTCCCAGCTCCTCTTCCATCAATCCTCAAAACTCTTAATTTAGTGCTCACTTCCTTGTACAGATGCATCTTTCTCATCTTCTTTCTTCCAGTATTCTGTTTCCCCACGTGTAATTTATTGAAGGATCTCCCTCACCCTGCTGTCTTGGTTTTTTCTCTCTCTCCTTTGACACTCCTTTCTCCTCCCATCTTCTCTTTTCCTCAAAGCAAGAGTCAGACAGGGCAAATACAGGCATTCCACTCCAGCAGTCCTGCCCTCTTACACATACTACAGTGTCTATACCTTTGTATAAACACAAGACAGACATTTTCTAGACAACTCAAAGCATAGGTAGTATTACTGCCATAGCCTCTGTGTGGTCTGAACATATATGCTGCCCGAGACTTTAATTGTCATGAGAATCAATATAAACAATGAAAACAGGCAAGATCAGAGGTAAGACCAGCAGTAGGCCCATTTTTTTTCTGAGGATGCAGCAGCAACCCTCACAGCACAACCCAGAGCACCTCAAATTGCAGTTAAGTCCTGTGTTTAGCACCTGAATCCCTCACCTGCTTTCCTGCCTGCTTTGCCTAAACACACAGTTGAGAAAAAAATAAATAATTTCCCTCTTACCAGATTTCATTGTGTGAAAAAAATCAATGGTTTTGAATGCCAGTAACAGAAAACAATTCAACAAAGCTGTAGTGGAAATTCTAGGTGACTGCTTGAAACGTTGATTGAACAGCTGGTAGGAAAGCAGGGACAACCCAGGGGAGCTCAAGTGCATGTAAATGCACCTGAGTGACTGGAATGGATTGAGTCTGGAGTCCTCTCCTTCCCAGACCTCATTTGAAGGTTGTCAGTGAAGGCAAAGATGTATTATTTGGAGATCTCTGCCTATCTGAGGACTTTACAGACCTTCTGAAGATAAGTAGCATCTTTTCCTTATTTCTGTGCCCACTGCTGTTGCGTCACAGCAGATCCTCACTCTCTGTGGCCTGGGATTTTGCTTCTCTCCTCATGTTACAAAAGCAAATCTGAGAAGTCTTAAACTAGCATACATATGCAGGATACAGGATAATAAACAGATATTGGTCCCTTATGAGTAATACATCCAATTCTTCTCTGATACTAGCATTGTCTTGCAGTCTAGCAATAGAGGGTATGCAAAGGAGAGCAACAGAAGAAGTTTGCTGAGGATTAGAAATTGATTTGTGGAAACGCAGAAGAATTTATTTACTGAAACCTTAGAAAGACAGTTTCTGAATAAAATTAACAGAGGTAAAATATGTACATGTAGCAGCAGTGCTGATGTTATTTTCTTTTTTTCTTTTCTTTCTTTTTTTTTTTTTTTTTTCTTTTTTTAATAAAAAGCATCACTCTTAATACAAAAAAGCTCTACCATTTAGAAAAAAAAAAGAAAAACATTCTAGTTATTCCTCCAGATTTTCCCTTATGCACTAATGGAAATCTGTTCTCAATGTGTATAAAAGTGGCATGAAAATTATACCTGCTAATGCTGAAGACAGATTTCACTAAGTCAACAAAGACAGCCCAGTCTAGTCTAGCCATCATTTTTACTGATTTCCAATAGTCTCCATATTAAATGTGAAAGCCAGGTCCTTGCCAGATGGTAAATGATCATTCTTGATCAAGGGACTACTCCTGTGAAGTTCATAAGCACTTCCTGAAATGAGTCCTCTGAGTCTTGCCGTTATTTCACTATATAAAAATTCAGTTTTCCTGTGTTTCAATGCTGGGGAGAAGTCTCAAGGAGTAGCAATAGAAAAAAAAGCTTTGCATAATGGAAAAAATACTCTATTTTGTCATGCCTATGTAAACGTTTGAATATAGGTGCTTATGGTTGTGGATAGAAATACTCATTCCCAGTATGTTTAGTATATTGAGGAAAATAAAACTGTCCTTTAAATATTGCATCTATCTGAGGTAAAACATGGTTAGTCTATGCCTACCGTAATTAGATCTATCTGCAGAATAGTCAATAAATATGAATGCCCTTCTCTAGTTTAGTATGAAAACCAAAATACGTTTCTGACTGCTGTATCCCTGTCTAGCGTAGCTTTTCCTCGTCTTTGAAAACCACCTTTCTGAAAACAGAGGTGAAAATCGGCAACCTCCCCAGATGCAAAATACAAGTTATCAAAAATCCATACCAACCACTGACTTGCTTGACCTGCAATGTACAGCCAGGTGAAACTAGAAAAATTCTGCTATTTGAAATTCAGAATGATGATATCCTCTTCCTCATCACAGTCAAAATGAAAGCATAGTAAAACTCCCCTTTGTGTTGAAGTGGCAGCAAGGCAATAGTGGTTAGCTTCTGTAGCAGTTCTTTAGGCTGTGTGCTTGCTACAGGACCAGACTGCATTTAGGGCTTGTTTATGGGACCTGTCTCAGTCAAAACTTGTATTTTTATTTGTTTATACATATGTCCATAAAACAGCCTTGAGCAGGACCTCTGAAGACGGAAGGAAAAGAGAGCTCAGGAGAGTGGTTTTTTAGCAGAGCTAATTTACTTCCTTGGAAAATGAACTACGTATCAAGTGACTACAGTTGAGATAAAAAGCTGGAGGGTTATGGAAAATAACTGGTATGCTGGCACCTTAGAGAAAGTAAAAGTGCTGAGAGGTCACATTGAGGGGCTCGGCTTTTTATAGGTATGTTTCTCATTCAACTGAATGTAAGCTGGAAAAATAATAGTTAGTGATGATAGGGCAGTTCAGAAGACCTACAAATTTAATGAGTCGCAGTAGCAAATATGGATATATACTCCTTTTCTCTTTTTTTTTTTTTTCTCTGTGTCCTCCAGTGTGTCATGCAGTTGGCCTATCAAATTTCAGTGTTGGTCACTTAGAACTGAGTTATTTAGGTCTGAAATCCCTTCCAGTATGTGCAGGATGACTAGCCTTCCAGAAATGATTCATGGGAACTGGGTTGCTGTGTGTATTCTCTTTGATCATGCTTACAATCTTTTTGCTCCAGACTTGCGATTACACCAGTTCAGAGCCTCCACTCGTAACATTCCATTCTTTTGCTATGTTTTTACAATGCACTGCACTTCTTTCTTCCTTCAAGCGAGAGCAATGTGTTCCCCCTTTATCAAATTTATTTGAGAGGAGGGATTTGTACTGATTACAGAGCTCTCTTATTCCCCTCTAATAAACAAGAAGAGAGAACTGGCTTCAACAGACATGAAGAAGGCTGAGGTACTCAGCAAGTTCTTTGCCTCAGTCTTTACTGGCAGTCAGGCTTCCCTTTCATGTCTCTCAAGGCGGGAGTTGAGAGAGTGAAATGCCTCACTGTAAGAGAAAAAACAAGTCTGGGACCACGTTATGGGTCTACAAATGTGTCTTAACTGACATGCATCCCAGGGTACTGAAGGAACTGGCTGCTGTTGTTGCCAAGCCACTCTCCACCATGTCTGGAAAGTTATGGCTGCCAGACAAAGTTCCTGTTGAGTGGCAAAGCAATTTTTAAGAAAGGGAGAAAGAAAGACTTGGGAAATTACAAGCCAGTGAACATCATGTCTGTGACGGGGAAAATTTTCTGGAAAAGGTGTTGAAGCACATGAAAGATGGGAAGGTGATTTGAGGAAGCCAGCATGGCTTCACCAAGGGCTGACTGTATCAGACCATTCTGATGGCTTTCTATGTTGGAGTGGCAGAACTGGTGGTCCAAGGAATGGCAACAGGTATCATCTATCTGGACTTGTTGAAGGCTTCTGATGTAGTCCCATACCCCATCCTTATCTATAAGTTGGAGAAATATGCCTCTGAAGGCTCAATATTAGGTGGATTTAGAATTATTTGGATGGTTGACTGGCAGCTGTGACCCTGAAAGAAGGAAGAGAATAGGTTAGATAAATTACTGGCTGAGAGCGTAATGTTAGTAAGGTTTTGGTTATCATGGTTTTGAGCAGGCCTTTGAGAGACTGGGTATATGGGTGCCAGATGGAATGTCACTGAGCAGCTGGGGCAAAAGTGTTCTAGGGAGCAAGCTCAGAGCTTTTGCTGATTACCAGAGCTTTAAACTAGATTTCATGGAGGAAGAAGATGGACTCCCTTGTGACAGAGAAGGACCTGGGAATGCTGTAGTTGTAGGAAACTCTCAACTGTCCAATAGGATTTTGTGAGGACTTCTCAGAGGAAACAGCATTGCCAATAGCCCCGCTAAAATTCTGCATTCCTCTAGAGATACCTCCACCCTCTAGTTTCCTAAAGTGCTTATATGTCAGTGCATGCAGCATGGGAAATAAACAGGAGTGTCATGGTTTTATGATTTTTGGTTATCAGTATTCCACATCATAACATCATGTAATACACTGGGGGTTTGACTGCTGATGCTCAAGTTCTGGATGCCTGTCTGGAAGAGAAGAAGAACTACATTTGCCCAGGGGGCTTTGTCGTCAGCGAGGAGATATAACTCCTGGCAAGGTCACCTGATGTTCTCTTCTTCGCCTGCTCTTCTTCACCTGCACTTCTTCATCTGCTCTTCTCCTTCTGCTTTTCTTCATTGGCTCAACTGGACTGCACTTCTCATCTCAGCATTGTGGTGAGGCCTATTCATCTTTCAGACACACTCTCTCTCATTATATTTTGCTGATACTATATTTAGTAAATTAGTTTGTTTTACTTCAGATCATTGCCGCTTTTTTTCAATTATTTTCAGGTCACCTATTTCCTTTTTCTGGAGGTGCAGATCCACGGATCCCTCCGCCCTGCTAGTCACGGAACCGGGCCAAACCAGCCTGTAAACCTTTGACACAGGAGGAATTAGAAATCTGTATGTGGTCACAGAGCCATGATCTCACTGTGATTATAGAGACATGGTAGGACAACTCACATGTCTGGAATGCTGTCATGGATGGCAATGTCCTCTTTAGGAAGGACAGGATGGTGAGGCAAGGTGATGGATTTGCTCTTTATGTGAGAGAGAAAACAGAATGTATTGAGCTCCACCTGGAGGTGAATGGTGGAGAGCTTGTAGTTAAGAATTAAGAGGAGGACTAATGTAGGTGACACTATTGTGGGTGTGCACTACAACTCACCTGAAGAGAAGGGTGAAGTTGATGAGTCTTCTACAAAAAGGGAGAGGCTGGTTGGGGATGTGAAGATGAAGGAAGCAGCTTGGGATGCAGTAATTATGAGATGATGGAGTTCAACATCTTGTGTGGAAGAAGCAAAGCAATGAGTGCCTTTGCTACCCTTGTCTTCAGGAGAGACAACTTTGATCTCTTCAAAGATCTACTTGGAGGGCTAGAGCATTAGAATGTAAGGGAGCCCACTAGAGCTGGTTGACACTTAAACTCCACTTCTTTCAAGCTCTAGATCAATGCATCCCTAAGAGTAAAAAATCAGGGAAGGGTGGTAGGAGGCCTGTGAGGATGAGTAAGAAACTCATGGATTAAACAAAAGAAAAGACGGTGGTCCATGAAATATGGAAAAAGGGCCTGTGCAATTGGGGAGAGTATAGTAACGTTGTCCAGGGCCTGTAGGGATGCAGTGAGAAAGGTTAAGGTCCTCTTGGAATTAAACCTTGCAAAAGAGGTAAATTTTTGAGGGGGGAGGGGGGACCGAGGGGTGTTTTTTTGGGGGGGGAATTGGAGGGGCTTTTGGGGGGGGGTGTTTTTTTTGAGGGGGGATATATTTTGGAGGGGACTGTTTTTTTTTGAGGGGGTGTTTTTGTTTTTTAACTATGCCAGCAGTAAAAGGAAGACTAGGGAAAATGTTGGTCCCCTGCTAAATGAAGTTGGCTGCCCTAGTGACCAGGATACTGAGAAGGTAGAGATTCTGAATGCCGTCTTACTTGAGTCTTAAATGCTAAGACTAGCCCTTAGGAATCCTAGACTCTGGAGGTGAGAGAGCGAGAGTCGGGGGAAATGAAGACTTCTTAAGGAAGGTCTGGTCAGAGAACATGTAGCTAAAATCAGTACACAAAAATCTGGACTCTGACGGGATACACCCATATGTGCTGAGGGAGCTGGCAGAGGTGATTGCTGAGCTGCTCTCTATCATTTTTGAAATGTCTTGGTGAATGGGAAATGTGTCTGAAGACTGGAGGATAGCCAAAGTCACTCTAGTCTTCTAAAAGAGCAGGGAGGATGCAGAAAACTACAGGCCAGTCAGCCTTACCTCAGACTCTGGAGAGGTTATAAAACAACTTGTTCTGGATACACTTTTCAAGCAATTGGAAGAGAAGAAAGTTGTCAGGAGTAGTCAACATGGATTTGCCAAAGAGAAATCAGGCTTGACCAATCTAGTAGCCTTCTATAATATCATCACTGGCTGAATAGAAGAGGGGGAGAGCAGTGGATGTTAACTTTAGCAAGGTGTTTGATACCATCTCACACAACATCCTTGTTATGAAAATTGAAGTGATGGATAGGTGAGTGTGTGAGGTGTACTGAGAACTGGCTGACTGGCAGAGCTCAGAGAGCTGTCAGCATTGCAGAGTCTGGTTAGAGGCCTGTAATTAACAGTGTTTTCTAACGGTCAGTGCTGAGTCTGGTCTTGTTCAACATCTTCATCAGTGAATTGAATGAAAGGATAAAGTCCACTCCCAGCAAGTTTGCTGGTTATACAAAGCTGGGAGGAGAGATTGATGCATCAAAAGACTGTGCTATTATTCAACAAGACCTGGACAGCCTTGGAAGTTAGGCAGGGAAGAACCTGATGAGGTTCAACAAGAACAAGTGTACAGTCCAGCACCTGGGGAGGAATAACTGCATGCATCAGCACAGGTTAGGGAATGATGTGCTGCAGAAAACCTGTGCAGAGAAGGACCTGGGTGCTTTTGTGGATAACAGGTTGGCCATGAGCCAGCAGGGTGCCCTTGTGGCCAAGAAGGCCAATGGTATCCTGGGGTGCATTATAAAGACAGTGACCAGCAAGTTAAGGGAGACGATCTTCCCTCTCCACTCTACTATGCTGAGGCCACATAAAGAATATGGTGTCCATATTCTGGGTTCCCAGTTCAAAAAGAGGGGGATCTCCTAGAAGGAGTCCTGTGGAAAGCCACAAAGGAGATTAAGGACCTGGAACATCTCCCATATGAGGTAAGACTAAGTAACTTGGGTCTGTTGAGCCTGAGGAAAATAGAAGGGGGGACCTGATTAATGTCTATAAATATCTTAAGGGTGGTGGAGGCAAATGGATGAGGCCTGGTTCTTCTTGGTAGCCATGTGGAAATAGAGCAAGGAGTAATGGCCTAAAACTTGAACATTAGAGGTTGCGTACGAACATATAGGAGAACTTCTTTGTGGTAAGAGTGGCAGAGCTTTGGTACAGGTTGTCCAGAGTGGTTGTGGAGTCTCCTTCTCTGGAAATATTTTAGATCTATCTGGACTCCTACCTGTGTGACCTATTATAGGGTACCCACTTTAGCAGAGGGCTTGGACTTGATCTCTTGAGGCCCCTTCCAAACCCTGCAATTTTGTGATTCTGTTGTAGCTAGAGGACTGGGGCCACCTGATCTATGTCAAGGTGAAGGCTGGTCAGAAGTGTCCCTCAGAGATCTGTCTTGTGACTGGTCCTCTTGAACATGTTTATTGATTACATAGACAATGGGATTGAGTGTAGCCTCATCAAGTTTGCTGTTGCTGATAACACCAAGCTGAGTGGTGCAGCTGATATAACAGAAGGAAGGGATACTATCTAGAGGGACCTGGACAGACTTGAGAAATGGTCCACATGAACCAAAGGAAATTTAATAAGGCCAAGTGCAAGGTGTTGCACTTGAGTCAGAGCAATCAGAAATATACATACTAACCGGAAGAAGAATTCATTGAGAGCAGTCCTGCAGAGTAGGACTTAGGGGTCTCAGTGAATGAAGAGCTGAATATGAGCCGTTCTATGATTATTTGCCTTTGATTTAGGTAAGGCACAATAGGTAGCTTATCTCAGCCAGAGGAGTAGTCCATCCTCACCACCATTAAAAGAAGAACTACAGAAGATCCTAGGCCCAGTGATGTACCATCAGAAGAGAATTTGGTCGCTCCACCAGGGAAGAGTTCCATTCAGGAAGGAAAATATCCTATTCATGAAGAAGTCTGGTACATAGATGGGTCCAGCAAGGGCAACCTGAGCAAGTGGAGAGCGATGGCATACCGTCCTTCCACCAAGAGAATCTGGTTTGACAAGGGGGATGGTCAGAGCAGCCAATGGGCAGAACTGCGAGTGGCGTGGATGGTTATAACCAAGGAATCCAGTGACAGTATCCTGAACATCTGCACATGAGGAAGACTGTTAAGCAAAACAGACCTGGCTGGCCTGAAAGGGTCAAACAGGGAAAATGCGGCCCCTCCTGAAAGGGAAGGACTGCCATGTGAAACTGGCAAGCATAAGCTACAGCTTCTTCATTCCATGACCAAGAGCAGAACATGTTCTGTGAAGAGAGCGCCTTTTGATCACTGTACTGATCATAATATGAAAGAGCTAATTAAGTAATGACGTATTGCTGTCAGCTGCATGAATGTTATCTGATTTAAGTATTGTATACTCCTGTAGCTAAAAGATATAAAAACCCTGTAACAACAATAAACTTTGCTTCTTGCGCCACCAGAGCCTAAGCCCGTCTGTCCCAGGCGTCTTGAGCTGGTCTCCATCATTTGGTGCCGAAACCCGGGAATCTCGGACTCCAAATGACAAAGGCGTCGCTTCCTCCCACGAGCCATGGTTGGTAAGTTGAAATAGGGAGGTAAGGACTAGGGAATTGGACAGATTGTTAAATAAAATGGGACAAGCTACAAGTACAGAACGAGGCATTTTTTCTGCAATGCTGAAATCATTATTAGTTGCCCGAGGAGTAAAAGTGACTCAGGGTCAGATTAGTCGTTTTTTAGATTTTATAGAGGAAGTATGCCCCTGGTTTCCCAGGGATGGAACTATTAATATTGAAACATGGAATAAAGTGGGTGAAAGACTCCAGGGCTATTATGCTGTGCATGGTCCTGAGAAGGTACCTATTGATACCTTTACGCTTTGGACTCTAATAAAAGAATGTCTCAGAGGAGACACGGGAGATGAGAAGTGGCAGCGGACCACTCGCTCAACAGAAAAGTTATATCCTGCCTTATCGTGATCAAAATCTCTTGATCATATCCCTTCGTCTATGCCATCGGCACCCCCACCCTCCCCTCCCCAATATGAGCAACCTTTGATTTGTAAATTAGCAGACGACTTGCCGCCTTGTAAACCTCCTGGCACTAACATAACAAAGGAAATTTTACCCCCTGATGATTGGGGAGAATTAGAAAAAGAGGCTGCTGAATATCACCATAAGGACTTAGCGGCTGTATTCCCAGCGTTACAGGTTGCTAATGCCGCTGTGCAGACACAACAGACAGTCGATCAGGCTCGATCACATACCCTTGCTGTGCCTGCTTTTCGGGCAGGGCGAATGCCTCCACCACTGGGTGTGGACGCTTTGCTTATGCAACAATCCCCTATGCAATTAGCGCTCAAAGAAGCAAGGAAAGCTGGGGAAACAATTGATGAATTTTCTGGGCAACTTTTCCCGTCTCAAGTTTTCCCTGTCATACAGCGTCAACTTGGAAACGGTGGCATTCTGAATGATTATGAGCCTATTCCTTTTAAACAACTGAAAGAGCTTAAAGCTGCTAATATTCTTCCCCGTTCTGACTGGAAAAGTTTGGCGAAGGCCGTGTTAAGTGGAGGTGAATATTTGCTTTGGACTTCCGAATATGTGGAACGGTTCTTCTTGTGCCCCTTTATTACCAGTTCCTCATTTTGGAGTGAACCCCAGAGGATTAATGCCTAATGATTTACGGCAGATGGATATCACGCATGTACCTACTTTTAGAAAATCTTCTTATGTCCATGTAACAATTTACACTTTCTCTCACTTTGCAGTAGCCTCAGCCTTGTCTGGTGAAAAACTCTCTCATGTATGCAACCATCTTTTGCGTTGTTTTAGCGTAATGGGAACACCGAAATCATTAAATACCGATAACGGGCCAGCTTATGTAAGTAGCGGTTTTGCAACCTTTTGTCGACATTTTAAAATTCACCGTAAAAACTGGAATTCCATATAATCCAGAAGGCCAAGGTATAGTAGAAAAATTTAATCATTTATTGAAAACTCAACTAAAGAAAATAAAAAGGGGGACATGGGGAATTAAAGATACTCTGTCCTCTATGTTATCACATGCATTATTTGTTTTAAATTTTTTTACACTGGATGATGATGGAAAATCGGCTGCGGGTAGACATTGGAGTAATAAAAAAAGAGATAGCAACCAATAGCATATTGGAGAAATCCAATGGACGGTAAAATTTATGGTCCTGATCCTGTACTAATTTGGGGCAGAGGATATGTTTGTGTTTTCCCTACAGACGAAACCTCACCACGGTGGATACCGGAGAGATACGTCCATCATGCCGAAAACAAAGATGGGAAAACTGCGAAGGAAGATACAGAGACTGACTCTAGCCCAGAAATGGGAAAGGAAGATGCAAGAAAGAATACAGCTTGTGGCCTTGATTCTTAGTACCTTGTGGATTCTACAGCATAGCTGTAAAGCAGAAACATATTGGGCATTTGTACCCAATCCTCCTATCATTCATCCAGTAACATGGGATGAACCTGTGGACATTCCGGTTTACAACAATCAAACAATGTTTATGGGGCAATATTCAGATGGACATATAATAGAGTTCTCTGCACGTTTTAATTATTCTGGAAAGGTTGATGGTATGCCTATATGTTTTCAGATGAATCAAACACAATCCCTGTGTGAGAAAGTGGTAGTGCAGCAAGATTGGGATACTAATGTTTCAACAGGAATTCATTGGGCTCTGAATTTTCTCTATATAGATTTAGCTAATGGGACAAGAGGATCTGGAACACCTCCCTTAAATTTTCCTTTATGTCAAAGCACAATTACTCCAAAAACAGAATTTGCACCTTTATGGAGAACATGTCGAGCTAACGAAACGGTGTGCATTGATTCCACTATCTGTGATTGGAATATGATAGGAAATCAAGGGCGACCAATTAATTTGGTCTCAGGAATTTGGACAAAAAACAATCATACGTTCTATTCTAATTTATGGAAAGCAGTCGCAGCCATGGAAAAAATCAAAGCAAAACGATTAAACTTGACTTGGATTCAAATAAATAATAAATGGGCAATGACTGCAGAGAGTTATACAACTGAGTTTTATATGCGAGCCTGTGTTCCAAAACCTTATGCCTTTTTAAGCGGACCGCTAAATATTGTGAATAGCATAGTGAGTTGTACCGATTGTGTAATCTCTAATTGTCTTAATAGTAGCAGTAGTTCCTTCTTGTTAGTAAAGCAACCTGATTACGTCTATCTTCCTGTAAATTTGACACATTATTGGTATGCTGACAAGGGAATGGAAATTCTCCAAGAAACTTCTTTGCAATTAATAGAGAGATCTAAGCGAATGGTCGGATTAATAATAGCCGGAATAGCTGCGCTCATTGCTGCCATAGCAGTAACTACAGTAGCTTCTATTTCTTTAACAACTAGTATTCAGACAGCAGCTTATGTTAATGAATTATCAATTAATGTATCTAAAGCGTTACAAAATCAAGCTACATGGGATGAAAAGATTGAACTGCGTCTCAATTCCTTAAAGGATACAGTAGACATCCTGGGAAGACAGTTACAAATCATAGCTACTCGTGAATCCCTCTTGTGTCATGCAGAATACCGAGCTATCTGTGTGACTCCTGTTGAATACAATAATACCAAATTTTCTTGGAACAAAATACAAGATCATCTTCAAGGCATATGGAATAATGCGAACACATCATTAGATCTTAGGGAATTGAGACAGCACATTCACGATATGATACAATCGCACCATATAGATCTTTCAGTAGCAACTCAAACTACTACATTTATAAGCGCTCTAAAATCTGCATTTCCGTCCTTCAAATCATTTAGAAATGGAATTTGCCATAATAATAATAAAGGAATTCTTACTTGTCTATGCTTGATGAAAATAACAACAAATAAATTCCAAAAATTGCGTATAAATCTTAAAAAATTGGAAATGGAAAACACAAAAAACAAACCACCACCACCCCTGGTCTAATAAAATAGAAAAGGGTGGAATGAGGAAGACTGTTAAGCAAAACAGACCTGGCTGGCCTGAAAGGGTCAAACAGGGAAAATGCGGCCCCTCCTGAAAGGGAAGGACTGCCAAGTGAAACTGCGGCCCCTCCTGAAAGGGAAGGACTGCCATGTGAAACTGGCAAGCATAAGCTACAGCTTCTTCGTTCCATGACCAAGAGCAGAACATGTTCTGTGAAGAGAACGCCTTTTGATCACTGTACTGATCATAATATGAAAGAGCTAATTAAGTAGTGACGTATTGCTGTCAGCTGCATGAATGTTATCTGATTTAAGTATTGTATACTCCTGTAGCTAAAAGATATAAAAACCCTGTAACAACAATAAACTTTGCTTCTTGCGCCACCAGAGCCTAAGCCCGTCTGTCCCAGGCATCTTGAGCTGGTCTCCGTCATGCACAGATAGTTGGATTGTGTACCAAGGTCTCACTCTTTGGGTTGCACAGTGGGCCCCCCAGGAATGGACTATCCACGCCTGGCCAATCTGGGGCAAAGACATGTGGTTAGACATATGGAATTCAGTTAAATAAGGACTGTACTTGTCTACAATGTCTCTGGTCACCAACCCCTACAGTCACCAGGAAATAATGAAGCCAACACTCTGGCCGAAGTTCAATGGATTGAGAATTCACCATCTGAGAACGTTGCTCACTGTTTACATCAGAAACTACAGCATGAGGGATAAAAGAGAATGTGGGCAGCTGCTAAAGCATGGGGGCTACCTAAACAACTATCTGACACCGTCCAAGCACGCTGAGACTGTGACACTTGCTCTAACGTGAGACTGAGATTGTTGTCCAAAACAACTGCCCACCTTACTAGAGGACATAGTCCTCTCCAGCGATGGCAGGCTGATTACATTCGGCTCCTCCCTCCATCTGAGAGGGCAAGATATGCCCTGACCAGTGTCAATAACTGCCAATAAG
This sequence comes from Tetrao urogallus, assembly GCF_951394365.1. NCBI lineage: Eukaryota > Metazoa > Chordata > Aves > Galliformes > Phasianidae > Tetrao > Tetrao urogallus. The sequence continues at coordinate 47,737,692 of NC_136816.1, forward strand.
TGGGCTACTGCAGGCCTATCCAGTACCAAAGGCAAACCAGGCATAAACTATTAAGACACTTAGTAAACTGATGTCTGCCTACAGGACACCTCAATTCATTGAGAGCGACCAAGGGACTCATTTTACCAGCGTAATGATACAACGGTGGGCAGAAGAAAAAAACACTGAATGGCTATTCCACCTGCCAATAGGGGAAGGCCTCATTGAATGTTATAATGGTATTCTTAAGGCTGCCCTGAAGACAGACTCCCAGTCCCTGCAGGGGTGAACAAAGAGACTCTATGAAACCCTGCCCAAGAGAGTTTCTGACCTTCACATCTCCCACTAGCCCTTCTTTGTGAACAGCAGCTCCTGGGCTAGGATCTGTTTCCTCCTTTGAGACAGGTGAGACCCATCTGCAGCCATCAGGCTAGGCACATAATAACCCACTCCATGGTTTAAAAATAAAAAAATAAAAAAATATCAAATTCCTGCAATTGCACCAGCCCCTTCCCATGTGTTTGTAAAATGGGTTTTCCTGGTTCTATAAGTATCCCTCTCTGCCACTGGAGGGATAAAGAAAAGCACCGTCTGTATTTCTGCTCCATCAGCTAACTGTTCTGAAGTGCCTTTTGATAGTGCTTAGTTTTCTCTCAGTGACTTCATTGCTGCCATCCAGAACTATCAGTATGGGACAATAATCAGAGGGATGAACCAGACTAAGGAGTTTCCTAGTTATGTCCCTGACCTGGGCCCCAGGGAGGCAGCACACTTCTCTATAGGTAGATCCTGGCTGATACATATAGCCCTGCTTTCCTCCCAGAAGGGAGTTGCCTTCTACAGTTACCTCTCTTTCCTTCTTGGCAGAGGCAATCTTCAGGCATCTGGTAAGACAGGTCATATGAAAGTCTGGTAAAGAGATATTATCATAATTTTGAGTTGAATATCTGATCACATCTCCATACATTCCATTGAAAATTTGCAGATAATGTATTTATAACTGAAAATGAAAAAATGTAAAAAACAAACAAAAAAAATCCCCCCCCACACATAAAAACCCAAACATTTTCATTAGTCTTGAAACATATGCTCAAATTCCTTCATCAGAACATAAAGTCAGTATATCAAAATACATAAAATGATTTGCCATAACTTCAGTTAGCATTGCATTGTGCCATTTCTGTTCCCTAATTTCAGCCCAGACAGTGCCAAATGCACACTGATGTTTGGTTGTTGCTGAGCAATGGATGTGGGCCCAGAGCTGTGCCAGTATGACAACAGAGGGACCAGCACAATAGGAAGATGTTAAAAAAGAAGAGAAGTGCCCATGTGTCTCTGAAGATCTGGGCACACAGTAGAAACTCCACAGAAGAAGGATCTCCAACAAGAGAGACCTTCCACAGTGGCAGACTTTAAACGAAACCTAAGAGGAGTGGAGACAAGCTTCATCCCTTCTGGTTGCATAGGTGAATTGCCTTCAGATGTGCTCCCAGGGCTGACCAGGTCTTGTCTCCAGGTGTTCAATCAGTGATTCATGCTGTGACTCAATAGTTCCCATACACTCCACCCCTTCATGGCATGAACCAGTGATTTGGCCAGCTGGTGGGTGAGCCTTCCCTAATACAAGGATCGAATGCACCACTTGTACAATTGCCTGTCATGATGCAGGTTGGCACAATGTAAGATGATTGATGATTGGTTCACTGTTGAAGTTCTTGTTCTTTAATGGGCCAGTACTTGATGACGTTACTAGAGGCGTACAGTAGCTTGGACCAGGAATTGTTCAATTTGCATTCCATCAGTCCTCTGCAGTCTACCATCAGGTGTCACACTGATCTTATCGTGACACTGAAGCATCTTGATTGTCATGTAGCTCTTCCCAGTGATCCTGTGGACTCAGAAAGACTCATGGGGAGTAGTACAGATGTTCTAGAGGTGCCAGAAGGGGAAAGATCACCTTGCATGGTAAGATATAAGCCACGTTCCTGTCCTGAGTCCACACTTTGGCTTGCACTGCAGAATGTCCCAGCCACCTGTAACATATCTTTTGGCTTGAGATCTGAAACTGCATACCTATATCGGGTACCAAAGGGAGAGTCCAGATTTGCCACACAGACATGATTGAAGTATCCTTAGTGATGAAAACCTGAGTGTTGATCACGATGTCTGCAGGCCATGTACCTATTACTGGGGAGACTACTGATTCCCCAGCCTCCAATAATCTCCCTTGAGGAGAAAGTAGGCCACACCATTTTGGTCCTACTTGCATCTTCTGAGACCATTCTATTTTATGGGTACCAGGCTCTAGGTTCTCATGGGCAGGGAGCAGAAGCTTATTTTCATTGCCAATTTGGGATCTTACTTGAATATCGGTGTCCATAATTCAGATCCTAAACAGAAAGGCCCATGTTGTCTGTAGTGTCTTTAGGATACTAGGACTGCTGTCTCAAGGCCTTTCATTCAGGTCCCGCAGGGTTTCACGGAGTCTCTTTGCAGTCCCTCACTCCCTGCACAGACTGAGTCTGTCTTTAGGGAAGCCTTAAGAATGCCTTTATAGAATTCAATAAGGCCCCCATTGGATTATATGTCAGATGGAATCGCCACTCAATGTTTTCTTCTGCCCAGCACTGTATCATTGTACTAATAAAATGAGTCTGTTGGTAGCTCTCAGTGACTTGAGATGTCCTCCAGATGTAGGCAGATGTCAATTTGGTGAGTGCCTTGACAGTACGTGCCTGGTTTGCTTTTGGTACTGGGTAGGCCTGCATTAGCCCACTTGCTGTGTTGATGCCGGTCAGAGCATGTCTCACCTACTCAGACAGAGGAATGGCCCAGTGTAATGAACCTGCCATCTCTGGAGAGGATTGTGTACCCTAGCAAGATGAGCTGTGGTTTTGGGCAGTGGTCCCAGTCTCACCTTAGAGTAACTGTCACAGTCTTGGCTTGCCTGGATGATATCAGATAGTTATATGGGCAGCTCCCATGCTTTAGCAGCTGCTAACATTGTCTTTTGTCTGGCATGCTGCAGGTTCTGATGTAGTCAATGGGTGATGTACTCAGATGGTGAATCTTCAATCCATCAAACTTGGGCCGGAGTGTCAGCCTCATCATTTCCTTGTGTCTGGTCGATAGCCAGAAATGTGGTGGACATGTATGGTCCTGTACCTAACCACATTCCAGATATCATAGACGATGGCATCAAGTGCACCCTCAGCAAGTTTGTGGATGACACCAAGATGAGTGGGGAGGTCAATACATTGGAAGGAAGGGAAGCCATCCGGAGAGACCTGGACAGGCTGGAGAAGTGGGACCATAAGAACCTAATGAGGTTCAACAAAGTCAAGTGCAGGGTACTACACTTGGGTCGGGGCAATCCCAGGTATTTATACAGACTGGTGAAAGATCTCCTTGAGAACAGCCTTGCAGAGGAGAGTTTGGGGATCCTGGTAAATGAGAAGCTGGACATGAGCCAGAAGTATGCATTTGCAGCCTGGAAGGTCAATTGTGTTCTGGGCTGCCAGGAGAGGGAAGTGACTGTCCCCCTCTACTCAGCTCTTGTGAGGCCCCATCTGGAGTACTGCATCCAAGCCTGGGGTCCCTAGTACAGGAAGGACATAGAGTTTTTGGAGTGGGTCCAGAGGAGGGCCATGCAAATGATCAGAGGGCTGAAGCACCTCTCCTATGAAGAAAGGTTGAGGGAACTGGGCTTGTTTAGCTTGGAGAAGAGAAGGCTCCAGGGAGACCTCATTGCAGCCTTCCAGAATTTGAAGGGAGCTTATAAACAGGAGGGGGATTGGCTGTTTATGAGGTTGGATTGTGATAGGACAAGAGGGAATGGTCTTAAACTGAGACAGGGGAGGTTTAGGTTAGATGTTAGGAGGAAATTTTTCGCACAGAGGGTGGTGATGCACTGGAACAGGTTGCCCAAGGAGGTTGTGGATGCCCCATCTATGGAGGCATTCAGGGACAGGCTGGATGTGGCTCTGGGCAGCCTGGTCTGGTGGTTGGCAAATAGCAGGGGGTTTGAAACTCGATGGACATTGTGGTTCTTTACAACCAGCTCATTCTATGATTCTATGATCTCTACTCTAGATTGATCCAGTCCTGAGTGGCCCACTGTGCAATCCAAAGAGTGAGCCCCAGTACACCGCCCAACTGCCTGTGCAGATATCCAAGATACCATCACTGGGTCTCTTGGTTATAACCATCCACACAACTCGCAGTTCTGCTCATTGGCTTCTCTGACCATCCCTTTCTTCAAACCAGATTGTTTCAGTGGTGGGATGGTATGCCACTGCTCTCCACTTGTTGGATTGCCCTTAGTGGGCCCATCTGTACACCAGGCATATCTGGTAATGGGATATTTTCCATCCTGAATGGGACTCTTCTTTGGTGGAGCAACCATCATTTCTTCCAGCTGTTGTATGTCACTGGGCCTGGGATCAACTTGAGTTCTTCTTTCAGTGGTGATGAAGATAGACTACTCCTCTGGCTGAGATAAGTGACCTATTGTGCCAGTGTCTGTGCCTGGGCTACCCCTGTCTTAGGAAGGTGGTCAGATCTTTCACCCACCCCTGAATTGGCAAGTGGGTCTTAACTATGACTTTAGATGTTTGAATTATTAGCTCTATCACCTTCAGAGTAATTCAGAGTAGGCAGCCAATATTGTTTTTTCAATCATACTGTACCTTTCTTCTGCTCCATGCCAAATGTGAGACCAGAACCCAACTGGGGTTTGAACAGAATTTTGACACTGCCACAGACCCCAGCCGAACCCATCCTGACTTACATGGACATCTAATTCAGCTGGAAGAATGGGATCGAATAAACCCAGTGCCTGGGGCTGTTTAGCAGGCAGTTTTCTTTGCTAGAAAGTCTCATTCCATTCTCCCCCAGTCCTATTTTTGGCATTTCTTCAGGAGTCAATACAAAAGTGTCAGCAGCTGCACTAGGTGGGATATAAAGGAATGCCAGTATCCCAGTATACCCCAAAATTCTTGCAGCTGCCTTGGCATGGTAGGGACTGGGAATGCCTGTACATAGTTTTACTGCACAGGGTAGTATGTTGGTCTTTCCTGGCCAAACTACACCCAGTAATTTTACTGACAAACCTGGTCCTTGCACTTTTTGTGGATTTATGGCCCACCCCTTGTCTTGCAAATGAGCAGCTAATGAATTTACTGCACTTTTTAATGCCAGTGAGTCAGATGACAACATGAGATTGTCAATATAGTGGTACAGTTTAATGTTATCCAGATTTTTCCATTCTGCTAGGTCACATGCCACTAAGTTATGACAGTAGGTTGGTGAGTGCACATACCCTTGCAGCAGGACCTGGAAGGTCCACTGCCTACCTCCCCACATAAATTCAAACTGGTCTTATGATTCTTCATGGATAAGAATGCAGAAGAATGGATTGGCCAGGTCCAGGACACAATGGTAGGTTTCTATCTTCCTATTCAATGTCTCCATCAGGGAGGCAATAATGGGTATGGTTGCATGAGTGGCTGGTGTGACCTTGTTTAACTCTCTGTAATCTACTGTCATTCTCCACGTGCCATCTGGCTTCTGTGTTGGCCATATGGGGGAATTATATGGGCAGTGCACAGGCCTTGTGATCCCTACTTTTTCTAGATTCTGCACTGTTCTAGGTATTACCTCCTGTCCTCCTGGGAGTCTGTACTGTTTAGTATTAGTGTTCCTGCATGGATTGGGCAAGTGAATAGGCTTATATTTCCCACAGCCTCTTAATATTGCCTGCGCTGTCCAGATACTAATATATATGTCTCTCAGTCTGAACTCTCCTACAATCATTTGGAGAGTCAGACTCCATGTCTATGCCCAAGACGTACTCCAGGACTGGGGCAATACACACTTTACGCTCCCAGGGTGGGACATTCCCAGCCCCCAGTTTCAACTATATTTGGGTGACAAGAACGGTCTATCCTCCAAAACCACCAATGATCACTTTGTTCCCTTGAAATTTAGTTGGATCCCCATAAGTGATTGATGTTTCTGAGTCCATGTCAATCAATGCCATAATCTGTTGTGTGTTCTTTCGAGACCAAAAAATTGTCAGTTTGACATAGGTCCTCCAGTTCTGTCTGGAGGCCCTAGTTGTAGAGGCACCAATATCCCTTGTCACGCCATAAAGTGCCTGACTGCCAAGTCATTTTCCTAAAGTGGCTTGGGCAGCATCGTAGCCCAGGTCACCTGAGGAGGCTTTTTCCTTTTATCAGGGACTATAAAATCCTCTAGGTTCCAAGTTCTTGTTGGCATTTGTTTAACTATTTGTACCCCTGCTCTTTTAGGGGTACTTATGGTTATGACTTGGTTATGACTTTGGTCAGCTCTCAGTTGTTTCCATAGTTGAAGTAAAACATGATTAGGTTGTCAATCAATTTTAGCAAAGGCCACCCCAGTCTGTATAAGGTCATTGAACATTTGTTTCTGGGATACACATATGGGGCCTGACTGGGGCATGAAGTATCCATAGTGAGGCTTTCCTGGTTTTAAAAAGTGGAAGTATCTCAGCTTCTTCTATCTCCCTAACATTACACATTGCTCTTGGGAGCTCTGTCTTTCCCATATCAGTTACTAACTGGGCAGCCTGCTGGAAAATGGCCTTCGATGCCACCTGGGGATTCAGTACAGGTACAAATGTTCTGTAAAGGTAGGAGGGTACCTGTTGAAGATCAAATCCTTCATTCTCACTGAAAATTTCACCAAATCTGGGCTTTTAAATGTTTCTTCGTGTATAGCCTCCTTCATGCCCAATTTGCAGATGTATGTTTGAAGATCTTCTGTGGTGGACTTATATGTAGTGGTATATAGGCCTTATTAGGCCAAGTAACGTGGCATGCCACCATTAACCAATCTATTAGGGAATGGTTTTCATCATGATGTTGTATAGTAGCTTATAATCTTTGTCTAAGAGCAGGGTGTGAGGTGATAGACACAAGTTGAGAAATTTCCAGTTTGTTAACTACAATAGTTTCTGCCCCCACATCCCATAATCTTAAGAGCCAAGCCAGTATACTTTCCCTTGGCTCTGGTCAAAATGGCTGCACTAGATCCATTAACTCAGATGCCATATAGGAACTGCTGTCACATTAAAATAAGTTTGAGCAGAAGGCCATTGGCTGGGGGCACCCTTGCTGGTCTATCCTGTACTTTCTTTGTCTTTAGTATTATTATAGGTCAGATCTCTAAGTGGTCCATCTCAGGTGGAACTTCAAGATCTGTCCTTGAAACTTTGTCTTTTTGGTTACCCAGGTACATTGATTCAGGGGCCTGGGTATTTTCCAATGCAATATTTCAGATTTGTTATACAGGGGAAGTTAAGCTTGATTTTTATTTATTTATTTATTTATTTATTTATTTATTTATTTATTTATTTATTTCCCCATCAATATACTAAGTTGTTGTTCTCGTTTCTCCATGCAATCATGTAATTATTGATTCTCATTCTCTAAGGTATTATTTGAGAGATCTGTGTGATTCAGTGCATTTAATGGTGGCTACACTGCAGTGGACACAGAGAGCTGCTGGTCTTTTATGACTAGGATGCCTTTATCTGATCCACAGAAATGGCAGCGTTTTATCTAAAGAGGTTATTTACTCCCCCTTGACCCAATTTAAGATAATCAGTAAGAAAGCCATTTTAATATTTGAATCTGTTTGGCTCACCAAGTGTAGCTTTAGGGGCACCACCACAATGGGAAGATGTTACAAAAGAAGAGAAGTGCTCACTTGACTCCAAACATGTAGGATTGCAGTAGAAACTCCACGGAAAAGAAACCTCCAACAAGAGATCATTCCACAGTGGCAATCAACCCTTAAACGAGGTCTAGGAGAGGTGGAGTTAAGCTCCACCCCTTCTATTTGCAAGGTGAACTGCCTCCACCTTGCTCCCAGGGCTGACCAGGTCTTATCTCCAGGTGTTCAATCAGTGGTTCATACTGTGACTCAACAGTCCCTATACAGCCAAGCTACTTTCTTTGGAAGAGCTGCTGCCATGATGGCACAGGGGCAGGGGATGGTTTGTAATACAAGCTGGGCCAGAGCACATCTGGCCCATAGGCCATGGATTTGACGTGGTTGCTTTATCCCTTCTTCTTGGGCTGAAATTCAGTCCTGAATGTGTGACTCTTTGACTTGCCAAAAGCATAGGTTTGCAAGGATTTGGGCTATAGAGGTCAGTCCGTTATGGTGCTCTGCTCGATTTTTTTCTTCCTGAAAATTCTCCACCACTACCATCAGTCTCACTTCAGTGCCAGGGAAGGTCATGGAATGGATAATCTTGGGAGCAATCATGGGTTTATGAATGGTAGATCCTGTTTGACAAACCTGATTTTGCTCTATGACAGTGACCCACTAAGTGGATGAAGGTAAGGCTGCCGGTGTGGTCTACCTGCACTTCAGTAAAAACTTTGACACTGTCCCCCACAGCATCCTTGTGTAGAAGCTGGCTGCCCATGGTTTGGATGGGCATACACTCCGCTGCATGAAGCACTGGCAGGATGGCTGGACACAAAGAATTATGGTCAACGGAGCTAAATCCATTTGGCAATCAGTCATGAGTAGTGTCCTCCAGTGCTCAGTACAGGGGCTGCTTCTATTACTGATCTTGACAAGGGGATGGAGTGCACTCTCAGTAAGTTTGCAGACAACACCAAGTTGGAAGGGAGTATTGATATGCCTGAGAGGAGGACCTGAATAGACTGGATCAATGGGCCAAAGTAAACTGGATGAGTTTCAATAGGGCCAAGTGTTGGGTCCTGCATTTTGGTCACAACAAGCCCAGGCAACCCTACAGGCTTGAGGAGGAGTGGCTGGAAAACTGCCTGATGGAAAGGGACCTTGGTATACTGATGGATAGTCAGCTGAATATGAGCCAGTAGTGAGCCCAGAAGTCCAAGAAGGCCAATGGCATCCTGGCTTGTATCAGGAATGGTGCAGTAAGTGGGACTAAGAAAGCAATCCTGCCTCTATACTCGACACTGTTGAGGCCTCACCTTGAGTATTGTATTCAGTTTTGGGTACCTCAGAACAGAAAGGACACTGAGGTGCTGGAGCAAGTCCAAAGAAAGGCAACAAGGCTTGTGAAGGACTTGGAGAATATGCCCTATGGAGGAGGAGACTGAAGGAACTGGGGTTGTTTAGTCTGGGGAAGAGGAGGCTGAAGAGAGACCTTATTGCAGTGAGAGTGGAGTTGGTCTCTTCTTACTGGTGACAGGTAACTGGATGAAGGGAAATGGCCTCAAGTTGCACCAGGGGAGGCTTAGAGGCTTGGGTTGAATATCAGGAAGAACTCCTTCACAGAAAGGATGGTTAAGCACTGGATTAGGCTCCTCAGGGAGGGGGTTGAGTCACCATCCCTGGATGTGTTTAAAAACCATTTGGGTGTGGTGCCCAGGGATATGATTTAATGGAGGGTTGTTAGAATTAGGGTAGTATGGTTAGGGTTGTAGTTGGACTTGATGATCTTTAAGGTCTTTTCCAACCTGAACAATTCCATGGTTCTGTGACTCAATGCAGGCTTCCCATGGGATATGGTATCTCTGGGTATACTGACACTCTTGCATCATCTCATACACAGGCTGTAGGGGAATCTTTGCTTCAGAATCTGTAGATATTTTCTTGTCCCTTCTCTACCTAGTTGTGTTACTCTTCACCTACATTCTCCTCCACTACACCCTTCTCATGTCCTCTTTCTCTTTTTATCTTAGCCTTGTAGGAGACAGTTTTTCACATTGTCTCTTCTCCTTCCTCACTTCTGGACAGCATTTTGAACTTTTTTGAATTTTCGTAAGCATGTTTTCCTTGAGAAATTGACATTTTGGCTGTTGGCTCAGCAATGCTCTATGGCATTGTGGCTGAATCTGGCAAGGGGCAGTCCTTCTCAGGGTCTGCCAGAAGCCCCCAGTGTCTGCACTTGTGCACCTATGTCTGCTGTATTTGTTCATAAATACATATACTTTAACATCGTATCAGTTTCTGGTCTAAATAAGTAGGGAGTCATTCAGAAGAAGACATGAGAAAATGACAGCCTTGGGAAAAAAAGGTCAACCACAGAACAGTATTAAAAGATGTGGGTTATAAAGTTTCATGAAATAGATGCTCTTCAGAGTGAAACAAAATGGCACATCTGAAGTTTCATGAAATGACAAATCATTAGACTGGAATGTGGACTGAAACAAAAATGATGTGTTTGAAGATTCACTAAATGGCAGCTGTGAAAAGCAGATTGAAACAAAGTGTCATCTTCCTTTGTAGGTAGGTGGGAGGGATGTTCTGTCCAGGTTCATTCTGAATGGTGGACCCAGTGCTACTGGATCCTTCGCTTGACCCATAGCACTTTCCCTGCCCTGGAATCAACTCTGCCTAGAGCTTCTACCTGGTGGCCAGGAGGAGATACAGGAGATGGAGGTGCATGACGATTATCTAGTGTGATATACTATAGAAAATGTAGCTTAATATATAGAACACCTCTATATGAATATAAAAAATACTAAACCTTCTCACTTTCTACAACTCTATGCATACAGATATTGTATATGTTGTAACTAGAGGTATGGTGGTCTGATGTTACTTAGAAGCCAGATGACTCTTGTACTCCCTGTTGTCAGCAGGACAGGATGGGAAATAAGATCGGAAAACTCACAGTTTGTTATAAGGAATGTGAGCTAGCTCACTTACCAGTCAATTTCAAAGGCAACAGAGACTCAACATGGACCAAGTGAATTTATTTACTGCAAATTACAAGAAGACTTGGATGGTGAGAAACCAAACCAGCTTCCCTCCTGCTCTCATGGCTTCTTCCCAGGCTCAAATACACTGCTCTATTCATGACTACTTGACCTGTCCCAGCCACATGGTATAGGGGTGAGGGCTGAAGCGGACAGTCCATCTCTGCTATGCTGCATGTTCAATCTCACACTAGTCTGAATGTGTGCAGGCATGTTTCCGACTACAGCATCATTTTACACATCAACCATCTCCATCTTGATGTCCTCCATTAGCTGATCTGCAGGTAAACATTTGCTTTGGAGCACAAAGCATGTCCTAATGCTCCTCAACTATTAAGTATATGTCCTACCATACACTTGTCCTCCTCTAACCATAGCATACACTAGGGGAGTATGTCACACGTTCTCATGGTCACTGCACCCCGCTGGAAAGCATTACATCTTCCTCTGAAATTTCCAAAATATGCATTGACTGGGATGTGGCCAGTATAAATGATGGGTAAAGCTGGACACTGTGGGAGTACTGCTGGAGCCAAATGAAACACACAGTGTCAGAGAGAGAAACAAAACTGAAGTTCATGCAATGGCAGATGGCAGCTCCCTGCAACAGGACACATTTGGCTAGTGCAAGTGAGTAGGAATGGATATGATTTAGCAAATAGCTCACTGCACATTTAGAGAATGAAAAATGGGAAGATTCTGCTTCTGGCAGGGAAGTGGAGAGAACAAAAGACCTGTAGATATTGATTCTGTTGATGCAGTCCAGTGAGTGCTTATATATTATTCAGTGTTAAAGAGGAAATGCATGTCCCCAGGTACGACAGCAGAAATATGTGAGAGCACAACATTATGCTCTGGAAAAAAGCAATACTAAAAATGAAAGCTTTAACCCAGAAGACACCTCAGAAGCAAAAATTTAAAGCAATATGAAGATACGGACAGAAGGGAAGAAGTGTAATATTAGGGATTGCCTTAATATTTCCATATGATTGCAAAGAAGATAATATATAAGTAAGTAGTTTCAGAAACCTGACAACACTGTCCTTGATGAGGTGTCATGTGGAACACAGAAAAACAACAAAGAGAACATGGTAGATTGCCGTGGGCAATTGACTGAACGGATGCTTATTGTCAGTGAGATCAGTGCCTTTAGAAGTGATGAGCTGCGGTTGTTTTCCTTTTGCCGGTGCTGATGCTGGCTAATTGTGGAATTGCCAGAAACCAGGTTGTGGAAGCAGGGTTGAGAGAACAGAGTTTTTGTTGCGTGTATTAGAAGAGAGGTGCAGTGCTTTCCCAAGAGAAGGAATTGTGCAGGCTGTGTCAAAGTGTAAGTCACGCTGCTGGCCTGTTAAGAGAGCAGGGAAGAAAGGGCTGTGGCTGTGAGCGTTTTGCAGGGAGCCCTTTGCAGGCCCTGAAGTCTGCTGCACAGCCGGTTCTCTTTGTGTTGAGACCACTTGTGTTGGGAGCAGTGACAGAGGGGTGCAGCAGGAGAGCCTGCTTTATGCCTTTTGTCAGTTGCTTCCTGAAGTAGAGGAGTGCCTAGCTCAATATTTAGGCCCAGGAGCCTGGAACGTGCTTACGCGTGACAAGGAGTGGAATATCAAAGAGAGCCTTGCTCTTGCAGCGCTCTGCTGTCACTGGTGGCGTGCCGAGAGCTCCTGAACGTGACGGCTGCTTCTTCCAGGGCTGTATCAAACGCTAGGATGAAATGACTGGGGCCCTCTGGCGGGGACTGCCCTTGGTTATCGGTGACTTAGCAGAGGGCTAGAGGCTGCGCACTGGAAGGGCGAGGGATTTCCCATCAGGTCCTCACCAGGTGGGAGGTGCGAGCGGGTCGCTGTTGCCAAATGAGAAGTGGAGCTGGCAGAGTTGTTAGCTGGGATCAAAGTGCCCCTAGCGCCGCTGGTCTCCAGAAACCCCGCGTCAGACACGAGACAGCCACCAGTGCCAGCACCGGGACGTGTTTGCCCGGTGCGCCTGTGTAGGAATGGATCAGTTTTTTTTCATGTGAGCGCTTCCCGGAGCAAGGGAATTGGGCAGGCAGTCAGAGGGAGGCCTGGGAATAGGAAAGAGTTAAGGAACAAGCCAGGGAGCCGAGCCCTAAGCAGTACAAAACCACGTGGGGTACGGAGTAACATGAAATGGCGGCTCCTCAGGGTGGAACGCGGACTACGACAAAATGGCGCCTCCCTATGTAGGTAGGTGGGAGGGAGTTCCGGTTCTGGCCCCACCTACTTCCGGGCTCTAGCCAATTGGCAGCAGGTCCAGTCCTTCACCCGCGGCACTTTTTCCATCCCGGCACGCATTGTGCGCAGCGCTGCCAGCTGGTGACCGGGCGGCGTGGCTGGGCAGAGGCGGGGGTCTGTGGAGTAGCTGCAGCCGCAGCAGCGTCGGCTCTGCATGCCAGAGTTGTCAGTATTTGCCCGGTCAATTGGTAAGAAGCGCTCTGTTGCGCACCACGCTTGGTCAAAGCCCTTGAAAGAGTAAATTCTGGGAGTGGGAAAGCGGCTGACGGAGAGCTTTGGAGAGTAGTTCTTTGCTCCTTTGGAGACCCCAAGGGGGGCGGTTTCCGCCCTCGGCTGGGAAACGCAGAGAGCGAGTGCACGTCGTGACTGTCTTTATGCGGTCCGGCAGGTGCCTCCGTCTTTTTCTCAGCGTTCCGAGTGAGCGACATGTCCCCAGGTGTTTCAGCAGGGACACGTGAGTGGCTAACCTTGCCTTCTGTGGCTCAAAGCCGCTACTGAAAATGCGGGGCTGGCTCCTGCCGCCACAAAAATGCAGAGCCCGCAGTGTAAGAACGTGGCCGAAAGGCCCCGAGGGCAGTCTAGTTGGGGAACGTCTTATCCTTTCCAGACGTGCACTTTTAGGAAGATACGCACGGGTCTAAATTCTGCACGCTGGCAACTGTGTCCTTGTTGTGGTTTCACCTGGCAGAGAGCTAAGCACCAGACAGCTGCTTGCTGTCGCTGCCGACGTGGGTGGGTTATGGGGGAGAACTGGCAAGGTAACCGTGTGAGAATTCAGGGGGTTAGAGAAAGGCGTTCTGGCAGGTGGAAGAAAAGCCGCACGCACAAGCAAAGCAAACCAAGGAATTCTTCTGCAGCTTGCAGCTTCCCCTAGGCAGGCAGATAGACAGAGCCTCGGCTGCTATCTGGCAAGCAGGGCTAACCACGCGTAGCAGCTTGCTGGGAAGACGAGGCCCTCTCAGCCGGCGTGAACAGCTCCTTCTTCCTTAGGCCCTCTTTTCTTGCTGTGCGTGACGTGAAAGGAGTCTGATCTTACTCTAGCCGTACCAAAGTCACCGGCCCGGACATTCTCCGTGGTTCTGAACGGATGCTTATTGTCAGTGAGATCAGTGCCTTCAGAAGTGATGAGCTGCGGTTGTTTTCCTTTTGCCGGTGCTGATGCTGGCTAATTGTGGAATTGCCAGAAACCAGGTTGTGGAAGCAGGGTTGAGAGAACAGAGTTTTTGTTGCGTGTATTAGAAGAGAGGTGCAGTGCTTTCCCAAGAGAAGGAATTGTGCAGGCTGTGTCAAAGTGTAAGTCACGCTGCTGGCCTGTTAAGAGAGCAGGGAAGAAAGGGCTGTGGCTGTGAGCGTTTTGCAGGGAGCCCTTTGCAGGCCCTGAAGTCTGCTGCACAGCCGGTTCTCTTTGTGTTGAGACCACTTGTGTTGGGAGCAGTGACAGAGGGGTGCAGCAGGAGAGCCTGCTTTATGCCTTTTGTCAGTTGCTTCCTGAAGTAGAGGAGTGCCTAGCTCAATATTTAGGCCCAGGAGCCTGGAACGTGCTTACGCGTGACAAGGAGTGGAATATCAAAGAGAGCCTTGCTCTTGCAGCGCTCTGCTGTCACTGGTGGCGTGCCGAGAGCTCCTGAACGTGACGGCTGCTTCTTCCAGGGCTGTATCAAACGCTAGGATGAAATGACTGGGGCCCTCTGGCGGGGACTGCCCTTGGTTATCGGTGACTTAGCAGAGGGCTAGAGGCTGCGCACTGGAAGGGCGAGGGATTTCCCATCAGGTCCTCACCAGGTGGGAGGTGCGAGCGGGTCGCTGTTGCCAAATGAGAAGTGGAGCTGGCAGAGTTGTTAGCTGGGATCAAAGTGCCCCTAGCGCCGCTGGTCTCCAGAAACCCCGCGTCAGACACGAGACAGCCACCAGTGCCAGCACCGGGACGTGTTTGCCCGGTGCGCCTGTGTAGGAATGGATCAGTTTTTTTTCATGTGAGCGCTTCCCGGAGCAAGGGAATTGGGCAGGCAGTCAGAGGGAGGCCTGGGAATAGGAAAGAGTTAAGGAACAAGCCAGGGAGCCGAGCCCTAAGCAGTACAAAACCACGTGGGGTACGGAGTAACATGAAATGGCGGCTCCTCAGGGTGGAACGCGGACTACGACAAAATGGCGCCTCCCTATGTAGGTAGGTGGGAGGGAGTTCCGGTTCTGGCCCCACCTACTTCCGGGCTCTAGCCAATTGGCAGCAGGTCCAGTCCTTCACCCGCGGCACTTTTTCCATCCCGGCACGCATTGTGCGCAGCGCTGCCAGCTGGTGACCGGGCGGCGTGGCTGGGCAGAGGCGGGGGTCTGTGGAGTAGCTGCAGCCGCAGCAGCGTCGGCTCTGCATGCCAGAGTTGTCAGTATTTGCCCGGTCAATTGGTAAGAAGCGCTCTGTTGCGCACCACGCTTGGTCAAAGCCCTTGAAAGAGTAAATTCTGGGAGTGGGAAAGCGGCTGACGGAGAGCTTTGGAGAGTAGTTCTTTGCTCCTTTGGAGACCCCAAGGGGGGCGGTTTCCGCCCTCGGCTGGGAAACGCAGAGAGCGAGTGCACGTCGTGACTGTCTTTATGCGGTCCGGCAGGTGCCTCCGTCTTTTTCTCAGCGTTCCGAGTGAGCGACATGTCCCCAGGTGTTTCAGCAGGGACACGTGAGTGGCTAACCTTGCCTTCTGTGGCTCAAAGCCGCTACTGAAAATGCGGGGCTGGCTCCTGCCGCCACAAAAATGCAGAGCCCGCAGTGTAAGAACGTGGCCGAAAGGCCCCGAGGGCAGTCTAGTTGGGGAACGTCTTATCCTTTCCAGACGTGCACTTTTAGGAAGATACGCACGGGTCTAAATTCTGCACGCTGGCAACTGTGTCCTTGTTGTGGTTTCACCTGGCAGAGAGCTAAGCACCAGACAGCTGCTTGCTGTCGCTGCCGACGTGGGTGGGTTATGGGGGAGAACTGGCAAGGTAACCGTGTGAGAATTCAGGGGGTTAGAGAAAGGCGTTCTGGCAGGTGGAAGAAAAGCCGCACGCACAAGCAAAGCAAACCAAGGAATTCTTCTGCAGCTTGCAGCTTCCCCTAGGCAGGCAGATAGACAGAGCCTCGGCTGCTATCTGGCAAGCAGGGCTAACCACGCGTAGCAGCTTGCTGGGAAGACGAGGCCCTCTCAGCCGGCGTGAACAGCTCCTTCTTCCTTAGGCCCTCTTTTCTTGCTGTGCGTGACGTGAAAGGAGTCTGATCTTACTCTAGCCGTACCAAAGTCACCGGCCCGGACATTCTCCGTGGTTCTGAACGGATGCTTATTGTCAGTGAGATCAGTGCCTTCAGAAGTGATGAGCTGCGGTTGTTTTCCTTTTGCCGGTGCTGATGCTGGCTAATTGTGGAATTGCCAGAAACCAGGTTGTGGAAGCAGGGTTGAGAGAACAGAGTTTTTGTTGCGTGTATTAGAAGAGAGGTGCAGTGCTTTCCCAAGAGAAGGAATTGTGCAGGCTGTGTCAAAGTGTAAGTCACGCTGCTGGCCTGTTAAGAGAGCAGGGAAGAAAGGGCTGTGGCTGTGAGCGTTTTGCAGGGAGCCCTTTGCAGGCCCTGAAGTCTGCTGCACAGCCGGTTCTCTTTGTGTTGAGACCACTTGTGTTGGGAGCAGTGACAGAGGGGTGCAGCAGGAGAGCCTGCTTTATGCCTTTTGTCAGTTGCTTCCTGAAGTAGAGGAGTGCCTAGCTCAATATTTAGGCCCAGGAGCCTGGAACGTGCTTACGCGTGACAAGGAGTGGAATATCAAAGAGAGCCTTGCTCTTGCAGCGCTCTGCTGTCACTGGTGGCGTGCCGAGAGCTCCTGAACGTGACGGCTGCTTCTTCCAGGGCTGTATCAAACGCTAGGATGAAATGACTGGGGCCCTCTGGCGGGGACTGCCCTTGGTTATCGGTGACTTAGCAGAGGGCTAGAGGCTGCGCACTGGAAGGGCGAGGGATTTCCCATCAGGTCCTCACCAGGTGGGAGGTGCGAGCGGGTCGCTGTTGCCAAATGAGAAGTGGAGCTGGCAGAGTTGTTAGCTGGGATCAAAGTGCCCCTAGCGCCGCTGGTCTCCAGAAACCCCGCGTCAGACACGAGACAGCCACCAGTGCCAGCACCGGGACGTGTTTGCCCGGTGCGCCTGTGTAGGAATGGATCAGTTTTTTTTCATGTGAGCGCTTCCCGGAGCAAGGGAATTGGGCAGGCAGTCAGAGGGAGGCCTGGGAATAGGAAAGAGTTAAGGAACAAGCCAGGGAGCCGAGCCCTAAGCAGTACAAAACCACGTGGGGTACGGAGTAACATGAAATGGCGGCTCCTCAGGGTGGAACGCGGACTACGACAAAATGGCGCCTCCCTATGTAGGTAGGTGGGAGGGAGTTCCGGTTCTGGCCCCACCTACTTCCGGGCTCTAGCCAATTGGCAGCAGGTCCAGTCCTTCACCCGCGGCACTTTTTCCATCCCGGCACGCATTGTGCGCAGCGCTGCCAGCTGGTGACCGGGCGGCGTGGCTGGGCAGAGGCGGGGGTCTGTGGAGTAGCTGCAGCCGCAGCAGCGTCGGCTCTGCATGCCAGAGTTGTCAGTATTTGCCCGGTCAATTGGTAAGAAGCGCTCTGTTGCGCACCACGCTTGGTCAAAGCCCTTGAAAGAGTAAATTCTGGGAGTGGGAAAGCGGCTGACGGAGAGCTTTGGAGAGTAGTTCTTTGCTCCTTTGGAGACCCCAAGGGGGGCGGTTTCCGCCCTCGGCTGGGAAACGCAGAGAGCGAGTGCACGTCGTGACTGTCTTTATGCGGTCCGGCAGGTGCCTCCGTCTTTTTCTCAGCGTTCCGAGTGAGCGACATGTCCCCAGGTGTTTCAGCAGGGACACGTGAGTGGCTAACCTTGCCTTCTGTGGCTCAAAGCCGCTACTGAAAATGCGGGGCTGGCTCCTGCCGCCACAAAAATGCAGAGCCCGCAGTGTAAGAACGTGGCCGAAAGGCCCCGAGGGCAGTCTAGTTGGGGAACGTCTTATCCTTTCCAGACGTGCACTTTTAGGAAGATACGCACGGGTCTAAATTCTGCACGCTGGCAACTGTGTCCTTGTTGTGGTTTCACCTGGCAGAGAGCTAAGCACCAGACAGCTGCTTGCTGTCGCTGCCGACGTGGGTGGGTTATGGGGGAGAACTGGCAAGGTAACCGTGTGAGAATTCAGGGGGTTAGAGAAAGGCGTTCTGGCAGGTGGAAGAAAAGCCGCACGCACAAGCAAAGCAAACCAAGGAATTCTTCTGCAGCTTGCAGCTTCCCCTAGGCAGGCAGATAGACAGAGCCTCGGCTGCTATCTGGCAAGCAGGGCTAACCACGCGTAGCAGCTTGCTGGGAAGACGAGGCCCTCTCAGCCGGCGTGAACAGCTCCTTCTTCCTTAGGCCCTCTTTTCTTGCTGTGCGTGACGTGAAAGGAGTCTGATCTTACTCTAGCCGTACCAAAGTCACCGGCCCGGACATTCTCCGTGGTTCTGAACGGATGCTTATTGTCAGTGAGATCAGTGCCTTCAGAAGTGATGAGCTGCGGTTGTTTTCCTTTTGCCGGTGCTGATGCTGGCTAATTGTGGAATTGCCAGAAACCAGGTTGTGGAAGCAGGGTTGAGAGAACAGAGTTTTTGTTGCGTGTATTAGAAGAGAGGTGCAGTGCTTTCCCAAGAGAAGGAATTGTGCAGGCTGTGTCAAAGTGTAAGTCACGCTGCTGGCCTGTTAAGAGAGCAGGGAAGAAAGGGCTGTGGCTGTGAGCGTTTTGCAGGGAGCCCTTTGCAGGCCCTGAAGTCTGCTGCACAGCCGGTTCTCTTTGTGTTGAGACCACTTGTGTTGGGAGCAGTGACAGAGGGGTGCAGCAGGAGAGCCTGCTTTATGCCTTTTGTCAGTTGCTTCCTGAAGTAGAGGAGTGCCTAGCTCAATATTTAGGCCCAGGAGCCTGGAACGTGCTTACGCGTGACAAGGAGTGGAATATCAAAGAGAGCCTTGCTCTTGCAGCGCTCTGCTGTCACTGGTGGCGTGCCGAGAGCTCCTGAACGTGACGGCTGCTTCTTCCAGGGCTGTATCAAACGCTAGGATGAAATGACTGGGGCCCTCTGGCGGGGACTGCCCTTGGTTATCGGTGACTTAGCAGAGGGCTAGAGGCTGCGCACTGGAAGGGCGAGGGATTTCCCATCAGGTCCTCACCAGGTGGGAGGTGCGAGCGGGTCGCTGTTGCCAAATGAGAAGTGGAGCTGGCAGAGTTGTTAGCTGGGATCAAAGTGCCCCTAGCGCCGCTGGTCTCCAGAAACCCCGCGTCAGACACGAGACAGCCACCAGTGCCAGCACCGGGACGTGTTTGCCCGGTGCGCCTGTGTAGGAATGGATCAGTTTTTTTTCATGTGAGCGCTTCCCGGAGCAAGGGAATTGGGCAGGCAGTCAGAGGGAGGCCTGGGAATAGGAAAGAGTTAAGGAACAAGCCAGGGAGCCGAGCCCTAAGCAGTACAAAACCACGTGGGGTACGGAGTAACATGAAATGGCGGCTCCTCAGGGTGGAACGCGGACTACGACAAAATGGCGCCTCCCTATGTAGGTAGGTGGGAGGGAGTTCCGGTTCTGGCCCCACCTACTTCCGGGCTCTAGCCAATTGGCAGCAGGTCCAGTCCTTCACCCGCGGCACTTTTTCCATCCCGGCACGCATTGTGCGCAGCGCTGCCAGCTGGTGACCGGGCGGCGTGGCTGGGCAGAGGCGGGGGTCTGTGGAGTAGCTGCAGCCGCAGCAGCGTCGGCTCTGCATGCCAGAGTTGTCAGTATTTGCCCGGTCAATTGGTAAGAAGCGCTCTGTTGCGCACCACGCTTGGTCAAAGCCCTTGAAAGAGTAAATTCTGGGAGTGGGAAAGCGGCTGACGGAGAGCTTTGGAGAGTAGTTCTTTGCTCCTTTGGAGACCCCAAGGGGGGCGGTTTCCGCCCTCGGCTGGGAAACGCAGAGAGCGAGTGCACGTCGTGACTGTCTTTATGCGGTCCGGCAGGTGCCTCCGTCTTTTTCTCAGCGTTCCGAGTGAGCGACATGTCCCCAGGTGTTTCAGCAGGGACACGTGAGTGGCTAACCTTGCCTTCTGTGGCTCAAAGCCGCTACTGAAAATGCGGGGCTGGCTCCTGCCGCCACAAAAATGCAGAGCCCGCAGTGTAAGAACGTGGCCGAAAGGCCCCGAGGGCAGTCTAGTTGGGGAACGTCTTATCCTTTCCAGACGTGCACTTTTAGGAAGATACGCACGGGTCTAAATTCTGCACGCTGGCAACTGTGTCCTTGTTGTGGTTTCACCTGGCAGAGAGCTAAGCACCAGACAGCTGCTTGCTGTCGCTGCCGACGTGGGTGGGTTATGGGGGAGAACTGGCAAGGTAACCGTGTGAGAATTCAGGGGGTTAGAGAAAGGCGTTCTGGCAGGTGGAAGAAAAGCCGCACGCACAAGCAAAGCAAACCAAGGAATTCTTCTGCAGCTTGCAGCTTCCCCTAGGCAGGCAGATAGACAGAGCCTCGGCTGCTATCTGGCAAGCAGGGCTAACCACGCGTAGCAGCTTGCTGGGAAGACGAGGCCCTCTCAGCCGGCGTGAACAGCTCCTTCTTCCTTAGGCCCTCTTTTCTTGCTGTGCGTGACGTGAAAGGAGTCTGATCTTACTCTAGCCGTACCAAAGTCACCGGCCCGGACATTCTCCGTGGTTCTGAACGGATGCTTATTGTCAGTGAGATCAGTGCCTTCAGAAGTGATGAGCTGCGGTTGTTTTCCTTTTGCCGGTGCTGATGCTGGCTAATTGTGGAATTGCCAGAAACCAGGTTGTGGAAGCAGGGTTGAGAGAACAGAGTTTTTGTTGCGTGTATTAGAAGAGAGGTGCAGTGCTTTCCCAAGAGAAGGAATTGTGCAGGCTGTGTCAAAGTGTAAGTCACGCTGCTGGCCTGTTAAGAGAGCAGGGAAGAAAGGGCTGTGGCTGTGAGCGTTTTGCAGGGAGCCCTTTGCAGGCCCTGAAGTCTGCTGCACAGCCGGTTCTCTTTGTGTTGAGACCACTTGTGTTGGGAGCAGTGACAGAGGGGTGCAGCAGGAGAGCCTGCTTTATGCCTTTTGTCAGTTGCTTCCTGAAGTAGAGGAGTGCCTAGCTCAATATTTAGGCCCAGGAGCCTGGAACGTGCTTACGCGTGACAAGGAGTGGAATATCAAAGAGAGCCTTGCTCTTGCAGCGCTCTGCTGTCACTGGTGGCGTGCCGAGAGCTCCTGAACGTGACGGCTGCTTCTTCCAGGGCTGTATCAAACGCTAGGATGAAATGACTGGGGCCCTCTGGCGGGGACTGCCCTTGGTTATCGGTGACTTAGCAGAGGGCTAGAGGCTGCGCACTGGAAGGGCGAGGGATTTCCCATCAGGTCCTCACCAGGTGGGAGGTGCGAGCGGGTCGCTGTTGCCAAATGAGAAGTGGAGCTGGCAGAGTTGTTAGCTGGGATCAAAGTGCCCCTAGCGCCGCTGGTCTCCAGAAACCCCGCGTCAGACACGAGACAGCCACCAGTGCCAGCACCGGGACGTGTTTGCCCGGTGCGCCTGTGTAGGAATGGATCAGTTTTTTTTCATGTGAGCGCTTCCCGGAGCAAGGGAATTGGGCAGGCAGTCAGAGGGAGGCCTGGGAATAGGAAAGAGTTAAGGAACAAGCCAGGGAGCCGAGCCCTAAGCAGTACAAAACCACGTGGGGTACGGAGTAACATGAAATGGCGGCTCCTCAGGGTGGAACGCGGACTACGACAAAATGGCGCCTCCCTATGTAGGTAGGTGGGAGGGAGTTCCGGTTCTGGCCCCACCTACTTCCGGGCTCTAGCCAATTGGCAGCAGGTCCAGTCCTTCACCCGCGGCACTTTTTCCATCCCGGCACGCATTGTGCGCAGCGCTGCCAGCTGGTGACCGGGCGGCGTGGCTGGGCAGAGGCGGGGGTCTGTGGAGTAGCTGCAGCCGCAGCAGCGTCGGCTCTGCATGCCAGAGTTGTCAGTATTTGCCCGGTCAATTGGTAAGAAGCGCTCTGTTGCGCACCACGCTTGGTCAAAGCCCTTGAAAGAGTAAATTCTGGGAGTGGGAAAGCGGCTGACGGAGAGCTTTGGAGAGTAGTTCTTTGCTCCTTTGGAGACCCCAAGGGGGGCGGTTTCCGCCCTCGGCTGGGAAACGCAGAGAGCGAGTGCACGTCGTGACTGTCTTTATGCGGTCCGGCAGGTGCCTCCGTCTTTTTCTCAGCGTTCCGAGTGAGCGACATGTCCCCAGGTGTTTCAGCAGGGACACGTGAGTGGCTAACCTTGCCTTCTGTGGCTCAAAGCCGCTACTGAAAATGCGGGGCTGGCTCCTGCCGCCACAAAAATGCAGAGCCCGCAGTGTAAGAACGTGGCCGAAAGGCCCCGAGGGCAGTCTAGTTGGGGAACGTCTTATCCTTTCCAGACGTGCACTTTTAGGAAGATACGCACGGGTCTAAATTCTGCACGCTGGCAACTGTGTCCTTGTTGTGGTTTCACCTGGCAGAGAGCTAAGCACCAGACAGCTGCTTGCTGTCGCTGCCGACGTGGGTGGGTTATGGGGGAGAACTGGCAAGGTAACCGTGTGAGAATTCAGGGGGTTAGAGAAAGGCGTTCTGGCAGGTGGAAGAAAAGCCGCACGCACAAGCAAAGCAAACCAAGGAATTCTTCTGCAGCTTGCAGCTTCCCCTAGGCAGGCAGATAGACAGAGCCTCGGCTGCTATCTGGCAAGCAGGGCTAACCACGCGTAGCAGCTTGCTGGGAAGACGAGGCCCTCTCAGCCGGCGTGAACAGCTCCTTCTTCCTTAGGCCCTCTTTTCTTGCTGTGCGTGACGTGAAAGGAGTCTGATCTTACTCTAGCCGTACCAAAGTCACCGGCCCGGACATTCTCCGTGGTTCTGAACGGATGCTTATTGTCAGTGAGATCAGTGCCTTCAGAAGTGATGAGCTGCGGTTGTTTTCCTTTTGCCGGTGCTGATGCTGGCTAATTGTGGAATTGCCAGAAACCAGGTTGTGGAAGCAGGGTTGAGAGAACAGAGTTTTTGTTGCGTGTATTAGAAGAGAGGTGCAGTGCTTTCCCAAGAGAAGGAATTGTGCAGGCTGTGTCAAAGTGTAAGTCACGCTGCTGGCCTGTTAAGAGAGCAGGGAAGAAAGGGCTGTGGCTGTGAGCGTTTTGCAGGGAGCCCTTTGCAGGCCCTGAAGTCTGCTGCACAGCCGGTTCTCTTTGTGTTGAGACCACTTGTGTTGGGAGCAGTGACAGAGGGGTGCAGCAGGAGAGCCTGCTTTATGCCTTTTGTCAGTTGCTTCCTGAAGTAGAGGAGTGCCTAGCTCAATATTTAGGCCCAGGAGCCTGGAACGTGCTTACGCGTGACAAGGAGTGGAATATCAAAGAGAGCCTTGCTCTTGCAGCGCTCTGCTGTCACTGGTGGCGTGCCGAGAGCTCCTGAACGTGACGGCTGCTTCTTCCAGGGCTGTATCAAACGCTAGGATGAAATGACTGGGGCCCTCTGGCGGGGACTGCCCTTGGTTATCGGTGACTTAGCAGAGGGCTAGAGGCTGCGCACTGGAAGGGCGAGGGATTTCCCATCAGGTCCTCACCAGGTGGGAGGTGCGAGCGGGTCGCTGTTGCCAAATGAGAAGTGGAGCTGGCAGAGTTGTTAGCTGGGATCAAAGTGCCCCTAGCGCCGCTGGTCTCCAGAAACCCCGCGTCAGACACGAGACAGCCACCAGTGCCAGCACCGGGACGTGTTTGCCCGGTGCGCCTGTGTAGGAATGGATCAGTTTTTTTTCATGTGAGCGCTTCCCGGAGCAAGGGAATTGGGCAGGCAGTCAGAGGGAGGCCTGGGAATAGGAAAGAGTTAAGGAACAAGCCAGGGAGCCGAGCCCTAAGCAGTACAAAACCACGTGGGGTACGGAGTAACATGAAATGGCGGCTCCTCAGGGTGGAACGCGGACTACGACAAAATGGCGCCTCCCTATGTAGGTAGGTGGGAGGGAGTTCCGGTTCTGGCCCCACCTACTTCCGGGCTCTAGCCAATTGGCAGCAGGTCCAGTCCTTCACCCGCGGCACTTTTTCCATCCCGGCACGCATTGTGCGCAGCGCTGCCAGCTGGTGACCGGGCGGCGTGGCTGGGCAGAGGCGGGGGTCTGTGGAGTAGCTGCAGCCGCAGCAGCGTTGGCTCTGCATGCCAGAGTTGTCAGTATTTGCCCGGTCAATTGGTAAGAAGCGCTCTGTTGCGCACCACGCTTGGTCAAAGCCCTTGAAAGAGTAAATTCTGGGAGTGGGAAAGCGGCTGACGGAGAGCTTTGGAGAGTAGTTCTTTGCTCCTTTGGAGACCCCAAGGGGGGCGGTTTCCGCCCTCGGCTGGGAAACGCAGAGAGCGAGTGCACGTCGTGACTGTCTTTATGCGGTCCGGCAGGTGCCTCCGTCTTTTTCTCAGCGTTCCGAGTGAGCGACATGTCCCCAGGTGTTTCAGCAGGGACACGTGAGTGGCTAACCTTGCCTTCTGTGGCTCAAAGCCGCTACTGAAAATGCGGGGCTGGCTCCTGCCGCCACAAAAATGCAGAGCCCGCAGTGTAAGAACGTGGCCGAAAGGCCCCGAGGGCAGTCTAGTTGGGGAACGTCTTATCCTTTCCAGACGTGCACTTTTAGGAAGATACGCACGGGTCTAAATTCTGCACGCTGGCAACTGTGTCCTTGTTGTGGTTTCACCTGGCAGAGAGCTAAGCACCAGACAGCTGCTTGCTGTCGCTGCCGACGTGGGTGGGTTATGGGGGAGAACTGGCAAGGTAACCGTGTGAGAATTCAGGGGGTTAGAGAAAGGCGTTCTGGCAGGTGGAAGAAAAGCCGCACGCACAAGCAAAGCAAACCAAGGAATTCTTCTGCAGCTTGCAGCTTCCCCTAGGCAGGCAGATAGACAGAGCCTCGGCTGCTATCTGGCAAGCAGGGCTAACCACGCGTAGCAGCTTGCTGGGAAGACGAGGCCCTCTCAGCCGGCGTGAACAGCTCCTTCTTCCTTAGGCCCTCTTTTCTTGCTGTGCGTGACGTGAAAGGAGTCTGATCTTACTCTAGCCGTACCAAAGTCACCGGCCCGGACATTCTCCGTGGTTCTGAACGGATGCTTATTGTCAGTGAGATCAGTGCCTTCAGAAGTGATGAGCTGCGGTTGTTTTCCTTTTGCCGGTGCTGATGCTGGCTAATTGTGGAATTGCCAGAAACCAGGTTGTGGAAGCAGGGTTGAGAGAACAGAGTTTTTGTTGCGTGTATTAGAAGAGAGGTGCAGTGCTTTCCCAAGAGAAGGAATTGTGCAGGCTGTGTCAAAGTGTAAGTCACGCTGCTGGCCTGTTAAGAGAGCAGGGAAGAAAGGGCTGTGGCTGTGAGCGTTTTGCAGGGAGCCCTTTGCAGGCCCTGAAGTCTGCTGCACAGCCGGTTCTCTTTGTGTTGAGACCACTTGTGTTGGGAGCAGTGACAGAGGGGTGCAGCAGGAGAGCCTGCTTTATGCCTTTTGTCAGTTGCTTCCTGAAGTAGAGGAGTGCCTAGCTCAATATTTAGGCCCAGGAGCCTGGAACGTGCTTACGCGTGACAAGGAGTGGAATATCAAAGAGAGCCTTGCTCTTGCAGCGCTCTGCTGTCACTGGTGGCGTGCCGAGAGCTCCTGAACGTGACGGCTGCTTCTTCCAGGGCTGTATCAAACGCTAGGATGAAATGACTGGGGCCCTCTGGCGGGGACTGCCCTTGGTTATCGGTGACTTAGCAGAGGGCTAGAGGCTGCGCACTGGAAGGGCGAGGGATTTCCCATCAGGTCCTCACCAGGTGGGAGGTGCGAGCGGGTCGCTGTTGCCAAATGAGAAGTGGAGCTGGCAGAGTTGTTAGCTGGGATCAAAGTGCCCCTAGCGCCGCTGGTCTCCAGAAACCCCGCGTCAGACACGAGACAGCCACCAGTGCCAGCACCGGGACGTGTTTGCCCGGTGCGCCTGTGTAGGAATGGATCAGTTTTTTTTCATGTGAGCGCTTCCCGGAGCAAGGGAATTGGGCAGGCAGTCAGAGGGAGGCCTGGGAATAGGAAAGAGTTAAGGAACAAGCCAGGGAGCCGAGCCCTAAGCAGTACAAAACCACGTGGGGTACGGAGTAACATGAAATGGCGGCTCCTCAGGGTGGAACGCGGACTACGACAAAATGGCGCCTCCCTATGTAGGTAGGTGGGAGGGAGTTCCGGTTCTGGCCCCACCTACTTCCGGGCTCTAGCCAATTGGCAGCAGGTCCAGTCCTTCACCCGCGGCACTTTTTCCATCCCGGCACGCATTGTGCGCAGCGCTGCCAGCTGGTGACCGGGCGGCGTGGCTGGGCAGAGGCGGGGGTCTGTGGAGTAGCTGCAGCCGCAGCAGCGTCGGCTCTGCATGCCAGAGTTGTCAGTATTTGCCCGGTCAATTGGTAAGAAGCGCTCTGTTGCGCACCACGCTTGGTCAAAGCCCTTGAAAGAGTAAATTCTGGGAGTGGGAAAGCGGCTGACGGAGAGCTTTGGAGAGTAGTTCTTTGCTCCTTTGGAGACCCCAAGGGGGGCGGTTTCCGCCCTCGGCTGGGAAACGCAGAGAGCGAGTGCACGTCGTGACTGTCTTTATGCGGTCCGGCAGGTGCCTCCGTCTTTTTCTCAGCGTTCCGAGTGAGCGACATGTCCCCAGGTGTTTCAGCAGGGACACGTGAGTGGCTAACCTTGCCTTCTGTGGCTCAAAGCCGCTACTGAAAATGCGGGGCTGGCTCCTGCCGCCACAAAAATGCAGAGCCCGCAGTGTAAGAACGTGGCCGAAAGGCCCCGAGGGCAGTCTAGTTGGGGAACGTCTTATCCTTTCCAGACGTGCACTTTTAGGAAGATACGCACGGGTCTAAATTCTGCACGCTGGCAACTGTGTCCTTGTTGTGGTTTCACCTGGCAGAGAGCTAAGCACCAGACAGCTGCTTGCTGTCGCTGCCGACGTGGGTGGGTTATGGGGGAGAACTGGCAAGGTAACCGTGTGAGAATTCAGGGGGTTAGAGAAAGGCGTTCTGGCAGGTGGAAGAAAAGCCGCACGCACAAGCAAAGCAAACCAAGGAATTCTTCTGCAGCTTGCAGCTTCCCCTAGGCAGGCAGATAGACAGAGCCTCGGCTGCTATCTGGCAAGCAGGGCTAACCACGCGTAGCAGCTTGCTGGGAAGACGAGGCCCTCTCAGCCGGCGTGAACAGCTCCTTCTTCCTTAGGCCCTCTTTTCTTGCTGTGCGTGACGTGAAAGGAGTCTGATCTTACTCTAGCCGTACCAAAGTCACCGGCCCGGACATTCTCCGTGGTTCTGAACGGATGCTTATTGTCAGTGAGATCAGTGCCTTCAGAAGTGATGAGCTGCGGTTGTTTTCCTTTTGCCGGTGCTGATGCTGGCTAATTGTGGAATTGCCAGAAACCAGGTTGTGGAAGCAGGGTTGAGAGAACAGAGTTTTTGTTGCGTGTATTAGAAGAGAGGTGCAGTGCTTTCCCAAGAGAAGGAATTGTGCAGGCTGTGTCAAAGTGTAAGTCACGCTGCTGGCCTGTTAAGAGAGCAGGGAAGAAAGGGCTGTGGCTGTGAGCGTTTTGCAGGGAGCCCTTTGCAGGCCCTGAAGTCTGCTGCACAGCCGGTTCTCTTTGTGTTGAGACCACTTGTGTTGGGAGCAGTGACAGAGGGGTGCAGCAGGAGAGCCTGCTTTATGCCTTTTGTCAGTTGCTTCCTGAAGTAGAGGAGTGCCTAGCTCAATATTTAGGCCCAGGAGCCTGGAACGTGCTTACGCGTGACAAGGAGTGGAATATCAAAGAGAGCCTTGCTCTTGCAGCGCTCTGCTGTCACTGGTGGCGTGCCGAGAGCTCCTGAACGTGACGGCTGCTTCTTCCAGGGCTGTATCAAACGCTAGGATGAAATGACTGGGGCCCTCTGGCGGGGACTGCCCTTGGTTATCGGTGACTTAGCAGAGGGCTAGAGGCTGCGCACTGGAAGGGCGAGGGATTTCCCATCAGGTCCTCACCAGGTGGGAGGTGCGAGCGGGTCGCTGTTGCCAAATGAGAAGTGGAGCTGGCAGAGTTGTTAGCTGGGATCAAAGTGCCCCTAGCGCCGCTGGTCTCCAGAAACCCCGCGTCAGACACGAGACAGCCACCAGTGCCAGCACCGGGACGTGTTTGCCCGGTGCGCCTGTGTAGGAATGGATCAGTTTTTTTTCATGTGAGCGCTTCCCGGAGCAAGGGAATTGGGCAGGCAGTCAGAGGGAGGCCTGGGAATAGGAAAGAGTTAAGGAACAAGCCAGGGAGCCGAGCCCTAAGCAGTACAAAACCACGTGGGGTACGGAGTAACATGAAATGGCGGCTCCTCAGGGTGGAACGCGGACTACGACAAAATGGCGCCTCCCTATGTAGGTAGGTGGGAGGGAGTTCCGGTTCTGGCCCCACCTACTTCCGGGCTCTAGCCAATTGGCAGCAGGTCCAGTCCTTCACCCGCGGCACTTTTTCCATCCCGGCACGCATTGTGCGCAGCGCTGCCAGCTGGTGACCGGGCGGCGTGGCTGGGCAGAGGCGGGGGTCTGTGGAGTAGCTGCAGCCGCAGCAGCGTCGGCTCTGCATGCCAGAGTTGTCAGTATTTGCCCGGTCAATTGGTAAGAAGCGCTCTGTTGCGCACCACGCTTGGTCAAAGCCCTTGAAAGAGTAAATTCTGGGAGTGGGAAAGCGGCTGACGGAGAGCTTTGGAGAGTAGTTCTTTGCTCCTTTGGAGACCCCAAGGGGGGCGGTTTCCGCCCTCGGCTGGGAAACGCAGAGAGCGAGTGCACGTCGTGACTGTCTTTATGCGGTCCGGCAGGTGCCTCCGTCTTTTTCTCAGCGTTCCGAGTGAGCGACATGTCCCCAGGTGTTTCAGCAGGGACACGTGAGTGGCTAACCTTGCCTTCTGTGGCTCAAAGCCGCTACTGAAAATGCGGGGCTGGCTCCTGCCGCCACAAAAATGCAGAGCCCGCAGTGTAAGAACGTGGCCGAAAGGCCCCGAGGGCAGTCTAGTTGGGGAACGTCTTATCCTTTCCAGACGTGCACTTTTAGGAAGATACGCACGGGTCTAAATTCTGCACGCTGGCAACTGTGTCCTTGTTGTGGTTTCACCTGGCAGAGAGCTAAGCACCAGACAGCTGCTTGCTGTCGCTGCCGACGTGGGTGGGTTATGGGGGAGAACTGGCAAGGTAACCGTGTGAGAATTCAGGGGGTTAGAGAAAGGCGTTCTGGCAGGTGGAAGAAAAGCCGCACGCACAAGCAAAGCAAACCAAGGAATTCTTCTGCAGCTTGCAGCTTCCCCTAGGCAGGCAGATAGACAGAGCCTCGGCTGCTATCTGGCAAGCAGGGCTAACCACGCGTAGCAGCTTGCTGGGAAGACGAGGCCCTCTCAGCCGGCGTGAACAGCTCCTTCTTCCTTAGGCCCTCTTTTCTTGCTGTGCGTGACGTGAAAGGAGTCTGATCTTACTCTAGCCGTACCAAAGTCACCGGCCCGGACATTCTCCGTGGTTCTGAACGGATGCTTATTGTCAGTGAGATCAGTGCCTTCAGAAGTGATGAGCTGCGGTTGTTTTCCTTTTGCCGGTGCTGATGCTGGCTAATTGTGGAATTGCCAGAAACCAGGTTGTGGAAGCAGGGTTGAGAGAACAGAGTTTTTGTTGCGTGTATTAGAAGAGAGGTGCAGTGCTTTCCCAAGAGAAGGAATTGTGCAGGCTGTGTCAAAGTGTAAGTCACGCTGCTGGCCTGTTAAGAGAGCAGGGAAGAAAGGGCTGTGGCTGTGAGCGTTTTGCAGGGAGCCCTTTGCAGGCCCTGAAGTCTGCTGCACAGCCGGTTCTCTTTGTGTTGAGACCACTTGTGTTGGGAGCAGTGACAGAGGGGTGCAGCAGGAGAGCCTGCTTTATGCCTTTTGTCAGTTGCTTCCTGAAGTAGAGGAGTGCCTAGCTCAATATTTAGGCCCAGGAGCCTGGAACGTGCTTACGCGTGACAAGGAGTGGAATATCAAAGAGAGCCTTGCTCTTGCAGCGCTCTGCTGTCACTGGTGGCGTGCCGAGAGCTCCTGAACGTGACGGCTGCTTCTTCCAGGGCTGTATCAAACGCTAGGATGAAATGACTGGGGCCCTCTGGCGGGGACTGCCCTTGGTTATCGGTGACTTAGCAGAGGGCTAGAGGCTGCGCACTGGAAGGGCGAGGGATTTCCCATCAGGTCCTCACCAGGTGGGAGGTGCGAGCGGGTCGCTGTTGCCAAATGAGAAGTGGAGCTGGCAGAGTTGTTAGCTGGGATCAAAGTGCCCCTAGCGCCGCTGGTCTCCAGAAACCCCGCGTCAGACACGAGACAGCCACCAGTGCCAGCACCGGGACGTGTTTGCCCGGTGCGCCTGTGTAGGAATGGATCAGTTTTTTTTCATGTGAGCGCTTCCCGGAGCAAGGGAATTGGGCAGGCAGTCAGAGGGAGGCCTGGGAATAGGAAAGAGTTAAGGAACAAGCCAGGGAGCCGAGCCCTAAGCAGTACAAAACCACGTGGGGTACGGAGTAACATGAAATGGCGGCTCCTCAGGGTGGAACGCGGACTACGACAAAATGGCGCCTCCCTATGTAGGTAGGTGGGAGGGAGTTCCGGTTCTGGCCCCACCTACTTCCGGGCTCTAGCCAATTGGCAGCAGGTCCAGTCCTTCACCCGCGGCACTTTTTCCATCCCGGCACGCATTGTGCGCAGCGCTGCCAGCTGGTGACCGGGCGGCGTGGCTGGGCAGAGGCGGGGGTCTGTGGAGTAGCTGCAGCCGCAGCAGCGTCGGCTCTGCATGCCAGAGTTGTCAGTATTTGCCCGGTCAATTGGTAAGAAGCGCTCTGTTGCGCACCACGCTTGGTCAAAGCCCTTGAAAGAGTAAATTCTGGGAGTGGGAAAGCGGCTGACGGAGAGCTTTGGAGAGTAGTTCTTTGCTCCTTTGGAGACCCCAAGGGGGGCGGTTTCCGCCCTCGGCTGGGAAACGCAGAGAGCGAGTGCACGTCGTGACTGTCTTTATGCGGTCCGGCAGGTGCCTCCGTCTTTTTCTCAGCGTTCCGAGTGAGCGACATGTCCCCAGGTGTTTCAGCAGGGACACGTGAGTGGCTAACCTTGCCTTCTGTGGCTCAAAGCCGCTACTGAAAATGCGGGGCTGGCTCCTGCCGCCACAAAAATGCAGAGCCCGCAGTGTAAGAACGTGGCCGAAAGGCCCCGAGGGCAGTCTAGTTGGGGAACGTCTTATCCTTTCCAGACGTGCACTTTTAGGAAGATACGCACGGGTCTAAATTCTGCACGCTGGCAACTGTGTCCTTGTTGTGGTTTCACCTGGCAGAGAGCTAAGCACCAGACAGCTGCTTGCTGTCGCTGCCGACGTGGGTGGGTTATGGGGGAGAACTGGCAAGGTAACCGTGTGAGAATTCAGGGGGTTAGAGAAAGGCGTTCTGGCAGGTGGAAGAAAAGCCGCACGCACAAGCAAAGCAAACCAAGGAATTCTTCTGCAGCTTGCAGCTTCCCCTAGGCAGGCAGATAGACAGAGCCTCGGCTGCTATCTGGCAAGCAGGGCTAACCACGCGTAGCAGCTTGCTGGGAAGACGAGGCCCTCTCAGCCGGCGTGAACAGCTCCTTCTTCCTTAGGCCCTCTTTTCTTGCTGTGCGTGACGTGAAAGGAGTCTGATCTTACTCTAGCCGTACCAAAGTCACCGGCCCGGACATTCTCCGTGGTTCTGAACGGATGCTTATTGTCAGTGAGATCAGTGCCTTCAGAAGTGATGAGCTGCGGTTGTTTTCCTTTTGCCGGTGCTGATGCTGGCTAATTGTGGAATTGCCAGAAACCAGGTTGTGGAAGCAGGGTTGAGAGAACAGAGTTTTTGTTGCGTGTATTAGAAGAGAGGTGCAGTGCTTTCCCAAGAGAAGGAATTGTGCAGGCTGTGTCAAAGTGTAAGTCACGCTGCTGGCCTGTTAAGAGAGCAGGGAAGAAAGGGCTGTGGCTGTGAGCGTTTTGCAGGGAGCCCTTTGCAGGCCCTGAAGTCTGCTGCACAGCCGGTTCTCTTTGTGTTGAGACCACTTGTGTTGGGAGCAGTGACAGAGGGGTGCAGCAGGAGAGCCTGCTTTATGCCTTTTGTCAGTTGCTTCCTGAAGTAGAGGAGTGCCTAGCTCAATATTTAGGCCCAGGAGCCTGGAACGTGCTTACGCGTGACAAGGAGTGGAATATCAAAGAGAGCCTTGCTCTTGCAGCGCTCTGCTGTCACTGGTGGCGTGCCGAGAGCTCCTGAACGTGACGGCTGCTTCTTCCAGGGCTGTATCAAACGCTAGGATGAAATGACTGGGGCCCTCTGGCGGGGACTGCCCTTGGTTATCGGTGACTTAGCAGAGGGCTAGAGGCTGCGCACTGGAAGGGCGAGGGATTTCCCATCAGGTCCTCACCAGGTGGGAGGTGCGAGCGGGTCGCTGTTGCCAAATGAGAAGTGGAGCTGGCAGAGTTGTTAGCTGGGATCAAAGTGCCCCTAGCGCCGCTGGTCTCCAGAAACCCCGCGTCAGACACGAGACAGCCACCAGTGCCAGCACCGGGACGTGTTTGCCCGGTGCGCCTGTGTAGGAATGGATCAGTTTTTTTTCATGTGAGCGCTTCCCGGAGCAAGGGAATTGGGCAGGCAGTCAGAGGGAGGCCTGGGAATAGGAAAGAGTTAAGGAACAAGCCAGGGAGCCGAGCCCTAAGCAGTACAAAACCACGTGGGGTACGGAGTAACATGAAATGGCGGCTCCTCAGGGTGGAACGCGGACTACGACAAAATGGCGCCTCCCTATGTAGGTAGGTGGGAGGGAGTTCCGGTTCTGGCCCCACCTACTTCCGGGCTCTAGCCAATTGGCAGCAGGTCCAGTCCTTCACCCGCGGCACTTTTTCCATCCCGGCACGCATTGTGCGCAGCGCTGCCAGCTGGTGACCGGGCGGCGTGGCTGGGCAGAGGCGGGGGTCTGTGGAGTAGCTGCAGCCGCAGCAGCGTCGGCTCTGCATGCCAGAGTTGTCAGTATTTGCCCGGTCAATTGGTAAGAAGCGCTCTGTTGCGCACCACGCTTGGTCAAAGCCCTTGAAAGAGTAAATTCTGGGAGTGGGAAAGCGGCTGACGGAGAGCTTTGGAGAGTAGTTCTTTGCTCCTTTGGAGACCCCAAGGGGGGCGGTTTCCGCCCTCGGCTGGGAAACGCAGAGAGCGAGTGCACGTCGTGACTGTCTTTATGCGGTCCGGCAGGTGCCTCCGTCTTTTTCTCAGCGTTCCGAGTGAGCGACATGTCCCCAGGTGTTTCAGCAGGGACACGTGAGTGGCTAACCTTGCCTTCTGTGGCTCAAAGCCGCTACTGAAAATGCGGGGCTGGCTCCTGCCGCCACAAAAATGCAGAGCCCGCAGTGTAAGAACGTGGCCGAAAGGCCCCGAGGGCAGTCTAGTTGGGGAACGTCTTATCCTTTCCAGACGTGCACTTTTAGGAAGATACGCACGGGTCTAAATTCTGCACGCTGGCAACTGTGTCCTTGTTGTGGTTTCACCTGGCAGAGAGCTAAGCACCAGACAGCTGCTTGCTGTCGCTGCCGACGTGGGTGGGTTATGGGGGAGAACTGGCAAGGTAACCGTGTGAGAATTCAGGGGGTTAGAGAAAGGCGTTCTGGCAGGTGGAAGAAAAGCCGCACGCACAAGCAAAGCAAACCAAGGAATTCTTCTGCAGCTTGCAGCTTCCCCTAGGCAGGCAGATAGACAGAGCCTCGGCTGCTATCTGGCAAGCAGGGCTAACCACGCGTAGCAGCTTGCTGGGAAGACGAGGCCCTCTCAGCCGGCGTGAACAGCTCCTTCTTCCTTAGGCCCTCTTTTCTTGCTGTGCGTGACGTGAAAGGAGTCTGATCTTACTCTAGCCGTACCAAAGTCACCGGCCCGGACATTCTCCGTGGTTCTGAACGGATGCTTATTGTCAGTGAGATCAGTGCCTTCAGAAGTGATGAGCTGCGGTTGTTTTCCTTTTGCCGGTGCTGATGCTGGCTAATTGTGGAATTGCCAGAAACCAGGTTGTGGAAGCAGGGTTGAGAGAACAGAGTTTTTGTTGCGTGTATTAGAAGAGAGGTGCAGTGCTTTCCCAAGAGAAGGAATTGTGCAGGCTGTGTCAAAGTGTAAGTCACGCTGCTGGCCTGTTAAGAGAGCAGGGAAGAAAGGGCTGTGGCTGTGAGCGTTTTGCAGGGAGCCCTTTGCAGGCCCTGAAGTCTGCTGCACAGCCGGTTCTCTTTGTGTTGAGACCACTTGTGTTGGGAGCAGTGACAGAGGGGTGCAGCAGGAGAGCCTGCTTTATGCCTTTTGTCAGTTGCTTCCTGAAGTAGAGGAGTGCCTAGCTCAATATTTAGGCCCAGGAGCCTGGAACGTGCTTACGCGTGACAAGGAGTGGAATATCAAAGAGAGCCTTGCTCTTGCAGCGCTCTGCTGTCACTGGTGGCGTGCCGAGAGCTCCTGAACGTGACGGCTGCTTCTTCCAGGGCTGTATCAAACGCTAGGATGAAATGACTGGGGCCCTCTGGCGGGGACTGCCCTTGGTTATCGGTGACTTAGCAGAGGGCTAGAGGCTGCGCACTGGAAGGGCGAGGGATTTCCCATCAGGTCCTCACCAGGTGGGAGGTGCGAGCGGGTCGCTGTTGCCAAATGAGAAGTGGAGCTGGCAGAGTTGTTAGCTGGGATCAAAGTGCCCCTAGCGCCGCTGGTCTCCAGAAACCCCGCGTCAGACACGAGACAGCCACCAGTGCCAGCACCGGGACGTGTTTGCCCGGTGCGCCTGTGTAGGAATGGATCAGTTTTTTTTCATGTGAGCGCTTCCCGGAGCAAGGGAATTGGGCAGGCAGTCAGAGGGAGGCCTGGGAATAGGAAAGAGTTAAGGAACAAGCCAGGGAGCCGAGCCCTAAGCAGTACAAAACCACGTGGGGTACGGAGTAACATGAAATGGCGGCTCCTCAGGGTGGAACGCGGACTACGACAAAATGGCGCCTCCCTATGTAGGTAGGTGGGAGGGAGTTCCGGTTCTGGCCCCACCTACTTCCGGGCTCTAGCCAATTGGCAGCAGGTCCAGTCCTTCACCCGCGGCACTTTTTCCATCCCGGCACGCATTGTGCGCAGCGCTGCCAGCTGGTGACCGGGCGGCGTGGCTGGGCAGAGGCGGGGGTCTGTGGAGTAGCTGCAGCCGCAGCAGCGTCGGCTCTGCATGCCAGAGTTGTCAGTATTTGCCCGGTCAATTGGTAAGAAGCGCTCTGTTGCGCACCACGCTTGGTCAAAGCCCTTGAAAGAGTAAATTCTGGGAGTGGGAAAGCGGCTGACGGAGAGCTTTGGAGAGTAGTTCTTTGCTCCTTTGGAGACCCCAAGGGGGGCGGTTTCCGCCCTCGGCTGGGAAACGCAGAGAGCGAGTGCACGTCGTGACTGTCTTTATGCGGTCCGGCAGGTGCCTCCGTCTTTTTCTCAGCGTTCCGAGTGAGCGACATGTCCCCAGGTGTTTCAGCAGGGACACGTGAGTGGCTAACCTTGCCTTCTGTGGCTCAAAGCCGCTACTGAAAATGCGGGGCTGGCTCCTGCCGCCACAAAAATGCAGAGCCCGCAGTGTAAGAACGTGGCCGAAAGGCCCCGAGGGCAGTCTAGTTGGGGAACGTCTTATCCTTTCCAGACGTGCACTTTTAGGAAGATACGCACGGGTCTAAATTCTGCACGCTGGCAACTGTGTCCTTGTTGTGGTTTCACCTGGCAGAGAGCTAAGCACCAGACAGCTGCTTGCTGTCGCTGCCGACGTGGGTGGGTTATGGGGGAGAACTGGCAAGGTAACCGTGTGAGAATTCAGGGGGTTAGAGAAAGGCGTTCTGGCAGGTGGAAGAAAAGCCGCACGCACAAGCAAAGCAAACCAAGGAATTCTTCTGCAGCTTGCAGCTTCCCCTAGGCAGGCAGATAGACAGAGCCTCGGCTGCTATCTGGCAAGCAGGGCTAACCACGCGTAGCAGCTTGCTGGGAAGACGAGGCCCTCTCAGCCGGCGTGAACAGCTCCTTCTTCCTTAGGCCCTCTTTTCTTGCTGTGCGTGACGTGAAAGGAGTCTGATCTTACTCTAGCCGTACCAAAGTCACCGGCCCGGACATTCTCCGTGGTTCTGAACGGATGCTTATTGTCAGTGAGATCAGTGCCTTCAGAAGTGATGAGCTGCGGTTGTTTTCCTTTTGCCGGTGCTGATGCTGGCTAATTGTGGAATTTATAGTACCAAAGAACTGCTTGTTGTTGCTTCTCATGTGAATTATGGTTATAACTGGTGACGTAACTGCGTGAGAATTCAGATTAAGTCATTGTAGGAAGCATATTCTGCAGCTGTCATTATGCTTCATTCATTTTGCAACGACGGTTAAAGGCCCTGAGGCTGTTATTGTTATCTTAAAGCTTCCATAGCTATGCTTCGTTGTGTATATACTTAAGTTTGGTTTGTACATCCTGATTGCTCTTCTTCACTTTTCTGTTATTATTTGTGTTCAACCCAGTAGACAGGTAAGGTCCCCAGAGTCGTTTGTTTACTCTGATTTCCTTTTTTTTTTCTGATTTTTACAGCAGTTTTTTTCTGCTGCTCTTCAATAACTTAGGAATTTCTGATTTAAATTGAGATTTTTATTTTATTATTTCTGAATTGTAATTTGTCCTTCCCTCTCCTCCCCCTCCCACCCCTCCCATGGATATAACACAATGAAACTCTTCTATGGACAATTTTGGTAAGGTTTTTTTTTTTTTTTTTTTTTTTTTTCTTTCCAGCTGAACCTCTTATGATTGATATCTTAGTAATTTGCATGCAATTAAAATACTTTTGCTTAGTACTTCCTCTTGTTCTCATGCTCAGAGGAAGTTTCTTCACTGTCTCAAGGTTTTTTTGACCCATGGCCATGATTCATAGTATTATAATGAAGGGAGTTTAGCTGAGGCTGCAGGGACCTTGATTTTTCTTTTTTTTCCTTTTTTTTTTTTTAAGTTGCCAACATCCTGATTATTTTTCTCCTTGGAGCTTATTTACTCTGGGTTGTTCTTAATTAAATATACTAAGTGTTTTAACACAGATGAATTACAAGGTGCAAATTGTTTGTATTATTTGTATTATTCAAACATGTTTAGCTAAGTATTTTAAGTTATTTTTTAACAGTTCCTTCCCTTGAGACTTCTCTTTTCAGAAAGTTTTGATCAGTCTAATTTTTTCTGAGTTTAGTTTGTTAGTCTAATGCAACACTCAGATACATACTGCAATATAACATACAGACCGACAATAGCTGATATTATTAGAAATTCAACTTCAATGTCATTCCATAATCCTAGATAAGAAAATCAGAATGTCAGAAATTTGTATGTCTCTTCAAATCCAAGAGAGGTATCATCTTTCTGAATCTCATGTAAAGTTCTGGTTTGTTGTCAGTAGTACAGTGTAAAGTCCCTTCCATTTTTTGTGTTGGCAGCTTTTCTTTTCAGGAGGATACACTGGACCTGCTGACTTAAATAGAGATATGAGTGAGATCAAAGGCAGAAGAGCTCTCAGTTGGCTGTACCTCTAGGGACATGCAAGAATTCTTTGCAAAGATGCCAGGTAATCACTGAAAACCTGATATTCCTTAAGATGCGTTTGTTTCCTTCCCTGTTAAATTTAGAGTATAATGTTTCCTATGCAAAATTTTAAAATTTAATGAACAATTTCCTTCTGTAACTCTAGAGATTATTCTAACTCTTAATAATGCTTAATCCACTTCTTCTGGACTTCCTGACACAATATTCTATGTTGCATCTTCATTGCCTGATTCATCTTTTCTATATCTCCGCTAAACTGCAGCCTCTATGGGATATATAAATTCCACATAATTTCTAAAAATCTTGGCACCTCTTTGCTATTTCTGGAATGAAATGAGGTCCTCTATCTGAAAATCTGCTACCTCCTGGTATTGCCAAACCTTAGTATAATTTCTTTTAACAAAATCTTTATTACTTCTCTTGCCATACTGCTTTGACATGGGAAAATTTCAGGCCAGCCTGAAAAAGTATCAACAATTAGTAACAAGTATCTATATTCATTACAGTGATAAACTGATTTGGAAAAATCAGTTTGCCAGAGTTCCCCAGGCGTGAAACTTCTCTTCATCTTCCCAGAAGGAGGTCTTTGGATTTTAAGATTTATTTTTTTGTAATTCCACTTCACTGTATGAACAGTCTTAGCAGTCAGCACCATATTATTTCCTACAGTGTATTTATTTAATATCTTCTTTGAAGCTTCAGTTCGTATATGCACACACTTATGAGTTCACTCAATTAATTCCTTCATTATTTATGGAATTTCAACACATTGTCCAAGTGAAGTTACCCACAATCCTTTGGCAATCTTTATGCAGTTTTTTTTCCAAGTTGTTTTTTTCTTTCTGTACATTTAGGGATTTGAATTTTTTTTCTGAGTTCTTTCTGAGACAGAAGTTTGCTGACATTGTTTATAGAGAAATTCTTTTCTGTTCCCTCTAACTATATCAGTTTGTCTGATGTGCTGTGAAGTATATCACTGCTTTTTCTTCATGTTTCTTCATTGCCTCAAGTAATCTCTTAGTCTCTATACCACATTTCATAGGATTCCTTGTGAAGATTACAATCTTTCTTTGTTTCTAAGTTGCACTGTGAGCACATGTTAGTCAAAAAGTATATTTTGAGTTAGTAGACATTAG
This sequence comes from Tetrao urogallus, assembly GCF_951394365.1. NCBI lineage: Eukaryota > Metazoa > Chordata > Aves > Galliformes > Phasianidae > Tetrao > Tetrao urogallus. The sequence goes on from NC_136816.1 coordinate 47,776,442, forward strand.
ACAGCTTTCCTTCTTATAATTCCAGGGCTCAAGTTAAAGCAATTCAGCCTTCAGAGTGGATGTTTACTGATAACTGTTTTGCCTTCATTGCCTTTTCTACTGTGACTGTGGCTTACCCAGCCTTCTGTTTTTCCTTCATAGCAAATCTGTTTCCATTAGTAAATTGTTCCTGGTCAGAAAAACTGTACTACACCTGTTTGTAAACAATCATGTGCCAATTCTTCCAAGGTTAGGTATCCACAGGTGACACCATCCAACCATTTCTAGAAATTCCTTGAATTCTTTCTTTGACTTCATTTTTTTTTTTTTTTTTTTTTTTTTCCCTTGGAGGAGGGGGGGGGGGGGGGGGGGGGAGAAGTGTGGATGTCACAGGTTACCTTTTTTCTTACAAATCCCAGTTTTCTTTGTCCATGGGATATTTCAGATTATATTTTATGCATTCTTTGTGCTTTATTCTGTGCACTCCATGTCTTTCTATCCCCACAGTTTTCAATAAGCTGATAGCTGTCTCTTTACATTCTTCAACCATATCTGCTTCTAGAAAGACATAATGTATGTATTGTACTACAACTTTGTTCTGATCAAAAGCTATGTTCTCCCAATTTGTTTAACAAATCTATTCTCATTAGAGGTAATGGACATTCTGGTGTATAGAAAAATTCAGGTGTGAGTATTTTATTTCCAGTTTCACACTTAATCAGTTTAAAGAAAAGTTTAATCTCATGTTTTCCTGTAGTACAGGTACTGACATAGGAAATTTGCTCTTTGGTCCTTTTCAGCTATTTAGTACAGAATATGTTGCTCCTCTGTTGACTAAGAACTTAACTGTTATTCTGCAGCTTTTCTGAAACCAGGGATTCTTTAAGGGAATTTAGTTTCTCAGTCCCAAATCAATACAATTTTTTTGTATCAATCTTAAGTAAATGTGACTTCAGAATGTGTACAGATGGAGCTATCCAATTAGCTATCTGTCACTTTGGGCACTGATTTTTTCGAAACTCCCCTTTCCCTGCAATTTGCACACTGATCTCTTTTCAGAGGAATCATATTCCCTAAATTTTCTCCTGCCCTCATCATCTTCTGCATTGTTGTGGTTTAACCTGGCAAGTAGCTAAGCACCACATTTGATCACCCTTTTCACACTCATTCTTAGTGGGACAGGGAAGGGAATTGGGGGGAAAAAAAAGAAAAAAAGGAAGAAAGAAGGAAAAAGGGATAATAGTTATGAAAATAATAATAATAAATATATATACTTGTGTGTATACATGTACATTTATATATATTTATATATTTGTGTGTGTGTGCGTATGAATATATATATACACACACACACATATATATACACACACATACATGAACAAAAGTGATTCAAAAGCGATTTCACATCACCTTCTAACAGATCCCCTGCCAGTCCCCAGCCATGCTGCCCCACCAACTTCCCTGTTTTCAGGCTTTATTCCCATATGATTTCATGTACTATGGAATATCCCCTTGGCCAATTTAGGTCAGTTGTCCTGATTCCATTCCCTCCCAACTCCTTGTTTCCCCACAGCCTCCCTCACAGGCAGAACAGTATGAGAAGCTGAGAAACCAAAATGTCCTTAGCTCTGTGCAGTACTACTCAGCAACAACTAGAATAACGAGTGGGTTATCAAAATATATTCTGAAAGCCAAAACATCCCAGCTAAAACTAGGATATGCATTCTTATCTTCTAGGAAAAAAAAAAAAACTTTCTTCAGAGGAGGTTTGTATTCAAGCCAGTGCAGCAGCCAAAATTGCAGCATTTTTCTTCCTTTCCTTGAATTTCACTTTGTTTTGCCTTCCTTTCCAATTCTTCCTCATTTTTGTATATCTTATATGCAATTACTGTTAGCTTAGACACTGACATTCTAGACATGCTGTCTACTTTTTATAACTTTCTTCTGATTCCCCTTCATGAGAAACTTGTTCAAGGCCGCATTGGACAGACTCCTGGACATCCTGGGACTTGGGTTAAGGTTGTTACCAGGAGACTTCCTGGCTGGGCACTGGAATAATTATCCCCTCTTCTCTTCTTTTTTTTTCAGGTAGGTAGCAACAAAGCCATGTTGAAAAGTCCAGTGGTGTTCAAAAAGACTTCAGGGCTTTGTGGAGACGGATAAAAGGATCAAGAGGGCAGATAGTGCTCCCTTCTACCCTTCAAGTTGAGGGAAACGGTATTGAAAGAAAAGGTGAGCTTTCAATATGGTTTGAAGGGATACATTGAGAAAATCAGGTTTACAACTGATGACAATAGAATGGCATGTCATGTTTGACAGCAAGCTAGTGAAGATTTTACTGAGTACTTTGGAGAACTCTTGATGTGTTTGTATATCAAAACATGCAGTATGAAAAATAAATAAGAGGAGTTAAAAGCCTTACTCAGTTGCAGTGCTACAACATCACTACAATTGGTTGAACTTGTGTGAACAGTCTGTGCTTGAAGTGCTGCGATGGGTGATAATAGGTTCTTCAGGAAATATAGGCAGGTCAGGTCAGACAGATAGGTAACGCTGTATGCAAAAGGGGTTGAACTATATAACGCTGGCAGTTAGAGAGTACATGGATGAGAGACTCTGGGGATAGCTTAGAGAAAAACTAATAAAGCAGATGTTACTGTGGGAGTCTATTACAGATCACCAAGCCAGCATGATATCAGTGACATATGAGGACTGACAGGATAGAAAATGCTGTAAAAGATTAGAAGAATCTCTATATCAGTTTCTGTTGTTGTGATTGGCAACTTCAACTTCCAGGTGTTTTCTGGGAAAATCATACAGCACACAAGAACATGAACAAGTCCAGGAAATTTACAAATTATGCTATGGGTAACTTTTTTTTTTTTTTTTTTTTTTTTTTTTTTTTTTTTTTTTTTTTTTTTACATCTACTAAGGGAGCCAACTGGGAAATTTGCCTTCCTAGATTTATTGCCTATAAATAGAGAAGTCTTGTAGTTGAAGTGCTTAGTGGCTGTCATGGGAAAAGTGACCATGAAATCTTTAAGTTTTAAATCCTTGCTGATTTGCACAAAACTATCAGCTTCCTGAGATTTTAGGAAAGAAGAATTGCTCACGGAAACGGTAAGGTTTCCTGCAAATTCACTTTTGAAGGCAGTGGGGTTCACAAATATTGCTCATTTTTTAAGAACCTTCTTTTATGAAAGTAGGAGCAAGCATGGACAGTTCCGGTGTGTCAGAAGTGGAGTAAGTGGGACAGAAGGTTGTCTGGGTGATGAGAAACTTCTCTTGGAACTTTCGTAAGGGAAAGAAAATGTATGAACCTTCGAAGCAAGGCCTGGGTAGACAGGAGGACTATAGAGATGCTGTTTGCTATTGCAGGGAGAAAATGAATACAGTTAACACTCAGTTGTAGTTGAAGTTGGCCAGTGCACTGTTGATGAACAAGAAAGACTTTTTAAAGTATGTTTAACAGCCAGAGGAAGAATATAGAAAACTGTTAATTCATAAGGTCACCTCACAAAAAGGGGTGAATATAAAGCTGAAATGTTTAATGCCTTCTTTTGGTTTAATGGAGCCCTGGGCTGGAATACCATGTTTGGGTGAGAAATAAGCTTCTAGCTGAAGCTGAGCTTGTTCAGGATTTCCTGCTTCAGTTGAATGCATGTAAGTCTATGGGGCCTGATGAGGTATGTCCCAGAGTTCTGAAAGTGCTGATCTATGTAACTGTGAGAACACTCACAGTTATGAATTATCTTGGGAATATGGAGAGTCCTAGTCAACTGGGAAGTTGCCTTGCTCCAATTACAGGAGAGAGTGGAGATTATTTTATATATATATATGTATTTATATATATATATACACACAATGGAGAGGATAAGACACAATGGGTCAAATGTCAGCCTGAAGAGTTTATTACAAATCCTAGTTGTTTAGGGAAGTGGGACAGGAAGATGGGCGATAAAAAAGAGTTAGGAAATACAATGAAGGAATTTTTGGAGAAAGCAAGAGAGAGATAGTCATAGTTGAGATTCTAGCGTAGCTCATAGCTCATAATCCAGAGAAAATACTCTATATCAGACATAGGAATAAAAATTATGGCAGAAAGCTTTGCCAAAAGCTTATGGGAAAAAATTTCTGTGCTACCAGACAACCACAAGAGACAACTTTTAAGTTGCAAGGTTAAGATGTTTCCCAATGCTTCATATCAGAATTTCAGTTCTAACATTTTGGGGGAATTTTAAAGCTTTCCATGTTTTGTACACTTCTAAACAGAATTTGGCACCTGGAATAGTAAAACTGTCTAATGGTAAGAGGAATCAAGTCAATATGATGATCATTAGTGTTAACATGCTTAATTCCAGTTTACCACTGTCTCTTAGATGGATGCTACAAGGATGTAAGTTGCAGAAATTGTGGCAGATAAATTTTACTTAGGAGAACTGTTTCTTCCACTGCTTTGGAATTGTGCCATCAGTGTCATGAGGAGGGGCCTGTCAGGATTATGACAGTGACTGCACAGAGGTTGCCAACGGAGACTTGGCCTGCTTGATGAACTGGTGTTTGTAAATCACATGCACTGTATGGTAACCCTATAGGTTACAGCAGATACTGTCAGCTCACGTCCTCCCCACATGCTCCAGAGCAGGGCCATTTGGCCCAAAGTGAGGGGTAGTCCTGGTGAATGATACCTGCCTATCTCCTCTCCCAACTCTGCTACAGCATCAAAACCTAACCACCAGTTACTACTGTGGTCTCACTGCTAAGCCCTAGGGCAGGATATCTGAGCCCATCATCCATCTTACCAGAGAACCTAAGCTCTTGAGAAGGATGAATATGAAAGATGTAGCAGCATTTAGCTGCTATCAAGTTCCTCTGAAAGTCCCTGTGAAAGGAAACCAAAAGGCATTAAAAAAACTGAATGTGTGGTTAATTATATTTAAGATGTTATTTGCCTATAGTGTTTAAATGTCTGTCACATAGTCAAGAGTAAATGAATATAATTTTACATATTCAGCATTTTGATACACAGTAGAGAACTAAAAGTGTAATAAATGCACATGGGAAATTAATATTTCCTCGACTTACATATCAAATTCTGCAGCACCAGATAAAAGCTTGGAATAAGAATTTAAGCTGCAGTATTACAAGTGCTACTAAATAAACCAAGAGACATACCTATATTAAACATAAGAGAAACAAAACAAATGATACAAGGGTTTAATTTTTAAGATTTGATACAAGATTAATATACTAATATTTTTAACGTCCCAGTTTCAAATTAATAAACATAAAACAGTATAAAAATTGTTGATAAAAGTTGATAAAAGAGTGCACTGTGCAAGGTCAGAAAGCAAAATTTCACTTTCAAATACATGCAGGTATGTCTTTAGGGAGAGGATTTCTGTGTTGCTGCAACTGGACTTTCGGAAGATGTCCAAGCTTGTGAGCTACTTGATGTCCCGCAGCTGTGCAGTGTGCTTCTTAAGAAAATCTTCCCACTTTGATTCATCTTCCAGGCTCTGAAATGAAAAAAAACCAAAAAGGTTTATTATTATTAAAAGATTTATTATTATTTTTTCACATCTAAAGTTAACTCTGAAAGTAATAGTAGCTTTTCTAAATATTAGGACAATTGACATGGACTATAGTCACCTGGAAAAGCTGATCCCATTTTGTAGGTATTTCAGAACAGACATACACATTTGGGAAATTCATTGGTCACAACAAAAAAGTCACTGAAAGAGCTTCATATCAATCAGCTCTTCTATATCACCAAACCCAAAAACTAGCACATGTACTGCTTTTAAACATTATTATCATCTGATTAGCAACTCAACTGGGGGGAGTCCTCCTTGAAAGCAGGTCTGCGGAGAAGGACTTGAGGCTGTGGTGAATGAAAAGCTGGACATGAGCCAGGAGTGTACACTTGCAGTTCAAAAAGCCAACTGTGTTCTGGGCTGCATCAAAAGAGTAGTGGTTGGTAGGGAGAGGGAAGTGATTTTCTTGTGATGCTCTCATGAGGCTCCCATCTGGAGTACTGCATCCAGGCCTGGAGCCCCTAGATCGAGAAGGATGTGGAGCTCTTGGAACAAGTCCAGAGAAGGATCACTAAGATGATCAGAGGGCTGGAGCACCTCTCCTATGAAGAAAGGCTGAGAGAACACGGCTTGTTTAGCTTGATGAAGAGAAGGCTCCAGGGAGACCTCATTGTGGTCTTCCAAAACTTGAATGGAGCATATACACAGGAGGGGGAATGGCTGTTTACAAGGATGGATAGTGATAAGACAAGGGGGAACGATTTTAAACTGAGGCAGGGGAAGTTTAGGTTAGATATTAGGAGGAAGTTTTTCATTCAGAGAGTGGTTGTGCAATGGAACAGGTTGCCCAAAGAGGTTGTGGATGCCCCAACCCTGGAGGATTCAAGTCCAAGTTGGATGTGGTTCTGGGCAGCCTGGTCTATAGCAACCCTGCCTATAGCAGGGGGATTGAAACTCGATGATCATTGTGGTCCTTTTCAATCCAGGCCATTCTATTATTCTATGATATTGTGATTTTATGATTCTGTGATACTGTGATTCTATGATTAATAGCTTGTAGTTCAGATGTTGGCCTTCAGTAATGACGGGTTATCAGAGGTTGTGTTGTATAGTTGACAGCAGCTACCGGTGACAGTACAAACATATAAGTACAAAGTGGTTGAGTCAGTTCTCTTTGGAGTGATAGTTTCTGAGATTTGGACCTCAGCAGGAAATAATTTTCCCATTTTCTGGGCCTTGACAGCAGATAAGAGGTAGCAAGGCAGCACCCACTTGCATTTTACCTTCACAGCATACAATAGCATCATTCCCATATCTCCTGGACCATGCTGCAGTTTCCTGATCACAAACCAGATCTTCTGTCAGTAAACACATATAGTCATTCAGATGTAAAACTGTCCATTAGGTGATGTTAACTGCTACACAGTGATAGCCACAATTTTTCTCCTAGATAAGTAAGAGTACTATAGCAAAAAATGCCCCAGCTTTGAGCCAAGGAAAAAAAAAAAAAAAAGAAGGAGAATCCAGTCAGAAGTAGCAAAAGTTGTTTCAGTTTTCAGGCAGGATAAATAAAAAAACATTGCAGCTATGGGTCAGTACATTTTATTTCCTGGCTTGCAAAAAATACAAGATTAATTAAAGAGAATAGTCAGTAATCGAAGAAAACATAGGCACACAAAGGGAAATTCATGAAAAAAGGCAATTACATTTTATGAAAAGATTAAACATCTAGTGAATAAAAAGAGAGTGTTGTATGTGGGGTTTTTGTATTTTAGCAAAGATATTGGGAGTGTTATTCAAAACAGAATTCAGAAAAAAATAATAATAAAACTGAAAAAGAACAAAGTAAAATGAGATAAAAACAGGCAGGAAAGCAGATTTGAAAGTGCTGTAATGAAGAGACTAAACAGAAGCAGAAAAAACACTGCCTCGTAAAGAATAAATTGAAAAAAATAACTTGAAATAAAAACAAAAACAAAAAAAGACATGTATAAAAAGAAGATGAAAGTCAATAAAAATTACAGAAAGTACTAAGCAAAGGCATACTATAGGCTACGTTACGCACATCGGTAGGACACAGTAAGAATCAGAAAACCCCAAAGGCTCTTTATGGGCATGGCTAAGCAAGAAAAACAGTACTTTAATCAAAAATGCAAACAGTGATGGTGTAAATATTGGCAGAATGAAACTAGGGGCAAAAAGGTAATGTGAAGATGAATGGGTTAAGGGCCGGTAGCGGTCAGTCCCTCCACAGCTCTGCTCTGCCACTCCTTCCTTCCTTCCTCCTCACGCTTCTCCCCTGTACCTGTGTGGGCTCTGAGCAGGCTGCAGCATCCCTTGGGGTATAGCGACGTGCCCGCCGCCTCCATCAGGGGCTGCGGGAGAGTCTCTGTCCTAGTGCTTGGAGCACCTCCTTCTTTTTCTCCTCCTGCCCACGCTTTGTCTCCACTCTTTGCTCGGGCGCCACCTCCTCCTCCTCACGCTCCGCCTCCTTCTCCTCCTCCCTCTCCACCGCGCGCTCCTCGGCATTCAGGCGGCTGTTTCTCACGCTTTTCCACCCTCTTTCCCCACTGCTGGGCAGCATCCTGCCCCGTCTTGCCCTTTCCCAGGCACGTTTTGCCCAGGACGCCTCCACCTTGCGTGCAGGGCTCAGTTGTGCCTTGTGGCAGTGCCGCTGGAGCTGGGTGGAAACGGCTGGTTTTCACACGGGGTATTCCTGCCTTCTCCTCAGAGGCAGCCGGCAAGCCACAGTGCCAGCACCTGGGCCCCTGCCCCCCTACAGCCGGGACGGTTGTGTCAAAACAAATGTATTTTAACATCGGAGCACTCTGTGGGCCAGAGGAGTTGGGCAGCCAATTAGAGGGAATCCTGAGAAGGCGGCTGCCATTAGAAGAGAGGCCAATCTCAGAGCAGTACGGAAACACGTGGCTGACAAAGTGTCACAAAATGGTGGCTCCCGCCTGTGGAATTCTAGCTGGACCAAAATGGCGCCTCCGCCGGCTCATGAAATGGCGGCTCCTCACCCTGGGATGCAGACTGGAACAAAATGGCGCCTCCCTGTGTAGGTAGGTGGGAGGGATTTTCTGTCCTGTCCCATCCTACCGGCGGGCGGGCCCAGTAGCTCTGGGTCCTCCCCTTCACCCGCAGCTCTATCCCTGCCCTGGCACGCACTCCACCCAGCGCCTCCAGCTGGTAGCCGGGAAGAACGGCAGGCTGGAGGAACCGCTGTTCTGAGCAGCTACAGGCGCCGGCCGTGCTGCCCGGCGGCTCTCCGGCCGAGCGGCTGGAGGTGCTCTGCTGTGCATCACGCGTAGCTGAACGAGCCCAAATCTAGAATTTGGGGCATGTGGGCAGATGCTAGGCATGGCTTTTGAGGAGTGGTTTTCCGCACCGGCTCGTTTTTTTGCCAAGCCTCCACCCTCTTGAAGCTCCCCCACCGCTGATGTGCCAGTGGCTTTTCTGCAGACTGGGAAAGGGCAGGTCGCTGACATGGCCTTGTGCTTACGTTGGACCGTTTCTATTCCCCCTGACAGTCAGATTCTTTATTTTGTTAGCTGGCAGGAAGGAACGCCCTGCCCATTTCACATCTGCCCCTTTAAGAATACAGGCAGACGTTTAACTGCTCGACCTAGCTGCCTGTGTGCCTGTTATGGGTACTTGTTGCTGCTTAACCTGGCAGAAAACTGAACACCACACAGTCTCCCCAGCTGCGGTGGGGAAAGTATCGGAAGGATGAAACTGGGAGCACACAGGGGTTTAGGCAAAGACCGTTTACTAGGTAAAAGAAAACCCACGCCTGCAAGCCAAGGGAAACATTTGCCACTTCTCTTTGATGGGCAAGCATCCAGCCACTTCTAGGATCCCAGGGCTCAGTGCACGTAACAAGCTCTTATCTCGTTCTGTATGCAGTGTAGCTGATATGAAGGTTAAGAAAAGCTTTACTTGCCTTTATGAAGTTCTTTGTGCGTTTCAATGTATGTGTAATTTGTATATATAGCCGTGTCAGGCTGACGTTGGCCAGCAGCCTGGTGCTGTCCGATCTGTGTCCCGTGCCATCTTCTGGTGCACTCCCAGCCTCCTTGCGGGCAGGGTGCCGTGAGAAGCAGCAAAGTCGTGGGCTCTGTGTGGGCGCTGCTCTGCAACAAGAGCAGGAACTGCAGCATGGATGTGTTAGCACCACCATTTTGGTCAAGAAATGCAAAAGAGCCCGTCAAACTGTACGAGGCGGTACGAGGAAAAGGAGCAGTATCCCAGACAACTACCGAGTGTAGTACAGCAGTACGTACAGAGGGTAGTCCGGCATCTAGTGTAGCTACGTAGCAGTGGAGAAAATATTTTCAATTACACTGATCAAGTCCTTTCTATAATTCTGGACCTGAATGTATTGTAGAGATTGCTGAGGTGGGCTGGCCTCGGCCAGCAGCCCAATGCGCACCCAGCTACTGTCTCACTCAGTGTCCTCAACGGGACGGAGTAGGGTACAGGACGGGAGTTCTCGTGGGTCAAGATAAGGCTAGGGAGCTCGCTCACCAGAGGCGGAGCAGAACAGTCGTGGGGGAAGCTGCTTGATGTCACTGCACATTTTTGGACGTTGGACGTTTTGGAGCATTTGGACGGTGAGAAACAAAAGCACCTGACCCCCCTGAACTTCTTCCCCGAGCTCAAACGCCCTCCTTCACGCGTGAGTCCTGACCTCCCCGCAGCGTGAGAGGTGCAGGGGTCGGGGCCGGTAGCGGTCAGTCCCTCCACAGCTCTGCTCTGCCACTCCTTCCTTCCTTCCTCCTCACGCTTCTCCCCTGTACCTGTGTGGGCTCTGAGCAGGCTGCAGCATCCCTTGGGGTATAGCGACGTGCCCGCCGCCTCCATCAGGGGCTGCGGGAGAGTCTCTGTCCTAGTGCTTGGAGCACCTCCTTCTTTTTCTCCTCCTGCCCACGCTTTGTCTCCACTCTTTGCTCGGGCGCCACCTCCTCCTCCTCACGCTCCGCCTCCTTCTCCTCCTCCCTCTCCACCGCGCGCTCCTCGGCATTCAGGCGGCTGTTTCTCACGCTTTTCCACCCTCTTTCCCCACTGCTGGGCAGCATCCTGCCCCGTCTTGCCCTTTCCCAGGCACGTTTTGCCCAGGACGCCTCCACCTTGCGTGCAGGGCTCAGTTGTGCCTTGTGGCAGTGCCGCTGGAGCTGGGTGGAAACGGCTGGTTTTCACACGGGGTATTCCTGCCTTCTCCTCAGAGGCAGCCGGCAAGCCACAGTGCCAGCACCTGGGCCCCTGCCCCCCTACAGCCGGGACGGTTGTGTCAAAACAAATGTATTTTAACATCGGAGCACTCTGTGGGCCAGAGGAGTTGGGCAGCCAATTAGAGGGAATCCTGAGAATGCGGCTGCCATTAGAAGAGAGGCCAATCTCAGAGCAGTACGGAAACACGTGGCTGACAAAGTGTCACAAAATGGTGGCTCCCGCCTGTGGAATTCTAGCTGGACCAAAATGGCGCCTCCGCCGGCTCATGAAATGGCGGCTCCTCACCCTGGGATGCAGACTGGAACAAAATGGCGCCTCCCTGTGTAGGTAGGTGGGAGGGATTTTCTGTCCTGTCCCATCCTACCGGCGGGCGGGCCCAGTAGCTCTGGGTCCTCCCCTTCACCCGCAGCTCTATCCCTGCCCTGGCACGCACTCCACCCAGCGCCTCCAGCTGGTAGCCGGGAAGAACGGCAGGCTGGAGGAACCGCTGTTCTGAGCAGCTACAGGCGCCGGCCGTGCTGCCCGGCGGCTCTCCGGCCGAGCGGCTGGAGGTGCTCTGCTGTGCATCACGCGTAGCTGAACGAGCCCAAATCTAGAATTTGGGGCATGTGGGCAGATGCTAGGCATGGCTTTTGAGGAGTGGTTTTCCGCACCGGCTCGTTTTTTTGCCAAGCCTCCACCCTCTTGAAGCTCCCCCACCGCTGATGTGCCAGTGGCTTTTCTGCAGACTGGGAAAGGGCAGGTCGCTGACATGGCCTTGTGCTTACGTTGGACCGTTTCTATTCCCCCTGACAGTCAGATTCTTTATTTTGTTAGCTGGCAGGAAGGAACGCCCTGCCCATTTCACATCTGCCCCTTTAAGAATACAGGCAGACGTTTAACTGCTCGACCTAGCTGCCTGTGTGCCTGTTATGGGTACTTGTTGCTGCTTAACCTGGCAGAAAACTGAACACCACACAGTCTCCCCAGCTGCGGTGGGGAAAGTATCGGAAGGATGAAACTGGGAGCACACAGGGGTTTAGGCAAAGACCGTTTACTAGGTAAAAGAAAACCCACGCCTGCAAGCCAAGGGAAACATTTGCCACTTCTCTTTGATGGGCAAGCATCCAGCCACTTCTAGGATCCCAGGGCTCAGTGCACGTAACAAGCTCTTATCTCGTTCTGTATGCAGTGTAGCTGATATGAAGGTTAAGAAAAGCTTTACTTGCCTTTATGAAGTTCTTTGTGCGTTTCAATGTATGTGTAATTTGTATATATAGCCGTGTCAGGCTGACGTTGGCCAGCAGCCTGGTGCTGTCCGATCTGTGTCCCGTGCCATCTTCTGGTGCACTCCCAGCCTCCTTGCGGGCAGGGTGCCGTGAGAAGCAGCAAAGTCGTGGGCTCTGTGTGGGCGCTGCTCTGCAACAAGAGCAGGAACTGCAGCATGGATGTGTTAGCACCACCATTTTGGTCAAGAAATGCAAAAGAGCCCGTCAAACTGTACGAGGCGGTACGAGGAAAAGGAGCAGTATCCCAGACAACTACCGAGTGTAGTACAGCAGTACGTACAGAGGGTAGTCCGGCATCTAGTGTAGCTACGTAGCAGTGGAGAAAATATTTTCAATTACACTGATCAAGTCCTTTCTATAATTCTGGACCTGAATGTATTGTAGAGATTGCTGAGGTGGGCTGGCCTCGGCCAGCAGCCCAATGCGCACCCAGCTACTGTCTCACTCAGTGTCCTCAACGGGACGGAGTAGGGTACAGGACGGGAATTCTCGTGGGTCAAGATAAGGCTAGGGAGCTCGCTCACCAGAGGCGGAGCAGAACAGTCGTGGGGGAAGCTGCTTGATGTCACTGCACATTTTTGGACGTTGGACGTTTTGGAGCATTTGGACGGTGAGAAACAAAAGCACCTGACCCCCCTGAACTTCTTCCCCGAGCTCAAACGCCCTCCTTCACGCGTGAGTCCTGACCTCCCCGCAGCGTGAGAGGTGCAGGGGTCGGGGCCGGTAGCGGTCAGTCCCTCCACAGCTCTGCTCTGCCACTCCTTCCTTCCTTCCTCCTCACGCTTCTCCCCTGTACCTGTGTGGGCTCTGAGCAGGCTGCAGCATCCCTTGGGGTATAGCGACGTGCCCGCCGCCTCCATCAGGGGCTGCGGGAGAGTCTCTGTCCTAGTGCTTGGAGCACCTCCTTCTTTTTCTCCTCCTGCCCACGCTTTGTCTCCACTCTTTGCTCGGGCGCCACCTCCTCCTCCTCACGCTCCGCCTCCTTCTCCTCCTCCCTCTCCACCGCGCGCTCCTCGGCATTCAGGCGGCTGTTTCTCACGCTTTTCCACCCTCTTTCCCCACTGCTGGGCAGCATCCTGCCCCGTCTTGCCCTTTCCCAGGCACGTTTTGCCCAGGACGCCTCCACCTTGCGTGCAGGGCTCAGTTGTGCCTTGTGGCAGTGCCGCTGGAGCTGGGTGGAAACGGCTGGTTTTCACACGGGGTATTCCTGCCTTCTCCTCAGAGGCAGCCGGCAAGCCACAGTGCCAGCACCTGGGCCCCTGCCCCCCTACAGCCGGGACGATTGTGTCAAAACAAATGTATTTTAACATCGGAGCACTCTGTGGGCCAGAGGAGTTGGGCAGCCAATTAGAGGGAATCCTGAGAAGGCGGCTGCCATTAGAAGAGAGGCCAATCTCAGAGCAGTACGGAAACACGTGGCTGACAAAGTGTCACAAAATGGTGGCTCCCGCCTGTGGAATTCTAGCTGGACCAAAATGGCGCCTCCGCCGGCTCATGAAATGGCGGCTCCTCACCCTGGGATGCAGACTGGAACAAAATGGCGCCTCCCTGTGTAGGTAGGTGGGAGGGATTTTCTGTCCTGTCCCATCCTACCGGCGGGCGGGCCCAGTAGCTCTGGGTCCTCCCCTTCACCCGCAGCTCTATCCCTGCCCTGGCACGCACTCCACCCAGCGCCTCCAGCTGGTAGCCGGGAAGAACGGCAGGCTGGAGGAACCGCTGTTCTGAGCAGCTACAGGCGCCGGCCGTGCTGCCCGGCGGCTCTCCGGCCGAGCGGCTGGAGGTGCTCTGCTGTGCATCACGCGTAGCTGAACGAGCCCAAATCTAGAATTTGGGGCATGTGGGCAGATGCTAGGCATGGCTTTTGAGGAGTGGTTTTCCGCACCGGCTCGTTTTTTTGCCAAGCCTCCACCCTCTTGAAGCTCCCCCACCGCTGATGTGCCAGTGGCTTTTCTGCAGACTGGGAAAGGGCAGGTCGCTGACATGGCCTTGTGCTTACGTTGGACCGTTTCTATTCCCCCTGACAGTCAGATTCTTTATTTTGTTAGCTGGCAGGAAGGAACGCCCTGCCCATTTCACATCTGCCCCTTTAAGAATACAGGCAGACGTTTAACTGCTCGACCTAGCTGCCTGTGTGCCTGTTATGGGTACTTGTTGCTGCTTAACCTGGCAGAAAACTGAACACCACACAGTCTCCCCAGCTGCGGTGGGGAAAGTATCGGAAGGATGAAACTGGGAGCACACAGGGGTTTAGGCAAAGACCGTTTACTAGGTAAAAGAAAACCCACGCCTGCAAGCCAAGGGAAACATTTGCCACTTCTCTTTGATGGGCAAGCATCCAGCCACTTCTAGGATCCCAGGGCTCAGTGCACGTAACAAGCTCTTATCTCGTTCTGTATGCAGTGTAGCTGATATGAAGGTTAAGAAAAGCTTTACTTGCCTTTATGAAGTTCTTTGTGCGTTTCAATGTATGTGTAATTTGTATATATAGCCGTGTCAGGCTGACGTTGGCCAGCAGCCTGGTGCTGTCCGATCTGTGTCCCGTGCCATCTTCTGGTGCACTCCCAGCCTCCTTGCGGGCAGGGTGCCGTGAGAAGCAGCAAAGTCGTGGGCTCTGTGTGGGCGCTGCTCTGCAACAAGAGCAGGAACTGCAGCATGGATGTGTTAGCACCACCATTTTGGTCAAGAAATGCAAAAGAGCCCGTCAAACTGTACGAGGCGGTACGAGGAAAAGGAGCAGTATCCCAGACAACTACCGAGTGTAGTACAGCAGTACGTACAGAGGGTAGTCCGGCATCTAGTGTAGCTACGTAGCAGTGGAGAAAATATTTTCAATTACACTGATCAAGTCCTTTCTATAATTCTGGACCTGAATGTATTGTAGAGATTGCTGAGGTGGGCTGGCCTCGGCCAGCAGCCCAATGCGCACCCAGCTACTGTCTCACTCAGTGTCCTCAACGGGACGGAGTAGGGTACAGGACGGGAATTCTCGTGGGTCAAGATAAGGCTAGGGAGCTCGCTCACCAGAGGCGGAGCAGAACAGTCGTGGGGGAAGCTGCTTGATGTCACTGCACATTTTTGGACGTTGGACGTTTTGGAGCATTTGGACGGTGAGAAACAAAAGCACCTGACCCCCCTGAACTTCTTCCCCGAGCTCAAACGCCCTCCTTCACGCGTGAGTCCTGACCTCCCCGCAGCGTGAGAGGTGCAGGGGTCGGGGCCGGTAGCGGTCAGTCCCTCCACAGCTCTGCTCTGCCACTCCTTCCTTCCTTCCTCCTCACGCTTCTCCCCTGTACCTGTGTGGGCTCTGAGCAGGCTGCAGCATCCCTTGGGGTATAGCGACGTGCCCGCCGCCTCCATCAGGGGCTGCGGGAGAGTCTCTGTCCTAGTGCTTGGAGCACCTCCTTCTTTTTCTCCTCCTGCCCACGCTTTGTCTCCACTCTTTGCTCGGGCGCCACCTCCTCCTCCTCACGCTCCGCCTCCTTCTCCTCCTCCCTCTCCACCGCGCGCTCCTCGGCATTCAGGCGGCTGTTTCTCACGCTTTTCCACCCTCTTTCCCCACTGCTGGGCAGCATCCTGCCCCGTCTTGCCCTTTCCCAGGCACGTTTTGCCCAGGACGCCTCCACCTTGCGTGCAGGGCTCAGTTGTGCCTTGTGGCAGTGCCGCTGGAGCTGGGTGGAAACGGCTGGTTTTCACACGGGGTATTCCTGCCTTCTCCTCAGAGGCAGCCGGCAAGCCACAGTGCCAGCACCTGGGCCCCTGCCCCCCTACAGCCGGGACGATTGTGTCAAAACAAATGCATTTTAACATCGGAGCACTCTGTGGGCCAGAGGAGTTGGGCAGCCAATTAGAGGGAATCCTGAGAAGGCGGCTGCCATTAGAAGAGAGGCCAATCTCAGAGCAGTACGGAAACACGTGGCTGACAAAGTGTCACAAAATGGTGGCTCCCGCCTGTGGAATTCTAGCTGGACCAAAATGGCGCCTCCGCCGGCTCATGAAATGGCGGCTCCTCACCCTGGGATGCAGACTGGAACAAAATGGCGCCTCCCTGTGTAGGTAGGTGGGAGGGATTTTCTGTCCTGTCCCATCCTACCGGCGGGCGGGCCCAGTAGCTCTGGGTCCTCCCCTTCACCCGCAGCTCTATCCCTGCCCTGGCACGCACTCCACCCAGCGCCTCCAGCTGGTAGCCGGGAAGAACGGCAGGCTGGAGGAACCGCTGTTCTGAGCAGCTACAGGCGCCGGCCGTGCTGCCCGGCGGCTCTCCGGCCGAGCGGCTGGAGGTGCTCTGCTGTGCATCACGCGTAGCTGAACGAGCCCAAATCTAGAATTTGGGGCATGTGGGCAGATGCTAGGCATGGCTTTTGAGGAGTGGTTTTCCGCACCGGCTCGTTTTTTTGCCAAGCCTCCACCCTCTTGAAGCTCCCCCACCGCTGATGTGCCAGTGGCTTTTCTGCAGACTGGGAAAGGGCAGGTCGCTGACATGGCCTTGTGCTTACGTTGGACCGTTTCTATTCCCCCTGACAGTCAGATTCTTTATTTTGTTAGCTGGCAGGAAGGAACGCCCTGCCCATTTCACATCTGCCCCTTTAAGAATACAGGCAGACGTTTAACTGCTCGACCTAGCTGCCTGTGTGCCTGTTATGGGTACTTGTTGCTGCTTAACCTGGCAGAAAACTGAACACCACACAGTCTCCCCAGCTGCGGTGGGGAAAGTATCGGAAGGATGAAACTGGGAGCACACAGGGGTTTAGGCAAAGACCGTTTACTAGGTAAAAGAAAACCCACGCCTGCAAGCCAAGGGAAACATTTGCCACTTCTCTTTGATGGGCAAGCATCCAGCCACTTCTAGGATCCCAGGGCTCAGTGCACGTAACAAGCTCTTATCTCGTTCTGTATGCAGTGTAGCTGATATGAAGGTTAAGAAAAGCTTTACTTGCCTTTATGAAGTTCTTTGTGCGTTTCAATGTATGTGTAATTTGTATATATAGCCGTGTCAGGCTGACGTTGGCCAGCAGCCTGGTGCTGTCCGATCTGTGTCCCGTGCCATCTTCTGGTGCACTCCCAGCCTCCTTGCGGGCAGGGTGCCGTGAGAAGCAGCAAAGTCGTGGGCTCTGTGTGGGCGCTGCTCTGCAACAAGAGCAGGAACTGCAGCATGGATGTGTTAGCACCACCATTTTGGTCAAGAAATGCAAAAGAGCCCGTCAAACTGTACGAGGCGGTACGAGGAAAAGGAGCAGTATCCCAGACAACTACCGAGTGTAGTACAGCAGTACGTACAGAGGGTAGTCCGGCATCTAGTGTAGCTACGTAGCAGTGGAGAAAATATTTTCAATTACACTGATCAAGTCCTTTCTATAATTCTGGACCTGAATGTATTGTAGAGATTGCTGAGGTGGGCTGGCCTCGGCCAGCAGCCCAATGCGCACCCAGCTACTGTCTCACTCAGTGTCCTCAACGGGACGGAGTAGGGTACAGGACGGGAATTCTCGTGGGTCAAGATAAGGCTAGGGAGCTCGCTCACCAGAGGCGGAGCAGAACAGTCGTGGGGGAAGCTGCTTGATGTCACTGCACATTTTTGGACGTTGGACGTTTTGGAGCATTTGGACGGTGAGAAACAAAAGCACCTGACCCCCCTGAACTTCTTCCCCGAGCTCAAACGCCCTCCTTCACGCGTGAGTCCTGACCTCCCCGCAGCGTGAGAGGTGCAGGGGTCGGGGCCGGTAGCGGTCAGTCCCTCCACAGCTCTGCTCTGCCACTCCTTCCTTCCTTCCTCCTCACGCTTCTCCCCTGTACCTGTGTGGGCTCTGAGCAGGCTGCAGCATCCCTTGGGGTATAGCGACGTGCCCGCCGCCTCCATCAGGGGCTGCGGGAGAGTCTCTGTCCTAGTGCTTGGAGCACCTCCTTCTTTTTCTCCTCCTGCCCACGCTTTGTCTCCACTCTTTGCTCGGGCGCCACCTCCTCCTCCTCACGCTCCGCCTCCTTCTCCTCCTCCCTCTCCACCGCGCGCTCCTCGGCATTCAGGCGGCTGTTTCTCACGCTTTTCCACCCTCTTTCCCCACTGCTGGGCAGCATCCTGCCCCGTCTTGCCCTTTCCCAGGCACGTTTTGCCCAGGACGCCTCCACCTTGCGTGCAGGGCTCAGTTGTGCCTTGTGGCAGTGCCGCTGGAGCTGGGTGGAAACGGCTGGTTTTCACACGGGGTATTCCTGCCTTCTCCTCAGAGGCAGCCGGCAAGCCACAGTGCCAGCACCTGGGCCCCTGCCCCCCTACAGCCGGGACGATTGTGTCAAAACAAATGCATTTTAACATCGGAGCACTCTGTGGGCCAGAGGAGTTGGGCAGCCAATTAGAGGGAATCCTGAGAAGGCGGCTGCCATTAGAAGAGAGGCCAATCTCAGAGCAGTACGGAAACACGTGGCTGACAAAGTGTCACAAAATGGTGGCTCCCGCCTGTGGAATTCTAGCTGGACCAAAATGGCGCCTCTGCCGGCTCATGAAATGGCGGCTCCTCACCCTGGGATGCAGACTGGAACAAAATGGCGCCTCCCTGTGTAGGTAGGTGGGAGGGATTTTCTGTCCTGTCCCATCCTACCGGCGGGCGGGCCCAGTAGCTCTGGGTCCTCCCCTTCACCCGCAGCTCTATCCCTGCCCTGGCACGCACTCCACCCAGCGCCTCCAGCTGGTAGCCGGGAAGAACGGCAGGCTGGAGGAACCGCTGTTCTGAGCAGCTACAGGCGCCGGCCGTGCTGCCCGGCGGCTCTCCGGCCGAGCGGCTGGAGGTGCTCTGCTGTGCATCACGCGTAGCTGAACGAGCCCAAATCTAGAATTTGGGGCATGTGGGCAGATGCTAGGCATGGCTTTTGAGGAGTGGTTTTCCGCACCGGCTCGTTTTTTTGCCAAGCCTCCACCCTCTTGAAGCTCCCCCACCGCTGATGTGCCAGTGGCTTTTCTGCAGACTGGGAAAGGGCAGGTCGCTGACATGGCCTTGTGCTTACGTTGGACCGTTTCTATTCCCCCTGACAGTCAGATTCTTTATTTTGTTAGCTGGCAGGAAGGAACGCCCTGCCCATTTCACATCTGCCCCTTTAAGAATACAGGCAGACGTTTAACTGCTCGACCTAGCTGCCTGTGTGCCTGTTATGGGTACTTGTTGCTGCTTAACCTGGCAGAAAACTGAACACCACACAGTCTCCCCAGCTGCGGTGGGGAAAGTATCGGAAGGATGAAACTGGGAGCACACAGGGGTTTAGGCAAAGACCGTTTACTAGGTAAAAGAAAACCCACGCCTGCAAGCCAAGGGAAACATTTGCCACTTCTCTTTGATGGGCAAGCATCCAGCCACTTCTAGGATCCCAGGGCTCAGTGCACGTAACAAGCTCTTATCTCGTTCTGTATGCAGTGTAGCTGATATGAAGGTTAAGAAAAGCTTTACTTGCCTTTATGAAGTTCTTTGTGCGTTTCAATGTATGTGTAATTTGTATATATAGCCGTGTCAGGCTGACGTTGGCCAGCAGCCTGGTGCTGTCCGATCTGTGTCCCGTGCCATCTTCTGGTGCACTCCCAGCCTCCTTGCGGGCAGGGTGCCGTGAGAAGCAGCAAAGTCGTGGGCTCTGTGTGGGCGCTGCTCTGCAACAAGAGCAGGAACTGCAGCATGGATGTGTTAGCACCACCATTTTGGTCAAGAAATGCAAAAGAGCCCGTCAAACTGTACGAGGCGGTACGAGGAAAAGGAGCAGTATCCCAGACAACTACCGAGTGTAGTACAGCAGTACGTACAGAGGGTAGTCCGGCATCTAGTGTAGCTACGTAGCAGTGGAGAAAATATTTTCAATTACACTGATCAAGTCCTTTCTATAATTCTGGACCTGAATGTATTGTAGAGATTGCTGAGGTGGGCTGGCCTCGGCCAGCAGCCCAATGCGCACCCAGCTACTGTCTCACTCAGTGTCCTCAACGGGACGGAGTAGGGTACAGGACGGGAGTTCTCGTGGGTCAAGATAAGGCTAGGGAGCTCGCTCACCAGAGGCGGAGCAGAACAGTCGTGGGGGAAGCTGCTTGATGTCACTGCACATTTTTGGACGTTGGACGTTTTGGAGCATTTGGACGGTGAGAAACAAAAGCACCTGACCCCCCTGAACTTCTTCCCCGAGCTCAAACGCCCTCCTTCACGCGTGAGTCCTGACCTCCCCGCAGCGTGAGAGGTGCAGGGGTCGGGGCCGGTAGCGGTCAGTCCCTCCACAGCTCTGCTCTGCCACTCCTTCCTTCCTTCCTCCTCACGCTTCTCCCCTGTACCTGTGTGGGCTCTGAGCAGGCTGCAGCATCCCTTGGGGTATAGCGACGTGCCCGCCGCCTCCATCAGGGGCTGCGGGAGAGTCTCTGTCCTAGTGCTTGGAGCACCTCCTTCTTTTTCTCCTCCTGCCCACGCTTTGTCTCCACTCTTTGCTCGGGCGCCACCTCCTCCTCCTCACGCTCCGCCTCCTTCTCCTCCTCCCTCTCCACCGCGCGCTCCTCGGCATTCAGGCGGCTGTTTCTCACGCTTTTCCACCCTCTTTCCCCACTGCTGGGCAGCATCCTGCCCCGTCTTGCCCTTTCCCAGGCACGTTTTGCCCAGGACGCCTCCACCTTGCGTGCAGGGCTCAGTTGTGCCTTGTGGCAGTGCCGCTGGAGCTGGGTGGAAACGGCTGGTTTTCACACGGGGTATTCCTGCCTTCTCCTCAGAGGCAGCCGGCAAGCCACAGTGCCAGCACCTGGGCCCCTGCCCCCCTACAGCCGGGACGATTGTGTCAAAACAAATGCATTTTAACATCGGAGCACTCTGTGGGCCAGAGGAGTTGGGCAGCCAATTAGAGGGAATCCTGAGAAGGCGGCTGCCATTAGAAGAGAGGCCAATCTCAGAGCAGTACGGAAACACGTGGCTGACAAAGTGTCACAAAATGGTGGCTCCCGCCTGTGGAATTCTAGCTGGACCAAAATGGCGCCTCCGCCGGCTCATGAAATGGCGGCTCCTCACCCTGGGATGCAGACTGGAACAAAATGGCGCCTCCCTGTGTAGGTAGGTGGGAGGGATTTTCTGTCCTGTCCCATCCTACCGGCGGGCGGGCCCAGTAGCTCTGGGTCCTCCCCTTCACCCGCAGCTCTATCCCTGCCCTGGCACGCACTCCACCCAGCGCCTCCAGCTGGTAGCCGGGAAGAACGGCAGGCTGGAGGAACCGCTGTTCTGAGCAGCTACAGGCGCCGGCCGTGCTGCCCGGCGGCTCTCCGGCCGAGCGGCTGGAGGTGCTCTGCTGTGCATCACGCGTAGCTGAACGAGCCCAAATCTAGAATTTGGGGCATGTGGGCAGATGCTAGGCATGGCTTTTGAGGAGTGGTTTTCCGCACCGGCTCGTTTTTTTGCCAAGCCTCCACCCTCTTGAAGCTCCCCCACCGCTGATGTGCCAGTGGCTTTTCTGCAGACTGGGAAAGGGCAGGTCGCTGACATGGCCTTGTGCTTACGTTGGACCGTTTCTATTCCCCCTGACAGTCAGATTCTTTATTTTGTTAGCTGGCAGGAAGGAACGCCCTGCCCATTTCACATCTGCCCCTTTAAGAATACAGGCAGACGTTTAACTGCTCGACCTAGCTGCCTGTGTGCCTGTTATGGGTACTTGTTGCTGCTTAACCTGGCAGAAAACTGAACACCACACAGTCTCCCCAGCTGCGGTGGGGAAAGTATCGGAAGGATGAAACTGGGAGCACACAGGGGTTTAGGCAAAGACCGTTTACTAGGTAAAAGAAAACCCACGCCTGCAAGCCAAGGGAAACATTTGCCACTTCTCTTTGATGGGCAAGCATCCAGCCACTTCTAGGATCCCAGGGCTCAGTGCACGTAACAAGCTCTTATCTCGTTCTGTATGCAGTGTAGCTGATATGAAGGTTAAGAAAAGCTTTACTTGCCTTTATGAAGTTCTTTGTGCGTTTCAATGTATGTGTAATTTGTATATATAGCCGTGTCAGGCTGACGTTGGCCAGCAGCCTGGTGCTGTCCGATCTGTGTCCCGTGCCATCTTCTGGTGCACTCCCAGCCTCCTTGCGGGCAGGGTGCCGTGAGAAGCAGCAAAGTCGTGGGCTCTGTGTGGGCGCTGCTCTGCAACAAGAGCAGGAACTGCAGCATGGATGTGTTAGCACCACCATTTTGGTCAAGAAATGCAAAAGAGCCCGTCAAACTGTACGAGGCGGTACGAGGAAAAGGAGCAGTATCCCAGACAACTACCGAGTGTAGTACAGCAGTACGTACAGAGGGTAGTCCGGCATCTAGTGTAGCTACGTAGCAGTGGAGAAAATATTTTCAATTACACTGATCAAGTCCTTTCTATAATTCTGGACCTGAATGTATTGTAGAGATTGCTGAGGTGGGCTGGCCTCGGCCAGCAGCCCAATGCGCACCCAGCTACTGTCTCACTCAGTGTCCTCAACGGGACGGAGTAGGGTACAGGACGGGAATTCTCGTGGGTCAAGATAAGGCTAGGGAGCTCGCTCACCAGAGGCGGAGCAGAACAGTCGTGGGGGAAGCTGCTTGATGTCACTGCACATTTTTGGACGTTGGACGTTTTGGAGCATTTGGACGGTGAGAAACAAAAGCACCTGACCCCCCTGAACTTCTTCCCCGAGCTCAAACGCCCTCCTTCACGCGTGAGTCCTGACCTCCCCGCAGCGTGAGAGGTGCAGGGGTCGGGGCCGGTAGCGGTCAGTCCCTCCACAGCTCTGCTCTGCCACTCCTTCCTTCCTTCCTCCTCACGCTTCTCCCCTGTACCTGTGTGGGCTCTGAGCAG
Organism: Tetrao urogallus; assembly: GCF_951394365.1. Taxonomy (NCBI): domain Eukaryota; kingdom Metazoa; phylum Chordata; class Aves; order Galliformes; family Phasianidae; genus Tetrao; species Tetrao urogallus. The sequence goes on from NC_136816.1 coordinate 47,799,264, forward strand.
GCTGCAGCATCCCTTGGGGTATAGCGACGTGCCCGCCGCCTCCATCAGGGGCTGCGGGAGAGTCTCTGTCCTAGTGCTTGGAGCACCTCCTTCTTTTTCTCCTCCTGCCCACGCTTTGTCTCCACTCTTTGCTCGGGCGCCACCTCCTCCTCCTCACGCTCCGCCTCCTTCTCCTCCTCCCTCTCCACCGCGCGCTCCTCGGCATTCAGGCGGCTGTTTCTCACGCTTTTCCACCCTCTTTCCCCACTGCTGGGCAGCATCCTGCCCCGTCTTGCCCTTTCCCAGGCACGTTTTGCCCAGGACGCCTCCACCTTGCGTGCAGGGCTCAGTTGTGCCTTGTGGCAGTGCCGCTGGAGCTGGGTGGAAACGGCTGGTTTTCACACGGGGTATTCCTGCCTTCTCCTCAGAGGCAGCCGGCAAGCCACAGTGCCAGCACCTGGGCCCCTGCCCCCCTACAGCCGGGACGATTGTGTCAAAACAAATGTATTTTAACATCGGAGCACTCTGTGGGCCAGAGGAGTTGGGCAGCCAATTAGAGGGAATCCTGAGAAGGCGGCTGCCATTAGAAGAGAGGCCAATCTCAGAGCAGTACGGAAACACGTGGCTGACAAAGTGTCACAAAATGGTGGCTCCCGCCTGTGGAATTCTAGCTGGACCAAAATGGCGCCTCCGCCGGCTCATGAAATGGCGGCTCCTCACCCTGGGATGCAGACTGGAACAAAATGGCGCCTCCCTGTGTAGGTAGGTGGGAGGGATTTTCTGTCCTGTCCCATCCTACTGGCGGGCGGGCCCAGTAGCTCTGGGTCCTCCCCTTCACCCGCAGCTCTATCCCTGCCCTGGCACGCACTCCACCCAGCGCCTCCAGCTGGTAGCCGGGAAGAACGGCAGGCTGGAGGAACCGCTGTTCTGAGCAGCTACAGGCGCCGGCCGTGCTGCCCGGCGGCTCTCCGGCCGAGCGGCTGGAGGTGCTCTGCTGTGCATCACGCGTAGCTGAACGAGCCCAAATCTAGAATTTGGGGCATGTGGGCAGATGCTAGGCATGGCTTTTGAGGAGTGGTTTTCCGCACCGGCTCGTTTTTTTGCCAAGCCTCCACCCTCTTGAAGCTCCCCCACCGCTGATGTGCCAGTGGCTTTTCTGCAGACTGGGAAAGGGCAGGTCGCTGACATGGCCTTGTGCTTACGTTGGACCGTTTCTATTCCCCCTGACAGTCAGATTCTTTATTTTGTTAGCTGGCAGGAAGGAACGCCCTGCCCATTTCACATCTGCCCCTTTAAGAATACAGGCAGACGTTTAACTGCTCGACCTAGCTGCCTGTGTGCCTGTTATGGGTACTTGTTGCTGCTTAACCTGGCAGAAAACTGAACACCACACAGTCTCCCCAGCTGCGGTGGGGAAAGTATCGGAAGGATGAAACTGGGAGCACACAGGGGTTTAGGCAAAGACCGTTTACTAGGTAAAAGAAAACCCACGCCTGCAAGCCAAGGGAAACATTTGCCACTTCTCTTTGATGGGCAAGCATCCAGCCACTTCTAGGATCCCAGGGCTCAGTGCACGTAACAAGCTCTTATCTCGTTCTGTATGCAGTGTAGCTGATATGAAGGTTAAGAAAAGCTTTACTTGCCTTTATGAAGTTCTTTGTGCGTTTCAATGTATGTGTAATTTGTATATATAGCCGTGTCAGGCTGACGTTGGCCAGCAGCCTGGTGCTGTCCGATCTGTGTCCCGTGCCATCTTCTGGTGCACTCCCAGCCTCCTTGCGGGCAGGGTGCCGTGAGAAGCAGCAAAGTCGTGGGCTCTGTGTGGGCGCTGCTCTGCAACAAGAGCAGGAACTGCAGCATGGATGTGTTAGCACCACCATTTTGGTCAAGAAATGCAAAAGAGCCCGTCAAACTGTACGAGGCGGTACGAGGAAAAGGAGCAGTATCCCAGACAACTACCGAGTGTAGTACAGCAGTACGTACAGAGGGTAGTCCGGCATCTAGTGTAGCTACGTAGCAGTGGAGAAAATATTTTCAATTACACTGATCAAGTCCTTTCTATAATTCTGGACCTGAATGTATTGTAGAGATTGCTGAGGTGGGCTGGCCTCGGCCAGCAGCCCAATGCGCACCCAGCTACTGTCTCACTCAGTGTCCTCAACGGGACGGAGTAGGGTACAGGACGGGAATTCTCGCGGGTCAAGATAAGGCTAGGGAGCTCGCTCACCAGAGGCGGAGCAGAACAGTCGTGGGGGAAGCTGCTTGATGTCACTGCACATTTTTGGACGTTGGACGTTTTGGAGCATTTGGACGGTGAGAAACAAAAGCACCTGACCCCCCTGAACTTCTTCCCCGAGCTCAAACGCCCTCCTTCACGCGTGAGTCCTGACCTCCCCGCAGCGTGAGAGGTGCAGGGGTCGGGGCCGGTAGCGGTCAGTCCCTCCACAGCTCTGCTCTGCCACTCCTTCCTTCCTTCCTCCTCACGCTTCTCCCCTGTACCTGTGTGGGCTCTGAGCAGGCTGCAGCATCCCTTGGGGTATAGCGACGTGCCCGCCGCCTCCATCAGGGGCTGCGGGAGAGTCTCTGTCCTAGTGCTTGGAGCACCTCCTTCTTTTTCTCCTCCTGCCCACGCTTTGTCTCCACTCTTTGCTCGGGCGCCACCTCCTCCTCCTCACGCTCCGCCTCCTTCTCCTCCTCCCTCTCCACCGCGCGCTCCTCGGCATTCAGGCGGCTGTTTCTCACGCTTTTCCACCCTCTTTCCCCACTGCTGGGCAGCATCCTGCCCCGTCTTGCCCTTTCCCAGGCACGTTTTGCCCAGGACGCCTCCACCTTGCGTGCAGGGCTCAGTTGTGCCTTGTGGCAGTGCCGCTGGAGCTGGGTGGAAACGGCTGGTTTTCACACGGGGTATTCCTGCCTTCTCCTCAGAGGCAGCCGGCAAGCCACAGTGCCAGCACCTGGGCCCCTGCCCCCCTACAGCCGGGACGATTGTGTCAAAACAAATGCATTTTAACATCGGAGCACTCTGTGGGCCAGAGGAGTTGGGCAGCCAATTAGAGGGAATCCTGAGAAGGCGGCTGCCATTAGAAGAGAGGCCAATCTCAGAGCAGTACGGAAACACGTGGCTGACAAAGTGTCACAAAATGGTGGCTCCCGCCTGTGGAATTCTAGCTGGACCAAAATGGCGCCTCCGCCGGCTCATGAAATGGCGGCTCCTCACCCTGGGATGCAGACTGGAACAAAATGGCGCCTCCCTGTGTAGGTAGGTGGGAGGGATTTTCTGTCCTGTCCCATCCTACCGGCGGGCGGGCCCAGTAGCTCTGGGTCCTCCCCTTCACCCGCAGCTCTATCCCTGCCCTGGCACGCACTCCACCCAGCGCCTCCAGCTGGTAGCCGGGAAGAACGGCAGGCTGGAGGAACCGCTGTTCTGAGCAGCTACAGGCGCCGGCCGTGCTGCCCGGCGGCTCTCCGGCCGAGCGGCTGGAGGTGCTCTGCTGTGCATCACGCGTAGCTGAACGAGCCCAAATCTAGAATTTGGGGCATGTGGGCAGATGCTAGGCATGGCTTTTGAGGAGTGGTTTTCCGCACCGGCTCGTTTTTTTGCCAAGCCTCCACCCTCTTGAAGCTCCCCCACCGCTGATGTGCCAGTGGCTTTTCTGCAGACTGGGAAAGGGCAGGTCGCTGACATGGCCTTGTGCTTACGTTGGACCGTTTCTATTCCCCCTGACAGTCAGATTCTTTATTTTGTTAGCTGGCAGGAAGGAACGCCCTGCCCATTTCACATCTGCCCCTTTAAGAATACAGGCAGACGTTTAACTGCTCGACCTAGCTGCCTGTGTGCCTGTTATGGGTACTTGTTGCTGCTTAACCTGGCAGAAAACTGAACACCACACAGTCTCCCCAGCTGCGGTGGGGAAAGTATCGGAAGGATGAAACTGGGAGCACACAGGGGTTTAGGCAAAGACCGTTTACTAGGTAAAAGAAAACCCACGCCTGCAAGCCAAGGGAAACATTTGCCACTTCTCTTTGATGGGCAAGCATCCAGCCACTTCTAGGATCCCAGGGCTCAGTGCACGTAACAAGCTCTTATCTCGTTCTGTATGCAGTGTAGCTGATATGAAGGTTAAGAAAAGCTTTACTTGCCTTTATGAAGTTCTTTGTGCGTTTCAATGTATGTGTAATTTGTATATATAGCCGTGTCAGGCTGACGTTGGCCAGCAGCCTGGTGCTGTCCGATCTGTGTCCCGTGCCATCTTCTGGTGCACTCCCAGCCTCCTTGCGGGCAGGGTGCCGTGAGAAGCAGCAAAGTCGTGGGCTCTGTGTGGGCGCTGCTCTGCAACAAGAGCAGGAACTGCAGCATGGATGTGTTAGCACCACCATTTTGGTCAAGAAATGCAAAAGAGCCCGTCAAACTGTACGAGGCGGTACGAGGAAAAGGAGCAGTATCCCAGACAACTACCGAGTGTAGTACAGCAGTACGTACAGAGGGTAGTCCGGCATCTAGTGTAGCTACGTAGCAGTGGAGAAAATATTTTCAATTACACTGATCAAGTCCTTTCTATAATTCTGGACCTGAATGTATTGTAGAGATTGCTGAGGTGGGCTGGCCTCGGCCAGCAGCCCAATGCGCACCCAGCTACTGTCTCACTCAGTGTCCTCAACGGGACGGAGTAGGGTACAGGACGGGAGTTCTCGTGGGTCAAGATAAGGCTAGGGAGCTCGCTCACCAGAGGCGGAGCAGAACAGTCGTGGGGGAAGCTGCTTGATGTCACTGCACATTTTTGGACGTTGGACGTTTTGGAGCATTTGGACGGTGAGAAACAAAAGCACCTGACCCCCCTGAACTTCTTCCCCGAGCTCAAACGCCCTCCTTCACGCGTGAGTCCTGACCTCCCCGCAGCGTGAGAGGTGCAGGGGTCGGGGCCGGTAGCGGTCAGTCCCTCCACAGCTCTGCTCTGCCACTCCTTCCTTCCTTCCTCCTCACGCTTCTCCCCTGTACCTGTGTGGGCTCTGAGCAGGCTGCAGCATCCCTTGGGGTATAGCGACGTGCCCGCCGCCTCCATCAGGGGCTGCGGGAGAGTCTCTGTCCTAGTGCTTGGAGCACCTCCTTCTTTTTCTCCTCCTGCCCACGCTTTGTCTCCACTCTTTGCTCGGGCGCCACCTCCTCCTCCTCACGCTCCGCCTCCTTCTCCTCCTCCCTCTCCACCGCGCGCTCCTCGGCATTCAGGCGGCTGTTTCTCACGCTTTTCCACCCTCTTTCCCCACTGCTGGGCAGCATCCTGCCCCGTCTTGCCCTTTCCCAGGCACGTTTTGCCCAGGACGCCTCCACCTTGCGTGCAGGGCTCAGTTGTGCCTTGTGGCAGTGCCGCTGGAGCTGGGTGGAAACGGCTGGTTTTCACACGGGGTATTCCTGCCTTCTCCTCAGAGGCAGCCGGCAAGCCACAGTGCCAGCACCTGGGCCCCTGCCCCCCTACAGCCGGGACGATTGTGTCAAAACAAATGTATTTTAACATCGGAGCACTCTGTGGGCCAGAGGAGTTGGGCAGCCAATTAGAGGGAATCCTGAGAAGGCGGCTGCCATTAGAAGAGAGGCCAATCTCAGAGCAGTACGGAAACACGTGGCTGACAAAGTGTCACAAAATGGTGGCTCCCGCCTGTGGAATTCTAGCTGGACCAAAATGGCGCCTCCGCCGGCTCATGAAATGGCGGCTCCTCACCCTGGGATGCAGACTGGAACAAAATGGCGCCTCCCTGTGTAGGTAGGTGGGAGGGATTTTCTGTCCTGTCCCATCCTACCGGCGGGCGGGCCCAGTAGCTCTGGGTCCTCCCCTTCACCCGCAGCTCTATCCCTGCCCTGGCACGCACTCCACCCAGCGCCTCCAGCTGGTAGCCGGGAAGAACGGCAGGCTGGAGGAACCGCTGTTCTGAGCAGCTACAGGCGCCGGCCGTGCTGCCCGGCGGCTCTCCGGCCGAGCGGCTGGAGGTGCTCTGCTGTGCATCACGCGTAGCTGAACGAGCCCAAATCTAGAATTTGGGGCATGTGGGCAGATGCTAGGCATGGCTTTTGAGGAGTGGTTTTCCGCACCGGCTCGTTTTTTTGCCAAGCCTCCACCCTCTTGAAGCTCCCCCACCGCTGATGTGCCAGTGGCTTTTCTGCAGACTGGGAAAGGGCAGGTCGCTGACATGGCCTTGTGCTTACGTTGGACCGTTTCTATTCCCCCTGACAGTCAGATTCTTTATTTTGTTAGCTGGCAGGAAGGAACGCCCTGCCCATTTCACATCTGCCCCTTTAAGAATACAGGCAGACGTTTAACTGCTCGACCTAGCTGCCTGTGTGCCTGTTATGGGTACTTGTTGCTGCTTAACCTGGCAGAAAACTGAACACCACACAGTCTCCCCAGCTGCGGTGGGGAAAGTATCGGAAGGATGAAACTGGGAGCACACAGGGGTTTAGGCAAAGACCGTTTACTAGGTAAAAGAAAACCCACGCCTGCAAGCCAAGGGAAACATTTGCCACTTCTCTTTGATGGGCAAGCATCCAGCCACTTCTAGGATCCCAGGGCTCAGTGCACGTAACAAGCTCTTATCTCGTTCTGTATGCAGTGTAGCTGATATGAAGGTTAAGAAAAGCTTTACTTGCCTTTATGAAGTTCTTTGTGCGTTTCAATGTATGTGTAATTTGTATATATAGCCGTGTCAGGCTGACGTTGGCCAGCAGCCTGGTGCTGTCCGATCTGTGTCCCGTGCCATCTTCTGGTGCACTCCCAGCCTCCTTGCGGGCAGGGTGCCGTGAGAAGCAGCAAAGTCGTGGGCTCTGTGTGGGCGCTGCTCTGCAACAAGAGCAGGAACTGCAGCATGGATGTGTTAGCACCACCATTTTGGTCAAGAAATGCAAAAGAGCCCGTCAAACTGTACGAGGCGGTACGAGGAAAAGGAGCAGTATCCCAGACAACTACCGAGTGTAGTACAGCAGTACGTACAGAGGGTAGTCCGGCATCTAGTGTAGCTACGTAGCAGTGGAGAAAATATTTTCAATTACACTGATCAAGTCCTTTCTATAATTCTGGACCTGAATGTATTGTAGAGATTGCTGAGGTGGGCTGGCCTCGGCCAGCAGCCCAATGCGCACCCAGCTACTGTCTCACTCAGTGTCCTCAACGGGACGGAGTAGGGTACAGGACGGGAGTTCTCGTGGGTCAAGATAAGGCTAGGGAGCTCGCTCACCAGAGGCGGAGCAGAACAGTCGTGGGGGAAGCTGCTTGATGTCACTGCACATTTTTGGACGTTGGACGTTTTGGAGCATTTGGACGGTGAGAAACAAAAGCACCTGACCCCCCTGAACTTCTTCCCCGAGCTCAAACGCCCTCCTTCACGCGTGAGTCCTGACCTCCCCGCAGCGTGAGAGGTGCAGGGGTCGGGGCCGGTAGCGGTCAGTCCCTCCACAGCTCTGCTCTGCCACTCCTTCCTTCCTTCCTCCTCACGCTTCTCCCCTGTACCTGTGTGGGCTCTGAGCAGGCTGCAGCATCCCTTGGGGTATAGCGACGTGCCCGCCGCCTCCATCAGGGGCTGCGGGAGAGTCTCTGTCCTAGTGCTTGGAGCACCTCCTTCTTTTTCTCCTCCTGCCCACGCTTTGTCTCCACTCTTTGCTCGGGCGCCACCTCCTCCTCCTCACGCTCCGCCTCCTTCTCCTCCTCCCTCTCCACCGCGCGCTCCTCGGCATTCAGGCGGCTGTTTCTCACGCTTTTCCACCCTCTTTCCCCACTGCTGGGCAGCATCCTGCCCCGTCTTGCCCTTTCCCAGGCACGTTTTGCCCAGGACGCCTCCACCTTGCGTGCAGGGCTCAGTTGTGCCTTGTGGCAGTGCCGCTGGAGCTGGGTGGAAACGGCTGGTTTTCACACGGGGTATTCCTGCCTTCTCCTCAGAGGCAGCCGGCAAGCCACAGTGCCAGCACCTGGGCCCCTGCCCCCCTACAGCCGGGACGATTGTGTCAAAACAAATGTATTTTAACATCGGAGCACTCTGTGGGCCAGAGGAGTTGGGCAGCCAATTAGAGGGAATCCTGAGAAGGCGGCTGCCATTAGAAGAGAGGCCAATCTCAGAGCAGTACGGAAACACGTGGCTGACAAAGTGTCACAAAATGGTGGCTCCCGCCTGTGGAATTCTAGCTGGACCAAAATGGCGCCTCCGCCGGCTCATGAAATGGCGGCTCCTCACCCTGGGATGCAGACTGGAACAAAATGGCGCCTCCCTGTGTAGGTAGGTGGGAGGGATTTTCTGTCCTGTCCCATCCTACCGGCGGGCGGGCCCAGTAGCTCTGGGTCCTCCCCTTCACCCGCAGCTCTATCCCTGCCCTGGCACGCACTCCACCCAGCGCCTCCAGCTGGTAGCCGGGAAGAACGGCAGGCTGGAGGAACCGCTGTTCTGAGCAGCTACAGGCGCCGGCCGTGCTGCCCGGCGGCTCTCCGGCCGAGCGGCTGGAGGTGCTCTGCTGTGCATCACGCGTAGCTGAACGAGCCCAAATCTAGAATTTGGGGCATGTGGGCAGATGCTAGGCATGGCTTTTGAGGAGTGGTTTTCCGCACCGGCTCGTTTTTTTGCCAAGCCTCCACCCTCTTGAAGCTCCCCCACCGCTGATGTGCCAGTGGCTTTTCTGCAGACTGGGAAAGGGCAGGTCGCTGACATGGCCTTGTGCTTACGTTGGACCGTTTCTATTCCCCCTGACAGTCAGATTCTTTATTTTGTTAGCTGGCAGGAAGGAACGCCCTGCCCATTTCACATCTGCCCCTTTAAGAATACAGGCAGACGTTTAACTGCTCGACCTAGCTGCCTGTGTGCCTGTTATGGGTACTTGTTGCTGCTTAACCTGGCAGAAAACTGAACACCACACAGTCTCCCCAGCTGCGGTGGGGAAAGTATCGGAAGGATGAAACTGGGAGCACACAGGGGTTTAGGCAAAGACCGTTTACTAGGTAAAAGAAAACCCACGCCTGCAAGCCAAGGGAAACATTTGCCACTTCTCTTTGATGGGCAAGCATCCAGCCACTTCTAGGATCCCAGGGCTCAGTGCACGTAACAAGCTCTTATCTCGTTCTGTATGCAGTGTAGCTGATATGAAGGTTAAGAAAAGCTTTACTTGCCTTTATGAAGTTCTTTGTGCGTTTCAATGTATGTGTAATTTGTATATATAGCCGTGTCAGGCTGACGTTGGCCAGCAGCCTGGTGCTGTCCGATCTGTGTCCCGTGCCATCTTCTGGTGCACTCCCAGCCTCCTTGCGGGCAGGGTGCCGTGAGAAGCAGCAAAGTCGTGGGCTCTGTGTGGGCGCTGCTCTGCAACAAGAGCAGGAACTGCAGCATGGATGTGTTAGCACCACCATTTTGGTCAAGAAATGCAAAAGAGCCCGTCAAACTGTACGAGGCGGTACGAGGAAAAGGAGCAGTATCCCAGACAACTACCGAGTGTAGTACAGCAGTACGTACAGAGGGTAGTCCGGCATCTAGTGTAGCTACGTAGCAGTGGAGAAAATATTTTCAATTACACTGATCAAGTCCTTTCTATAATTCTGGACCTGAATGTATTGTAGAGATTGCTGAGGTGGGCTGGCCTCGGCCAGCAGCCCAATGCGCACCCAGCTACTGTCTCACTCAGTGTCCTCAACGGGACGGAGTAGGGTACAGGACGGGAGTTCTCGTGGGTCAAGATAAGGCTAGGGAGCTCGCTCACCAGAGGCGGAGCAGAACAGTCGTGGGGGAAGCTGCTTGATGTCACTGCACATTTTTGGACGTTGGACGTTTTGGAGCATTTGGACGGTGAGAAACAAAAGCACCTGACCCCCCTGAACTTCTTCCCCGAGCTCAAACGCCCTCCTTCACGCGTGAGTCCTGACCTCCCCGCAGCGTGAGAGGTGCAGGGGTCGGGGCCGGTAGCGGTCAGTCCCTCCACAGCTCTGCTCTGCCACTCCTTCCTTCCTTCCTCCTCACGCTTCTCCCCTGTACCTGTGTGGGCTCTGAGCAGGCTGCAGCATCCCTTGGGGTATAGCGACGTGCCCGCCGCCTCCATCAGGGGCTGCGGGAGAGTCTCTGTCCTAGTGCTTGGAGCACCTCCTTCTTTTTCTCCTCCTGCCCACGCTTTGTCTCCACTCTTTGCTCGGGCGCCACCTCCTCCTCCTCACGCTCCGCCTCCTTCTCCTCCTCCCTCTCCACCGCGCGCTCCTCGGCATTCAGGCGGCTGTTTCTCACGCTTTTCCACCCTCTTTCCCCACTGCTGGGCAGCATCCTGCCCCGTCTTGCCCTTTCCCAGGCACGTTTTGCCCAGGACGCCTCCACCTTGCGTGCAGGGCTCAGTTGTGCCTTGTGGCAGTGCCGCTGGAGCTGGGTGGAAACGGCTGGTTTTCACACGGGGTATTCCTGCCTTCTCCTCAGAGGCAGCCGGCAAGCCACAGTGCCAGCACCTGGGCCCCTGCCCCCCTACAGCCGGGACGATTGTGTCAAAACAAATGTATTTTAACATCGGAGCACTCTGTGGGCCAGAGGAGTTGGGCAGCCAATTAGAGGGAATCCTGAGAAGGCGGCTGCCATTAGAAGAGAGGCCAATCTCAGAGCAGTACGGAAACACGTGGCTGACAAAGTGTCACAAAATGGTGGCTCCCGCCTGTGGAATTCTAGCTGGACCAAAATGGCGCCTCCGCCGGCTCATGAAATGGCGGCTCCTCACCCTGGGATGCAGACTGGAACAAAATGGCGCCTCCCTGTGTAGGTAGGTGGGAGGGATTTTCTGTCCTGTCCCATCCTACCGGCGGGCGGGCCCAGTAGCTCTGGGTCCTCCCCTTCACCCGCAGCTCTATCCCTGCCCTGGCACGCACTCCACCCAGCGCCTCCAGCTGGTAGCCGGGAAGAACGGCAGGCTGGAGGAACCGCTGTTCTGAGCAGCTACAGGCGCCGGCCGTGCTGCCCGGCGGCTCTCCGGCCGAGCGGCTGGAGGTGCTCTGCTGTGCATCACGCGTAGCTGAACGAGCCCAAATCTAGAATTTGGGGCATGTGGGCAGATGCTAGGCATGGCTTTTGAGGAGTGGTTTTCCGCACCGGCTCGTTTTTTTGCCAAGCCTCCACCCTCTTGAAGCTCCCCCACCGCTGATGTGCCAGTGGCTTTTCTGCAGACTGGGAAAGGGCAGGTCGCTGACATGGCCTTGTGCTTACGTTGGACCGTTTCTATTCCCCCTGACAGTCAGATTCTTTATTTTGTTAGCTGGCAGGAAGGAACGCCCTGCCCATTTCACATCTGCCCCTTTAAGAATACAGGCAGACGTTTAACTGCTCGACCTAGCTGCCTGTGTGCCTGTTATGGGTACTTGTTGCTGCTTAACCTGGCAGAAAACTGAACACCACACAGTCTCCCCAGCTGCGGTGGGGAAAGTATCGGAAGGATGAAACTGGGAGCACACAGGGGTTTAGGCAAAGACCGTTTACTAGGTAAAAGAAAACCCACGCCTGCAAGCCAAGGGAAACATTTGCCACTTCTCTTTGATGGGCAAGCATCCAGCCACTTCTAGGATCCCAGGGCTCAGTGCACGTAACAAGCTCTTATCTCGTTCTGTATGCAGTGTAGCTGATATGAAGGTTAAGAAAAGCTTTACTTGCCTTTATGAAGTTCTTTGTGCGTTTCAATGTATGTGTAATTTGTATATATAGCCGTGTCAGGCTGACGTTGGCCAGCAGCCTGGTGCTGTCCGATCTGTGTCCCGTGCCATCTTCTGGTGCACTCCCAGCCTCCTTGCGGGCAGGGTGCCGTGAGAAGCAGCAAAGTCGTGGGCTCTGTGTGGGCGCTGCTCTGCAACAAGAGCAGGAACTGCAGCATGGATGTGTTAGCACCACCATTTTGGTCAAGAAATGCAAAAGAGCCCGTCAAACTGTACGAGGCGGTACGAGGAAAAGGAGCAGTATCCCAGACAACTACCGAGTGTAGTACAGCAGTACGTACAGAGGGTAGTCCGGCATCTAGTGTAGCTACGTAGCAGTGGAGAAAATATTTTCAATTACACTGATCAAGTCCTTTCTATAATTCTGGACCTGAATGTATTGTAGAGATTGCTGAGGTGGGCTGGCCTCGGCCAGCAGCCCAATGCGCACCCAGCTACTGTCTCACTCAGTGTCCTCAACGGGACGGAGTAGGGTACAGGACGGGAGTTCTCGTGGGTCAAGATAAGGCTAGGGAGCTCGCTCACCAGAGGCGGAGCAGAACAGTCGTGGGGGAAGCTGCTTGATGTCACTGCACATTTTTGGACGTTGGACGTTTTGGAGCATTTGGACGGTGAGAAACAAAAGCACCTGACCCCCCTGAACTTCTTCCCCGAGCTCAAACGCCCTCCTTCACGCGTGAGTCCTGACCTCCCCGCAGCGTGAGAGGTGCAGGGGTCGGGGCCGGTAGCGGTCAGTCCCTCCACAGCTCTGCTCTGCCACTCCTTCCTTCCTTCCTCCTCACGCTTCTCCCCTGTACCTGTGTGGGCTCTGAGCAGGCTGCAGCATCCCTTGGGGTATAGCGACGTGCCCGCCGCCTCCATCAGGGGCTGCGGGAGAGTCTCTGTCCTAGTGCTTGGAGCACCTCCTTCTTTTTCTCCTCCTGCCCACGCTTTGTCTCCACTCTTTGCTCGGGCGCCACCTCCTCCTCCTCACGCTCCGCCTCCTTCTCCTCCTCCCTCTCCACCGCGCGCTCCTCGGCATTCAGGCGGCTGTTTCTCACGCTTTTCCACCCTCTTTCCCCACTGCTGGGCAGCATCCTGCCCCGTCTTGCCCTTTCCCAGGCACGTTTTGCCCAGGACGCCTCCACCTTGCGTGCAGGGCTCAGTTGTGCCTTGTGGCAGTGCCGCTGGAGCTGGGTGGAAACGGCTGGTTTTCACACGGGGTATTCCTGCCTTCTCCTCAGAGGCAGCCGGCAAGCCACAGTGCCAGCACCTGGGCCCCTGCCCCCCTACAGCCGGGACGATTGTGTCAAAACAAATGTATTTTAACATCGGAGCACTCTGTGGGCCAGAGGAGTTGGGCAGCCAATTAGAGGGAATCCTGAGAAGGCGGCTGCCATTAGAAGAGAGGCCAATCTCAGAGCAGTACGGAAACACGTGGCTGACAAAGTGTCACAAAATGGTGGCTCCCGCCTGTGGAATTCTAGCTGGACCAAAATGGCGCCTCCGCCGGCTCATGAAATGGCGGCTCCTCACCCTGGGATGCAGACTGGAACAAAATGGCGCCTCCCTGTGTAGGTAGGTGGGAGGGATTTTCTGTCCTGTCCCATCCTACCGGCGGGCGGGCCCAGTAGCTCTGGGTCCTCCCCTTCACCCGCAGCTCTATCCCTGCCCTGGCACGCACTCCACCCAGCGCCTCCAGCTGGTAGCCGGGAAGAACGGCAGGCTGGAGGAACCGCTGTTCTGAGCAGCTACAGGCGCCGGCCGTGCTGCCCGGCGGCTCTCCGGCCGAGCGGCTGGAGGTGCTCTGCTGTGCATCACGCGTAGCTGAACGAGCCCAAATCTAGAATTTGGGGCATGTGGGCAGATGCTAGGCATGGCTTTTGAGGAGTGGTTTTCCGCACCGGCTCGTTTTTTTGCCAAGCCTCCACCCTCTTGAAGCTCCCCCACCGCTGATGTGCCAGTGGCTTTTCTGCAGACTGGGAAAGGGCAGGTCGCTGACATGGCCTTGTGCTTACGTTGGACCGTTTCTATTCCCCCTGACAGTCAGATTCTTTATTTTGTTAGCTGGCAGGAAGGAACGCCCTGCCCATTTCACATCTGCCCCTTTAAGAATACAGGCAGACGTTTAACTGCTCGACCTAGCTGCCTGTGTGCCTGTTATGGGTACTTGTTGCTGCTTAACCTGGCAGAAAACTGAACACCACACAGTCTCCCCAGCTGCGGTGGGGAAAGTATCGGAAGGATGAAACTGGGAGCACACAGGGGTTTAGGCAAAGACCGTTTACTAGGTAAAAGAAAACCCACGCCTGCAAGCCAAGGGAAACATTTGCCACTTCTCTTTGATGGGCAAGCATCCAGCCACTTCTAGGATCCCAGGGCTCAGTGCACGTAACAAGCTCTTATCTCGTTCTGTATGCAGTGTAGCTGATATGAAGGTTAAGAAAAGCTTTACTTGCCTTTATGAAGTTCTTTGTGCGTTTCAATGTATGTGTAATTTGTATATATAGCCGTGTCAGGCTGACGTTGGCCAGCAGCCTGGTGCTGTCCGATCTGTGTCCCGTGCCATCTTCTGGTGCACTCCCAGCCTCCTTGCGGGCAGGGTGCCGTGAGAAGCAGCAAAGTCGTGGGCTCTGTGTGGGCGCTGCTCTGCAACAAGAGCAGGAACTGCAGCATGGATGTGTTAGCACCACCATTTTGGTCAAGAAATGCAAAAGAGCCCGTCAAACTGTACGAGGCGGTACGAGGAAAAGGAGCAGTATCCCAGACAACTACCGAGTGTAGTACAGCAGTACGTACAGAGGGTAGTCCGGCATCTAGTGTAGCTACGTAGCAGTGGAGAAAATATTTTCAATTACACTGATCAAGTCCTTTCTATAATTCTGGACCTGAATGTATTGTAGAGATTGCTGAGGTGGGCTGGCCTCGGCCAGCAGCCCAATGCGCACCCAGCTACTGTCTCACTCAGTGTCCTCAACGGGACGGAGTAGGGTACAGGACGGGAGTTCTCGTGGGTCAAGATAAGGCTAGGGAACTCGCTCACCAGAGGCGGAGCAGAACAGTCGTGGGGGAAGCTGCTTGATGTCACTGCACATTTTTGGACGTTGGACGTTTTGGAGCATTTGGACGGTGAGAAACAAAAGCACCTGACCCCCCTGAACTTCTTCCCCGAGCTCAAACGCCCTCCTTCACGCGTGAGTCCTGACCTCCCCGCAGCGTGAGAGGTGCAGGGGTCGGGGCCGGTAGCGGTCAGTCCCTCCACAGCTCTGCTCTGCCACTCCTTCCTTCCTTCCTCCTCACGCTTCTCCCCTGTACCTGTGTGGGCTCTGAGCAGGCTGCAGCATCCCTTGGGGTATAGCGACGTGCCCGCCGCCTCCATCAGGGGCTGCGGGAGAGTCTCTGTCCTAGTGCTTGGAGCACCTCCTTCTTTTTCTCCTCCTGCCCACGCTTTGTCTCCACTCTTTGCTCGGGCGCCACCTCCTCCTCCTCACGCTCCGCCTCCTTCTCCTCCTCCCTCTCCACCGCGCGCTCCTCGGCATTCAGGCGGCTGTTTCTCACGCTTTTCCACCCTCTTTCCCCACTGCTGGGCAGCATCCTGCCCCGTCTTGCCCTTTCCCAGGCACGTTTTGCCCAGGACGCCTCCACCTTGCGTGCAGGGCTCAGTTGTGCCTTGTGGCAGTGCCGCTGGAGCTGGGTGGAAACGGCTGGTTTTCACACGGGGTATTCCTGCCTTCTCCTCAGAGGCAGCCGGCAAGCCACAGTGCCAGCACCTGGGCCCCTGCCCCCCTACAGCCGGGACGATTGTGTCAAAACAAATGTATTTTAACATCGGAGCACTCTGTGGGCCAGAGGAGTTGGGCAGCCAATTAGAGGGAATCCTGAGAAGGCGGCTGCCATTAGAAGAGAGGCCAATCTCAGAGCAGTACGGAAACACGTGGCTGACAAAGTGTCACAAAATGGTGGCTCCCGCCTGTGGAATTCTAGCTGGACCAAAATGGCGCCTCCGCCGGCTCATGAAATGGCGGCTCCTCACCCTGGGATGCAGACTGGAACAAAATGGCGCCTCCCTGTGTAGGTAGGTGGGAGGGATTTTCTGTCCTGTCCCATCCTACCGGCGGGCGGGCCCAGTAGCTCTGGGTCCTCCCCTTCACCCGCAGCTCTATCCCTGCCCTGGCACGCACTCCACCCAGCGCCTCCAGCTGGTAGCCGGGAAGAACGGCAGGCTGGAGGAACCGCTGTTCTGAGCAGCTACAGGCGCCGGCCGTGCTGCCCGGCGGCTCTCCGGCCGAGCGGCTGGAGGTGCTCTGCTGTGCATCACGCGTAGCTGAACGAGCCCAAATCTAGAATTTGGGGCATGTGGGCAGATGCTAGGCATGGCTTTTGAGGAGTGGTTTTCCGCACCGGCTCGTTTTTTTGCCAAGCCTCCACCCTCTTGAAGCTCCCCCACCGCTGATGTGCCAGTGGCTTTTCTGCAGACTGGGAAAGGGCAGGTCGCTGACATGGCCTTGTGCTTACGTTGGACCGTTTCTATTCCCCCTGACAGTCAGATTCTTTATTTTGTTAGCTGGCAGGAAGGAACGCCCTGCCCATTTCACATCTGCCCCTTTAAGAATACAGGCAGACGTTTAACTGCTCGACCTAGCTGCCTGTGTGCCTGTTATGGGTACTTGTTGCTGCTTAACCTGGCAGAAAACTGAACACCACACAGTCTCCCCAGCTGCGGTGGGGAAAGTATCGGAAGGATGAAACTGGGAGCACACAGGGGTTTAGGCAAAGACCGTTTACTAGGTAAAAGAAAACCCACGCCTGCAAGCCAAGGGAAACATTTGCCACTTCTCTTTGATGGGCAAGCATCCAGCCACTTCTAGGATCCCAGGGCTCAGTGCACGTAACAAGCTCTTATCTCGTTCTGTATGCAGTGTAGCTGATATGAAGGTTAAGAAAAGCTTTACTTGCCTTTATGAAGTTCTTTGTGCGTTTCAATGTATGTGTAATTTGTATATATAGCCGTGTCAGGCTGACGTTGGCCAGCAGCCTGGTGCTGTCCGATCTGTGTCCCGTGCCATCTTCTGGTGCACTCCCAGCCTCCTTGCGGGCAGGGTGCCGTGAGAAGCAGCAAAGTCGTGGGCTCTGTGTGGGCGCTGCTCTGCAACAAGAGCAGGAACTGCAGCATGGATGTGTTAGCACCACCATTTTGGTCAAGAAATGCAAAAGAGCCCGTCAAACTGTACGAGGCGGTACGAGGAAAAGGAGCAGTATCCCAGACAACTACCGAGTGTAGTACAGCAGTACGTACAGAGGGTAGTCCGGCATCTAGTGTAGCTACGTAGCAGTGGAGAAAATATTTTCAATTACACTGATCAAGTCCTTTCTATAATTCTGGACCTGAATGTATTGTAGAGATTGCTGAGGTGGGCTGGCCTCGGCCAGCAGCCCAATGCGCACCCAGCTACTGTCTCACTCAGTGTCCTCAACGGGACGGAGTAGGGTACAGGACGGGAGTTCTCGTGGGTCAAGATAAGGCTAGGGAACTCGCTCACCAGAGGCGGAGCAGAACAGTCGTGGGGGAAGCTGCTTGATGTCACTGCACATTTTTGGACGTTGGACGTTTTGGAGCATTTGGACGGTGAGAAACAAAAGCACCTGACCCCCCTGAACTTCTTCCCCGAGCTCAAACGCCCTCCTTCACGCGTGAGTCCTGACCTCCCCGCAGCGTGAGAGGTGCAGGGGTCGGGGCCGGTAGCGGTCAGTCCCTCCACAGCTCTGCTCTGCCACTCCTTCCTTCCTTCCTCCTCACGCTTCTCCCCTGTACCTGTGTGGGCTCTGAGCAGGCTGCAGCATCCCTTGGGGTATAGCGACGTGCCCGCCGCCTCCATCAGGGGCTGCGGGAGAGTCTCTGTCCTAGTGCTTGGAGCACCTCCTTCTTTTTCTCCTCCTGCCCACGCTTTGTCTCCACTCTTTGCTCGGGCGCCACCTCCTCCTCCTCACGCTCCGCCTCCTTCTCCTCCTCCCTCTCCACCGCGCGCTCCTCGGCATTCAGGCGGCTGTTTCTCACGCTTTTCCACCCTCTTTCCCCACTGCTGGGCAGCATCCTGCCCCGTCTTGCCCTTTCCCAGGCACGTTTTGCCCAGGACGCCTCCACCTTGCGTGCAGGGCTCAGTTGTGCCTTGTGGCAGTGCCGCTGGAGCTGGGTGGAAACGGCTGGTTTTCACACGGGGTATTCCTGCCTTCTCCTCAGAGGCAGCCGGCAAGCCACAGTGCCAGCACCTGGGCCCCTGCCCCCCTACAGCCGGGACGATTGTGTCAAAACAAATGTATTTTAACATCGGAGCACTCTGTGGGCCAGAGGAGTTGGGCAGCCAATTAGAGGGAATCCTGAGAAGGCGGCTGCCATTAGAAGAGAGGCCAATCTCAGAGCAGTACGGAAACACGTGGCTGACAAAGTGTCACAAAATGGTGGCTCCCGCCTGTGGAATTCTAGCTGGACCAAAATGGCGCCTCCGCCGGCTCATGAAATGGCGGCTCCTCACCCTGGGATGCAGACTGGAACAAAATGGCGCCTCCCTGTGTAGGTAGGTGGGAGGGATTTTCTGTCCTGTCCCATCCTACCGGCGGGCGGGCCCAGTAGCTCTGGGTCCTCCCCTTCACCCGCAGCTCTATCCCTGCCCTGGCACGCACTCCACCCAGCGCCTCCAGCTGGTAGCCGGGAAGAACGGCAGGCTGGAGGAACCGCTGTTCTGAGCAGCTACAGGCGCCGGCCGTGCTGCCCGGCGGCTCTCCGGCCGAGCGGCTGGAGGTGCTCTGCTGTGCATCACGCGTAGCTGAACGAGCCCAAATCTAGAATTTGGGGCATGTGGGCAGATGCTAGGCATGGCTTTTGAGGAGTGGTTTTCCGCACCGGCTCGTTTTTTTGCCAAGCCTCCACCCTCTTGAAGCTCCCCCACCGCTGATGTGCCAGTGGCTTTTCTGCAGACTGGGAAAGGGCAGGTCGCTGACATGGCCTTGTGCTTACGTTGGACCGTTTCTATTCCCCCTGACAGTCAGATTCTTTATTTTGTTAGCTGGCAGGAAGGAACGCCCTGCCCATTTCACATCTGCCCCTTTAAGAATACAGGCAGACGTTTAACTGCTCGACCTAGCTGCCTGTGTGCCTGTTATGGGTACTTGTTGCTGCTTAACCTGGCAGAAAACTGAACACCACACAGTCTCCCCAGCTGCGGTGGGGAAAGTATCGGAAGGATGAAACTGGGAGCACACAGGGGTTTAGGCAAAGACCGTTTACTAGGTAAAAGAAAACCCACGCCTGCAAGCCAAGGGAAACATTTGCCACTTCTCTTTGATGGGCAAGCATCCAGCCACTTCTAGGATCCCAGGGCTCAGTGCACGTAACAAGCTCTTATCTCGTTCTGTATGCAGTGTAGCTGATATGAAGGTTAAGAAAAGCTTTACTTGCCTTTATGAAGTTCTTTGTGCGTTTCAATGTATGTGTAATTTGTATATATAGCCGTGTCAGGCTGACGTTGGCCAGCAGCCTGGTGCTGTCCGATCTGTGTCCCGTGCCATCTTCTGGTGCACTCCCAGCCTCCTTGCGGGCAGGGTGCCGTGAGAAGCAGCAAAGTCGTGGGCTCTGTGTGGGCGCTGCTCTGCAACAAGAGCAGGAACTGCAGCATGGATGTGTTAGCACCACCATTTTGGTCAAGAAATGCAAAAGAGCCCGTCAAACTGTACGAGGCGGTACGAGGAAAAGGAGCAGTATCCCAGACAACTACCGAGTGTAGTACAGCAGTACGTACAGAGGGTAGTCCGGCATCTAGTGTAGCTACGTAGCAGTGGAGAAAATATTTTCAATTACACTGATCAAGTCCTTTCTATAATTCTGGACCTGAATGTATTGTAGAGATTGCTGAGGTGGGCTGGCCTCGGCCAGCAGCCCAATGCGCACCCAGCTACTGTCTCACTCAGTGTCCTCAACGGGACGGAGTAGGGTACAGGACGGGAGTTCTCGTGGGTCAAGATAAGGCTAGGGAGCTCGCTCACCAGAGGCGGAGCAGAACAGTCGTGGGGGAAGCTGCTTGATGTCACTGCACATTTTTGGACGTTGGACGTTTTGGAGCATTTGGACGGTGAGAAACAAAAGCACCTGACCCCCCTGAACTTCTTCCCCGAGCTCAAACGCCCTCCTTCACGCGTGAGTCCTGACCTCCCCGCAGCGTGAGAGGTGCAGGGGTCGGGGCCGGTAGCGGTCAGTCCCTCCACAGCTCTGCTCTGCCACTCCTTCCTTCCTTCCTCCTCACGCTTCTCCCCTGTACCTGTGTGGGCTCTGAGCAGGCTGCAGCATCCCTTGGGGTATAGCGACGTGCCCGCCGCCTCCATCAGGGGCTGCGGGAGAGTCTCTGTCCTAGTGCTTGGAGCACCTCCTTCTTTTTCTCCTCCTGCCCACGCTTTGTCTCCACTCTTTGCTCGGGCGCCACCTCCTCCTCCTCACGCTCCGCCTCCTTCTCCTCCTCCCTCTCCACCGCGCGCTCCTCGGCATTCAGGCGGCTGTTTCTCACGCTTTTCCACCCTCTTTCCCCACTGCTGGGCAGCATCCTGCCCCGTCTTGCCCTTTCCCAGGCACGTTTTGCCCAGGACGCCTCCACCTTGCGTGCAGGGCTCAGTTGTGCCTTGTGGCAGTGCCGCTGGAGCTGGGTGGAAACGGCTGGTTTTCACACGGGGTATTCCTGCCTTCTCCTCAGAGGCAGCCGGCAAGCCACAGTGCCAGCACCTGGGCCCCTGCCCCCCTACAGCCGGGACGATTGTGTCAAAACAAATGTATTTTAACATCGGAGCACTCTGTGGGCCAGAGGAGTTGGGCAGCCAATTAGAGGGAATCCTGAGAAGGCGGCTGCCATTAGAAGAGAGGCCAATCTCAGAGCAGTACGGAAACACGTGGCTGACAAAGTGTCACAAAATGGTGGCTCCCGCCTGTGGAATTCTAGCTGGACCAAAATGGCGCCTCCGCCGGCTCATGAAATGGCGGCTCCTCACCCTGGGATGCAGACTGGAACAAAATGGCGCCTCCCTGTGTAGGTAGGTGGGAGGGATTTTCTGTCCTGTCCCATCCTACCGGCGGGCGGGCCCAGTAGCTCTGGGTCCTCCCCTTCACCCGCAGCTCTATCCCTGCCCTGGCACGCACTCCACCCAGCGCCTCCAGCTGGTAGCCGGGAAGAACGGCAGGCTGGAGGAACCGCTGTTCTGAGCAGCTACAGGCGCCGGCCGTGCTGCCCGGCGGCTCTCCGGCCGAGCGGCTGGAGGTGCTCTGCTGTGCATCACGCGTAGCTGAACGAGCCCAAATCTAGAATTTGGGGCATGTGGGCAGATGCTAGGCATGGCTTTTGAGGAGTGGTTTTCCGCACCGGCTCGTTTTTTTGCCAAGCCTCCACCCTCTTGAAGCTCCCCCACCGCTGATGTGCCAGTGGCTTTTCTGCAGACTGGGAAAGGGCAGGTCGCTGACATGGCCTTGTGCTTACGTTGGACCGTTTCTATTCCCCCTGACAGTCAGATTCTTTATTTTGTTAGCTGGCAGGAAGGAACGCCCTGCCCATTTCACATCTGCCCCTTTAAGAATACAGGCAGACGTTTAACTGCTCGACCTAGCTGCCTGTGTGCCTGTTATGGGTACTTGTTGCTGCTTAACCTGGCAGAAAACTGAACACCACACAGTCTCCCCAGCTGCGGTGGGGAAAGTATCGGAAGGATGAAACTGGGAGCACACACGGGTTTAGGCAAAGACCGTTTACTAGGTAAAAGAAAACCCACGCCTGCAAGCCAAGGGAAACATTTGCCACTTCTCTTTGATGGGCAAGCATCCAGCCACTTCTAGGATCCCAGGGCTCAGTGCACGTAACAAGCTCTTATCTCGTTCTGTATGCAGTGTAGCTGATATGAAGGTTAAGAAAAGCTTTACTTGCCTTTATGAAGTTCTTTGTGCGTTTCAATGTATGTGTAATTTGTATATATAGCCGTGTCAGGCTGACGTTGGCCAGCAGCCTGGTGCTGTCCGATCTGTGTCCCGTGCCATCTTCTGGTGCACTCCCAGCCTCCTTGCGGGCAGGGTGCCGTGAGAAGCAGCAAAGTCGTGGGCTCTGTGTGGGCGCTGCTCTGCAACAAGAGCAGGAACTGCAGCATGGATGTGTTAGCACCACCATTTTGGTCAAGAAATGCAAAAGAGCCCGTCAAACTGTACGAGGCGGTACGAGGAAAAGGAGCAGTATCCCAGACAACTACCGAGTGTAGTACAGCAGTACGTACAGAGGGTAGTCCGGCATCTAGTGTAGCTACGTAGCAGTGGAGAAAATATTTTCAATTACACTGATCAAGTCCTTTCTATAATTCTGGACCTGAATGTATTGTAGAGATTGCTGAGGTGGGCTGGCCTCGGCCAGCAGCCCAATGCGCACCCAGCTACTGTCTCACTCAGTGTCCTCAACGGGACGGAGTAGGGTACAGGACGGGAATTCTCGTGGGTCAAGATAAGGCTAGGGAGCTCGCTCACCAGAGGCGGAGCAGAACAGTCGTGGGGAAGCTGCTTGATGTCACTGCACATTTTTGGACGTTGGACGTTTTGGAGCATTTGGACGGTGAGAAACAAAAGCACCTGACCCCCCTGAACTTCTTCCCCGAGCTCAAACGCCCTCCTTCACGCGTGAGTCCTGACCTCCCCGCAGCGTGAGAGGTGCAGGGGTCGGGGCCGGTAGCGGTCAGTCCCTCCACAGCTCTGCTCTGCCACTCCTTCCTTCCTTCCTCCTCACGCTTCTCCCCTGTACCTGTGTGGGCTCTGAGCAGGCTGCAGCATCCCTTGGGGTATAGCGACGTGCCCGCCGCCTCCATCAGGGGCTGCGGGAGAGTCTCTGTCCTAGTGCTTGGAGCACCTCCTTCTTTTTCTCCTCCTGCCCACGCTTTGTCTCCACTCTTTGCTCGGGCGCCACCTCCTCCTCCTCACGCTCCGCCTCCTTCTCCTCCTCCCTCTCCACCGCGCGCTCCTCGGCATTCAGGCGGCTGTTTCTCACGCTTTTCCACCCTCTTTCCCCACTGCTGGGCAGCATCCTGCCCCGTCTTGCCCTTTCCCAGGCACGTTTTGCCCAGGACGCCTCCACCTTGCGTGCAGGGCTCAGTTGTGCCTTGTGGCAGTGCCGCTGGAGCTGGGTGGAAACGGCTGGTTTTCACACGGGGTATTCCTGCCTTCTCCTCAGAGGCAGCCGGCAAGCCACAGTGCCAGCACCTGGGCCCCTGCCCCCCTACAGCCGGGACGATTGTGTCAAAACAAATGTATTTTAACATCGGAGCACTCTGTGGGCCAGAGGAGTTGGGCAGCCAATTAGAGGGAATCCTGAGAAGGCGGCTGCCATTAGAAGAGAGGCCAATCTCAGAGCAGTACGGAAACACGTGGCTGACAAAGTGTCACAAAATGGTGGCTCCCGCCTGTGGAATTCTAGCTGGACCAAAATGGCGCCTCCGCCGGCTCATGAAATGGCGGCTCCTCACCCTGGGATGCAGACTGGAACAAAATGGCGCCTCCCTGTGTAGGTAGGTGGGAGGGATTTTCTGTCCTGTCCCATCCTACCGGCGGGCGGGCCCAGTAGCTCTGGGTCCCCCCCTTCACCCGCAGCTCTATCCCTGCCCTGGCACGCACTCCACCCAGCGCCTCCAGCTGGTAGCCGGGAAGAACGGCAGGCTGGAGGAACCGCTGTTCTGAGCAGCTACAGGCGCCGGCCGTGCTGCCCGGCGGCTCTCCGGCCGAGCGGCTGGAGGTGCTCTGCTGTGCATCACGCGTAGCTGAACGAGCCCAAATCTAGAATTTGGGGCATGTGGGCAGATGCTAGGCATGGCTTTTGAGGAGTGGTTTTCCGCACCGGCTCGTTTTTTTGCCAAGCCTCCACCCTCTTGAAGCTCCCCCACCGCTGATGTGCCAGTGGCTTTTCTGCAGACTGGGAAAGGGCAGGTCGCTGACATGGCCTTGTGCTTACGTTGGACCGTTTCTATTCCCCCTGACAGTCAGATTCTTTATTTTGTTAGCTGGCAGGAAGGAACGCCCTGCCCATTTCACATCTGCCCCTTTAAGAATACAGGCAGACGTTTAACTGCTCGACCTAGCTGCCTGTGTGCCTGTTATGGGTACTTGTTGCTGCTTAACCTGGCAGAAAACTGAACACCACACAGTCTCCCCAGCTGCGGTGGGGAAAGTATCGGAAGGATGAAACTGGGAGCACACAGGGGTTTAGGCAAAGACCGTTTACTAGGTAAAAGAAAACCCACGCCTGCAAGCCAAGGGAAACATTTGCCACTTCTCTTTGATGGGCAAGCATCCAGCCACTTCTAGGATCCCAGGGCTCAGTGCACGTAACAAGCTCTTATCTCGTTCTGTATGCAGTGTAGCTGATATGAAGGTTAAGAAAAGCTTTACTTGCCTTTATGAAGTTCTTTGTGCGTTTCAATGTATGTGTAATTTGTATATATAGCCGTGTCAGGCTGACGTTGGCCAGCAGCCTGGTGCTGTCCGATCTGTGTCCCGTGCCATCTTCTGGTGCACTCCCAGCCTCCTTGCGGGCAGGGTGCCGTGAGAAGCAGCAAAGTCGTGGGCTCTGTGTGGGCGCTGCTCTGCAACAAGAGCAGGAACTGCAGCATGGATGTGTTAGCACCACCATTTTGGTCAAGAAATGCAAAAGAGCCCGTCAAACTGTACGAGGCGGTACGAGGAAAAGGAGCAGTATCCCAGACAACTACCGAGTGTAGTACAGCAGTACGTACAGAGGGTAGTCCGGCATCTAGTGTAGCTACGTAGCAGTGGAGAAAATATTTTCAATTACACTGATCAAGTCCTTTCTATAATTCTGGACCTGAATGTATTGTAGAGATTGCTGAGGTGGGCTGGCCTCGGCCAGCAGCCCAATGCGCACCCAGCTACTGTCTCACTCAGTGTCCTCAACGGGACGGAGTAGGGTACAGGACGGGAATTCTCGCGGGTCAAGATAAGGCTAGGGAGCTCGCTCACCAGAGGCGGAGCAGAACAGTCGTGGGGGAAGCTGCTTGATGTCACTGCACATTTTTGGACGTTGGACGTTTTGGAGCATTTGGACGGTGAGAAACAAAAGCACCTGACCCCCCTGAACTTCTTCCCCGAGCTCAAACGCCCTCCTTCACGCGTGAGTCCTGACCTCCCCGCAGCGTGAGAGGTGCAGGGGTCGGGGCCGGTAGCGGTCAGTCCCTCCACAGCTCTGCTCTGCCACTCCTTCCTTCCTTCCTCCTCACGCTTCTCCCCTGTACCTGTGTGGGCTCTGAGCAGGCTGCAGCATCCCTTGGGGTATAGCGACGTGCCCGCCGCCTCCATCAGGGGCTGCGGGAGAGTCTCTGTCCTAGTGCTTGGAGCACCTCCTTCTTTTTCTCCTCCTGCCCACGCTTTGTCTCCACTCTTTGCTCGGGCGCCACCTCCTCCTCCTCACGCTCCGCCTCCTTCTCCTCCTCCCTCTCCACCGCGCGCTCCTCGGCATTCAGGCGGCTGTTTCTCACGCTTTTCCACCCTCTTTCCCCACTGCTGGGCAGCATCCTGCCCCGTCTTGCCCTTTCCCAGGCACGTTTTGCCCAGGACGCCTCCACCTTGCGTGCAGGGCTCAGTTGTGCCTTGTGGCAGTGCCGCTGGAGCTGGGTGGAAACGGCTGGTTTTCACACGGGGTATTCCTGCCTTCTCCTCAGAGGCAGCCGGCAAGCCACAGTGCCAGCACCTGGGCCCCTGCCCCCCTACAGCCGGGACGATTGTGTCAAAACAAATGTATTTTAACATCGGAGCACTCTGTGGGCCAGAGGAGTTGGGCAGCCAATTAGAGGGAATCCTGAGAAGGCGGCTGCCATTAGAAGAGAGGCCAATCTCAGAGCAGTACGGAAACACGTGGCTGACAAAGTGTCACAAAATGGTGGCTCCCGCCTGTGGAATTCTAGCTGGACCAAAATGGCGCCTCCGCCGGCTCATGAAATGGCGGCTCCTCACCCTGGGATGCAGACTGGAACAAAATGGCGCCTCCCTGTGTAGGTAGGTGGGAGGGATTTTCTGTCCTGTCCCATCCTACCGGCGGGCGGGCCCAGTAGCTCTGGGTCCTCCCCTTCACCCGCAGCTCTATCCCTGCCCTGGCACGCACTCCACCCAGCGCCTCCAGCTGGTAGCCGGGAAGAACGGCAGGCTGGAGGAACCGCTGTTCTGAGCAGCTACAGGCGCCGGCCGTGCTGCCCGGCGGCTCTCCGGCCGAGCGGCTGGAGGTGCTCTGCTGTGCATCACGCGTAGCTGAACGAGCCCAAATCTAGAATTTGGGGCATGTGGGCAGATGCTAGGCATGGCTTTTGAGGAGTGGTTTTCCGCACCGGCTCGTTTTTTTGCCAAGCCTCCACCCTCTTGAAGCTCCCCCACCGCTGATGTGCCAGTGGCTTTTCTGCAGACTGGGAAAGGGCAGGTCGCTGACATGGCCTTGTGCTTACGTTGGACCGTTTCTATTCCCCCTGACAGTCAGATTCTTTATTTTGTTAGCTGGCAGGAAGGAACGCCCTGCCCATTTCACATCTGCCCCTTTAAGAATACAGGCAGACGTTTAACTGCTCGACCTAGCTGCCTGTGTGCCTGTTATGGGTACTTGTTGCTGCTTAACCTGGCAGAAAACTGAACACCACACAGTCTCCCCAGCTGCGGTGGGGAAAGTATCGGAAGGATGAAACTGGGAGCACACAGGGGTTTAGGCAAAGACCGTTTACTAGGTAAAAGAAAACCCACGCCTGCAAGCCAAGGGAAACATTTGCCACTTCTCTTTGATGGGCAAGCATCCAGCCACTTCTAGGATCCCAGGGCTCAGTGCACGTAACAAGCTCTTATCTCGTTCTGTATGCAGTGTAGCTGATATGAAGGTTAAGAAAAGCTTTACTTGCCTTTATGAAGTTCTTTGTGCGTTTCAATGTATGTGTAATTTGTATATATAGCCGTGTCAGGCTGACGTTGGCCAGCAGCCTGGTGCTGTCCGATCTGTGTCCCGTGCCATCTTCTGGTGCACTCCCAGCCTCCTTGCGGGCAGGGTGCCGTGAGAAGCAGCAAAGTCGTGGGCTCTGTGTGGGCGCTGCTCTGCAACAAGAGCAGGAACTGCAGCATGGATGTGTTAGCACCACCATTTTGGTCAAGAAATGCAAAAGAGCCCGTCAAACTGTACGAGGCGGTACGAGGAAAAGGAGCAGTATCCCAGACAACTACCGAGTGTAGTACAGCAGTACGTACAGAGGGTAGTCCGGCATCTAGTGTAGCTACGTAGCAGTGGAGAAAATATTTTCAATTACACTGATCAAGTCCTTTCTATAATTCTGGACCTGAATGTATTGTAGAGATTGCTGAGGTGGGCTGGCCTCGGCCAGCAGCCCAATGCGCACCCAGCTACTGTCTCACTCAGTGTCCTCAACGGGACGGAGTAGGGTACAGGACGGGAGTTCTCGTGGGTCAAGATAAGGCTAGGGAGCTCGCTCACCAGAGGCGGAGCAGAACAGTCGTGGGGGAAGCTGCTTGATGTCACTGCACATTTTTGGACGTTGGACATTTTGGAGCATTTGGACGGTGAGAAACAAAAGCACCTGACCCCCCTGAACTTCTTCCCCGAGCTCAAACGCCCTCCTTCACGCGTGAGTCCTGACCTCCCCGCAGCGTGAGAGGTGCAGGGGTCGGGGCCGGTAGCGGTCAGTCCCTCCACAGCTCTGCTCTGCCACTCCTTCCTTCCTTCCTCCTCACGCTTCTCCCCTGTACCTGTGTGGGCTCTGAGCAGGCTGCAGCATCCCTTGGGGTATAGCGACGTGCCCGCCGCCTCCATCAGGGGCTGCGGGAGAGTCTCTGTCCTAGTGCTTGGAGCACCTCCTTCTTTTTCTCCTCCTGCCCACGCTTTGTCTCCACTCTTTGCTCGGGCGCCACCTCCTCCTCCTCACGCTCCGCCTCCTTCTCCTCCTCCCTCTCCACCGCGCGCTCCTCGGCATTCAGGCGGCTGTTTCTCACGCTTTTCCACCCTCTTTCCCCACTGCTGGGCAGCATCCTGCCCCGTCTTGCCCTTTCCCAGGCACGTTTTGCCCAGGACGCCTCCACCTTGCGTGCAGGGCTCAGTTGTGCCTTGTGGCAGTGCCGCTGGAGCTGGGTGGAAACAGCTGGTTTTCACACGGGGTATTCCTGCCTTCTCCTCAGAGGCAGCCGGCAAGCCACAGTGCCAGCACCTGGGCCCCTGCCCCCCTACAGCCGGGACGATTGTGTCAAAACAAATGTATTTTAACATCGGAGCACTCTGTGGGCCAGAGGAGTTGGGCAGCCAATTAGAGGGAATCCTGAGAAGGCGGCTGCCATTAGAAGAGAGGCCAATCTCAGAGCAGTACGGAAACACGTGGCTGACAAAGTGTCACAAAATGGTGGCTCCCGCCTGTGGAATTCTAGCTGGACCAAAATGGCGCCTCCGCCGGCTCATGAAATGGCGGCTCCTCACCCTGGGATGCAGACTGGAACAAAATGGCGCCTCCCTGTGTAGGTAGGTGGGAGGGATTTTCTGTCCTGTCCCATCCTACCGGCGGGCGGGCCCAGTAGCTCTGGGTCCCCCCCTTCACCCGCAGCTCTATCCCTGCCCTGGCACGCACTCCACCCAGCGCCTCCAGCTGGTAGCCGGGAAGAACGGCAGGCTGGAGGAACCGCTGTTCTGAGCAGCTACAGGCGCCGGCCGTGCTGCCCGGCGGCTCTCCGGCCGAGCGGCTGGAGGTGCTCTGCTGTGCATCACGCGTAGCTGAACGAGCCCAAATCTAGAATTTGGGGCATGTGGGCAGATGCTAGGCATGGCTTTTGAGGAGTGGTTTTCCGCACCGGCTCGTTTTTTTGCCAAGCCTCCACCCTCTTGAAGCTCCCCCACCGCTGATGTGCCAGTGGCTTTTCTGCAGACTGGGAAAGGGCAGGTCGCTGACATGGCCTTGTGCTTACGTTGGACCGTTTCTATTCCCCCTGACAGTCAGATTCTTTATTTTGTTAGCTGGCAGGAAGGAACGCCCTGCCCATTTCACATCTGCCCCTTTAAGAATACAGGCAGACGTTTAACTGCTCGACCTAGCTGCCTGTGTGCCTGTTATGGGTACTTGTTGCTGCTTAACCTGGCAGAAAACTGAACACCACACAGTCTCCCCAGCTGCGGTGGGGAAAGTATCGGAAGGATGAAACTGGGAGCACACAGGGGTTTAGGCAAAGACCGTTTACTAGGTAAAAGAAAACCCA